>NW_026947498.1:64005965-65396798 GCF_034190915.1 Cavia porcellus | reverse complement strand
AAGCCAGTATCTAGTTCAGAATATTTCTAGAAACTTTAGGACTTTCTAGAAAGAACTTGTACCCAGTTGGCCCCATGGAGAACTGGAGCAGAAACTTTTCCCAGGACAACAAGAAGAGGAAAGAGAGGAGCATTTAATACTTTTTAGATTTCTCTCCAGGTTCAGAGCAATTATTTTGGTGTTATTTCATTTTCAAACTCATCTCAGAAGATGATTTTAGTTCGGTTTCCTCTTTCAATCCTATAGATGGTGCTACATATTCTATCTTTTGAAAACAGATTCAATTGTGTCATTCTCCTGCCTAAACATTTCTCATGGTTCCTCATTACCAACATGGTAGAGTCCAAACTGCATGTGACGCCTGTGAGGTCCCACACAAGGTGACCACATTCCATCTTGCTAATCTCATCACTAGGCTCTGGGCTGCACCTCCAGGATAACTGGGCCCTGAACTCACGGAGTCACTCGCCAGCTTCCAGCTGTGCTCTGCACTGTCTCCTACCCGCCTCCTAGAGCCCACTGCCTCTTCCCCACTGGAAAAGTCCTGCCCTTTGCCTTCCAACTTTCTCTAAAGAAAGAAGTTCCTCTGGCAGAACTGGCCACCTCCATTTGGGGTACTCCTGCTACGAAGATGAAAGAGGAGGAGGCGAAGGAAGAGGAAGAAGAAAGATAGGTGTATCTTTGTATATGCATTCAATATCTATGGTAGAAGGCAAAAGAAAATAAATTCAATTGCCTACAGGAAAAGAAACTGGAGAACTGGAGCAGAATTATGAATAGAAGGGAGACTCTGACTGTATATTGTTTTGTACTTTCGAAATTTGTTTTTCTTTCTTTTTTTCCTTTTTCTCTTTTTATCGGTACCAGGGATCGAACTCACGACTGCCTGCTTGCAAGGCAGGTGCTTATGCCACTGAGCTAAATCCCCAGCCCCCTTACTTTCGAATTTTGAACTGTAAGAATATATTACCTTCTCCAAAAATTTTCCATAAATTCAATCAATCAAAACCCACACCGTACTTCCTGTGTTCAGAATCAAGTCATAAGGTGTCACCCATTTCTATGTCACCTACATTAGTACTGACTCAGTCTGTGGAACATCTTATCCATCTGGAATAGTCTGTGAAAACACAGGCCCCTTGAATCTGTGTTGTTCTGTGGGTTTGGGGCCCAACAGTCGTGTGGGGGGATTAGCACAAAGTTCAGTGATCAGACTGCTAAGGTGGAGTGCGGCTCTGAAAATGTTTTGCTGGACAGGAGATTGGTCCTTTTTTTTCTACGCGGGTATCCTGTTACTCCACTGATATTTATGTTCTTCAAAGAAAAAAAGCTACTTATTGTGTGTCAGACACTGTGCTATATGGCTTAATGCTTGTTTGTTTTGCCACTGGTAAAATTATCTCCATTTTGAAAACGTGGAAGCTGATTCTCAGTGAGACGAGGTAAACTGCCCAACAACACACAACTAATGAGTGCCAGAGCTGGAATCCAAACCAGCTTCCTCAGACTCCAAAGCTCATGCCTTTTCCATGATCCCACTAGTGATGGAGAACAGGAAAAGCCCTGAGCTCTACCTGCCCTGAATCATAGCCTCTGTCCTGGGAGGGAGGGCAGGTCCTGCGACCTGGTGGCCAACAGGTAGGTGCAATCTGAGGCCAGCCAACTGGTCCCTTGCATTTGGCTGCCAAAGTGCTAAAGTTCTCCCAATGTGTGAGTAGGTGTATGACACCTCTCAGTCAGAGTCATCTTAAAGTTCCTTTTGAAAAAGTTACAAAAGAAATATATGTTGATTAAAAAATGAAAAAAATACACATATCTAAAGAGTACAGAATAACCCTGGGTGATACACTGGAATGATAGTAGTTACCTTTAGTTGGTGGAAAAGAAATGGCTTTTGCTTTTCTTTCTTTATAACTTTACTTTCCTGAATTTTCTAAGTAGGGATACAATTAAATGTGCCTTTTTCTTTAAACATAATTTTTAAGAAGAACGTTTTATGATAGAAGCCAGAGGGGTTTGTGAAATCACTGAGGCAGTTTCTAAATGTTTGCTGAAGTCCTTTCTGATGACCTCGTTGAGGTCATTCCCCCTGGAGGAGCAGAAGTATTTGTCTAACCCATCGCCTGGGGCATCTGAGGACCAGCTGTGCCACAGTGCAGAGCAGGCTCCTGAGGGCGGATTGTACCCTAGAGTACACTCCCCTGCACCACCCCGCGAGGGCTTCAGATCCAGGGACACCCTTGGGCCTCTCTCCTCTTCACTTTCAGGCTCTCGGGTGCCAAGCAAAGCCAGTGTGGTCAGTGTCCAGGTCCCTTGGGACCAGGCTCTGCCTGTCTCCCTCTGGGTGTGTGCCAACAATGCAGTCCCCTTCCTGGCAGCAGCTCTCCTGCCGAAGCAGACGTTCAGATGTTCTAGAATGAAAAGCAAAATGGCTGATATTTGTCCTCAAGAAACCGAGATGTGGACAGACAGTTATGACAGGTCCCCTGGGTGCTGGTCCGTGAGCTGCCTGTGGTTTACCCACCAGTGGCACTTGGTGCCATCCTCACACCACCTCAAGAAGAAGGATTTGTCCCTTCCTACCAGGTAAACAGGGAAAACGGGAGCTGGCGGGGTGGGGTAAGTAGCTCGGCCAGTATGAAAACATCAAGCAAAAATCTTAAGGGCCCTAACAGGCACAAAAAACTGTGCAGATGCTTTTTAAAAAGATCAGACACATGCCGAGAATCAAAAATTAAAAAGCATCTGCACAGAATGAAGAAACAATCTACAGAATGGGGTAAAAATTTTTATCAGCTATTCCTCAGACAGAAGAATAACATCTAGAATACATAAAGAACTCAAAAAAATTGGACTCACCAAAATAAAAGACCCAATCAAAAAGAGGGCCACTGAAATGAACAGCTACTTCTCAGAAGAAATACGAATGGCCGCTAAATACATGAAAAAATGTTCAACATCACTGGCTACTAGAGAAATGAAACTTAAAACTACACTGAGATACCATCTTACTCCACAAAGAAGGGCTATCATCAAGAAATCTTACAGTGATAAATGCTGGTGTGTGTGTAGGGGAAAAAGGAACTCTTCCACATTGTTGGTGGGAATGTAAACTAGTCTAACCACTATGGAAATCACTGTGGAAATTCCTCAGAAAGCCAAAAGTACAAATTCCAGTTGACTCAGCTATTTGCCTCCTAGGTACCTTCCCAGAAGAGTTAAATCATAGGGCACATGGATACTCATTTAGAGCAGCACAGTTTATAATACCTAGATCTTGCAAACACAGCATGAATGTCCATCAACAGATGAACAGATAAGGAAATGTGGTATTTATACGCAATGGGGTACGACTCTACCACAAACAAGGATAAGGCTGAAGCACTCCTAGGTAAATGGATGCACCTTGGGGATACAACAGTAAGTGAAATAAATCAGACATACAAGCCTAAATATCACATGGTTTCTTCTATATGAAATAACTGCTATATATAAAAAGCAAAACAGAAGACAGATAAATGGGAGGTAGGAGAAAGTTCAAATAGTTCCTAAAATTACCTATTCCATTATTTCAAAAATATTTTGATATATATGCTAATTTGTTTCAATTATACTATTACTTTCTCTTAATTCATTAAAAAAAGTTTTCAGTTAGTATCTGTTTGCTTCTTCTTTGTAAGAGAAAAATCTTTTTTTTTTTCATGTTGAGCAACTAACTACTTTGATGGTAAAGAAACCCAGTGTACTGACTGACTATTGTTATTCTCTTGTTTGCTTATGAACTTTTGTTTTGCTTTTCACATAAAATAAAAAGTAAAACCTTTAAAATGAATGAAAAAAGATTACACAAGTGGTGCTGTGGGAGGGGGTTAGGATGAGACTTCTGGTGTCAAAAAGAACAGTAATTCTGTGTATTTATGGAGAGGGAACACATTAAAGAGGACTGACACAGGACCCTCGCGCTCAGGACTTCGCAGATGAAGGACAAAGAGTGACAGATCAAGGCTGTGCCACAGGACTGACCCTGGTGCACTAGGATTAGTTGAGATGGCAGAGGTGATGTGATCAGATGCAACACAGACTGTAGTCTATGCAGAATGCCCGATTAAGCGTCTAGCGTACAATAAACACACAATAAGTGTCTCGCAATTTCTGATAGCATAGGGAACAGAGAATGGTTTAAACAAGGTGGAAAAACAAGAAATAATGTTGTGAATTCCAGGAATGCTGACTAGACTAGTCTGGTAGAAGAAAACTGTTCAGATAAGTCGGGGGATTTTTAAATAATGACCTAGGAAGATTGCATTCTATCTCAATCTCTGCTGCCAAATAAATCTTTCCAAAATTCTGCTTTGATGATAAAGCTCCCCTCTGCTGAAACACTTAAAGGCTCCCTCATTGCCTGTAGAGTGGTAATGCCCAACCCAAGAAGCTCTCAACCACCCTTCACTGCCTCCTGAGGGTGAAGCAAGCCACAGAGTCCTTCTCTTTAAAGGAAACAGTCCTTAGAGAAGGGCTGTGGGAGATCTGGCGGAAAAGACGGAATACAAACACATCATTCTCTAAACAAAAATTTACAGTGTTCTCTAGAGTCAGTGGAGATGATTTGACAAGGATGAAAGCCCAGGAAGCAGGACCCCTCTTTTCTAGCCGTTGTCTAACATTTCTTCGGGGAAGTTAGGAGCCTTTCCAATCCTGACCCAGCTGAGGTCGGTGGAAGTTCTGGACCGTACGTCATCATCATTGGGCTGAGAGCCCATGGGAATAGCCCACCTTGTGCACACATGCACGCCCATGCATAAGGTGCAGGTAGCTGTGAGCCAGGGTGGTGCTGAGTAGAGGAAACGGGTGGGGTGTGATGAGTATGTGAACAGCATTAACTGCAGAAAGCCCTTGTACACCGGAGGCTTAGAGTTGCCTGATTCCACTCTCGTGGGGAGACCGCACAGGGTGTCCAGCTGATGAAACTGGACATGCCATGCTTTTGCCATTTATTTATAAGTGTCTTTTTGGCTCATCCGTCCTACTGTTACTGCAAAGAAGTTTGGCTCTCAACACTGGTGAGGCAGTTGCCTCACTCTGGGGTCTGATCAAGGAGGATGGAGAGACTCAACTCCCAGGATATTTCCAGGCCCAACTGGTAAGCAGCAACAAACCAGTCAGAATCATCTCACTCTCAGTCTAACTGCAGAAAGAGAGCGGTCAGCGTCAATCACCTGATTGAGATTTACTCGCTGGGCAGGCAGCTTTCTTGCCACCTGCAGGTGGGATCCCCTGATGGACGCCTTCTGAGGGAATGGACAGAGACGATACCCACGGTATGGCCCCACAAGGGAGGAAGGTCATGAACTGAGCAGGGTAATGACAGATTCAGTGGGAAAATAAACCCGCGTCTAGAACTACATGCTTTCTGAACACCAGTCATCTCAAGAATGGGGATGATGTGAGGTTTTTTTCTCCTCTAAGTGTGTCAGTGTAACTACTCTTTGTATGTCTTGAGGGTGGCCATCAGGATGGACTGATCAAATGCTCTGTCCAACCCCAGGCTTGATCATCACTATTTTATTTAGTTCTTTCAACCCCAAGGTGTAGAGATTATGATTTCTATTTCCTACGTGGCAAACTAAGATTCAGTGTGGCTAGACGATTTGTCCTAGGGCAAACAGCTAGTGACCGAGCTAGAGACATAACATTTAAAAGTTGTGTCTGAATCCAAAGTACATGTCCTTTCTAGGACATTTGATAAGCTGCACCTTCACACTAGAGAAACCAAGACAGATGGAGGCTGAGGAAGACTAAAAAGAAAGCATCAGGATATAGAAGACAGTTTATGTCTAAAAGCAATTTGATGCTGGAGAAGGATTTAGCCAAGGAATTAAGGAGACTGGATCTTGGTCCAGTTCTAGCGGTATTAGTGTCTAGCCATCAGCACCGTGTAACTGGCCTCTCTGAATTGTCCCAGACAGAAATTAAGACTGCAGATTCGATTTCTACTGCACCTGTGCAGATCCGCACCCCTCCTGGTTCTGGTTGACATCCAGGTCTTCCAAGACAAAACATTATTTTTTGTTAGTTTCATTTCTGTTTTGCATTTATATTCTTCATGACTTCCCCAATTCACTCCACCCATAGGAATGGAAATGTGTGTTACATAAAATATAAACTTCAACCTCAGAAGTTTATACATATCTCCTTTAGAACAGCTGGACTCTCACTAACCCCAACTCTGCTTTATTTTATGGAACTGGTCCCTTTAGAGACTCAGCTGGGCACGGCTCTCGGTTCATCCGAAGGGTCTGCCCCTGACTCCTGCTGTGTCCTTTGGTTTCCTGAGCGGTATAGCTTTCTAATGTTTCCAACCCACAGGACTCTGGGTTCTTTTTATCTCTGTGTTTTTCTAAAATCAATTTTGCTGGTAAGAGATGAGGAGCATTCAGGGGGGAAAAAAAACCAACTTGTCTTTGGCAAGCGGAGTCTTATATAAAGAACAGCCAGGTAGTGCTTATCAGCTCCTCCCCGCCCCTCCCACCCCAGCATTTTCATTTCCTGCCTAATATTCCTGAGCCACAGGCAGCCATTGTTCTCCAAACGGCTTTGCTTGGAAGCCTTGATACTGAGGCCTCCCAGTGCTTCCTGTTGTTACAAGGCCTCTTTTTCCTGTCCCAAACAACAGCACTTCCCTGCAGTATGTAACCCTTTCCGTGCAACACATGTCTTCTACCATGAGTTCAGGGCTTGCAACACTGGGTGCTCTTTACATTTACTTTACTTAACAGTCTCCAAAATTATTTTACAAGTACTTCAAGCTCTTTGTAGAAGAAAAACTACAGATGAACAAAAGAGATCACCAAGTCTCATCCCCCTCTATTAGCACTAACACTTTCGTTGTCCGTGATTTAAGATTATGTGTCTACATCTACAGAAGTCACCATGGGAGTACAGGCTTGCCAAGGTCACTGTTTCCAAAGATCAGAAGGGATGCAGCGAAGCCCAGAAACTGGCCTTCCCAAGGTTCTGCTGTACCAGTGAGCAGAAGGGAATTATTCCCAGAGCCTACAAAAAGGGCAAACTCTTGGCTGATACCCTGCCAATCCTCAAGCATACCATTGCTGAAACTTCAAGAGAAATTCTCTTTAAAGACTTTGTTAAGGAAATGTGGGAGGAGCTCCTGGGCAGTCCAAATTGAGGGGGTCATGGAGGTGAGAGAGTAATAATGTTGTTGGGGAGACTCCTGAATCCATCTCCCAGCTACCTAGGCAAATGCACTGGTGTGTGAAGTGGTGGGGAAGACGCTCCCCAACACTGTTCCCTGTAGTCACATCCAGCTCCCCCTCGTTCCCTGAAGACCTTGCTCCCTTCCCCTTCCAGACTAAAACAGCCCATGGAGAACGATGCTCTCTGCTCCTGTCCTCAGAACCCGCTGGGAGCAGCCTTCCTCAGAACCTTTTCTGTGACCTCAGAATGTCCCGAAAATGTGAGTCCACGCTCTGCTGCAATGCCTAGGTTTCTGAGCACAAATTCATTTTAATTTCTAGCAGCTTCTGTGTTACAGCCCTAGGGAATGCAGTAGAGTATCCAGCAGACTAACATTCTCTCCCTCTCTCCCTACCCTGCTCTCTGATCGCCAAGATGTCCTGACTCGGAGACTAACCTTCGGAGAGACCACCCTGTAGTGAGATAATCTCTCACACCTCACATAAAATTATGCAAAAATGTGTAGCAATTGGTAGCTTGTTTAAAACAGCAAAAGATGCTGCCTCTCAAATTTTTGTTTTGAAATGATACAATATCATTTAGTATCCTCTAGATGTCTCTTTTGAGGGATGGCCTGCACTCAAACGTCCATACTGAACCACTCAGACCTGGCGGCTCCTTGCTCTTCACAGGGTTATTCCCCAGCATACCCACTGTCTTCAGAAGCAATTTCTGACAGATAAGACTAGGGTTAAGGCTTCCTTATGACAATGGCACCAAGGAGTGTGACTTGAAAGGGAACTTAAGATCTTCTTGTTGAACCTGCCTGACTTAATGCCAGGAAAATTCAGGCCTCAGGAAGTTCAAGGACCTGGCTAAGGTCACCCAGCTCAACAGTGTCAAAGCCTTAGAGTGAGACTGAAAAAGGAAATGAGCGTAATTTAAAAAGCTCAATCGATTTTTTTATGTCAGATTTAATAACTGTCACCTCTTCAGAGGAAGAAGCAGTCATAAATAAATGATGCAGATGATCAATGATGAGAAAGCTATGTGACTACAAACTCTGCCCCAGCATCTTGGTTTCTGGACACGAGTTCATGGTGCAAACCACAATGTTCTAATTTCTAGGAGTTTCTGTTTTGCAGTCCCAGGGAACATAGTTGAGGCGTAAAATGTCAAGTACTCTAGAGACCATTAGACACTCTTACTTTCTAGGGTTAGGTATCAGTCAGATCTCTTTTGCTTTTCATTTCTAATTTTGCTCTCTTCCTTTCAAAGCTTTAGCACGGAACTTTCTGCTGTGTGAGGAAGAAACTGCCAGTGGTTGGACCGGATCTGAGGTGGCCTAGAAATGGGTAGTTTCACAAGGTCAACAGTGCTTTGCTCTGGTTCTGTCCTTTTCCTTGTGTGCAACTCTCAATTCCAGAGAAACAGCCTGTTGGGACAGCAACAGCCTGGGACAGGCTGGGGATGGAGACCAAGTGTGTGTACACGGGAGGCCACGCAAAGCTTCCCTGAAGGAAACAGTGATAGGGCACTGGAATCTGAATAATTCTGCTCAGGGTGGCCTGCTCTGGTCTGCTCCCGGAGAGTGTGGAGTCGGTGATACAGTCTGACAGCAGCCTGAATACAATTAATACTTAACTGAGGGATTTTTAAACATCTGCCTTTCTTCTATTTGTAAGTTCCTATGCCTGTCTTAACACAAGGGCCTGAATGAGTAGAAGCAAAGGATGGGCTCAGATGCTCAGTCACCAGCCAGGACACCACACAGGGATGAGACAGCTGTCACCTACTTTGCAAGGCCAAAGTGAGCCTTGGGGGAAGAGCTGCCACAAAACACACCTTTGTCTTTAGAGGTTTCTTCCCTCTTCAAATCCGTATTTTTTCTCCCCTTCCCAGCCAATCTATTCATCCCCAACCATCTGTGCCACACTCCCCACTCATTTCTCCTCCCTCCTCCCCCTGCCGGGCAGCCAGAACCCTGAAATGTCAGACTTAGACGGGAACCTAAGATCTCTCGTCAAACCTGCTTGACTTAGTGCCAGAAACTGGGGCTCAGGAAGCTCAGTGAGCTACCCCAGGTCACTCAGCTCCACAGCGGCAAAGTCCTCAGAGGGAGAGAGACTGAAGAAAGGGACAGGAGCAATTTGAAAAGTGATTCAAGGTGTCTTCCTTTCTAATTTTCAAGGTGAAGGCTTAACTACCTGGTAGACTTCTTTCTGGCCCACACTAACACTTTTATGTCAGAAGAAATTTAGTGGTCAAATTATAGTAATTACACTGATTGAATCCCTACATGTGAAACACTTGTCAAATATTAGTATCCAAGCAAGTATCAGATACCTAAGAGACCCTGGACGTGACCTCAGCCTACTATCCAACGTGTTCAGTTGCATGCAGTTAATTGTGGGAGAACCTGGCTTTGCTCACTCTGAGGTGATCAAGCAGTGGTCACTGTGGTCATGGCATCTTTCTGGAGAGGAGAAAGGGAGTCTGCGGCCAGATGTTGTCTCCCTTTCTTTAAATTTGCTCTCTCTCTTTTGGATCCTCATAGAGGGGGAGTTTGTTTATTGCTTTAAGGATTTTGTGATTCTTGTTTAAAGAGGGTGCAGACTTGCACAAGATTGCCCTTAGGTTTAAATTTGCTGGAGGGGGACAGAATCAGCAGCCTGCAGGGTGTGGTTGGAACTCAAAGAGGGTGGCCTCAGGCTGGGGGTGGTAGTATGAAGCAGGAAGACGGCAGACCTGAGCTGGCTGAGCTGTGGGGACTTCTCTGTGGGTCAGCTCCGGGGGGAGGACGGAGCTGCTCAGAGGAGGGCAGCTGACCCCATCAGGCCGGGGTGTTGTCCATCTGTAGGATTTGGACACAGAGAAGGCAGGCAGTTGGTATCTGAGTCCCCATGCAGAAGAGACTGGCAAGAGCTGACAGCTCTTCATGACTTAGTCTGAGTGCCGGGGTCACCTTATGTCCCAACCTTTCAATTTGCCATTAAATACTGAGCTTTCTCAGTGGCTCTCTCTCACCCTATCTCAAACACCACGGCAGGGAGAAAGGCTGAGAGAGAAAGGGGTCCCTGACTCGAGATTTGTCAAGCTGAACTCAGCCTATTCTATCCTCAAAAGGCTTCCAAGATTGATTTGCTCATCAGGTATTTTTTTGGCACCCAATCTATACCTGGGTAGTGGTACTAGGTCCCAAGGGAAAGTAAAACAGGCCGTCCCTCTCCAGGGAACTTAGCGTCGAATGGGAAGAAGTCCATATAAAGGAAACACTTGCCCTGTGGTTCATGGTAAAGGGGACAATCCCAGAGCCATTCTACTCGGATTCCTCCTCCTCCTCCCACGACTTCCTGCTAGTGAGACTCAGGCACTGTAAATTGTATACTATCTGTCTGCTGTAAACTGAATGCTATCATCCCCGTGGACAGGGAGGCCTCCTTTACGCCTGTTCTCAGCATTATTATGAACAGTGGCTCTCTTTCACTGTAACACATTTCTTATCCTAGGTGAAACATTACATGTTACCTTACTTACAATGTTTATAAACTACGAATTCATAAAATCTATTGCACAGCATAGTTGTGAGAACAGGGTCTCAATAAGCTCTCAATAACTATGAACGATAACTCCTGTTACTTATTATCGTTTTTATTGTGATTACTGTCATGTTGATCTTGATCTTCTATTAGTCAGTCAGCCAGCACTGAGCACCATGCCCTGTACAATGAAGATTTGTCACCAGGTCTACTCAGTGGGCCTGGGCTGCAGAAGTCCAGCGTCCTCGGGTACATCTGCCCTGTGACCCACCAAGAGATGTTACATCCCATCTGATCTCTCAGAGAAGCACAGGAGAGTAAAATTGATCTCTTCACTTGCTGAATGGCATTGTCAGTTATGACGCAAAACACTTAATTTGAATTTCACATAAACAATGAGTGATTTTTGGCTATTAAGTATGCTCAATGTTGCATGGAATCTGTACTAGGAAATGATTTGTTGCTTATCTGCAGTTCAAATTTAGCTGTATGTCTTACTTTGCTTTTATGAGTTTGTGGCTGTGGTGTGGTGCCGCCAAGGGCAGCCTCTGAGCCCCAACTCAACAAAGCCAGGACCTCCAATCTGCCACCTCTTTTAGCCCTGTGGGCCAGCCAACCACAGGCCCCCACGGGCCACCTCTCCCACTGCAGCTGCCTCTATCAAGGGGAGATGTGGAGGACAGAACCAGGCTGCTCACTGGGTCTGAGGTGTCTGGAGGTCCAGGGGAGTCCATGGGCTCCTCTCCAGACTGGAGATAAGGGGAAGCTGTTCCCCCACCTACTCTCCAGGAGAAAAGAGAGAGCAAAGATGTGGACAGCCTTGACACGCTAGTTGGGCTTTCCCTTGCATGGGTGTCGTCTTCTAAGCCTGCCGTTGCATGCTCCCTGCTCCCAGTGGCCCTTCTCTCCTTGGCTACTAGAAACATTGGGGATCCTATGGAAATGTGGGAGGGTGAGGGTATTGCTGGGGAGGAAGATACCAGGCTATCTCTGTGTTCGAGGAGTATACATATTTGGATTAACACTTTCCCTGGCCCCCGCCTTTTCCTCAGAGAATTTATGATGTGCCAAGCACAGACTAAGTGTTTGGTGTCTGATACACATTGCTTCATGTAAATCCTACAACTCTGTAAGGCAGGTATATTTTGCAGATGAGAAATCAGAGGCCAGGAGAGGTTTACTTCTTTGTGGAGCACTGTTTCACTATAAGCGGTAGAGCAGGTCTTTAAAGCAGAGTCTCTCTGATTCCCAGTTCTACTCTGAACTATTCCACTCTTAGGTCAGAAGCCATCCTGGCTCCTAATAAGAATTCAGTAGATATTCTCTGAATGGATGCACGGCTGAATGGATAAATCAATATTACTAAACCTGAGAAGCCACACTTACTAAGGAAGACTCACCTGATAACAATCAAGCCAATAATTTGTTACAGTGTCTCTATATGTTTTTTATTTTGAAATTGCACCAAAGTCATTTGCCAGCAAATATTTCATGGCCACTACATTCGCCAGAATACTCTGTGTCATTTGTTTTTAAATGAAATTGTTTTGGGTGTAGATCCTTTGTTCTACAGACCTTGGTATGTCTAGTTATTTTTCTTATATATTATGGTATTTGTGGGGAACAAATTCCCTGTATAATTCAGGATTCGGCAGGCTTTTGGGAAATCACCTTTGTGGGATTCTTAAATCACAATTGCTGGCTAGTCCCTGCCTTTTAAAGAACTTTACTGAAGCACGCTCTGACCTTCAATTCTACGGAGAGCAGCAGTAACCAGTGGTCTCAATACAGCTCTGAGTATTCCATTGAGAAATTTATTTCTTCTTTTGATCTTGCAGTACATTTGGTATTAATTTTTTCTTGGTGTGTTTCCATTTACAATGAATGATCTCAGTCTGTTTTTAGCAGAGCATTGCTAGAGCTGGATGAAGACGCAGGGCTTTACCAACAAAAACCCTTAAAGTGGACGCCACTCACTCTTTCAAAGCCCACACAGTCACAGCACACGTGCACGCACGCGCACACACACACACAATCACAGGACACCAGATTATAAGAGAGACAGGGACTCTACTGTGAGGAATGCAAGAAGAAATATGAGAAAACGAACCACCAGGATCTTAAGAAAAAGTGGTGGGAACCAGGCCGGGTGTGAGCTGTGATACCAGGTCCTGCCTGGTTTTGATCAACATTCCAGCAAGGTTCTAAGGCTCATGTCAGACAGTGAGCCAGAGGACCCCTGGGAGTGGCAGGGATGCCTTACACACAGATTTCGGGTTCCTTCGGAACACCAGTGATGGAGTTTTCACTCGCACCATCATGGTAACTGCAGGAGTCGAGCAGTCCTATAAAAGTCCAGCTACTGATGTTTATAGGTATGCAGGAAGATGAGGGTCGTACTGTTGTCTCAGCAGAAGGAACTCTTCGGTCGCCTCTGAACTATATGGCAAGGGCTCACAATGCTAATTTAGAGGCAGGTTTTTTCTTAGAAGCTATGTGATCTTGGGCAAATTACTTTACCTTTTAGTCTCTTTCAAGCAGAGAGAATAATAGTAACTGTCTCACACAGTCACTAAACAGATTAAACCAAGGTAAAGCACTTGAGTACTGCCCGGCACATAAAAAGCACCGCACCAAGGTTTGCTGTTACTGTCTTCATCAGCAACAGCAGCAGCAGTTTAAGAAAACCACGATGTTGCTTCCTGGTAGCTTTTGCAGGCTTCCACAGCTGGTGCCCCTTGGTCTCCTCTGTCTTCTTCTGCCTAGATCTGAACTCACTCCTGACTTCGCTATATGCATTCCTTCTCCCAAATAATCCTTACTGACAACACTGTGCCTAGCAGTTAGCAGGGTTTGATTCCAGCATCTTCCAGTGCTGCTTGGATGTGTTCTGCCTCCCTGATCTTCTGCTGCTTTTGATTCCAAATATCTCCCTGGTTAGTATCTATGGTGAGGTCAAAATATGTGGTGAATAATTAAATTTTGTTTTGTCTTTTTTTTCTACCAGGGATCAAATTCATGACCTTGCACCTGCCAAAACAATTAAATCTTACAAGTTCATTACAGTAAAAAGCAAACTGCCCTGAGTCCCCTCTACAGGCTCCCCCTCACTTCAGATACTCTCATCCCATATTTTTGTCACTTTCTGAGGCAGCTCTGGAAGTCCTCTTTTGTGTACATACTCATGAAGTGTGATCAAGAATACGGTGAATACTAATGGCAAGGATGATTAAGCAAGCATATCTGGGGTGAGGGGAAGTGCTTTCAGAGAGATTAATGGCAATGTCTCTTTGCCGTAATAAATTTTAAAGAAATTTTTAATCATTCACCATAGTTTTTGATCACACTTCATAGACGGTCTCCTCAATCCCAACATCATGTTCCTCTACAACATCAAAGCTCATTCTTTTTTTTTTTTTTTTTTCATTCAACAAATATTTACAGCCACCTGCTCTGGGCAGGCTCTTCCAGGCACTGATGAGGAAAGGAATCCAACGGTATTTCCTGTGCCAGTAATTCCCACCCCGAAGGAAAGCGCATGCAGGCATTTGAGCCACACACCAGCCAGCTGGGGGTCCAAGGGAAGAAACGGGGTGTGGAAAAATGATCTTGTGCTTTGGACGAGAAAAATGAAGTAAGATACGTGTTTGTGCAAGCATTTGTCTGCTTAAAGAAGACCAAAGCAGAATAACAGATTTGGGATAACAGTGGAACTGCTCTGGGACGACATTCACCTAAGCTTCTCCCAGACCGAGGCCTGGTTTGTGGCAGAGCTGGTACCCACAGCCACGGGGCACAGGCCTTGGCATTGGCCCACCCTACAGAGCTGTCATATCTGTGGTTAAGGTCAAATGGCACCAAGTTTCCAGAACACTAACACTGCTCCCGTGTCTAATCAGTGACTAAATATTATTAGAATTAGATGAGATACTTGAAAGAGACACTTCTGGAGACCTTCATGGATCTCCAATATGTGGAATATCACATTTGTGTGGCAAAATAAGAAGAGAACGAGTCACCCTAAGAGAAGACCACTGAAGTCAGTTAAGCTGCTTTACTGAAAACATTAAATTCTGTACATTGTGTGCTATAAGCATGTAGGGCTTGGTCACACTGCAGGACTCCTGACTCATTTCGGTTTTAATTTGCAGTCCCCTAGTGGCTAATGCTGTTGAACATGTTTTCATGTGTTTTCCTGTACTTATTGCTTTGTGTATCCTCTTTGGTGAAAAGTCTGGTCATGTCTCTTGCTCATTTTTTAACTGGATTTTTTTCTTTTACGGTTGAGATTTGAAAGTTCATTATATATTTTATATACTAGTACTTTGTCAAATGCATGGTTTGCATATATTTTCTTCCTCTCTCTAGCTTGTTTCTTCATCATTTCTCAGTTTTGCAGAACAAAAGTTTTCAGTTTTGATAAGGTCCAATTTATTAGTGTTTCTCGTTGAAGATCATTTTCGGGGGTCAAATCTAAGAATTCTTTGCCTAGCCCCAGATTTCAAAGGCTTCCTTAATTTTTTCTAAGAATTTTTGCATTTTACATGTAAGTTTTAGACCACTTCCATCTTGAAAACTGGTAGTGGAGCTAGAATCCAGGGGCACTCTACTACTGAACCCCAGCCCCTTTGAAAAATTTATTTTGAGGCAGGTGGGCTTGACCTTGTGACCCAGGCTGGGCTTGAACTTGTGATTCTCCTGCCTCACCCACTGGAGGGGCTGGGATTAATCTGACCCCTTTTGAGCTAACTTTTGTTAAGTTCATGTCAGGTTTCATTTTTTGACCTATGGATGTTCAGTTTCTCCAGCAACATTTCTTGGAATGGTTTTCTTTCCTTTGCAACATTTTGATGCCACTTTATAAAAAATCAGTTTTCTATAAATTCAAGACATTTCTAGCTAAATGGATGCGCCTTGAGACCATACCTTTAAGTGAAATGAATCTAACATACTGTTTAAATATTGCATTAATATTGTACATCTCTGGTGTGAGAAACTGAAAGGGTAAGTAAGGATCAAAATGTATAACAGATACTGGGAAATGAAAATAAAATGTTGATATCAGAAGGGGAACCAGGGAAGGGGGAAGAGGTAAGAAAGTAAGAGAAAAGAAAAAGAGAGAATAGAAGGAAAAATAGAAAAATGTTTTTGTAAATAAAGAGGAGAAGAGGGGTTGAAGTGAGGGAGGGGGGCTGGGAAAAAGAGGAATCAAGGTATATCATGCATAGGGACAAACTCCCCCTGAACAATGTGATCATTATGTGTATCTAAAATGTACCAATAGCCGGGCGTGGTGGCTCACGCCTGTAACCCCAGCACTCGAGAGGCTGAGGCAGGGGGATCGTTGCGAGTTAGAGACCAGCCCAGGCTACAAAGTGAACTCAAGGCACCCTGAACTGCATAGTGAGACCCCATCTCAAAAAAGATTAAAAAAGAAAAAGTACCAATAAAATTAATTTTTTAAAAATCAGTTGGCTGAATTTGCATTGTGGCTATTTCTGGGTGTTCTATTCCATTTCATTGATCTATATATCCACCCTCTGCTGATACAACATTGTCTTTACACTGTTATATACCAGACCTTAATATTTGAGGGGAGGTACCAGGAATAGAACTCAGGGCCTCATGCTTGCTAAGGCAGGTGCTCTGCCACTGAGCTAAACTCCTGGCTTGAACTTAATATTACCTGGAGTGATTTTTCTCACTTCTTGTCTAAAATTGTCTTAGCTATCTCAGGGACATAACTTTTTGTAGAAATTTTAGGACAAGATAATCTATACCAACAAACTGCCCCCCCCCACACTTTGTGGGGATTTTTATAGGATTTGCACTAAAGCAATAGGTCACTTGGGGGGGGGAATTACTGCCTTTACACTGTGTTGAGTTAGTTACTTTTCACTTTTGTTTCTCCATTCCTGTAACTACCACTCTGAAGGAGAACCTTATTAGCAACTGCCTGACTTACATGACTCATCTTACAGCTCGTTTTTGGATGTGGTCTCCTGTTGTCTCTGTTCATCCGTGTGTGTACTGCTGCCAACTAACTCAGTGCAAGCCCTCCTCCAGGCCGCTCCCCAATAAGGAGCCTCAGACTGATTTCCACTGCAGGACCCAGGCCCAAGTTAATCCTCCTATTCAACGCTCCAGACCTCCACTCTGTGGGTACATGCATGCGTGCGTGCATGTGTGTGAGTACAGTCAATCCAGAGCCTTGACACAGCACTAAGTCCAGCCCTTTTTAATTTTATTTTTATTCTGAGACATAATCTAAGTTGCTAAGATGCCTAGGCTAGGCTTGAACATGCACTCCTCCACCCTGGGCTCCTCAGAGTGCTGTCTCATTCCATCTTGTTATACCCAACAATTCATTCGTAACACTGCATTTGTCTCTCCCTAAACCTGTAACTTAGCCAGGCACTCGTGCACACTGCCAATCAGCTTCTATTTCTTCTCCCAACTCAAGTTTGGTCCATGTAAGGAATAATCCTTGAAAAACTGGGTCATTTTATGCATGTTCATACACAGTGGCAGGCCTAGAAAATCTGACATCCTTTTTTAACATCATCCTCCTTTACTGAAGAGAATTACGTTCAGTAATAAGCATAAATTATAATAACAATAATAACTTACATTTTTAATTTTTGTTTTATAGTTTTAAAACAATTTAAGCCAGGCATGGTGGCACACACCTGTAATTCCAGCTACTTCTCAATGCTGAGGCTGAAGAATCGCAAATTTGAAGCCAGTCTGAGTAAAGTACAGAGATCCTGTCTTAACATAAAATTTCTGAGATGTAGTAGATTTCTAGTCTTGATACAATAACAACAGCAGCAACAAAAGCAAAAATAAGTTTACAAAGGATAATATACTTTAAAGATATGAAAATTTAGTGAAATATCCTTTATATGAACTAAAATTTGCACTTATGAAATAAAAATGTATTTTATAGTTTGCATTGTTTTTCTGTTTTAAATAAAAACCTCAAATGGACACAAAATGAATTAAGTTCTGATTCCTCCTGTTGGAATCACTCTGCTATTTTGTGTAGTTCACATTTACTATTTAAATGCAGCCTGAGGAGCACAAACCTTCCTTGAAAGGAGGGCCAGCTGCTCCCACCAGTGTGAGGAGTGTTACAACACACATGGGGTGGAGTCCACAAGTGTTAGGGCTGGCTGAGTAGTTCTCCCAGTAAAAACAATGTTTAATTAGCATATAAAAGGATAAATAAAATAACAATATGCTAAGTATGCCTGCATGTATATTATTAAAACTCACAGTCCTTCAACTGGTTAACACAGTTAGTACATGATCAACAATTCCACTCCTGTCTACACACTCAAGAGAAAGAAAAACACACATTTGGCACTGGGGGTGTATAGCTCTATGGTAGATCAACCTGAGGCCCTGGGTTTGCACTCCATCATTACAAAACAAAATAAAACAAAACAAGCCCCATATATTAGCACAACAATCTGTAACCATATGCAGTATTATTCATAAAATCCAACAAGCAGAAATTCAAATATCCATCAAATAAATAAGCTGTGGAATAGCCATAGAATGGAATATTATTTGGCAATAAAAATGACTTAAATACTGATACATACTTCAACACGATGACCTCTGAAAACAACATGGTAGGGCTGAGGATTTAGCTCAGTGGCACAGGTGCCATCCTGACCAAGCGCAAGGTCATAAGTTTGATCTCCAGTATCAGAAAGAATGAAAGAAAGAAAGACGAAGTCAACAATGAAAACACCATGTTAAGTGCAAAATGTCAGACACAAAAAGTCACATATTGTGCGATTCCATTCATATGAAATGTACAAAACAGGTAAATCTACAGATATAGAAGACAGACAGGGGTTGTCTACCTGGAGGAGAGAGCAGGGAAGGAGAGTAATAGGCAGGTCTGCTACCACATACAGGGCTTCTCTTCAGGGCGGTCTTATGTTCTATATTTGATTGCATTTGTGGTTGTATGGATACATTCCTATATTTTAAATGGGTAAATTATGTGATACACAAATTTTTTTTGGGGGGGGTTGTCTTTTTCCTTTTTATTGGTAACGGGGATTGAACTCATGACTGCCTGCTTGCAAGGCAGGTGCTTATGCCGCTGAGCTAAATCCCTAGCCCCATGATACACAAATTTTATCTCAATGAAACTTTTAAAAATCAACAACAAAAAACTACAACTGTTTAGAACTTAGATCAACAAACAATTTTGGGAGCCAAGCATATTTTATCATAGTTATTGTTAAAATTGGTGCATCATGGTTAAGAAAAGCAGACCTGCTTCCAGCTGCTTTCATTGACATATTTTAGCTTCTGTGCCATCCAAGTCCCCTTATTTCAGGCACACAGGAGGCCCTGCCCAACCGCTGTGCCTCGGGGCATCACCATGGACTACTTGGAGTAGACATCACGGTGCTCCAGCGATCGCAGAGAGCAACGACAGAGAATGTGTCACTTGGTACCCACAAAAAATCAGAAATAAAACAAGAAGTGATTGCCAGTGGGTTCTTGAAAGCCATTAAAAATGAAATAAAGCTTTTTCTGTAGTTGAGTCTTCTGTAGACTTTACGCCTTAGCCACTGTCTATTAGTGTGAAAGCCACTGCCTTTACCCACAGTCAACTCAGGATCTTGATGTCTCCAGTCTGCAGCAGGACAGCTGTGTGTGGCCCACAGGTTCGAATGCCCCCTACTTCTTCCTGCCCAGGACACTAAGAACTCCTGGGCCAGGGCCTGTGAGATGGCTGCACTCTGCAGCCACAGACCAAGCCCCACCCCAGACCTGGGGTCCCTTTCTCCTGATCCCTCCCCACACTGGGCCCAAAGGAGTCTGCCTCTACTTTGAAAACCAGAATCAGGATTCTTCTTGAAACCTGACTTGCCCTTGGTAATGTCCTAAGTGGGGTTCTGTTCAAACAGTAAGACAAAAGGTATTTTTAAAGAACTTTCATGTACACCGTCTTCTGTGATTCTGGCAGTTTTTAGAAGAGAGACATTTCCATTTTGAAAAGACTGGGACCCAGAGAGGTTAAATAAGTTGTCCCATGTCACAGTCACTGAGATTAGAACTGTGATAGAAACCTATGGTTTCTGTTTCCCATTCAGTTCAGTACTACAAAGGGGAGTAGACCACAGTAAAATTAGTCTCCACAGACTTTTGTTTGTTGGGTTTGAGCCTAACCACCATTTCAGGCCCTTACATTTTTTTTTAAACCATGGGAAACTGCATTTCAAGTTAAGCAGTAAACTAGCATTCTTCCACAACATTACCAATTTTTAACTTGGGGGCTGTTTCTGTTGTCTCCCCACTGAAGGGTTTTTTTTTTGTTTTGTTTTGTTTTTTGGTACCAGGGATTGAATTTATGACCTAGCACTTGCCACGCAGGCACTTATGCCACTGAGCTAAATCTCTGGCCAAGGGTTTTTCTTTTTTCTTTTTATCAGTACCAGGGATCTTCAGGGCCGCCTGCTTGCAAGGCAGGTACTTATGCCGCTGACCTAAATCCCTAGCCCCGAGGGTTTTGTTTTTATTAATTACATTATCACATTGGTCAGAGCTCAAAATGACAGCTGAAAATCAAAGGCTTTGGAGTTCGACCTGAGCACATCACTTATTAGCTGTTACCTCAACCTAAATATTTAAAAGCTTTTTTATGATTTTAAAAAACATTTTAAAAAACATTTTATGAATTTTGGCATATATTTCTTTTCATTTAATAAATGAATATATTTTAGCAAATACATTCATTTTCATTTATGTATCAGCATCTATTAGTTTTGCAAAATACGAGTTTCAGTGTGGCATTTTCATACATGTAAATGACATATTTTTGGTCATAGGCAACCGCCCTCTCCATCTATATTTCAAAAGATGGAGCATTTGTGCACATTTGTGGGGTGCAGGGTGACATTTCAATGTATGAGCATAATGTGACTGGGTTAGAGTTACTGGCAAATCTATCATCTCGGATATATGAAACTTCTTTGTATTCTACTTTCCAGAAAATTACATCTCCTTGGTTTCCTCCTCTGTAAAATAAGAATGTTGGAAGAATGAAATGAAAACAACATCTGCTTGTAGAGGGCACTGTGCAGGGCTTGGTGCAGTCAGGCTGCAGTATGTACAGACGGCTGCTACTCCTTAAAGCAGGGAGCCAGGCTGGCTACTACCTGGCCTACACCCCCACTGGCCAGGGATGGCCCTTGTTCATCCCCAGCATGCAGCTGAAATCGTGAACAGCACTCCCTTCCATTCTTGAGGGGCCTTAGTATAATGGTAAGTCATATAGTCACTTGACTTGGCCAGGAGTTGTGACTTCAAGTGAACCACACAGTCCCAAGGGTGGAGCTCCCTAATGTCTGGAACTTCTGGCTATTGTCAAGAACATCTCACCAGGGAGCTACTGTTTGGATGTTTCTAGAAGCAGCATTTGGGTTTCCGTGGAGGGTTTGAAGGCAGGAAGAGACCGTGCAGGGTTGAGGGAGTCCAGCCAAAGGAACCAGAAATCTGTCTGCAAGTGTCTAGTCAGCCAGGCCTCTGCCGAGGAACCAGGCCATGAGGTGGCCAAGACAGCGAGCTGAACAGGAGGTGAGGGGGAGTCAGGGACACCAGAAGAAAAGGTTAGCAAGGTGCTGGGAGGGCTCACTGTGCCTGGGCACAGGGCCTGGCTCCATCCTTCCTCATCTTTAAAGGGGCTGAGGCACTGTCTAGGGCACATCCGGTCCCACCCTGTGTGATGTTGTGTACATGTGCCAGGACAGATCAGTGACTTGAAGATTATTGGTGATAAGGACCAAAAACAAAACAGGCAGTGCCATTTAAACCTCCCGAGACCTGACTTCCTCTACCTGCCAGGGTCAATGTACCACATGCAATAGGCAGAACTGGCAGTTTATTTCAACTTTCCCCAATTACTTAACTTCTCGCAAAGTAACTGTGCTAAACACTTCTTGTAAACGAGCAGGAATGATCAAAAGCCCTACAAAGGCAAGACACACCATGACAAAAAGGAAGAAATAATGGGGTGGGAGCACAACTAGGTTCTATCACGCTGCTGCATCTTCCTGACACTGAACCTTTAGCAAAGCTGCTTCACCTCTCTGAGCTCATTTTCTCACCTATATAGGGAAGATGATCATCACCGTGAAGGCACAGGCCGTGGAGTGGTGTGTACATACAAGCTAGATATTGCACTCGTAAGAAAGCAGCAACAGTTCCCAGATAAACTTTCATCATTTAAAGAAAACAGTTCACAAAATGACACGATACTTTAAAAAGAGTATGGTCATGGAACATGTAATGAGCAATTATAGTATTTCATGCTCAAGATAACATCAACATTAAGAAATCCTCCTCTAGAGTGCGGGTCATATGCTCATGAGAGTTGCTAACTTCTCCATCTTCCAGAAACATGAAACATGGTAGAAAACATAAATATCTTCCCAAAGGTAGATACACTGATGATAGGCTCATAGTAGAATATTAGTCTGCTGGAACATGAGTGTTCATGGGAATTTGGAGACCCCTTTCAAAGAAGGCAGGATGACCTTTCTTTCCAGGGTACACTCCCAGTTTTGAACCAGAACGCTAGGTTGCACTGTCTTGGTTCAATATTTCCCTTTGTTCAGGCCAACGGAATGGTAAAAAGGCATGGGCTCCAGTTCAAGTTGCGCTGGCTGCTTCTGTGAAGTAGCTGACCTCACCATGCCTGAAGGTCTCGTCTGGAAAGTGGAGACAGCAGCAGCTCCCCAATAGAGCTGAATTAAACATCATCTGCCACACTTTGAGTGTAGCGCTTGTCACAGAGGGAGGGACTAGTAAATGGAGATTCTCATTATCCTTGTGAAAGTACCTTTGCCCCTCCACCTAGCACTGCCAAGAAGCTGGGGACAAAGACCATGTCAACAGCCTGCTACTTTTCAGCCTGAGTAGAAGGTCTGGAGTGTGTGTGTGTGTGTGTGTGTGTGTGTGTGTGTGTGTGTGACAGAGAAAGAGAGAGAGAGAGAGGGAGGGAGAGAGAGAAAGAGAGAGAGAGAGATCATATGCTGTCTGTTGAGGGTAGACCTTGGAGCGGGGGGTGCAGCATGTCAAAACTCATCATACACAGACTCCCAAGGGGTATCACAAGAGACCAGATAACCTAAACTATGTCATTGGGAAAACGGCTGAAGCAGCAAAGGGACTTAACCTGGAAAAGACAAAGTGTTGAGCAAAGTAATAGCCAAAGGCTTTCAAGTAGAAACAGGCAAAGATACACTCTCTGTGACTACCATGCAGCAAAACTAGATCCAAAGACAGACATGGTAGAGACCCTGTTTAGCAGATGGGGAGCACCAGGGCCTTTGGACAGCTGAGCAAAAGCTGGGGAGCCCTTGTGTCTACAAGAACCCCAGCTGCATTGGGCAGGGGTAAGCTGTCCTATGAGGTTCCTTTGGAGGCACTTAACCCTTTATAGAAAGCGCTATGGCTCCCCAAATCCTGCTAAAATATGATCTTGTTAAAATATGATCATTCAGTTATATGTTATGAATCTCAAGCTCTTCAAAATGTTTAAGGTGACATTAAAAACTAGAGAAATAGTAAATTTAGAAAGATTACAGCTTTTATTTTGTCATTAGACTCAGAAAGTTTTTGATGATTTTCATTCCAAGCTAGAATTAATGAGTATTTACAAGTTCCCAGGCACTGTCCACACATGTTCCCTGACTCCTCCTCAAAAGGCCATCATGAAGTAAAGAGTCCTACTTATTACAGTTTTGATCAAAATTTAAGTATTTGAAAATTTAAATCTAAAAACAATTACTATCATTGTGCTTAATCCCTTCCACTTTTATTCTCCTCTCTCAAACTGCTCAAAAGCTCTGCACACATTTGCACAGAAATGCAGCGATACACACTCACACAAAAGGGAACTGACTACAGGGCTGATTTTGATCCTCTTTACCAAAAATAACAGCTCTGTACATTACTTTGCCTATCTCATCTTGAACATGGAGGATACAGAAACGTGATTCAGGCAGAAACAATGTTCAATTATTCAGCACAGGACGCTGGGGCTCCAGGCAGATTTGTGAACCCTGCAGTTCTCACCAAGCACTTGGTGAACTTGTTTGACCAAAGGCAGCCCATCAGATGTAGATATTTGAGCATGTCAGCAGTTCCTGAGGAGCGCCCAGTGACATTTTAATCTGAAAAATTATAAACAGCCGCACTCCCACGGGTAGCCATGCCACCTCGGGAGGAATGCACAGCGTGGTGGCCCTGAAGGAGCCATTGATAAGGACGACCACGAGAGTGCCTGGCCAGGTGAGAGCTTGACGGCTGAGATTACTTTTAATGCTTTTGCAGGCACACTTTCTGTAAATACATTGCCCATAGAGAGCACAGATAGGTTTCCATGCACAGCATGTGTGCCCAACAGCCCATTTAAAAGTATTTCCAAGCCCATTTAGCACTGGCTTCTTCTAAGTACTAAGTGACAGATAAGAGCAAAAGAAGTCAAGAACCCTCTCTCCAGAACCACAGGAGGCTCTAATGGAAGCCTGGTGGACTTGGAGACCACAGTCATCCTCATTTTACAGACGAGGAAACTGAGCCCCCAAAGGGCAGATGCTTAAGGATCAGCAGAAATTAGGCCTAGAGTCCACATTTCTGAATTCCATGAGTATAGTTCCCTAGGTGATAGCAGAGAGGAAATATCTGCTCTGCAAAGAACCACAAAATAACCTAGAAACAGGCAAAGCCCCTGGACTCTAGGTCTTGGTTCTTCTCCCCGCAAAGGAAAGCACACCCTGTCCCATATTCTGGCCACGCAACACAGAACCTTGTGGCTCACACTGGGTCCCAAGACAGTCGTGCTGCAGGTGTAGATTTAGACATGGTCTCTTCGAGGAGGGCAGCAGGCTGGCCCTAGGTGCTCCTTTTGCAAAGTGAGAACTTGCCTCACCACCCTCTGGGCATGTGCCACTCTGGATTCTCTAGAATCCCTGCTGTGACCCATGAGTGCGAGGAAGAGGTGGGTGGGGAAATTCTGCCTCTCCTGAGGGTGCAGCTCTCCTCCCGGCTCACCCTCACCACAGTACTGTGACTGGGGCGATGAGCTCAATCAGACAACTGACTGGAAATATCTACCGTAGCAGTTGGTATCATGAGTCACAATGACTACAGAAGAGATGCTCCCCACAGCCCACTCCCTCCTCCTCCTCTCTGACTTCCTCGGTGTCTACACTGGTCTATTCAGACAGGGTGTTCATTGACCCTGCTTCCCAGCACTGCTGTGCACTTGCAGAGTGAGGCTCGCAGTGCTCCCGGCGAGGACACTGCGGATGGACAGAGGCTTCTCAGTGCGCTCATGGTTCAGTCACAGAACAGTCTGTCCTTTCAGGGGCACTGTGGAATGACTGCCAGCCCTGGGAGCCTGGACGCAGGGCATCCTCTGCCCAGAGCCAAGTCTGCTCCCCAGTGCCCCGCCGTAGCCTTGGATACGCTGCACGGGGGTGGGAAGGACTGAGAGAGGCCTTTGTCCCTGGAGACCGGGCAAGGAGGGTGTGAAGAGCTGGGCTCTGGGCCCGGAAGACGAGGGAGAACCAGAAAGAGAGAGCAGAACTTCTGCCGACCCACAAGGAAAGTGTCAGGGCAGGCACAGGGCTCAAAGCACTCAGTGCTTTCCATTTCCAGGTCCCTTTCAATGTTTTCCATGCTTGCTTTGTTTTTTTTGGTATGGCACTAGGGACTCAACCCAGAGTCTTCACCCTGAGCTACATCCCCACCCTGAGCTACATCTTCTTTTGTACTGTGAGATAGGGTCTCTGTTAGTTGCTAAATTGCCCAGCCTGGGCACAAGCTTCTGATCTTTCTGCCTCAGCCTCCCAGAGTGCTGAGACCACAAATGTGTATCTTGAATATCTCCATTTTTGCTGTGCCAGGGATTATGTACAGAGAGTCGAGGAGTCCCCCGTATTTTGAGGGATATGCACAGGATTCTGGTTATGCACTGCACTGTGTGTTGAATTGTGGCCCGGAAGCAGCAGCGGGGGAGAAAGATGAGCCTGGCTACCATTTGCCACCACAATCTAAGAGGCAAGGACGGCTGGACTGGCTTCTATTCTTAGACAGACTGCCTTGCCAAAGTATGTGACGTGGCTCTGTGATTGATCCAGAGGTCCCATAGGGGTGATTTAATTGTCAGAGGGCTTCTGGCATGTACTCATGATTACTGTCACTCTTGAGAGGCTGCAGCAGGAGTACGGAAGGTAGAGCCCAGTCCGGGGAAGTTCAGAAACTCTATTAAATAGGAAATATAAAAGTGACTGGGATGTAGCCCAGGATTCAATTCAATTCCCAGTGCTGAAAAAAAAAAGAGTATTATCTTTCCAGGATCTGTCATTTAAATCATCTGTCATATCCCAGATGCCCACTGTCATGATTTCATTTCCTCTCTCCAGCAATCCTGGAGGGTGGGCATTATTCTTCTCTTTAAAAGATGAAAACACAGGATACAGAATACAGCTCGGTAACTAGAAAAGGACAGAGAAAGTTGTTTCCAGAGGTCTGTCTGTTCCCAAAGTTTGCATCTTTATAAAAAAAAAAAATAGAGACAAAAAAGAAGTAAACACTACTCAATTCTCAAATGCCTTACAGTTTATATTTTTGGTGCCAGATAATGTACACTCAATGTTGAGTATCGTTTTTCCATCTCCGAAGATACTACTCATGATGGCAAACCTTACACCAGTCAGGAGGCACTCTGTTTTACTCTCTCATGGCTGGAACACAATTCCCACTGCTCACAAGTCACAGGAGGAGACGTTTATTTTGGCTCACAGTCTGCAGAGGTTCCAGTCCACAGTTGGCTGGCGCCAAGGCAGGGCAGCCTGGCAAAGGGGCCGAGCAGAGGGGACACAGTTCATGGCGGGACAGGCAGGAAGTAAAATGAGGAGGGATATATACATGAACTACCAGGCCACTCCCACAGTGACCCACCTCTTCCCACCAGGCTTCACCTCCTAACATCACCCCCCAGGTATAAATCCATCAGAGGACTAATCCAATGCTGAGTATCACACATCCGTGATCCAGTCACCTCCCACCTCTGAGCGCATGGGACTTTGGGGAGCATCCAGAAATAAACGGTAACATACTATGTCCACAGTGTGACATATCTGACCAAGACTTGATACATCCCAGACGGCATTATGGAAAGCACAGCATCTAGAGAGGGGGTGGAGGAGAATGCCACTCTGTGCTCCTCTATCCACACCTGGACCATCATGTCCCCTATTTGAGGACGGAGCTAAAGATGCACACAGGCAGCCTGGCACTTTCGAAGAGTCTGACTTCAAAGGTGAGTGAAGCCTAAACCTAAGCAGAAAAATTATAGAATTACATAGCGGCACTTTCTGCACATAATTGTGCAGAGAAACTGAGGAACTAAAGTTATTTGGGTTCAAGAACACATGGAGTTTCTTGAAACACGCTGGGATTGGCATGGGTGGGCAGGGAGGAAAAGGAATACCTTCAAAGTTCACAATGCTGTCCAGGAATATGAGCTTCTCCGGTGTGTGGTGCACGATTGGCCCTTGAGCCAGTATAAAAATGTTGCTGATTGTTGATAGAAAGCAGGGCTTGGGCTGGGCGTGTAGCTTGGTGACACAGTGCTCGCCTAGCACGGACAAGGCCCTTAGTTCAAATCCTAGTATTTCAAAAAACCCAAAACAAACAAAAAAGCAGGGATTTCCAATATTTGGAACTGTTTACAGCTGGAACAAAGCTTCGTACTCCTGGATATATTCAATGAGAGACAGGCCTGAGTTTTTATGTAATAGAAAACAGATATTAAGATTTCCAACCCCCAATTTCCACAATCCAGGAGGTAATTTACCATCGCAAATGTCCTCTTAGATTCTATTTTCCCTCTCTTAAGATCTCACCTGACCTGCTATCCTTGGTGGCCTGTTACTCTTTGTCTTCACTTGAGTAATAATCACATTTTAAAATACTTCAATCTTAGGCTAATCATTGGTGACATTTTCTTGAAGTAATTTGTTTTAGATAACTGATCTCTCTAGACACATGTTTCCTTGCCTGGTTAGCTGACTAACTTCCTTCCTGCCTCCTTTCCTTTCTTCCTCTGATCTTTTTTCTTTTCTCCTTTCTTCTTCTTTCTCTTCAGCTACACGACCCACTTTAGTGTCAGTAGCTTCGGACACAGAGGCCGGGTAATGGTTTGGGCCAGCAGCTTGCTCTGGCATGGCTCACTATGACCGTGGAGACATTTTTTCCTGAATTTTTAACACAGAACATTTGAAAAAAAATCTCTGGTCTGTGAAGAAGGCGATTTATTTTAGAAAAACTTGTTGTTTCAAAGTTTCCTACTTATTGACCAAATTCTGGTATAATTTCCTCTTCTTAAATGGAACAGTAACAAAATGGATTCTTTGGGTTTCTTCTGCTGTCGAGTGTCGTATACACTTGTGCAAGAAATACCAATTGTATGTGCATTCAGTTCAGTTTATTTGTTCATTGGCGGAGTGCCCAAAATAACCATAGGCACTGGGGAAGCAGCACTTAAGAACTTAAAGAGCTAGAGCAGAGCTGCCAGATAATAAAGATGGGCAGCAAATGAGTAAAAAGTAAAGATATATAAGACCAACAAAATATATATGAAATTGTGACCAGCTCCCGGGAGACTAAGGCAGGAAGAAGTGGGTGGGAGGAGGGGGAGAGAGAGGATGGTGCCATAGAGACTGCTGGTGGCTTCCCACACATGGTATTCAAATAGGGCGAAGCCTGGAAAGAAGATGACCAGGGATGCAGTGTGTCGGATGCAAGCCCAAAGCCCTAGTCATCTTCTGAATCCCTGCTGAGCGCTCAGCGTCATGTGTGACAAACAGAACTGCAACACCAGGACCTTGCAGCGGAAAGAACACATCTGCACCCCAAACAATAGGGAGTTCACTGCCAAGTGCTAAATCAGGCAAGCCAGATCACTCCAAACCTGGCCTCTCTAGTTACACGGGACAGGCCATTGTCCCCTGGAACACCCCTGGCATGCTCCCACTCCAGGGCCCTGACTGTCCCACCACCTGGACTCACACCCTGCACCTGCACTGTACACACCCTCTAAAGCCCACCTGGACTTACCCTTTATGAGCCAAGCAGCACTTTGAATCTACAAGGCAGCAGGCCTGCTTCTGACCTGGAGAACCAGAACGCAGGTTTCAGCAGGATCCACCACAATGTGTGGGTGCACATGCTTAGCCCCGAGAAGCTGTGCTCCAGGTCAACTGCGTCTCCCCACCAGAAAGCCCCAGGAAGCTTTTCAAAAATCCCAGCGCCTTGTTCTCCCTTCTAAGCGTCAGTCTTGTTTGACCAGTGTACGTGGCAGCTGGGCATCAAGGTTTTTTTCAAAACTTCCCAGGTGATTCCAAAATGTAAACACCATCTGAGAATTACTAGTAGTTCGGCTTTCCTTTCCCCCATATTCCTCTCCTCTGTTTTACTCTTGCTGTTCTGCAGCCTGCCTTTAAACTAAGTCCATTCTTTCTTTCCAGAGGAGCAGTCTTAGGTGCGTAGTATGGGAAAGTGGCTTCCCCTCCAGGCTCCAGGCTCTGGGATGGACCCCACTGCAGCAGGTACAGAATGAGGACTCAGGCAGGAGACCAAGGCAGTGCAGCCTTTGGGAGGCCCTGGCAAGCCACTTACAGGTCTTCTTCATGAAAGGGACGGCAACATCTTTCCCCGCTGCCTCTCAGAGTTACTTGGTAAGATCAAAAAATCATAGGTGAAAGTGTTTTTCAAATACTTTTCATGGGTGTGAGAGCTGAAAAACTTTCTTGTCAAGTGGTCCTAGGAACTCATTTCAAACTTAAGAATCTTTCTTCTACTTCCCAGGATGAAGCAAGAAATTTTAAGAAATAAGTGTATCTTAGCACCCAAAAAGGGAGGCATCTGTATAGACAGAGGTTAATAAGCTTCAGTGGTTACAAGTTGTGGGTGGCAGTGACCCTGCAACTTGAGGATGCTTTAATTAGCACCAGACACTGAGGGTGTTCCTTGATTTAATACAACACCCTGTAAGTCCACAGTCTGCTGCTAATCAAGGGGTGCTACTTATCACCTAGCCACATGACCTAACTTGTACCCCCCCCCCTGCTTTTTTGGTTTTGTAGCCCAGGCTGGCCTCCAACTTGCTATGTTCCTGCTTCAGCCTCAGAAGTGCTGGAGTTACAGATGTGTGCTACTACGTTTGGCTTAATTTTCACTTTTTAAGAAAAAGATAGTATCTTCACTGAACCATTCTGCTAATGTACAAACTAAGAGAACGAGAGATCCTAACTTATTCAGACAGGTTCTTGGTTTAACTATAATGAGAGGTCCTCTAAAATTCACACTTGATGTTAAATGGCAGAAGTTAAGAATTGATATAAATAAGCGCCTGCCTGGCAAGACAAGGTCGTGAGTTTAATCCCCGGTACAAAAAAATATATATAATTGCATCACTGTAAGCTTGTCCAAGGAGCCAAGAAAGTATACAGAGGTTTCTTTGCTCAAACACTTCCTCCACTTCTATTCTCAAGAGTTATTTGAAGTTCTCACTCTGGTGTTTTGGGCAACAAGAAGCCATAGGATCTCACAGATCAAGACGATAAAATTCGGGGTTCCACATCTTTCAGAGAAAGGACATCAACAACAATAACAACTACTACCCTTTCATAAGAGCACGGATCATTCTAAACAAATCAAACTATGAGAAGAAAAGCCGACAGCAACCTTGAAACAGCCACAACGGCTCCAGCTGAAGACATTACAGGGCTGTGCCTTCCTGTGGGGTCGAGGGCCAGTGTCCCTGGGCGGGCGGCCGGGTCTGGGGTCCACAAAGTAGAAAGCACGCTGCAAGAAGCAACCGCACGTAAGGTTCCATGAGGACACACACAAATGATGGAGTGTTGGGACTTTTGGCCCAAAGGGAACTTCGCCTTACGGTATTCAGCAGGTACAGTGGAAACCCCACAGTGATCCCAAAAATGACATCTCACAGCAGCAGAGTCTTTGTGCAGGCTTTTCCTCATGAGGACACTCCAGTCTCCGTGGGGACCCTGCCCCACACTCGGAGGAGGAGAGGACAGTGGGGAAGAGGACAGTGCAAGTTGTGTCCACAGCCTGAACGTAAACTAGAAACGCAATCCGGAGAGGGGACACATCTCTCACTACAACTGAAGGCTCTGCCTACTAAAGGAATTCCTCCTCTGTTTTTTTTTAATTCTTTTTCCACTAAAAGAGGTTGACCCCAGGCCCTCTGCTGCATCCCTAGCTCGTTTTTTATTTTGAGACAAAAGTCTTGCCAAGTGGGCTAAGCTCAAAGATGCAGTCCTCCTGCCTCAGCCTTCCAGAGTGCTGAGACTGAGGGCAGTGGGGTCACCACTCCGGGCTTCCCTGCAGCCTTCTCAGAAGGAGGATGTGAGTCACCCGAGCTAAAGGAGCTTTTTGTTTAAAACGATCTCCATTTTGCCCTGAGAACCTGCAGCTCAGAGGGCCCACCCGAGGCCACACAGCTGCTGAGCTGCTGTCCCCAGGCGCGGCCCCCGAGGCCACGCCGGGAGGGATCCGAGGCCGCGGGCCGGGCCGGGGGGGGGGGGGGGGGGAACTGGCCTGGGTATCCTGCAAGCCCAGCGTGTCCCTCCCCCCCCCAGGGGCCCTGCTGTCCCCAGGCGGCCCGAAGAGGAGGAGCGCGTGGCTGGGTGCACGCAGGCCGGGCAGGGCGGGGAGCAGAGGAGGGGAGCCGCCGGGTCCTGGGCAGGACCGAGGAGGAAGGCTCGGTGCTGCAGCTGACCGCTGGGTCAGGCACGCTCAGTGCTGCGCCCCACTGCGGGGATCAGCTCCCTAAATGCAGCGCCCTCTTGCCTTTGCCATAGTTTGCTTAGATGAATCGGTTCTCAGTGTGAGCTCCGCTGTCCACAACCAAGAGAGCTGGGTAGAGAACTTTTAATCCAGTAATTTCACCCTGGGAATCTATTCTAAAGAAAGACAACAAACGACCCACATGCCTCAAAATACTCACTGTGGGATTACAATGTTCAAACTGTTAAATACAGAAAGGAAAATAAACTGGTGCATTTATATGATAAAATACTACAAGGCCAAAGGATATTATATGTAGGGCTTGATATCAAGGATTTTAATGGTAAGAAAGTGAAATAAAAATCATATATATATGGTATAGTCTCATAAGAGACAGAAAATATGTACAGGAAAAAAATAGAAAAAAAATCTATCAAAATATTACATCTTTGGGTGACAGCTAAATGTGAATATTTTTTTCCATAATGTATTTCCCAGTTTCTCTACATCGAAGATAAGCATGTATTATTAATTAAAAGATTAAAACGCCAATTTCAAACATTTTACATATAATTACACATTGATATATGTAAAATATGTGTATTATGTATGCAAATACACACATATACATGAAATCACTGCTGAATAAGAAATCTGCAGAAAGAAACCTGCATGAAAGATATACGTGTATAATTTTTCCATTAATTTGACAATTTCCTATAAAAGTGTTCAGAAATTAAAGAGGATGGGTCAATTTTAATATGTCCAAGATATTAAGGGAAGGGAAGGACACATCACAGTGGGCCACAGGAGGAAAACACATGAATTTTAGAATACACAACAAGGAAACCATGAGCTCATAGCTAATTCCCCGTAGGCAGGGACACGCTGATTTGTGGGCAGGAGGGAAGAAGGCTGGAATGAAAATCCTCAGGACCAAGGAAAAGGCCTGATAATCAAGTGGCCCTCTTATTTGGGGCCCACTCCTCTTTCACAGCAGACAGGGAAGCCTCCTCTGCGTGATGTGTCCCTGGAGAGCTGCACAGAAGATGCACTAATTAGGAAGCCTTCCCTTTCTTTCTCTTTTTTTTTGGTCTTTTTCATTTTTATCGGTACCAGGGATCGAACTCACGACTGCCTGCTTGCAAGGCCGGCGCTCATGCCGCTGAGCTAAATTCCCAGCCCCCAAGAAGCCTTCCCTTTCTGAGAACTGCTCAGCCTTGTGTAAGAGTACAGCAGTATCTTTCAAGTCATCTAACCCTAAACAAGGCACTTGGAACAGCTGATGCAGCATGGGTGGCCCTGAGGACCTACGTTAGGGTTCTGTGATGGAAATCTAAGATTGTCTGGGTGGTGGCTGTAAAATTTACCAAGCCATGTACTAAAGGAGGTCTCAGTGGTTGGAATTCCCCTGCCCTGGTTCCTCCTCTGCTAGGGAAGATCCCTCACTGACCTCACCCACCAAGGGATTTTTGATCTCTTCCCCTTTCTCCCTGTTGAAAGCTGAACCTTTACTCTGAGGATAGCGGGGAAGACCCACAAGGTGGGGGCTGGATCACAGCCCTTCTTGGATTCGTGGCCTTCTCCCAATATCAGGCTAGTCCCACATTATTTCCCCCACCCCAACACCCTGATCTCTCATCACTGGAAAAGATTACAGAGGGCATGGGAAGCCGCCCACAGTTATTCCCACACTTCTCACAGGAAAGCCTTCTAGAGCCAAGATACAAGGATGACCACTAGGAAGATGTTGGATTTTCTAGGAATGCCTTTTAGTCAAATGAGAACATACGGGGCAGGGTATTCGAGCTGGACACAACTCTGGGTTGGCGCCAGGATGGAAGATGGGAACTGTCTTGCTTGACAGCCTGCCTCTCACAGAGTGCAAAGAGACGTTATCTTCTTAAGCTGTCATGCTGCGAGGTGCAGCAATGTCTTAATACCTTCCATCACACTCAAAGAAAGTATCAGAGAAATCATTCTATATAAAAATTACTATAGAGGACAAAACACTTCTGTGCCTAAAATCAAAACACATACGTACTTTGATAGAGCGTTTGTATGATGCTTGGGCTCACAAAATGGGAGAATTTTCTGAACTTGTCCTTTAAAAAGCCACAGTCAACTCTCTAAAGATACTTTTTAAAAGCATGTGATGAAATCCAGAAGGGTCTTTTATCTCATAACACCCATACCAGAAGATTAATCTCTGTAGCCAGCGTCTCATCCCCATGGGGAACATGTTCAAGCCCAGCTCTGGAATCCTCTCCTCCAGTCTGAACATCTGCTCCACAGTTGTTAATGTTTGTTTGGTATTGCCCAAACGCAGGCAGTACAAGGGAAGAATTTTTAACAATGATTCCCAAGATAGACTAGACCAGCGGCAGTGCTTATTTTGAAAACGCATTTTTTGGGAGCAATATGACCTGGATGTGAAAAAAATGAGAAGGTCGTCTGACCAAGAGATGGATGTCCATCTACTGCTGGAATGCAGTTTAGCTTGTTTTCACTGCTTCTCAAATTTTCCCCCCAGAAATATTTGTTCATTGTATTATAATATTGCATTCCACACTAGCAGAGCTTAGCTTTTGGATTTGAATGTTTAACTCAAAATAATCATAAATGAAAGATTGACTATACAGCATTCAACTAGAAATATGCAAGAATAAAAAAGGCTTTAGCAATGTGGGAGAGGAAAATCTAAGGACTGTGTATCACTTGTAAATTTTTATCTTAGCCAACAGTGGAGAGAACTGTTACTTTTTTAGTTTCTGTGAAACCGGACTCAATTATTTCACATGGAAGTTAAATATCGCCTCAGTTTGGAGGATGAGGCACAAGACAAATCAAGCTGCCCTGTAACTGTAGAGTAAAGACATTACATTTAAATACTGGGTGATATTTTTATGAAAGATTAGAGTATAATTCTGTCAATAATGCTTTTTTCTTATTACACATTCGAGAGTTCTAATGGAGATCGTGTATTAGGATTCCGAAGTTTCATCTAGTGAAAAACTGTTAGCATGTGAAAATTCTATACAAACAGCTGGGTTTAGTTTCAAAGCTCCAAAATTAAAATGAAATAGGGATAGATCCTAATCCCTCAGATCATCTGTTCAAAGAACAGTGAAGAAAATGACCAGGCTTCTGCTGGGAGAAGAGTAAGTCCTTTTCAGATGGAATCAACAGCATCCCCATAAGGTCTGTCAGGCAAGTATCGGTAGTCTCATATTGCAGATAAAGAAACTGAGGCTCAGAGAAGAAATCTCACTGCATGTCATGCCAAACATCATTAGCAAGGGCAGGATTTCCATCTACTTGACAGCTGCAAAAATTCGAAAATTAGGGGCTGGGGATTTAGCTCAGCGGCATCAGCACCTGCCTTGAAAGCAGGCAGTCGTGAGTTCGATCCCCGGTACCTTTAAAAATAAAAAATAAAAAAACGGGGCTGCATCTGCCTCAGTTCACCACTGCTTTGGTTTGCAAACAATTTGGTTCCCAAACAAAACACTTTGGCAAAATTTTGTTTTTGTTTACAAATTTTACATCAGGAGAAAAACACAGTCAAGACCATCTTTCCCGAACACACACAAAAGTGACCATCTTTTCCAAAATCGTGGAACCACTGTGTCCCTGTATTGCTAATGTTCACATAAGAAACACTTAAATCCACAGCTGTAGGAAGATCGACAACTATTCATCAAAACCTAAAGAAGTGGCATTAATATTTGACTTTAGAACTCTGCCTTATTTATCTGTTTCTCTTGAAAACAAAAGATTACATCGAGCATAAGGCATGTAACCAATCAATGCTGACTTTTTTTTTGCCAAATAATTGACTTTGCATGTATATTCTGTAGACATTTTTGTAAAATGTCTCATCCAAGTCAGACTGCAATAAAACGCGTGGATTTCCCACGGGAAAGGTCCCAGGGTTAGCCTGAGGGCCACGGATCTTAGAAAGAAGGAGATGTGAGTGAAGCAGGACATTGCAAAGATGGGTGGGAGGGGCAGGTGGACAGTGGGGTGGGCAGGTGGACAGTGGGGTGGGCAGGTGACCCTCACACAAACACACTTGGCTGGTTTGCAGCAGAAGTTTTCAAATTTCTAGTTTTTAAAAGCATAAAGTGTTTTGTTCAGATAAATTTCACCCCAAAGGTTAAAAAACACATAGCACTGAATAGCCAAGCTCTCTAGTGACCCCTGCTTTGGGGGTTGCACAGCATACATACAAGATTATCTGCACTTAAATATCCCTTAAAATATGCAGGCAAAACCAATTTCTTAGGATTAAAGCATGGCGCCCACAGCAAGTATTCCACCAAGAGTCCCTAAGCCACGTCCATTAAAATCAGGGATCACAGAGGGAAGAGGCAGCTGGCCAGAGATCCCGCCCCTTCCTGGAAACCTGATTACTTATCTTCTGAGCTGTGTCTACCTTGTGCAAGCTGGATTGTGTGAAAATAGGTTTAGCTTCCATGCCAAATGGCCAAGGGTTTTGGGATCTGTGCGGGCTGTATTAAGTTTATCCAGGCCTAAAATAACATCTCTCCATACAGAAAATTATTCTTACATTTTCCTCCCTATTCACCGAGAAACCAACCATACTTTATGTATATTTCTTTAGCAATTCAATATTTTCAAAGCACAACATTTTTGTGTCCATTACCTTGCCAGATCTCCACCTGCTCAGGCAAAATGGATGTGTGTCAGTATCCTGTTTTGCAGACAACCAGGCTGAAGAGAATCCTCCTAGATGTGTTGGTTTCTGGATTCCCATCCAGAACTTTAAATATGCATGTTCTTGTGTACACAGTCATTGTATCCTAGTGTGACTGTAAATCAAAGCCACTGGGCCTGGGGCTGGCAGCTCTGTTTCCTTGGCAAATATTACTGCCCTCATATTTAGCAGGTATAATAATTGCCTGCTTCATTGGTTTCCCAGCGTTTTGTACCATGAATGAGATGACTTAGTAAAAGTACTTTGCAACATGTTAAGAGTACTCTCTTTTTTTTGTATTTTTCTTTTTTTATTGTACTGGGGATCAAACTCACAACCACATACTTGTAAGGCAAGGTACTTATGCCGCTGAGCTAAATCCCCAGCCCATGTTAAAAGTACTCTTTTCCCTCCCTGATGCCAACTTTTTGGCAGGCTCTCTTTTCTTCCATTAATTTGGAACTTACTTCACAAACTAAATAAAGTTTACATTTTACACTTTCTGTTGGTCATGTGCAAGTCTCTCACTAACATAAGCAGTCGGCCCAAGCTCAGTGTAGTCAGCTAACTATACTTTTGCACAACATCAAATCAAAGTTCCTTTTCTCCCCATGTTAAAGGTTTGAGGACCCACTGCACATGGTTTGGGTCTCTCTCTCCCTATACTGGAAATTTAACCCAGGGGTACTCTACTACATACTAAGCTATGTCCCAGCCCCCAGCCCCTTCTGTAGTGTGAAATAGCATCTCCCTTAGTTGTCCAGGCTCATCTCAGCTCTCAGTCCTCTTGCCTCAGCCTCTGGAGCAGCTGGGATTAGAGGCGTGTGCCACCATGCCACTACTTCCCGTGGTTTCTGAGGCTGCTCCACCCCGAGTCCCTGGCAGTGGCATATGGACTGCAGGTGAAGCTACTGGACGGGGAGAACCTCAGGGAGGCAGCAGGAAGAGGCTGGGCATCTGTGCCTCATCGCAGACAGCTCCAGGCTTCTCTACACATAATTAAGACCTGAATTCTGAAACTTTGAGGGATCTGTTTTTGCTGATAAATTCAGAGGAGATGACTTTTAGACGAGGAAATTTAAAAATTTTTTAAAACTAGGAGTCAAAATTGGGTTTGGGCTTATTGCAGACAAGGACCTCACCAAGAAACCAAATTGTGGATGACAATAATCAGTGACACAGACACACATTCACTGTATGCAGAGGCAGAAAAAAGCGCTCATCTAGAAAGCTATTTTCTAATTTTCCAGATTCCTTTATAGTTAAAATGAAACTATACTGTACAGCTTTTTTTCTTCTTCTTTTTTCTCCCCCTCCCTCCTCTCTCTCCCTCCTTCCTTCCTCCTTAATGCCTAGCCTGGTCTCAAACTTGCAACCCTCCTGCCTCAGCCTCCTGAGTAAGTGGGATTATAGTCCTGTGCCACTGCACCTGGCTGAATGTTTTATAAACTTTTCTTTTTGGTACCAAGGATGGAATTTAGGATCTTATGCTTGCCAGGCAGGTGCTCTGCTGCTGAGTTATATCCCTGGCCCTATAAACTTTTACTGAAGTGTTCTTGGACATCTTTGTATGTCATATAAACGTATGTCACCTTTTAACTAGCTATTTAACTAAAGAAGGCTATTTTTCTCGAGCTATGAGGCAGTCTTAGAAATCTTCATTTTCTTCTGACAGTACCATCATCAGAGGCTTCTTCCTCCACCCCAGGGATCCCTGCAGCGGATGGATTCCAAGATCTGCTAGTGTTGCCAACACCAAGCAGCAGTAAACACCTCTGGCCATCTGTCTCTTCTCAGGCAAATGACTTCAATCTCCCTGGTCTCAGTTTTGCTGTGTGTGAAAGGAGGTGTGGAGATAGATTTCCTAAAATTCTTTCAGCTCTAAAATGGCATAGTAAGCTAGTTGTGATGGCGCATGCCTGTAATCCCAGTACTCTGGGAGGCTGAGGCCGGAGGATCAAAAATTTAAGCTCAGCTCTGAGTGAATTAGTAAGACATTGTTCTAAAATAAAGGAAAAAAAAAATGGGCTAGGGATACAGGTCAGTGTAAAGGCTCTGGGTTCAGTCCCCAAAATAAGTAAGAAAATACAAAAATAAAACGACATACCAGGACCCAGTCCATTTCTCTCCAGGTCTGCCCTGGCACCGGGTAATGCCAGTGCTTGGAGAAAGACGGTCCCCTAGTAACCTGTGGTACACCTGGATGATGCACTAGAAGACCCTTTAGCACCCCTGTAAGGGGCACAGGGCTGGAGCTGGCAGGGTGGAAGGAAGTACAGCCCTGCCATCCCATCCAGCATGACAGTGTATAGAATCGGAGCATCCAGCCTCGGCCCCTTGGCCCTTCCTGAGAGTACGCATCTGAACTGCAGCACGACTGCGGCACTGGCTTTTCTGTGTTGAAAGCTCTCTTGTGTGTATTATTTATCAAATTCTCAATCTTCTTTTTTAGATGAAGGAAACTGAAATTCACAGTGTACGGAATTGCCTAAGACTGACTGGAGGACAATTATGTGCAGAATGAAGACACAACCAAAGCTCCCCCACTCCGTGAATTTTTCTTCCACATCGGCAGTTTCCATAGTGATACGTATACACCGACATAGCATAGGTACAGACCTGTGCAAAATAGTCACACAGACCATGCTCCTCGGCTGGCTGTGGTGGCGCATGCTGCAATCCCAGCACTCGGGAAGGCTGAGGCAAGATAATGGCCTGTTTCAGGCCATCATGAGCAACTTAGTGACTCAGTGTGACTCTGCTTCAAAATAAAAGAAAGAGCTGAAGATGTAGCTCAATTGTGAAGGACTTGAGTTCGATTCTCAGCACCAGAAAATAAAACACAAAAAGCAGAAAATGCAGCTGCACCCTTGCCCCGATCACCCCATGGATTTATAAGCAACACACTGGGCCCTGGTGACAAAATGATGACATAGGACACATGGTTCCTGACCTCACAGAGTTAGTCCAGATCATCAGTTGGTGTGGGAGAAGAGAAGGGTAAAAGGGAGCACACAGAAAGGGCATTCGCATTCCTTAGGGGCACGAGGGACAGCACCCTGCAGCAGGAGATGCCAAGCTGAGGTCCAAAAGCAGGCTGGACCCGAGTGGAGTTACAAAGAGAAATGAGCACAGTGCTTAGTTGGGAGTGCTTGAAGGTTTGCATACAAACTGGGAGGCGGGAGGGCCATGCAGCTCGGAAAGCCCAGGAGAAGCACAGTGTGGCCAGGACAACGCCCAGGTGGGAGGTGGTGCCCACTGAAGGTGGGGAAGCCTGGTGCTGGGCAGGAGTCAGCATGCGCCCTAAGCGAGGTGGGAAGCCTAGGCGGCACTGGTAGCAAGCTCTTTCTGTTCTCTACGGGTATAACTGTTTCCTGGTTCTTCTTCAAGGCACACTCCGGCCTCAACTTTTGAACAGACGTAGACTTGCAGGTTAATTTCCCAATTTAGGCTGCCAGCTCTGTTTCATCTGGTTTTACCACTCTGCATGGACCTCCGTGATCTGGGTCAGGCTGCTCTGGATGATCACTGTGATCCAGGCGCCAGGGACATGTCAGCTTCTCACTGTTCCATGCTCTTAGTCTCAGCTACAACCCACGGCCCAGACTCCAGTTGACAATATCAGCTCACTGCGTGTCCGATATCCCTCTCCAATGCTGGCAAGCAAGGTTAAGCTGCAGGGAGAAATATGTGGGCTAGCAAGTTGTCCCCTTGCCATAAGCAATGGAAGTGCTATCAATATTCAGTGTTATGAAAAGCTTATGAAAAAATAAGAAATTATCAGTGAACATCCTGTATGGCTCAAATAACATATTCAATGAATGCTTAATTTATAATATTTAGGCAACAAGAAATTTTAAGAGGATTTGCAAAAAGGAAAAGATTCATTCATAAAATGGTTAAGTACATACTATGGTGTTTTCATAAAAATGCTCAAATACATAGAAAATCAATGGAAAGGTTCTTTAAGAAAACTAACAGTGTAGTCATATCCCTGGAACCTGACAACTCTGAGACTCACTAAATTTGGTACTTGCATTTTGATGCAAAAATTTTGTCCAGGACTCGCTATTCGTTTGGTACAAGCTAAAACTTGTCATGACTTGCTACCCTTCCCAGCTAAAACAATGTGTTTGCTGCTTGTCACTTTTGGGATTCTTTGCACCTTCCTGAACCAATTAACGAGGAGTACTGAGGTACAACTACAGTTGCTTCAGGGAAAAGGAATGGGGGGCTGGGGTCAGTGATGCTGTGACACCTGATTAAAAAAAAAAAAACCCTAACATTTCAAAAACTATCTGGTTAGCAGAAATCCATGCAACTCAAAAGAATAAAAAGTTATAATTGCAAAAGTGGATAATTATCCATTATTTACTTACTGTTAGTTGAAAATAGTATCTTTGAAAATGTATGCTATAACTTTATTTCTGTGAGAAAAAACGGAAACCAGCCCATATGCGTATTTTTATGCATAGGCACAGAGGAATGTCTGTACTGGCCAATGGAGTAGACAGTAGCTACATGTGATGTACACATTTAAATTAATTAAAAGTAAAAGTCCATCCTCAGCAGTACCAGCCACTTCAGGAACTCAGCAGTCATGAGGCCAGTGACTGTTGCACTGGACAACATCTATAGAAGACACTTCCATCAGTGCAGAAAGTTCTACCAGACAGAACTGGCTTGGGCTATCAGCCCAGGCTGAGTCCTGACCAGTGGAACTGTGACCACTATGTAAGCTGAGTAATGTTCTCCCTTCTCCAAAGTGGTCTACACATCCTCCTTCCTGTAATCTGTGAATGCTGCCTTATATGGCAAAAGGGATGATGCAGACGTGATCAAGTTAAAAATCTTGAGATGGGAAGATTATTTTGGATTATCTAAATGTTCCTGTTGTAATCACGGGGTATTTATAAGACAAAGCAGCAAATCAGAGACCAGAGAGAGGGCAGGGGCGAGGGTAGGAGTAGAAACCAATGTGATGTAACTGGGCCCAAGGGGGGGCCGGTGGTGGTGGTGAGTCAAGGCTTCAGGACAGCCTCTAGAGGCTGAAAACAGCAAGGAAACAGATCCTTCCCTCGAGCCTCCAGAGAGGAATTACCTTTGTAGACACTTAAATGCACAGATGAACAGAGAATGGGTCCAGTCTTTAAGGAGTTCATTTTCTTTCCATTCAAGGGAGAAAATGATTGAGAAAACTATAACAATGGTTAGAAGCTAGAGGGAATGAAGGTCTATGCAGGGAAGAAACACTGGGAGTGCCGATGAATGACTAACGGGGAGACGCACAGGCCCTGAACCCTACAAGCACACTGGAGAGCTGGAGGCAGAGGGAAGGGAGTCTAGCACCCGATCACCCCTGCCTTCTGCTGGACGTCAGCACCCCCAAAACTATCTTTTCTCCATTAAAAACCCTTGTTTCGGTTAGTTCCAATTTTGTATAGGGGAGAAGGAAGCTGATTAGACTAGTTCCTAATGAGATGAAGACAACTGATAGAACTTTCATCTTCTCAGGACCGTGGGACTTTACATGGCATTATGGCACAACCCTGTCTCTCTGACCTGTGGTTCTCTAAGCCATCATGCCAAGGCAAGAACTCTTCAGTCTAGTGAATCATCTGATTAAAAATATATTCTGGAATCTGAATCTCCTTTTGGGCACACTATGGATATCCCAAGAACGTTCTTGTGTGTCACCTCTGGCTGTTCTCCAGGAAGTCCTTTCAGGTTAAGTCCCTAACCGGTTTGTTGTTCTGATCACACCACAGAGGACTAAGCTGGGGCTCCCTGTGTGGGGGTGAGCCTTCAGCTGGCAACTGTTAGTGATTCTTCTCTGGCTGCCTTTCAGGTGGTAGCCTTCTCGGTTTGACTACAGGGTAAGTTAGGAAGGGAAGGAATCCTGTAATGAGAGAGAATGACACAGGTCTCAGTTTCAACTGTGGCTTTGCCAAATTCCAGTGATGTGGTCTTGGTACATCCTTTCAGAGGTTCTATTTTCTCATCTGAAATGTCGCAGCATTAATGATACCTGCTTCCTACTACCATGTTGACTTTAAAACATACACTCATGCTATGGTAACCAAAACAGCATGTTTGGCATTAAAACAGTTACATAGGCCAACGGGAGAGAACAGAGATCCAAGAAATAAATCCATATATTTACAGCAAGCTGATTTTCAATAAAGCCAACAAGACACTCACTGAAGAAAGAACAATCTCTTCAATAAATGGAGCTGGGAAAAGTGGATATTCACATGAGGAAGAATGAAACTAAACCTGCATCTCTCACTTTATAGTGGTGACAAATCTATAGCATGTCACTTATTTTTCTTTTAAGCAAAAAATGTTGATATATGAGTTGTTTTTTCTAAACTAAAACCTCAGGGCCAGGGATTTAGCTCAGCGGCATAAGAGCTTGCCTGGCAAGCACGAGGTTGTGAGTACAATCCCTGGGACCACACAAATAAATAAACTAAAACCTCAATATTCAAGTTGAACTGCAACGTTGGCATTTTTTAATAAGTAAGTAGGTTTTGGTTTGCAGTCTGGGCACTTGTCTCTAAAAGATTTTCCATCATTGATAAATGAATCAACATAAAATGGATCAAAGACTTGGGGCTGGGGATTTAGCTCAGCGGCATAAGCAACTGCCTTGCAAGCAGGCAGTCGTAAGTTCGATCCCTGGTACCGATAAAAGTGAAAAAGAAAAAAAATATATAAAAAATGGATCAAAGACTTGAATGTAACATCTGAAATTAAATTGAAAGAACTGGAGGAAAACATAAGGAAAATAATTTAGTACATTGGTCTAGGCAAAGATTTCTTGAATAGACTCTCAAAAGCAAAGACAATGAAAGCAAAAATAGACAAATGGCATTACACCAAACTAAAAGGTTTCTGCTCAGCAAGGTGAAGAAATGATCTACAGAATGGTAATATTCATCTGACAGAGGATTAATATTAGAATATCTAAGAAACACAAAAAACAACAGCAAAACAATGTGATTAAACCATGGACGAATGATATGTATAGATATTTCTCAAAGTATAGGCAAATAACCACAAATATAAAACATGTTCAACATCACTAATGATAAGGGAAATGCAAATCAAAACCACAGCGAGGTATTACTATGCTCTAAACAGAACTAACAAATGCTGTTGAGGATGCAGATACAGGAAAACTCTCATACAGTGCTGGTGAGAAGGTAACTCAGTACAGCCACCATGGAAACATACATCAAGGAGGTTCCTCAGAGAACTGGACAGACAGCTACCATATAATCCAGCAATTCCCTACTGCCTGTTATTCAAAGGAAAGGAACTCAGTATGTCAAATAGTCCAACAGTTGGACTACCCAATGGTCCAGTATGTCAAAATAGTCCAGTATGTCTTCAGACAATATTTATTGAAGCACAACTCACAACAGCCAGGGTATAGTAGCAACCTAAGTATCAGAAACAGATAAATGAATAAAGAAAATGTATATAGATGACTAGAATACCTTAGCCATAAAAAGAAGAAAATCCTATTATTTGCAACAATGTGAGTGACCTTGGAGGACAGTACTTCAAGTGAAATATGTCAAGCACAGAAATACAAATATGATATATTGTTATATGCAGAAGCTAAAACAGCTCATTTTGTAGCAGTAGAGCAAAGTTTACCAGAGGCCAAGAAGGGTAGGGGTTGGAGACAGGATGGTTAATGGGCCCAGGGAACAGCTGGTTAGGAGGAATAGCTTCTAATGCTCAGCAGCACAGCAGAGTAACTATGGTTAACAAAAACTAATCATACATTTCACAAGAGCCAGTGCATAGGACTGTGAATGTTTCCAACATATACATACACACATACATACACACATACACACACACACACACACACACACACACACACACACACACACACACAATAAATGTTTGAGGTGATGGATATCCCCACTTACCCCCTGATCTGATCATTATACATTGCATACATGTATTTAAATGCCATGTTCTATGCCATAAATATGTACAATTATTATGCGTCAATTAAAAAAGAGTTACACCTGCCTCCGGCTGCTGTTGTCAGAGACAGGAGTTAACACTGGTTCAGGCCCAGAGCAGGCATGTGCTCAACAAATAGGAGCCGTAAGTCCAGCACTTCTGTGGCTCCCTCAGAAGCCAGCAGGGCCGAACTCAAACACTGACAGGCAGCAGCACTTACAGCTTCCTCAGTGGAATTACAGGTCTCCCTACGCCCACTCCTCACACGGCTTTTTATTTGTCCATTTTGTTTGCAGGTGTTCAAAACGGAATCTAAAGAGTATTTCTTTTTCTTTTTTTAAGTTAAAAATAAAATGAAACAAAAATGAATAGAATAATAAAGATCAGAAAACACAATCCCTTATCAAACTATATTTCTAACAGTGGACAAAACTGGATTAAAATCACATCATCATCAAGTCCTGGAATTGAGAAAGCCCTCAAAGGTCACCAGGCACTGGACAGATGACCTGTTCAGGGCCGTACCTATCTGGAAGATGGCAAAAAATGTAATGCCCTTCAAAGATACTCATGGCCTCATTCCAAAAGCTGGTGAATGTGCCATCTGCTCTGTAAAGCGGCTGCACAGATGCAATTAGGTCAGGGGTGCTGAGACAGGGAAAGTACGACAGATGTGCACCTCGTTTAACCACACAGGCCCTTCAAAGTGAACTTTTCCCAGTAAGAGGGACAGACTTTGGAAAGATGGTGGGACAGACGCGACACTGCTGCTGTGTAGATGGCAGATAAGCCGAGGAATGCGGTCATTCTAGAAGCTGGAAAGGGAAAGGAATGGGATTCTTTCCTAGAGTTTCCATGAAGGAACACTCTGCTGTTTGTGCTCTAATTTTAGTGAGACTTGTGTTGGGTTTCTAATTTACTGAACTGTAATACAGTAGACTTGTCTTTCTTACACTACTAAATTTGTGGTCATTTATTGTGGTAGCAACAGGAAGCTAACAAAAGAGGCAACCAACCTGAAAGCCCAGAGAGGCCGGCGTGGTCATGTCAATTCTTGAAGCAGCATTTATTTGCTGTTATGGCTTGTATCTAGACTTACCCCCAGAGCCTCATGGGGTTACAGGTAGGGTTTTTTGAAGGTGGCTAAATGTAGGGTATGTGAATTTGGATCAAGTGTGTGATACTAGGATTAAGGCTGTGATGTACTGGATCAGTCCACTAATTAATTGGCTTATCATAGTTCTGGGCGTGGATAATGGGAGACCTCGGTCTGGGTTTGGGTGGCACCACCCAAAAGGCTTGTAGCATGGGTGGGAAAAAAGGGAAAGGGAGGCTTGCTGCTGCTGCTTCTGCTGTTTGTGCTTTCTGCACGCCCGTCATGGACTGTTTCGTCTTTGTTGTGCCCTCCTGCCATGCTGCCCTGCCTTGGAACCAGCTGACCATGGACTGAAACCTCCAAAAACTGTAAGCTGAAGTAAACTTCTCCCCCTTTGACTTTGGGTGTCAAGTATTTATGACTCAACAAGAAAAGTAACTATAAAATACCTGCTTACGTACAGTAAACATTCTCATTAACGTCACTTGTCATCTATAGCATTCTGCAATCTGTCACGATTCTGATCACCTTCCTAAATGTATTTTTGGGTATGAAGTTCACATTAAAATGGACCATGTGGCATAAATGCAACCCCTCTAAGATTCTCTGCCCCCTAACATTTCAGAATGGATTCCTTCATCTGTTTGCTCTGCTTCTAGTCACACAGCTAAGACTCAGCACGATTTGCAGTTGATTCACGTTTAAATTCACTCTCAAGCCGGACCGACCTCATTTGGTCCACTCTGAAGATGTAATTGTGGAGCAAGTAGACAGGTATCTGTGAAATGTCTTACGCCCTAGCCTTACACTGCTCCATCAATGATGGCCACAGGCTTATTTTTCAGATTTATCACTCTCTTGAGACCCAGATGTTAAGTAGGAGGTTGGATGGCTGTCACTATGGTTATAACCTTTAATATGTCTCTTTTAGGGGAAGGTCAGAGTCTTTTCTCCTGATTACAAAAAAAGTATAAAACACAGAAAGTTTGTCACAGTTCCACTCCAGATATATTTATCGATAGATAAAAATCTTAAAACTAGCTTTTAATACATTCAACTAAAAAAATATTGTGTGTATATATAATAGCATTTAAAAAGAAGAAAAAGAAAAGGCTCCTGGATACAAGGAGGGGCCTTAGCACATTCAGTCTCAGCTCTCTCAACTTCCACATCTGTAGCCTAACCCAAGTTCCACATTCTGAGTAACAAGGCTGAAACAGGACAAGAGTTTCATCACCAAGGAAATGACGACCATAGCGAACACCTATGGAAAATCTGCTAAAATTCAGGCTGCATGGTAGTTCCTTTAATCCTCATAATGATCCTACACAGATATTATCTCAGTCTCCGCTCAGCTGAGGAAACGGAGGTACAGACAGGGTTAGTGCTTGTCATAAGCCTGGCATGGCACAGAGCTGGGATCTGAACCAAGTTCATCACTCAGGAAAAAGGCACACATTCAACCATCCTGCCACACTGTGTCTAACAGGAGAGATGAACTGACTTCCCTACGCTGGGTATATTAAGACAGGAGAGCAAACTAACTGATTTGCATACCTCCTTCAAAATGGGAAGGAGCTGTATGAAAAAACTACCCAATTTAAGACACTGTTCCCATGATAATTTGAAAACTTTTTTTTTTAACTTTTAAATAGTAAAAATTCATGTTCACTTGACATTTTGGACAACATGCAAAGTAAAATAAAGCAAATACAAATCACATGGTTTCACTTAGCAGCTTCTTTTTATAAGCTAAGTCAAAGCTTCTATGAGCTACGTCTAAGTGAGCTCAGCAGCCTGAGGTTATTAGCATGACCTAGAGCACATCTTTGAAACAGGACTTCTCACCTAGATCTACAGAAACAGGATCTCCCAAGGCCCGGATTCAGAGCCCTGACGGGAAGCAGCACTTCACAGCTTGCAGCTCTGTAAGTGTACAGCCCATTCAAGGAGTCCAGGATAAAATGTAACAGTATTTCTAAGAACATAATCATTTTGACTAATATTTGTTGAACCTTAAGATTAAAGTTTAATTTTAAAGTCAGAGCTATAGCTCAGTGTAGTGGCACATGTCTATAATCCCAGCCCTCTGGGTGGCTGAGGCAGGAGGGTATAAGTTTGAGCACAGACTGGGAAACTCAGTGACTCCATGAGAACTTGTGTCATAAGGAAAAAAATAAACGGCTCAGGATGTATCTCAGGGAGCAGGTCCTGGTTTCAACCCACAACACTGCAAAAATAAATGACTAAAATAACAGTAAGACTTACACTGATAGTCATTCTAATCCCCAGTAAAATTTGAGACGAAAATCCCCATTGCACGAAGCTTAAAGGGGGAGGTCCAGAATTATTGAGCCCACAGTTCAAACTCACGTTGTCCCCAGAAAACTCCTTTCCATTTTGAAACCAGTTTGCCTTTAGGGGCAGTACAGAAAAGAGGCTGTAGAAACCATGCCCTATTTGGCAATCATGCCTCTGAAGGGTAATCCCTACCTGCTGCAGATCACCTGATGGTTATATTTCCCCCCCTTAGTCAGCCCCCACTTTCTGGAAGTTCTGCAAAACCCTAAGTGGGGTTTGGATTCTCAACTCCAAACTTGACTCAGAGACTTACACATAGCTTCACTTTCCCAGAAAGTAAAATGGTTCCCTTCTAATGCCCGGCCCATGTTCAAGCTATTAGTTGAAGACCAAAAGATTTTCCAAATATGGATGCAAAGAAGCATGTGCATATTGAAGGCTACAATGAAGCTGAAATAGCAAAAACTTATTAAAAAGAACGCCAACAATTAACGCCAAAAGCATGAGTTTCTTAACAGAACAGCAAGACAAAAGCCAGAAAGAGGAACAAAAAAATGCATGTAAGGGAGGGACCAGGAGGGAGGTGTAGATTTATATGGAAGGGCTGACATCATTGTTTCCCAATAATACTCAGCGTGCAGGAAACAGATGGGAGAGAAGTGGTACAAGGGTTACTTATGGTAACAGGGCACACTGTTTCAAACGCTGCCATTTAGAACCTAAAATGTTTCCCTTTGAAACACTGGGGATGGGAACACTGTTGCCAGAAGTTTTATTAAAGTCTAACTAAATCCTCTGAACTTATCACCCTGGCAACATGTGGCAAAATGCGACTCTGCATATCAGATCTTGTCTGACTGCCAGCGTAGCCGTGGTTATTTGGGTCCCGAGTAGACAAAGCTATGGAAAAGGAATTGACTGTTGGACAGACAGCTTTGAGTCCTGTTTCCTCACTTTCTGGCTTGGAGACATTCGGCAAGTTATTTAACCTTTCTAAGTTGGTTCTCAAAAAGTGGAGAAAGAACAGAATTTTCCACACATGTAGCAGGAGGTGGGTGAGGTTGAACATTTATGTTATATGGCTTAGAAACAAAATTAGAGTGGTCATTTGGCATTATTTTTGCAAAGTTTTTTTTCCTTCAATCTCTCTTACTTTGATGCTTTGGCAGGATGTAGGCACAATTAACCAAACTGGTGGCTAATCTGGCCTCTATCAGTGGCTCACTCTCCGGAGGGTGGGCTTCTCCCCGACTCCACCACAGAAGACAGGCTTCTGTCCTCCCAGCCAGCACCCTGCCCCGTCCCAACCTGGCCATTGTAAGCCATCTCCAGCCACCTTCCAGTCTAAATGTCTTCTGCCCCAGGGTGCAAGAGGGGACGACATTCCAAGGATCAGGTAAAATCATGTGGTTTCTTGTCTCTCAAAGCCAACTATCTCCTCCTCATACTTCTGTCATTCCTCACAGTCAGATGATGTTGGTTTTATTGTTTTTCTGGATTCCTCCACTACAAACATTCCGCTCCGATGCTTCTCTTCTATTCAGCTGCCTCCCACGCCAGCATCCCCCGCTTGTGCATCTCGGGAGCCCCTGGACTTGTTGTCCTTGTCTTCCCATCTTGTGAACTCTCTAGGCCAAGAGCAACTTGAGAACATAAGCCTAAGAGCACCTAGCTCATTAGAGTTCCATTAAATATGTGTTGCACTGGATTGAAGGTCCCATACCAGATAGTTTATTATTAAAAATGTGGCATTCCGGGAAAGGAATATGCACAATCACACATACTGATTCAGCGGCATTTCACAAAAGCTCTGGATTTATTTGTAGCTTGCCAGAATTATAGCTTATATGTCAAACTATTCTCTAGTCTCTATAGCATCGAGACTACAGCTAGTCTTTATATATCCCTCTCCATTGGTGGGCACGAGAAGGGGCCCCACCAAAGACATTCTGGGCCAGCATCTGGCCACAGGGGCCGGACCAGAGCCTGGTATGTATCAGCCAAACCTGAACTAGTATAAAGAGTACCTGAGACTCGACCCAGAAACTCAGCTGGTTCTGGGCTCCTGCCAAGAATGCAGCTCATACCAAGGAGTAACTGGTGAGGCCAAGGCAAAGGCAGTGTTTCTGGGGAGTTCTGCACAAAGCTGGGGTTGGTTTCTATCTGGGCATAGCTGTGCACATCAAACCATTAAGCAATCTAGGTCGCTGCGCTGAGCTCCTGAAAAGAGCTCTAACTCTGGCTTCCTGAAGGAGGAAACAGGGTCAGTCTATCAACTGCTGTGCGTCCCCACGGGCTCACCCCGACAGAGGTACAGTGAGCTACTGACCCTGTGTGCGCTGCCAACGCCACCTGCCTGGAGTGGAGCTTGCCAGCTGCTTGAGCATGAAAGGCCAGTTCTCGAAGAGAACCACAAATAGAATGGAGACCCAGTCTGGCACTCTCCTCCTTGGACTGTGGATTTGCCCCAAGGGAATGCAGTGGGCGAGGAGAGATCTGGGAGGAAGAAGTGGTCGAGATGGACTTGAAGGCAGGTAGGTTCACACAGGACTAAAAAGTACTTCGCATAGGACAAAGCGCTAAGCAAATGTCTCTTACAATTGTGATCTTTGCTGGTCTGGGCCAGGGAAAAACAAAGCAAAAGGAATAAAACTTCTAACAGGCTTTTGGGGGGCAAAAATGGTAAATAAATGCCAAACTATCAAATACACTATTCTGGAAGATGTGATGCCTGCCTAAGAGCATTGTCTTAAGAATCAGATAGATTTGGATTTTTTCCTACAGCTCTGGATTTAAATCCTGCCCTTTTTACCTCTATAATCTTAACAAATCACTCAGGCTCTTGGACCTCAGTTATCTCCTCTGTGAAGCAGAGATAAAAATGCCCAATTCTTAAAAATGCTGAGAATATTACTTTGTATGTGTAAAGTGACTGGTATATAGTAATAAAACACACAGACAGAAAATTGCACTGCCAATAAAAAGTCTGACTTTGGGGCTTGGACGTCATTTCTGGGTCCCCCCCCCCCGTAGAGTTTCCTCTATTATTTCTCCCTCCAACCACTCCCCAGCCTGATATATTCTCTTTAAAAAAAAAAAAATCAAAAATTGCTCTCAGAGAAAAAAAATCCAGCACCAATATTTATTCTCCTCTGAACTACAGCAAGCCTGTTTCCTCCTAGAGGTTCTTTAAGTCTTTGCTAAAACTGTATCCTGGGGGAAGGTTAGAGGGACAGGGGCTGCTCTCCAGACCTCTGAAGTTCCAGCAGGCTGTGGTCTTGACTCCCTCAGCCCCCAAGGCCAGCCTCTGACAGAGGAACAGCAAGACCAACTCAACTCAAGCCTCACATTCAGATGGACATAGGAAGAAACAGCTCAGAGAGGAGGGTGGGATATGCACTCACACACAAAGAGAAAATTAATTAGCAGCTTGGGACAAGTCAAAATGTGCTGCATCTGACTTAAATACATGGCAAGCAACAGAAGGACGAAAAACAAAACACAAAACAATCAACTTCATGTTTCCAGGCCTCAAGATGGGTATGATTTAGAAGGAAGTTGTGTCTTGAAACACAGTTTAGACCAAGGTATGCACCCGGTAAGTCATTCGTCCCTGGCACCCAGGCCCTGGTCTGGCACAGGCCACCAAGACCGAGGGAGGCTCCCACACAATGAGCAGCTGACTCGGTTAGATGGGTGCCGACCCACTGCCCAGAGTGATGGGAAGCGGGACTGCCTGACACACTGAATGGAGAGGCCAGGTGACGGTCACTAGGACGGTGAGAGTGAGGATGAGGGTGAGGTGAGGGTTAGGTCTGGAGTTAGTGCCCACTCACCCACTCGAGGTGAGGTCAGCGCCCATCCAGCCACATCATTTCCTTTTCATCGGCGCCTCACTGGGTCTTAGGAGCTATGCAAGGCTGGGGCAGGGAGACCCTGCACAAATAGCTTCCCCTGAGCTCACTCTCTGCCAAGTGCCGTACCTGCACTAAGTCATTTAGTTTTGCATCAACATTATTATTCCCATTTCACAAGTCAGGAAATAGAAGCCTAGATCAGGTCATTAACTTGTGTCAGAGACACTCAGCTGGGAACAATCCGCTATCTCAGGCAGTGAGTTTCCCAGGGAAGAGGGTGCCCCCAACTGAGACGCTTGACTTGAGAAATCAGGGAAGATCTCCAGAACTGTCTGAAACTGAGACCAGAGAAGGAGCAATTAGCCAGAGAGCTGTGGTAATGATGAGCCAGGCAAAACGCTGGTGAGGAGTTCCCCAGCTGGCTGGAGAGAATACTGTGCCCTGCTCCCCATTCAGTGTTAAGACTTATCTCCAACGGGAAAATATTTACCTTCTTTGCTGGGGCTCTGCTCCTGTTTATATGACTGTCTAGTCTGTCTCACCAGAGATCAAAGCCTTTGCATTTTCTCCTCCAGCTTTTCCATCAGTCGTGACAGCTAACTTCAAAGATAACCGAGCTGCTGGTTTCTGAAAGTCTGTTCACATTTCTTAGCCTGTAAATTTCTAAAAGCTGAAACCCATCTTTTTTCTTTCCCGCAGCACTCAGCACAGTAGCTTAGTAAATATTTGCTAAATAAGTGAATAAATAAAGCAAAGGCGTCATTTAGCCTCAGAAACAAAGTATGGCCCCATCTAAAAGACTTACTGGTTTATTGAGGTCCTTTGAAATGCTCAGGCTTATTCCCACAAAGCTTGGTACTGTATTTGTACTGACTGTTTATTTGTTATGAATTTTCTACCATCCTTCAACTCAAACACATACACTAAGTAAATAGCATATATATGTACTACAAATATATTAATATCATATACATATTAATAGACATTTGTTTCTGCCTGGTAAAAATGAAAGCAAATCTTCAGAAATAAACTCTCGCACACAGTTCCTACCACTCGAGAGGATGCACTCAGGATGGCCATGGCTTCTTAGCAGGTGGAAGGGGTCTCCAAACCCTACCTCCACATCAAAGCTATCTCAGGAGATGCTAATTTGATTGGTCTCAGGACAGGTGTGGGTATCAACATTTTTCATAAAGTTCCTCAAGTGACTGTACTGTGTCACCATCACAGAGAGTCACTAAGTCAGAGAATGTGTCTTTGTACCAGCGAGTAGGTAAAAGGAACCAGGATGGCTCAAAAGGGTGAGAAAGTCCTTAGCCTTGAGAGTAAGGCCAATATAGAAGAAGACAGTTTTTCACAGAACTCCTTTAGCTAGTCCCTGGCCCCAGGCCCCAGCATGTCTGAGCTCTGTTGGGAGACATGTGGCTCATCCCGGGGAGGTAGTAAATGACTACAGATGCACTCTGACCTCACAGGCTTCACTCACACCCTCCGACCGAGGCAACAACATAATGTGGTTTTTATTACTCAGCTGCAAGCATAGGCCTTCATAGTAAGTGGACAAAAAGAAGAAAAAAAGAAAATGATCCCTCCTTTTTTTGGTATCAGCAGTAAGGAAGGGGTGACCTTCCCTGTCTGCTCCAGACAGGAAGAGAGCTGGGGTTCCCAGGGGAGAACTGGGGATGGGGGTGGAGATGGGGGGTGCACAACAGCGGTTTAGTAGAAGGAAGTGAAAGAGACTGGTGGGTTTTGTCAGAAGCCACTTCGTACAGTATGCACACCAGGCTGGAGAAAAGTAGTCAAAAGTGAGGGGAACTTGGCTGGGGATGTAGTTCAGCGATAGAGTCTTAGCTAGCATGCATGAGGTCCTGGGTTTGAGCCCCAGTACTGCAAAAACAAAGAGAGGAGGAGGAGGAAGGGAGAAAGTGTCTCTTCACATGAGGTCTTTATGTGGCTGGGGATGACCAGAACAGAATCTGAAACTAGCACCTTTGTGTACTGGCAGAGATTGTACACAAGGGTCTGTGTGTGTGTGTGTGTGTGTGTGTGTGTGTGTGTGTGTGTGCGTGTGTGTGTGTAAAGAGTTGTAACTGAGCAATACCCACTTTAAACTGAACACCTCTTGGGTCAGGTTTGTCCAACTGCTAGACCTCACTGGATTAGGGAAGTAGCTGATGTTGGTTCTTTGCACTCACAGAGTTCCTGCTCAAGCCTCCCCTCACTCGGCTGGCCTGAGCACAGCAGACTGTCACCAGCGTTGTCCTCCACTCCACTGTGGGCTTTCTTCCTCTGTGCAAGCACAGGGGCCCTCTTTGTTTCTCTGCATCTCTGATCTTCCCTTGTACTCCCAAACTTGCATCCATTTTTTTCCATTTCTACCGGGTCCAGTGCCCTGCCCTTGACCCACAAAGTTCAGCGACTATGATGTAAGTCTTGAGAGACCCCAGCCAGCCTCCTGGCCACTGGCTCCCTCCCTGATTTGTCACCCACAGTATTCTAAGCTGAGAGTAGAGTCCAGGTCTTGTCTATAAAGTCCATGGAGGCTATATTTAGAGGAAACCAACAGCATGTACTTTATCACAACTACACTATAATAAGAGAAAATTAGCTAATTTGTTTTAGTTGTGTGGGAAGGGGAGAAATCCTAATCACTCCCATTTACATGAGCTGCTTATCATGCCCACTTTAATTTCCATGTAATTTCCACTATTAGGTATGTGTGTCATTATGTATGTCAGCAGCCTTTCCTCCAAAGTTGAATTCTATTCAGGTATGTTCAGCCTTGAACATTCTCTGATTCCGTGACAGGGCAGTATGCTTTCAATTTGGAGGGGGAGATCATTTGCAAAGAATATGGCTTAGATATGAAGGCAAGGAACAGGGACCTAACAGGTCGGGGCTTCTGCATCTTTCATGAATTGGTATGAATTGGTATGTTCTTTGGTAGGTCCATTTGCTTCTCTGGGTTTCCTTTCCTCCTTCCATAGTGGAAAGCCCTGGGTATCAATTTTCCATTTTTTCCCTTCCTTGTTTCTCTAAATGAAACATGCAGATGCCTAATGTACAAAGCAGATAGGACAGTTGCCTCAGGGCGCTTCCAAGGAATCATCACAGAACTTCCAGGCTTAGATCATCATATGATGTATGACTTTGTAAGAATGTGGTAGAGCTTGCAAGCGCCCCTATGTAGCTCTCACAGCCTTGGAGGGAAGGCCGAGAATAATACCCACATGTGGAAGGTAGCTTGCTAGGAGCATAAGTCTTAGTATACCTAGAGGTCAACCTGAAGGCCCTTGCAAAACCAGGCGGAGGGGAACATTTCATACTAAATGTCTGACCATAGTGATTAAAATATATACTTGGAGCTCCTTCATATTAAAAACAAAAAACTCAATCCAAGGAATTTTTTTCTTCCAAATCACCCTCTCCAGATTGTTGGCGAGAAGGAAATAAATTGACTGTTATGCCTCAATTTCAAAAGAGGCAGTTTTGGAAACCGTGGTTCCCCAAGCTCTAAAATACCAAGCCATTTGTCCTAATGACACAGCAGACTGAACTCTTGAATACCACAGGAATATCACACCACTGCAAATTACTGGGGGTGCTGAGTCTCCAAAAAAAAAGGAAGTGAAACAAAAACCCTGCACTGTTTTAAAGATGTGTATTGGATATGCACAAACGGAATGGTTTTTGAGATTATTTTCCTGGAGGCAGAATTATTCTGCATAGTTACACAGCCCTTAAGTTTTGCCTTTGTTGTATCTATCTATGTATAAACACACAGCTCATATAGTGGGCTTTTTTCTCTCTCACTGAAGCTTCCAAAGACAAGGCCTTTTTGTATAAGTAAGTGCAGAGCCAGTCAACCTTACAAAAGGAGGCATTTAATGCTCAATTTTCTCAACTTTCCTATGATTAAAAACTTCTAATCTCAAATGCCATTATTGTATTCTAGATTGTTTTCTTTTTCCCTACCCCCGACAAATGTTTAAATTGTCTCTCCTCTGCCCTCCCCCAGTTTTTTCAATCTGACCTTGAAAACTGAGACACCCTCCTTCCCTGTGACATACCCTCAACTATTTTAAAATCCAGGCCCTTTGACCTTTTTACAACGCGTCTTTTGCCTACCACACCAAATGCGATGCTGAACGCCAAGACAGGGTAAAGGGTCTGGAGGAAGGAGGGGGTACTTATATTTGGCATCTGCTCAGAAATTCGGAAAATGTTTGTACAACCACTCCCCCAGCCAGGATCCCTACCCCCACCCCACCTCACCCCACCGCCTTCTAGCACATTAATAAAAACACGCCATGAGTGGATGAAATCGGAGAGTCCAGGAGGGACAGCTAAAGTGGTCGCAACTGTACACCCGGGAAGCCCACTGACCACCGTCCCACACGTCCACCCCCATCGCTCCCTTCCGACATCCACAGTTCAGGCTCCTTCTTCGGCTCACACTCCCACACACCCGAGATGTTCAGTTACATTTAAAGAACACCGCCTGCCTGTTAACGGCTCGGCTAAGGAGCACAGAATGACCTTCACAACCCGTGCACGTCGGGGTGGCAGCTCTGTGCATCGAAGAATCAAATATGTTCCCTAAAAAAAAGACATACGAAAAGAAAAACAAAGTACAGGGAACGCACAAGCCTGGAATACATTAACTCGTGAACTGAATCCAACACACCCCAAGAGAATCCACCGCTCTGTCCAACAAAAGGGGGTTGGGATGAGAGGAGGCACTTTACCATCCTGTCCTGAGCTCTCCAGATACTCGGTCAGGTCGCAGCCAAACGCGCTGGCGGCTCCCTTGCGTTTCACCTTCTGCTTGGCACCCTTGTTCTTCATGAGTTAGTCCCGCAGAGGCTGCCTCGGTGCCCCTCCCTCTGCTCGGCTCCGCGCGCGCTCGGGCGCGGGTGGATCAGGGGCTGCGGCGCGGCGCCGGGGTCCGCATAGGCGAGGGCGCGGGGCGCTGCGCACGGGTCCGGGGCGCCCGGCGGAGCTGGCAGCGCTGGCCGCTGGCCGGCTGCTGGCTGGCGAGGGCGTGTCACTTCCTCCCGGCCGTCCCGGGACTCTCCCGGCCCCCCGCGGTGTCTCCGGGCGCCGCTCCCCGCCGCTCGCTCGGCACGGAGGCGAAGGCTGCTCGGTGCCCGGAGGCGCGCGGGCGGCGCGGCGAGGGGGCGCACTCAGCCCCGGGCCGCGCGGGGTGCTCGGCCCTGGGCCCGCGGTGTGGCCTTCAGACGGCTCCGGGAGAGCGCGCAGCCAGCATCCCGTCTCCCCGCCCGCGCTCGCGCCTCCTTTTTTCCTGTCTTGCAAATCCTAGGCTCATCCCGCTCAGGAAGCGCTGGAAGGAAGTTAGCCGGGAGGGGGCGGGGGTGGAGAGTTCAGGCAGCTCCGCGCCTGTGTGCGCGCCGGGCGGAGGAAGTAGGTGGGTGGGTGGACGGTGCGGGGGTGGGGGCGAGGACGTGCCCTCCCAGGCCGGTCGCCGCTCCCGAGCTCTCCGGGGCCGGCCCGGAGGAAGTGGCCGCGCTCCGCTCCCCCGGGACCCGCAGCACGCGCGGCCTCGGGCCCCGCAGCCTGGCCTCGGAGCCGCCCCGGGGAGGAGGTGCCCGGCGCTCCCCGGGGAGGGGCGGAGGGCGCCCCCAGGCCGGCCCGCGGCTTATACCAGCGTCAGCCCATCTCCGCCACTTTTTATTTCAGTGCCTGCCTTTTCCCTCCACAAACGCTTAGAGTCAGAGCAAAAACAAAGACAAGACAGACGGGGACCCCGGCAGAGGAACCTGCCAGCCGTGGGCCAGGGGTTCACGCTGGCCACTCCCATTGTGCTCCCCTCCCACCCGCGGCTACCGACTCAGATGGCTAGTTACAGGTCCCGGAGCACACACATGCGCGCAGAGGCACCGAGCATCACTGCAAACATAAGTGGTATGGGTGGGGTAGATTTAAGAAGCCTCCATAGTTCAGTATAACGTGCAGAAGGCAGTCTCCGGATTGTTTCACAACTTGTCCCAAGTTGTTTCAGGAGGGCTTGTTTTTCCTTCTTCAGTTAAATTTGAAATTCCTTGACTTCTGTGTACTCAGCACACAGTGAGCACTCAAATTCTTGTGATTTAACCATTTGAGGATTAGATTAAACTTCCTGCATAAAATCAAATCCATATATAGGCTTGCAGCGTAGGGATATATATATACAGCTCAGATTGCTGGCAAAAGCTTTATGTACTGTATTTTAGTTACTGAATCCCTTCATAGTTGCCTATGTGTTGCCATGACAGCTTATGAACTTTGACCTTGGCCTTTCTGCATGTCAGGTCACATGCAGATCAAATCTGGCACATGGATGTGTTTAAATGGTTTGGCACACACTGTGGTTTATTGTATTTTATTGTATTTATTTATATTTATGTTTTTATTTTTTTTTGACACCAGAGATTGAACTCAGGACTTCATGCTTGCCAGGCAGGTTCTCATGCCACTGAGCTACATTCCCGGCGGTTTAATATTTTAAAAAATCAGTAGCCAACATTAGAGTCAAGAGATTTTTATATAAGGAATTCCATCTTCTCTTCCAAAAAAGGGAAGATTATACCCAGAGCGCCTTCCCACATAGTAAGGGCCTCTGATGCAGAGTCAGCATGGCCCCTTGGGGGTACCCCCTTTGAGATGAACCTTTCTGTTTGGGGGCCTCCACTGCCTGTCTTTCCTGCTTTGTACCTAGGTGGCCCCTGAACCCACCCCAGTTGATTTGCTCCCCAATTCCTAAGATTTCTATGTAGTCTCACTGACACCAGCACTACCCAAACCTCCCCCATCTCCAAACTTATCCCACCCAAATGATGAGTCCTTCACAATGTCCCTCAGCTGGGGCTCTTTTTTTCCAGGCCCGGTGGAAAAGGTTATCTAGTCCTCAGTTATTAGAGTAATTTGCAGTGGGACTGGCTGAGGGCAGTCTCCTCCCAGTTCAGCTGTTCTGCGCATAAGAGGACAGAGGCATCTTTCTGAAGTGTAGCTGCACTGTGCCCAGCCACTCAAATCCTTCAGTGAGACAGGCACGGTGGCACACACCTACAATCCCAGCACTTGTGAGGCTTAGGCAGAAAGATTGCCACGAGTTTGAGGCCAGCCTGGGCCACATATTGAGTTCAAAACCACATGGTGAGACCCTGTCTCACAACAAACACAAACACACAAACATCCTTTGGTGACTCCGTTTCCTAGTACTATGACAGCAATTTCTAGGCATTCTGTGAGCTGCCAATTTCCTAGGATGCAAGGTTATATAGAAATAGTGGAAGAGTGTTTACTCAAGTGGTAAACAAGGTATTTGGTGACGATATAAATTAGGCCAAAAGCACTTTCCTTATAGGAGATACCATGGAAAGGGTTTGTGTTGCATACAATCCTGCTTATCTGTGCCTGCTAAGGACTGATACCTATGGAAGTGTACCATCTGCTTCCTTCCTCACCGAGAATGCTTAGTTGTCTTCTCTGCTGTAGAGAGCAGAACTGGGAGGTTTTAGCATCAGCTGTGATCTAAGCTTTTCTTTTGTCCATTTGTTCATAAAAACCAAACTTAGCTATCAGCAATTTCAGCATTTCCCCTCCTTTTTAAAGCAACTAATTTAATGCTCTTATGGGACTTTCTGCCCAGCGGCTGTGATGAGCATGTTCAAATTCCATATGCCAGGGCACCAGAGCGGTAGCTCATTTTCTGGCTGAGTATGCTTCCTTCCCCACTTCCTCTCCATAACTGCTATACCTCAGCTTCTCCACTTGAAAGGAGTTCTTATGGTCCCCTGTGTTGAGGCTGATTGGGAGCTGAGGCTCTTCTGTGAGGCAGGCCCACCTCACCTCTGTTCTGAGGACAGGAGAGGATGAGGGTGACCGGAGTGGGGACTTCTAAAAGGTTATGTATTCCAAGCTCCAGTACTGCAATTCTCTGTGTATGGGTTTCTTGATTTAGGTCAAAAACTGCAAAACTTTTTGTTGCAAATGTTTGCTTCTAAATGTTTATATGAAATTGAGTAAGATTTCTTAGGGGCTGGAGCAGTTAGAGATGGCTACATAAATCCCTCCTCCAGTACAACTGAGTGAAGGGAGGTCCACATGATATGAAGGAAGGAATTCAAACCAGGGTCAGTCTCCCACCCTAAAACCCCATTTCTCTACCATCTCTGCAGCTACGAAAACCAATGTTGTTTCTAAAAGGGCTTCAAGAGCAGCTGCTAAGAATAGGGGTAGGGATGATGGCTCAGGTCTGTAATGCCAGCACCCAGGAGGCTAAAGTAACAGGATTAAGAGTTCAAGGCCAATTTGGGCTACATAGGATGTTTGAAGCTGACCAGGACTACTTAGAGAGATCCTGTCTCAACAAACAAACAAAAAATGAATTGAGAAGCCGACTTCAAATAGCCACTCTCAGGCTAAATGCTGAAGAATAGACTTAGCCATTATATAATTCTTCCTATCTGTCTGTCTGTCTATTAATTCCTTTTCAGTTACTGAAGTTGCAAAATTGCACTGGCCAGTGATAGAGAGTAACAGGGAGGAGAGAGAGAGACTGATATATAATCTCATATCCAAATCTCAGAATACAACTCAGTTCTGCAGGATAGCAAGTGTAAAAACTATTTTTTTGAGAAAGACAATATATACTTTTCTACACATTGAGGGCCATATGAGAGCACAAAATAGGAGGAGATATTCTGAGATAGTATAAAATACAGGATTGAGTAGAAACTGGAGATGAGACATCCACATATAGTATTTGAAATTATTTGAGAGAAGAAATCCCCCCACCAATATTTTAGTTACACTCTAATTTCTTTGTACTGAATACTGTATTGTTGGAAAAAAGAGATCTCTTATGTTTTATTGAGTGTTTAAAAAAAAACCATAATGACATTTGACCCATATGCATTAAAGGACTCTAGGATTTCAGAAGCAATGATCAAGCCAGACAACACAAGACCCCCTTGTCCCGCTACCTCACAGGCCCTGGATCTGCCAACAGCAGCTGGACGCTTCCTTCCTGGAGCTACATGTGGAGAAGGGACTTCACAAGGCCAGGGAAAGAGCCAAGTGCCCTCGGTTGGATTACTATTATACCCACATCTGAATCTGCTCAGCGTTCAGCCTCAGGCCCTATGCCTGAATTTGGATCCGTTTGGCTTGAAGCCTCTGTTGGGGCTGTTCCCACAGGCTGCAACCTCCAGGGGCCGGGCAGGATCCGCCCTGAGAACATAAGAGTGGGTCCATGGTCCCTCTCAGCAGCTGGGTTTGAGAGGATTTCTCTTGTCCTAAGTGCCTTTGTTCTCAAACTAGAGGGTCTTTAAGTAGAGAAACGTTCACACCTCCCAGAATGTAGACATCCTCAGCATAGAGACCGACAAGCCTACTTGACTGACTTCAAGAATCTTGGTTCGATTCCTGTTGCCTCCCTCATTGTGCCTCTGTATCCCCTTTTATTTGGTCCCAAGCCCGCTGTGGGCACATCACCTTTTTTCTAGCTTGACCAACCATAGGCGGAGAGGAACTGACGTCCTGCGGTCCGTCTGTCTCCTTTCAGGGCGTCTGAATCCTGGAGCGGTTGATTTCTGAGGAGGGTGGGGATCTGTCTCCGCCCCGTGCATTGTGTTCCATAGTTTCCTGTCCACTGCCTGTAACCCTTTACCAATGCCAGGCGCCTTTAAACACAAAAGGGAGAGACGGGGGAAGGGAGTGCTGAGGGAAAACATCCCTATAAATAGCCCTCTTGAACAAAATTGTTTTCCCAATACACAGTTGTTGTTAGGCCTTGAAGACCCGGTAATCTCTCTCTGTGTTCTCCTCCCCTTCCACTTTGACCTTCCTCTCCAGGCCTGGTTTCCCTCCTGCATGCCCTGGAGGAGATGCACATGCTTAGAGGTTCTGATCCCACACACTCCTCTGGGCTCTGGACACCTGACCTGTGGGCTCAGCTCGGCCTGGGGTTTATGCCTGAGTGTGAGTTGTTTGTTTCCTGACCTTGGTTTGGTTTCATCCAACTTCTTGAAGTCTCTTTTCTATTGCCCCATCATTTTCTTTGTCCCATATAAAACACATTCATAAGACTTTTACATTATTCCATTTTTATTTATTTAGGCCTTCCACATGGTTTGACGTGATTTGTTTCCTATTTACAGTGTGCTTTAGAACTCAGAGGAGTTTTCTGAAAGAGTAAAATCATCTCTTACTAAACAGTGTCTTCTTGTGGAGGACGTGTTTTCTCTTGTGGGTTGCCAGGGAAGGAGCTTTCATTGTGGCTGACAGTCTTTTTATGTCTCTGTTGGCTCATGGCCTGCTTTATTCCTACCCGGGGGACACAGGATATATAAATTAGTATAGAGATATAACTTACACTAGATTACACATACAAGTTACCCATAATAAGTAATCGCACCTCTAAAATAGTGAACAGTTTTGAGTGAGTAATACATACCTGTTGCTTTTCATTAGGCCTCTTGGCTATATATTTAGAAGGTTATGGGGTTTGGGAGTGGTAGGGAAGTGGTCCCAGTTCTTAATAAAAAATCATATTTGAAAAATCTTACATATATTGCAGGGAACATTCTGCTTTCTTGTTGCTTTCTTTTGTTTTTGAAACAGGATTTTGTTATGTAGTTCAGGTTGGCCTCAAACTCATTTTGTAGTCCAGGCTGGCCTTATATGCATGGTGATCCTCCTACCTCCGCCTCCTGAGTACTGTGGGATTACAGGCGTGCGCCCCCATGCCTGACCACATTCTGTGTTTTTTCAATTCCCAATGTGTGATTATTTATTTCTTGGTAGATGCCAAAAGAAGCTAGCCAAATTCACACAACTCTGCTTTTAGTTTTGTACCTTGTCAATATATATATCTATGTTTGCATGTATACCTATATAAATTTAATTTCATTGGAAGGCCTTCCCTGATTTCATAGGACCTGCTTACTCAGAACTTTTAGCTCTATTCTAGATATATAGTAGAACTTCTTCAATTAGTATCCATCAAGGAATTATTTTTTAAAAAAACTTTCAAATGACATGCACATGCCAAAACTTACTCTTTTATCTTTCTTTTCTTTTTCTTTGGTACTGGGAACCAAACTCAGGGCCTCATGTTTGCTGGGCAGGCACTGTGGCATGGAGCTATATCTCCAGCCCCAGAACTTACTCTAGTGGTTTTGTACTTTCCCCAGTCTGTGCTAATTCGAACATTTTGTTCTACCTTCAAACCACGTGCCAAATGATGTGTCTTGATTTTTGCTTTAGAAAATATGGCAAACCTGCGTGTGGTGGCCTATGCCTGTAATCCCAGCAGCGTGAGAGGCTGAGACAGGAGGATTTCTGTGAGTTGGAGGCCAGTCAGGGTTATGTAGTGAGTTCAAGGGCAGCCTGAATTACATAGCAAGATCCTGTCTCAAAAAAGAAAAAGAGAGAGAAATAGCAGGAGCTCAAGCAGAGGTTCTGACCAACTTTTCTCACACTCTTCAGATAGAACTAATCCTGTGGATTATTTAATTTCAGACTTCTAGACTCCAGAACTCTAAAGCAATAAGTTCCTGTTCCTTTGTTATTAGCAGCTTTATCAAACTAATACACTCAAAATAATTAAGCTCAAGGCATAAGCCCGGGTCTTAGCAGACCTATCCTTCACTTTTCTACCACTCTAGTAGCTGCTGTGCATTTCATTATCTTTCCGCAGGGTATAAAGGAAGTTATTTATGTGTTTACCCACTTGGTATGATAAACAGCAAGGAGTGTGCACGCTTGTAAATGTGTCAAAATGAAATTGGACCCACCTTTACACTGTCTGGTTTTGCACACGTTTACCCAAGCATCACAGAGGGTCCAGTAGACCCATTCCACCCCAAGATTTGTTTAAAACAGGGTTTCTTTTGATTTTTCTAATAGAAGTGGCCCAATTCAGTACAATAGCACATGAAAAACCAGATTTTCAAGTTTTGGAGGAGGTTGAAAATGATTCATCAGATTACTCATGCATGGATGATAAAGATTATCCGTTATGATAAAATACATGCCTTCATAACAGAAGAATGGTGTGGGTGTATGGTGATGGTGATGATGATGATGATGACTTTGATGTTCATGTAAGCCAAAGTTCCTGTGACAATAAAACAGAACAAGAATTAACTGACACAGACATAGAGATGTAGATCTCCTTGATTCAGATGACCAAAAAACCCAGCAATGTGAGTATATACTTGACTAGTTGAAATGGCAAAATGGCAACACAACCAAATAGCACTATGCTGAAGAACCACCTCTGAAAATATGCTAAGGTTCTTGGCAGGGGTGAAATGTATAGGACAGACTGCCAGCACTACCATTCAGTGTTAGAAACTGTAACAGATGAAATGCTACAGGATGCTGTGAAATACTCCAAGGCTGAAATGCAAGTAAAATGTTCTGTATGCACCAACAGCCATATTCAAAAATGTATTTATTATGACACTTCACTAGCTGACTTGAAAGCATTCATAGGTCTGCTGTACTTAACCCATTTTTCCTATGGTGATCACAGGAATGTCAAGGCTTAAGGAAAAGCAATGTGTCAAAATATGGCATAAAAATTTATGCCCTTGTAGATTCAAACACTTATCATGCTTTCAATTTAGACATTTACCCTGGAACTCAGCCAATAGGTCCTTATTCTTATGGTAATAAATCAAATGATGTTGTGAATGGACGTGTTGCTCCCATCTCCCAAACTAATCAAAATGTGATGCTTGACAATTGGCTTAGGGTTTCCAATTGATGTTACATTTGTAACCAGTGTGGGAACCACACACAGGAACAAAGCAGAAATTCCAAATGAAATGTTGCAATTGCAAAATGAAGAATTGTACAGCACAACTTTTGAATTTCAGAAAGATGTAACATTGTCCTCCTGTATGGCAAAGAAAAGCAAACTGGTATTCCGATGTCAACATTTGACCATGATGCAAATAGTGATAGGGAAACCTCAACAGAAGGAAACTTTCCACAATAAAACAGAAGGTAGAGCAGATGTTGAGTTACGCAGCAACTATGATGTGACTTGAAACCCAAGCACTGGTCAGTGGTCATGACTTACTGGACCCTAAACATGTGTGCAATGAACAGTTTGGCAGTTTACCAAGAAGATAACAAGTGCAAAATGGCACAAAGAAATTTTCTTAGAGGGTTGGGAGTGGGGCTCATAAGAGAACATTTACAACAGTGGAAAAACAAAATGTTCCTGTCCAGAGACTTACCCAAAAAATTGTGGAGCACACTGGTGAGCTGATAGGTGAACAGGCAGGCACGGTGTCACAAAGACCTACTATGACAGGAAAACAAGATGTCAGCTGTGCCCAACAAGAAAATACAGGGAAACAACCGCGCTCTCAGTGTAAATCACAGTGGTGTATGGAATGTGCGATCGTCACGTGTGAAGACTCCTTGTGGGTGACATTTGGAGCAATGCTTGTTTTTGTGGTAGACTTTTGTTCATATTTACTCTGAGGTTCACACTAGAATTTATTTCTGATATTATCTTTAGGTTTTGTAAGTAAATACACAGCTGATATGAAAATGATGGTGTCTATTCTAAATGCAAAACACATATAAAGAATTTTACACTTTATTTTGTTGGTTGTTTATGGTCCTATGTCAAGTATGTCCTACAAAATGTCAGGAAAGCAAAAGACATACTGTCAGTGTCAGTGATATGTGTGTGGAATATGCTGTTGTCATGTGTGCAGACCACCTTAGGTGTAATAGTTGAAGTAAAGATTTTTTTGTAAAGTATTATTGATATTTTCATTGTAGTTCATATGGGAATTAATCTGTGATGTTCCTTTTAGACTTTGTACATTCAAAACCAGTCAATGTTGAAAATATTGATGGTAGGGGCTGGAGGTTTAGCTCAGCGGCATAAGCACCTGCCTTGGAAGCAGGCAGTTGTGAGTTTGATCCCCAGTACCGATAAAAACAAACAAACAAACAAACAAAAACACACACACACACACACAAAAGAAAATATTGATGGTTTTTTATAAACAATAAACATTAAAAATTGAATACTTTTGTGATTTTTTTTCCTATTGTGTTCAATATTTAATACAATAAACTCATAAATTAAAATTAACAATTCATCAGTAGAAATATTCTAAGAAATATACATGGATCTTTATGTACATTGATGACAAAATTAGTATTATATTCCAAGAGTTACGGAGCAGAATTACTGTCAGATCTGACCTGTTATTGAATAAACTGGAAATAAACCATTCTCAAGTATCTAATATCTGTTTTGGTGGAGGCTGCAGGAAATACCTCTATCTCCAGCTGGTGTGGATGTTAACTAATTTTATACAAACAAATACCTCATTTTAGCCAAGACTTTCAATGGAGGACAAGGAGAAATGCTACAAAAATAGTCCAGGATTTCCCTTATTCTGAGGATGGTGAAGTGTTGGAGGTTGGGTAGGCTCCTTCTTACATGCCATAGTACCCCTTAATCCCCAGGAGATAAGGAAGCTTTAAGATCCCCACCAGATGCCTAATGCCTCAGAGAGCATCAAACCTTGATTTACTATGCTTTTTCTTATATGTTCAAAATATGGTAGAGGAAAATGGTAATGTTTACATAAAAATCTTTAAAAATTGTAGTAAAATACACATTGCCCTTCATTTCCATTAAAATGTTCCACTCACTTTGAATATATTTATCCCATTGTTACCACTTTCTGAAGCAGGTCTGGAATTCCTTTCATGAGTATCACTTTGTGGCCAGTTTTATGTCCTTAATTCTAAATCCTTATTACACTTTCTGTAAAATAAAATCACTGCCGTGTGTTCTCATCCATCTTACTCATTAGATTGACCCGGTATGACTTCTGTCTCTTCCTGAAAGTCAAGATGACCATAAAAGGTAAATGTTTTGAACTGATTTAGGACACTGAGGCAACCAGGACACGGCAGCTAATGACACTCATGAGAGAGGACTTTCAGTGCTGCTTCACAAAGTGACAATTTAAGTGTGTTTGAAGTGAGGGGAAGCGTTTTGAAGGAGGCCAGTGGCAATGTAATTTTTGCTGTAATTAAGTTTTAAATTTTAGACATTCACTGTATGTTTTGATCTTGTACATAGGGTAAAGTTTAATTTAGAAATTAGGAACAGTGAGAGACTAACAACCAATAATAAAAATAGAATAATTATATAACAGCATTGTCTTAGTTACTTTTTTGTTGCTGGGACAGAATATTAAAAACTGTCAAGATAAAGGAGAAAAGTTTTATTTTGAGTCACAGTTAGCAGAGGTTTTAGAACATAGTCACCTGGTTCCTAGGCAGGTGACACAGCAGAAGGACACAGAAGAGAAATAGTCCCCGGCGTGGCAGGTAAAAGTCAGCCGGCAGTAGGATCCTCTTCTGTCTTTTATCCCATCCAGGCTGCAAGCTTTTGGGTTGGTGCCACTCACACCCAGTGTGGGTCTTCCTGTTAACCACAACCAGAACTAAGCTAACCCAGACAGAGGACTAAGTTACTAAGCTCACACTTTTAATCCACATTCGGACACCCTAGATGCAGCCACCTCTGAAAACGCCCACCTGTCAGCTCGTTTGAGATGACATCGACATATAAGCCATAACAAGTATGCTTCGCGGTGTCTGGACTTACAAACACTCAAACGTTCACAGATACCAAAGAACTTCGCATTACGAATATTCATAGATGTGAACAAATTGCACAAACAGCTCATGTGTCTGCTGGACTTTGTCACAATTGTGCTAACTGTACAGTGCAATAGTGTACAGAATTTTTGTTTGTGTGCTTAGTTTTTCATGCTTTACATTATATATTTCTGTCAAAAGTGTATAAGACTCACTTTGTTAGACTTATGAATGAACCTGATTTACAAATTTTCAGGGGCTGGGGATTTAGCTCAGTGGCATAAGCACCTGCCTTGCAAGCAGGCGGTCGTAAATTCAATCCCCGGTACCGATAAAAAGTTAAAAAAAAAAAAAAAAAGAGCAAACAAATTTTCTCCTGGAATAGAACTCAGTAGTAAGTTAGAGTCTCACTGTAACATTATTTAAAATTTACAAATTATTTGTTTCTACTATTTCCTATTTAATATTTTCAGACTTCAGTGGACCACACATAACTGACTCTGCATAAGAAGGACTACTTTACTTACATTTTTTAACTTTAAAGCAAAAAGACAATAAAAACAATAATGCAGAATTTCAAAAAACAATAGGAGATTAATAATAACTAACGTATTGTGAACAAACTGGTTTTTTTTATGAACTAACAGAGATTAGTAGTATAATTATCTATCTTGTGTGTACTTACACTTTTTTTTTTTTTTTTTTTTTGCGGTACCGGGGATTGAACTCATGACCTCACACTTGCCAGGCAGTGCTTATGTAACTGAGCTAAATACCCGGCCCTGTACTTACACTTTTTGAAGGACACCAGAAACTTTTTCTTGGGACACGAGATAAAAGAAGCTCTTTAGAATCTCTATAACCAACTTGCAGCCTCCTTGCAGAGGTCTCTCTGGCTCTGGCCCTTTATTCCTCATTTGTATCTGTAGGAACTGGTTAATAATCTTCTTTCTTATTCCAGGACTGGAATATTGAAAATTTTGACAGTCTGTGAAATATTATTATAGTTCATGTTATTCACTGATTCATTCAGTGTTACATTTACAGAGCATCCTTGGCATGTCAGGGACTGGTCTGGTGCTGAGGGTATAAAGTAGGAAAGATGTCACCCACACTTCCATGGAATGCTCACCTTAGTGACAAGAGAGCCAGGCACAGTGTGAGATAGATAGCAGGATGGTATGCTGAAGTACCAGTGCCTTGTTGCTGGCAGAGTCAGAGCTTGTTAGAGGAAGGGATCTGCATGGAGACTTGTGTAACTGCACAGATGAGTCCTGCAGAATCTGGAGGAGAAGGTTTTTAGGACAGAAATGATAGCATTTTTAGAGGCCCAGAGGTATATAAGAAAAGGATTTGTTCAGGGAACGGAAGACACAGTCAGTGTGGTTTGGGCTGAGATTGTTGGCATGTGCAGTTTGTGCTGAGGGGTGAGCTAGATGAGGTGGGATGAAGCTGGGGATGGTGGTGCACACCTGTAATCCCGGCACTTTGGAGACTGAAGCAGGAGGATCTGGAGTCTGAGGTATCCTGGGGTACATAGTGAGACCCCGACTGAAAAAGTCAAGTCCGGGGTGGGTCCTGCAGTAGGGAGGATACATCTGGCAGTGATGTACGGTAAGGAGGAAGTGGGGATCACTATTCCTCCTTGGCTCTTTCCCTCTCACCTTAGTCAGCAGTGGAAATGCATCTTGTTTAAATGCCTGGCTTCTAGAGTGAAGCTACTTAGAGTCTAGTCCTGGTCTTATCACTCACTTATTCCTACAATTCGTTTTGAAGCCTAGATATGAAAATAGGTGGTTTAGGGGCTGGCGATTTAGCTCAGCGGCATAAGCGCCTGCCTTGCAAGTGCATGGTTACAAGTTCAATCCCCGGTACTGGAAAAAAAGAAAAAAGAAAACGAAAATAAGTGGTTTAGTAAGAGAATTTAATTTATCTGCATCAATATTGTTATTTTAACTATAGTAGATTCTAGAAATGGTGGAGATATGTTTAGCCTTTTTTCTTAAAAATTATTTGTGAGACCATCATCAAAGAGTTAATTTGCATAATTCCAAAACAGTATATAATATAATCTTGGCCTTTCAGGAATTTGGTTTGATTTAGTGAGTACCCAGACTTTCCACAAGGGGATCACAGTAACTGTTAACATTTGAGATGTGCGTTTGCCATCTAGTGGACATTTTTGAGTATGTATGCATTCTAAATATACGCATGTGTACATACACACACATGCACGTACACACACACAAACACACCCATGCATGCACGGTTTCCATTGGCGGTTCTTACTCTTTCTTCCCCACACCCAACACTCAAAGGTCAGTCTCTGGAACGCTCTTCTATTGGTGAAAGTATCTTAGTTTACATGTGTCAGATGTATGAGGAAGTTTCAGGGTGTGTGTATTTGCATACACAGTGGAGTCTAACAGCCTTATGTGGAGGGTCCTTTCAAGTTTCATACACCCTTCCACATGTATTTTTCTTGTTCCATTTGAGAATTAATGATCCAATAAAGAAAAGCAATGTATCAGCACTGCATAAGCACAGTGCCTGCTCCATACCAGACGGTCCACTTGCCTTTCCTTCCTCTTTCCCCACATGTGTGTAAATGCTGTATTCAAATTATGATTTCAGTGTACATTTGATGTGGGAAGCATCACTCTGCGAGAATGTAAAGATGAATAAGACCAGTCCTGATCTTTAAGATACTTAGAGCAGGAAACATAGATGGCAGCAAGGTATATCTCAAATATTTGGTGCAGGTTTTCTTTGAAGTTCAAGTTTGTTTTTCCTTTAGAAGTACTGTCATAATAATGCCAGTTGCTAGTGTTGGATTTAGCTCAGTGGCCTAAGTTACCTGCCTGGCATGTGCAGAGTTGTGAGTTTGAGCCCCAGTACACACATGCGCACACACACACACACGCACACACATATACACGCACATGCACACACACACACACACACACACACACACACACACACACACACCAATTTCTAAGAATAAAAGGAAGGATCCTTGTAGTAAAGAGGTAACATGGCTACCAGAAAAACCTTGATTTATAATCGAAGGGGCAGAGACTTTAGAAGAGAACAAGACCAGAAAGAAGAGGGGAGAAGTGGGGAGCAAGAGGGTAGAGATAGTGTGGGATATGTTTTGTAAAAGTTTAAAGAGAAGAAGAGAGAGATCTTGGAGCAGTTACCATGTGGTATAAGATACTGAGAAAGGGTCACAGTCAGAAAATTTTAATTGGTTTTGTTATGTATTATGAATGGAATCTCCCTTTGATACAGTCTTGACACTGCAGTGAAGATTTAAATTGCCTTTCTTTTTTTTTTTTTTTTTTTTTTTTGTCTTTTTTGAGACGGGGTCTCGCTGTGCAGTTCAGGCTGGCCTTGAGCTCACTTTGCAGCCCAGGCTGGTCTCAAACTCGCAAGGATCCTCCACTTCAGCCTCCCGAGTGCTGGGATTACAGGCGTGAGCCACCACGCCCGGCTAAATTGCCTTTCTTATCTTTGTATGCAGGTTAGGATTTCTTTGGAAAATAACACTATGCAGAGACAGGCTGTGAGGTGGCTTAGCTCTATCTGGAAAATATAAATGTTCAGACCATAAACCTTTAAAATAGATATATTATACTTTCCTCATGAATCTTAAAGCTGAAGTGATAAAATTGAACAAGGAATATTTGCTTTTAAAGTAATATGTATGTATGTATGTATGTATATATATATTTAGCTTAAACAGTTTAAAATACATGATAGCATTAAATAGAAAATGTTTTCTTTTTTTAAAATTTTATTTAAGGAGAAAAAAAGCAGAGAAAGGGTATAAGTTATACAGATTTATAGAAAAAAATAAACAGTAGGAAATCACTAGTTAATGGATTACATATTGTCATCTTAGAAATAATTGTTCAAGTCACAAAATTAAAGCTTGTAAAGTGGACATTCCAACAGTGACACTGCAAAGAGTTCTGTTCAATGATCCAATAAAACTCAGTAATATCATTATCTATCTTATACACTGAAACATACATGCAGTTATATCATTTAGAGCACTTTCTTTTCCTCTCTTTTGTACAATGACAATTACACATTTTGGGTTTTGTTATTCCCACAGTTCTTATTACTTTTTTGGAAGGGAGTAGAACCAAATGTGACATAACAGAACAGAGTCAATCAAATCAAAAGAGTGGACATAATAGATAATGTAAAAGCATAATACAAGGTGATCAATAATGGTTACCATAATGCCTCCCGCTATCTCTAATAGAATTGCCTATTTCATCAGTTATAATAAAATTGAACAAAACAGTAAAGAACAAAACCGACAAAACCAAAACATTGGAGACATTGTAGGTCTTCAAAAGTAGATAGTAGTCAACCAGAATGGGCGTCATAATGAATCCCACTATCTTCACAGCTGTTGCCTAAACTTTCGAACCTGGTACTATCAAGCAAAACAGAATAGGGGAACATCAGTCAAAGACAAGATGGTGAGAGTAATACAGGGCTTTAAATCAAGATAATGGAAAGTCAAAGTGGGTTACTATAATATATCCTGCTATTTTTATTTATTTTTCCCTTAATTAAAAGGATAAAAATAAAAAAGTAAATAATAAAATGGAGATTGAGATAAAAGAGGGCATAACAGCAAAACAGCGCAGATCAAAACATAACCATTTAAGCAGAATAGTGTTTCACCACAAGATAATCCTGACATAAAAGTAGTTACCATATTGTCTCTTTCCTTGAAATCCTTGAGTACAACTTCGTATATTGTAGCATTAAATATATCCAAACAATGTAAAACCATTTAAGAGAATGACAGCATTACAGGGTATTTAGAATCAACTAACAGAAAATGAACAATGGTTTCTGTATAATCTCCTTGTCTTTAAAAGTTTTTGCTTATACTATCGTACATAATAAAATCCAATAAGATACAACGTGTTTAGACCAATGGAGACAGAAGAACAAAAGTTTGATGAGACTTCAAAACAAAATGATATTAAATCAGTATTACCTATTAAGACGTCATTTTCTCCAAAATAGTGGTTCCTATCATCCAATCTTCTCTGCCTCATTTCTGATGAGCTCTTTTTCTGTCATTAGTTGTCAGTTTGTCTTCTTTATTTTGTTCTCTGCTCCATTCATTGTGGCCTCCCTGCCAATATTTCTGGATTCTTTGTATTTTTCTTTTTTAGAATATCCTGCAATACTCTCTGTAGAGTTGAATTGGTGGTTGAAAATTCCCCCAGTTCCTCTTTATCCTGGAAGCATCTTGTTTTTCCATCAATTTCCAGGAACAGTTGTGCAGGATATCTCAATCTTGGCTGGAGATTATTATCTTTCAAAGCTTGAATTATTTCCCCCCACGCTCTTCGTGATTTGATGGTTTGTGCAGAGAAATCTGCTGTAATTCTGATGGGTGTTCCCTTGTAAGTGGTCTGTTTCTTGTCTTTGACAGCTTTTAATATTCTGTTCTTGTATTGAACTTCTGGAATTTTTATTATTATATGCCTGGGTGTTGCTCTGTTTGGGTTGTAAGTGGCTGGGGTCCTGTATGCCTCATACATCTGAGTATCTTTACCTTTTGCTAAATTAGGGAAATTCTCCTAGATTATTTCTGTGAATAGATTTTGTAGTTCATTTATTTGTGTCCCTACTTCTTCTTTTATGTTCTTAATTCTTAAGTTATGAATCCTCTTATCATCTTCTTGCCTTTGTATTATTGCTGTTTGTTTTCTTGTTATTTTTAAGAAGTTTTTCTTTTCATGCTCCCACATTACAAATCTGTCCTCCAGTTTAGATAATCTATGCTTAGTTTCTTTCAAGCTGTTATGCCAGCTTTCAATAGAGTTTTTAGTTTCCTGGTAGTCCCTTTGAACCTGCTTCACGTATTCTATGCTTTCGCTGTTTTCTCCATCAAACAATTCTCCCCTCTTTTTTTGTTCTTCCATTCCACCATCTGTTTTTTCTTGGGTGGTGCTTAGCATTTCTCTAACTATTCTGCTTACTTCTAGCTTCAGGTTATTAATAACTTCATTCCTGAACTGATCTATGAGGCTCTCTAGATGGCGCTTTATGTCTATTGGTGCGGTGTCCGCTATTACCTGTTTCTCAGGATTAGGGGCCGAGGAGCCTTTCTTGTTGCCGCCTCTTCCCATATTCTTTGTTCCTTATATATGCAAGCTTATATAGGAGGCCCAGCTTCCCTCCCTGTCAGCCACAGCCTGATGGAATTGTGCCGGCTAGGTGTTCCCGCCCACCCTAGCACACCAGGAAATTCCAGACCAGGCAGCCTACGTGGGGCCCGCCCCTCCAGGCCACCCTCAGGCTCTGGGATCTGGGTTGTGCCAGCCTACTGGGTCTCCGCCAGCAGAGTCACGTAGGCTAGGCACTTCTCACCAATCCTGCTTGAGAGGGGGATACGTGGCTGAAGTCACTGCAGCGCCCTGTTCCCGCAAGACTGCCCAGTCCCAGAATGTCCTCCGCTGGAGTCAAACTGTGGTAGAGTGTCAGTTTCTCTCACTCACCTCACCACAAGTCAGTGCACGGCTCCCCACCCGTCCTGCTCTCAACTCCATTCACTGATTCCCGTTCTCAGAGCTTCCACGCGTCTCTCTCCTTGCCAAGTCCAGCCGATGTAGACACAGCTGCTGCGCTGCGGGAAACCCAAATCACGGCTTCCAATGGCGCGGGCTCCAGCCTCCACACTGAGGCTTTTCTGTTCCTGTTCTAGCACCAGGACTGCATTCCAAGTTGGTTTCTCTCAGCCCAGTTCGTTCCTGGGTCAGCAGAGCATATCTCCACCTGCTTATGACTCCTTAGTCCGCACCATTCCTGAATTCTGAGCTGAGTCTTTCAGAGAGCCTCCATAGCTGCTGTTATCTGTCCACCATGTTCTCCCGGAAGTCCAGAAAATGTTTTCTGTGTCAAAACTCTTTTTAATTCTTTTGGTGGTTAGAACTATAATTATAACTTACACTTATACTTCTATATATATATAGTGTTTTCTGACTTATCTACTTGTTTATTATCTGTTATAAATGATTTAAAAAAAGCAAAAATGGGAAATATAACTTATTTATACTACCCTTCCATTCCCTTTCCACTGCTTGTGTTTTGTTATGTTATTTTCTACTCTCCTTTTGGTTACTATTATGTATATTAAAATACATAATATTAAAATTATGTTTAAAGTTTGAATTCTTGTTTTGTCAATACAGGTATTATTTTAGTCAGTTTGTTGTTACTATAACACAACATCTGAGATTAGTCGTAAAGAAAAGACGTTTATTGTGGCTCATAGTTCAGGAGCCTGAGAAGTTGAAGACCAGGTAAACCCATCCAGTGAGAGCCTCAAACTGTTTCAACTCATGGTGGAAAACAGAAGAAGTTTTTAAAAAGTACCTGGGAAAGAAGTAAAACATGAGGTATATACTCTCTTTATAACTGTTCATTCTTTCAAAAACTAATTCAGACCCATATGAATTTACTAAACATGTGCAAGTGAGAATTTTCTGGGCAATGCATTAGTTTATGCATGAGGGTTCTTCCTTCATGATCCAAACATCTCCTGCCTGGCATCATCTCTCACCAGAATGGGGAACTGCTGCATTGGATACTAAGACTCAACATGCATTTTGGTGGGTATGTGTCTCGGTTACTTTTGCTTTTCTCTCATTGCTGGAACAAAATACCAGACACCCAAAATGAAGGATGGAAAGCTTTATTTAGCTGTAAGCTAAATAGTTGGCTCCAAGGCAGGGTGACATGATTTCAAGGCAACACTTCAAGGCAGCAGCCAGGTAAAAAGAGGGAAAAGTAAGCTTCTTCCCTCCCTTACAGTGTGTGCAGCCTTCCCCCACCCCAGCGCGGTTGTAGCACTCACCAAATCTCTGTGAGAACCCTGGCTCCCTGCTGAGTCTCTCAGTTAAACTTCTAAACTTAATTTGACACAATGTATCAATCATAACAGGAAGTAAACCAGGGTTGATAGTAACCTTGCTTCAGAATTATGAAACACAATAAACCTCTTTTCTTTAAAAATCCATGTACGTTGAGATGTTTTGGTGGGTAGCTTCCCTTAGGACCTGTTGGACTGGAATCCACCCGATATGGGAGAAGGACATTGTAGCAGCCTATGCATGTCTCCACCTGGGTTTTGCTATGTGAATGCTGATTCCTGCCTTCCTTGCCTCAGAGATGTATTCACTCCCAAGGCTTCTAGTGTTTGTCTGTGTCCTCTATGCACCTCGAGCCCACTTCTGTTCCTTACTAGCTTTGATGCACAGGCACTCACAGGCTTGTGAGGTGTCCTACACTATCCAAAGGACTCTGTGTCCATACACTCCAGGACATGGCAAATGTCCAAGCTGGATATATTATTGATCACGTTGGTGAGTGGAGAATGAAAACAGGCCACTGAATTCTGCTTGAAGGAAGCTGGGAGTGGAGCCAAGCAGTTCAATGGACTCAATCCTAGCACTTTCATACCCGGTTCTTCCAGAAAGCAATGCCAGGTGGCCTGGATTCTCCCCACAGAAGGTGGGACACTATGTCCCCCACAGCCTGAATGCACTTCTGCTTCAGCTTCTCACTGGGTGCACGACTAGTTCCCAGCCTGTCTATGTCTGCTTTCTAAGAGTACTTGGCACCTAGGTACTCAGTTGCTGCTGTAGGATGACCAAAGACCCTGAATTGTGGTTGTTCTATAACTTAAATTCTCTGAACTAGTAGTTCTTTACTCTTAAACACTAAACCCTTTCTCAAAATGACTCCTAATTATACTACTTCTAAATATGGACAGCAATGCAGTAGATTTCAAAATATTTTCCTCTGTCATGAAGAGGAAAGGGAGTTACTTTCAGAATAAAAACCCACTTTGCATTTGCAGCTTATAATCACCTTAAGCTTTTTGTGGAGCTGGCACTGCCAGTCCATGTTTATCACTGAGGCTACCAGCCTTCTCTGGGCTTACCAGGTGTTTTCAGAGTTGGGAAAGAGCTGAGAAGAGCGATGAACCCTTCTAGGCCATGATCCTAGAGGCCTAGCTCCTCTGACTAGGCACTGTTAGCAATAGCAAACCAGGTATATTGCCCCCATAATCCAATCACCTTCCAAACACATGAGGCTTTGGGGGCCAGTCTAGATCTAAACCATAACATTATGCATCCTACTTTTCATTTCTGTGAGTTCAACTGCGGTCTTTCTTTATATTTCCTATATTTCTAACTCCTCCTCCTCCTCCTCTTCATCTTCCTTCTCCTCATCTTCCTTCTCTTTGTTTTTCCAACACTAGACACTGAGTCCAGGGCCTCTGCACTGAACTACAGTCCCAGCATGTTTTTTCTTTTTTCTTTCCAGACAGAGTCTCACTAAGTTACTCAGGCTCAGCTTGAATTTATAATCTTCCTGCCTCAGCCTATCAGAGTGCTGGGATTATAAACTCTACTTCCTTGAATATATAAAATACAGTTACAATGGTCTTAATATCCTTCTCTATAATTCTGACATTTAGGTCAGTTCTGGGTTGCTTTCAGTAGATTATTCACCTTGTTATATTTTTTGAACTTTTTGCCTTCCTAGTAATCCTTGTTTGCATGCCAGGCATTGTGAATTTTATCTTGTTGGGTGCTGGATATTCTTGCATTTTTATAAATCTTTTTGAATTTTGTCCTGAGAGATATTTAGATGCCTTGGGTATGATCTGGACCTTTTGAGTCTTATTTTTATAATAATTTAGGCAGGTATGGAGCAGCTCAGTATAGGATAATTCTTCTCTACTATATGGTAATACTTTTTTGAGTTCTCTACTCTATGCCTCATGATTTCTGAGTTTTTCTAGTCTTGTTGACATTTGCAGGCAGGAAAAAACCCCTGCTCCTTCTTATCTTGATCCACCTCCACCATTCCCCACTCTGAGGTAGATTTTTTTTTCTAACATGCAAGAACCATGAACACCTGGGGGAGACTCTAAAGATCTTCAATATTCTGTGCATGCATATATTTTGTCTTTGGTACTGTTTTGTGAACTAAAATTGGCTTGGTCTCTTGGATGCCAGATCTTTCTCCTCAGGGAACCCACCAATTTTTCTTTCCTCTGCTAAGGTTAAGAAACTTCCTTGAGGTGATAAGCTGGAGCAATTACAGTATTCAATTTATTTCCTGTCTCTCAGAGACCACTGTTCTTTGTTGCCTGCTATCAAATGTCATGGAAACTAAATTTATACATTGTCTTTTTTCTAGATACATTAGATGATAAGTCTGTCCATATTCATTCATTTTAAGCACAAGAGGAAGTGATGTTGGAGGCAAAGTTGTCTGTATCTCAGGGATCTAGGACAAGACTGTTGCTTTTCATGTTTTTGGCAGGCCCTATGAGAAGTGTGCACAGCTCAGGGACCTGATACACGCAGTGACTTGACATTCACTTGAGATAATACAGACAGTTTCCTCTGTTCCCTGTGAGGCCAGCAAGGCATGCTGTTCTGCTGTAGATTAGACATTCTTTCTGAGCCAAGATCCCATCCTCCCCTTAAACTCTCTATGATCTTATCCATATGCTGATTGTGTAAGTAAATATGCTGCAAGTGCTGAGAAGTTCTTTTCTTCCATCTGGAGAGAGGGCTCTACCTGATCCAGATTTCATATATTGACTCCTGTCTTCTTCATCCTCCACTGTCCTCCCTCTGGAGATTCAAGAGCTGTGCTGAACATGACAAAGTTAGCCATTGCTTCTCCATCTTGAGATTTAATCAAGCTCTGTCTCCAAATCTTTTATTTTGAAAAATTTTAAGCCTTAGATAATACCCATATCACTGAATGAATACCCAAGCACACTTTATATAGATTCGCCAGTTAATATTTCGCTACATTTGTGCTTTCTCTATGTGAACTGAGCCATTTAAGAGTAAACTGTGTGCATTGGGTTACTTCATCATTGTATAACTTGAGAACAAATTCATTTTCTTATATAATTACAATATGAAGATGAAATTCAAGAAGTTTGACACTGGGGTAGTGTCACTTAATGTGCAGTATAGTGTATTATAACTGTTGCAGTGTGCAAAATAAGCACCATAACTTAAGAGAATTTATGATTCTTGTATCTCTCGATTCTGTGGGGCAGGAATGCAGAATGGCACACTAGGACATTCCCTTTTTCTCTCTGTGGTATCTACCTTCAAGCAGCATGACATTTAGTTTCCAGAGCTGGGACAGTAGGGAGATACCCGAGAAGCTCCTTTTATCAATGCCCTCCCACAGGACTCTTCTGATCCTATGAGCAGACCCAATACTTGTACAGTCATACGTAGGCTTTGTTTTGAATCTGTTCCTCTCAAGAACCCTAACTAATATAGATTTTGATATCAGGAAACTGGGGTTGTTGCTGTGACTGTACTTGACCATGTTGTTTTGAAGTCCTTACATCTGTTTTTGGAAGAATTTGGAGATGCTGTCTAGAGAACCCCTAGAATGATGTAAGCTGAGTTTGATGGGAGATTCTGGTCAGAGTTCTGAAGACTACCGTGTGACAGAAATGCAGGCTGTAATGGGAAAGGCCAGCCTCAGGACTGCTCCCAGTTTCAATTGGGAACAAGGACTCCATTGAAAGATGGACTTGATACCATGTGTAAAATGCTCTGGTAGAAAATTTGTGTACCTTTTGTTAAGGTCTTGAGACTTTGCAGCAAAATGAGAAGGGTGGTAGACGAATTAATCTGACAAAGTAAATTTCAGCCTAATTAATATGGTAGAAGAAAAGCAGCCCAGTGTTGAGGCTGTGGCATGGATACTGTTGGCAGCTTTTAGTTATACCTACTATGAGAAGCAGGAACACAAAGGAGTTATTTGAAAAATTTTACATGTGGCCAGAAAGGAACTGTAAAGCTGGAGACAGTAAAGTCTTGGCTAGGATAGATTGGTTGCTGAAAAGGGTAACATTAACAAGAAGCCAAGTACTTTCTATCAGGACAATAGGCCAGATGACCTGATCACATCTTAGAAATCCCAAAGACTCCATCTATCAAAATGGTTTGAGGATGCAAGACTAAAAAATTTTTGGTTAAGAAGAGAATCGCAGGGCACTTTGCTCCAGAAGTATCATCTAAAGCATTGATTTCCCAGGATCCAGTGTGCAGTCTTTAGCCAGCTGGGCACTGAGTCCTCTGCAATGATGCAATAGGCTTGGCCACTGCTTGAACTGGCAAGATTTCAGAAGAAGGCTTGGTGCCCCTGAAAGAGCAGTGCATGAGGCTGTAAAAGTGCAGGATGCTGGAGAAGCCAGGACTGTGGGCGGATTGAAGAAAGTTACAGGCAGTGAGCAAAACCACCCCAAGAGAAAGGCTGCAAGGGCTGTAGCTGGCAGTGCACAGGGGCAAGACTGCCATTGGGCATTCACATCTCTCCAAAATACGCCCCAATTTTTGGAGACAGAGGTATGGGATTTAATGTTTGCCGTGATGAGTTTCCCTCTTGTTTTGGTTCCATTCTTTTCTCTCTATTTATTTGTCTTTTTTGAAATGCAAGTGCTTGCCCTGTGCCACTGTATGCCAGCAGTGTTTAACTTTTTTTATTTTTACAGGGGATCACAATTAAGAGTTTGGCTTGGAACCGGGTGTAGTGGCTCATGCCTGTAATCCCAGCACTTGGGAGGCTGAGGCAGGAGGATCTTTGCAAGTTTGAGATCAGCCCGGGCTACAAAGTGAGTTCAAGGCCAGCCTGAACTGCATAGAGACCCTGTCTCAAAAAGACAAAAAAAAAAAAAAAAAAAAAAAAAAATAGAGTTTGCCTTGGGTCTCAGAGGAGACTGATTGGATTTTCTAGCAATGCTGGAAAGGTTAAAACTTTGGAACTTGTAGAGATGGGTCAAATGCATTTTGCATAAAGAGATGCATGCTAGTCTTCTGGGGACCAGTGGCAGAATGTTAGATGGCAGCTATCTTAGTTACTTTTTCTTGTTGCTGAGACAAAATATCTGCCATGCAAAGTTAAAGAGAAAAGATTCATTGTAGCTCACAGTGTAGAGAGGTTTCAGTTCAGAGGTGACTGGCTCTAAGAAAGAGGTGTATCATAGAAGAGAAACAGTTCGTGGTAGACAGAAGGCAACAAGGTATTAAAATGCGGTGATTGGAAATTAACAACAGTCTTTTTTCTGTCTTTTGTATTCTATTGAGGCTACCCATGGTGAGATACCCTTAACCCTAGCATTGTACCATGAATCAATCCTAGTATCACATTCTTAAACTCAGTATCATACCTTCTAGATCCAGCCACCTCCAAAAAGTCCCAACTATGACCACATGAGGCTTTGGGGGGACCTCTAGATACAATCCATAACAGCCCTCAAATCCTCATGTATTTGGAAGGTGATTGGATTATGGGGGTGAAATAGCTGGTCTCTGGGGGCATGTGAGAGTATGTGAGATGACTGAGCTCCAAACAGGAGGGCTCCCTCCCCTTTGCCCAGCTTCTGCATTCTCTCTTACTTCCTGGCTGCCATGATGTGAGCAGCTTTCCTTTTCCAGGCCCTTCCTTTCCACCACGCTGTTCCTGCATTGGAGCCAGTGGCCCATGAACTCAAAATGTAAGCCAAAGTAAATCTCTCTTCCTTTAAGTTTTGGGTGTTGGGTATCCTGTCTCAGCAATGCGAAAAATAACTGAGACACACATGCAGGGATGCTCTGAGAATGTAATGTCACTTTCATCATATTCTTCTAAAAACAGTACAATTGGAATTTGAGAGACTACAAGACACACCCAAATTGAACATTCTAGAAGTAATTGTCCTGCACTCTTCACAAATGTTGGTGTCATGAAAAACAAGGGAAGATGACAGTCTTTTAGATTAAAGGAGATCATACTAGCTACAGTTCTCAAAACAAAACACCAATCACTATATGACTTAAAGGACAAAACTTATTTTTGACAATTCTGGAGGATTGAAGTTCAAGCTGAAGGTGTCCACAGGGCTTGGTTTTCTAAAGGCTTTGTGCCTTGTCTTGCAGGCAGCCACTTTCTTGCTGTGTTCTTACATTGTCATCCTGTTTGTGTTTTCACTCCCTGTGAAAATACCAATCACACTGCAACAGGATCCACAATTATGACCCTATCATTAGCTGTACAAGGCCCTGTCTCTTAATATAGTCAGATTCTGAGATACTGGGGATTCTGGCTTCAGTATATGGATGAATTGGAGGAGCACAATTCAGCCTATTATAAAGGGGACTCTTATGTGTGATGTTAATTGGTATAACGGTTGATACATTGTGTCCCTGTGAGAAGTCCAAGTAATGAGCAGCTCTATAACCTGAGGTGTAGAGGACAAGCTGTTACTGCTCTAGGATATCAAGTTGAGAAGGTCAGAAGTTTATCTAAGTGATTCAGCAGCCAACCAAGTTCTTACTTTGTAAATACCCTCAGCCTGGACAAGAGAATGGTACAGAGATGGTGTGAGCACTACACACCAGGTATTAGCCTGCTTACAATATAAGGAAGACAAAGAGGCTTGTTTTCCTCCCTTTTCCTCTTGATGCTTTTGCTGTCTTCTGTCTCCTTGAAGTTTCCCCCCCTGCCATGCCACCCTGCTTTGGAGCCAGCTGATTATGGATGGAAACTTCCACAAACTGTGAGCTAATTAAACTGTTTTTCCTTTACCTTTGGACATCAGGTATTTTGTCTCAAAGAGAAAAGTAACCAAGACAGTTGGGGAAAAGGCTGCTATCAAATATATTATGAATAGAATAGGAAATAAGTATCTGTTATGACTTCTGTCTAGCTGTCCCTCCAAAGCCTCATATCATCACAGGGGTGGGTTTGCAGAGTTTGTGACTGATTCATGGTCCAATGTTGGGATTATAGGTGTGTGTGGTACACCTGCCTTGGAGCTGGTAGCCTGTATACAATATAAGGGAGGGAAAGAGTCTTGTTCTCCTGCTTCTCCCATTTTGCTTGTGTTGTTTTTTCTGTCTTCCACAGCCATGAACTGTTGTCCTCTGCTAGGCCACCCTGCCTTGGAGCCGGCCGAGTATGGACTGAAACCTCCACATGCTGTGAGCCAAGTAAACCCTCTGTAATTCTGGGCATCTCAGTGATGACAAAAAAAGTAACCAAGACAGTATCGATAGTGGTAGAGGAAGATAGCCTCAACTTGGAGATTTCTCCCCTGACAAATGGGAGCATGTTTCCCCTTCCTTCCCGTGTGGGCTGGCCTGTGACCACTTGGACCAGTGGAGTAGAGTGGAGTAGAATATTTCAAGTCCCAGCCCAGACTTCAAGAAGTGGTATCTGCCTTCTCTTCCTCCATACTCCTTCAGCAGCTCTACGTTCTGGGGTGTAGGGGACAAGCTGTTACTGTACTAGGATGTCATTCATTGTGTCAGTTTGAGAAGATCAGAAGTTTAAGTAATTCTGCAAGGGACCAGGTCCTTACTTTCCTGATTCAAGATTTTTTTTTTTTTTTTTTTGCTCAAATAAGCCATGTTAAATTCAGTTTGTCAAGTCTTTCTTTTAATGCGTCCTTGGGGGTCTTAAATCTGTTGGGCATTAATTCTGCTTCCAGTCACGTATGGCCTCCTGTACTTGATTTCTTTTTAAATCCGGCATTTGTATTGGCTTGAATTCTGCCAGATTCAACTGAGAGCACGTTTTGCAGAAGGGTTTCCACTGTTTCTGCCCGCTGTCCGGGGATTTTTGTACTCCAGCCTTCTCAATTCCATGCAGAAGGCTCAGGTTCCCGCCTCCTTGTTTCCATCCAGATTGCTGTGTCGTCACAGACTTGTGGCCTCAGTGTGGCCACAGACCCCAATTTAGACCCCGATGGCCTCGCCCTGGCTTTTCCGTGGTTGGTTTTATAGGGGTGAGGTAGATGAGAGGGTTCTTGGAGCGTCTACTTCAGGAGCAAGCAGGGGAGAGAAGCCAGCCTGAGTTTCTTCTCCCCACCTGAACATAACTTACCACACTTTTACTCATCTTAAGACATAATTCTAGCTTGGCTTCCTGTAATATTGTTAAAGAATGTAGGACTTTTCAGTGTTCATTCATTTGATACTCCCAACGGTACTGTAACATTGGAAAGGACAGACAATCCGCTAGGTGACGCAAGGCATTTTAATTATGCCCTAAAGCAGCAGGTCCCCACCCTGTAAAGTGATAAAGTTCTAATCTCCTTCCTCGGGCTTTGTGAGCCTTTAATGGATATGGAACTTGGGGGCGCGCCCGGCCCCTGCTGCACTGGCTGGGTGCTTTCTGATCATTGATGATGCCTGAGAGCAAGAAACGCCCCTGCCGGGGGGCGGCGTCCGCGCAGGGCCGCGCGCACCAGCAGGCGGCGGAGGCTGGGCCGGCGCTCCGGAGCCGCCTCCGGGGCGGGCAGGGGGCGGGCAGGGGGCGGGCAGAGGGCGGTCCCGGCCGGGGCAGGCCGTTTCTCCTTCCTCCGGGCGCCGTCCCTGGCGGCCGTCTCGCCGGTGAGTGCGCGTGGTCTGGGTCTGCGGAGGTTGGACGCGCGGCGACCGAGACTGGGGCGCGGGGGCCGGCCCCGGTGGTGCCCGGCTGGCGCTGGGCGGGCGCGGGGCCTGCGCGGCCTGGGCTCGGGGCGTCGCGCTCTCTGAGGGCCGGGCCGGGCCGGGCGGGGGGCCTGCGGCGGCCCGGCGGGGTTGGGGTGTCCGGGTGCTGCGCCCCAGCGCGGCGCTGCCTCCGCCGCGGGCCGGGGGCGCGGGGTGCTCCGGCCGGGGGCGCTCCAGGCGCGCGCTCGGCGTCTCCATCAGGGGTCCCCCTGCTCCCCTCCGGGCCGGCCCTGGTCTCAGGCGGGCCGAGGGGAGGGCGAGTTAGGAGCTTTCTCGGAGAGGACCACGCGGATCGTGAATGACTTCTGGACCGCGGCTCGCGGGTCTGGCTCGGTCTTTCCCGGGGTCAGCCGAGTCCTGCTTCTCCGTGTGGCCCTCCAGTGGAGAAGCGCTGTTAACTTACGGTGGGGGAAGGAAGCACAGAAAGAAAGGTGCAGGGAGTCTGCACCGAGACAGGCCTGGGTCGCGGCGGCAGAGCGCGCTGTCTCGGGGTGGGTGTGTGCACCGCGGCGGAGAGCTCCAGCTCCAGCGCCAGCGCCAGCGCCAGCGCCAGCGGCCGGCTGGCACAGCTGACCTGCTGGCGGACCGCGGGGATGACATTGGGCGGACCAAGGTGGGGATCTGAGAGCCAGGTGTGGTTTCCTTTCCTTCTCCTTTAATGATTAATTAGCCAATATGTAAAGGAAGGAAAGGAACATCATATGGAAGAAAGTTAAGGGATCTTGGGTAGGAATGCGTAGGAGTCAGAGTTCAGGTGGAGATACAGGCGGGGAGGCCGCTGCCCAGCTCCGGCAGGGAGTGCTCCGGTGTCTCTCGGAGGGGAGAAAATGCTTGATTGCACAGGCTGTTTATGGAGTTTTTGTCTTAAAACAGATTTGGCCTTTGCGGACACTACCTGCTGGGAACTGCAGAAACTCGGTACTTGACCTGTGTATTTTTGAGAGCGATTACTTTAATCAGGTTAAAAACAATTAGGATTTCTGTGAAGAGGGGTTTGACTGTGTAACCCGAGGGGAAGGGGGTAGGGCGGGCAATAAACCAGGCTTTGTTGTTGTACTCGGTAAGGCACTTGATACCAGTATTTCAAATCTACTTTAAACTGAGCTACTAAACAGAGGTGTGTGCAAGTCGTTTGAGCACTGACCATACCTTTCAAGTTCTTTTATCCAGAGAGGGAAGGTCCAAAGCAAGTAAGTTGTGGTTTTCTATTCGTTTTTTCATGCCATCAATGAACAGTGGTTTCCAAAACCTGACAGCATATCTCAGAACTACCTGCATTCCTTTTAAATCTATAGATTTTTTAGTCCTGCCTCAGGCCCTTTGAAATAAAAACCTCTGGGCATGTAGCCCTGGAATAGGTGTCTCAAGCAGAGACCACAGGTTTCCCCGGCATTGAAATTTGCTCAGATTCTGAGACTTTTCTTGGAGACTGGGGCATACTTACAAGTTTCCTTTAAGGTTGTATGAATGCATTGTTGCCACGATGTGTAACTAAAAATTATGGTCCCTGTCTATTGTGTTACTTTTGAATTTAAATATATTTTAAAGAAAAACGATGTAGTCATTTTATCAGAAACAACGTTGTTTTGGGTCATAATGCTCCCCAAAAATTAGAACTTACAGAAGAAACAAAAGTATCCCTAATCTCTTAGAGATGACTGTCACTAACTCTCTTGTCATTTTATGTATGAAAGACAAGCATGCACGCACATATTCCGTAACTAGAATTGTATTTCAGTTGTTTTCACTACTCGGTGTTGAACTTGAGGCCTTGTGCTTGCCAGGCAAGTGCGGTATCCCTGAGCCACATCCCAGCACTGGAATTGCATTTTGTAAAAATTTTATGTGTGTATTTTTTCTACTTAGTTATCACGAGCACTTTCCCACTAGTTGAGGTCTTTTAAACACGGTATTGATAAAAGCATATGTTCTGTAATATGGATGTACTGTGATTAAATCAGATTCCTGTTTGGATTCTTTTCAATTTTTGGTTATTTTCTCAATATTAGTCTGAATAATGTGGTCTACTGATTTTCTGCATGATGAAATCAAAAGCTGTTCAAAAGCAGTTAAGCTAATTTCACATATCTTTTTACTGTTTTTCCTCACTGAAAGGAAAATGAACATTTCTGAAGGATCTATTACTTTCCAGGCCGATTCTCCTATTTCAGTTCTCAAACTTCACTGTATAGAAGATCACTTGTTAAATTCCATTTTCTTGAGGCTCAGACCCAGCTGTTTGTTCCTGGTAGCTCTGGTTGGGACCCAGGACATCTATACTTTTAACCCACTCCCCTGTGCCTTGGATCAAGGTACTTTTAAACTGTACAGTGGGAGACGCTTTTTAGAAACTGCCAAGTAGACCCCCCAAAATTGGGTCACTTGACAAAGCCATTCGAACTCGGCACTTTGTGACTTTGGAGTCCTGTTGTTTCCCTATTTTCTGAGAACTTCTTAAATATTGGGCAGTGAAATCCCTCTAATGAGTGCAGAAAGTGAGCTCCTGCTGGTAGACCCCACTTTGTATGTGTCAGGTTGGTTGGAAGCATGATAAATAAAAAAACAAAACAAAACAAAAAAACATAGCAAAAAATGCCAGATGGTTCTCTTCGAAAATGAATTTACTTCTGTATGTTGATTTGGCTTATACTCAGCCTGACATTCTTTTTTAATTTTTATTTTAAACTAATTTTAGCCTTATTTAAATGTGATAGCAACTGTATGTGGTGGTGCAATTTGATAGTCTAGCACTGTGGGGACTGAGGAGTGACCTGGGTAATTTAGAGACGTAGTAACACCCTGCCAAAATATAAAATAAAAAATGGGCTGGGGATATAGCTCAGTGCAAAGGTCCTACGTTTAATTCCAGTACCATGCACATTGCATGTATTATTTAGTCTGTCCTGACAGAAATAGTTCCTAATAGTTTTCTCATCTTTCACAATTTGACCTTTTAGAAGAACACCAACTCATTATTTTGTGGAATGAATTTGATGTATTCTCTTGCTTATAATGAAACTATACATATTTTTGGCACAGATATATTGCAGAAGTGGTTTTTTCCCCTTGGCTTACCTTATCAGAGGTTTATGAGGTCAGCAGATTGTAACTTTGATTGCTTCCTTAAATTGGTAACTGGACTCCTCTATAAAGTTACACTTTCAGCTGGGCATGATCCAGGTACACACCTGTTATCCCAGTACTCAAGAAGGCCGAGGCAGGAGGATCACAAATTCTAGGTCAACCTGGACTATTTAATGACCTTGTCTCTAAATAAAAAATGCAAAGGGGCTGGGGATGTGGCTTAGTGTAAAGGCTCTAGTTAAGTTCCCAGTAACATACACGTGGGAAGAAGAGGAAGAGGAAGACGAAGAGGAAGAGGACTACCGTATTTCTTTTTGTAGTTAATAATTACCGGTCATGAGTTCGATCCTCGGTACCGATAAAAAGTTAAAAGTTAAAAATAATTGATACTTTACTACTAAGCACATTATCTTCAAATTTTGATCTGTTAATTTAGTATCCATCGGTGGATCTCATCTGCAACAATTATTACAGTGGTATTTGCCTAATTGTGACTTTTTTTTGGCCATCTCCCATGTTATGGCTTGTTTAAATGTCCCCCAAAGCCTCAGGCAGTCATGGAGGTGGCTGAATCTAGTGTTTGTGATCGGTTTGTTGACTAGTGCAGGGATTGGTGGGGTGCTCCTCCTCTTTTGCCCTTTTGTTCTTGTCATTTGTGGCTGCTATGAATGCTTGCACCTTAACCATGTCATTCTGCCTCGGAGCCAGCTGAGTGTGGACTGAAACCTCCAAAAGCTGTAAGCTAAATAAACCTTTTCTGCCTTCATTTTAGGCATCAGGTGTTTTGTCTCAACAAGGAGAGAAAAGTGAGACATCTCACTTCATTAGTAATTAGAATATTCCTGTAAGAAACAGCTGTCATTTCTCAATCATTTGTTTATTGGATCACGTAAATCAATATGGACTTGTGGACATTCGTTTTACTCTGTGGGTCAGAACAGTATCATCATTGTTATGTTGCTCGGGTGCTTCCTGTTTGGCCCAGTCTTTGAGTTTGAAGGACTTATGCTGAGAAATAATTGTCAGTATTTCCATCTTACCTCACTTGTGAGGTCCAAAGGACTGGACAGTGATTACTCAACTCTAAGGAGTTGTATATAATTGGGAGGCTAAAGGAAGGAGACTTAGGTATGGCGCTTAGTTATGTGTACCTCCTAGAAACTGCCAGACTGTAAAGAGTAGCAAATACCGGCCTTTGTACTGGTGTTGCCCCAGGGCCTCTCGAGGGAGCCAGGACCCTGCACCTGCCCCAACACCCAGCATCAGCGGAGAGTCCAGAAGCAGCAGGCTGAGTTGGTGCTCTCAGTGCTGCATGAAGTCTATGGCCTTCCTGGTCAGTGCTTAGTAAATATTTGTAGAGTGACACTTGTGGTTCTCCATACTCCAGGGCACTGCAGAGATTCTCCAAGGGTGACATTTAGGATTCCTGCCATTTAACCTTTTGCTATAGCTTTTCTTCCTTGTTGGGTGATTATTATTATTGAAAACGTCAAGCATGTACAAATGTAGAGAGAAAAACCATCAGGTACCTGTCCCTTTCTTTAATACTTTCCAGTGTTTGGCCAATCTTCCTTCATTTAATCCTTTTCTTTCCTTTGGGATAGAAGGTCTTCAAATTTAAAAACAGATTGCAGCCATTAAGTTGTGGGGAAAGACTGAAATAAACTCTAAAGACAAGGACTGTATGTTGTTTTCTATCTCCTTGGTGCCTAACCTGTGCTTAAAAATAGCAAGTGGCGCAGCAAAGACTGGTTGAATTGAGGAGAGGAAAGAGAAAACTATGGAAACACCTTCATTTTGAACACACTCTGGGGCAGACTTCTAGAAAAGAAAAGGACAACGGGGCTGCCCTAAGACAACTTCTTTGTTGCATGAATTTGTTTTCTACAGTAATGATTACTCTGTCATTCCAGACAGCCTTGATTGAATAAGAAAAAAGCTCTGGAGCTACTATGACAGGTCAGGGTCTCTCAGTGACTTAAATATTAATAAAATCTGATGGCAGTTTCCCAAGCACCAACCAGGAGTCACGTTGAAAAAAAATCGTTTTTCTAGTTATAAAAGTAACATATACGCATTGAAGGAAATAGGAAAATTATGGAGAAATAGAAATTAAAAGTGTCCATATTTCTACTTCACTCTAAAGGTAGCATTATCTTGGCTAATACCTTCAATCACAGTGTAATCAGAGTCAATAAATAGTTGTGTTCCTGGAAATATAGCAGGTGTGTTGGGTACGTATCATGTCATTAAATTGGAACAGCAGTATGACTTAAGGGTGCCCTTCCCTGCATTTTATAACTAGGGAAACATGCGGAGCCTGGGTGAGTGGGGTTGCTTCAGTCCTTAGCTGATTAGCAGCTAATCAGGGGGAGGTTGGGAGAGGGTTCTTAAAGCCAAGCAGTACTCTAACTGGTCACACAGGAGTGAGGCAGCCTTGTATTGAACTTCCTTGTATTGAAGCCACATTGCATTTGGTTCTGAGTAGGCTTATAAGGGGTAAGTGTTTTCACTGGGTCCAATGTAGTCTCAAGCAGTGGGATTGGTAATGAAGACTTAGTCATTAAAAAATTATTAAGGTTCCTCGATTTTAGGAAACATCTCTTATCTTTGAGCAAATAACCTATGTGAAGTTCAGCAATATTAGTTTATAACTATTTATAATGCTTTACTTCTTGGATACGGTTTTTCTTTTCAAATTGTTTCAAATTCATAGCAAATTGAATGGGGGGGGACAAAGATTTCCCATGTATCCCTGCCTAGCGTAGGTTTTGAAATCTCTTTATTTCTCCCTCTCTGCCGTAATTTTATGATCATAAATTTCAACTCAGTGCTTTAGCTTAGAAAAGAAGGTTCCCACTCTAAATTTTCCAAGAAATTTTTATATATAAGAGGATCAATGCCAGTATTTAAACCTCCTGTAATTAAATCCGCCAATGGTGGGGCTGGATGTGGTGGCACTCACTGGTAATCCCAGCACTTGAGAGGCTGAGGCAGGAGCCTCAGTGTGCGTTCAAGGCCAGTTTGGGCTACATAGAGTCTTCAGTCTAGACTGTACAGTGTGATCTGGCCTCCAAATGCAAACCAGATAAAACAAATCCAGAGAAGGTGTGTGCTGATGGCTTGCTGTCCTCGAGGAGAACAAACCTTTTAGGGGGGTTGCGGTCAGTGCCAAGGTTGGGGATGAGGAGGAAGGGAGCCCAGGAAGGAGGCCACCAAGGGAGCCTGTTATTTCAAGTGTATGTGTTGGGTCTGCTCAGGCATCGAGGGGAGAAAAGGGGAAATGAGCATTGGGAGGCTGAGGCAGGATCCTGTCCCTGGAGCTGCCCGCAGGGCTCAGACCCCCGCTCTCCTCTGCATCCAGACCTGTGGTCTCAGGCAAGTGACTGAATCTCTCTACGCTTCTGCTTTCTCAGTCTATAAAATGAAGAGCTTACACTTTCTTTTTTTTTTTTTTTAAATAATATTTGATTAGTACCTGTTACTTTTATAAAATATCGGATTTCGAAGAGATTTTTAGATATATCCATCCCTGAAATGACCTCCTCAAACTCCCCACTCCCCCTATCCTGTTCTCTTCCTCTTATCTAATAATAGTCAAGGAGACGAAAATTCTTACCTCATGGAGAACTGAATGCCTGTGTCCCGCTCAGTTCACGTGTTGAACCTCTCTCTGGTCCCTAGTGTGATGGTATTTGGAGGTGAGGTCTTTGGCAGGGAGTTAGATTAAGGTTCTCAGTGTGGAACTTCCTTGTTCGGATTAATATTCTTGTAAAAAGACCAAGACATACAGAATCTTGGATCTCAATCAGTGCGTGCATGCGTGTGCATGCCAAGGAGAGGCCATATGAGAACCATAGGCCTCAACCAAGGAGAGGCCATATGAGGCCATATGAGAGGCCCTCCCCAGAGCCAAACCATGCTTCACCCCGATCTTGGCTTGCAGAAACCTCAGAATTTATGTAGCAGCCCAAGTGCACTAGAATGGAGCATCTGCAGCCCAGCAGGAGCCCAGGGTCACCCTGCAGCCAGCACCCTTCGTGTATGGGGCCATAGCTGCTGGCCAGGGAGGGGTGTGCAGGGCACATCTGGGAAGCACCATGCTCATGGCTTCTCGTGGGGAGGAAAGGCAAACATGAGCCATGCACTGTTGCCTGAGTACAGCAAGAGGGATGCTGCAGGCAGGGGAGTTGGGATGAATTCTGCAGTCCTAGAAACTCCTGGAAGCAGTGCAGAAGAGGGTTCAGCAAGTTAACATAAGTGACGTAACCCAGTGCATGGCACAGAGTGAATGCTCTCGTTAGGTGTTGCTGCTGCTGTCTCCATTGACTTGCTGCGATGCTGCCATCGCATGGGGCCCAAAACATGCGCTGCCCAGCTTAAATAATTGCCTTTTGTGTATTCTTTTTTGTGGTTTGACCCAAAGCCTAATCTCCATGTCTGCTGATAATGTTTCATTTAGAGGTGTTCTCCAGGTTTCCTTCAAAGTAACCTACAAGTAAATTTTTGAAATACTACCCTTTACTAAGTGTAAAACTTCTGTTGCTCTTTTGAGACTGGGTTTCCCTGTGCAGTTCGGCTGGCCTTGAACTTACTTAGTACCCAGGCTGGCCTCAAACTTGCATTGATTCTCCTGCCTCAGTCTTCTGAGTGCTGGGATTATAGGCGTGGGCCACCGTACCTGGCAAGATTGCTTTTGCTTTTTATAGTTACCATCTCCCCACTTCTCACTTAAAAAAACCCTTTATTTTCATTATAAAAGAACTATTTTTAAAACTATCTATGTATCATAATTTAAAGCTATATGCGTACTAGTTTCTTTACTGTTGCAATAACAAAATACCTGTATTTTATGAAGTATTTTAGAAAGAGCAGAGATTTATGTAGCTCACTGTTCTGGTGGTTCAAGGAAACTAAGGTTACTGCTGCTGGCATTGGTGTGGCTCTGGTGAGGGCTGCGTGGCCGGTGGCCTTAAGTGGTGGCACGTGTGTGGGAGGACAGATTCCCACAGCAGGGCATAAGCTGGAGGTGAGGAGCAGCCCGCCCACTCCCTTTCCTTTGTCTGGTGCTGCTGCTTGCTGGGCCAGAGCCCCACCTCAGCATCCATGCCAGCCCCGGGCCTGCTGTTTTATAACCACCCTCTGTTAAGAACTAGCTCACAATCCTGCAAAAACTGCCTGAGCTCCTTCCTGATGCTCTGAGCAGTTCTGGCCAGTCTTGACGTCATGAGGCTGTCACCGTCTCTTGATATTACCACACTGGGGACTGTTTCCACCTTGTGAACTTTTTGGGGAATAAGCCACATGTAACTCACAGCAATATAAAAGTGTCTACCTAGAATATAAAACTATATTATTAAAATCTGTAAAGAACTGGGCACTGGAGCACCTGCCTGGCGTCCTAGTTGTGGGATGATTGCTTGAGCCTAGGTAACATTGATAAGACCCTGCTTCAAGGAAAAGAAAAAAGGAGAGAACACCTTTTTTTTTTTTTTTTTTTTGTCTTTTTGAGACAGGGTGTCTCTATGCGGTTCAGGCTGGCCCTGAGCTCAGTTTGTAGCCCAGGCTGGTCTGGAGCTCCCAACGATCCTCTTGCCTCAGCCTCCTGAATGCTGGAATTACAGGCATGCGCCACCATGCCCAGCAATGGAAAAAACAATAACATACTTACAATTATTGTCCACTTTTGGGTAGATTAGTATATTCTTTCTAGATTTTTCTTAATTCTATATTTTTAATAGTAATTATAGCATATCTAGTTTACTTCATTTTTCCTCACTTAAGTTATAATCATAAGTATTTGCATGTTATTACTTAGCACAGAATATATTTTGGTCCCCATTTTACTCATTTAAATGATGATATAGTTAACTATGGAAAAGTATCTGAGCCCTGGCATTAGCATTTTCTGTGTTTTTCTGATACATGTGTAGAATGTGAGGGGCTGCGTGGCTTTGCTGATACAGAGGGATGGTCAAGATGTTGCTGGCCATGGCCTAGAGGCCTCGCCAAGTGGCCTTCATGCAATGCATTTACTGTGATCTCGGTGAACCTCATGCAGGTGACCTTTAAAACTGGATTTTTTCTTTAAGCAGTGGCAGTAAGTAATGGCATAGGCACTTCATAGTAGAGGTGAATTCGTGTGCTATTGAAGCACAAAATCAGAATGGCAGTTCATCAGCTGACATTGTCAAACAGCCCAGTACAGTTGTGGTCCAGGAAGCCAGTAGTGTGGCCATCCCTCGACTCTGCTCTTTATGGTAAAGTAAGCAGGCACAGTGATGGTCCCCATGCAGCGGGTATGTGCTGTGTGTCAGGAGGAGGGCCCACTCTTTATATGTCAGTACATGAGACCAGTCCCACAGTGACTTCTTCAAGTAGAGACTGTTTTTGTCCCCATTTTATAGGTAAGGAGGCTCAGGCTCACTTAAGTGATAGCCAGAAGTTACGTGGTACAATTATATTTTCCATGTAATATGAACACCGGATCTTAAACACAGTTCTGTAGTTCCATATTTCGTATAGATTGTTGACCTGCTCTGTTGAGATGGCCTTATGTTGCTTGTCTTCCCTCTACCCTGTCAATGCTAGGGATGTCCCCTGTGGCAGTGCCCATCAGGAATATCACTCATTCCTGGGTGTCAAGGACCGTGTTTTTCTAGCACTTATGATGAGAAGAGCTTTGATCTTTTCCCTAATTTTCTTTGTAGATCCAAATATGCTTTTGAACAAGGGTTGCATTTTGTTGACTTTCTCTTCAGGCTGCTCAGGAAGAAACACTAAGGAAGACTCTTTGGGGCTGCAGTCTGGGCTGTGCCCAGCTCAGAAATGAAAGGTGTTTCTCATTACCCATCTCTCTTGCTATTTTGTTCTGGAAGTAGCTTCCGCCATCCAGCCAGAGCTGCCGTGATGCGTAGGTGGTCAGGAGTGGGTAACATGTCTGGTTTCTGATTTCTGCAGCGGGAGTGGGAGAACTATCATTCCTTCCAGTGAAGGTTTTCAGTTTGCACTGAAGTGACTCAGTTCCAGCTAGAATTTTCATTCCAAACATGTCTTTTGTGATTGCCTTTTAGAGAGTGTTGGAGCAGAACCACGGAACAAAAGCAGGCGTTGCACCTTCACGTGTCAGCAAGTTTGCAGTTGGATGGGTAAAGTTTAATTTGAAGCCTCCTTGCCTGCACGGAAGCAGAGAGACACGTTAGAAAATGAAAGACATGGGCTTCAGCCTGCCTTTTCACCTTTCCTACAAGTTCCGCTTACTGGTGCTTTTCACCTTGTGCCTGACCGTGCTTGGGTGGGCCACCAGTAACTACTTCGTGAGTGTTATTCAAGAGATTCCCAAAGCAAAGATCTTCGTGGTTGATTTCAATCAAGCTGTAGATTTGGAGGAAAAGGAAGCACTTGCCAGTGAAGCATCCAGGAAAAAAGCGGAGCTTGGCAATTGCCCTTTGGTGCCTCCAAACCTCAGTAAGTGTTCTTTCTTTTTTTTTAATCTTTCAAAAATATTATGTAAACCTTTATTTAACATAGGTACCAAGATCTGAATTGCATACGTCTGGGCAACCAGCATGTAAATTAAGAAAGCGAATCTTACTAGAATGCCTTTAATCCCCATTTTGCTTTCAGTCACTACTGAGGCTTCAAGATTTTACCATGGTCCATTAGATTCTTTCCTATTCTTGGTGGTACTAGGGATTGAACTCAGGGCTTCTGCACTTAGCTATTTCCTCAGCCTTTAAAAAAAATTTTTTTAATTGAAGATAGGATCTTGCTAAATCACTGAGTTGTCCAGGCTAGGCTTGACCTGGAGATCCTCCTGCCTCAGCCTGGGATTATAGGCATGTGCCATCATGACCAGCTACATTTCTCCTGGTTTTGATCCTTATAAACTAAAAATATACATTTTGGTCCCGTGTGCTTGGCTTCCGTTGTTAAACGTTATTCTCATTATATCTCTTCAGTGTGATTTTACTTTGTTTAGTCTTACTGAAATGTGCTATACCACTGTGTAAACACACCCACTTTTATTAGCTGGTCACTAACATCCCAGCAACATTCAACACTAGGGCCCATTGATTTAGGGCTGTGGCTCTGTTTCACATGTCTCTGTGTCCTAGGACCAGCGGGCTTGCTTTCTCACAACTTGGCAGGTGGAGAAAGGCTAGCGCAGACAGGTTGCCAGCATCTTCTTGCCCAAAAGTGTGGTATTGGAGGCAGTGGCTAAATTTTTAAATGTCTTTAGTATTTGTTCTTAAAATCCCATGTTTTGATTTCCCCTTTGATGTCTTTCAATTTTAATTCATATTCATTGCTATTAGTGAACGCAATACATTTGGGAGGAAAATACCTCATTCTGCTATTTCTCGTGTCTTCCCTCTCTGGAACATCGGGGCACTTGTTCTCCATGTCCTTCTTGAGCCTGACTCGTACTGACCCCTCTTTTCAGAATGTTCCTCCTCAATCCATGTCTGCCTAGTGCCTTTGTGTTTTGTCATCAAAAATGTAGCTTAGATTTCTCGTGGGGGTTTCTGGGACTGCTGTGTAGGTTCATCCTGACTCCCCTGTCAGCGCCCCTCTTGCTGTGCCCAGGTAACAGTGCATGGCTCATGTTTGCCTTTCTTCCCCAGGAAACACTGGACGAGCCGTGTGCATGGTGCTTCCCAGATGTGCCCTGCATGTTCCTCCCTGGCCAGCAGCTGTGGCCTCATACACGGAGGGTACTGGTTGCAGATGCTCCATCTTAGTGCACTTGGGTTGCTGCTTAGATTCTGGAGGCTTCTACAAGGCTAGGATTGGGGTGAAGCATGGTTTGGCTCTTGGGAGGGCTTCTAGGTGGTAATGTCTTCATATGGCCTTTCCTTGGTGTGCACATGCATGCACATGCACATGCGTACACACACACACACACACACACACACACACACACACTGATTGAGATTGAGATTTTGTGTGTCTTAGTTTTTTTTATAAGAATATTAATCCCAACAAGTAGGCTCCACACTGATGACCTTAATCTAATCGCCTGGCAAGGACTGCACTTCCAAACACCATCACACTGGGGACCAGAAATTCAACATGTGAACTGAGGGTGACACAGGCCTTTTATCTTCCTTTCCAAATGAATCACAGTCTTGTTCTGTATTCCTCTTGACATGAAAGAGCTAAAGCATTATTCTTAAGTGCATATTCCACTCACAAATTATACAAGATTTTATGTAAACTGATTACATGACTCCTCCCTCCCCCGTTCAAAATCTTCACGATATATTTAAGCAGTAAATTCTTCCATAGGGTGTACATGGAAGTGGGTGTGGTAGCACATGCCTGCAATCCCAGCATTCTGGGAAGCTGCATCAGGAGGATTGCAAATTTGAGCCCAACAGAGGCAAATTAGTGATTTAGCAGGGTTTTATCTTCAAAAAAAAAAAGTGTGAATGGGGAGGACTGGAAATATACTTCAGTGAAAAGGCCCTGGGTTCAATCCTTTGCACCCCTTCCCATGCATGCACACATACAGATACACATACAACAGACTATGGAATGCATGGACAGTGACCAATTCTGAGCACACACTGAATTAAGAGCGTGACATAAGTAGTGATAGTTAAGATGGGCCATTGATGACATAATGAGGCTAATGGATTTTATGACCTGGCCACACTGGAAACCATCTTCATGGCTGCCCTCATCCCTTGGCAGCAGCTCTTGTGGTGCTTCTTCCATGTAACTCTGATTCCTCTCGTTTGTTCTCAGGGTTTGACTGCTGGTTTTATGTCTTGCATACAGACTTTCAGGCTGGTTCTTGTAGCCTGGCTGTCTCGTGGGTTGCTGGACACAGTTACTTACTTGTGGTGCTGCTGAGTGCTGAGCCTGATGTAGGTTAGGGATTGTCACAGGTAGCAAGAAACAGTGATTTATCTATGGGAAGGCCAGTGACTGCTTTGCTTGGAATGGGAGAACACAACTTGCATCCGCTTAAAGTTTTACAGTTTGACCAATAGATGTAGAGATAAAAAGAGAAAAACGTGTGTGGGAAACATAGCTGTTTCCTAACTGAACTCCTCTCCTCTTTCATCATCACATCCCATTCATTTGCATCAACAGAGAAGGGCCGGGGGCTGGGGTTGTTGCTCAGTGGTACAGGTGCTTGCCTGGCAAGTGTGAGGTCATGAGTTTGATCCCTGGTACCAACAAACAAACAAATAAAAACAAAAACAAGACCAAACAAAACCCTGAAACTCCGAAAGAGAAGGACCAGTTGCATCAGCCCAATATTCAATAGATTTAAAGCCTTGCCTAGGGTTCCATTCCATGGTGGCCTTAGGTTTCCTGTCATCAGGCCACTTTTAGGCTCACTGAACGAATGCTTTATCTGGAAGAGTCTGATAGTGACTCAGTGGGAGACGTGTGGTCCTGTATGTCGCTGCCAGCGGGGGGTTGCTTTTACCTCTGCTTCCATCTCATACTTTGCCTTCAGGGCCTTGTTCAGTAGCTTGATTCCATGAATGCTCTTGATTTTTAAGAGATTATACCCTATTCTGGGATTTTGAGAAGGAAAAGAGGCTAGAGCAGATTTGAGGGGAGTCTTGGTCTAGGGCTGATCTCTGTTGGGCTCCAGGGTCACCAGAACAGGCTGTATTTCTTACCCATGGATGGGCCTTGGAGCCAAGATTTCTCAGTCACAAGTTATTTACTTTTGCCATGATAATCTTTGTCACTTGAATTCTGTGGCTAAAGTACAATGCATGACTAAATGACACTTTAATAGAAATAGGAGCTGCCCCTCCTGTGTGCTCACTCACTGCTTCCTTCACCTGTAGTAGCTCACGTTAGCCTCTTAGCCTTTAATGTAACTGTTTGTCTTTTGGCTTGCTCCCTGTGTTTATTGTAGGGGGCCAGAGCAAGCTTGTTTTCAAACCAGACCTCACACTGGAAGAAGTCCAAGCAAAAAATCCCAAGGTGTCCAGAGGCCAGTATCACCCTGAGGAATGTAAGGCTTTGCAGCGGGTCGCCATCCTCATCCCCCACCGGAACAGAGAGAAACACCTGATGTACCTGCTGGAACATCTGCACCCCTTCCTGCAGAGGCAGCAGCTGGAGTATGGCATCTATGTCATCCATCAGGTGAGTACAGGGCGCCCGGAGCCCTGCTCAGCTCTTCCCTCTGAGGGACTGGGTCACGTGACCCCTTGTCTAAAGAGTTCTGTTAAGCTTCCTTATCCTTGGAAGGAACAGAGGGAACTGTATCCCAGAGTATAGCATAATGGGACCACATTCTGAGAAATTTTACTACACAAACATGAGCCCCAGGGAGAAATGTGGTTTTGAAGCCCTTCTTGTTAGCTAGTGCCTGCCCTAAGACTGCCCCCAGATCTTCTGTACTCTTGGTGTTTTCTTCTCTATTTACTATGCACTGGAGATGAACCATTGGACTTGATTCATTGTTGAGTGTAACTATTCAGTGGAGATCTAGACAGGATTTGGCAGAGTACTGAGTGTTAGCAGCCATTGGGTTCTGAGACTCTTCACATTTCTGCATTTAATTTTGCTGCTAATTAGATCAGCTGTACTGTATTTAATTTTCACTTTCTTGATTCATTTACTTGGTTTCCAGAAGTATAAGCAGGAACACTATGTAACTGTAGGCTGCTTTTGGAGAGTTTAGTTTCTAAGGTCAGTGGAGTGGGTGATTAATGATGACTGTATTTGGTATTAAAATTTATCAAAAGAAAAACAAGACATCCATTTAAATAATCCATGACTAAGCTTGCTAGAATCACTCTGGGCCCTCAAATAATGTACCCTCAAATGTTTACAAATTCTAAGGACGCAAACAAAATCATTCACTACTTACTATTGGTTATAGCCAGTTATATTTGTTTAGAAAAACTTGTCAACTTTTGCTGCCTTGATGGTAAGCTGAGGCTCTTGAAAATCATTGTGCTTATTTAATATACCTTTGCTCATTTCTTGAAGCCAAATTTTATGATAATTTTGTTTCATCGTTATTTTTAACATCATTGATCACAGCTGTAATGTATTTGGTTCTGGATTCTTACTTTAGATGGAAACCCTCAAGGCATAGGACCATTTTTATGAATGGAAGCATACTTTTTTTTATGTTACTGATTTCAGGAAAACCGTGGATACATCTGAGAACTGCTTGCCCTTTCATACGATAAACTGTTCATTAAATTGGAATTTACTCTTATGAAATTTGATCCAACTAGTCATGAAAACAATGAGTACTGTAAAATCTTTTGCACACTATAGCTTTGGTCATATTACAAGTCGAATTGTGTCCTTTCCTTACCCAGGGACAAATCACCATCCACGGGCACACTGTAAGGATTAGCTTCTACCAGGAGTGTTGTAACAAAATTTTTATACAGGGATTTCCAGGAAACTTTGAAGTAGCTTAGAGATATTCACAATACTACTCTCTGGTTGGAGATCAAAGTTTCTTGACCCTTACTATTAGTTAAATCTCTTTGAAACTCAGTGTCAAGTTGTTATAGAATGTGAATGCTTACAGAGAAGCAGTAGCACTAGTTGACTGAGAGGTTTTATAGTTTTACATGGAATAAATAAAGATATATTTTAAAATTTTGAGTTTTTAAAAAATTTCATTGTGGTGAGAACATGTCACATGAGATATATCGTAATATAATTTAAGTGTGTAATACATTGTTATTGATAGAGTTTGTTTTATTTATTTATTTTTTGGCACTGAATCAACCTGGGGCCTCACACTGAGCTACATCCTCTGCCTTTTTCTTTTCTGGTTTTTGAGATAAGATCTCACAATGTCATTAAATTAATGAGGTTTGGCTTGACCTTTGTAATCCTGCCTTAGGCCCTCAGAGTATTGGTTTTATAGGTGTGTGCTACCATGCCTGGCTAAACATTTTTCCTTTGCTTTTTTTTTTTTGTACCAGGAATCCAACTCAGGACCTCACCCTTGCCAAGCAGGTGCTGTGCCACCATGCTGTGTCCCCAGCACCGGCTAAACATTTTTAACTGTGGCAAAATATGCACAACATAAAATTTACCATATCAGGGTTTTTTTTCATTTTTATTTGTTTGTACCATCTTAGCCATGTCTAAGTGTTTTATCAGTAGTGTTAAGAATATTCACAGTAGTGTTAAGAAGATTATGCAGCTAGCCTTCAGAATTTTTTATTCTTGCTGTTCTGAAATTCTGTACTCTAAAACAACTCTCCAGGCTGAATAGAATCTTTTAAAGATACAGACTGTAAATATGTATGAAAGATAAAGAAAAAAGGTCTTTTATCATCTTCCTGTTTCTTCTGTCAGATCTTAAGTGCATTAACATGAATAATAGCAGCTCCTTAGTTGGAGCCCAATGGCAGAACAGCTTAGCATGGAGTCTCTTCATGGTTTAATTTCTGTTATTTATAGGCTGGAGCTAAAAAGTTTAATCGAGCCAAACTCTTGAATGTGGGCTATCTCGAAGCTCTCAGGGAAAAGAATTGGGACTGCTTTATATTCCACGACGTGGACCTGGTGCCTGAGAATGACTTCAACCTTTACATGTGTGAGGACCAGCCCAAACACCTGGTGGTTGGCAGGAACAGCACAGGGTACAGGTATGGCAGCTCAGACGCGTGGCCTGCGGTGACCCAAACTGTGTGGAACAAGGTGTCTAGATTGTCATAGGAGAATGAGAAGTAGGAGGAAACGTTCCATTGCTTTCTTAAAATGCAAAACAGAAATAAGAAAATGTAATGTGGAAGAAAAGTCTTATAACAATCTTGACAGAGAATCACACAAGGAAAAGAACACAGGACAGAAAATAATCAGCATTGCGAATGGTGGCCGGCTCACCCTGCAGCGCCCATGTCTGGGGGCCTGTGCAAGCTCTCACCTGAGGACAATCTGCCCGACATGTTTGTTTGTCCCTCTCTAGTAGGCAATAAAATGATGTCCTTTAGGCTATCTTTCAGAGCTATCACCTCTTTCTTCCCAAACTGCAGAGTTCTTTTTCCAGAGTTCTGAAGTGACAAAGAAGGGTGTCACTGTTGAAATAGGGTCTGACAGTCAGGACACCCAGGACAAGTTGTTTTCTCTCACAGCCACCATGGGAAGTGCTAGGTAGCACCATCCCCCCGGGCTCCCTGCCTCTGTACCCAGGAGATCAATGCTTTTCAACCCTATCTTCTACCAGCTCCTATTTTAGTATAATTGAGGGCAAATGGTGGCCAAGAAAATGTCCCTGTAAATGACACTGTGTTTGCCTCTGTGTGCACACATGTCTGCCAGCTCTGCCCCAGCTCTACAATGCGCTGGTAACTGATGCTCACTAGGCTTGGGCCACGGGACAAGTGTGAACAGGCAGAGTACCTGATAAACAGCTACAGTGGAGGTACAGTCACATTGTACCTCTGCAAATAAAACCACAAGCACTTAGTACGGAGGGAAGGAGAAAGGGGGACAGATGGAGAGATGGAGCAGGTGTATGGGAGAGTTTGAGGGAAATCTGTAAGACTACAGCATAATACATATGTTCCATCATGTGTAATCTGAGTCAGTATGCAATGAAAACTGACTTTCTTCATGCCTTGCTTGGTCCTGGCTTCTGTATCCCTCTTTCAGTGTATAGTTCTCTCACGCTGGGACTATTTAAGAGAGTTCTTGACTTTTGCCTTGGGTATGGACTTGGAACCCATTCTCTATGTCAGCAGGACAGAAACAACTACGGTACCTAGCCTGAGCTGTGGTGAGTGAGGGTGTAGTCTTTAAGAGCACCTAGGGAAGTGTTTGAAGTTGTTCCTAGGGAGCTTGGCCCCTTAATCTGGTGGAGTCTGTGGGATTTCCAGCGGACTTCCCAGCAGACTTCCAGATGTGTAAAAGACACAGCCCCAAGCTGATTCCTTGGTATCCTAGAGAGGATGTTGGGAGAAGCAAATGATGAGGCTGTGCTTGGTCTGATAAGAAGTTTGGATTTCCTGTGGAAGGGGATGGGGAGCTGTTGTCACAGGGTTCCATCTGGGGAGTGACAGGAGGCAGTTCAGTTCAGCTAGTCTGTGCAGAATTGGGTGGAGCAAATTGGGCTGCGGCTGGGGGGGATAGATGCTACATGCCTGAGTTAGGGCAGGAGCTATGGGGCTGGAGGACAGGGAGGAATTCACAAAGTGTTTCTCTTTGGGGGAAATTGATTTTTGGCTTGAATCATACTATCTAGCAGTTTGGTTTTCTGGTTTCTTTTAGTCTCCTCTGCACTGGAGAAGACAGCGTGCCATGGCCAAGCACCTTGGCTTTCTCAGAGGCATGTCACCATCTGCTCATTGATTGTGTGAAATTTATAAAACATCTTACAGCATCTGTTCTTCAGCCACTTTCCAGGGATAACTTTAAGCTTAACATTGTCCAGTACTTTCTGTACAATCATACATGATTGTTCAATGAAAGGCCTTGGGCTGGGATTCTAGATTGTATCTGTTTTAGTTATTTTTCACAGTACCAGGCACCTATATGTTAAGGGTGGAAAAGTTTCCTTCAGCTCACAGTTTGCAGAGGATTTGGTCCATCGTTGGCTGGTTCCAAGGCAACACAGCATGGCAGAGGAGAAATAGTCCATGGCAAAGTAGTCAAGAGAAAGCAAAGTAGTGGGTGCAGCAAGCAGCAGCTCCAAGCCTGCCTTCCATCTTCTCACTTAAATTCCATGCAGGCTACAAGGCTATTGATGAGTGCCACTGGTACTGGGGCAGGGGGGACTTCCATTATCTGCCCCCTTAATCCCAGTATCACACCCTTAATCTGTAGCATCCGGCAGCTGCTCTAGATGTTCCTGGGGGAAGGACAGTGAGAGGATGGGAAAATAGAGAAAAGAGATGAAAGCTGGGGTCAGGTGGAGCCTTCTCTCCTGAAGGAGGGAATTGCTCCATCCCTGCAGAGGCATTTACACATTTAGCAAGGTAAAGTCACGTGACACTCCTTTGCCTAGCAACCCATTGCTTGGATTGTCTTGGGGCTTGGTGTTCTCTGGGATGGAGCAGCTTGTTTGCCAGGGGTGCTCATTGTTCTCCTACCAGCCCATGGGGTCAGCGTCCAGTTTCCGCTGCTCTCTACTGGAATCCACATTCACACACTGTAAACCGACCACCTTCACTCCTCACCTATGACTGTATGAGGCTTTGTGGGGACATCTAAGTACAAGTCATCACAGTATCTTTGTATTGTATCTCAACTGAAGATGAGAAAGTTGTGTTCTTGGGCTTTCCTGTTGAGAAGTGATTTTAACTTACCCTTTGCTATCACCTTTATGGATGCCATACCATCTAAACAAATAGTCCTTGCACGAATCTTGCTGTTTTAACTTGCAAGATAACTGGTCTTCCATTTCTTTTACAACAAGATATCAGAAGTAACTGACAGGTTTTCTTAATGTGAATGGGCTGATTGATTGTGTCTCGCTTTCCAATCTGGATCCAAGAGGCCCTGAGACAAACCATGGCCCTCTCTAAAAAGTGAAAAGAAGTTTATTAGCAGATCAGAGTGCCGCTGTGTTTTCTGCCTTCTTCTTCTGTTCTGATTTAGATTTTCTCTGGTTCTTGTTTGCCGTTTATACTGATCTATTTTCCAGTATGTGTCATTAAACTGCATCAGCTTTTGTGGCTGGGGAGAGTTATGGAAAGTAGTGCCCTCCTCCCTTTTTACTTTCTTTGTCACAGCAGGCAGAATGTTGCCCATGACTGGCAAGTTCAGCTACAGGCAACGAAGTGTCTGTCCCCTGCTGGTAACTGGCACTGTCCTACCATGGGGCCGGGCCTCACTACCATCACAGCAGTTGGTGAATGTAAGTGCAAGAAAGGTCTTCACTTGCCACGTATGCAGAGCAAAGAGGTTAAAGTAATGTGCCACGTGTGTCCAGGGTCTGACAAAAGAAGTAAATCTTGATTATTGCCGACCGTGGGTCAGTGGCAAAGCTCAGGATAAGCCTGTGGAAGTTTTATTTGTGTTCCTTTGGCACCACCTGCTCTTCACAAGATGCTCCTGTTATTTTATAACTACCTTGCCCCAGGCCCATTGGCCTTTAAAAATACGTAAGCCAGATGCAGGGCCAATTAAATATTTGTACTTTTCTAGATAGGTACAAAACCTGAAAGCAAAGATAGTCAATAAATGTGGAGACAGCTGCCACGTACCAGGCAACTGGGAAACAAGAGTTCCTTAACTGTTAGGTCCCCGGACTTGTCTCCTGCTCTTCCCCACTCCAGCAAAATGTCTCCAGTGATCCGCACACAGCCCTGTGCTTTTTATCACCAGTCTTGACCACCAGGAGATTTTTCTGCCTCTCTGAATCCTTCCATTCACATTATAGTGGCAACTCCTTTTTCAGACCCCCGGGGAAGCTAACCTGTCTTGTTGGATCATGAACTCCTGGAGACCAGGGACCATTTGTCATAGAGCCAGAGGTCTTGTGCGTGCAGATGGTGGGAGCAGTGGATCCTACCCACGCACCGGTAGGGTAGAGAGCCTGTTGCTTGGTGCTTGGCAGGTTATGTTTGGGTAGCGGTTCTACATGTGGGATCCTGGTGAAGCTGCTGTCTTGGAGAGTTAAGGACCTTTCGCACTCAGAGTCTGATGACAGTGGATGTAAGTTACTCCTACGAGATGCCTTGGTAGGTAATAGCCGCCTTCAAAGTACTTTATTTCCCTTTGTTTTAAATTACAAAAATGTCATTTCCCCGATGAAGCAGAATAGGTTAAGGGTATATAACTAAATCTGCCTTTATTTCAGGTTCTGCTTTGATTACTGCCCTAAGCAGAGAGCAAAAGGGTCTCCGGTCTGTACTCAGAACATAGAAAGAAGCAGCTGAGCTATCAGTAAGATTTTTGGATGTTACTCATTAGATGACAGGGGTCTACATGTTTATTGATCTTTCCTTTTCACATTTCTTCTGATCTGGAGAAACAGCAGTATGTACTTGGTCCTGAAAAACGTTGAACTACATTCAATTAAAATTAGAGATCCTAATTATTCACATCCTCTATTCTGTAACATTAAAGTCGTGAACCTGTCTTCGTTCGCATGTCTGACTTGTTACCAAGTTGTGTTTAAGGGTTATCTTTATTACTCAGATTTGTTCATTTGTACCTGATATCACATAAGAGTCATATTGGGCTGTTAACACCTCAAATTTTTCTTGGTCATTTTTTCTCTTTCCCTGTTATTCCCACTGACTCTGCAGACCTTAACCCCATGGTTCTACCTTTGAGCTCTTCTCATACGTCAGATTGTTTTTGGATGACTTCTATTCCCCTGTGTCCAAGTACAGTCTGCTACTGGCTTACTTCCAAAGCATTGTCTCTAGCCACTCTTAGGAACTTCTCTGCATTGTTTTCCTACTGGGAAAGCCCTAGGGGAATCTCAAATTGAACTTATCCAAACATAGTTTTCTGTTTTTCTTTCAAAACCAAATTATTATTCTATATGCCCTATTTTCATAAAAGGCACTATTGTCTAGCTAATTGCCCAAGCCATAAACCTCAGAGGTGGTGGTTGATACGTTGAGTTTTCTAGGAACCTGACTCTTACTTTGCAGTGTGTGTACCTACAGCGCATACATAGGAGCTTTCTGCTCTTCTCGTCCCTCCTCTCCATAGAGACTAAAAGTCAAGGGAGAGTGTGTTCATTGTGCCATTCATTCCTGCTGAATCTGGATGCAAGTTCTAGAGCCTTCTGAGCCTGGCACTCCTGGCAACTGTTACCATTCTCTGGATTGGTACATAAGTTGAAATCAGTCATCTCGGTTTGATACTGTGGTGCACATTTGCAGGTATTTCTGCAGCCCTCTGTACACCAACATTACTACTACCACCTGGGTGACAATGTACCTGGTGAGCAGAGGTGAGCATGGCCTGGACAGAGGAACAAAGGCCAGATAAAAGATCAGGGGTGCTGGGAGGTAGGTGTCAGGCAGCAGTGGGTGTATGGGAGTCATGGTTCTACTGATTGTTCTAGATTGTCTTCCCTGAAATCAGGGACCTCTGAAGAATATACAGAGAAGAAAATGCTAACGTTCTTCCCTTTTGTCTTTTCTCTTTTGCTGTAGGTTACGTTACAGTGGATATTTTGGGGGTGTTACTGCCCTAAGCAGAGAGCAATTTTTCAAGGTGAATGGATTCTCTAACAACTACTGGGGATGGGGAGGCGAAGACGATGACCTCAGACTCAGGTGAACAAAAGAGAAAGGTCCCCTTCACGAGGCTCTGCTATCATGGTGGCTCTGGAAACCTGTGTGTGTGTATAGTTCCTATAGACACCAGTCTGGTGGGTCCCAAGGCTGCAGATTTGGCTTTAAAGGATGGCAGAGTATGAAAGGAGGGACCCAGGTTATTGTTCAACAGGGGTAGTTTAGAATTGGTGGGAGGCATTCTGTTCCTGTATTTGGCATACAGAGATTTTGGTGGAGGTCCCTGAGGCTCGTCAGTTGGAGGATTTACCAAGGCAAGGTCTCAGCAGTGAATGAGGAACTCCAGACCACCAGGTGTCTATGAAACGATGACACAGAGAAGGGGCTGTTACTGCCTTGTGCTTTTCTCAGACTCTGGAGACCTCAGCTCTATGTCCAGCATGGTATTCACAGGGGGTGATGCCAACAGCCTCTGAGAATGTCCTTGCCCTGCATGCTGTGGTAGCAGCTGCTGGCCTGGGCTGCTGGCTTTCTGCCAGGCTCACTAGGACCACTTGCAACTCTGGAGGGCTCAAGGGAATATGCTCAGGATGTCTAGCCTCCTCTCTCAACTTCCTCCCCTGAACTTGGGTTAGGGGACCAGATGGTTACAGGTATCTCAGCTCCCTATGATTAAGCATGTAATCAAAGGCTCTTCTTGGGGGTCAGGAAACTTTCCCCTTTATCCTATTGGTATTTCTTTTCTTTCTTTCTTTTTTTTTTTTTTAAAGGATTTTATTTAAAGAGAAAAAAAAAGCAAAACAGAAAAAAGGGTAGAAGTAATACAGAATTTCAAAAACAGATAGTAAGAAATCACTACATATTGTCATCTAGAAGTCGCTGTTCAAGTTACAAAATTAAAGCATACAAAGTGGACATTTAAACAGTGAGACTGCAAACAGTTTTGTTCAATGACCCAAAAAAGCTTAGTAATATGGTTACCTGTTTTTACACACTTAAACATACATGCGGTTATATCCTTTAGAGCACTTTTTTTTTTAAATTTTATTTAAGGAGGAAAAAAAAACAGAAAAAGGGTACAAGTTATACAGAATCTCAGAAAAAATAAACAGTAGGAAATCACTAGCTAACAGATTACATATTGTTATCTTAGAAATAGCTGTTCAAATTACAAAATCAAGGTATACAAAGTGGACATTCAAACAGTGAGACTGCAAACAGTTCTGTTCAATGATCCAACAAAACTCAGTAATATGGTTATCTATCATATATACTTAAATATACATGCAGTTATATCCTTTAGAGCACTTTCTTTTCCTCACTTTCGTACAATGACAATTACACATTTTGGGTTTTATTACTCCCACAGTTCTTATTACTTTTTTTTGAAGAGAATAAAACCAAATGTGACGTAATAGGACAGAGTCAGTCAAATCAAAAGGATGGACATAATACAAACTGTAAAAACAAAATACAAAGTGATCTACATTGGTTACCTTAATGCCTCTTGCTATCTTAAAAAGAACTGCCTATATCATCAGTTATAATAAAATTGAACAAAACAGTAAAGAACAAAACCAATAAAACCAAAATATTGGAGACATTACAGGACTTCAAAAGAAGATAATTGTCAAACCAGAATGGGCGTCATAATGAATCTTACTGTCTTCACAGTTGTTGCCTATACTCTCGAACTTGGTAATATCAAGCAAGACAGAATAGAGTAAAATCAGTCAAAACAAGATGGTGAGAGCAATACAGGGTTTCAAATCAAGTTAATAGGAGATCAAAGTGGATTACTATAATATATCCTATTTTTTAATTTTTAACTTAATTACAAAGATAAAAATAAAAAAGTAAATAATAAAAAAAGGAGATTGAGATAAAAGAGGACATAACAACAAAACAGCACAGGTCAGAACATAACCATTTAAGCAAAATAGTGTTTCACCACCAGATATCCCGACATAAAAGTAGTTACCATAATGTCTCTTTCCTTGAAATCTTTGAGTATAACTTCATATACTGTAGCATCAAAAATATCAAGACAATGTAAAACCATTTAAGAGAATGACAGTATTACAGGGTATTTAGAACCAACTAACAGAAAATGAACAATAGTTTCTGTATAATCTCCTTGTCTATAAAAGTTTTTGTTTATATTATCACATATAATAAAATCCAATAAGATGCAAAATGTTAAGACTGATGGAGACAGAAGAACAAAAGCTTGATGGGACTTCAAAGCAAGATGATATTAAATCAGCACTAGCTATTATGATGTCTTGTTTTCTCCAAAATAGCTGTTCCTACCATCCAACCTTCTCTGCCTCATTTCTGTTGTGCTCTTTTTCTGTCATTAGTTGTCAGTTTGTCTCCTTCATTTTGCTTTCTGCTCCTTTTATGTGGCCTCTCTGCCACTGTTTCTGGAATCTTGGTATTTTTCTTTTCTTAGAATATCCTGCAGTAATCTCTGTAGAGTTGAATTGGTGGTTGCATATTCCCCTAGTTCCTCTTTATCCTGGAAGCACCTTGTTTTTCCATCAATTTCTAGGGATAGTTGTGCAGGATATATCAATCTTGGCTGGAGGTTATTATCTTTCAAAGCTTGAATTATTTCCCCCCACGCTCTTTGTGATTTGATGGTTTGTGCCAAGAAGTCTGCTGTAATTCTGCTGGGTGTTCCCTTGTAAGTGATCTGTTTCTTGTCTCTGATGGCTTTTAATATTCTGTTCTTATATTGGATTTCTGGAATTTTGATTATTATATGCCTGGGTGTAGCTCTGTTTGGGTTGTAGGTGGCTGGGGTCCTGTATGCTTCAAACATCTGAGTATCTTTACCTTTTGCTAAATTAGGGAAATTCTCCTGGATTATTTCTGTGAATAGCTTTTGTAGTTCATTTGTTTGAGTCCCTACTTCTTCTTTTATGTTCTTAATTCTTAACTTATAGATCCTCTTATCATCTTCAAGCCTTTATATTATTGCTGTTTGTTTTCTTGTTATTTTTAAAAAGTTTTTCCTTTCATGCTCCCACATTACAAATCTGTCCTCCGGTTCAGATAATCTATCCTTAGTTTCTTTCAAGCTGTTATGCCAGCTTTCAATAGAGTTTTTAGTTTCCTGGTAATCTCTTTGAAACTGCTTCATGTATTCTATGTTTTCTCTATTTTCTCCATCAAACAATTCTCCCCTTCTTTTCTGTTCTTCCATTTCACCATCTGTTTTTTTTTTTTTTTGGGCGGTGCTTAGCATTTCTCTAACTATTCTACTTATATCTTGCTTTAGGTCATTAAATACTTCACTTTTGAACTCATCTATGATGCTCCGGAGATAACGCTTTATGTCTATTAATGCCGTGCCTGATACTGTATGTTTTCTGTCCTCATTCTCCTTTGCATTTACCTTTCCTGGATCAGTGTTCTCAAGATTGGGGGCCGAGGACCCTTTCTTGTTGCTCCCTCTTCCTATATTTTTTTTTCCTTCCATCCAAGCGTATATAGGAGGCCCAGTTTCTTTCTTTGTCAGTTACAGTTTGTATGAATTGTGCCGGCTAGGTGTTCCTGTCCACTGCAGTGTACTAGGGACACAAAGACCTGGGCAGCTTCTGCTGGGCCTGCCTCTCCAGGTCAGTCAGCCTACTGAAGGCTTCACTGCTATGGTGCACCGCCAGGCACTGGGACCTGGTTTGGGCTAGCCTACTGGATCTTAGTCCGCGGTGTCACTCAGGCTAAGTGCTCCCTACCAATCCTGCTTGAGAGGGGAATATGTGACTAACGTCACTGCGGTGTCCTGTTCCGGCTAATCTGCCTGGCCCCACAATGTCCTCTGTTGAAGCCTCCTAGTCTATGGAAGAGTCCCTGTTCCTCTTACTCACCGCAGGTTGATGCAGGGCTCCCTGCCAGTCCCACTCTCAACTCTGTTCGCTAGTTCCCAGTCTCAGAGGTTTCGTGTCTCTGTCCCTGCTGTGCCGATTCAGACGCAGCAGCAGCACCAGCAGCAGCAGCAGCAGCAGAAAATTCAAATTGCGGCTTCCAGAGGTGCAGGTTCCTGCTTCAGCGCTGAGATTTTATCTGTTCCGGTTATAGCACTGGGATTGCATTTCCAGTTGGTTTCTCTCAGCTTAGTTTGTTCCTGGGTTGGCAGGGTATATCTTCCCTTGCTTAGGACCCCTCACACCGCACCATTCCTGGGTTCTAAGCTGGCTTTCTCAGAGAGCCTCCATAGCTGCTGTTATCTATCTGCCATGTTCTCCTGGAAATCCTAGAGCACTTTCTTTTCCACTCTTTTTTATAATAAGAATTACACATTTTAGGTTTTATTACTCCTACAGTTCTTATTACTTTGTTTGAAGAGAATTAAACTAAATGTGACAAAGCAAAATGGAGTCAGTTAAAACACGAATAGACATACTATATGATGTAAAAAACAAAATACAGTGTGTTCAACAATGGCTACTATAATGCCTCTTGCTATCTTCAAAAAATTTCCCATATCTTAAAGAGGGTAAGTTAAACATACCAAAACAGAACAAAACAGATCATAAGGAAACAGTTTTAAGAAACACTGATTTCAAAGCAAGTCCACTGGAGATCTTCACTGTCTGTCTTATTGTCTCTAGTTTTCTTCCAAATAGTTATCCCCATCTTCACACACAGTGAATACATACTGAACATTATAGAACTAATTTGATCATAACAGGGTGAAGAAGGCTTTTTAGGTCTTCAAGACCTGACATTGCGGGGAAGTCAATAGTGACTGCCATAATAGCCCTCATTCTCTTCGTAGTAACTGTCCTTATCTTTACGTACGCTGAAATTGAACATAAGAGACTAGAGGCTAATATCACTCTGAACGTGAATAATAGTTTTGCTAGATTTTATATCATAATGTTACAGAATTAGCACTGGGTTTCTTAGTGTCTCTTCTTCTTCAGAATATCTGTTCGTTACATCGTGCATTATATAACCTGTTCCTGTAAACTGTTTAGAAATTCTCCCCATGTGTGAATCTCTATATATGTATGTATCCTTTCTGTATTATAGGGAAAAACAGATCATAACAAGACAACAAAACAAATTCTTAGAAAAAATGAAATGAAGAAGACATAAAACGACATTATTAGGTGATCTACAATAGTTAGTATGCTTTCTCTTGTTATTGTGAATAGAGTTGTCCACCTCATCAGACATATAATAATTGAACATAGCATTACATAGCTATTTTAATAAAAACGCAACTTTGGAGACATTATAGGACTTCAAAATCAGTTAATAAACTGGAATTGGTATGTTATTACATCTTGTCATCTTCAGAGTGGTTGCCTCTACACTTAGACTCAGTATTATCAAGCATACCAAATTTGAATAAGATCAGTCAAGGCAAAACAGCAGTTTAACAAACCAGCTTCAAATAAGATCAGTCATATTAAGACAATGTAAATAATACAAGGCTTCAGTTTAAGTTAATAGGAAATTAAGAATAATTACCGTGGTATAGCTTGCTGTTTTGGGGATAGCTATCTATGCCCTCAAATCTAGTATGAGTAGACTGACCTGAACAAAATAAAATCAAACTAAGCAGAGTGATAAAGATTATTGTGGCTTTTAAATCCTGACACACTATTAGCAATGTCCTATGCCTGCCTTTTTTAGGCAATTTCTCACCTTTGCCTTTCTCAGGATGCTTTGTATATTTTGGGTTCCATTATCTATCTGAGTGGTGCTGAACCTTTTTACCCCTGAGCTTGATCTTGAGCTGTACTCTTTTACTTACTAAAGCCATAAGGTTTTCCTTCCTTCTAGCTTTGTAGTTCTACACTGCACAAAAGTGTCATAACTTTCCAATCTGTCTGTGGTTGCTGGACGAGTTGTCCCTATTTCTCTCTGGTTCCCTGTCACTTTCTCATCTTTGACTTTCAGTTTATTAACCTTTCAGGTTGAGTATATTTCCTATTCAGAGCATCTCGATGGATCCTGCCTCCTAATCTACTCTGCATGTGTTTCTTTTTGTTAGCGTATCTAAGCTATGTTAAAAATTATAGCCCACTTTCTCTGCCTCAACTCTGCTATTCTATTTTTCTGCTATTATTTGTCCACTTTACTCCTTCATTCCACTGTCTGCCCCATTCATTGAGGCCTCTCTGCCACTGTTGCTGGAATCCTGGTATTTTTTCCTCTCTCTCTCTAGAACGTCCTTCAGTATTTTCTGTAGGGTTGGGTTGGTGGCCATGAACTCCCACAGTTCCTCCTTGTCTTGGAAACATCTTGTTTCTCCATTAATTTTGAAAGAGAGATTTTCAGGGTACATTAATCTTGGTTGGAGGTTATTTTTTTTTCAGGGTTTGGACTATTTCCCCCCAGGCTCTTCTTGATTTAATAGTTTGTGTTGATAAGTCTGTCGTTATTTTGATGATTTGTCCTTTGTGGGTGATCTGCTTCTTTTCTCTGGCCACTTTTAATATTCTGTTCTTATGGTGGATTTCTGAAATCTTGATTATTATATGTCTGGGTGTAGATGTATTTTGCTTGTAGGTGGTGGGAGTTCTGTATGCTTCATTTATCTGGGTATCATTTCTTTTTCCTATGCTTGGGAAGTTTTCCTTAATTGTTTCTGTGAATAGTCTTTGTAATTCGTTTGTGGTTACTCCTGCTTCTTTGCTTACGTTTTTTATTCTTAAGTTATAGATCCTCTTGTCATCTTCTAGCCTTTAAATTGTTATTTCTTGGTTCCTTGTTATTTTTAATAGGTCTTTTCTTTCACGATCACACATTGTAAATCTCTCTTCAAGTTTCAAAAGGCTAACTTTTGTTTCTGTCAAGGCATTTTGCCAGCTTTCAATGGAGTTTTAGTTTCCTGGTAGTCTCCTTGGATCTGTTTTATGTATTCTAGATTTTGTTTACATTCTTCACCAAAGGTTTCTCTTCCTTTTCTGGGTTCCTCCCTTTTTCCCTGTGTTTTCTTGAGAGGGGCTTAGCATTTCTTTAATTAACCTTTTTATTTCTTGTCTCACTTGGGTTAGAATTCCCGTTTTAAGTTCATCTATGAAGTCACGAATGTATTTCTTTATGTCTGCTGATGTTGTGGCTAACACTGCATGATTACTGGACTGGTTCTCTTCTGTATTTACCTCCCCTGGGCTTATTTTCCCAGGGTGAGCGGCTGGAGGTTTTGTCTTATCTTTTGCCCTTACCATGATTCTAGTTTCTTTCAGACAGGTGTGTGGAGGAGGTCTCAGGCCGTCTCTGTATTCCTTACAGTTTTTCTAAAGTGTGCTAGCTGGGGGCTTGCTGCTCTCTCCAGTTTTCTCCTACTGGTATTTCTTGCAAAGGAAATTTCTAAGCAGGGGTTTTGAATGAACACATGTGTGACTATCAGAAGTTTCCAGTTGCTTTGGCGTGAAGAAATCAAAGGCTACACGCTGGCCTTGTTCCTAAGCCTAAGCTTGAGAGGCTCTGGAATGTTCCGGGCAGGAGGGCAGGGCCTAGATTTCTGTGACCATCAGCTTCACATGGCTGGCTGATCAACAGCCTGTGTCACCATGGCTTATGAACTGGACCCACGGTGCCTACTCTGTTGGTTTCAGGGAAGGACAGCAAGAGCTAGAGGTAACCAGTACCTGTCTTCTTCCCAAACCCATCTGATTGCCCAGAAATGATTAGTAGACTTGTACTGTGCTTATTTTCACTGTCTTTTGTCCTGCTACATCTCAGATTCAAGGTAGAGGGGAGCCCCAGCTTTAGCTTTATTTTGCAAGAACATCATTGCCTTCAGAATGATTTTCAGCTAATGCTGTGGTTATCAGAATGATTTGAACATGAAAGTTGGTTGGGATTCACTGACTTAATGTTTACTTCCACTTTCCCTTGCTGTCATTTAATATGCTTCAGTTTTCAAGCATGTTCCTTGTGATTTTGTTGCTTCCGTCTTTCAAAGCAACTCTGTATCACCACTGACACTTTACAGATGTGGAAACAGACCTACAGCAGACTTACTGAGATTATAAACAAAAGCCTAGATAAGTATGAACTAGATCTGAGGCTTTAAAGCTCATAACCTTAGATAAATATTCCTTTGTTTGCTAAAAAGACAGTGCTAAGTAAATTACACATTATAAGAGACTTGATTGTCATATTTCTCAGCAGGTATTCAAATATTAGATACATTGTTGAGCTTTTTTAAAGTGATTATGAAGTGACGTATCCCCATGGTGCTTCCGCTGTAAATGATAACTATGATTCTTTCATGAGTTTATTGCCGGAGCTCTCACCAGTATAAGAGAATCTGAAATTTATAAGTTTTTCTTTTTTGATACTGAGCTCTGTGTGTGTGTGTGGTTGTGGGTGTGTGTGTGGGTGTATGTATATGTGTGAACTTTTGCAGATGGTTCTTTTTAAGTGCCTAGTGGAATAGATCTAGTTTTTAATCTCTTATGATATTTTTCTTAGGGTTGAGCTACACAGAATGAAAATATCCCGGCCAAAGCCTGAAGTGGGTAAATACACAATGATCTTCCATACCAGAGACCGAGGCAATGAAGTGAACATGGAGAGGTGAGTCCTGGGTTCGTGGGCCTGGCAGCCTGCCCCGAGTTCCTCCTTTCATGGGTGCTGAATTCCATCAGATAAGCAAGTTTCTTCTAATAAAAGCTTTTTGTGAAAGAAATCTTCAAACAGGGAAAAAAAAAAGTAGGGGAAATGGTGCATGACACTTTTCTTTTCTTCTTTCCTTTCCTACCCTACTAGACTCTTTAGAAATAAATAAAGATATTATAAATCTTGCATAGAAATCCCTTAGTATGCACACATAATACATAAGAAGGCTTGTGAAAGGAGCTATAGTTCCATTGTTACACCTAACATAAAATTAGCAGTCCCCCTAAATATTATCAAAAGTCAGGTTTCCCTGATTATAAGTGCTTTAAAAACAAAACAGTTGGTTTGTTCAGGTAAGTATGTAGACGGGGTCTACCCCGCATTTGGGTGATCTTTTAAAATCTAAACGCTCCCCTGCCCTTTCTCCTCTGTGATTTCCTTGGTAACCATACCAGGTCATTTGCTCAATAGAACTTCTTACCTTATGGATTTTTGACAGTTGCATCCTGGTGATATAATTTAATATCTTTCTATAAATATTCTGATTTTTTTTTTAACAAAACAGGAGTTAATTTCTTTAGATTGAATGGATTCTGGGTACTATTTTGGGGCAGACACACTTCATTGATGGTGTCGTTTCTCTTTCTCGTGTCACCACAGGAGCAGTTACTCTCTGAGTGTGGGGCTGTCAAATGCTAGGGTAGACCTGTGGGCTCAGCTGTTGTCAGCCCGATTCACTCATCATGAGGTTCCTCATTGGTTTTCATTGAACGATGTTAAGCACCCACTGATGCTCACTGTCTAAAATGTGTTAATCACCCATAAATGTATTCTTTAACATATGATTGAGATTCATTTCTTCTTAGCTCATTACATTTGTCTCCACAGAGAAGGATCTGTCCTTTTCCTCTATTCTCAGTACCTAGGGTGTACTTTTCATCAGAAGGGCAGGGTAAAGGGAAAGAATCAAGCATTGATTTGTCCTTTTGCAGAATAATGAGCCAGCTTACCTGGCATCTTTCAGGATGTAGTTAACATCCTTTTTGATACTCACACTGTCTCATTTTGGCCAGTGAAACCTTCAAGCTGGCTCTGGAATCCTTTTAGCACAGCACAGTAGTCTTTGAGAGCTTCCTGTCTTGTGCTCTGGCCCCAGGAATTGGCCCTTTTACCAAGCAATTCTGGAAGACAAGCCAGTTCTTTTCGTGGCTCCAATTCAAGACTATTTCTTCATCCTGAATTTTTCTCTGAGTTTGTAAACAGTATTAAGGAGCTTTGAGCCTTTGTGTGAAGAGTCTGCCATTCCAACAAAATAGCTCTGTTTTCAGTGTTTTTCAAATCTTTGTCTATAGGTGTGTGTTTTTATCTTTAAATTTTAAAGATCATCGAATAGTTACAAAAAAATACAAACTGTGTGAAAAGCATGGCAATTTGTTCATGACCCATGTGACCCCTTAAACCCATCCCACCCTGTTCCATCCCAAGTCACACTTTTTTGTGTTAAGTATGTATGATGCTAATTGTTTCTCATTTTCACTTATATTTGAATCCCTTGACAAAAGAGTGTTTAGTTTTGAGTGTCTTTCAGCTCTGTGTAATTGAAGTCACACTGTACGTCTTATGCTCTTGCATCATTTAGCTTAACATTGTTCCTCGCTTCCTCGCTTTTTACTGTTGAGATCCCAGAGACCCGTTCCTTTCTGGCTCACCCTCTCCTTGCTTCCCTCGGCTCCCAGCATTTGAATGACTTATTCGTCCTCAAATGTGTCCTCACCTTTTGCCTGTCTGTTCTCCTCGCCTGTGTCTCTGCTGAAGCGTGCTTCCCTTCACCTTCTTCACTTGGTGACTGTCACTGTTTTAGTGCCCTTCATTGATCCTCTTCTATACACAGCCTCAGGGTTATCCAGACTCTTGTTAAAGCTCCGTGCGCTCCCTGCTTGCAGACACAGCACTCGCTACCAACACTGGCGGGTTCAGAGAGCCCCTAAAACTCATCCAAGGACCTAGTGGCAGCAGATGACATCCGTCTTGTTGTATCGGGTCCTTGTCCTTCCTTTGTCTTGCAGTCTTGGGACACTGGATGGTGACTCTTTCGCCAGTGGTCCCCATGATCTTACATGGACTCTGACACAAAAATGACTACTGTTATATTCAGTGAAGGACACAAATGTCTTTTGCTGTAGGAAATCCAACAGGTGCAATAATTTATAACATTATATACATAATCCATAACTTTGGTCCCACTTTGGGGCAAGGGGAAATGCAAAGAAGATACATGCCAAATTCTTGTTTTATTATTTACAGTTGCTTTTTTTTTTTTTAATCTTTAGGATGAAGCTCTTGCACCAGGTGTCACGGGTCTGGAAAACAGACGGCCTGACGAGTTGTTCTTACAAATTACTGTCTGTGGAACACAATCCTTTATATGTCAACATCACAGTGGATTTCTGGACTGGTGCATGACCCTCACTCTTTTGGTATTTGAGAAACTGATTGCAATCATTTCGGCCTAGAGATGTTCCCGAGTAGCACACATTATGAACTTGTGGCAGCCAGTTACTGAGCTGAATGTTTCCTTTTGTATTTTCTTAGCAGAGCTCCTGATGATGTGGAATGTAAAACTATTGTACCAAGACAGGTGTCTTAGTTGTTTTGATCAGTTAGGATTAAATATTGTAATACACACTTGAAGGACAGTATAAAAAGCACTTAGAAGATATCATGAAGGCTACCTAAAAGCTGTGATTGAAAGAGATTTATTTAAGTTGAAGTGATGCATTCTGAGTTAAAAGCTCATAGAAAATGGGATTGCTGAATGTCTCAGTGAACTGAAATTGTTCTCACCCAACCAAGAAAGGTACGAAGATGTGTTTCTGTTACTCATTTATCCTGCTTGGGAATCTGTGACATGTCGGTCCTGGATGACAAGGAAGAGGCCACGGAAGACGCCATGAACTTAGGAGTGAAGAGGTGATGGGGCAGAGAGTCAGATGGTGGCCTCTGTGGCCCTGCTGGCCCTCGGAGTGGGCCCAGATTTACCTTCCAGTGCTCGCCGAGCAGACAGCACATTAGCTACTAGTTTTTAAAGCATTTTGTAGAATGATTTTATACATATTGGATATGTTGTAGAAGTTTACAGATTACATAGAATTAATAATACATCTATAAAAGAACCTCTGTAGTAAAATATGAAAAAGCTTCAGGTGCTCAGTCTTTTTTTTTTTTTACTGTCACTGGAAGCCACAGGTGTATTTATTTCAAACTCCATTATTTCAAACAGCTTAAAAATAGAACAGATGAACTCAGATCCTCCCACTCTTTCCTCCTCCTGTTCTCCTTGTTCTTCTGTGTGACTTCCGGCACTGCCACTCCAGGTGTCTGTCCCTGATTCTGGGGACTTCTCCAGCTTCTTCTCTTCACCCTCTTGTGCCTTCTTTCCCATAATCAATAGTGGAAGCAGCAGGTGACCTGAGTGGGGGGGGGTACCTAGTTTCATATAGGACAGGCAGGAGTGGGGACCTGGGGTTGGGAAGCTTCTGATTTGGGATGGTGGTAGGACTGTGGGGAGACTTGTGAACAGAGTGTAGTAGAGGAAGGCTGTCCATTTCCTTTCCCCACATTCCTGCAGAGCTTGTCACTGTTACTGTTCTCCCCCACTCCCTTAGATTACCAAGGTGTTAACAGCCTGAGCTCGGAGGCTGTGGGCTCTGGTCATGGCTGGGGAGAACTCTGGAATAAAATGATGTGTGCAGAGAATTTGAGGACTCACATGTGAGACCTCGGTTTCTCTCTCAGTGGAAATAGAATACAGCTAATACCATGTGAAAATCCCCTGATTTTGTTTATTGGGTATTAATAAGTTGTGCATGTTTTTGAATGTTGGAAACTGCTGAACCATGCCTTTCATTTGTCTTCAGGTAATTGTTTCCACCAAGGTAATGACTTGTGAAGCTTCTTCAGATGGAAGATAATTTTTTAAAGATCTTTATGCCACCCTGTGCCCCTTGACTGGCTTACTAGTTGTTTTCATTCTCTTTGTTCTCACTGCACAACTGGCCTGTGGGAATTTGCTTCAAAGGAACTGAGCTTACCCCAGGTCCTATATTTTGTGTTTTTTTCATAGTTGTACAAAGAAGCCAAGTATTTCCCATATCATAGAGACACTTATGTGGGCTATGATTACAGAGGATTACGTGGATGCAGATAATTTGGGTATCACAACCACCTAACACAAAGCATCTGATACTTTAAAGTTTCCATTGTTTTTCTCCTCACGCTAGCATTCATTTCTACGATGCTTTATGGATTGTGATGTTTCTATACACACTTTGTGGACACTGCAGATTCCTAAGCGAAGAGGGGCAGAGGAGAGGGTAGAGGTTCAAACAGTGGGTCATTGCCAGATATCCCACAACCAATGAACAGAGGCTCAGTGACTTCAGCCTATTCTACCACGTTGTCCTTATCTGAGCTGCTTCCGTGTTTGAGGTGATTTTCTTGGGTTTATATCCCTGTCCTAGCTTCTACAGAGGGTTAGTAATTCTGGATCCTACAAATTACCTTCAGATCCTCATCTGGTCTCTTGCAACTTGTTTGCAGACTCCCTCCCTACTTAATTTCTCTGTAGCTCCTTTGCTATCACAAAAGTCCCAGTTCAGTAATTTCCTTGGGTGTCCCAAAATGCTGTGAATGGACTCTTGTGGGAAGTGAAGGACATTTTCTGCCATACTTGAAACTTTTCAGTTCATCTAAGTCCCTGTCAAGAACCATTAACATGTCCTACATGGTGGGACATGTTTAGATTTATGATGTATAAATTGTTTTTCACTAAGATATTTTAAGTCATTTGTCGGTGTCGCTCCCGGCCGGCAGGAAAAACACACGATAGATTCTGACGGTGTGCAACCTTGTCTTTATTTGTCTCCGCGTGGGCCCCGCGAGGCCTCTGCTCTGCCACCAGCCCTTTCTCGCTGGTGGACTTTCTCTATCTCTCTCTGTGCTTCTCTCTCGTGGCGGGAGAGGCATTTACTTTTATAGGGTAACAGTGGCCAATCAGTTCAAAGCGCGCGATGCGGGCTGATTGGCTAACATCAGTTGTTGCTAGGCAGACTATCTTACAGAGCGGGTTGTTTACGTTGCCAGGGCAATCAGGGGGCAGGAAGCAGGCGCCATTTTGGCTCACTCGATGGGAGGGGTAATCTAGCTCAGGCTTTGCTCTTTCCTACAGGCCTAACGTCCGCCAAGTAAGGCGACCGGGCTCGGCCGCGGCTCCCAACATCTCCCCCTATTTTATTTATTTTGAAGGAATGTACGCATCGCAGCCCGCCCTGGGTTGAGTGCAGAGGCTTATGCCCTGTGTTGAGGCCCACCGTAGGCCCTTGGCTTGGACCCTGGTCGGCCGCCCCTGGGTCCGCCAAGGCCTTGAGACCCTCGTCCTTTTTCCAGGGCCAGGAGTGAACTGGACGGAACCTGGATGCACATAGGCATGCACTCATGCCCCTCCGTGCGATCCCCTCGGAGAGACATCTAGATCTGGGCAGATTCTAGTAATCCAGCGGCTTTCGTGCAGTATGGGGTAGGGCCTGGCTTAGGTCGAGTCGTGCTGGAGAGGCACGCTCTTACCCGTCATTGACTCACCTACCCTGCTGTGCAGTGTCATTAGGGAAGGAGTGCGGGAGACCCACCACATCTAGACTCGGTCGTAGGCCAACCGAGTGAGCCATGCGTAGGCCTGGGGGTCATTGTGCCCATCACGGGCTGCTGCCAGGGCCGCATGGGCAACCAGGCGTACTTGATGCCGGGCCGCCGCAAGGCGCCCATTAATAAATGATGTAACCCATCGGAGCAAGAATGGTCCTACAAGTAAGAGCAGAAGCAAGGAGCACAGGGGACCTAACAATGGTAAAACATAGGGGAGCAAGCCATTCCAGGCTCCCCAAAAGGGATTGTCTTGCAGTTCTTTTAGGGCTCATCTTGTTGTTGGGTCTGCGGTTGGCCTTTGGTGGAACAGGCCTGATCTTCAGTCGAGGGACTTGTCGCAACCTCTCTGGGACCCACAGTGGTTCTCGTCCCGGTCCCTGCGGAAAAACACAAACCGCGCCTCGGTTCCAGCTAACCACCGGATCCGGGCCCATCCATTGTCATGCCATAGATAACCGCACCTTTGGAGGCAGGCCTTGGCTTACTCCCCCTTTTTGTTTTTTATTTTTATTTTTATTTTTTTTATTTTTTTATTTTATTTATTTATTTTTTTTTATCGGTACCAGGGATCGAACTCGCGATTGCCTGCTTACAAGGCAGGCGCTTATGCCGCTGAGCTAAATCCCCAGCCCCTGTTTCCTCGACCGGCGTTTTTCTCAGCCTGCTCGGCAGAGAACTCTGTGTACCATGTTCGCCAATCAAGATAACTACCCAAAGGAAGGCATGTCTTGGCCAGCTGCATCCAATCACCTGGTGTAAGAGGCTGGGAGGCAAGATTCTCTAGCATAGCTATGGTATAAGGAGCTGTGGGCCCGAAGGTCATGACAGCGCTTTTTAATTTTCTAATCTGTTTTATTTTAAACGGTTTCCAAACATTGCGCCCTTGGCCTGGGGCCATTTGCACAGGAAATACTCCATAAGGACCGTAATCTATTCCTTGCATCGATGGATCCCCTCTGGGCCATCCTTTACCCCTCCATAACCGCCCATGAAAATATCGTCCACCCCGCGGCGCGACGTCATAGGACGGCGGTCGAGACAGAGTGGAACGGGGCGTCACTTCCTGTGCCGGCTGAGAGAAGGGAGGGTCCCCTGTAGCGGCCTCTCAGCGGGGAACCGCTTCTGGAAAAGAGCTCCAGGGCAGAGCGGATGGCTCTCTATCTCCTCCCCGCCAGAGAGCGCTCGGGGGTCCTTTCTCCTCTCTTTGCTTTTCTCGGGCGGCGCACGCACACAATTCGCGGCGCAACTCGGCATAGGGGTTTTGGGCCTCTCGGCTTCCTGCCCCACCTTCTAGTTTCTCCTCACTATCTGAGTCGGAGGACTCCAGAGCTTGGGTGTCCTCTATCTTTCCCTGGATCTTCTCCCCCTGGACAGATCCCTCCCGAGAGCATTCCGACTTTGCCTGCTCAAAAGCCTTGCGTGCGTCCATGATTTCCGCGTCTCTAACTGCCGACGGGAACCCCTTCCCCTCCCCTTCAAGGCACGCATGTATCATTTCCCACAGGGGGCGAATAGCCAGCGAAATATCGCCTCCCAATTCCGCCGAGGCGAGGTCCCCGCCTAACTTCTCCCATGATGGCAGGTTTAAATGCCCTGTGGGTAAAAACCAGGGAGCCACCCTATCTACCTCCGCTATGAATAGTTCCAGTGTTTTTTGCCCTACCCTGAGGTCTCTAGACTTTAAAAGCTTTTTAAGGGCCTTTACCAAGGGCCACGCCTCCGCGCTCGGTAAGTTACCCATCTTTAACCTCTAAGGGCTGTAACTCACCGCGTGTGACTTAGAGAACCCGTCACCTACGCGTGAGCCTGAGGGGAGTCTAAAAGCCCTGTAGGTGCGCGCCACCCAGAGCCCAGGCTTATCCCCCACTCACCTGTCCGGCAGCACCACGCTGGAGCGTTGCACACCACCGAGGGGAGTGATCAAGTCCCCATACGGGCCACCAGATGTCGGTGTCGCTCCCGGCCGGCAGGAAAAACACACGACAGATTCTGACGGTGTGCAACCTTGTCTTTATTTGTCTCCGCGTGGGCCCCGCGAGGCCTCTGCTCTGCCACCAGCCCTTTCTCGCTGGTGGACTTTCTCTATCTCTCTCTGTGCTTCTCTCTCGTGGCGGGAGAGGCATTTACTTTTATAGGGTAACAGTGGCCAATCAGTTCAAAGCGCGCGATGCGGGCTGATTGGCTAACATCAGTTGTTGCTAGGCAGACTATCTTACAGAGCGGGTTGTTTACGTTGCCAGGGCAATCAGGGGGCAGGAAGCAGGCGCCATTTTGGCTCACTCGATGGGAGGGGTAATCTAGCTCAGGCTTTGCTCTTTCCTACAGGCCTAACGTCCGCCAAGTAAGGCGACCGGGCTTGGCCGCGGCTCCCAACAGTCATTGCCACTGTGTGTGTGTGTGTGTGCGCGCGCACGCAAGTGTACGTATGTAGCCATCTTACACCTGCTGAGAGGGTGTGATAGGTTTCCAAAGTATACACATGGGCGTAGCTCACAGATGCTGCCCCCAGAGAGCACACCTGTATAGGTAAATGCTTCCACAATTGTTGAGAATTCAAATATGAACCCTTGAGTGTCTATATGGGAAAGGAAAAGGGAGAGAGAATGTGTGTGTGTGTGTTTGGACTTGGGAGAGAGGTTGGTGATGGGTAGGGTACAATAATAATTGAATCCTTATTCTATATCATTTTTCTTGTTTTAAAATTTTCTACTTTTAACTTTCTAATAGCTAGTTGTGTGTATGCATACTGCAAAGAGAAAACATATTCAAGTCAACTTTCCAAAGTTGGTAAAGGGAGGAGGTGAGGTTTGAATTGGACCTCTCTTGACATGAATATTGTGCCAACCCCCTCAGATATCACAGTGTAAGGGAAATGGATTTCCCTGTGAAGGCGGCAAAGGCAGAATCACATATTATTGCTAGGATTTTATAAACAATACAGAGAACTGGAGATGTAGTCATTAAAATGCTTTATCTTGATGACTCCAGTGCATTCTCACACTATGGAGTAGGAGTTTTCCTGAAAGTTATTACTCATAGCTATTGTTTGATGCCCAATAAATTTGAACACATATAATTGCTCATTAAGATTATTACAATAAACTGAAGCAAGAGAGCATTAGTTGGTGTGTTCCCATGGATTGGAACCAGTGGATTTCTTCCTGTCAGGTATCTTGCAGATCTATAGAGAACTCCCTCGGTCCTCATCATAGCCTGAGAAGTTTGTATTTATAATTCCATGGAAAGTTATTGGAATTCTAGTGAGTTGATTCCAATCTGCAACTTCTAGTGCAATCTGTAGTGACAATAAAGTCACTAAAACATATTTATAGTTATGGGAGTCAAAGGGGTCCTAAGTCCAGCCTAGATAGTGGTTCACTGGAACAAATGCCTCAACCCAGGGCCCAACCCAGATTTTATTAACTTGCGAACAAGGGAGTGGCTTGGGGATGAGTGTCTGTAAGATAAGTGGGACGTATGTGAGTGCTATGAGCTGGGCTAGACGGGTGGCCTGAGATCACCTCTATAATATGCAGAGAGACGGGTATGCAGGAAGAGAAATCTGTATGACACAACTGAAGTAGCATCTGATGTTTTGGGGTGTTGCTTCAGTTCTGATGTGTAAACTTTTCTGCCCTGGGTAGTCATGGCCTCTTATCTCGAGGCTCAATCCCAGTTGACAGCGTGAAGCATGATAGTTCTTCAACCTGCCTGGCTCAACCATGACTTTTGGGAGTCACTGGGTGGGGAAATAGCAACTGTCACCTAGCTTCGAAGGTCACACATCAGCATCTCAGCTAACCCTATTTACAATGCTTACAGTCAATTGAATGGATAAAAAAATAGCCTAGCCAGCCCTGCACGGATCAGTACATGGAGACAGGGCCAGGTTTAGCTAAAATGGAGATAATTGCTCTTTATTCAAGGAGAGTCCTCTAGGTGGCCCTCCACATTTAGATCATTAGCTATTCCGATCCACACTTTACATGGCTTAATGAGTCCTAAGTGACAATAGATCTGTTTTTCTGAAGCAAGCTCCAGAAAACTAAGCAACTTGTTAAGGTTGTGTAGAGCTAGGATCTAAGGAAGTAGAGTCTACTCTGTTACATGTTGCAGAAGACTAGGGCAGTGTGTGACTGTGGATCTTACTAGGCTTGTCCCCATCTGGCATGGAGTTTGTACCTTCTGTGAGGGCTGATCCTGAGGCTCTAGGTAGGAAGCCAACTAGAGAGGTGACAGGGAGCAGAAGCCCTTTGTAGGAAATCAGGCAATTTGATTGAAGTAGCAGCAGCTGGGCCATCTTGCCTCCTGGTACCTCTTTCCTGCTACTATCAAGGAAAACCCAACAGATTGAGGGAGTGGGAGCTGGTCATCACTTAGCATGAATTAGTTTTCAAAGACTTTTCCTTGGCTTGCCTAAGATCTCACAGAGAGAAGGAAGGGAATTTTGTAGGTTGAGAGCATTTTGGAAGCCCTGGGAGAGAAGGCTTTGGGGTAAGAATTAGTGAAGAGCATGCAGCCCTGGGAAACCTAGTCAGTTCGGAAGCAAAAGGCACCTGATGTGTGGGGGAGTGTGGAGGGAATAAGCTCCTGTCCTCTCCTGGAAGACCACAGTAGAGAGCCTTGTCACCATGTGCTGGGGGCATTTACTCTGATAGGCCACTGCGCCTGGATCCTGGGGAGATGAGGCAAGGCCAGGATGACATAAGATGCTTTGGCCACTCACCCTGGGGACAGGAAATCTTGCTTCTGCCCGAGCTTGGCCACCAGCTGCCTCTGAAAGTGCCTCCTCCACCCTGCCTCAGCCCTCCTCTGCCCACCCTCATTAACAGAAGCTGGTGGAGCACGGGTGGGGGTGCAATCTGTGTCTCAACTGGAAGTCTCAGGACCAAGCAATGTATTCACTGGACCACTGGCATTAGAGATGATGGCACTGCCTCAAAAGGAGAAAAAGCATTTTCTAGGGTAAGCGCAGCAGGCGCAAAAGGTAAAAGCAAACGTAAGATTCCCACCACTCTGCTGGGCAGCTGGGTGAGCCAGCATCCTGCAGGAAGCCAAACCCATGGCCGAGTTTACATCCCCTTCACTTTCAGCTCCACACACTGGGCTCTCCTGTTGGAAAACTCATGGTGTTAGACTCCCGCAGACCAGTTACGACGTTGATAAAAACAAGAGTGTGAACATATTTTAAAGCCGTCTTTATTTATAAGAGTCAGCAAGCAAATGTTGAGTTATAAGAACTTGCTCTGGGACCAAAAATGGAAACATAGTATAGAAGAGAAATATTTTGACAGCAAACAAAAGTTCTCATAAACCACCCATTTTAAAAGCTGGTATACACTTTGGTTATTTGAAAGATGTTCCAAGGCCGCCAGCATCTGGGACCGGCCGATGGCCGCCAGCATCTGAAAGATGTTCCAAGTCAAGACAATTCTGGGCAACGACCAAATAAATATATAATAGTCTTCTTTTGTGTCCCCAAGTACACACTTTTTCTTGTCTTTTGTGTGTGTGTGTGTGTGTGTGTGTGTGTGTGTGTCCCTGGGGATGAACCAAGGGCCTTCACATAAAATTATAGCCCCTGATCTTTTTATTTTATTTTAGGAAAGGGTCTCCCTAAGTTCTGAATTGCAGGGGTTAGGCTTGCGATCCTTCTGCTTCAGTCTCCCAGAATGCTGATGTTATACGCACCAGCCATCGTGCCCAGCTCCATATACTTTTAATGAATGGTGAGTTGAGACTATGAAACATAAATGGTTCTGCAAGCAACAAGAGGAGGGTTGAACTATTTTTAATGAAAGACGAGGGCTTCCTCTGGAGAATAAAAGGATCTAAATGCAGTATCAAGAGAATTGCTGGAATCTCATTAGACAGAAACCATAGAATAAAAGGCTAAAGCTACATTTGTGCATTCTTCCCTCCCTCATCTGGCAAGTACTGAGATAAATGGAAGTGTTGGAATTTTTTTTTTTAGAAATCAGTGAGGTATATGGGCAGATTTGCTCATGAGATACAGTACAGACTTGGCTTACTATGACAATACAAGTTCCTTTGAGTATCTTGATGCCCACCCCCCCAAATAAACCCAGGATGACAGTAGTCACTACTTTCCAAATTCTTTCTGTCTTGTAGTCCACAAATATGAACAGACTGTTACACTAGCATGAAAAATACACTCCTGAGAACCATAAGAGCCAGGAAGCCTCAAGCAGCCCCAGGTGCTCTGTCTCGGTGATGTGAGGAAGATGTGCAAGTTACTGCGAGGCACAAGTGTGGACTGTTAGGAGAAAGTTCCAGCACCAAATCCAGACTCCACAGGGCAAGGCAGTATGGTGGTCACACTTCATCCTCAATATTCAATTCTGCTCCAGTAGAACATGGTACCCAAGAGAACCCAAAACTAGAATAAAAGAGGGAAAACAAATAAATTTACAAAATTTTAAGAAACGTCTTTTACTTGGAAAAAAAATGAGGTTAGGTTCATTGACATTTAGGTGATGCTACATTTTCTAGTAGTCTTCCCCAAAGCCATGGCACATGGCCAGATGTGACAGAGTCCCTCTGTTCTAAAGCGTCACCTATAACTTGCCATTCAGAGGCAATATCCTTTTCCCCCCCTTTCTACCTCAATTCTCATCTCAAATTTTCTGACTTCTGAGGTTGAGCTTCTCACTTCTGTGCAAAACTATACCCTACTCCTATGCTGGAGAAGTTTTTTCCTCTTGCCATCAGGTCTAATCAGCCTCAAATACATTTCTGTGTCTAGTAGGTACCAGGGGTCAGCTGGCTGGGACAGCCACCCTGGAAGGATAGTATGGAACTCAGCATGCCTGACGCAGGCAAGGGATTGCACTATCCTGGACTTCATTTTGGACCTGGCCCCTACTTTCAAGATGTGGCTTTCCTGAGCCTCAGATCCTGTAAAATAAACAGAATGTCTTATCTACCTCTTTCATAGAGAAGAGTGAATGACATAATACAGTAAGGAGACCTAAGGTTTACTAGGGAACCTTGCAAACATCAGCACACTTGCTTCTAAATCCCTCTGAAGAACCCAAGGCATGGGGATTAGGACTCACCCCAATTCACAGAGTAAATCGTGCTAGGTCCAAACCCAGGGAGTCAGCCTCAGAATTTATTTCATTAGCCACTACAGGAAAGCAGCAGGGAATAGGACATGCCTACGACATCTTCTTAAATATCATTTCTTATAAAATGAGAGATTGGCACCTACCTATGGAGCTACCCTTGTGGGAACTGAATATAAAAATAATTTGAAGTCAGGTATGGTGGTACATGCCTGTAATCCTAGCACTGAGGCTGGGGCAGGAGGATTGTTATGAGTTTGAGACCACCTTGGTCTACAAAGTGAGCTCAAGGCCAGCCTGAACTGCTTAGCAAGATCCTATCTCAAAAAGACAAATAATAATAATAATAATAATAATAATAATAATAATAATACACGCTATCCTGACCATGGAGGAACCACAGCACTTCTAGTTTCCTTTGCATCCCTTTTTTGAATTTTAAGGAAGATTTATAATATCTAGAATCCACAGAAATATCAAGAGGCAGAAGCGGTCTGGAGTACTGTACTAAGATACTCAAAAATTTTTAAATGTTTTCCTCTGGCTCCTACTAATATGAATGATGACCTCACAGTCTTAACCTTCCTTTCATTCAACAAATTATGGAGCACCTGCTCAATATCAATGAATATGATCTTTTAGTGTTACATAAATAAATCAACATTTGGAAGATTTGCATAGTACAGTGAGACAATATTTTCCCAAATAGCTGATTCATGATGTTACAGAATTACACATGGATAAAAGATTTGTGCAAAGTTCAAGACAAACCAGTGTAATGCATTTTAACATAGCAAAGTCTGAAAAGTTCACTAACATACTTTCAGATTCCATTTTACAACTGATTTTAAGAAACTTGAGGAATTTGGCGTAGTATTAGAAGAATATTCGTGATTATATTTAGAGAAGACTACGGAAACTTTGCTGCTTATTCGACTGTGCGTCCTTATGATGACTATATTTTCTTGAAAGTTGGTCTGGTCACATATTACGACAGATGGAAGGGCATCCAGCTGCCTTCTTCTAAACCAGAATTTGATGAGATTTGAAACACTGCCAGTTTCATTTTTTGTTTTGTAGAATAGTATTTTCTCCTACTAAAAATATGTCATTTATGTTAATTTGTAATTGAAGTTTTAAAATGAATTAATAAATATTTAACCTTTGACTTTATTTCCAATGGGCATAAATATCAATAGATATTGGCTACATAGAGCAAAGCTTTTTGGAATCCTCAATATATTTTGAGAGTACCGAGGGCTTCTGACATCAAGTCTGGGGCTGCTAACCAAATGCAACAGTTCTCAGTCCTGCCATCAAACTAGAATAACCCAGGGGAGAAAAGGAAGCCCAAGGCCTGGTTAGAATCTCAGAGGTTGAGAATTTTAAAATTAGAAAAAAGCTCCTCCTCCATGAAGTTTAATGTGCACCCCAAGCTGAGAAGCACAGCTCTGGTCTCTTGTTTGATGCATATCAGGTAAATAAGGCAGTTGGAAAAGAGGGAACCGGCACAGGCTGTTCTTTTGGAAGAGCCAGGAGGATCATGTTGGCCAGGAGCCGTCTAAGTAGGTTTTTGAGGTCTAGTGTCATGAACTGATGAGATCTGGAGCATCAGGCTGGAATTCACTCAGAAGTCCAGGCAAGGGAAAGAGGCTGTCCAATCCCTAAAGCTGAGTGCCACCCAGACAGCCCGAAGAAAGATCTTGTTTTGTATCTTTTTCTGGATAGGGTGCTAACCTTCCGCAGGCCTCGGGTAAAGCCACTGTTGTGGGCCCGAAGTTTCCTGACTAGCATCCAGCTGCAAGATTTTTGCATCTAGATCTTCTAGTGTGATTGTGATGAACATGATCATCTTAGAATCACCTCTTTCAGAAATAAAACACATGCAGGGCAGTACTCACAGTCCAGCAGAGAATGGCAAATCCAAACCAGGCAACACCCCAAGCATGGCGATTCATTGGTCCAGAGATCAGTTCATAGCAGCCCTGGTGTGTGCATGGGGGAATCCATGACGTTGTGAGAGGAAGCAGAAAAAAAGATGTAAGAGATGGGCAAGAGAACAGATTCCTATTTGATCAGCAACCTCCAGGGTCCAGTTTCACAGCCAGCCTATTTTCATAGCCCTACGGGGAGGCAGCTGCTAGGAGTGTTTTGCTAAGTAACATAAAAAATACTGTTAATAATTATCCTGGGTCCCATTTGTCTGTGTGTTTATTACTCAGTTTCGTTAACAAATGTGTTGATATTTTAGCATAATATTTTTCATATTAAACATGTGTGTAGGCAGTGGCTTAGAATGGCTGCTGCTGCCCTGCCCCTCCCACCTGAGGGTATTTTGTGTGTTAGCCTACATTTCCCATGATCCTCCCCTTGCCTACAATGTGCATGATGTAAGCAACTTCCCACTTTAGCCTACATTTCCCATGATCCTCATGTCTGCCTACATTACCCATAATCTTCTCCTGCTTATGTCATATATCCGGATGTGATGATGACCTATCAGATAACACTCCGTGCCCTCTTCCTGCCCCATTGGCCCGCCTCCACCCTATATAAGTTGTAGCCATTTTAAAAATAAACGAGGCTTGAATGGAATCCTGCCAAGTCTCGGTCTCTCTTTTCTCTTGCCTTGCCCTGCATCCCTGTCCCTTCTCCAGGCAAAGGCCCACGGACTGATCCGCGGGACGGATCACATGTGGACAATACGCTTTAAAAAAATTGAATTATTTTCCTTTCCAAAAGATTTTATTGGTGATTTGAAGGCAGAGTTATATTTAAATATTTTTTTAAGCAAAAGTGCTTCTGGTGCATGCAAACCGAAGGTCTTCTGTTGCTATTTAAAGACAATTATTAACAGAATTCCTACATCATGCACCCTAAATTCTCATTTCATATCGTATTTCAACATGTCCATATTGGGTTATAGTGAAAGAACTTGGAAAGCCATGGTGTGTATGCAAAAGAGAGACTAGAGTTTATGAACCCATTCATAGATGCCACACGCCATAAGTGTTTATAGATGAAATGCTTTAAGTTAGTCACTATGCAGAATGGTGGAGTACAATGTGTGTAAGGCTAGAGCCACCATCCAAGCAATCAACAATGAACCCCTGGAGTCACAGGGAATATATAGGATGCGCAACATCCAGCCCTGATTTCAGGAATTGTGAAAAGGCAAATGGTCTAGATTTGCTAGCAAATATCCTAGGGTGACCATGAAGTTTAAATTCCAGCCAGTGGCTACTGGTGACCACTGGAGGTTCTGTCCTTTACAACTCTATTTGTCTCTGGTTAATACAATGTACGTGCTTTGCTTTTGCTGTTCCTTGATCTATCCCTATTTACAGTTCTCCTTTTCTATTACATTTCCATGTACCTAGATACCCAAATTTAAAACCTCAAAATTATTCTTACTTGTTTGTTATTTCTCCAACCTCTGATACTTAGCCAAATCCTTTTTGGTCTACTTTAAAAATACATCCTAGATCCAAACCTGTCTTGTCATTCCCCGGTACCACCCTGGCCCATGAGGGCTTCAATGCAGGACTACTGCTGTGGCCTCCTGGTTGCCCAGAAGCCGGACTCCATTCTTGTCTTTGTCCACTCTGGTCTCTTCGGCCTGATCTCTTCTGAGGCTCCTCCAAAGAGCCAAGATTGTGCCCTGTCCAGGCCTTTGCCATCCCTGTTTCCTTTGTTTTAGCCCTCCCCATCTTCTAGTATTTGGGTTCCTCAATTCAGAACTATCATCTCAATGAAGCCTTTCCAGACAACTGTAGAGCCAATACCCTTTTCCCTCCCATAATCTGCATATTTTACCATTTTATGTCTGCTCATGGCATCTACTGCTAGCTGGAATTACCATGTAATATAGCAGCATATTTGTGATCTTGAAAAGCCTCACAAAAGATGTAAAAGGCTGCTCACTTCTTGACTCATCCACCCACCACACATTTATGGAGTGCTTGCTTTGTGCCAGGCATTATGCTAAGTACCGGAGACACAGAATTGAATAATACATCATCCTTAAGGGGATTCATAGCAAAAATAAACTTGTGAACAAATAAAGTTCAGAGTGGTGGATAATAATAGCAAAAGTAACAGGAATTGGAGCAGCATATTTTACTTTGTGGAAAAGGATAGCTAGGCAGAATTAGTAGAATCTATGAAACCCAAGAATGGGGAAGGGGGCTAGAGAGACGGCGGAGGGACAGAGTCAAGAGGAGGGTGAGGAGTGAGTGACAAAGAGGACGTGGAGGCAGATGGAGGGAGGCACAGAGGAGGAATCCCAGAGCGCAGGGTGCCGGTGCAGGAGCAAGCTGAGTCACAGCGTCCTGGGAGCAGAGCCTGGCTGGTAGGTATTACAGGTGGGGACGGAAAGACAGGCCCAAGGGCAGAGAGGGCAGGCATTAGAAGGCTGGCCAAGAGTGTGGAGGCCCGTGCAGTGTGAGGAGAGAGGGCTGGATTCCTTCTAATGTCAACTATTTGAACTGGAGAAAGATTAGCAGTTTTAGGTTTGTTCTCATAAAATAGTGTTTTTGTGAAGTAAACTGTCTCAAGGTGACTGCCATTTTTATCTCTTCTTTTCTTCCTTCCTTCTTTCTTTGTGTCTTCCTTCCTTTCTTCCTTTCTTGTTTTTTTTTTTAATTTTGTTTTGTTTTGAGACAGGGTCTCACTATGTAGCCCAGGCTGGCCTCGAACTCACAGCGCTCCTCCTGCCTCAGCCTCCCAAGTGCTGAGATTATAGGCCTGCGCTACCACACCCAGCATCTTTCTTTTTATATTAGAACGTGTTTGTAGTACATAGTGTTTACACTCTTGACACATTTTAATTCATTTTTTCATCCCGTTGCCTCTCCACTCCCCTCCCTATCGCTGGGTCTCTTTCCCATTTGAGAAAGCTCAATTCCCCAACCCCTATTACCTATCTTTTATTTTGTTCCTTATTTATATTTTGGATTTCTCATGTAAGACAAACCATGCAGTATTTAAGTTTGTGCCTCTGATTCATTCACTTAACACTATGGCCTCACGGTGCATCCATTTTCTTCCACATTACTCAAATTCGCATGCTTTATGGCACAGTAGTATTCTACTGTGTGTAAAAACCACATTGTCTTTATATCCCTTCATCTATCAATGGGCATACGGGCTACCTTTTATCTCTTTCCAAGAGGTGATATGGCTTGTATACAATTACATTTCAGTAGGACTTGTTTGCACACCCTACTTCTGATGTTGAAATGCTGAGAGGGTTGTGTCAGCCACAGTCATAGTTTGTACACTGATCATAAGCAGCAGATTTATTTTCATAGCATTCTGAACACAGCTGATTGAAAGCAATGTCTGAAGAGTGCTATTGTGAAGCTAAATAAGAGTTGGTCTAAGCACTGCTCCGTAATTGTTAAATTTCTCCATGGCTTTCTGGATTAACGCATGCGTCCTAGGCCAGCACCCTGCCAGGTTAGCAAGGCCCTCTGCAGTGCAGTGTCTGTCACGCCAGGCATGCAGCTTGTCACTTACTCCAGTTAATCAATAGGGCGGCATACAGTTAGGCTTCTTCAGAGGGGTCACCGTCCAGGCAGGACACTGTTTCAGTGTGCTGTGTGAACACAGCATGATGGCAGGTGTGTGCTATTGCTCACCAAGGACTTTGGGACTCTTGCCAAGTCTTTATTAGCTGGGAGTCTGCTTTGGAGCCAGACTGTTTGGGTTTAAATACTGACTACAATTTACCTGTTATGTGACCTTAGACAAAGTATCAACCACAATCTCCCTCAGTTCCTCATCTCTAAAAGAGGAATCACACCAGTGCCAACTGTTAAGCATAAAAGGCATTAGTATTTGGAATAGGGTCTGGTGTTTGGTAAGAACTTAACAAATATTTCATGATTATTGTCACATTATTTTCATTAGCCCCAAAGCAAGCATTCAAAATCCACCTGCTTGTAAACCTGCTTTTAAAAATTGTTTACTTCCTCATTCACTTGTTAATGCCTTGCTTCAATTTTTTTTTGCCCTTGCTTTGAAAGGATAATCTTATTTTTGGTATCTTATTTATTTTTTGGTTTCTTTTGTATTAGTACGTGCTTGTGACATGTGATAATGGCTGACATCTTGGGGAAGTGGTACACGTACGTCCTGCATCTTAATCGGCTTTACCTCCCCTCCTTGGCCTTCTGTCTCCCTCATTCCCAGATCCCTGTGGAGTTTGTACACTTTATCAACCATCTTTGACCCACATCACACCTACCTCATATTTTATTAAGACTGTCCCGTGTTACCACTGGATAAGCAATGTTGATTTTACGTATAGTTACTACCTTTACCCTCAACAATCGCCTGTCCTTTGGAACTGGCAAGACACTTAAAAAAAAAAATAGTTGGGGCTGGGGATTTAGCTCAGCAACATAAGTGCCTGCCTTGCAAGCAGGCAGTCGTGAGTTTGATCCCGGTACAGGTAAAAAAAAAAAAATAACATACCTCCCAATTTATAGTTTGCAAAGCTAAAGCAAATGTTAATTTATTGTAAATATCCTTGGAATATCAATTCTAGTGTCTTAATTTAAAGTGTTGTACTTTGCTATATTATGTCCTGCTGATTTTATTAAAAATGTAAATTTGTCCATATTAGCTCTAGGTTAGTATTCACAGTAACAGGGAGGAAAAGAATTAGCACAAGATTTAGGAAGAAAGGTGCAGAGCTCCTTACTTGCAGGTTATTAGTTACAGTGGACTGTTATTTTCCTCCTGCAGGTAGAGGACCCTCTGGCAGATCTTGGGAGTGGAGAGAACTCACCTGATTGTGGTAATAACCAGGCACACCCAGCTTGCAAGCCTCCAGGTTCATCGGTTCTTTAAGGTTGTTCATCACACAGCACTGCCGAGGCCAGGGGTAGTCTGCGTCGTTATTCTCTGCCCGGAAGGCAGATGTGTATTTCTGCCAGTCAGATGGTCCGTTTACACCACAGCAATGGTCCTGTCGGTGGATAAGAGGTACGAAATTCTCTTTCATGGTCCTTCCTAGCACCATCAATGTAGCAACTCAGGTTTTATAAAGGAAGAAGATACGGAAAGTATATCATATCTGATGTTTAAAAAATTCCCCAAACTGGAGCTGGATATATCGATAACTTACATTTTAGAGTTTGCAAAATATATAATTTATTGCTTTATTAGCCATTAATGAATTTGGTAGCTTTTTCATGTTATTTCAATTCTCGCAACCTCATTTTCCTTAACTGTAATGTGGGGTACAGTTCCTACTTCACAGAGTTTGTGTGAGTGAGATAATATACTTAATGTTTTGGGTCTTGTATTAGTCAGCTTTCCCATCACTGGGAAAAATACCTGGCACCAGCAAATTAAAGAAGAGGTTATTTTGATTCCTGGCTTTCAGCAGATGCAGTCCAAGGGTAACCACCCAAGGCAAGAGGCTCCAAGGCAAGAGGTCATGGCAGGGGAAAGCTTTGCTTTGTACCCCGTGACAGCCAAGAGGCAGAGAGAGGAAGGGGACGGAACAAGAGCACATGTTCCTGGGTTGTGCCATTGTGACTCATTCCAATCAGCATTCAGGTATGAATTCATCTAGGAATTCATGAGGGCAGCACCCTGCAATCCAATTGTCCTGCAAACACCACACCTTTGAACACACAAGACTTAGGTGTGTGTGTGTATGTGTGTGTGTGTGTGTGTGTGTGTGTGTGTCTGTGTGAATACTCAAGATCTAAAACTGTAACACGTACAATGCCAGTTCATAGTAAACGCTTAATAAATGTTAAGCATTGTTAATACTAATTATCTTTTGCAGTACTGTGAATTGAGCCCACCCTTTTTTATTTTGAAATAGGTTCTTGCTAAGTCACTAAGTCAGCCAGGTAAGGTTCAAACTTTGAAGCTACCTGTATCAGCCTCCTGTAGCACTGGGATTACAAACTTGGCTCGCTATGCCCAGCTTAATACTAACATTTTGATAAAATAATATAAGAAGTATATATATCATAATATTATATATGAGCAAATTTAAAAACAAAATATTAAACATTTCAGTGGTGATAAAATTATGAGTATTTTTGTTTTATTTTTCTATATTTTAAACATTTTTCTGGAGTAATTGTCACATAACCAAGATCCTTAACTCTGGATAGAATTGAAGACAGACGATAAAACAATTCATTGTTATCACAAAGTCTGCTCAAATGTTTCAAAGGAGGAAATTAAAACTAAATATACCTCTCAAGTTTTAGAAAAAAAAAATGTATCCAAGCAAATTTAATGATAAAAATATCTTTAAATGGTGCCCACTTTTGTTATTGAATAGTAGGAAATACCTAACCAGGGGAATAAATCTCCCTCCCCTCTCCTCTCCTCTTTTCCCTTTCTCTCCCCTCCTCCTCCCATCCCTCCTCCTCCTCTTCCCTCTTTTCCTCTTTGTCTCATCCAGGGCCTCAGCTATGCTAAGCAAGTGTTTTTTTCATTAAACCATATCACCAGCCCTCATTCTGTATATTACCTAGTGCATTCTGGGAGAAAATGTTTATGTTTGAGCCAGGTTTATCTCAAACTAATACTGAAATTGGTTCAGAAAATAGTAAAGGGTTCAGAACTGAGATCTGTAGTAATCTAACATTCAAAGTTTGGAAGAGGGTACAAAACCCAGCCAAGGAGGACGGAATTGATGGTGTCACAAATGCTGATGGGATAGCAAATAAGATAAGGACAGAAACTTGACCACTGTGTTTGACAGGATGAGCTAAATGGTAACTGTGCTAAGGATCACTTTAGGAGAGTGCTGGGATAAAAAGCCAGTTGCAGTTGGATGGAAGGAAATCAGTGGTGTGAACACTTAAACAGCAAGTATAGGTGTCTCTTTTGAGATTTTCGATGAAATAGAACACAATAGTGAGTGAGTGTTGGAAAGAGTTTTTGGAACAAGTGTAGAATTTTAAACTGTTGTTCCCCGCTGATGTGAGAGAGGAATGAATGAGGTAGGTCACAGCTTGTTGGATCAAAGGAGAGAGATTGCAGAGCAGAAGCCAAGGATTTGTATAAGGGACTGTGTATTTGTCACAATAAGTGAGAAGGCAAAGTATGAGAGTATAGACAAATACAGATGCACAGATTTGGTAGTAGAGAGATTAGATGGTTCTTGTCTGACTACGACTACTTCCAAGTAAAAAATGAGTTGAATCACTTTCTGAGCCTGAGAGGGAGGAGGGCTTTTGAAGATGTGAAAGAGGGGCAGATCCACGAAAGAGTGACAAGTGAGTTTTCTGGAAAAATGTCCTCAGAGATATACAGTACGCATTTAAACTTTATGGTCTTAAATTTAAATTTAAATCAGCATGGTTGTGTGACTTTTCCCAGTATCATTTAGCTATTAGGTTGCATGTGTGTGAGGAGTGGATCAAAAGTTGTTAGTAAAGGGGTTGGGGATTTAGCTCAGCGGCATAAGTGCCTGCCTTGCAAGCAGGCAGTCATGAGTTCGATCCCCGGTACCGATAAAAAGGAAAAAGACAGAAAAAAAAAAGTTGTTAGTAAAGACTGATGCACAGAGACTGGTGAGAGAGTAAAGGAAGAGGAAAGGAGAGAAAGAAGGAGCAGTGAAGAGGGTGATAGAAAGTGAAAAAGTGGAAGCTGTAATGGTGTGTTAATCCTGATTGATTAACTTCGTTGGATTAAGACGTGCCTAGTAGATTAGTAAAGTGTACTCCGGGTTGTGTGAGATGGATTTTGGAGATGTGGCTTTGGGAAGTACGCCTGTCCCTCACCCCTTCCTCTCTGGCTCTGGTCTCCTGCTCTGCCTTGGCTGCCTTGAACTAAGCAGCTTTGCCCCATCATGCCCTTCTGTTATGATTTATGCCCGGAAGCCTGCAAAGCATATACTGCATCTCCTGGAACCATGAGCTAAATTAAACTTTTCCTCCTGTAGGTTTCAGGTGTTAGGTGTCATGTTTCAGTGATGGAAAAGCAAACTAAAACAGAAAATTCATACTGACAGTAAAGTCAGTGTTGTGATTATACCCGGCTATGTGGTTTAGAAGCTTTCAAAACTGGTTTGTGGGAGGAATTTGGATAGGTTTGGGGATGTGGGCAAGAAAAGCCATAGATGGAATGCCATAAAAAGTCTTTCCAGTTGTAGCTCAGAAGACCAAAATGTTGGTACGAATGTGGATAGTAAAAGCCAGGCTCAGGAGATTTTAACTGGGAACAAATATTCCATTGGCATTTGGACCAGAGGCCATGCACGTTACAATCTGGCAGAAAATTTGTCTGTTTTGCCCATGTTTTGAGACATTCTAGGAGTATGAGATTAAGAACAGTGAATTAATCTGGTGGAAATTTCAAGACAGCTCAGTATTCATGGAGTGGTATGGTATCCTGGCTGCTATAGCCAGATTTATAGTGAAAATTGGGGGCTAAAAGTAGAGCAGACAATTTTGAAAAAATAATTTTTGGCCCAGAAAGAATCATGTGTAAAATTGGGATGGAAAGATATTAGCATTTCATTAAAAAGAAACCAATTACTTTGCACAGGAACAAGGGGAAAGATGCCTTAAAGGTATCTCTGGATTCAGTAAAGACCACCCATTTCAGACTCAAGGGTACAAAAGTATTAACATTTCACTGCAGAAGACAATTCCTAGAACTACTGCTAGAGGATGATCTTCTAGGGTACTGATACTCTGTGATTAATTTCATTGTGTTCAGCCATCCAGACACTCAGAAGCCACCACAGCCATGTTTCATAGGGGCCTGGTTACTGCTTCTTCTGACAACAGACCTTAGTATTATCCCTGTGACGATGGACTGGCATATAAAATGCAAGAGTTGTGGAGTCAGAAAATTCCATTCAGATTTCAAAGGAAAGACTTGGGAGACTGAAAAGGAGCCCTTGAGAGGGAAGTGTGTGAAGCTGTGGAAACGAAACCAGAGCTGCAGCATCCCCAGGAAACTGGAGATGCCATGAACCATCTACCAAGGAAAGCTGCAGCGTGAGAGTAGAACCATCCCTGGAGAGAACAATATGGGCTGTAACCAGCAAGGCAATCAGGATAGGGATACTCAGGCCCCCCAGAAATCATCTTACATTGGGTCCCCTGGATGTTGGACACTTGGAACTGCCCTGCTGAGTTTAGTTCTTATTTCAGTCTGCTTATTTTCTGTCTATCATTCTTCCTTTTTGGGGTAGGAATTTTACCCTGTGCCATTGTATCTTGGTATTATGTTACCTGATTTTGATTTTCATATTGGTTCATAGCTAAGAGTTTGCTTTGAGATTTAGAAGAGACTTGGACTTTTAAAAAAATACTGGAATTACTGGCTTTGGGGAAGGGGTTATTGTATTTCCAGTGGTATGTAGGAAAGTTGTGTTATGTTAGGTAGATTATGAACTTGCTGTTATCTTTATTTGGTGATTATTTGGTTTTAAAGATGATGTATTTGCATGTGAAGCTAACAGTGGTTGAACTGGGGCCCTTAATCTTGGTTTATGAGCAGAGGAGACGATTTGGAAAGGAGTATGTCAAGGAATTGAGAGGCCAAGTGTTTCTAAGTCACTTCTGTGGATGCTGAAGCCTCATCCTAGGTGGAATGATGGGCATGTCAGAGTGGACTGTGAGTAAGATATTGAAGTTCCTAATGAAGATAGAAGACTGACGGGGGGGAGGGTAATTGATGGAAAAATCATAATAAGAAGGGATAATGGGTGACACAAATTGCTGGCATGAAGTGCAGGTGTTTGAAAGAGGAAGAAAGGAATGGGGGAAATACAGTAGTGTGGTTGCCATGTGGAACCAGAGGGCACCTAGCTACTTCCCTCATCCCATGGTGCATGAGCCATGGCAAGAAAATAGCAAGGTGAGACAGTCAGTGTCACTAACTCAGCCAATATCCTAGCAAAGGCAAAGAGTAGAGAGTCTAGGCTATAAGAGGGATTTGCTCATGACAGACTGAGAAATTGGCATGGCATCCGAGGGGCCAGTGAGCAGTTGGGGATTACTAGAGGATACCAATTTATATATCTAGGGTTACAAGGGGGTAATGTTCAGGAAGATCTAGATGTCTGATGGCATTTAAGGTAAGCTTGGATATGATATGGTTGCCACTTAGGAAAAGTTGGGTGATTAAATCAAATTGTATCTGCTGAACCTTAGCAGAACTAGCTCGTAAGAGATGTGAAAAGATCCAAAAAAGATAAGACAGGCAGTGATTGCTATTTGAGTTCACTGTGGGGGCAGATAAACCATTTTTAACTTAGTATAAATTTGACTTGAGTTCTCAAAGGCTGAATGTATGACCAATCTCAGTTTTTTGACAATGCCAGTATTGCTATAAAGGTAAGCCAAACAACATCATTGCTTGAAATAAAATAAAGATTTAAGGGTCCTTCTGAGTCATGCCTACAACATCCCCCAGTATCCTTTAGCGAATAAGAAGCATATATGACCTTGCCTGTACCAAGTTTCTGAAGGAAATCCTCTGGGAGGCATTGACTTCACTCCCAGCTACCCCTCAGTTGCCAGTTTCATGTGACCTGGTCTCTCCCTGGGACCAAAGGCCTTACCTGCAGCATGAGCCTGTTCCAGGTTCTGGTGACACCATTGTTTTTCCATTGATCGTCATTGGTTGGAGGGCTGTTGTTTTGATATCTCACCAGCATCTGCTTCAGGAAGAGGTTGGGTGTGAACTACACGGGGGGCAGGGAACACAGGAGGGAGAGTGAGCACATTAACACCCCAGAAAAAGAAAATATTTTTTTCTCATTGTATTGCTAAGAACATTGAATATTTTCACAGAGCAAAATGATACTCGTAGGCACCAAGTACCATACAGTTGACTGAGGCTGCTTTTCAGCTTGGCCAAAAGGCCAAAGTGATGGCCATCTTCAAATATATCACTTCAAAGTAAAGATATTGTGGGGTGGCAGGGACTAGGGCAGTAATAGCAAGTCTTTTAGAGCTTTCAGTGATACAGACGCTGTTGTAGTGGGGGAGGTAGAGAAAGGAGAAAAGAGATACTGAGCTGACAGTGGGTACTGGGTAAGGAAAATGTGGACCATCCCCCTGGAGGGCCAGGGCCACGCGGGGTGATGATGAGTGTAGAGGTCACCGACATGGCCCTGGGATTAGGCTGCCTGCCTTCAGAGCTCTTGTTCTTACAGTTACCAGCTGTGTACGTTTGGCCAAGTTACTTCAAATTTCTGTCCCATTTTTTTCATTTATGACAAGCGGTACTGCTTATTTCTTAAGCTTATGAGTATTAACTACAATTATATATGTATTATTAATGTGCATATTAGCGTGTATGGTACACAGTGTGGGCTTACTACACATCAGTTATTATATCATCATTTTTGCTTTGTGCATTTTGGGAGCATACTCACAAAGTCTCTGTGTGTTGCTGCTGTGATACAAGATGCCACTTCAAAGCCGTATACTATAAACATCAGAATGAAATACTTGTAAAGAAACAAATGAGAAAAAAATTGTTACATTTACCTCCAAAGAAAGATTTCCCCATATAATTATGTAAATACAACCATCCAGACAGTCCTGTAATCATTCTGCAAACCGCCTTTGATCAGCTTCTTAGAATGGAGCTTGGTGCTAGGAGCTGGGTGTAAGGCTTGGTCCTAGTCAGCTTAGTTCTCTGCTTTTCTTTAAGAGAACGAATGGCCATGGAATACACAGATCTTTCATCTGGTATCCTGAATTTCTATTTTAACTGTGGAAATCTACAAGAGATTGAACCGATGCATGAGCATGTGTGTGTGTACATGTATACACATGTGTGCATGTTTAGTGGCATGCCAGAGAGTTTTAGAGTCAAAGATGTAGAGCCTTATAAACCCCCCTAATTGGGAGATACTTTCTTTACCATTTACTGAATGTTTAGAATCACAGAATTCAGAAAAAGATCAAGCTGGCCTTGTGTCACCATATAATAAATAACACACCAGTGGGTGCCATCAGTGGACACCCAGTGTCCTGTACTAGCACTCAGTCGCATCAGCGAGGAGCTTGCAGCCTCTGGCATGCAGCAACTCATGGCCTCCTCTTCTCACACACCTGCTCCAGTGACATGGGCTTTGGTGGGCAAGACAAGTGTGTGGTGTGCAGGGGCGGCGTACATGTTGCATGTGCACATAGGTCTCCATCCCACACCTGCCCCTGTTTCTAGCTGGAAAATATCTGACTAGTAAATGGCCTCTGATTCTGGGTGGTGACTGTTGGCAAGAGATATGCTTGTTGTCCTCCTGTCCTCCTTGGGAAGGGACTCTGTGGCCACAATCAGTGAGGGAGAACAGGAAATTCTGTCCCCCTCTTTCGCCATGTGAAACTCTCCAGGCAGAACTTTCCTCTATTGTCACTGCCTGGCCAGGACAACGCTCTGGCTGTAGGCTCAGGAGATCTCCACAAAGCTTGCAGTAAGTTTTTCCTGCATTGGCTGTTGCCTTGTTCCTTGTCAAGAACTTTGCAGGCTTTGCTTACAGAGCTTCAAAACACTCCGTGGTGCTTCGGAAGCCATCGAGGCCCAGGGCGCAGGTGTTTCTCCTCCAGATGCTGGGAGAGGGCATTACCCACCACCAGCTCGATTCTCCAGGTTGTGTCAGGCACACCCAGGACTGACCTGAAGCAATGTTGAGATGCAGGGAAGGCTGTCTGTAAGGACATCTGCCTCTCATCTCTGTTCCCTGCATGCCTTCCCCACCCTCCTGAAGTGGGTACATTTGCCCTAGAATTAATTACATAAGCAAACAGACAATGCAAATGTTCTGCATTCCCCAGGTTCAAAGACAATAGTTAGATCAAGGGAAAAGTAAACCAACAAACCCTTTAAGTTACTGGACTTGTTCTGTAAAAGTGGTTGTCAGGTCCTGCAGGGTTTGGATAGGAGAGTTATTTCAGGGGCAGAGAGGAGTGGTGTGTGTGTCCCATCGCAATGTGAGAAATGCTGCACTGGGGAACAGGGCAGGAAGTGGAGGGGCAGACCCAATATAAAGGTTTCTCAGTGAGCTGTCTCCCCAGTTGCTTCCCTGTGTCTGTGAGGCTGGACCAGAGTTAGAGCCCATGGCAGGCGATATGTGAAGGGAAGGGGCACTCCCAGTGGTGCCTGTCTAGTTCCTGTAAGGCAGAGTAAATGACATGTGAGAAGGGGAGACCACTGCACAAAAACCACCAGTCTCAAACTCAGACATCTTCCAAAGACCTGGTGCTTGCTTCGAAAAGTTCATGCCTGCTTTATATTTTATATCCTAATATATTAATGCTGATTAATGGTAAAATGATACTTTTCTATTTTACTGTGTATTCCTGGCTGGCCTTAAACTCACTATGGAGCCCAGAGTGGTTTCAAATTCATGGACATCCTCCTCCTGCTTCAGCCTCCTGAGTACTATGGTTACAGATAATATACCACCATGCTTAACTAAATTAATACCTTAAACTACTTGTTAGCAAGGACAAAATCCAATAAATAAGTTCTCCCTATGTCTTTTCTTTAGCTTGTGTAACATCAGCTGGAGAAGCACAGATCTGGAAAATTCTCAACAAAGTCCTCTCTGGGCATCTCCCCTTTGGGTTTACTGTTTGAGAATTTTCTGGACTTGCAATAGTGGAGGACATCCCTGCCTCCACATGACAATCTATCTTACTAAAGAGAGTCTCGCCCTTCCTCTTCCTGCATCTGGGTCTCTCTGCTTACATCTACTGTCCCGAAAGCTAAAGTACTGTGCTCAGTGAGGAAGAAGTAATACATCAAAACTGGCTCAGGGAAGAGACAGCCACAGAGTGCAGACAGCCTTACCGCCAGGAGAAGTTTCCTGCTGGATTTCATGATCCCAACGATGGCTAGGACAGATAGGCAGAAGAGGCAGATGCCCACAAACATGCCAATCCAGGCAGCCCCAAAGATGTCATCATTGTTGGTGGCTTCAAGCAGGGGATAGAGACTATGCTGGTCGGACACAAAGAAGATGCACTCAGCAGTCAGGGCAATGCCACACATCTGGAGCAAGTCAAGAACAGGTGGTGTCAGGCTGGTGGCCGGGAGCACAGCATTGGGAAAGGAGATGGTTGGTGATGAGGGGCTGAGAGAGATGGTCTCCCTCCCCAGCACAGGCTGCTGGCAGCCCACAAGCTTCTCATTCCCAGGAAATGAGGCAGTTATTTTCATTCTGTAAACTTCCTCCACACACCTTCTTCTTTGGAGGCTTTTTACATGTCTGTCTGTCTTGCTATTTGGGAAAAGATCTAGGCAATTTCAGACTACCCATAAATTTTGGGGAGCACGACCTACTCAGATGGTGACTTCTTGCGTGAGGATCTCTCTCCCTCCCAATCCTACCTCTACTTTTTCTCACTCTCATTTCTGGATTATAATATTTGGAGTGGGTCTGGTCACATTTATCAGTGAGAGCTGGATGCTTGGGGAAATTATCTCCCCAGTGCCCCTGAATGAGGAATCTTGGCCCTGAAGGGTGGTGACTTATCCAGAGCCATGCAGAGAGTTAGGCAGAACTGGGCAAAGGCTGGCTCTCATTATTCTCAAATAAGTGCTTTCTCTCCTTCTCTGTGTGCGTTACAGCTGGGCCTCTGAGCCAGTCTCACGCCCTGGGTGTGGCCTCTGAATGTGAGAACAAGAAGATGTAGACATCTGCCCTGTCAACCTGAATAACACAGGCCTCAAATCAAACCAAGGTAAATCATAAAGAAGCCCTACAATGTGTGTGTGTGTGTGTGTGTGTGTGTGTGTGTGTGTGTGTAGCAGGCGTGTGTGAGCACTGACCATATGGACATGACTCCTTTTAGATGCTTATGTTTTAAAATTGGAAGGGAAATTTCTAATATTTTCAACTGGTCTTCTGACATATTACACAGTTATATATGATTATTTATATAGTTAAATCATAGAGAACATATTTACTCCACATCTCTTGAAGTGAAGGAAACACACCGGGAACTAGAAGCTGTATTATACTTGCCTTGAAACTCTCATTTTTGATTAATTCTGAATCATGCTAACAGAAAAAGCAGAATTTTCTGAAAAATTCTTATTACTTACACCAACAATCACATGTCCAAAAATCAGCAGGCCTTGGAAGCAGCGAACAGTGGAATCATCTTTGGCCATCTTCAGGATTTCTCAGAGCCTGAAGGCACAATTCAGGAGACTACACTTTAATAGGAAAAATACTGCTATAATTTCCCTAATATGACTAAACTATGTCACTGTGTATTACCTTTTTTTGTCCTAAAGCATCCAAATCAAAGTCATTTAATCTTTTAGTAATGAAGGAAATTGGAATTGGACTAGTGAGCTCAGTAATCACAGTAACTTTATAAAGAAGAAAAAGAAATGAAAGCCTTCCAGAGTGACCACTGCCTCTCAGTTCTTTGAGGCATGGTGCATATCGGATGCTTATATCTAAGATGTGGACCAAAGCTCTGCAAGGTCCACAAGGGCATAAAGAACAGAGCTGAGGTACCAATGGCAAATGTGGCTGATGGGCAGAAAGGTCCCGGATATAGACCCTGGCCAAGGCAAACTGAAACCCTAAGGTTAAGCTTACAGGATTAGTGCTTGCCAACTCTGAGAACAGAGAATGGATCAATATATTTTCTTTGCTTAGAAGACTCTGTCATACCAAAGTCAGAAACATGGCCTTTCTTTACCCATTTCTCCAGGTTCCTGCCTCCTGGGCCCATTGACACCACACCAATGTATGCACATTTCCCCGAATCTGGAGTTGCAGCCATCTCTTCTAGGAAACCTGTTTCAGAGTATCCTAAACCTGGAGTTCTCCCTCTTGCTCCCAGGGCTGGGATTCTTTTAAGTAAAAGATGCCACACGAAGTTAATGGCAAGGCCAGAATTTCACAGCTGCTTCTTGGCCACTTGTATTTGAGATTAGGTTGATTTTTTGTGAATCTCCCCAGAGCCACAGATATCAACAGATGTCAGATTCCTGCAGCTCTAGTCCAGTCTAGGCTTCCTGCGGTGTGGGTTATAGTGGCTGTGGTCTAACAGGGAGCGTTCTGGACATGGCATCAGCATGCCAGTGCTCAAGTCCTAGTCTTGCCTTGTCTTTACTGTGTTTCTCTGGGGTGACTGTGGGCCTGAGGAGTTGTGCTACTATAAATATGAGTCATTTGTAAGAAAATAGATGCACTGTGGCACCATAATGTGAAGTGAAATAAATCAAACACACAAGCTTCCATATCACTAATTTCTCTTACATGAGAAGCCCAAAGTATAAATAAAGAGCAAAACACAGAATGGACAATAGGAATCAGGGAGATAGATGCTTTGCAAAGAGGAAAGAGATCTAGAGGGGAGGGGAGGGGAAGGGAAGGGAAGATGTGTTACGGTGTGCATGCCCAACTCCCCATGATGAATGTACGCATTCTCTACTGTAAACATTCATTAATGAAAAATTTTATTTAAAAAAATGAGATGTCTACTTCCTCATTTATGAAGTAGGTAGAATGCAATCTGTCTGATGGGATTGTTGTGATCACCAACTGAGATACGGAACACAGACGTGGTTGGCAAACAGTCAGATTGTGTACAAACACAAGAAGTTACTAGTAATAGCTAAGGGGTATTTAGGAAGGTCACGATGTTGGTTCTGTTCCATGCACCAGAGACCTGTGGGGCATAGGATCGAGGTCCTCATGGTGACAGGTCTATGACCAAGCTGTTTCTCCCATCCACTTTCTCTCTGTCCCCTGCCCAGGGACTGTGCTGTCCAGGGACCAGAAGGCCTTTCACAGAGTGACCCATTTGTACTTCTTATTTTCCGTAGTTGAATTAATGGGGAAAACTTTTTCTCAGGGAAAAGAGAAAGCGCTTCCTAGTTGTGCTGAGGTGTGGCCAGAGACAGGTACCGGGCAGCTCTGCCCTGTAGGAGGGCCCTCTGCAGCATTCCAACCTGCATTCTTCAGCAATGAGCTCCTGCCATGGGATTCATCTCTCTGGCTTTGGTCTCAGCTCTAGACTTTGAGGGGATGCAGAGATGATATCTGACGCTTTCCTTTGTGCTGGGGCTGTTTCTTCTGACGTAGAAATGACTCAGAGATCTCTGTTCTGTTCCTCTTTTGCACTGTTTTTTTCTTGGTATCAGTCTACGAAGGTCTTGCATTTTATTGCAAGGAGCTCCAAAACAGACAGCACTGGGAGCCTATTATGTTTTTCTAGGTCCAAAGTGTCTGACATGTAGTAAGCCCTCAGTTGTTTTGCTAAGTAATAAATAAACAAACATTTATTTGAATGGGTGGATGGATGGATGGATAGATAGATGAATGGATGATTAAATGGGTGGATGAACACACAGTGTAGTGAATCGCCTAGAGTGTATTGTAGAACAGGCCAGAGTGTATGGTAAAACAGAAAGAACATGGGCTTGGACAGACCTAAGTTTCGTGACCACAGCAAGTTGTTAGATCTTGTTAAGTCTCATCTCTAACTGAGAATGGTAATATCTACCTTCAAGAGGTATTATGAAAATTGAATCTATGTAAAGTTCTAATGTTAATTTTTAAAATCCTTGCCTCAGTTTCTTTCTCTTCTCCTACTCTTTTTCCTCCTCTGCCTCCTCTTTTTCTTGGCTTTTGGTTTTCTGAGACAAGGTCTTACCGTAGAGTTCCGGTTGGCCTTGAACACACTATGTAGCACGGGCTCCTGCCTCAGCCTCCCACCGCAGGTCAGGGTTACGCAGTCCCCCTCCCTTAGCCCCTGTGAGTGCTTGGGTTATGGGTGTGTACCACCATGCCCATTTTATTTTTGCTAAGGTTTTTGAAGCAGACTGACAAGAGTTAATACATCAGGGAATGTTGAAATCATGTAAATCAGGGGTTTATTTTTTAAAAAGAAATATGATTTCAATGTGGAACTTTGATATTAAAAGCATATCAAAATGGTGCTTCTTTGTCTGGAACAAGAGTTAGGGTCTGGAGTCATGGAGCGCCACCTCCTCCTTAGCTCACTGGTTTGTAGATATTGAGCCACAGAATGGTTGGAAACTAGTGTTTTAGAACCAGTGGGGAAAAGATAGGTAAGTCGTGAAACTTGGAAGGTAGTTACTTGGGGAGTTAGCAGGTACTCAGAGTGAAGTTGGAAAGCCTTGGTTACAAGGTGACCGCTGATGTGATACAGTCTCTTTGTCAGAGGGATCTGGGTTTAGTAGAAAACACCTAGAAAATGATCCTGCCAAGGAGACACGTGAACTTGGTTCCCTTAGCCACAAGCTGGAGGGCTGTGACAAGGAAAGGTAGCCTGATTTCTATAAAGGATCTCTCTGTGCTTCTCTCTGGGTGGATGGAATGTCCCCATTGTTCTCTAGGGCCTATCGGTGGCCGCCTGAGGAGGAAGTACAAGGGCACCTCAGTTCACGAACTTCATTTTTTCCACGTCTTGGGTCACAAAGCTTGGCCGGGACGTGGTGCCCAGTTTGTATGTGCTTATTTATTGGTGAACTGTCAGTCTCTGCATTGCTGGTAAGTTACTGTTTTAGATATAGTTAACACTTGTATCAGTAGGATTCCTTCCACCGTGGAGAGGGACTCCTCCAGTCAGCTGAAGGCCTTAGGAGCAAGCACGGTGTTTCCTGAGTCAGCAGCAGTTCTGCTCCAGGACTGCAACATGGAAACCTTGTCTGAGGCTTCTGCATATTTCAGCCTTTTTTCACTAGTAGCTGTTTATGGTACATAATGCCCACATTCATCCTGGGAGATTTGTGCATGCACATAACATATGTTAATTTTTTTTTGGTCTGTTTCCCCTCTCTCCATTCTTCAAGTCTCAGTTTTAAGACTGCAACATCAAGGGCTGGGGATTTAGCTCAGCGGCAAAAGCACCTGCCTTGCAAGCAGGCAGTTGTGAGTTCAATCCCCGGTACTGATTTAAAAAAAAAAAAAACTGCAACGAGCTTTCAGGCTACTGACATGCTACACAGATTGGACACACCAGTCTCCAAAACCACATGAGCCAATTCCTTAAGATAAATCAATCCCCTGCCCATATATACATACATATGAGCAGTATGCATTGTATGTGTGTATGTCTATAGTAACCCTAATACACCCTCCTGAGTTAGACTGGTTTATATTTTTCATAGAAGCAAAACTGACCACTTTTTGATGTCTCCTGAGACTATTTTATTCCTTTCTTCTATTTCTCATAGCCAGGCACTAACTTCTGATTCAAACAAATCCAATAATTTGTGTTCCTTTTCCTCACAGGGTTTTGCAAGTGAGCTTTTAAAAGTACAGGTTCTCAAACGGTCCTACATAGCGCAGAAGTTCAGTCTATGGGAGGCAATGTGTTTCAAGGGCAAAACTGAATAATTCCAGGCATTTCCTAATTTGAAGGGAAACTCCTGATCCAAATTTGCGATTTTAAGCATCTTTATCTCGTACTTTTTTCTTAAATTTGAGTTCTGTGTATCCTGGAATCTGGTTTATAGTATAAATATATAATGATCTACTTCACTGTTTTAAGTTTAGCATATTAATATTTTGTGGTGTTCCAGAAACAAGACTTTTTTTTTTGAGACAGGTTTTCACTGTGCTCTGACTGGCCTTGAATTCATTATCTGGCCCAGCATGGCCACAAACTCATGGGGGCTTCTCCTGCCTCAGCCTCCCGAATGCTAGGATTACAAACCTGTGGGCTCTCACACTCAGCAAATGAGACTCTGAATTGTCAGCCACTTAATCAGCCTTGAGATCTACTGTCCTGGTTTTATTTTACTCCTCTGCTTAAAGACCTTCACTGCCTCTTGTGACTAAGTTCAGGGCAGAATTCTAAATAGCCCCTCTCACCTGCAGCTCAGCCCTGGCTCCTCCTCCTTTCCTGGTGCCAGATGACACCGCCTGCCCACCCACTCCACGGGCTGTGTCTCTTCACAGCCACACTCGCCCTGTCATAACCTTTCCATTTGGATATGAGAATTGCACGGCTTGGCTTTTTATTCCTTGGAGACACACCAACGCCTCCCTTTCCTTGTTTTTACAGGATTAGGTCAGACCCAAGCATTTCATTCTTCTAGTCAGTGAAAGTGAGACTGGCCAACTTGAGGGGTGAAAATACAAAGGCCTGAGGGGTATTGGGAGGTACAGGCTGGGTCTGGGGAAGGAGGGGGGTCCTTGGTGTGCAGGCTGACCTCCCTGGGAGCCCTTCTCCGCCTGCTGTCTGCTGAGCTCTGCCGGCTTCTGAAGCCCAACCAAAAACTCTCTTCCTTCCCAGCTGCCCTTGTCCAGAATTAACTTTTCTTCCTTATGCATCCGCCCCCCACGCCCATTTCAAGTAAGTGTTTCTTCAGGGAGCAAACCCCCGTCCTATGTGAGGATATGCTGTGTGGCTTCTCTCCGCTGCTGTTATCTTCTGCCCCAGTTACCTAGCCCGGTACTTTATTACCTTTCTTCTTTACCCAAATTCCTTTAAAGTCATTCTAAACCAACAAAGGAACAGACTGTTACACATTTAAAAAGCCACCTTCACTAAAAAATCATATTTTTAAAATTTTATTAATATATGGTAAAGAAGTGTATCTACAAAGCAAAGTGATAAACTTTAAGATTGTCATATCCAGGAATCAATGAGCACATTGTGGTAGTTTTTGTCTTACTAGGAAGGTATAGCATTAGGGAGGAATTAAGGTGTCATTTACCCTGGAGTCATTCCTGACCATGTGTCCCTCTATGGCACCAGAGGACATCAGCTCTGACTACAGAGGAGAGGAGAGGGGAAAAGAGGAAAGGAGGGGAGGCGGAGAAGAAGAGAGGGAGGAGAAGATGAGAGGAGAGGAGGGGAGGAGAGGAGGAGAGGAGAGGAAAGGTTCTGTAGTCTGCTCCCTCCTCTAATTACCGTCCACGTCTGTGGGTAGAGAGCTACTCTTCCTGATGTGATTCATTCTCTTTCTAGCCTTTTTTTTTTCTTTTAGCTCACAGTACTAGGGGTTGTTTCAAATGCAAGGGCTTCTGAAATTGTTTTTTGCTATTTTTTTAAAGGCTATATATATTTTTTTAACTTATCAGTACCAGGGATCAAACTCACAACCACCTGCTTGCAAGGCAGGTGCTTATGCCGCTGAGCTAAATCCCCAGCCTATTTTTTTGCTATTGTTATGCAGGGTTATCTTTACCTGGCAGTCTGGAAAGGGGACAAATGAGAAGAACTTAAAAAGGGAAACCTGGCTGTGACTGTACACTTCAGGAGTCATATTACTGCACATCGAAATGGGCAGTTCATTTTAAATGTTTTCCATGTGAGCCCCACCTTGTGGAAAAATCTTCCAGTGAGCTGGCACATCATGATGCCCTTAGATTGCTCAACATCTTGGGAGTTTCTTTGCTTTGACAAGTGCAGATTTTTTTTAAGGCTAGAGAGATTTACTTCTTTTTTTCCTTGTGAGTTCATTCAGTTTGTTTTCTTATAAACATTACTCATGTCCAGAATGCTGATGTTTCCAGACACATTGATTAGGTCTCAAAACAACTGCTTACTAAACAAACCACTTCTCAAAGCAGAAGAAAAAGCAGCATGACTCCCCCACCAAGCATGAGATCACCTCTTCAAATTCATTACTTCTCGTCCTTACCCAAGTTTTGTTTATCTTTTTGCACTTAGAGGCCATACCCACACCTCAAACTCCACTCATGCTAAAGAAATCTAATGAACAACAGCAAAACGATAAATGGGAGAGATGAGAAACATATTATGCTGTTTCTTTAGCTCTGAGCCTCAAGCTGAAGATAAGGGCAGACAGTCGCATGATTTAGGGTATAAAGAAAGGTGCGGAGATTTTAGATCAGACAACTGACGTCAGTTTGAGTTTAGGGTGAGATGAGCCCCTGTGACACTCACAGGTCACGGGCCACATCAATTTTATTTATTTGTTACCCTGCATGGACCAAGACAGTAACTAGTAGCTACATGAATTATTTAAAGTCTAATTAATTCAATTCAGTAAAGGCCAAACTCCAATTCTTGAGTTGTTCTAGCCACATTTCAGGCACCCCCAGCCACATGCAATAGTGAAGGCTGTTATCTAGAACATTTCCAGTGTCCGGGGCATTCTACAACACAGTGCTGCCCCAGGCTCCTGGCACTCTCTGTGATAATCCCAGGCACCTACCATCTTAAAATCATAGACTAAATATGCGATGGCCCAGGTGCGGGTGCACAGCCCTGCGCAGGAATATGATGGGGACTCTGTGGGGCAGGTTAGATCAGAAAAGCAGTGATGCCCAGCAAGTTTATAAGTAGCCAGTGTGGTCATCAGACCCAGATTCCAGAGCAGGGTACAGCTGTCTAGAGCTCTTTGGAATTTGTTGTGCTTCTCCGCCATCAAGAAAGAGAAACGTGAATCGTTCGTATGGAAACAGATGCACCTTGAGACCATAATGTTAAGTGAAATAAATCAGACACACAGCTTAAATATTGCATGGTTTTTCTTGTATAAGAAGCCCAAAAAGTAAAAATAAGAGGCAAAATAGAGATAATAGGAAACAGGGCGATAGGTGGTTTTCAAAATGGGAAGGGAATCAAGAGACAGAGAGGAGGGGAACAAGGGAAACAGAGGGGATGAAAAAATTGAGATGTGCTGTATATATGGACCGAGTCCCCTGTAAAGAATGTGATCATTATGCCCTACAAACAGGTACTAATAAAAAATACAAACACGCAAAGCATGTGAGCAGAACAGACAGAAAAGAAATTCTGACATTCTATTTTTTTTGTGACTAAACAGTATCTAAGTTCCGCTCTGTATTTAAGTTTGTGAGTTTTCCTAGATAGTTTAAAATAAAAAGAGGAATTGATACTACGCTATCACAGCAGAAAGCAAAACAGTCTATTGTAAACAAAAAGTAAGATGGAAAATTATCTCCTCACTGGAGGTTAATCAAGAGAAAAAAGCATTTTCTCACAAGGTTTGAAGATTACAGAATTAGTTACAGATAACTGAAATATATATTTAAAAACTAAGTAATTTCTTTCTTGTTGTGCTTTTTACCTCTACTCAGGCAAGCGGTGGTCAGTAAACATCATAAGCAGTTTGTAAAAGACATTAGAATTAACACAAACTCTTAAATACCTTACAAATCTTTAAAGCCAGCTAGCAGTAAGGTTTTAGGCTTACAAACATAAATAAAAATATAAATAACTCTAGCATGATTAGAAACTTCATATTTTGTGTAAAAATGTTCAAACAAAAATAGGTTTAGGACCTGTGGATCCTATGAATCAACTAATTGGTGAAGAGTAAAAATAAATCATGCAAGAAAAAACATTGTGTAAATCAAGCTAATTTGTTATCTTATTTCCACTGGCAAATTTATTATGCAGAGCCCTGTGGAGAAGAACCATCAATGAACTGCTCTATAAATCAATCCCATTATAACTTGACAAGACTAAATGATTTCTGACAAGATCTGGAAGCTTTCTGTCTCCCAGGCTAAAGGACACGTGATTAAGAAAGAACATGACCATTTTCTTACATTTTCTGTTGCTTTTCTGACTCTACACCTAGGAAGCCAGGGCTCTATCAGGGTGTCTGTCCATCTGCTATTTAATGAAAGATATAGGGGCTTCCCCAGGGTTCTTAGGTGTTTCCTGGTCTTTCTGGGGAGACAATTTTAAGGTTAGCATCAGGAGATCTGATAAACAGTCCCAGAAGTTTAATCTCAGTTGTGAGGACAGGACAATGACATCAAATATTTTAAGAAAACAATTTGTATGGGTCAGAGTAAAAGTGAACAGAGCAATTGCAACACCCCAGATTATAAAAAGTAAGAGATTCTGTTAACATCTTTCCCTTTGCCTCTCAGCCCGCTAGCTTTGCTCCCGGGAAAGCAAGCCAACCTTAACGTGTCTGGCCAGCCTCCGTGTGCACAAAATCAGTCTACTCACAGAGCGGTCTCAGCTTCCTCCTCTTCCTTCTGGTGCAGCACCAGTCCTCTCTGCAACCCTCAACAGCCCAAGGTGCTTTTCTACCCTGCAGCTACTCCCTGAGCCTCGCGTCCAGGGGCCAGTGGTCTGTGATTGGGAGGAAGCATCTCACATGGGCTGAGCCAGTGCTGCCTGAACCTGCCTTGCTGAGCAGTTAGGTGCAGGAAGCCCTGTGAGCAGACTGCTGTGGAGCCAGAGATTCTGACCTTTGCATGTGGCTTCCCAGGGCTTGAGTCATCATTTCTTTGGATTCCTCCTAAATCTGGGCTTTACCACTAGAATACAATCTCAGGGTTCTGTTTTTATTTGATTTGCTTTGTTAGTGTGATTTGATCGCTGCTTCTGCCTTTGCATATGAAAAGGCCTGATCTTACTTCTAAAGATGCTGGTGTCTGTCTGTTTGCCTGGGATCTCGCCCAGCTTTAGTTTCTGTGACTTGCATACCTGCTGCAGCAGGGGAGGCTAAAGGTTGATAGCCTAGGGATAGTAACCTCCTCTTAGGGTTGATACATTGTGCCAGTTTGAGGTTAGAAATTTTATCTGAAACTCAGCAGGCAGCCAAGATTCTTACTTTGTAAATATCCTCATCCTGTGGAAGTGGAGGGCACAGAGACTTTGTGAGTGCTGCACCCTCTCTGGAGGGGAACGGGGTGGCTGGTATACAATGTAAGGAAGGAGAAGAGGCATTTTTCCCCCCTTTTTGTGCTGGCTGCTGCCTTGAAGTGTTGCCCCAGAGCCATGTCACCCTGCCTTGGAGTCCGCTGATTGTGGATTGAAGCCTCCACAAACAGTGAGCTAAATAAAACTTTCCTTTCTTCATTTTGGGTGTGAGGTATTTTGTCCCAGCAAGGAGAGAAAAGTAACCAAGATACCGCCCTAGTAATGTTCATGCTTTGAGTGGTCCAAAGACTAATAAAGAGCCAGAGATACAGAAACAAACAGGGAGAAATCAGGCAAAGAGGGGCTCAAGTGATTACCTGGTGATGTCTAGTTCCTCTCTTCCTTTCTCTGCCTTTCCTCTTCTCTGCCTTCTGGAGCCACCACTTGTCATATTTAACACCAAGGATACTACTTCTAATAGTAGACAACATGTCATTGCACATTGCTCTGTGGCTCCTTTACCTGATGTTAAAAATGGGTTAGGACAGCAGTATTGAAATTTATTGGGTGCTTTAATCAGTGCACTTGGAGTTCCTCAGGGTCAGAATCTTTTCTGTCACAAAGTACGTTCTTCAAGAGCAGATGCTGAGCCAGGATTTAGTGCAGTGTCTTTATTAGGTGGTGCGCTGAGATGGAATTCTGTGGGAAGGAGGAATCCAAGCTGCTGTATAAGTGGAATAGCCTCAGATTCCCCCCACCTGCCCCAGAGCTTATGGAGGAAGATGGCCAGGCAGAGTTCTCCATTGGGTCCCTCCATGATCAGTCCTTGCGTGCAGGTCATTCTGGGAAGGTGGCTTCTTGAGCTAAGAAAACTTCTAAAGGTGATGGATTCCTGGAGGCTGTCAGTACTCCCAACAGTAGGTGGCAAGTGCTCCCTGGAAGAGTGTCTGCTCTGGATATCTCTGAGGCCATCACCTCACTTCATTCTTCTTCAGGAATGAAGCTCTCCAGGATCTGGTTAGTTAAATTTTGATAACTCACAGATAATATGATATCTGACTAGGCTAAAGACATTGGTTTACACACTCCTCCCAAGTGTTCAATTGCGTCTTCGGAGCAAGTAACCACTGGCACACTGAGCTTCCCACGCGAACCCTTCCCCTCAAATGTGCCTTCCTGTGGGGAAGGGAGGCTGTCACAGTGCCAAGTGTGACAAAGTCGTGGGAGCCCCTAATCTAGCAGTTTCTGGATTGGATTAGGAATGTGGGCCATTAAATGCCTCTTGCTCTCGATGGTCACCATTTTTGGAAGAAGAATTCTCAAGCTATTATGTTGTCTTAAGATTCTGAGTAAAGTCCTAATTACTTAAAGTCATGTGTACTCTTCATGGTAGTGCTGTGAGAAATAGTCTGTTACTTGCCTCACCTTACAGAGGAAGGCACTGAAGATCTATGATGCTCACGGCCTGTGGCTACAGAGCTGCAGAGATCGCCACTTCCACTGGCCTGGCCTCACGGCCTGCACTCTTATTGTTTGAGCATAGTTGATGATTGCTAACTCTTAACATAGTATTATATTAAATGATCAATGTGATTATTTTTCTCTGTTAACTGTTTAATTAAATTAGTAGAAAGTAGAATATTATTCCAGGGACACATAGTAATCTTTCTTCTGCAAAATTTGCTCCACAATAAGAAAGCCAGAGAAGTCAGGCTCTCTAAAAAGCAGAATTACTGATCAGAGCTTGACTGCATTAAAATGATGCAGCTGAACCTGGAAACACTGTTTGAGGTGCCCTCATGCCCTTGTCTAGAGCCTCTGAAAATCATTTTTCCCAGTTGGCCTTGATTTTCTTTGCAAACTTTCCTGAAATGTATAAATTTAGTGTTTTAGAATTTTCATGGGTTTTCTCGCTTAGCAGTTATTTATTCAAAATCAATGGGCATTCCCATGTTCCCTTTAGTTACTGGAGATGACAAATACGTAACTTAGTTTATAAATTTAGATTATGGCTACCACAAGGTGACTTTTAAGGCATGTGTAGATCTTTTCCAGGAAAGGGATAGCTTAGTATTAACAGACTCCTACAATCAGCAAGGACCGTAGTTTGTTTCAGTGATCCTTTATGATTCTATTGTGGTGGTGAGGGTGGAGTATTGACTTGATTGGCTTTGGGATCCACGGGAATCTTCAGTGCAGCACTGAGTGTATCTGAGTGGGTCGTGAAGGCATTGGGGTTTATATCTGGCCCTCAGCCCTTCCTCTCTGGCACTGCTTCCTAGTTACCACAACTAAGCATCTTAATTGCCTTCCCCCCGTGATGCTTGTGCCTGGGAGCCAGCTGTCAACTGAATGCCCCAAACTTGTAAGTCAAATCAAACCTCTCCTTTAAATCATGGGTGTCAGGTATTGTGTTTCAGTGACTAATATGAAACTCTAGCCCAGTGTTTCTCCCAATAAAGAAAATCCTTTGTAACACCTCTGACATTCAATACTGAAATGCATTTCTATTAAACTTGCATTTATTGTAGGGAAAGAGTTGAGGATACTGGGTGTGAACTTATATTTTGTGTACGAGAGATCTTGGGAGAAACCATCTCTAATCTCAGTATTTAGAAGAACTACACTTCTCCAAAGCAACTAGTTGTTTTTTTTTGTTTGTTTGTTTGTTTTTGTTTTGTTTGTCTTTTTCCTTTTTATCGGTACCAGGGATTGAACTCACGACTGCCTGCTTGCAAGGCAGGTGCTTATGCCACTGAGCTAAATCCCCAGCCCCACAACTAGTTGTTTTTTATCTATTGAATCTTCACCCAAATTCATTCTTGCTTTCATCCTCACCATGCCACTGAAACCACTTCTCAAGTTGCAAACCTCTGTGTGGCAAATTCAGCAGAGTCTCACTGAATTTCACTTATTCAGTCACTGAGCAGCAGCTGACACAGCAGGCCGATCCACTCATCCTGTACTATCTCCTTGCTATTGTTTCTATAGTATCCTATTTTCTTTATGCTTCTTTTATTTCTCGGTCTATTCCCTCTATTGCTGTCTCTCCTTTGGTCTAACCAATCATGGTAGAAGATTGGCCGTTGGGTCCAGCTCTCAGTTCTAATTCTGAAACTCTACTTCCCCAGAAAGAACTGGCCCCGACACATTCCCTCATTCCATTGTGTCTTGGTTAGACATTAAGAAAGAAAGCAAGTCTGTCTGAATTTATAGTGTAGTGTGGGCTACAAAGTGAGACCCTGTCTCAAAAAGCCAAAAACAAAACAAAACAAAAAATATTCCAGGTGGTGGACCTTGGAAGAAGAGAACAAGAAGTCAACAAGAAGCAAGCCCTCCCTGAGAACCAGCACCATGGGCAGGCCAGGAAAGAAGAGCCCCCGCCCCCATAAGCAACCAGCTGGAACAGAAACACAGGCTGGGACACCATGGCTATTCATGAAATGCAATTCCATACTTGTGGAATTTGGTATTTCACTGACTTTGCAGGTCTAGGGCTGGTAGTCTGATCATCGGTTCAGAGGATGTTATGCAGTGTGACATCTAGGGGTGATCTCTTTCTGAAGGTGGCAGCCATTGTTAATTCCTTATTATCTTGTTGTAAAGTCCTGTATCATTGTCATTGTTTTGTCGGGTTGAGTTTTATTCTGTTTTGTTTTGTTATATCCAATGGCATAGGCAGCCATTTCAGAGATAGCAAGATATATTAATGGTAGTCATTTTGGATTTACGACTGTCTTGTTTTGAAGTCCTTTATTGCATTCATTATTTTGTTTTTACTGGTTGTAGCCTGCTCTGTTTTGTTTGGTTTTGTTTGAATGTATAGGCAGCTGTTTTGAAGACAAGAGGCATTATGGTAGCTATTGCTGATTTCATATTGTTTTGAAGTCCTGTGTCACTTATACTGGTTTGTTTTGATTGGCTTTGTTCTGTTTTATTTGCTTGGTTTTATTCTCTTTAAAACAAAAAAGTAATAAAAATGTTTCAGGCATTTAGTATCAATATAAATATAAATGTAAATATATGTGTACGCACATACACACAAACACACTGGGGATCAAACTCAGTGCCTTGCCACCGAGTGACACCCATATCCCTTTTTATTTTTTAATTTTGAAACGAGATTTTGCCAGGTGGGACTTGAATTTGCAATCTTTCTACCTCAGCCTCCCCCAGAGCAGGGGTTACAGGCATGCATGCGCTACCACGTCCAGCTATATACTTCTATTTATTTATTAATTTATTTTGGTCATTTTGAGACAGGGTTTCACTGTGCAGTTCAGGCTGGCCTTAAACTTGCTTTGCAGTACAGGCTGGCCTTGAAATAATGGTGATCTTTCTGCCTCAGCCTCCCAAGTGCTGGGGGTTACAGGCATGTGGCACCACACCTGGTTATAACTTTACTTTTAAAAAGTTTTCGTTTACTAGGTGGTAGATATGGAAAACGCTGTGATGCAGTTTAAACCTGCCCTTTAATTTGAAAGATTCTAAGAATTTTAGGAGTGGGTTTCAGATATTGCTCTGTCCTTAACCAGTTCAGACTTTCCCTTTGTCCTCAATATAAGGGTCCAGCTGCTTCACTGGGCTTGCAAATTGGCCATGTATTCAGCTCCAAATTCACTAGGCACTGTGTTACCCTCTGTGAAACCCAATCACGTAGGTTGCACATTCGCTGTTCTCTTTAGTGGAAAGCCATTTCTCCCCCTGCTCCAGGGCTGAGCCTCAGTGATGAACTCTGCTCCCGCTGCCTTTGAAGTTTCTCCTAATTGCCCCCAGATGTCCTGAAAGACCTAAGACATCCTGTGCTGTCCGCTAAGATTACTTTCCCTCACATCATTTGTATTTCTGTTGTAAAAGGAAGCAAAATCTGATACTGTTTTTTTGTTGTCTTCCGTACTTTGCCCTTGCTACCTTGCAATAACAAACTAGCTCAGTTTTGAAAGACTAAATAAATTTCTGATCTGGAAGGTTTAGAGTGAATTAGTTTTACTCAGTCCTGGAAGAAAAATCACTGTGTTAAGTGAAGCTTGAGAAGAGTTCAAATTGTGACAGAGGCGCCAGTTACATGAAGATTGAATTTCTAAAATAATGTCCAACATTTGTTGGGAGCTCGACCGAGTGATATGAGGCCTGTGGTGAGGAGTGAAGCCTGAGCTAGATTGCCCCTCCCGTCGACCGAGTGATATGAGGCCTGTGGTGAGGAGTGAAGCCTGAGCTAGATTACCCCTCCCATCGAGTATGCCAAGATGGCGCCCATTTCCTGCTCCCTAGCTAGTAAACAACACGCCCTGTAAGCTAGTCTGCCCAGCAACAGCTGACGCTGGCCAATCAGCTCGTCTTGCCTACTTTGATGTGATTGGTCGATGTGTCCATATATATGCTGACACCACCCCTGGGGCGAGAACACACACCAAGAAGAGGGACTGCTGAGAGAAGCACACAAGGAGCCGTAGGGAACGGACCAGAGGAGGCTTCCCTCAGGCGGGATCCGAGATCCCGGAACAGGGCGTACGGAGAGAGAAAATAAATCAGAGGCTATCCGCCGACTACTCGTGTCGTGTGTTTTTTCCTGCCGGCCGGGATCGACACCGACATTTGGTGGCCCGTACGGGGAACTGATCACCCCCGAGGCGAGGCAGACAACGCTCCAGTATTGCTCTGCAGGACAGGTGAGTAGGGGATAAACCTGGGCTCTGGGTGGCGCGCACCTACAGGGCTTTTTAGACTCCCCTCAAGCTCACGTGTATGTGGCAGGTTAGCCTCACACGGTGAGAACGGACTCCTCAGTGACAGGCATGGGCAACTTACCCACTAAGAGTTCCAAGTCACTGGTAAGAGCGGTGAAAGACCTGCTCAAGATTTCAGGTATATCAATGAGCTCCAAGACACTTACGGAGTTTCTCCAACAAGTAGATGAGGCGGCACCCTGGTTCCTGCCGACGGGGCACTTGTCCCTGCCTTGCTGGGAGAAATTAGGTAAGGATTTAGAAAGAGCAGAAGAGGAGCGCCGACTCCCACTTTCGGTTCGGCCGCTCTGGGAGATGATTCATTCATGCCTCAAAGGGGAGAGGAATGGGGCTAAGGATAGCGCAGATGGGCTCTCTCAGGCCCGCCGAGCTTTTGAAGGGGCCCGTTCGGAGTCCTCCCGAGAGGGGTCCGTCGCAGGGAGCGTGCGGAGGCGCTCGCGAGAGCGAGGCAAGAGAGAGGTACCCCCTGCCTCGGATTCCTCGGGCTCAGATACCTCGGAAGGCGAGGACAATGAGGCAAGTGACCCCCCTAATCCCTTTGCAGCTTTACGTAGAGACCTAGTCAAGATGCAGACAGACCTAGAGAAGGGAAGGAAACTCCTGAGCACTCCCCAACGGAAAGCCGTAGAGCCTTCCGCGCCACCCTGGGAGGTCCCAAACACCGGTTCCTGTGGTGAGATGGCGGCCTGGGGCCATCCTCCGTCACCCCCCCCATGGAGGGAGTGGCCTGGACCGTTGTCACATGTAGGGCCACCATCTTGTCTGCTTGGCGACCCGCCATCTTGTGCCCCAAAGACTGGTCGGCCATGTTACAAAGAGATACAATTTTGTGATAGGGAGGGACAGACATCTCATGGGGAGGCACCACCCTGTGAAAAAATGCCAAGGTCCCAGGGAAGGTATTTTCGTAGATGGACATTTAGAATGGAACAGATTCCTCAAGGGGCGAATGAGTATGAACAATGTGGGCTTTATCCGGTGCTCTTAGCACAAGGCCAAGGACCCAATTACTGGGAACCACTGGAGATCAAGCAAATTAAGGAGCTTAAAAATGCGGTTGCCACATTTGGCCCTACTGCTCCTTACACTATAACTACGTTGGAGAATTTGTCTGCCGGTGGCTTTCTGACGCCCAGTGATTGGACCCAACTGGCTAAAGCCTGCCTGGCCCCCGGGGCTTTTCTGGATTGGCGCGCCTGGTATACTGAGTTTGCCGCCGAACAGGCTGAAAAAAATGCGGCTAGGGGCCATAGGGGGCAAAATGAGGATATGCTTATGGGTAAGGGTCAGTACGCTCAAGATCAAACTAGATTCCCTCCAAATGTGTATGAACAGATACATAACATAGGCATCCGCGCCTGGAAGCAGGTAAACAACACAGGGGTGGCCTCACAATGCCTCTCTAAAATTGTTCAGGGCAACACAGAACCTTTTGTGGATTTTGTGGCCAGAATGCAGGAGGCAGCTGACAGACTCTTTTCAGATCCGAGTGCTGCTGCTCCTCTTATTAAACAGTTAATCTTCGAACAGTGCACCAAGGACTGCAGGGCAGCCATAGCACCCCATAAAGGTAAAAACATAGAGGCGTGGATTAAAATTTGTAGAGAAATAGGGGGGCCATTATCCAACTCAGGCGTGGCTGCCCTTTTAGCCGCCGCCTTACAACAGACAGGGCCTCAGAAGACCAATCACCCTGGTAAGCCCAGGGGATGTTTCCAGTGTGGGGATCCCAGCCATATAAGGAAAAACTGCCCCAAGACCGGACAGGGGGAGTTTATATCCAAGAGACAGGAATCAGACAGACGAACGGGAACCTGCGAAAGGTGCGGTAAAGGTTCTCACAAAGCAAAAGATTGCAGATCTATTTTTGATGCCCAGGGGAACCGTATTAGTGGCAGGGAGACTACGGAGCCAAAAAACGGCCAGAGGGGGCCCTCCTTACGGACGGGCCCCCACTCCCTAGACAGGACAACACAAGATGGCACCCCCCCACAGGGGCCACCCCCGGGCCAGCAGGCGTGGACCTCTGTGTCGCCTCCAGACTCCTATTAACACCCGATATGGGCGTTCAGGTGGTTGAAACCACCTCCAAAGGACCACTACCCGACAAGCTAGTTGGTTTAGTGATTGGACAGTCCTCCACAGCCCTCCGGGGCCTTACCGTGATCCCTGGAGTTGTAGACCCAGATTATTTAGGAAACATCAAAATCATGGTACAATCTCATATAGGGACCATAGTAATTGATGAAGGGGATAAGATAGCACAACTTTTACTGTTCCCCAGTCTCCATGAGAGACCCCGGTCCGGTCAACGGGTTAGAGGGGGTCAGGGACTTGGCTCCTCTAAGGAAATTTTTGAAGGGCTTCATATGACTCTTGATAAAAGGCCCATGCTATCGCTCAGGATTAACGGAAAAAAGATAACAGGACTCCTAGATACAGGGGCAGACCGTTCCATCGTCTCCAAGAAAGACTGGCCCCCTAGTTGGCCTACCAACACAGCTGACAACACACTCCAAGGATTGGGGATAGTGGCTGCCCCCCAGGTTAGTGCCGTGACCCTGCCTTGGGGTGATGAGGAAGGTCACCGAGGACATTTTCAACCTTTTGTCTTGCAGCTGCCAGTATCCTTGTGGGGAAGAGACGTTCTCACCCAGATGGATGTCACTCTTACATCCACCTGCTCTCCCCAAGCCAAAGGGATACTCAAAAATCAGGGATATGTCCCCGGCAAGGGCCTGGGCGCAGCCCTGCAGGGCCGGACATCCCCCGTACCTGTAGAAAAAAGGGAAGGTAGACACGGGTTGGGTTTTTCCTAGGGGTCACTGAGAAACTTCTCCTGCCCGCTCCAATTAAGATCACCTGGAAATCTCAAAATCCAGTTTGGGTGCCTCAGTGGCCCTTACCCAAGGAGAAGCTTTTAGCATTAACTGAGATAGTCAAAACCCAGTTTCAGGCGGGACACGTAAAGCCGTCAACCTCCCCTTGGAATACCCCTGTCTTTGTTATCAGGAAGAAATCAGGCAAGTGGAGGCTGCTCCATGATCTGAGGGCTGTCAACTCACAGATGCAGCCCCTGGGGGCGATCCAGAGGGGACTACCAGCCCTCTCAGCCATCCCTCGGTCCTGGCCAGTCTATGCCATAGATCTTAGAGACTGTTTTTTCTCAATCCCCCTGCATCCAGAGGACACCCACAGATTCGCCTTTACCCTACCCACCATTAACCAAGAGAGTCCTGATCAGAGATACGAGTGGGTTACATTACCCCAGGGTATGGCCAACAGTCCCACCATGTGTCAGATGTATCTTGATTTTCTACTGGCCCCCTTGCGTGAAGCCTTCCCCAGAATTAGATGTATTCATTACATGGATGATTTGCTAATCAGTGCAAAAGATGTGACTGAGTTGGAGGATATGCTTGGCCAATTGGTCAGGGCCCTGAGAAAGGCAAATTTACATATTGCCCCTGACAAGATTCAGGGAGGAGACATAGTGACCTACCTGGGCACCAAAGTCTCCCCCACATCGATTTCTCCACAAAAGGTAACCATCAGAACAGATAGCCTAAGGACCTTGAATGACATGCAAAAGCTACTGGGAGATATAAACTGGATCAGACCTTATTTACACATCCCTAACTCGGACTTAAAGCCCCTGTTCGACCTCCTGAAAGGAGACCCGGATATTGCCTCCCCCAGGGAGTTCACCCCGGAAGCCAGAGTTGCTCTGAGAAAGATAGAGGAAGCCCTAAGTACAGCTGCATTGCGGAGAATTGACTCAGAACAGCCTTTTGAGGTCTGCTTGTTGCAGACCGTTTCTCAACCTACGGCAGTGATTTGGCAAAAGGGACCACTTTTGTGGGTGCACCCTAAGGTCTCACCTGCCAAGATTATCGAACATTATCCGGAAACGGTCGCTTCCCTGGCCTTGGAGGCACATGGCAGGGCTATCCAACATTTTGGCTCTGCACCCCATGCTATTCGGGTACCTTATACCGCTTCTCAAATAAAAATCCTGACTGCTTGTATAGATACGTGGGCCATCCTGAGATGTGTTTTTCTTGGGGAGATAGACAACCAGTTCCCCAGGGACCCCATATTACAGTTTGTTACTCAACATCCGGTGATATTTCCAAAAATCACCGCGTCCACACCACTTACTCCTGCAACAACGATCTATACGGACGGGTCAAAAACCGGGATAGGGGCTTATGTGGTCTCAGGTATGCCTCCGATCAGCATACAATTTGAACCAGATCAACCACAGGTGGTAGAGTTACAAATTGTACAAACCGTCCTCGAGAAGTTCCCAGGGGCCCTTAATATTGTTTCTGATTCAAAATACGTTGTTAATGCCATGCAGGTCCTTGAGACTGCGGGCCCGATTAAGCCAACCTCCAAAGTGACTAATTTGTTTTTGTCTATCCAGACTCTGCTGATAAATAGACACAACAAAATATACATCACTCACATAAGAGCACATACGCGCCTGCCAGGGCCCATGGTACAGGGCAATGCGGCAGCTGACGTGGCCACTCGCCCGTTGTGGATACTCAATATGTTATCTTCAATAGAACAAGCCCGTCTGTTCCATGACAGATTTCATGTCAACGCCAGGACGTTAGCCAACCAGTACCACATTTCCAGGGCTGACGCGCGGGACATCGTACGGTTATGCGGCTCTTGCGCCACATACACACCCGTCGTATCAACGGGAGTTAACCCCAGGGGATTGATTCCTGGCGACACTTGGCAAATGGATGTCACACATATGATAGAATTCGGATCTCTTAAATATGTTCATGTCTCTACGGACACCTGCTCTCATATTATATTTGCGACTGCTGAAACTGGCGAAAAGGTGTCTCATGTAATCAATCATTGCCTGACAGCTTGGGCCGCATGGGACAAACCAAAAATATTAAAAACTGATAATGGACCAGCTTATACAAGCAGAGCCTTTAATGAGTTCTGTGAAAAAATGGGGGTACAATTAAAACATGGCATCCCATACAATCCCCAAGGTCAAGGAATTATTGAAAGGGCTCATAGGAGCCTTAAAGATATTCTACAAAAACAAAAAGGGGGAATAAGTCAGGGCCTGCCCCCAAAGGCACGGCTCTCCATGGCACTGTTCACATACAATTTTCTAAACCTGAATAACAACAATCACTCCCCGGCCATGGAACATTGTAATCCATCTCCTGGCAATAGGGGATGGGTGAAATGGAAAGATGTCCTGACGGGACAATGGATGGGCCCGGATCCAGTAGTTAGCTGGAACCGAGGTGCGGTTTGTGTTTTCCCGCAGGAACCAGGACGAGAACCATTGTGGGTCCCAGAACGGCTGACGCGTGTGGCGAATCCAACGAAACATAATGCAGGAGACACTCCAAAACTCAACGGCAGCGGACAGCCTAATCAAGATCGGTCCGACCAGGATATTGCTGCTCGACCGAGGAATACCGTATGACTTATGGGACACAGTAATGATTATGCTCTCGATAGTAATTGGCTCTCTTTTAGGGTACGGTGCAGCCAGAGTGGCTAGGCCACGCCGCCTTCCGGCAGCCCCCTTCCTTCTGGTTTTGATGCTCACCACCACTACTGAAATAGGAGCAGACTTGGTGTGGGCAGCAATACATCATCCGCCAGCGCTAGCCGCTATCTCCACCACAGCCCCCTCTCTCCCAAAGTTGTATGCAAAAAACTGCTCCGCCAGATTGCCTTGCATACCAGATATACCGTTAACCATCAGACCCATACGTTTTGACCTTCCCATCACCAATGACGTGGTCATTTTTTCCACTAATAGTAACCCCTCGTGTCACCGGGGATCCTGCGTTAGCTTCCTGCCCCTCCTTGTAAAATGGTACAATACCTCCCTGACGGTGAGGTTGTCTGTCCCATCCCTGCATTCGCCTGGATGTTTTAAAGCTGGCACACTTAGCGGCGGAGTCATCACTTTTAACTCAACCTGCAAACCCCGAGCAGCCATGCACACCCGTCCCGATTTCCCCACATGCCCATACCGTGTGTCCCCAAGCCGAAAAAGACAGATGGTGGACCTGTCACAACTTTCATGGCAGCCCTGTACTGTCGACGGCGTGGGAGTGACTCATCTAAACATGTCTTGGTGGTCCCGGTTCTCTCCTCCATCCGGTAGTAACAACATATTCGCGTTGACCTGGTGGGAGTCCTACCTGAGAGTGAACAACAAGTGGGCAATAAGCTTCCCCTTCCCCCTTAATGAAAATTGGTTGTGCCTCTCCACCGGAGCCTGCATGGACTTAAGACCCATGCTCGCTATTAACGCTTCTGCCTCTAATGGAACCACCAATGTCACCCTTAATTCTGAGGCTGCATGCGTAAAACCGCCCTACTTATGGGTATTCTCTGCTGACATCTCCTTTAAGTGCAGTAACCAACCATGCTTTACAGGGAACTGCTGGAATGGGTCTTTCCCGTATGCTATGTTGGCTCTTCGACCCCCACTGATGTGGGTTCCCTTTAACGAATCTGTTTGGGTTCATCCCGTCTATCAGCAGGACCAACTACCCATGCTCAGACGTAAGAGAGATTTTGGGATCACAGCGGCCCTGACAGCACTGTTCGTGACTCTGACTGCGACGGCTGTGACGGCTGCCGTTGCTCTGACCCAGTCTACGCTGACGGCTCAGGCCTTTACCAATCTTACGGACACCACCTCCCTGGCGCTGAGGGAGCAACAAGAAGTCAACCTCCTCCAGCACAACGCCATAATGGCGTTACAGCAGCAGATCGACCTAATCGCTCAGGAAGTCCAGGGACTCTGGGAGGTGGCTAACAATTTATGTGACGCCAGATGGGCATTCACCCAGTTGTGCGTTACCCCCATCCAGGTCAACCGTTCGGCTTACAGGCAATTTCAGGATTATGTTCTCACCACCTATAATTCTTCCTTTTGGAACGCTAGCGTGCGCCTGGATATGACTATCCGGCAGCTAGATCAGATAGAGGTGCCTATACTTACAGCCTCCTTTTTTGATGATGTCCTAAGCCAGATAGGCTCCTTCTTCAAACCTTCGTCACTTCTTGCGTATGGGATCATTCTTGCTCTTGTGATTGTCACTCTCGTGACTCTTAGGTGCCTGCGGTCGATAAGGGCGACCCAAAAGACACATATGACATTGATGATGTTGCTGGCCCAGAGTCAAGGGGATTCCACACCTAGCGTTTTCTGGGCTCAGGCTAGAAAGGCACGGCTCCTTTAACCAGTACGTGGCTGCCCTCGCCATTATTCTTACGGATGTTCTAGTATTATTACGTACGTCTCCTTCCCCGTCGCGGCTGCGAACTTAGACTAGAAGGACCCCACGCTTAAGGCGTGTTCCCATTGATAATTAGAAAATAGTAATTAGTGATTGTAGTGAACGGGGATTATGGTTGGTAATTAGTAATTACGCGGTTCCTCAGATGTCACTCGGCTGACCCCTCCGTGTCTCCCCCAAGATATAAGCTTTAAGAGTTGAGTGGGCAAGCCAACGACGGGTAAGACGGGAGAAGTTCTCCTGATCAACCTAAGACAGGCTCTACTCCGAGGGTCCTCTAGGGAGTGAGAGTTATGGCATTGAGATGCGAGACCAAGGGTACTGCAGTGCCATCCGCCTCGAGGGTTGAGGGGAAGGCAGGAATGAATGTCTATATGCATCCAGGTTCGGTTCACAAAAGCCTGGCCCTGCGAAAAAATGAACCACTCACCTTGAGCATGGTCCTGGCGCAAGGATATGTACGAGACAAGGTGATGCACAGCAGGGTATAGACCTCTACATTCTCTCATGCCTCGGCCTGCGAAATAGGCCCACTCCCAGACACCTCACATGGACCCACAGACCACACTATCTTAATAAATAAAGAAGGGGGAGATGTTGGGAGCTCGACCGAGTGATATGAGGCCTGTGGTGAGGAGTGAAGCCTGAGCTAGATTGCCCCTCCCGTCGACCGAGTGATATGAGGCCTGTGGTGAGGAGTGAAGCCTGAGCTAGATTACCCCTCCCATCGAGTATGCCAAGATGGCGCCCATTTCCTGCTCCCTAGCTAGTAAACAACACGCCCTGTAAGCTAGTCTGCCCAGCAACAGCTGACGCTGGCCAATCAGCTCGTCTTGCCTACTTTGATGTGATTGGTCGATGTGTCCATATATATGCTGACACCACCCCTGGGGCGAGAACACACACCAAGAAGAGGGACTGCTGAGAGAAGCACACAAGGAGCCGTAGGGAACGGACCAGAGGAGGCTTCCCTCAGGCGGGATCCGAGATCCCGGAACAGGGCGTACGGAGAGAGAAAATAAATCAGAGGCTATCCGCCGACTACTCGTGTCGTGTGTTTTTTCCTGCCGGCCGGGATCGACACCGACAAACATTGTCCTCTGCTTGAAAGCTAACTTTCACTATTTTATTCTGCTAAGAAAACAAATGCATACTCATTGAACATAGTAGTTAAGTATACTTTCTTCCCCAGTGACAAATGCAGTAAGCATACTGGGGTCCAGTGCCCCATTGAGGAACTATCTGATTGACTAGGGTATGTCAGCTGCAGTCCTAGCATGCGTGTATGGGGCAGAGAGCCTTTCCTGGTACTTCCTACAGTGTTTCTCTGTATTTCCTCCTCACATATTTATAGTTTCCTGTACCATGTTTTACCATTCTTTTTTTTTTTTTTTTTTGTCTTTTTCTTTTTTTTATCGGTACCAGGGATCAAACTCATGACCACACACTTGCAAGGCAGGTGCTTATGCCGCTGAGCTGAATCCCCAGCCCGAGTTTTCTGTACCATGTTTTAAAAAACTAATTAGTACCTAATTCCAGTTTTATTCTATTTATCTAGTTATTTGTATATTTTCTTTAACAGTTTCTCATTTATGTTCTTGGTCCTCTTGAATTGGGAATATGTACAATTTTAGAAATTCACTTGCAGGAACTTGTTAGATATTTAGGGCACGAACGTCCGGAGGGGGAGAACATGGCGGACAGACAACAGCAACTACTGAAGGCTCTCTGAAAGGCTCGGCTCAGAGGCCAGGAATGATGCGGACTAAGGAGATACGAACCAGTAGAGATATGCTCTGCTGACTCAGGAACGAACTGGGCTGAGAGAATCCAACTTAGGATACAGTCCTGGTGCTAAAATAGGAACAGAAAAGACTCGGTGTAGAGGCTCGACCCCGTGCCATTGGAAACCGCGATTTGGGTTTCCTGCCGCCCGGCGGCTGGCTGCCTCCACAGCGGCTCGGCAAGGAGAGACGCGCCGAGCTCTGGGAATGGGAGACTGCGAACGGAGTCAGAAACAGGACGGACAAGGAGGCGTACACGAAAACTGACTGGTGGCGAGGTGAGAGAGAAACTACCCCCTACCACAGTTTGACTCCAGCGGAGGTTTTTCTGGGCTCAGGCAGTCCTGTAAGAGCAGGGCGCGGTGGCAACTCCAGCCACACATTCCCCTCTCGGACGGGATTGGTGAAAAGTGCCTGGCCTGAGTGACGCTGCTGGCGGACTCCCTAGGCTGGCCTAACCCAGATCCCAGAGCCTGACGGTGGCCCGGAGGAGCGACTGACTCCCGCGTAGGCTGCCTCCTCCGCAACTCCCTGGTGCGCAGCGGTGGGCGGGAACAACTAGCCAGCGCAATTTGATCAGGCTGTGGCTGACAGGCAGGGAAGCCGGGCCTCCCATGTAAGCTTGAATTTTATAAGGAACAGAAAATATGGGGAAGGGAAGCAACAAAAAAGGCTCCTCGGCCCCCAATCCTGAGAATCAGGCAATAGTGGACACCGCACCAATATACATTAAGCGCCATATAGAGAGCCTCATAGACCAATTCAGGAATGAAGTTATCAATGACCTGAAGCTAGAAGTATGCAGAATAGTTAGAGAAATGCTAAGCACCACCCAGGAAAAAGCAGATGGTGGAATGGAAGAACAGAAAAAGAAGGGAGAATTGCTTGATGGAGAAAACAGAGAAAGCATTGAGTATGTGAAGCAGGTTCAAAGGGACTATCAAGAAATTAAGAAGTCTATCCAAGACTGGCATAACAGCTTGAAAGAAACTAAGGACAGACTATCTGAACTGGAGGACAGACTTGAAACATGGGAGAATGAAATGAAAAACTTCTTAAAAATAACAAAGAAACAAACAGCAATAATACAAAGACAAGAAGATGATAAGAGGAGCCATAACTTAAGGATTAAGAACATAAAAGAAGAAGTAGGGACACAAACAAGTGAACTACAAAAGCTACTCACAGAAATAATCCAGGAGAATTTTCCTAATTTAGCAAAAGGTAAAGATACTCAGATGTATGAGGCATACAGGACCCCAGCTACCTACAACCCTAACAGAGAAACACCCAGGCATATAATAATAAAAATTCCAGAAATTCAATACAAGAACAGAATATTAAAAGCTGTAAGAGACAAGAAACAGATCACTTACAAGGGAACACCCATCAGAATTACAGCAGATTTCTCTTCACAAACCATCTAATCATGAAGAGCATGGGGAGAAATAATTCAAGCTTTGAAAGATAATAATCTTCAGCCAAGATTGAGATATCCTGCACAACTGTCCCTGGAAATTGATGGAAAAATGAGGTGCTTCCAGGATAAAGATGAACTGGGGGAATTTGCAACCACCAATTCAACCCTACAGAAAGTATTGCAGGATATTCTAAAAAAAGAAAAATACAAAGAACCCAGAAATAGTGGCGGGGAGGCCACAACGAATGGAGCAGAGAACAAAATGAAGAAGACAAACTGACAGCTACTGACAGAAAAAGAGCTCAACAGAAATGAGACAGAGAAGATTGGATGATAGGAACAGCTTTTTTTGGAGAAAATGACATCTTAATAGGTAATGCTGATTTAGTACCATCTTGTTTTGAAGTCTCATCTAACTTTTGTTCTTCTGTCTCCAATGGTCTAAACAGGTTGTATCTTATTGGATTTTGTTATGTACGATAGTATAAGCAAAAACCTTTTAAAGACAAGGAGATTATACAGAGACCATTGTTCATTTTCTGTTAGTCGATTCTAAATACTCTATAATGCTGTCATTCTCTTAAATGGTTTTACATTGTTTTGATATACTTAATGCTACAGTATATGAAGTTGTACTCAAGGACTTCAGGGAGGGAGTCAATATGGTAACTATTTTTGGGTCAGGAATATCTGGTGGTGAAACACTATTCTGCTTAAATGGTTATGTTTTGATCTGCCCTGTTTCGCTGTTATGTCCTCTTTTTTCTCAATCTCCACTCCATTATTTACTTTTTTATTTTTATCCATTTAATTAAAGGGAAAAATATAGCAGGATATAATATAGTAACCCACTTTGACTCTCTATTATCTCGATTTGAAGCCCTGTATTACTCTCACCATCTTGTTTTTGACTGAGGTTCCTCTATTCTGTTTTGCTGGATAGTATCAGGTTCGAAAGTTTAGGCATCAGCTGAGAAGATAATGAGATTCATTATAACGCCCATTCTCGTTGACTTTTATCTACTTTTGAAGACCTACAATATCTCCAATGTTTTGGTTTTGTCGGTTTTATTCTTTACGGTTTTGTTCAATTGTATTACAACTAATGATATAGGCAATTCTATTAGAAATAGCGGGAGGCATCATGGTAACCATTGTTGATCACCTTGTATTATGTTTTTATAATATCTATTATGTCCACCCTTTTGACTTGACCGATTCTGTTCTGTTATGTCACATTTGGTTTTACTCTCTTCCAAAAAAGCAATACGAACCGTGGGAGCAATGAAATCCAAAATGTGTAATAGTCACTGTACAAAAGAGAGGAAAAGAAAGTGCTCTAAACTATATAACTGCATGTATATTTAAATGTATAAGATAGAAAATGATATCACAGAGTTTTATTGGATCATTGAACAGAACTGTTTGCAGTATCATTGTTGGAATGTCCACTCTACAAGCTTTAATTTTGTGACTGGAACAATTATTTCTTAGATGGCAATATGTAATCCATTAACTAGTGATTTCCTACTGCGCATTTTTTTCTTCTGTAAATCTGTATAACTTGTACCCCTTCACTGTTTTTTTTTCTTTCTTTTCTTTTCTCCTTAAATAAAAATAAAAAAAAAAAGATATTTAGGGCACTAGGATACCACGTGTATTGTTCTTAGTTAACTATTTAGCTTCTTTCTAACTTTTTTCCCATATTACTTTTGGTTTTTGATGTATATTATGTATTTTCCTTAATGGTCTTTGCTTTTAAGCATTATGCTTAGAAAAGATTTTCCAATTCAAGGTTGCATATTCTCCTGATTTGTTTCTAATCCTTTATGCTTTTTAATCTGTCCTTGTGTGTATTTGACATACATATCTTTATGAATAAACTTATATTATATGACATATTATATATGATTATTGTTATATGATGTGGGATAGGTCCAATTATTCTCATCCCAATAACAAAACAGTAATAATGTGGACTTTAATTGGATGGGTAGAGCTTCCTTGCATGGATGTGCCACAATTTATTTGACTAATGTGCTGTTGGATAGTTATCCCCACTATTTTCATGTAACATTTGACACAAATCTTTCATCTGCAGTTCTATAGGTCCAGTGTCATTTCCGGAAGTCTGATTTGTCTCACAGTGATTTTGTAGGTGGGGCAGTTTTGGTGAGGCCCGGGTGTGGCTCTGCTGGTGGATGAGTGCAACAGTTAGGAAGGTATTTAGAAAGAGGTGTCCTTTAGTGACACACAGCTCACTCCTCCCCTCGGCAGCAGCTAAAGCTGAGCTTGAAGCTTTCTGCAGCTCTGCTTGGGAACACTCTGCTCCAGTTAGCTGTCCTTACTGTCTCACCCATTTTCTGGTTTCAGAAGTAATAAACATCTTTTGTCTTTTTCCCTCCTGCTTTGAGTATTATGATGGATTTTCTCCTTTTTGTATTTTCATGGAATTTAAGGAAGATTTTTCATTTAAAAAATCTGAAATAGAGAATTAGGCAGAGAGCATAACAGAGGCTATGTGCATAACAGGCTACACTGCCACCTTCCACCTGATGTTAGCTTGTTACGAATGCTGCCAATAATACCAGAAAAACAAAAGGTCTTTTGAGGGCTTAACAAAGCACTGGTACACTGGTGTATTGTTTGCCATTCATAAAAACACAGTTTTCTCTGAGTTTTGTCCTTATGATGTTTCCAATTAAGCAAGTTTTAATATTTGTGGTGCTGGTGGTCAAACTCTTACCTGAAGTCTGTGAGGCAAACACTGTACCAGTGAGTTAAATATTCAATGCCCCAATTAAGCATTTGATGTGAAGATTCATGCATAGGCACGGAGCTATTTAGAAGCATACTTGTCCTTACGGCTATGCAAATCAATATATTTATGCCCAAGTGTACATTAAAAACACTAACAGACTTAATTACACGTGTATACGCACAACTTACAAGGTAGCTACACTTGAAGAGTTAATATAGAAGTTGATTACATAAGAGCAAAAGAAAATAGGTAGAGAGGGAGACTAAAACAGAATGAATTCCTAGCCAAGAAATAGTGGGAGGTTTATTTGTAAAACAGCATTAAAAAACAAAATATAAAATGAAGCAAAACAAACAAACAAACTCCAGCATTTTAAGAAACCAAAGAATGAGTGGAGGCGAGCAAAGATGGTGGATAGATAACAGCAGGCTATAGAGGTTCCCTGAGATATTCAACTTAGAATTCAACATAATACAGCATGGGGAGGAGTATCGAACAGAGGGAGATGAATTCTCTCATCCCAAGAAGTAACAGAGGTGAGAAGAACCAATCAAACATATACTCCCGATGCTACTACTGGAACAGTTAAAGGTTCAGTGCTTCTGCTGCAGGGCCCAAACTCGCATGGTGGTGACTTACTGAGCCATCTGAAATCCTGCTGCTTCGAATCACTGGAAACACAGTCACACTGAGGTCGGGGGTTGGTGAGCCAAATGAGAGCTGAGCTATTGGGAACCTGCCTCGACTTGTGGTGAGTGACGGAAATAAAACCATTCTACAGAGGAAGGGGCTCTATTTGATGACATTCTGGGACCAGGTAGGACTGGCAAGAACAAAGGGCAGCAGTGACTTCAGTCAGTTATTCTCTTCCAGAACGGGATTGGTGGAGTGAGCTTGGCCTGGGTCATGCGACCAGGCTGAGACCCAATAGGTTGGTTATCCAAAATCAATTCCCTATGGTGGTGATGCACACTAACACAGTGAAGGCCTCAGCAGGTTGACTGATCTGGAGAGAATGGGCTAGCATATGCTGCCCCTGTTTGCAATTCATTTGCACACTGCAGTGTGAAGGGTCACCTAGCCAGTATGCTTCAGAAGAATTGTAACCAACAAAGAAAGAAACTGGGGCGTCCTAGAAGAAACAAAAAAGATGGAAAGAGGAAGCAACAAGTAAAAGTCCCCAAGTACCAACCCTGAGAACATTGACCCAGGACAGGTAAATACAAAGGAGAATGAGGACAGCAAACATGCAATAACACACACGGCACCAGTGGACATAAAGAGATAGCTTCAGGACTTCATAGACAAGTTCAAATGGGAAATATTTAACCAAGTAAAGCAAGATATAAAAAGATAATAAAAGACAATAAAAGAGACGCTGAGCACCCCTCAAGAAGACACAGACAGAAGAATGGAGGAACTCAAACAAAGGAGAGAACCATTTGATGAAGAATATAAAGAAAATATAGAATACATGAAGCAGATTCAAAGAGATTACTAGGAAATTAAAAACTCTATGGAAAGGTGGCAAAACTGCTTGAAAGAAACTAAGGATAGAGATGATCCAAACCGGAAGACAGGTTTGCATTGTGGGATTATGAAAGGAAATTTTTTTAAAATAACAAGGAAACAAGCAGTAACAATACAAAGGCTAGAAGATGACAACAGGATCTATAACTTGAGAATAAAGAATGTGACTGAGGAAGCAGGGGTACAAACAAAGGAACTACAAAGGCTATTCTCAGAAATAATGAAGGAAAACTTCCCAAACATAGGAAAAGGAAATGATATGCAGATGTAAGAGGCATACAGCACTCCAGCCACCTACAACCAAAACAGAGCTACACCCAGGCATATAATAATCAAGATCTCAGAAATTCAACATAAGAACAGAATAACCTATAAAGGAAGGCCCATCAGAATAACAGCAAGAAATAGATAACCTATAAAGGAAGGCCTATCAAAATAACAGCAGACATCTTGACACAAACCATCAAGTCAAGAAGAGCCTGGAGCGAGATACTCCAAGCCCTGAAAGAAAATAACTCCAGCCCAGATTAATATACCCTGCTAAACTCTCTCTAGAAATTAATGGAGAAACAAGATGCCTTCCAAAACAAAGAAGAACTTTGGAAATTCGTAACCACCAATTCAACTCTACAGAGAATACTGCAGGGCATTCCAGAGAGAGAGAGAGAAAAGTAGTAGGATTCCAGGAACAGTGGCAGAGAGGCCTCAATGAATGGAGCAGAAAACAGAATGAAGAAGACAAGAGGACAATGGATGGCAAAAAAAGAGCATTACAGAAATGAGGCAGAGAAGGTTGGTTATGATCTTTAATATAGATGGCCTTGATAAACTAAATTAAAAAAAACCACATGTAGAGTAGATCAGGAGGTGGGGTCCACCAAGATGCTATTTATAGGAAATACAATTAACATGAAAAAGAGTACATGGACTGAAAATCAAATACGAGAAAACAATGCTCTATGTGACAGAGAACCAGAGAGTAATACGGGCAACTGGACAAGTATTTGTGGATAGGTTGGAAAGACAGGCTTTAATAGGTAAAGGGATACAATTAGAGATCAAGTCCAAGAGAGAGAAGGTTCGGAACCACTTAGGTAAATAGCAGGTTGCACCCCCCAATTTAAAACCAAGGGTCTTGGTGAAACCCCAAAATGCACAGTGTACCCTGGGGAAGTGCAAGGGGAGGGAGAGTCTTAAAAAAGATGGCAGAAGATATTGTTAATAGTGTATCAGGATTTAAAACCCACATTACTCGCACCACTCTGCTTAGATAGATTTTATTCTGTCGCAATTTGTCTACTTGCATTAGGTTTGAGGGCACAGACAGCTATCCCAAAAACATCAGGATATAGCACAGTGATCATCTTTAATTTCCTATTAACTTAATCTGGAGCTCTGTATGACTTATACTGTTTTATCATGACTGATCTTAGTTAAATCTTGCTGTTTGGTATCGACAGATTTAATTCAAAACTGATATGATTGATACTATCAAGTCTGAGAGTATAGGCAACTACACTGAAGATGACAAGACTCACTATAATACACATTCTGGTTTTATTACCACCTGTTTTTTTTTCTTTTTATTGGTACTGGGGATCGAACTCACGATCGCCTGCTTGCAAGGCAGGTGCTATTACTACCTGTTTTTGAAGTTTTATACTATATACAAAGTTGTGTTTTTATTAATACTGTTATGTACTGATATATTCAATTATACTATGTCTGATGATATAGCCGGTTATACTGAAGATAACAAGAGACAACACAGGAACTATGTAGAATTCCTTGTACAACGGTCTTATATATTTTTTGTTTTTATGTGTTTATAGGAATATGTTTTGTTTTGTCTTGCTTTGTTTTGTTTCTCCCTCTTAGGATAGAAATACATGTTAAGACTTATGCATGTGTAGAACCTATAAACAGTTTATGAGAGCTAATCTTATGACACATGATGAAATGAACAAATACTTTGATGAAAAAGAGACACTAAAATACCCAGTGCTGATCCTGGAGTGTCATAATGTGAAACCCAGCAATAGTATTATTCTTTGTTCAGAATGATTTTAGCCTGCTTGGGTTTGTTCAGTCTCAACATAATTAAAGATATGGATAACTGCATGTATGTTTAAGTGTATAGGATTGATAACCATATTTCTAAGTTTTTGTTGGATAGTTGAACACAACTGGTTGCAGTCTCACTGTTTGAATCCCCACTTTATATGCTCCACTTTAGTATCTTGAATAACTATTTGTAAGAGGACAATATGTAAACATCAACTAGTGATTTCTTACTGTTTATTTTTTCTTTGAACATATGTATTATTGCTATCCATTTTCTGTTTTGTTTAGTCTTTCTTTAACTAAAATTTAACAAAAACAAGCCAAAGAGTGAAAGGGAATTCATAACGACTGAGGGAAAAGAAAGTAAGTGCCCTGGAAGCTTGGGACAGTCTCGTTTCTGAGATTCACAGCCGTTCTCCTTCCTCTTCCCTGTTATAGAGTGAAACCTCCCCCAAAAATCATTCAACTCTCTATTTTTTAAGAAAAATAAATCTGTTTATATATAATTTGTGTATCATAAGATTCACTTTTGTGTCTGGCTTCTTTTAATCAGCACAGTATTTCCTGGGCTCATCCATGTCACAGTCATGAATGTGTACTTTGATAATTTGTATTGCTTTATAATATTCCACTGTTTTATTTGTATGTTTTGATTTAAAATTTTTAGTGGTACATAGTGTTTTTTTTTAATTTAAGAGGAAAAAGAGAAAAACACAAAACAAACCAAAGCGGCGTAAGGGTACACGCAATACAGAACTACAAAACAAAACAAAACAAAACAAAAAAACATAACAGTAAGAAATTACCTGCTAGTAGATTACACACTATCTTCTTGAAAGTAGTTCCTCAAATCACAGTATCAAAGAACACAAGGTGGACATTCAAACAGGGAGACTGCAAACAGCTGTGTTCAATGTTCCAAAAACATTGATAAAGTCAGCTATTTAACACCCCCAAACACACTTGCTGTTATATCCGTTAGAGCTCTTTTTCTTTTTTTTTTTCCCCTCTCTTTTTTACAACAAAATTTACACATCTTGGATTTTATTACTCCTTAGTGCTTATTACTTTCTTTGGGGGGGGGAAGAATACAGTCAAATATGGCAAAACAAAGCTGTCAGTCAATACCAAGGATAGACATAGCACATGGTGTAGAACAGAGTACAAGTTTATCAACAATGGTTATCAACGTTGTCCCTTGTTTCCTTAAAAAGAATTGTCTATCTTATTAGATATTATAAAGTTGGACAAAACAGTAGAGAACAAGACCAATAAAACTTAGGCATTGTAAACATTACAGGACTTCCAAAGAAGACAATAGTCAAACCAGAATGGGTATCTTAGTGAATCTTATTGTCTTCAAAGTAGTTGCCTATGTCTTCAAACTTGATACTATCATATAGAATGGAACAGAGTCTAATCAGTCAAAACAAGATCGTGGGAGTACTACAGGATTTCAAAACAAGTTAATAGGAAATCGAAAAGAGTTACTATTTATATATCCTAATTTTTTTTGAATTTTTTCTTTAATTAAGACAAACATAAGAAATGACTAAATAATTTTTTTGAAACAATAAGGGGGAGATTGAGATAAAACAGGACATAACAATATAACAATAGAGGTCACAGCATGATTGTTTCAACAACCTAGTACTTCACCACCTTATAACCTGACTTAATAGTAGTTACCATAGTGTCTTTTTCCTTGAAATATTTGGATAAAACTTCATATACTCTAGCTTCAAATATTTTCATATCAAGAAGCCCAGAATAAAGCCTTTCTAATTAATGAGTGAAAACTTTATAAGGCTTCAAGGCCACCTAATGGGGAATCATGATTACCACATATTTTTATATATTTGAATCATTATTTACATTAGGGAAACTATTCGGTATTCACACATGCGAGATTGATTTATTTCACTAATGAGTATGGTCTCAAGCTGCGCCCATTTATTGATAAATATCTCAATGTGATCCTTCTTTATAGCTGAATAATACTCCATTGTATAGAAATACCACAACTTTTTTATCCATTCCTCAGTTGATGGGCACTTGGGTTGTTTCCAAGATCTGGCGATTACAAATTGTGCTGCTATAAACATAGGTGCACATATATCACTGTGGTATGATGCTTTCAGTTCTTCTGGGAATATGCCTAGAAGTGGAATAGCTGGAATAAATGGGATTTCCAGTCCCAACTTTTTGAGAAATCTCCAGACAGATCTCCACAAAGGCTGTACCAGTCTACACTCCCACCAGCAGTGCAGGAGAGTTCCTTTTTCCCCACAGCCTCTCCAGCATTTGTTGTCGGTTTTCTTGATCCTGGCCATTCTTTCAGGAGTGAGATGGTATCTCAGTGTGGTTTTAATTTGCATTTCTCTAATGACCAATGATGATGAGCATTTTTTCATGTATTTATTTGCCATTTGCATTTCTTCATCTGAGAATTGCATATTCATCTCAGATGCCCATTTTTGGATTGGATCTTTGAATTTCGGAGGTCTGAGTTTCTTTAATTCTTTATATGTTTTAGACAAGAGGCCCTTGTCTGAGAGAGAGTTCACTAAAATCTTTTCCCAGTTTGTGGGTTTTCTTTTCACTATGCTGGAGATTTCTTTTGACATGCAGAAACTTTTTAATAAGAAGTGGTCCCAGTTATTGATTCTGGGAAGTATTTCCCGTGCGGTTTGAGTCCTGTTCATGAATTCTTTACCTACTCCTATGTCTCCAAGGTTTCTACCTATTTTGTCTTCCAATAGATTTAGTGTTTCTGTTTTAATATTCAGATCTTTGACCCATTTACATTTTAATTTAGTACATGGTGATAGACATGGGTCTAGCTTTAGTTTTCGGCAAATGGAGAGCCAGTTTTTCCAGCACCATTTATTAAAGAGACTGTCGTTCTTCCAGTGAACCTGCTTGGCTCCTTTATCAAAAATAAGGTGGTTGAGTGTGTTCGTAGTTGTGGTTGTATCTTCTAATCTATTCCACTGATCTTCAGCTCTGTTTTGATTCCAATACCATGTTGATTTTACTACTGTTGCTTTGTAGTATAACTTCAAGTCAGGGATTGTGATGCCTCCTGCTTTGTCTTTGCTGCTTAGAATTGCCTTTGCGATTCTAGGTCTCTTCTGGTTCCAGATGAAATTTAGGAGTGATTTCTCTAGATCTATAAGGTATGTTGATGGTATTTCTATTGGGATTGCATTGAATCTGTATAACAGTTTTGGGAGAATGGCCATCTTCACAATGTTTGTTCTTCCTATCCATGAGCAAGGGATGTCTTTCCATTTTCTGAGATCATCTTCAATTTCCTTTTTCAGTGTATTATAATTTTCACTGTATAAGTCTTTCACTTCTTTCGTAAGAGTAATTCCTAAATATTTCATTTTTTTGCTTGCTAATGTGAATAGTCCAGTTTCTCTTATTTCCCTCTCTGTGATTTTGTTGTTTGTGTATAGGAATGCTATTGATTTCTGAGTATTCATTTTGTATCCAGCCACATTACTGAATTTATTTATTGTATCTAAGAGTATTTCAATGGAGTTTAGGGGGTCTTCTATGTAGAGTATCATGTCATCTGCAAACAATGATAATTTAACTTCTTCTTTTCCTATCTTTACCCCTTTTATTTCTCTTTCTTGCCTAATTGCTCTGGCTAGTACTTCCAGTACTATATTAAATAGGAGTGGTGATAAAGGACATCCTTGTCTTGTACCCGATTTTAAAGTAAAGGCTTTCAATTTTTGGCCATTTAGTATGATGCTGGCTGTTGGTTTGTCATAAATGGCCTTTATTATATTGAGGTAAAGACCATTTATTCCAATTTTCTGTAAAGTTCTTATCATGAATAAGTGTTGGACCTTATCGAAGGCTTTTTCTGCATCTATAGAGATGATCATGTGATTCTTATTTTTGGCTTTATTGATATGGTGGATTACATTTATTGATTTGCGTATGTTGAACCATCCTTGCATTCCTGGGATGAATCCCACCTGGTCATGGTGTATAATCTTCTTGATGATTTGCTGGATCCTATTTGCCAATATTTTATTGAGGATTTTTGCATCTGTGTTCATTAGGGAGATCGGTCTATAGTTCTCTTTTATAGTTGGGTCTTTCTCAGGTTTTGGTACTAGAGTAATATTTGCTTCCAGGAATGACTTAGGAAGGATTGCTTCCCTTTCAATTTCATTGAATAGTTTGAGGAGTGTCGGCATTAGGTCTTCTTTATATTTCTTGTAGAATTCTGCAGTGAATCCATCTGGGCCTGGGCTCTTCTTGGTGGGCAAGGACCCAATTACATTCTCAATTTCATTAGCAGAGATTGGGTTATTCAACAGTTTTATATCCTCTTGATCTAGCTTTGGTACTTCATATGCTTCTAAGAATCTGTCTATTTCTTCTGTGTTATCAAACTTTTGAGAGTAGAGGTTTTCGAAATAGGTGTTGATGATCCTCTGTATTTCTATTGGGTCTGTAGTGATTTCTCCTTTTTCATTTCTTATTGCATGAATTTGAGCTTTTTCTTTCCTTTTTAAAATAAGGTTGGCTAGGGGCTTATCGATTTTATTTATTCTTTCAAAGAACCAACTCTTTGATTCGTTGATTCTTTGGATTGTTTTCTTAGTCTCTATTGCATTGATTTCTGCTCTGATTCTTATAATTTCCTCTCTTCTTTTGGCTTTGGGCTTGACTTGCTCTTCTTTTTCTAGCTGTTTGAGGTGTAGCATCAAGTTATTTACTTGTATTCGTTCTGTTTTCCTGATGTGGGAACTCAGTGCAATAAATTTTCCTCTCAGAACGGCTTTCATTGCATCCCACAGATTCCGGTAAGTTGTATCTGCATTTTCATTTTCTTTAAGGTATTGTTTAATTTCTTCTTTAATTTCTTCTGTGACCCACTGATTACTCAAGAGTGTATTATTTAGTTTCCATGTGTTTGCGGAATTTTTGCAGTATCCTTTGTCATTAATTTCTAATTTCAGAGCGCTATGATCCGATAATATGCAAGGGATGATTTCAACTCTTTTGCATTTGCTTAAATATGTTCTGTGAGCTAATATATGGTCTATTTTAGAAAATGATCCATGTACTGCTGAGAAGAATGTGTATTCTGATGTTGTTGGGTGGAACATTCTGTATATGTCTATCAAACCCATTTGTTCACAGGTGTGATTCAGTTCTGTTATTTCTTTGCTCATTTTCTGTCTGGTTGATCTGTCCCTTGGTGTCAGTGGTGTATTAAGGTCTCCTGTTACAATTGTGTTACTCATAATTTGAGTTTTCATTTCTGTTAATAATTGTTTCATATAACTGGGTGCTCTGGAGTTTGGTGCGTATATATTTAAGATAGTTATCTCTTCCTCTTGGAGTTTTCCCCTTACGAGTATGTAGTGACCTTCTTTGTCCTTTATGGTCATTGTTGGTTTAAAGTTCACGTTGTCTGCAAACAGAATGGCTACTCCTGCCTTTTTTTGGATTCCTGCTGCATGAAGAATTGTTTTCCATCCTTTGACTTTCAGTCTGTGAGTACCTTTCTGGGTTAGATGGGTTTCCTGTAAACAGCATATGGTTGGATTTTGTTTCTTGATCCATTCTGCTAGTCTGTTTCTTTTGATTGGTGCATTGAGACCATTTACATTAATGGTTATTACTGTTAAATGCTGGTTAATTGTAGGAATGTTATCTCTCTGCTGTTGCATCTTTATCTTTCGGTTTTGTTTAATTATTTGCTTTGCTTAGTGGTTTTTTCCTTTGTGTATCTAAACTGTCTTTCAATATTTTTTGCAGGGTTGGTTTGGTGTTCATGAAGTTCTTCAGCTGTTCTTTGTCATGGAAGTATCGTATTGCACCATCTATTTTGAATGATAGTTTTGCAGGATATATCAGTCTTGGTTGGAAATCATTTTGCTTTAGGATCTGGAATACTTCACTCCATGCTCTTCTTGACTTTATCGTTTGTGCTGAGAAGTCTGCTGTGATTCTGATAGGTTTTCCTTTATAGGTGATTTGTCTTTTCTCTCTGACAGCTTTTAATAATCTATTCTTGTGTTGGATTTCTGGGATGGTGATTATTATATGTCTGGGTGTAGTTTTATTTTGGTTATGACTGTTTGGAGTTCTATATGCTTCACTGATCCTGATGTCAGTTTCTGATCTCATGCTTGGGAAATTTTCAGCTATTACTTCTCTAAATATCCTCCTGACATCCTTCATGTTGTCTCCCTCTCTTTCAGTAATCCCTATCATTCTTATGTTATTCTTCTTTGCATTGTCTTGCAGTTGTTGAATTGTTGTTTCCTGGTTCCTTGTTATTTTCAAAAGATCTTTCCTTTCCTGTTCACTAGCTGCAATCCTGTCTTCAAGGTCTGAAATTCTATCTTCACTTTCATTAAGGTGGTTTTTACAACTTTCAGTGGAGTTTTTTATTTCCTGTATATCTCTGTGCATCTGCATTATGTATTCTGTTTGTTTCTTATATTGCTCGTCTAGGGATTCTATCTTTTTGTTTAGTTCCTCCAATTTTTTATCTGTGTTTTCTTTAGATATATTTAGAATCTCTTTCATTTCTTTTATCATTTCTTCTTTTATCTGGGAGATTATTTCGAGTTTGAATTTCTTTAAAGCTTCCTGGAGTTGCTTGTCAATTTCAGTGGCTATTGTGTCCGATATATGAGGTGGATGGGATATATTTTCTTCTATATACATCGCTCCTAGGGTTTCTTGAGATGGGCTGGAGGTTTGAGGTTGTAATTTGGTCTTTTGTTTTGTCATTTTCCTATATTTCTGTGTTTCAAGTGTTATTTGAAAGCTTCCTCAGGATCTGTTGAAAATCCCCTTCTATGTTTGGAGCTACTGAGACTCTGGCGCCGCGCTACCCCAAGCCATTAGGCCTACAGAACCAGTGGCCCTCCTCTGCCTGCTCAGAACTCCGCAGTTCCAGACAAGCTGGGCCTCAGGGACACTGTGCGCCCACCTGCCCCTTGGAAGCTCCACAGTTCTTCAATCGCAGCCGGGTTAGGGTACTCACCACAGGCCGCAGTGGTTCAGGAACCTGTGGACCCTCCCTTGTTGCAGAGATATCCACAGTCCTCCAGACACATGGAGAGGCCAATGCAGGCACCCCAGATCTGCCCAGCTCCTCCTCTGCAGACCTATGGCCAGGTGCGGCAGCTAAACAGGCTGGGCTAGGCTGGTAGTGTGGGCCAGCCCACCTATCGGGAGCTCAGCAGGTCTCCAAATGAAGCGGGGAATGGGGAGGCTGATGTGGAAGCCTCAAACCCACCTCTCTCCTTCACTGCACCTGGAAGCCTGAGGGAACTCCAGCAGTCTGGGCGCAGATATCCAGAGTCCTCCAGACACGCAGAGAGGCCAGTGAGGGCACCCCAGATCTGCCCAGCTCCTCCTCTGCAGACCTATGGCCAGGCGCGGCAGCTAAACAGGCTGGGCTAGGCTGGTAGTGTGGGCCAGCCCACCTATGGGGAGCTCAGCAGGTCTCCAAATGAAGCTGGGAATGGGGAGGCTGATGTGGAAGCCTCAAACCCACCTCTCTCCTTCACTGCACCTGGAAGCCTGAGGGAACTCCAGCAGTCTGGGCACAGATATCCAGAGTCCTCCAGACACGCAGAGAGGCCAGTGAGGGCACCCCAGATCTGCCCAGCTCCTCCTCTGCAGACCTATGGCCAGGCGCGGCCGGTACATAGTGTTAATATGTAATGAATGCATCTACATTCTGGGGAGTAAGATGTGATACATGTATCACATCTTAATCCTTTTTAGTTTTTAATCCCTTTAATCCCAAGCCCCTTACTCTAGATCCTCATCTCAGTTGCAAAACATCTACTTTCTTGTTTTGTATCATCATTTTTTATTTTGCTTTTTAAATTATCTTTGAGTTTCTCTTCCTTCCTGTTTTCTCTCTCTGTCTCTCTCTCTTTCCTTTTTTGAGATGGTGTTGTTATGTTACATTGCTGAATTTGCTAGTTCAAGGAGTCCTTTGATAGAGCTTTCTGGGTCCACGCATGTTATGTGAGCATAAGGATAGTTTGACGTCTTCCTTTCCTGTATGTATTCCTTTATTTCTTTCTTTGTCTTACCTGACAGTTCTGGCTAAAGTTTCAAGTACTATATTGAACAGGAGCACTGTGAGAGGACAGCCTTGTCTTATTCCTGATTTTAGGGAAAAGCTGAAAGTACCCATTTAGTATGCTGTTGTCAGTAGGTTTGTCATGAATGACTTTGATCAGCTTAAGAAAGATCTTTCCACATTTATTTCCTTCAAGGTTTTTTAAAAAATCATAAATGGATTTGGACCTTGTCAAAGGTATTTTTTGTGCCTATTAAGATGACTGTGTAATTTTTGTCCTGCTTCTGTTTATGTGATATATTTATCTGTTTATGTATGTTGAATTATTCTTGCACACCAGGGGTAAAGCCAAACTGGTCATGATGTAGGACCTTTTTAATGATCTGTTGCATTCTCCTTGCTAGTATCTTGTTGATGATTTTTAGATTTATGTACATTAAAGAGATTGGCCTGTAGTTTTCTTTTCTTGTTTATTATTTCTTTGCTTGTCTTGTTGGATTAGGGTAATGAAAGCTTCCAAGTATGAGTTTGGCTGTATTCGTTCCCTTTCAATTTCATTGATAAGTTTGAGGAGTATGGTCTTAGACCTTCCCTGAAGTTCTCGTAGAATTCTGTGGTGAATCCACTAGGTGCTGGACTTTTCTTACTTGGCAGATATTTTTATTATTGCCTCAATGTCATTATTTTTATTCTTCAGTGCTTTTATATCCTCTTGGCTCAGTGCTGGTAATTCACGTGTGTCTAGAAAACGTCATTTCTTCTATATTCTCCAATTTACTGGAGTACAGGTGTTTCAAAGCAGTACTTGTAATCTGGATTTCAGAGGACTCTATTGTTATCTCAGCTTTTTTATTTTTAATTGCATTAATATGGGCTTTTTCTTTCCATCGTGTTTTCTGTGCATCGTGTTTAGTTTTTTGAAGAACCAGTTATCTGATTCATTGATTCTTTGAATTTTTAAAAATTTTCAATTAAAATGTCTTGATTTCGATATAAAGGATGTAAAATTTACTGTTGAGTGTACTGTTCAGCAGTGTTAAATATATTCACATTGTTGTGTAGCAGATCTGGAAACCTTTTCCATTTTGCAAAACAGAAAGTTCAAGACTCTTTATTTCTTCTCTTCTGCCCCTGAGAACCAGAATTCTAATCTTTGTTTTTATGAATGCGACTACTTTAGATACATTAACATAAATGTAATCCTACAGTATTTATTTTTTGTGTCACTTGTTTACTTTACTTAGCATAATGTTCTCAAGGCTCATGTATAATACATTGTAACCTGTGAAAGATTTCCTTCCTAGTCAAATAATATCACATTACATGGATGTATCACAATTTTGTATCTATTACTCAGGTTGTAGGCATTTGAGTTTCAGTTATTAGGAAATATGTTATTAGGAAAGATGTTAAGAAGAGTTGTATACAAGTTTTTGTGTAGAAATATATTTTCATTTGGTATGTGTACACTGTAGGTGTGGAACTTCTGGGTCATATGATAACACAGTAGTTTGCTTTTTTGGGAACGCCTAACATGTTTTCCAACAGCAGTGTATGATGGCTGCAATTTCTCCATATTCTGGCCAATACCTGTTATTGTCTAATTTATTATGATGGTCATCATAATGAATGTGAAATGGTATCTCCATTTTTTTTTTTTTACACTTTCTTACTGACCAGTGATTTCATATTTATTCTTTAAAGGGAAAAAGGAAGGGAATAGGTCCCAAACTAGTAGTTTTTCTCTCTGTTATGGTGAAATCAAGGTAACAGGGAAATGGATTAAGGGAAGGTTATTAGGACTGCTGAGGTACAATCAATATTACCACTGTTGACGAGAGCACAGCTATATAACTTAGAGCTAACATTGCCAATCACTGTACCAAGTGCTTTTACATATTTTATCTTCCTTAACAACACTTGACACAACCACACCTCATATCTATGAATAGCTCCTTCATAAGCATCCTTGTAAAGTTCCTCCAAGAGAGATCACACCTTTTGATCTCTGGTTACTTCGATATCAAAACTTTTATTCCCTATATGTATCGTACATAGCTGTTCACTCCCTCTGTTTTACTCTAGAAGGGTCAGTTCTGAGACTCCTCTTTGTTTTTCTGGTTGACAGGCAGTTTTACTCAGATATTCACCTTAAGTGTTAATTTCTGCCCTGGGCACACTTCCTGTCACTTAGGAACTGCATACCAAATACTTGAGTGGATTATCTTCTACACTAGACAGTTCTTACGCAGAAAGTCTGAGTCAGTGCATATGCAGCTTGTTTCAGTCTTTTCCTTATCAGAGAGATGTGTTCAGACAGGGCCGTGGATCATAGCAAGTCCACCCTCTGTGGTCCATTGGCTCACTGTGAAAGGTCAAGAATGACAGCTGTGGAAGTCAGTACAGAAGGCCAATGAGAAGGGTTGAAATGACTGATGTGTCAGATCTGAGTGTCCTGCTCTAAGAAACTTGTTAAGGTGAGCTGGTATTAGGTCTGAATGCGAGTGTGTTAAAGTCAATGCTTAGTTGCCAATGTTGGTAGCATCCATGTTTTTGATTACTAATTATTGCATTAGCCGTTCAATGTTGAAACTATTCTGTTCAACCAACAAGTGATAATTTTAGTTATGTCACTTAAACTCCTCTCATGGGTTCACTACAAGTTTATTCACTTTCACTTAGACTTGCAAGCCCACGACTGATAGACGGTCTCTTCTCTCTGAGTGGATAATACCAAGATAGCATATGCACGTTTTGGGGGCAACAGAAGAAAAAACTAAATAAATGTAGACATTATAAGGAGCTTTTCATTTTGGTGTATAACTATTGTGTGATTGTTCAACCAGAAACCTAATTCATGGTAGTGTAACAACATAATCATATCATTACTAGTGAAACCATGGAAACAACCAAGTCTGGTTCAGTGTTCAAATAGAAATTAAAGGTTCAGCTCACAAAAGAAATATCAAACGATCAGCTCAGTTACGATTTCTGAGCAGATATTCTCATACCAGTGAGGCTAGGTTACAGCTTTTTGCAGTTAAATACCAGTTGGACTGGTTGCACATTCCACATGATGCAGTACTTTTCAGGGAATAAAGATAATGAGGAAGTGACATTCTGCCTCACCCACAGGTGTGTACACAGGAGTGCAATGTTTGAATTTGGCTGTAGGTTAAAAATCAGAAGTGAGCTACCCCTACAAGAAGAATAAACCTCATCTATTAATGGCAGAATATGATAGGCAGTGATATAAAGAAAATAGTAAAAATATGCTGCAGTTATGAGAAATAGAAAAGACATTCTAATCATAATCTTCCATTAAAAGGTAAAAAGTGATGTTTAAAAACTTTTCCCACATTTTTGTGATTAAAATTTTGTAAATAGTGTGGAGACTTGGTAGATTCTTCTGCTTTATGAGAAGGACATATAAATTGCTAGTAACATTTTATCTTCTCTGGCGTTTTTGAACTTGTTATTGATCCTGGGTTTGGGGGAATAAGTATTGAAATATTGATACGTGAGTAAGTATAATGTATATTTTTGTGGAGTTGTCTAGAGATATCTATAACTGTTATGTGAAGCTTACAAACCTGCTAAAGTTGAGCACACATTTTGGTAGACTCACCACCGATATCTATTCAAAAACGTTTTTCAGACTGAGAAGCAGAGCGTAGTATTGTTATTGATGATTATAAACAATACCAAAGAGAGATTCATTCTTCGTAGGTTTCATTTTTGTCTCTATTTTTTATCATTTTCTGTACCTAAGAAAAATGAAAAAGACTTTTTCTACTTGCAATCTTGGTATACTTAAAATTACTGTACCTTGTGGGGTTTAAGTATGTAGAGATTTTAAAATAAAAACTTCTAGTATTGAATGGGTACAAATAATTTAGAATTTTCTAAGTGAAGGATGTATGTTGGGAACCATTAAAAATATAAGTGGCTATATTTTGTAAGATACTGTAATGATAGATATATTCCATACATATTTGTCAAAATACACAGGACATATAATGCGAGAGAATACTAAACTATCAGTGTTAGTTAGCAATATTATATCAATATTGGCTCACCAATTCAAGCAAATGTACCACATTAATGAAAAATATTCATAATGGGGGAGGTTAGAGTTGGGGGATTCAGGAAGTGGTGAAAAGCTAAACAAATTCATTGTACTTTCTGCTTAATTTTTCTGTTAGCCTAAGATTGCTTTCAATTTAAAAATTTCATTAATTTAAAAAATACCCCAATAAAAAACAAAGAAGCGTATACAATTTCTAAGCTAAAGGAGGGAAAAATGTTGTGTAAAAGAAGGTGAAATAGAACAGATAGGGCACATAACACCTAGAAAATAAGAGATTTAAACAACATTTTTAATTATATCTAAAAGCTTAAAAGCTTTACAGACGAGTAATAATGACAAAAAGTAAAGCTCAATTCTATGCTATTTATAGAAATACAACTACAGCTTAAGGACAGAGAATGTTTAAAAGTAGTAAGGATGGAAAAGAGATACCATTTATAAATTAACTAAAGTAAATTTAATATACTGTTGCAAAAATGTGCTTTTTAATGAAAAAATTCATTTTCCAGAAAGATATACAAACTCTAAGTTTCTATGTTCCTAGTAACGTAACTACAGACAGATACAGACAGCAAGAATCAACAGAACCAGAGCAGACAGGCAGATCACAATTGTATTAGAAGGTTTGAACAACATGTGTAGGAAGCTGGACTTAATGGATCTATTCAGAACCTGTCCCAATAATCACGAAGTAAACTTTTTTCCAAATCCATGTAATTCATTAAAAATAATGGACTGCATACATTTCCATAAACCAGTTTAACACATTGGAAAGATTTGACAATATCTAGTGTCCATGAGCAAAATGCAATTGACTTTAAAACAGAAAGCCAACTGCAAAATCCTGGATCTAATAATTTATGTAAATAAAATGAGGTTCAAAAAATCATAAATTGAAGAAGTAATCATAATGAACATTATAAATTATTCTGAACTAAATAAAATAGCAAATTTAAATTTGTGATAAAGCTTTAAATATATAAATATATATTTTATATGTATTTCCTGTATGCAGTGTCAGATACTTTAAAATACAAACAGCAACTATACATTCTGGACAAAATACAATCCTGTCTGCTAAACAAATGAAAACAAAACAACCCACATTGTTTGAAGGCTCTGGGGACTAAACAAAGGCAGGATGATTTTGAGGGGAGAGTGTAAACCTGGAGCAGGTAACCCACATGGAATGAGCTCCCTATTTTAAAAACTTTGACACAATGACAGTCACAGCCACAGTCATGGAAGTTCAGGAAAACCCACTGATGGAAAACCCACTGTCTGCAGGTGGAAAAACCGGGATGGAGGAGTAGCCTAGTCAGATGTGGCCAGATGCTGATGAGTGATGGGGAACTCTAAAACAGAGGAGCTTCCTCAGTTCTGAATATGAACCCTGCACAAATCTCCAGCTGGCACTTGAAACATGTTGTAATAATACAGGTTGAAAACAGTGTACAAAAGCTTGAAGAATTCATATAAGATATGGCCCAGGGATCATGGCGAGATAGAGCTTACAGTTTGAATCTAACCATGTTAACATCCAGCTAAAATAAAAATATCAGTATTCATCAGAGGAACATGGCAGAACTCTGTCTGTACAACACTATGTTCAAAACATCCAAGATTGCCTAAAATTATCTTATTCATAGAAAACACATAAAATACAATTCATTCTAAATGAAGAAGAAAACCAACAGATGGCAACTCAAAGATGATACCATTATTAAGGTGACAGACCATGACTTTAAAGCAGCTGTGGTAACTTTGTTCAGTGAGGTAAGTGAAAACTCAGTGAAGATGAAGGTAAGTGCAGCAAACACCAGACGAGAAATACAAAATAGAAAAACAAACCACATAAAAATTTATCACTGAAAAATAATTTTTAAAAAGTCATTGGTTGAGTTTAATAGAAATGTATAGACAGTAGAGGATTCAGTGAACTGAAAAAAAATAAAGACAAAGAATTATTTCATTGGAAGAAGAGACACAAGTTGAGTCCATGAAGAGGGCATCGAGAATCTGGGGTACTAACCAAAGGTCTAACGAAGGGTTGTGTGAATTGTTAAAAGAGAAGGGAAAAAGTGAGAAAATGGAACAGAAAAATATATGAAGAAATGAGGGAAGACAATTTCCAAATTGTGGTTAAAGAAATAAATTTATAGAATCAAGTAGCTCAGCGAATTCCCCAAAAGGGTCAATATCAGTAAGCATCATGATCAAATTCCTGGAAACTTAAGATTAAAAAGATCATGAAGGCAGCCAGAGAAAACTGACATCTTACATACAGGGGAACATCAATCTGGACAAATGCAGACTCTCAGATATTACAAAGATTAAAAGGTACAGAAAGCACATTTTTAAAGAGTTGGGAGAAAATAATTAAATTCTGTATGCAGCAAAACTGCTTCATAAGAATGAAAGTAGAATAACTTTCAAATGAAGGAAAATAGTGTTTCTTGCTAAGAGTCTCACAATACTAGATATTCTAAAAAAAAACATTATCAAACTAGAGAAAAACAATTCCAGAAAGAAACTAGAAGTTCATCAATTAATGAAGAGAATTAAAAATATCAATCATCTGAACAAATGTAAAAAATAGTTTTCCTTTCACATTTTTCAAACACAAGATTAAAATAAACATGATTTTTACTGCCTTGAGGCCCTTTTCAGTTGTGTAGAAAGTTAATCTCTGGCAGTTTAACATCAAGGGTTGTAAGAAGGAAGTAAAATACGTATATTCTTGTGAAGGCTCTTTCTTTTATGTGAAATGGGACAATATTAACTCTAAGGGTTCTATAACATGTTAAGGGTACATAGAGTAATTCCTACAGAAATCATTAAAAAATTAGAAGTATACCTACAAAGCTAACAGATTAATTAAACAAAATACTAAAATGATCCAAATAATCCAGAGAAAACGAAATGATAGAATTTTACAAAACAAAACAAACAAAAAACAAAAGATTTAAATTCAACTATATTGATACGTAGGTTAAATGTTAACATTCTGTACAAGGGATTCACAAACTTTCTAAGAAAGTGCTGATCATACACATTTGCAGAATATACATAATAAGGTACTTTCATCTTAAATTAGGAAATTATAACTGTAGGATATATTAGGTTTTGTAGTAACTACAACAAAAACCTCTAATAGATTTATAAAATACAAAAATAATCAAAGACCATCACTACAAAATTCAATATTACAAAACATGTACCTAGAAATCACTAAAATTAACAGAATATCAAAAATCTTTGTCCATCCTCTGTGACCTTGATACATGACTTGCTTCCCAATTTGATCCCCATTTAACCAATATTATATAAGCAACAATAGTTGTAATCTTATTGTTTGACCATAGTTTTACCCTACCTCACAGCTGTCCTGTGATTTTCCACTGGATCAATATTACCTAAGCAACTAGACTTATAATCTTATTGGTTGGTTACAGTTTTGGTCCCATCTTGAACCTGGCTCACTTTGTTGCTTAGCTCAGTGAAACACCCTTGAAAAGTGGGGTGGTAGGCAACCCACTTGCCAGGCCCCCTTCTGTCTCTCTTAAAAGAAACTTTCTTTCATTCAATAAATTATTCCTACCCTAAGAATGAAACAAAAAACAATAGTAAATTGCTAAATTTCCCTAATTTTTAAAAATGTAAATGGATTAAATTCTCCAAAAGACAGTCAATGAATAGATTAACATACAGGATGCCTACAAAGAGACCAACTTTAGCCTTAAAGACATGCAGATAGATTGAGCAAAGATGGCAGATAGATAACAGCAGGCTACAGAGGCTCCCAGAGATAGTCAACTTAGAATTCAACATAATACAGCATGGGGAGTCCCAAACAGAGGGAGATGAATTCTCTCATCCCAAGAAGAAACTAAGGTGAGAAGAACCAATCAAGCATATAGTCCCAGTGCTACTACTGGAACAGCTAAAGGTTCAGTGGGTTCAGTGCTTCTGCTGCAGTGCCCAAAATTTCATGGTGGTGACTTAACGAGCTGTCCAAAATCCTGCCACGTCAAAGCACTGAAAATGCAGTCACACTGAGGTCAGGGGTCAGCAAGCCAAATGGAGAGCTGAGCTAGTGAGGATCCTGCATTGACCTGTGCTGAGTGATGGGAATAAAACCATTCCACAAAGGAAGGGGCTCCAACAGATGACATTCTGGGACCAGGCAGGACTGGCAGGAACAAGGGGCAGTAGTGACTTCAGTCAGTTGTTCCCTTCCTGAAGGGGATTGGTGGAATGAGCTTGGCCAGGGTCACGCGACCTGGCTGAGACCCAATAGGTTGGTTATCCAAAATCAATTCCCTATGGCGGCAGTGCACACTAATACAGTGAAGGCCTCAGCAGGTTGAATGATCTGGAGGGGAGGGGCAGCATATGCAATTCACTAGCACACTGCAATGGGAAGGATCCAATAAGATTACATCTAGCCAGTGTGCTTCAGGAGATTTTTAAACAAAAAAGAAAGAAACTGGGGCCTCCTGGAAGAAACAAACAAACAAAAAAAAAAAATGGAAAGAGGAAGCAATAACAAAAAGTCCCCAGGTCCCAACCCTGAGAACACTGACCCAGGACAGGTAAATAGAAAGGAAAATGAGGACAGCAAACATGCAATATCAGACACAGCACCAGTGGACATAAAGAGATATCTTTGGGGCCTCATAGACAAGTTCAAAAGGGAAATATTTAGCCAAGTAAAGCAAAATATAAGATGATTAATAAAAGAGATGCTGAGCACCCCTCAAGAAGACACAGACAAAAATGGAGGAACTCAAACAAAGGAGAGAACTATTTGATGAAGAATATAAGGAAAATATATAATATATGAAGCAGATTCAAAGAGATTACCAGGAAATTAAAAACTCTATGCAAAGGTGGCAAAACTGCTTGAAAGAAACTAAGGATAGATGATCCAAACTAGAAGACAGGTTTGCCCTGTGGGATTATGAAAAAAAAACTTTTTAAAAATAACAAGGAAACAAGCAGTAACAATACAAAGGCTAGAAGACAATAAAAGGATCTATAACTTGAGAATAAAGAATGTGACATAAGAAGCAGGGATACAAACAAAGGAACTACAAAGGCTATTCTCAGAAATAATGAAGGAAAACTTCCCAAACATAGGAAAAGGAAATGATATTCAGATGTATGAGGCATACAGAACTCGAGCCACCTACAACCAAAACAGAGCTACACCCAGATATATAATAATCAAGATCCCGGAAATTCAATACAAGAACAGAATAACCTATAAATACAGGCCCATCTTGACACAAACCATCAAGTCAAGAAGAGCCTGGAGCAAGATATTCCAAGCCCTGAAAGAAAACAACTCCAGCCCAGATTGATATACCCTCCTAAATTGTCTCTAAATATTAATGGAAAAACAAGATGCTTTCAAAACCAAGAAGAACTTGGGAAATTCGCAACCACCAATCCAACCCTACAGAGAATATTGCAGGGCATTCTAGAGAGAGAGAAAAGTACTAGGATTCCAGGAACAGTGGCAGAGAGGCCTCAATGAATGGAGCAGAAAACAGAATGATGAAGACAGACAACAGATGGCAAAAAAAGAGCATAACAGAAATGAGGCAGAGAAGGTTGATAATCTTTAATATAGATGGCCTTGATACACTAAATTAAAAAAAAAGAACCACACATAGAGTAGATCAGGAGGTAAGGTCTACAGAGATGCTATTTATAGGAAACATAATTAACATGAATGATCTGGAGGGGAGGGGCAGCATGTGCTGCCCCTGTTTGCAACTCACTAGCACACTGCAATGGGAAGGATCCAATAAGATTACATCTAGCCAGTGTGCTTCAGATTTTTAAACAAAAAAGAAAGAAACTGAAAAAGAGTACATGGACTGAAAATCAAATATGAGAAAACAATGCTCTATGTGACAGAGAACCAGAGAGTAATAGGGGCAACTAGTCCAGTATTTGTGGATAGGTTGGAAAGATAGGCTTTAATAGGTAAAGGAAAACAATTAGAGATCAAATCTAGAAGAGAGAAGGTTTGTAATCACTTAGGTAAACAGCAGGTTCTGCCCCCTCCCAATTTAAAACCAAGGGTCTTGATGAGACCCCAAAACGCACCTTGGGGAAGTGAAAGGGTAGGGAGAGTCTTAAAAAAGATAGCAGAAGATATTGTTAATATTGTATCAGGATTTAAACCCACATTACTTGCCCCCTCTGCTTAGATTTTATTCTTTTTTTTGATAGAATTTGTTCTGTCCCAGTTGTCTACTTGCATTAGATTTGAGGGTACAGACAGCTACCCTCAAAACACTTGGATATAGCACAGTAATCATCTTTAATTTCCTATTAACTTAATCTGGAGCCCTGTATGACTTATACTGTCTTATCATGACTGATCTTAGTTAAATCTTGTTTGTTTGATTGCTGTTTGGTATTGACAGATTTTATTCAAAACTGATATGATTGATAGTAACAAGTCTGAGTATAGGCAACTACACTGAAGATGACAAGACTCACTATGATACACATTCTGGTTTTATTACTGCCTGTTTTTGAAGTTTTATACTATATACAAAGTTGTGTTTTTATTATAGTGTTATGTACTGATATATTCAATTATACTATGTCTGATGATGTAGCCAGTTCTATTGAAGATAACAAGAGACAACACAGGAACTATGGTAGAACTACTTGTATACTCCTTGGTAGTACTCCTTGTTTTATATCTTTTTTGTTTTGTGTGTTTGTAGGCATATGTTTTGTTTTGTTTTGTTTCTCCAACATAGAAAGGATAGAAATACATATTAAGACTCATGCATGTGTAGAACCTATAAACAGTTTTTGAGAACTCATCTTATGACACATGATGAAATGAACAAATACTTTGAAGAAAAAGACACACTAAAATACCCAGTGCTGATCCTGGAGTGTCATAATGTGAAACCCAGCAATACTATTATTCTTTGTTCAGAGTGATATTAGCCTGCTTGGGTTTGTTCAATCTCAACATAATTAAAGATATGGATAACTGCATGTATGTTTAAGTGTATAGGATTGATAACCATATTTCTGAGTTTTTATTGGGTAGTTGAACAGAACTGGTTGCAGTCTCACTGTTTGAATCCCCACTTTATATGCTCCACTTTAGTATATTGAATAACTATTTATAAGAGGACAATCTGTAATCATCAATTAGTGATTTCTTGTTGCTTATTTTTTCTTTGAAAGTATATATTATTTCTAGCTGTTTTCTGTTTTGTTTAGTCTTTCTTTAAATAAAATGTTAAAAAAAGAAAAAAAACCATGCAGATATACTAGTGGATGAAGAGTGAAGGGATGCAAAAATAATCTCCAGGAGAGCAGAGATATCTATTCTTATATTAGACAAAGTTTAAACCAAAAATAGTAAAAGAAACAAAGATGGTCATTACATAATAAAGAGGCTAACTCATAGGGGGATGTTATATGTAAGTATGCACCCTTATTGGAGTACCTAAATATTTGAGTATGTATAGTAAATCTGTAGGGTGAAATAATGCTATAATAAAAAATAGTAGGGGATGTGACTCCAATTTAAATAATAGATAGATAATCCACACAGAGAGTCAACAGAGTCACAAGGATTTGAACAAAAGTGTACTAAAATGGACCTAACAGAGTAAGTGCCACTATGCAATGGGAAAGAGCCCCAGCCAGAAGAGAAACTATACCTTTCTGTGAGCCAGCCGGTGCATGGGGTGAAAAACCAGTAGACCCCCACCACCCCACTGCCCCATGATCTGTGATTCGTGATTCACAGGACTGGGTAAGACAATAGCAACTCTGGGAAGGGAATACCTTGATGCTTGTATTGTTTGGTTGATTCTGCAGGCTGGAGCTGGGGGTCAGGCATCTACTTAAAAAATGGCAGTGTACATTGTGTCAACTGTAGGGGATTTCCTTCTGTCCTATTTTTGAAATCAAATGTTTAGTTCCATTTTACTGTTTTGTTTTATTCCTACATTTGGTAACTTGAGCAACTATTTTGATGATAACAATGTACAGTATTTGTGTGTATGTGTGTGTTTAAAAGTTAATTCTTTTTTTTAATTTTGAAGAGAATAGAACCAAATGCAATAAAACAGAATAGATTCAATCAAAACAAAAGAATGACTGTGGCACAGGACTTCAAAACAAGATAAAAAGAAATCAATAATGGCCACCATAATATATCTTGTTATCTTCAAAATAACTATCCATATTATCAGGCATAATAAAATCAAAAGAGAACAGAATAAAATGAATCAAAACAAAACAATGAAAGCAATACAGGACTTTAAAACAAGATACGAGAAAAACAACAATGGCTACCATAATGCATCACATCTTGTTATTGTCAAAGTAGCTGCCTGAACCATCAGACATAATAAAATCAAACAAAATAGAATAAAATAAAAAAACAAACAATAAAAGCAACACAGAACTTTGAAACAAGATAATGGCTACCATAATATATTTTGTTATCTTTGAAGTAGCTGTCCATACCATCAAATATAATAAGATCAAACAAAGCAAAGCAATAAAGCCAAGCTAAACAGAACAATGAAAACAATACAGGGTTTCAAAAGCATGTTAATGGATCAACAATGGCCAGTGCCTTCTCTTTTTAGACATTTCCTCCCTTTTTACTTTCACAATACTTTGCACAATATTGTGCATTTTGGATCTCACTAACTCCTTTAGTTTTTTTATACTATGGACACAATACAATATTCACAATTTCACCCATGAACATGATCTCAAGGTGTATCCATTTACGTACAAGAGCCTCAAGGTTATCTTTCTAGCTGAGTATTTTTGCTTTGTATAAAAATGCCATATCTTTCTTATTTATTCTGCAGTTGATGGGCAAGCTATCCCAACTTTTTTGGTTCCCTGTCACATAGAGCATTTTTCCTTTCCTTTGATTTTCACTGTATGAATTTTATTTTTTTGTATGTTGATGGATCCTATCTCCTGATCCATTCTGCTTGTGTGTGTGTTTTTTTTTTATTGCTGAATTGAGGCCCTCTACATTAATATGTACTGGCTCATCTCTACCATGCTATTTTCCTGCCATTGGTGCCCAGTTTTCCCCTTCACTCAATTGTGTCCCATTCAGTGATTCCCCTCTGCTGCTGCTTCTGGAACTGTGGTCATAGAATGTCCTCAACCAACCCTCTTTGTAGGATTGGTTTTGTGGTCATGAATTCCTTCAGTTATTCTGTGTCATGGACGTATCTTGTTTCTCCATTAATTTTTAAGGATAGTTTTTCAGGGTACATCAATCTCGGTTGGAAGTTGTTTTCTTTCAGGACTTGAAATACTTCAGCCTCTTCTTGACTTGATGATTTGTATTGAGAAATCTGCCGTGACTCTGTTGGGTTTTTCTTTATAGGTGATCTGTTTCTTTTCCCAACAGCTTTTGATATTCTGTTCTTGTGTTGAATTTCTGGGATCTTGATTATTATACGTCTGGGTGTAGATTTATTTTGGTTATTGATAGCTGGAGTTCTATATGCCTCACTTGTCTGAATGTCACATGTTTTCCCATGCTTGGGAAGTTTTCTGCTATTACTTCTGTAGATATACTTTTTATGTCATTTGCATTAATTCCTGCTTTTTTGCTGACTCCTATTGTTTTTAAATTATTGTTCTTTGCACTGTATGGGAGCTATTAAATTATTATTTCCCAGTTCATTGTTATTTTTAAGATTTTTCCTTTCATCATCGCAAGCTACAAACCTGTCTTCAAGGTCTGAAAGTCGGTTTCTTTCAAGCAGTTTTGCCAGCTTTTAATGGAATTTTTATTTTTCTGGATATCTCTTTGAATCTGTTTCATGTATTCTAAATCTTTTTTTATATTGTTACTTCAAGATTTCCCTTATTTTCCTAAGCTCCTCTCTTTTTTAATCCACATCTTCTCTAGAGGTGCTTAGCAAATCTTTTATTATGTTTTCCTTTTCTTCTTTTCCCTGAGATAGCATTTCTGTTCTAATTTCTTTTACAGCCTCATTAAAGTTGTTTCTATACTTCAGATGCCATCACTTTAGAAACTTCCGGTGTGTGACTCATGATCTCTTCTGTGTTTACATCTCCTGGACTTGCTCTACTTGGGTTGGAGGCCAAAGACTGCTTTTTGCTTTTTGTCTTGGCATTTTCTTGGGTTCTTCCAGACAAGTGGGTGGATAGTGGGGTTCCAGGAGCTTCCTGCATTGGCTATAATTTCTCCTAAGCATGATTGGTTCTGCTGGCCAGTGCTGGCTGTGGGTATCTGATGGTAGCCACTGGTGTGGGGCTGGCTTCTGCTTCTGCTTTTCCCAGCCTGTGTGGGCCCCCCAGTGGTGGCTGGAGTGTGGATGGGGGTGAGGCTGGCCACCACCTCCAGACCTGAGCTGATTACTGGCTGGGGGTCTCACTGGTAATGGCCAGAGTGCACCACAATGTGCAGTATTGTTCTCACTGTTTTGCTTTGCTCCAATTCATTGTTTTATTTTATTCAATGTTATGCTGTCATTAGCTTTATTCTGTTTTGTTTTGTTTGATTTTGCTATGTCTGATGGTATGGACAACTACTGTGAAAATAGCAAGATACATTATGATAGCCATGGTTGATTTCCTGTTGTCCTGTTTTGAAGTTCTGTACCACTTTCACTGCTGTGTTTTGATTAGCTTTATGCTGTTTTCCTCTCTTTAAAATAAAAACAGCAACAATAGTGAAACCCCCCCCAAACAATAAATGGACCTAACAAACATTTCATCTTATAACAGCAGATACATATTCTTCTGAAGAGCACATGGAATATTCTCTACAATCACAAATTAGGCAACCAAGCAAGTGTTAATAAATTTAAGAAGACTGAAATCACATCAAGTACTTTTTGTGACTATAAAGCAGTGAAATTAGAAATAATGGAAGAATTTTGGAAAATTCACAAATACATGGAAATTAAACAACATCTTCCTGAACAACCAAAAGAAATCAAAGAAATTAAAAGAGGAATTTAAAAAATCCTGTGACAGAGTAGTGAAAATAAATATAGTAAAACTTAATGAGCTACAACAAAAGTAATTCTGTGAGGGATGTTTATAGCAATGAATGCCTATATCTTAAAAAATGATTTCAAATAAATAACATTATATCTTATGGTACTAGAAAAGAAAGAACAAACCCAAAATAAATAGTATGAAGGAAACCATATCAGATCAGAAATAAGTGAAACAAAGTCTAAAAAGGCAATAAAAATATCAATGAAACTAAGAGTTGGTTCTTTAAAAAAAACAGATAAAAGTCAACAATCTTTCAGCTAGAACAAGCAAAATAAGACAGGAATTATATAAAATCATATGTGGAAGAAGAGACATTACAACTGATGTCACAGAAAAAAGTAGAGATTGAAGAATTTTTTATGAGTGGGTAGAGAACATTAAGTAAGATATGGGAGAACTTCAAGTGACCCAAAATACATGTAATTAGAATTCCCAGAGGAGAGAGTGGGAATAGAAAATTTTGGAAGAAATAGTGACTGACAAATTTCATGAAAACTGTAAGCCCGTAGCTCCAAAAAACACAAAGCATCACATGCAAAGAATGTGAAGAAAACTGCAATTATATTAGATAGGAGTGTACACTGGTTCCTTGAGTGTATATAATTTGACATTGTCTCTAAAACTGAACTTATGGCAATATTTTATATTGCTATAATTCCAATTAAACCAATAGAAAAGCATGCACATGTGCATCAAAAGATAAGTATACATGCATGTGCCCTGCAGTGTTACTTATAATCCCAAACTGAAATGTCTCACTCAGAATAGATAAAATAGAAATGAAAGGAAATGAGTAATACACATACTGAAACCACAAATATATTGTTGACCAAAAGAAGCCAGCCCCTAAGTAGGAGGTATCTAATTCTACCAATATGAAAGGCTAACTAAGAAGTCAGGATCATGGTTATTTTTTAATTTTTATTTTTGGTACTGGGGATCAAACTCAGGACCTCGAGCTTGCCAGGCAGGCACTTTGCTGCTGAGATAAATTCCTCGCCTAGATCATGGTTATTTTTTGAAGGATAAAATGTAGGGATTGAAAGTAGGGACTATGTGGATCTCTGAGGAACTAGTAATATTCTATCTCTTGATTGCTAGTTTTATAGATCGAATCACTTATCGTTCATCAATCAGACTGTTCAGTTATGATCTGGGAAAATTTCTATATGTATGCTGAAAAACTCTAAAAATGAAAATGAATATATTTTACAATTTTAGAATGAGGGAGAAAAATAATACAGTCATCTCAAAAGATCCAGATAAATAATCTGATAAAATTCATCATAAAAAATCTTAGAAAATATATCAGAAGGAAACCATCTTAACATGATTAACGGTATCTACAAATAAACATTACACTCAATAGAGAAATAGTAAAAAGCGATTTTTAAAGATTAACTATGGTGAATCAAAGTAGCTACTTCCATTCATGTCGATTATACTGGAGATCTCTGAATGGCGTACTAAATAGTTAATTGCTCAACAAAAAGATATGGTGCATTCAACATAGAATTTAATGAAGGTTTGTTCCTATCAGGGTTATTTTAAAAAAATTTGACACTGGGAATCACATGGAACAGTACAGTAACTCAGAGTTAGAATCAGATTTGACTAATGTTAGGACTAAACGATGAAGGGGAGAATGTTACTAGAATTCAGAAGAAATAGTCATGCAATATAAGATTCCTTGTGACACTTCCAAATAGTCAGACCCACGTGAACTCATAAGTAGTAGTCCAGGAAAGTGACCTTTCTCTCTCCTCCTCCACTAAGGTTTCACACTGGCTTTAACCTAACTGGAAATGAGAGGGACAAAAGCTGCTGATTTAGTCTCTTTAGAGTTGTCCTTTGTAAAGTAGAGAAGATAGGGATATGGATCTGATGGGTAAAAGAGCAGATATATAAATCATAAGAGAGCCAAATGGATATGGATCCAAAATAACATTGTTACTGTTTACAAATTGTATGACTGTACATGAAGAAAGATCTAAACACAGTATTAGTGCTAGTAAGGTGAGTTCAGTAAAGTTCCTAAGTATAAAGTTGACAAAAAATTAATTGTATTTCTAAATACCAGCAATCAGAGTCTGAAATCTAAAAATTTTCTTTTTACAATACTATTGAAAACATTAAACACCTATGAATGAAACTACTAAAATACATGCAAAACATTTAAGGAAATAATAAATATGCTGAGCCAACTTAAAGAAGATCTAAATAAAGAGAAAGGACAGCGGGTTGGAAGTATTCATTTTAAAGCCCTAGCTTCTCCGCTCCCCTCCCCCAGACTGAATACAACCACAATAAAAATCTCACTTGTGTGCTTGTGTGTGAATGTGTACATACATTTGCATAATTCAAAACTGATCTGGAAATGTACATTTCCAAAATATCCAACATATTTTTAGGTAGAGTTGTTCTACTACATATTAAGACTCATTGCAGTATGCCCTAATTAAGACCATCCTGTTCTGAACCAAGAGTAAACAATCTATATGATTAAAATACTTTTTTATTAAAAGTTGCTTAATTAAGTTGGTATTTGCTTGGAAGAAAATGAAATGTGACTCCCCCCAAACCAGTTCCAAATCTATTGTGGAAAAAAAATGTGCAGCAAAAAACCAGACAAACAAACAAAACTAATGCCTCCCACTTTAAAAAATCAGTCACAGGGGCTGAGGATTTAGCTCAGCGGCATAAGCGCCTGCTTTGCAAGCAGGCAGTCATGAGTTCGATCCCTGGTACCGATAAAAAAGAAAAAGAAAAAAAAAATAAATAAAATAAATTATTAAAAAAAAACCAATCACAAGCAAACTTTTTCAAGATAATATAGGAAACCACAGTCAGGAGTGTGGGAGGGATCTCTAAAATAGGACACTAAAGAAAAAGACTGTTAAATTTGACTATATTAAATAGTTTCTGTTTTTTAAAAGGTAGATTTAAAGTCACCCCCCTTCTCACTACTGCACTTGACTAGTCTAAAAAAAAAAAAGGTAGATTTAAAGTCTTTTAGTGGGGCTGGAGATTTAGCTCAGCAGCACAAGCACCTGCCTTGCAACCAGGTGGTCGTGAGTTTGATCCTGGTACCGGTAAAAAAAAAAGTCTTTTAGTATAGGCAAGAAAAAGACAAATAATCAAATAAATAGTATCTCCAAATGGTCAGTAAGCAAATGAAAACATATGCAACTGCTTTAGTAATAAGGCAAAAGCAAAATGAAATAATTTTCATTGTTCACCTACAGTTATGGTGTGTATCTAGATGTTCTCCCAAAACCTGATGTGCTCAAAGGTGGGGAGTTTGGGATCTGGCTAGATCTCAGGCATGACGCTGAGATTTAGAGTGCATGGTACTAAATTAGCCTGTTGACTGGAATTACCAAGGTTCTGGGCAGCACCACCCAAAAGGCTGATAGCCTGGATGGGGTAAAAGAGAGGCTGGCTCCTGTCAGTGCTTGCTCTTCACTGCCTCCTGGCTGCCATGCTCTGGACTGTTTTTCATCTCTTGTGCCCCCCTGCCATATTGGCCTGCCTTGGCACCAGCTGACTGTGGGCTGAAACTTCTGCAAACTGTGAGCTAAATAAACCTTTCTTCCTTTAGCTTGTGGATGTTAGGGTATTTTATCTAAGCAATGAAAAAAGTAACTAAGGTATCCCCCAAAACAGATACTGCCATAAGCACTAATAACAGGGAACACTGGTAGGATAGAGAAAAATGAAACTCTCACATGATGATGGTGAGAATGCAGATAGGTACAATCACTCAGGAAAATTGTTTGCAATAATCGATTAAAGCTAAGCCAACACGATGCTCCACAGTCAAGCATTTACTCTTCCTCTACATGCTTGAGAAATGTCCAAGAGACAGGTACAAGAAAGCTTATAGCAAAGTATTTTGTAATAGCTCCAAGTTGGAAACAACTTGTGTGACAAAAAAAGAAAGAAAGAAGGAAAGAAAGAAAGAAAGAAAGAAAGAAATGTTACACATTACATTCTACACAATGAAGCACAACCACATGCAATGGGTGGATCAGTCTCACAGGCATAATTTTGAACAAAAGAAACCAGAAAGAAATGAACACAGAGCATATGGGGTTCCCTTAGGTACAGCATGAAAACTAACATTTAGGGGCTGGGGATTTAGCTCAGCAGCATAAGAGCCTGCCTTGCCAAGCATATGGCCGTGAGTTCGATCCCTGGTACTGATAAAAATAAAACAAAACAAAAAACTAACATCTAAACAAAAGTATGTCACGCTTCGTGTTTAGCAGTAAAATCATAAAGAATAACGAAGAGATTATAAAGGTTGGAGTAGTAATTAGTTCTGGGGGAGTAATAATTATAAGGGAAGGGAGATGGGCTTCTGGGATGCTTAATTTTTAGAAATTTGAATATTTGTAACATATATTTACTGTATGTTAATTAGGAGTGACACAACTTGTTATATAATTTGCTATATATGCTATGTTTGGCAACCATAAGGATAAAAAGGTTGTTTCTTTTCTCCTATTCCATACCTGCTTCAGCATAAAAAGCAAGGGGTCCTCTGGCTTTTCGTAGACTAAGTTTTCAGTGATCTGCTGAGAGAGTATAGGCTTCACATTTTAGTTCTGAGAGAAAGGGATCCAGTTAGGTTACAGCTGATCAATTTTTCAAAAAATTTAAGAATCCCTACAAAGAAACAACTTTCTTAGTGCTAATAAAGCAAGCAAGTTAAGATGAAATTTGAAGGAATAAAAATTTAATTATAAATAGTAAAAATAGTAGTTTCCAAGATCAAAAAAGTAGTAAGGAAAAGTTGGTAAAATCATTGCTTTCAGAATTGTGATCTTGGTAGACTGATAATAAATTGCCTCTTTTGAGAGTAGGTGAAGAAATATCCTTCAAATAAAAATTGAAAATGCTGTGTCATCTCACATATAATGTTGTTTCGGAGACATTTGATTCTAAAAGGTAAAAGTTACGTTTAGCCACAATATTAAAAGAAAAAGAATACATTGTGTTTCAGAAATTCACTTCCACATGTTTTTGCAGTTATAAGATAACTCAAAAATTATAATAAACATATTTCTCACTTGTATAAAATAATAGACAAATATCAGATATAAAAATATTTAGCTATGTTTAATGTATCTATATTATTTAGTTATGTTTCACATATATTTCTACTTAAACACATACTACTTTTTCTTATAACAATGTTTCATGCATAAGCATCAATCGTTGAAAGATGAAAATTACAGAATGTTTAAAATTCTACTGTTTTCAATTGCTTTTGTCTTTAGGTTTAACAAGTGATAGTTCTTTGATTAAAGACAGAAACTCAGCCTAAAATCTCAGCCTTTCCTAAAGGACATTGTAAACAAAGAATGGTGTAAAGCAAGGTTAATGAAGGAGTTATCGCTTACTCTAATTTCATATGAGGAATCTGAAGTTATGAATTTAGTAATTTTCCTCAAATCACAAAGATAAAATTAGAATTTGAGCCAATTGGCTAACAGATCACAATATTCTTTTTCCTCTATGTCTTGCTTTACATGATTTGGTTTCAATGTTTTCATTTGAGGTGGGCTATTCTAATTTTACACCTTTCTGATTTCAGAATTACTTCATGTAGCTATGTTATTATATACATATTTGTGTATTGTCAGCTAAATAACCTTAACATGAAAATAAACATTCTAAGCAAACAAAAACAACACACCCAATACCCACTCTCTTCCCCTCCACCAATAAAGCTGTGGTAATCTCTTGTGGTTTGATATTGGCCAAGGAGTTATCATACCTTAAAAGCAACTGCAATGTTATATCCTAAGATTTATACTTTCTAGAATAGGAAACAATTTTTAACCTTTCCTTTTTCCTTCTCAGTTAAAGAGTGTATGTTATTAGATGGTGAAAAGATTCATCATCATTTGAAAGAATTGAGTTACTGCCTGGAAAGCCCTTTATTGTCCTTTTTAATTGCCAATATTTTGTCCTTTTTTCCTAAAAGTTAAAACTTTTAATTCTTGGCCAATGTATCAACCATCCTACCTCACCTCTCATCCCTCTGGAGGACTTAATATTATGGTATCAATTCTTGATATTTATCATCTACTATTTTTGGTAAAAAAAATCCAGTTAATATACTTCTCATTTAGACAGATTATATTTCCCATGTTAAGAGCAAATACACTAATATATACTTTTTGAAAAGGTCACAATTAAAGAGAAGGATTGAGAGGTTTACCTGGAATATTTGCAGGATGTTGTGCTCCTCCATGTACTGGAGTGAAACTTCATAAGGATCTTCATAAATTATAGGGGGGAACCTCCCATCAGGAGTTTGCTTTTGTGTACAAGAAGTCCTTTCTTGCTTGAATTCTGAAAAATCATCCTGAAACTGAAACATTCCCCAAAGAATTTTTAATAAATCTAAAAACTCTGGAAATCTTTGCAGATGTAGTTATCAATGGGATCTAGTATTGATGGACTCTGAAAACCAGGAGCTGGAGAAAAGACGGACTGTGATGAGAGACCCAGCTCAGCTTCCAGGTGTGATGCATCTCACGCCCTGGTAGGTACCTTAGACATCATTAATCTATTTTGAATACTTTCCTTTCACAGAGACTACCAATCAATTCCAAATTCCCTTCTCTTGGTAGGAACCCAGATAGCGGAAATAAGTTAATGTAACAGTAGAAGAATCAGGACTTGAAACCCAAGTTCTTGGTTCATTAGACTTTTTGGAACAGCCTCAGAGTACCAAAGGAGATGACATATCTTTTTAGTTCCCCACACCTCCTTCCCCCCTTCCTGAGACTTATGGGTCACACATACTGCAACATGTGGGTTTATTCCTCATCTTTGGTCCAACATGTATTCTCCCACCCCCTGCCCTATGGCACTTCCACCGCCATCTTGGTCTCTAACCCCCAGCCAGTGCCCTTCTCACATACAGGTTTGATTTCTGTGGTTTGAGCTTTTTCATGAATGATATTAGGGTCCATTTTGAGAAAGATGGAGGGCAGTTTTTGACAAAAGGCTTGATCCTTTCCTTGGAAATTATCGGTGAATAGGGTATCATCTGAGAAGAAAGCTTGGCTAGTGGTTGGACTTTCACTGTCTGTTGAAAGCGTGGATTTGCGGTTTAGGAATTGGCCAGTCTCAAATTTGCAGTGCAGTGTTCTATAGTTATTCTCTTTGTCCTGGTTGCTGAACGGGGGAAATATTCTGTCCTCAAGCTGTTCAAGTGTTTTGTAATAAGATGGATAGTTTTCTTGTTGGTCGGCCTGTGCATCTATGAACTTATCTTCATTATAGTCTTCTCTCTCAATCATAAATTTATCAGTATTGATGTCAGGTTGGTAGATAGCTTGCTGGTCAGTGGCTTTAGTGGCTTGGTCATGCACTTCGTGAAATTTTATAGCCGTTCTATCCCCTTCTTGGTCAGATAAGATCAGCTCAGCTTTGTCAAGTCTCTCAACTATGCTGGGCAGTATGAGGTCAATCTGTCCAGAAGTTTCTTGGTTAAGCATTCTGTGTTGATCATCCTCAGATGCTCCTCCATTAGATGGCAGAGACAATGTGTCATCAGTCTGCTGGGAAGCTCTTCCTTTGGCCTGGCTAAACAATCTGTGGTCCACCTGCTCAGAAGCTCTTTTATCAGCCTGACCAGATGACTGGGGGGCTACCTGTTCAGAAATTCTTCTCTCAGCTTGGCTGGATGACATGTACCTCACTGGCTCAGAAGCTCTTCTGTCAGCTTGACTGGGGGCCCTGTGCTCTACCTGCTCAGATGCTCTTCTGTCAGGCTGGTTGGAGGATCTGTAGTTCACCTGCTCATAAGTTCTTCTGACAGCTTGACTGGCCAACATGTGGCCCACCTGTTCAGTTCCATAAGTTATACCATATGCTGTATCAGTAGCTTGGATCGATGTCTTGTCATCAGTTGGTTCAGGTGATTTTTGGCTAAATTGTTCATGTTCTGTATACCCAGTGTCTTCAGAATTTTTGTGGTTAGCTTGAGCAGGTATGATGTCTTTAGGCTGGCCAGATACTGTTTTGATACTTTGGTCAGTTACTCTATGGGCTGTGTGGTCGTCTGCATCACTTTTGGACTGGTTCTTCTGGTTGTCTTCTTCAAGGTTGTTAGTTGGACCAGCATTTGGGGCTGCGGCTGTGCTTTCATATTCCAAGGATTCAGAGGGATCTTCTTCTAGAAGCTCATCCATTTTCCGCCCAGTTCTTGCCTGCTTTTGGTTGCTGGGTGCTGGGGGTGGGCCTCAGTTGTCTAGGCAACCTTCCATCAGTAGACAGAATTCTAGCTTCTTTGTTCAGGCCTCTAAGGAGCCCTGGGGGAGTGGCGAATACCTTGCCTTAGGTCTGGCACCAGTCACTATCAAGGGAAAGACTGCTGGGGAAGGAGAGCGAGAAAGAGAGGGACGGACAGACAGACAGACGCAGAGCCACTAAGTGCCAGCACTGTGACTGCACAGTGTCAGTGTTAGTATGTGTGCCCACTAAGTGTTCTTTTTAAGATTCTAACCTATTTTGTGGTGATGCTACCAAATTATCTTCTTTTCATTTTTAAAAACCATTTCTCAGCACTGTCTTTACAGACTATGTCCATTCTTTTACAGTTGTGTCAGGAAGAGTGTATACTTCCTAACCATACTAATCTCTCTTCCCAGTAAAAGATTATAAACTGTGGAGTTAAGCCCTCTTATCCAGGTCATTCCTGCAGGAGCATCCTCTCCCTTGTCTCAGGAGCAGGTGTGCAGCTACTTTTCATTCCGTCCAGTAGGAGCATCAAGGCTTTAAAGAACTCCAGCACGAAGGTGTATTCTTGCTGAGTTAGACACCATCTATGACTGAACTGGCAGAGGACAGAGCAAGGATCCGGTAAGAATGGATATGGAAATGACATCATGTAGTGTCATAAGAGAAGTAAGGAGGGTTAGGAGGAGGCCCATCTGAGTTCCAGAAAGAAAAGGAGGAAGGAAAGTGAGAAAGGATACCAGAAGGTGGCTGGAATTCTGTATGCCTCATATATCAGAATATCATTTCCTTTTCCTATGTTTGGGAAGTTTTCCTTAATTATTTCTATGAAAAAACCTTTGTAGTTCCTTTGTTTGCACCCCAGCTTCTTCATTCACATTCTTTATTCTCAAGTTATAGATCCTTTTGTCATCTTCTAGCCTTTGTATTGTTATTGCTTGTTTCCTTGTTATTTTTTAAAAGTTTTCCCTTTCATACTCCCATACTGCAAAATTGTCCTCCAGTTTGGATAATCTATCCTTAGTTTCTTTCAAGCTGATTTGTCATCTTTCCGTAGAGTTTTTAATTTCCTGGTGATCTCTTTGAATCTGCTTCATGTAGTCTATATTATTTTATATTCTTCATCAAATGATTCTCTCCTTTGTTTGAGTTCCTCCCTTCTTCCATCTGTGTCTGCTTGAGGGGTGCTTAGTGTCTGTTTTATTAATCTTCTTATATCTTGCTTTATGTGACTAAATATTTCCCTTTTGAACTTGTCTATGAGGTCCTGAGGCTATCTCTTTATGTCCACTGGTGCCATGTCTGATATTGCATGTTTGCTGTTCTCATTCTCCTTTGTATTTACCTGACCTGGGTCAATGTTCTGAGGGTTGGGACCTGGGGACTTTTTAAAAATTATTTAAAGGGAAAAAAAGAAAAGAAATAAAAAAACAAAGCAGTAAAAGGGTGCAAGTAATACATAATTTCAAGAAAAAATATACAGTAAGAAGTCACTAGTTAATAGGTTACATATTGTCATCTTAGAAACAGTTGTCCAAATTATAAAATTAAAGCACATAAAGTGGACATTCATACAGTGAGTTTGCAGACAGTTCCACTCAATGATCCAACGAAAGCTCAGTAATATGGTTTTCCATCCTACACACTTAAACATACATGCAGTTATATCCTTTAGACCACGTTCCTTTCCTCTCTTTTTTACAATAACAATTACACTTTTGGGTTTTACTACTCCCACAGTTTATTACTTTTTTTGAAGAGAATAAAATCAAACGTGACTAAACAAATCAGAGTCAGAACAGAAGGATGGGCATAGTACTTGATGCAAAAATAGAATGCCAGGTGATCAAAAATTGTTACCATTGTACCTCTTGCTATTTTTAAAAAGAGTTGCCCATATCATCAGGAATAATAAAATTGACCAAAACAGTACAGAATAAGACCAATAAAACCTACACTGGAGATCTTACAGGATATCAAAAGAAGATGATAGTCAAACCATAATGGGCATCATAGTAAATCTTTTTGCCTTCAAAGTGGTTGTCTATACCCTCAAACTTGACACTATCAAACAAAATAGAATATAGTAAAATCAGACAGAACAAGATGGAGAGAGCAATACGGGGGTTCAAATCAGTTAATAGGAAAACAAAAAAGTTACTAATATATCCCACTATTTTTAAATGTAGTTTTCCCTTAATTGAAAAAATAGATTAATTTAAAAGGGGGGGGGAGACTGAGATAAAAGAGGACATTGTAACAGAACAACACAGGTCAGAACCAAACAATTTAAGCATCATTGTGTTTCACCACAAGATAATCTAACATAATAGTAGTCATCATAGTGCTGCTTTCCTTGAATTATTTGAGTGTAACTTCGTATACTATAGTGTCAAGCATATCAAGACAGTGTGAAGCCATTCAAGAGAATGAAAGAATTACAGGGTATTTAAAACCAGCTAACAGAAAGCGAACCATGGTTTCTATATTATCTCTTTGCCTATAAAAAATTTTGTTTATGCTATCGCATATAGTAAAATTTAGTAAGATACAACATATTAAAATCAGTGGAAACAGTTGTACAACAGCTTGATGGGACTTCAAAACAAGTTGATATTAAATCAGCACTAGCTTTTATGATGTGTTGTTTTCTTCAAAATAGCTATTCATACTATCACAATACTAAAATCGAACAACCCAGGTTAAATTCATTGCAATTAATGAGTGAAAACATTATATGACTTCAAACCAATATGATTGGGAATCATGATTACCACATACTTTTATGTATTCTTATCACACTAGGGAAACAATTCAGTATTTATACATGTGAGTTTGATTTATTTCACTTATGAGTATTGTCTCAAGCTGCATCCATTTATTTATAAATATCTCAATGTGATCACTTTATAGCTGAGTAGTACTCCATTGTATAAAAATAACACAACTTTTTTATCCATTCCTCAGTTGATGGACACTTAGGTTGTTTCCAAGATCTGGTTATTACAAACTGTGCTGCTATAAACATGGGTACACATATATCACTGTGGTATGATGCTTTCAGTTCTTCTGGGAGTATGCCTAGAAGCAGAATAGCTGGGTCAAATGGGGCTTGTCAATTTTATTTATTCTTTCAAAGAACCAACTCTTTGATTCATTGACATTTTGGATTTTTTTTTAGTTTCTATTGCATTGATTTCTGCTCTGATTTTTATAATTTCTTTTTTTCTTTTGGCTTTGGGCTTGACTCGCTCTTCTATTTCTAGGTGTTTGAGGTGTAACATCAGGTTATTTATTTGTATTCATTCTGTTTTTCTGATGTGGGAACTCAGTGCAATAAATTTTCCTCTGAGCACAGCTTTCATTGCATCCCACAGATTCTGGTAAGTTGTATTTGTGTTTTCATTTGTTTGTAGGTATTGCCCTTAATTTCTTCTTTAATTTCTTCTGTGACCCACTGATTACTCAAGAGTGTGTTATTCAGTTTCCATGTGTTTGTGGGATTTTTGCAGTATCTTTTATCATTAATTTCTAATTTCAGAGCGCAATAATCCAATAGTATGCAAAGGGTAATTTCAACCCTTTTGCATTTATTTAAATATGTTCTGTGAATTAATATATGGTCGATTTTAGAGAATGACCCATGTACTGCTGAGAAAAATGTGTATGCTGTTGTTGTTGGGTGGAATACTCTGTATATGTCTATCAAATCCATTTGTTCACAGGTGCAACTCAGTTCTTTTATTTCTTTGCTGATTTTCTGTCTGGTTGATCTGTCCACTGGTGTCAATGGTGTGTTAAGATCTCCCGTTAGAATTGTGTTACTGCTAATTTGGTTTTTAATTTCTGTTAATACTTGTTTTATATAACTGGGTGCTCTGTAATTTGGTGCATATATATTTAAGATAGTTATCTCTTCCTCTTGGAGTTTTCCCCTAACCAGTATGTAGTGACCTTCTTTAACCCTTCTGATCACTGTTGGCTTGAAATTCACATTGTCTGCAAACAGAATACCTACCCCTGCTTTTTTGGGGGGGTTACTGTTGCATGAAGTATTGTTTTCCATCCTTTGACTTTTAGTCTGTGAGTATCCTTTTGGGTTAGATGGGTTTCTTGTAGACAGCATATGGTTGGATTTTGTTTCTTGATCCATTCTGCCAGTCTGTTTCTTTTAATTGGTGCATTGAGACCATTTACATTAATGGTTATAACTGTTATATATTCGTTGATTGTTGGCACGTTATCTTTCTGCTGTTGCATCTTTATCTTTCTGTTCTGTTTAATTGTCTGCTTTGTTTAGTGGTTTTTTTCCTAAATGTATCCAGGCTGTCTTTCAATATTTTTTGCAGGGTTGGCTTGGTGATCATGAAGTTCTTCAGCTGTTCTTTGTCATGGAAGTATCTTATTTCTCCATTGATTTTGAAGGACAGTGTTTCAGGGTACATCAGTCTAGGTTGAAAATCATTTTCCTTTAGGATCTGAAATACTTCACTCCATGCTCTTCTTGACTTTATTGTTTGTACTGAGAAGTCTGCTGTGATTCTGATAGGCTTTCCTTTATAGGTGATCTGTCTTTTTTCTCTGACTGCTTTTAGTATTCTATTTTTTGTTCAATGTCTTAGATGGTGATTATCATATGTCTGGGTGTAGTTTTATTTTGATTATGGCCATTTGGAGTTCTATATGCCTCACTGATCTTGATATCAGTTTCCAATCTCATGTTTGGGAAATTTTCAGCTCTTACTTCTCTAAATATCCTCTTGACATCCTTTATGTTGTCCCCTTCTTTTTCATTTATCTTTATCAACCTTATGTTCCTCTTTGCATCATCTTGCCGGTGTTGAATTTCCTGATTTCTTGTTATTTTTAAAAGATCTTTCCTCTCCTGTTCACTGGCTGCAATCTTGTTTTCAAGGTCTGAAATTCTATCTTCACATTCATTGAGGCGATTTTTACAACTTTCAATGGAATTTTGGATTTCCTGTATATCTCTTTGCATCTGCTTTATATATTCTGTTTGTTTCTCATATTGTTCATCCAGGGATTCTACCTTTTTGTTTAGTTCTTCTAGTTTTTAACTGTGTCTTCTTTAGCTATGTTCAGCATCTCCTTCATTTCTTTTATCATTTCTTTTTTTACCTGAGAGATTATTTCTAGTTTGAATTGCTTTAAGGCTTCCCAGAGTTGCTTCTTTATTTCAGTTACTATTATTTCAGGTATTTCAGGTATGTGGCATGTATTTTCTTCTATGTACATGGCTCCTAGGCTTTCTTGGGATGGGTTGGATGTTTGAGATTGCATTTTGGTCTTTCATTTTGTCATTTTCCTCTATTTTCTAGCTTCAAGTGTTGTTCCAAGTGAGGCAGACAGGTCCACCAGGCTGGGACAGGGTTTCGTGCCTCAGCCCGACTCACTGATCCTGGCAGGGTGCCGCGGCCTGGCCTCCAGGTGAGGGAGAGAGGTCTGCCAGGCTGCGATGGGGTTCTGCGCCTCAGTCCAACTTGGGACTTTTTGTTTCTGCTTCCTCTTCCCATCTTTTTTGCTTCTTCCAGAAGGCCCCAATTTCTTTCTTTGTTGATTACAATTCTTCTGAAGCACGCTGGCTAGATGACCTTTCACACTGCCATGTGCTAGTGAGTTGCAGACAGGGACAGCATATACTGGCCCCTCCGCGCTGAATCAGTCAAGCTGCTGTGGCCTGCACTGTATTACTTTGCATCATTTCCCCTCTATGTGGTCGCAGCTGGAGCACAGCTGTGGTAGTGGCGGTGGCAGCAGCAGGGGCAGGGGCCAGGGCAGCTGGTGGGCACTGAGTTGCTCTATCCTGGAGGCACCAGAGGCAGTGGCGTAGGGATCAGTCAAGCTGCTGTGGCCTGCACTGTCAGTCAAACTTCTGGGGTTTCACTGGGTTAGTGTGTTTAGTGTGCGCCACCCGCTGTAGGGACTTGATTTCGTATAATATATTGGGTCTCAGCCAGGTCACATGACCCAGGCCTAGCTCACTCCACCAAACCTGTTCAGAAAGGGAACAATTGACTGAAGTCACTGCTGCCCCTTGTACTTACCAGTCCTGCCCGGTCCCAGAATGTCGTCAGCCAGAGCTCCCCTATTTAGGCAATGGCTCCGCTCCCATCACTCACCATAGGTCGATGTAGGCACCCTGCCAACTCAGCTATCCTTTTGGCTCGTGGACCCACGAACTCAATGTTGAAGTAGGACCTCAGATGGCTTGGCAAGTCGCAGTGGGACCTCGGATGGTCAGCCAGTCACCTTAATTTCTTCTTGGGATGAGAGAATTCATCTCCCTCTGTTTGGGCTCCCAATTTTGTATTATGTTAAATTCTAAGTTGGGTATCTCAGGGATGCTCTGTAGCCAGTTGTTATCTATTCGCCATCTTTGCTCTTCCCCCCGGAATTGATACCTACCAAATGATTTAGACAAAGCTTCTAAGAACACATGTTGGAGAAAAGATGATCCAATAATTGGTGCTGGAAAAATATCCAATTATTGATCCATATATAAAAGAATGAGATCAATATCTCTCAACAGTTACAAGAAACCAAGTCAAAGTGGGTTAACGATTTAAATATAAGATGTGGAACTATAAAGTTACTACAGGAAAACATTCAGGACATTGAGATAGTAAAGATTTTTTTAAAAAATCCCAAAAGCGGAGGAAGCAACAATGATTACATTAAAAACACAAAATTGATTGCATCAAGTTAAAAAGCAAAAGAAACAATCAACAGAGTTAAAAGTCTACCTGTAGAAAGGAAAATATTTGCAAACTATAAATTTGCTATGAGTTTAAAGTTCAGAATATGGAAGAACTCAAACAAAATAACCCAAACTCAAATAAGCCAACTAAAGATAGGAAAAACATTTTAATAGAGATTTCTCAAAAGAAGACATACAAATAACGAACAGGTACATAAAAAATACACTCAACACCACTAATCATCAGAGTATTGCAAATCAGAACCACAAGCTATCATCTCACTCTAGTAAAAATGGCTGTTAACAAAATGGCAAAAGATAGCAAGTACTGGTGAGACTGTGAAGAAAAGATAACTCTTTCACACCACTGGTGAGAGTGTCAGTTATCTTAGCCATTATTTAAAACCATGTGGTAAGTCCTCAAAAATATATATAAAAAAACCCTCAAATGACCCAGCAATTCACTACTGCACACATGTTCAAAGAAAATTAAATAATATGCTGAAAATATATCTACACTCCTATCTTTATTATAGCACTAGTTACAACAGCCAAAAAATCGACACAACTTTTACTCAATCCTGTTTTGGAACATGAATGGACCTGGAGATCATTATGTTACATGAAAGAAGCCAGGCCCTAAAAAAGAAGTGGTCATGATCTCACTCATATGTGAAATGTAAGGAAGTTACTTTTGTAGAAATTGACGATAGAATGTTGTTTACTAGAGGTTTGGGAGAACGGGTTGGGGTGGGAGGGATGGGGAACAGCTACTCAATGGGTACTAATTTATAGTTAGATAAGAGCAAAAATCTTCATACTACATAGTATAGTATCTAGAGACAGTGCAATAATATGCCATCCGCTTCCAAAATCTAAAAGCAAAGACTAAATGCTTTCACCACAAAGAAACAATAAATGAGGAGATATATATGTTTGATCTGAGCTAACCTTATTGGCTGTGATGTATTATGTACTGTTAAAACATCACATAGGACCCAATAAATATGTACCATTTTTCTATTCAAAGCTTGACAGGATTAATGTAAATATGAAGACTTCAGAAGAGAGGAACAGAATGAGAGGGGAAGACAACTGCTAATCTCCATTGAAGATTGTATGTCCCCCAACATGGCCCTGACTTAACTAATCTCTCTATATTTAAAAAAGCAACTTAAGTGATATGTAGGGGCTTAGATACAATAGGTGCCAGTTTAACTATTTCTGTTCTTGGGAGACTAGCATATAGGTTAATTAAATTTCATTTAAATTAAAATTTTTATTGAGTGCTTGCTATGTGTTAAGCAATTAAGAACTATCATGGAAGAAGTACAAATAGTCATTTGGCACATATACACATACATATATATCTATAAATCTATATATGTGCGTATGTATAGGCCATATATATAGACATATACACTATATATTGACCACCCCTGTTCACTGCTTAATGCATATGTATCTGAAGTTGAAGATTGACAAAATGATATGAAAGTAACAATGTACAGTGAGTCTGTTTTTACGGGTTTTTGAAGTGTGATAGTCTATTGTAGCTTCTCTATATACTGGTTCTATCACCCTGGAAAATTACTTAACCTAAACTTTAGTTTCTCCATATTTAAAATGTTGACAATAATAGCATTTGCCTCATTGATTTATTGTGAAAATAAATGAGTTAATACATACAAATAGCTTAGCACAGGACTTTAGTAGACAATAAAAATAGTGGCTCATTATTATTATGTTGAAAGCTGAAGGGTTATTAATAGTTAAGTGAACAGAGGCAGTCAGTGGGAGGAGAATATTTGAGGCAGAGAGATACATGTATCAAACTCTTGGAGGCACAGCGGACCATGGGTCTGAATAATTTACAGAAATTCAATGTGCCGTAATATTACCAGAAAGGGCTGAGTGACAAGAGGTGAGGCAGAGGAGGTAGTCAGAGTCATATCATAGAAGCAGCTGGCCTTTACCCCAAAGGTATGCAGAGCCATCAAAGGAGTTCTTGGAGACTATGTGCGTGTTAGTCATTCTGGTTGTCACTGGAAAAATAGATCGATGGAGGAGAAAATTGGAAGTTAAAAAGCTTTTATTATAGACACTTCCATTTTTTAAATGGCCAAGTAAAAACCAGCACTATCATCTTATTTTAGAAATCAACTCAAGATAAGAAAGCAGACACAAAAATGTATGCTCCATCTTTGAGAATACTAGTAAAATTAGCCACAATATATGAGGGCCTGTGACAGTACATGAGGGCAGTTACAGGGAAAGAAGAAGGAATATGGGCAGGTGCAGACAAATACTGCTTGCATCTGTATATTTCAAGCAAAACTGGCAGAGAAAAGTTCCTTTAAGGGAAAATAGTCAGCAACTCATTATTTGTAGTAATAGTGTGGCAGCGGGGACAGCTCCAGATTTGGGTAATACAAATGAGAAATAGGATAGAAGAATCACAATAAAAGTCATATCTCAATTTTATGTAGGAATGAATGAAGAATCACAGTAATAAGTTGTATCTGAATTTTTTATTTTTTCACTGATAGCATGAAAAAGAGAGATTGTGCATTGAGTGCAATCATATAGCAACTGATTTTTATTAGTTGGAGAGAAATACAAGGGAAGATAACTTACAAATATGACCATGTGCCGTGAGTAACATCACTACAAACCAAGAAAAATCTTTCCTAGTTGAGGACAGGATTTTTTTTATTTAAAGAAAAAAAGCAAAACAGAAAAACGAATAGAAATAATACAGAATTTCAAAAAAATCAATACTAACAAATCACTAGTTGATAAATTAACATATTGTCATCTTAGAAATAGTTCAAGTTACAAAATCAAAGCATAAAAAGTAGACAATGACAGTGCAAACCATTGTGTTCAATGATCCAACAAAAATTTAGTAATACGGTTATGTGTCTTACACACTTAAACATACATACAGTTATATCCTTTAGAACACTTTCTATCAAGAACAGGATCTTGTTTCTTTTTCTTCTAAACTTCTGAACAATAGTTATAATAGGAAGAACTCATTGCACTCAAACAGGAGCAGTAATCAGAAGGAATTAGCAGAGAATCTGTAAAAATAGATCAAATGAAAAATGGATGAAAAGGATAATAAATAACAAAGCAAGAAAGGGAAAAACTCTCATCAGGAAAAAAAGCTATTATGGAGCATATGAAAATTTTGACAGTGCATGTTGCCGTGAAATAAAATTCAAAGCAACAAACCTCAATCACGTACTCCTATAAACAGGAACACAAAATAAAGACTTCCAAGATTTAAGAAGATATTTTGAGACTGCAAAATATCTTAAAATTGAGCTCAGAGAAGAAAGAGAAGAGAAATAGGAAAATTATCATAGAAATAAAGGTGTTATTACAGCAGCTCAAAGAACTTTAAACATGACTGAAAACACAGTGGAGTCAAAGAAAATGGAGTGTTTAGCTGGGGATTTAGCTCAGTGGCACAAGAGGCTGCTTGGCAAGTGCGAGGTCATGAGTTTGATTCCTGGTATCAAAAAAAAAAAACCCCACCAAATTTTTAAAGGCAAGAAACAGGAAACAATCCACAAAGAATTTAGAAGGATTAGAGATAAAAATAATTGATGAGATACATATAAGAAGCTATCTTTCTTCTAGTGAATGTGTTTGGTTATTTTTATCAAAGATAAGGTGTCTGAGTATGTTTCGAGTTGTTTCTGCATCTTCTAATCTGTTCTATTGAGCTTTGGGTCAGTTTTTCTGCCAGTACCATGATGTTTTTATCTCAGTAGCTTTGTAGTATAATTTCTAGTCAGGGATTATGATGTCACCTGCTTTGCCTTTGCTACCCAGAATTGCTTTTCTTTTTTTTTTTTTTTTTTTTTTTATTTAAGAGGAAAAAGAGAAAAACACAAAACAAACCAAAGCGGCGTAAGGGTACACGCAATACAGAACTACAAAACAAAACAAAACAAAACAAAACAAAAAACCATAACAGTAAGAAATTACCTGCTAGTAGATTACACACTATCTTCTTGAAAATAGTTCCTCAAATCACAGTATCAAAGAACACAAGGTGGACATTCAAACAGGGAGACTGCAAACAGCTGTGTTCAATGTTCCAAAAACATTGATAAAGTCAGCTATTTAACACCCCCAAACACACTTGCTGTTATATCCGTTAGAGCTCCTTTTCTTTTTTTTTTTTTCCCTCTCTTTTTTACAACAAAATTTACACATCTTGGATTTTATTACTCCTTAGTGCTTATTACTTTCTTTGGTGGGGGGGGGGAAGAATACAGTCAAATATGGCAAAACAAAGCTGTCAGTCAATACCAAGGATAGACGTAGCACATGGTGTAGAACAGAGTACAAGTTTATCAACAATGGTTATCAACGTTGTCCCTTGTTTCCTTAAAAAGAATTGTCTATCTTATTAGATATTATAAAGTTGGACAAAACAGTAGAGAACAAGACCAATAAAACTTAGGCGTTGTAAAAATTACAGGACTTCCAAAGAAGACAATAGTCAAACCAGAATGGGTATCTTAGTGAATCTTATTGTCTTCAAAGTAGTTGCCTATGTCTTCAAACTTGATACTATCATATAGAATGGAACAGAGTCTAATCAGTCAAAACAAGATCGTGGGAGTACTACAGGACTTCAAAACAAGTTAATAGGAAATCGAAAAGAGTTACTATTTATATATCCTAATTTTTTTGAATTTTTTCTTTAATTAAGACAAACATAAGAAATGACTAAATAATTTTTTTTGAAACAATAAGGGGGAGATTGAGATAAAACAGGACATAACAATATAACAATAGAGGTCACAGCATGACTGTTTCAATAACCTAGTACTTCACCACCTTATAACCTGACTTAATAGTAGTTACCATAGTGTCTTTTTCCTTGAAATATTTGGGTAAAACTTCATATACTCTAGCTTCAAATATTTTCATATCAAGAAGCCCAGAATAAAGCCTTTCTAATTAATGAGTGAAAACTTTATAAGGCTTCAAGGCCACCTAATGGGGAATCATGATTACCACATATTTTTATATATTTGAATCATTACTTACATTAGGGAAACTATTCGGTATTCACACATGCGAGATTGATTTATTTCACTTATGAGTATGGTCTCAAGCTGTGCCCATTTATTGATAAATATCTCAATGTGATCCTTCTTTATAGCTGAATAATACTCCATTGTATAGAAATACCACAACTTTTTTATCCATTCCTCAGTTGATGGGCACTTGGGTTGTTTCCAAGATCTGGCGATTACAAATTGTGCTGCTATAAACATAGGTGCACATATATCACTGTGGTATGATGCTTTCAGTTCTTCTGGGAATATGCCTAGAAGTGGAATAGCTGGAATAAATGGGATTTCCAGTCCCAACTTTTTGAGAAATCTCCAGACAGATCTCCACAAAGGCTGTACCAGTCTACACTCCCACCAGCAGTGCAGGAGAGTTCCTTTTTCCCCACAGCCTCTCCAGCATTTGTTGTCGGTTTTCTTGATCCTGGCCATTCTTTCAGGAGTGAGATGGTATCTCAGTGTGGTTTTAATTTGCATTTCTCTAATGACCAATGATGATGAGCATTTTTTCATGTATTTATTTGCCATTTGCATTTCTTCATCTGAGAATTGCATATTCATCTCAGATGCCCATTTTTGGATTGGATCTTTGAATTTTGGAGGTCTGAGTTTCTTTAATTCTTTATATGTTTTAGACAAGAGGCCCTTGTCTGAGAGAGAGTTCACTAAAATCTTTTCCCAGTTTGTGGGTTTTCTTTTCACTATGCTGGAGATTTCTTTTGACATGCAGAAACTTTTTAATAAGAAGTGGTCCCAGTTATTGATTCTGGGAAGTATTTCCCGTGCGGTTTGAGTCCTGTTCATGAATTCTTTACCTACTCCTATGTCTCCAAGGTTTCTACCTATTTTGTCTTCCAATAGATTTAGTGTTTCTGTTTTAATATTCAGATCTTTGACCCATTTACATTTTAATTTAGTACATGGTGATAGACATGGGTCTAGCTTTAGTTTTCGGCAAATGGAGAGCCAGTTTTTCCAGCACCATTTATTAAAGAGACTGTCGTTCTTCCAGTGAACCTGCTTGGCTCCTTTATCAAAAATAAGGTGGTTGAGTGTGTTCGTAGTTGTGGTTGTATCTTCTAATCTATTCCACTGATCTTCAGCTCTGTTTTGATTCCAATACCATGTTGATTTTACTACTGTTGCTTTGTAGTATAACTTCAAGTCAGGGATTGTGATGCCTCCTGCTTTGTCTTTGCTGCTTAGAATTGCCTTTGCGATTCTAGGTCTCTTCTGGTTCCAGATGAAATTTAGGAGTGATTTCTCTAGATCTATAAGGTATGTTGATGGTATTTCTATTGGGATTGCATTGAATCTGTATAACAGTTTTGGGAGAATGGCCATCTTCACAATGTTTGTTCTTCCTATCCATGAGCAAGGGATGTCTTTCCATTTTCTGAGATCATCTTCAATTTCCTTTTTCAGTGTATTATAATTTTCACTGTATAAGTCTTTCACTTCTTTCGTAAGAGTAATTCCTAAATATTTCATTTTTTTGCTTGCTAATGTGAATAGTCCAGTTTCTCTTATTTCCCTCTCTGTGATTTTGTTGTTTGTGTATAGGAATGCTATTGATTTCTGAGTATTCATTTTGTATCCAGCCACATTACTGAATTTATTTATTGTATCTAAGAGTATTTCAATGGAGTTTAGGGGGTCTTCTATGTAGAGTATCATGTCATCTGCAAACAATGATAATTTAACTTCTTCTTTTCCTATCTTTACCCCTTTTATTTCTCTTTCTTGCCTAATTGCTCTGGCTAGTACTTCCAGTACTATATTAAATAGGAGTGGTGATAAAGGACATCCTTGTCTTGTACCCGATTTTAAAGTAAAGGCTTTCAATTTTTGGCCATTTAGTATGATGCTGGCTGTTGGTTTGTCATAAATGGCCTTTATTATATTGAGGTAAAGACCATTTATTCCAATTTTCTGTAAAGTTCTTATCATGAATAAGTGTTGGACCTTATCGAAGGCTTTTTCTGCATCTATAGAGATGATCATGTGATTCTTATTTTTGGCTTTATTGATATGGTGGATTACATTTATTGATTTGCGTATGTTGAACCATCCTTGCATTCCTGGGATGAATCCCACCTGGTCATGGTGTATAATCTTCTTGATGATTTGCTGGATCCTATTTGCCAATATTTTATTGAGGATTTTTGCATCTGTGTTCATTAGGGAGATCGGTCTATAGTTCTCTTTTATAGTTGGGTCTTTCTCAGGTTTTGGTACTAGAGTAATATTTGCTTCCAGGAATGACTTAGGAAGGATTGCTTCCCTTTCAATTTCATTGAATAGTTTGAGGAGTGTCGGCATTAGGTCTTCTTTATATTTCTTGTAGAATTCTGCAGTGAATCCATCTGGGCCTGGGCTCTTCTTGGTGGGCAAGGACCCAATTACATTCTCAATTTCATTAGCAGAGATTGGGTTATTCAACAGTTTTATATCCTCTTGATCTAGCTTTGGTACTTCATATGCTTCTAAGAATCTGTCTATTTCTTCTGTGTTATCAAACTTTTGAGAGTAGAGGTTTTCGAAATAGGTGTTGATGATCCTCTGTATTTCTATTGGGTCTGTAGTGATTTCTCCTTTTTCATTTCTTATTGCATGAATTTGAGCTTTTTCTTTCCTTTTTAAAATAAGGTTGGCTAGGGGCTTATCGATTTTATTTATTCTTTCAAAGAACCAACTCTTTGATTCGTTGATTCTTTGGATTGTTTTCTTAGTCTCTATTGCATTGATTTCTGCTCTGATTCTTATAATTTCCTCTCTTCTTTTGGCTTTGGGCTTGACTTGCTCTTCTTTTTCTAGCTGTTTGAGGTGTAGCATCAAGTTATTTACTTGTATTCGTTCTGTTTTCCTGATGTGGGAACTCAGTGCAATAAATTTTCCTCTCAGAACGGCTTTCATTGCATCCCACAGATTCCGGTAAGTTGTATCTGCATTTTCATTTTCTTTAAGGTATTGTTTAATTTCTTCTTTAATTTCTTCTGTGACCCACTGATTACTCAAGAGTGTATTATTTAGTTTCCATGTGTTTGCGGAATTTTTGCAGTATCCTTTGTCATTAATTTCTAATTTCAGAGCGCTATGATCCGATAATATGCAAGGGATGATTTCAACTCTTTTGCATTTGCTTAAATATGTTCTGTGAGCTAATATATGGTCTATTTTAGAAAATGATCCATGTACTGCTGAGAAGAATGTGTATTCTGATGTTGTTGGGTGGAACATTCTGTATATGTCTATCAAACCCATTTGTTCACAGGTGTGATTCAGTTCTGTTATTTCTTTGCTCATTTTCTGTCTGGTTGATCTGTCCCTTGGTGTCAGTGGTGTATTAAGGTCTCCTGTTACAATTGTGTTACTCATAATTTGAGTTTTCATTTCTGTTAATAATTGTTTCATATAACTGGGTGCTCTGGAGTTTGGTGCGTATATATTTAAGATAGTTATCTCTTCCTCTTGGAGTTTTCCCCTTACGAGTATGTAGTGACCTTCTTTGTCCTTTATGGTCATTGTTGGTTTAAAGTTCACGTTGTCTGCAAACAGAATGGCTACTCCTGCCTTTTTTTGGATTCCTGCTGCATGAAGAATTGTTTTCCATCCTTTGACTTTCAGTCTGTGAGTATCTTTCTGGGTTAGATGGGTTTCCTGTAAACAGCATATGGTTGGATTTTGTTTCTTGATCCATTCTGCTAGTCTGTTTCTTTTGATTGGTGCATTGAGACCATTTACATTAATGGTTATTACTGTTAAATGCTGGTTAATTGTAGGAATGTTATCTCTCTGCTGTTGCATCTTTATCTTTCGGTTCTGTTTAATTATTTGCTTTGCTTAGTGGTTTTTTCCTTTGTGTATCTAAACTGTCTTTCAATATTTTTTGCAGGGTTGGTTTGGTGTTCATGAAGTTCTTCAGCTGTTCTTTGTCATGGAAGTATCGTATTGCACCATCTATTTTGAATGATAGTTTTGCAGGATATATCAGTCTTGGTTGGAAATCATTTTGCTTTAGGATCTGGAATACTTCACTCCATGCTCTTCTTGACTTTATCGTTTGTGCTGAGAAGTCTGCTGTGATTCTGATAGGTTTTCCTTTATAAGTGATTTGTCTTTTCTCTCTGACAGCTTTTAATAATCTATTCTTGTGTTGGATTTCTGGGATGGTGACTATTATATGTCTGGGTGTAGTTTTATTTTGGTTATGACTGTTTGGAGTTCTATATGCTTCACTGATCCTGATGTCAGTTTCTGATCTCATGCTTGGGAAATTTTCAGCTATTACTTCTCTAAATATCCTCCTGACATCCTTCATGTTGTCTCCCTCTCTTTCATTAATCCCTATCATTCTTATGTTATTCTTCTTTGCATCGTCTTGCAGTTGTTGAATTGTTGTTTCCTGGTTCCTTGTTATTTTCAAAAGATCTTTCCTTTCCTGTTCACTAGCTGCAATCCTGTCTTCAAGGTCTGAAATTCTATCTTCACTTTCATTAAGGCGGTTTTTACAACTTTCAGTGGAGTTTTTTATTTCCTGTATATCTCTGTGCATCTGCATTATGTATTCTGTTTGTTTCTTATATTGCTCGTCTAGGGATTCTATCTTTTTGTTTAGTTCCTCCAATTTTTTATCTGTGTTTTCTTTAGATATATTTAGAATCTCTTTCATTTCTTTTATCATTTCTTCTTTTATCTGGGAGATTATTTCGAGTTTGAATTTCTTTAAAGCTTCCTGGAGTTGCTTGTCAATTTCAGTGGCTATTGTGTCCGATATATGAGGTGGATGGGATATATTTTCTTCTATATACATCGCTCCTAGGGTTTCTTGAGATGGGCTGGAGGTTTGAGGTTGTAATTTGGTCTTTCGTTTTGTCATTTTCCTATATTTCTGTGTTTCAAGTGTTACTTGAAAGCTTCCTCAGGATCTGTTGAAAATCCTCTTCTATGTTTGGAGCTACTGGGACTCTGGCGCCGCGCTACTCCAAGCCATTAGGCCTACAGAACCAGTGGCCCTCCTCTGCCTGCTCAGAACTCCGCAGTTCCAGACAAGCTGGGCCTCAGGGACACTGTGCGCCCACCTGCCCCTTGGAAGCTCCACAGTTCTTCAATCGCAGCCGGGTTAGGGTACTCACCACAGGCCGCAGTGGTTCAGGAACCTGTGGACCCTCCCTGGTTGCAGAGATATCCACAGTCCTCCAGACACGCAGAGAGGCCAGTGAGGGCACCCCAGATCTGCCCATCTCCTCCTCTGCAGACCTGTGGCCAGGCGAGGCAGCTAAACAGGCTGGGCTAGGCTGGTAGTGTGGGCCAGCCCACCTATTGGGAGCTCAGCAGGTCTCCAAATGAAGCCGGGAATGGGGAGGCTGATGTGGAAGCCTTAAACCCACCTCTCTCCTTCACTGCACCTGGAAGCCTGAGGGAACTCCAGCAGTCTGGGCGCAGAAATCCAGAGTCCTCCAGACACGCAGAGAGGCCAGTGAGGGCACCCCAGATCTGCCCAGCTCCTCCTCTGCAGACCTGTGGCCAGGCGCGGCAGCTAAACAGGCTGGGCTAGGCTGGTAGTGTGGGCCAGCCCACCTATCGGGAGCTCAGCAGGTCTCCAAATGAAGCCGGGAATGGGGGGGCTGATGTGGAAGCCTTAAACCCACCTCTCTCCTTCACTGCACCTGGAAGCCTGAGGGAACTCCAGCAGTCTGGGCGCAGAAATCCAGAGTCCTCCAGACACACAGAGAGGCCAGTGAGGGCACCCCAGATCTGCCCAGCTCCTCCTCTGCAGACCTATGGCCAGGCGCGACTGCTAAACAGGCTGGGCTAGGCTGGTTGTGTGGGCCAGCCCACCTATCGGGAGTTCAGCAGGTCTCCAAATGAAGCTGGGAATGGGGAGGCTGATGTGGAAGCCTCAAACCCACCTCTCTCCTTCACTGCACCTGGAAGCCTGAGGGAACTCCAGCAGTCTGGGCGCAGAAATCCAGAGTCCTGCAGACACGCAGAGAGGCCAGTGAGGGCACCCCAGATCTGCCCAGCTCCTCCTCTGCAGACCTGTGGCCAGGCGCGGCAGCTAAACAGGCTGGGCTAGGCTGGTAGTGTGGGCCAGCCCACCTATTGGGAGCTCAGCAGGTCTCCAAATGAAGCCGGGAATGGGGAGGCTGATGTGGAAGCCTTAAACCCACCTCTCTCCTTCACTGCACCTGGAAGCCTGAGGGAACTCCAGCAGTCTGGGCGCAGAAATCCAGAGTCCTCCAGACACGCAGAGAGGCCAGTGAGGGCACCCCAGATCTGCCCAGCTCCTCCTCTGCAGACCTGTGGCCAGGCGCGGCAGCTAAACAGGCTGGGCTAGGCTGGTAGTGTGGGCCAGCCCACCTATCAGGAGCTCAGCAGGTCTCCAAATGAAGCCGGGAATGGGGAGGCTGATGTGGAAGCCTTAAACCCACCTCTCTCCTTCACTGCACCTGGAAGCCTGAGGGAACTCCAGCAGTCTGGGCGCAGAAATCCAGAGTCCTCCAGACACGCAGAGAGGCCAGTGAGGGCACCCCAGATCTGCCCAGCTCCTCCTCTGCAGACCTGTGGCCAGGCGAGGCAGCTAAACAGGCTGGGCTAGGCTGGTAGTGTGGGCCAGCCCACCTATCGGGAGCTCAGCAGGTCTCCAAATGAAGCCGGGAATGGGGAGGCTGATGTGGAAGCCTTAAACCCACCTCTCTCCTTCACTGCACCTGGAAGCCTGAGGGAACTCCAGCAGTCTGGGCGCAGAAATCCAGAGTCCTCCAGACACGCAGAGAGGCCAGTGAGGGCACCCCAGATCTGCCCAGCTCCTCCTCTGCAGACCTGTGGCCAGGCGAGGCAGCTAAACAGGCTGGGCTAGGCTGGTAGTGTGGGCCAGCCCACCTATCAGGAGCTCAGCAGGTCTCCAAATGAAGCCGGGAATGGGGGGGCTGATGTGGAAGCCTTAAACCCACCTCTCTCCTTCACTGCACCTGGAAGCCTGAGGGAACTCCAGCAGTCTGGGTGCAGAAATCCAGAGTCCTCCAGACACGCAGAGAGGCCAGTGAGGGCACCCCAGATCTGCCCAGCTCCTCCTCTCCAGAATTGCTTTTCTATTCTAGGTGTCTTCTGGTTCCAAATGAATTTTATGATTTTTTTCTTGGATTCTGTGAGCTCTACTATTGGTATTTTGATTGAGATTGCAAGAAATCAATATAAAATTTTGGAAGTAAGACCATTTCACTCTATTGGTTCTTCTTCCCCAAGAACAGGGGATATCTTTTTATTTTCTGATACCCACTTCCATCTCCTTTTTCAGAGTACTGTAGTTTCCAATGTAAAGGTCTTTTGCTTCCTTTAATAAGTTGATTCCTTTGTATTTCATTTTTTGGGTGCTATTGGGAAAGGTGTTGTTTCCCCAATTTCTCTTTCAGTGAATTTGTTATTCATGTGCAGGAATACTATTGATTTTTCAGTGTTGACTTCATATCCAGCTATGCTGTGAATTTGGTTATTAAATCTAGAAGTCTTTTGCCAGTGTTTTTGGGGCCTTTAATGTACAGTATCATGTCATCTAAAAATAATGAGAATTTAACAACTTCTTTTCCTATCCTTATTCTATTTCTTCTATGTACATGGCTCCTAGGCTTTCTTGGGATGGGTTGGATGTTTGAGATTGCATTTTGGTCTTTCATTTTGTCATTTTCCTATATTTTCGAGCTTCACGTGTTGTTCCAAGCTTCCACTGGGCATGTTGGAAATTGTCTCATGTCCTGGACTCCTGGGACTCCTCTGGTAGTGTAGCTCCCTCCTTGGGCAGCGAAGCTCCCGGATTAAGAGAAGGTTGCTAGGCCACTCTCACGTAGACCTAAAGCCTCCTTAAGCTATACTGCTCCCCCCCTGTGGCAGTAAAGCTTCCCTCCTCAGCAGGGCTGCTCCCTCCTCCAGGCAGAGACAGTAGTGCTAGATCTCTCCAGACTGAAAGAAGGTCGCAGGCAAAGTTGGAGCAGTTTCCCTCTGCTTGGCCCAGTTCCCTCCTTCAGATGGGGCAGATACCCTGTGCCATCCGTGTGAGAGAGGGTGGTCGGCAAGGCTGGGATGGGGTCCCGTGGCTTGGCCCTTCTCACTGTTCCTGGCAGGAAGCTGCGGCGTGGCCCCCAGGTGAGAGAGAGAGGTCTGCCAGGCTGGGATGGGGTTCCACAGCTCGACCCTTTCTTCAGTGGCTTTTAATATGTTCTTGTATCAAATTTCTGAAATCTTGACTACTATATGCCTTGGTGTATATTTTTTTGATCATGGCTAATTGGAGTTCTCTATGCTTTGTTTATCTCTATTCCAATTCTTTTTTCCCTGCTCAGGAAGTTTTCTGCCATTACTTCTGTGAACCAGCTTTTTAATTTGCACCATCTTCTGCTTTTTCTTTGTCTGAGAAATTATTCCTCATTTAACTTTTTTCTAGACTCCCATTCATCTGTTATTTATGCTGTTACCACTTCAGAGAATCCAGAATTGTTCTACCTCATCACTCCTGGGTTTCCCTTTGGTGAGCTGAAAGTCTAGAGTTCCATTTTTCCCCTTCTTTTGATGTAAAGTCTCACTGTGTAGTCCAGACTGGCCTTGAACTAATGCCAATGTGCCTGCCTTAATCTCCCAACACCACAATGTCTCCTGTTCTGCCAAAAGCAGTTGTCTATATCTTCACACACAATGAGCTCAAACAAAGCAGTGTAAAACTGACCAAAACAAAAGAATGAAAGCATTACTGGCCTTCAAAACCAGAGGAAAGGAAAATCAACAATGGTTACCATAATGTATGTTGTTCTCTTCAAAATAGCTGTCCAGGCCTTTACACATATTGAAAACAAATGATAGACTAAAATCAATCAAAACCAAGAATAAAAGCATTATTGGACTTCAAAAAAGATGACAGAAAATCAGCAATGGCTACCATAGTGTCTTATTTTCTTCAAAATACCTATTCATACCATCACATGTAATAAAATCAATTCTTATTTGGTCGCATGTGTCCATGTGGCTTCCTCTTTACATGCACTTCTTTACATTTAGTATATTTCAACAACTTCACCTTGATTTTGACACATTCTTTGGATTCAGTTGAGGGCTTTCTGTGTCCACTCCCCGAGCTTCAGCCATCTCCTTGTGGGATGAAACCTGAAGTTAGAAACTTCAGGGATAAATTACAAACAAGTCATCTTAGAATGGGAGTATTTGGGGACTTTCAGACTCTAAATGATCTGCAGCTTTTTTGCCTTCCTTTCTCATGTCTTCCTGTCTAACAAAGGGCATCTGAAATGAATAGACACTTCTCAGAAGAGATGCAAATGGAAAATAAATACTTGAAAAAAATGTTCAATGTCATTGATCATTCAAGAGATGCAAAATTACAACAATGCTGAAATTTCATCTCACTCCAGAAAGAGTAGTTATCATCAATAAATCAACCAGTAACAAATACTTATGGGGCTGTGTGGAAAAAGGAATATTTATCTACCATTGGTGAAGTGTAGGCTGGAATAATCACTGAGAAAATCACTGTGGAGAGGCCTCAAAAATCTAGGATTAGACGGTCCATTCAACTCAGCTATTTTCCTTCTGAGTATCTTCCCAGAAGACTTAAAAGCATCACACCACAGCTATATATCTCCATATGTATTTCCATATATATCTCTATTTATCTATCTATCTCCACGTTTATAGCAGGACAGCACAGTTGCAATAGCTAAATATTGGGAATAACCCAGATGCTTGTTAACTGAGGAATGGATAAAAGATGTTTTTGTTTTTTAAATACAGTGGAGTACCACTTACTTGGCCATAAAGGAGAGTAAACTTGAGACTCTCCTAGGTAAATGGATGCACCTTGAGACCATATGCTTAAGTGAAATAAATCCTACACAAGTATAAATATTGCATTGTTTCTCTGGCATGAGAAGCCAACAATGTAAATAAGGACTAAAGTATATAATAGTTATTGTGAAATAGGAAGATTGTTCAAAAGAAATGGGAGGGGAGGAGAAAAGAAGAGAAAAAGATAAAAGAGGGATAAGAGAGAAAGTTTTGCAAATAAAGAGAAAAAGGGTTGAAGGGAGGGGAGGGGATTAGGGGGGAAAAAAGGACTCAGGATATGTTATATAAAGGTACAAATTCCCTATGATAAATATGGTCATTTTGCATATCTAAATTGTACCAGTAAGCTTAATAAATTTTTTTTCGTGTCGTATATTTTGCAATGTTACAATTTGCAAATTTAAATGTTAAACATTGTCCCTGGTTTTCCAAAAGAAATAGATTTTAATGAAAAAAATTGTTACATTAGTGCAACTAAAAAGTTTTTTCAAAATGTATAAGATAGTGTACTTGGAAAAATATTTGAGCGGAGACCTTGTTCTGGTTTTTTAAGAAGATAAATTAGTTACTTGGAGCCATCACCTTTGTGTGATTTACATATTTCTTGTCACTAGGTGGCAGCAAAGATTCATGATTGAATCAGGCATCGCTATACTTTGGGATTATTTTTGAAATATAATCTCCCAAGTAAACTTGGACAGAATTCATTTGCCATTAATTTTAAAAACATAATTTTCTAAATTTCTGGTCAAATATAAAGTAAGCCTAGCAATGGCTTTCAAGTTTAGTGAAGAGAGCAGTGTTTATCTGTTTCTTTACTTATTTGTTTTACTAACGCGATAAACATGTACCACGCTTTATTCAATGCTAGATATTGTGTTCTTGAGGATGTAAGCTAAATAAGACACTGTTCCTGCTCCAGGGCACCTTGTCTCATAATTTTTTAAAACAATATTTTATTTCTACCCTAAATAAAGGAGAGGATAAAACACAGTAATACATACCATGGATTTGATGCTTACATTGTGGGAGACATTTTTTAAGTGCTTTACTTCTGTTGTCTTACTTGATATTCACAATAAAGATCAGAGGTAGGTTAATATTGCTACTTCATAGGTAGGAACGAGAGGCCGAGTGAGGCTAGGCACTGTTCACAGCATAGATGAGCCCAGCATTTGAACTTAGGCATTACCAATATAACACCTGGACACTGCATTTCAGTATCATACAGTTTCCCTCATAAGTTTTGTCCTCAAAAAGAAGCGAGCCCCCAAATCACCTGCAAAAATAAATAGAATCATGTGAATTAAATGCTCCTTTTTTAAAGGTCTATGTTGAGTCTCAGCCAAGATCCTCTTCTCTCCCACATTACTGTCAACAGAGGAATAAAACAAAAGAATTGGGAAACAAAGCTTGTGTATCATCTCTGTCAATGAAAGAGGCAAAATTGGAGACTTTGCCTTTAGATCTGTTAGCCCAGTGGGGTTAGCAACACCGGTTCTAACACTAACGTGCTTTCTCCCTCGCCTCCCTGAAGGAAATTCCAAGGCGAGTCTCATCCCCAACCTTCATGCAGTGCTGGGTCCCGCCTGGAGCAGAACCAGTGGAGGAAGCGGGTTCTGCGCTAAGCATGCGAAGTTTATCCTTCCCATATTTACCAATCAGGTAAGTCACCCTTATCTCCTCTGAGCAGACAGAGGCCAGCAATTAAGAGTCACTGAGTTCCTTCTAGGAAAAAAACACCTAAAGTTGTGGAGGAGCATTCCTCCCTAATATTTGCTAACTTTTGAGAGCTGTTTGCCATTTAATTTTTTAATTTTCTAGACAGAAGAGTAGCTCCCTAAGGACATCTGCACTGCAGTCCCCAGAGCCTGTAAATGTCCTCTTACATGGCTGAGGGGAGTTAAGGCTGCAGATGGCATTACACTGAGGTGGGAGATAGTGCTGGGCTGTACAGGTGGGCTCAGTACCGTCACCCTTCATTGTGGAAGAGGGATGCAGAAGGGTCACAAAGATAGCACCATAAGAAGGACTTGGTCTCCAGCACTGAAGAAATGTCCTCTTAAAAATATGTTTGATAAATGTGGAAACTTCTGGTCCATAAGAAGATATAATATGAGTGAAAGGGGAAAATCTCAGTGAATTAAAAGTCAAATGCTCCACTGCCACCCTAAGGTCCCACAAAGATAAAAATGGGACCCATAAGACAGAGAAGTTACAACTTGTATGGGACAATCAAGGTCTATTTTACTCTCTCTGTTTCTCTTGCGACGCCATGGCATTTAGCAAAGTCACTTCTGAATGTACTATATGTGATACTGGACGTCAAGAGAAGTTGTACTTGCACAACGTTTGATGGAGTTTAAGGCTGAGTAGCACAATTTCACAACCCGGAGCAAATTTAATGATGACATCAGGAATCTTCAGGGAGATTCAAAGAAGCAGCGTGGGTCTCAGAAGAGACCAGATGGTGTGGATCAGTTGTTTTTCTCTATTTGAAGATTCCGTGAATTTTCTGAACTTCATCATTCATTAAAACTGCATTTTCTCTTAAGAAATTATAGTGATATATATGTTTGACTTGAAGTCACAGCTATTTCTGATACTTCTAAGAGTCTGGGCCACGAGGAATCAGCCATTTCACACATCCTTGAGGACAGATGTGCTCCGCCATAAGGCCTCTCCCCCAAGAAATGTACTTCAAAGCTGAGTCACTGTAACTCTGCTGGTTCACTCAGCACAGTCATGATGGCCAGGCGTGATGGCTCACACCTGTAATCCCAGCGCCCTGAGAGGCAGCAGCAAAAGGATCATAAGTTCTAGCCCAGCCTGGGTAACTTAGGGACTTGGTAGAGCCCTGTCTCCAAATTAAAAATAAAGAAAGGTGTGGGGCTGTGCATGGTGTGAGGAAGGACTGGTAATTTTTCAGCACGCCTTCTTTTAGGTTGCTTTAAAACAGCTACTTTTGTTTTGGGGTTTTCTGCTTTGATCCACTTCCCCTACTTCCCGCGGTGTCTTCCCTGGCTCAGCACTGCCTGCCCGGTTCCTGCTCCTTATCCCGTCCCAGCTCTATACCTGCATTTCCTTCCTGGAAGACAAGATCCTCCAAAAGGAATTTTGTTTCCAGATCTTCCAGAAGACGCCCAAGTCTTCTTCTAAAACAGAAGCCAATGCCAGACGAGTTTTGTGGCTCTTGGTGGTTTCCTTTACCCATTTGTATTTGGCGGTTTATAGAAATATCTCGTAATACAATTTTTAGGTAGATACTGCTCATAAATCTTTATCTTTGTGATCCAGTTGCTTTCCCTGCTTGGGTGGGGGATTTGGGAAAATGGAAAAGCTATGTTTACATTGCCTTATCTTCCTGGGAACCATATTAATTTTTAAAGTAAACTTTAACTATTAATATCCTTAAATTAGCTAGTATATTCCTGCCACATGCTGTATCCCGTTAAATGATACCCAGGGTAGCCCAGCTTTATGAAAATGTCCCTGAAACTCTCTTTGGATCACTTTTTTGGTCACATGTAGGTTATCTTCTGATCTTAATTTGATTTCTCTCTTAAAAGTAATCATATTGATTAGCTAAAGTGAATAAATACCTTTGGATATTCTGTTTCTCATGGTAAATTATTCGTGTGCTCAGTTCCAGCTAAGCTTTATTTTGGGACTATTATTTGTGCCAGACACTGAACTAGTTACAAGAGACAGAGTTGAACAAACTATAGGCCCTACACTGAGGAGCTCGTGGTCTGATATGTTTATTTGTGGGTAGTAGGGCCCTTTTCTTTTCTTTTCTTTTTTTTTTTTTTTTACATTTTTAAAATTTTATTTAAGGAGAAAAAGAAAAAAAAGCAGAAAAAGGGTACAAGTTATACAGATTTACAGAAAAAAAATAAACAGTAGGAAATCACTAGTTAATGGATTACATATTGTCATCTTAGAAATATTTGTTCAAGTTACAAAATTAAAGCTTATAAAGTGGACATTCCACCAGTGAGACTGCAAACAGTTCTGTTCAATGATCCAACAAAACTCAGTAATATCATTATCTATCTTATACACTTAAATATACATGCAGTTATATCGTTTAGAGCACTTTCTTTTCCTCTCTTTTGTACAATGACAATTACACATTTTGGGTTTTGTTACTCCCACAGTTCTTATTACTTTTTTGGAAGAGAGTAGAACCAAATGTGACATAACAGAACAGAGTCAGTCATATCAAAAGGGTGGACATAATATGTAATGTAAAGGCATAATACAAGATAATCAACAATGGTTACCATAATGCCTCCCGCTATCTCTAATAGAATTGCCTATATCATCAGTTATAATAAAATTGATAAAAACAGTAAAGAACAAAACCAACAAAACCAAAACATTGGAGACATTACAGGTCTTCAAAATTAGATAATAGTCAAGCAGAATGGGCGTCATTCACAGCTGTTGCCTAAACTTTCGAACCTGGTACTATCAAGCAAAACAGAATAGAGGCATATCAGTCAAAACAAGATGGTGAAAGCAATACAGGGCTTCAAATAAAGATAATGGAAAATCAAGAAGGTTACTATAATATATCCTGCTATTTTTTTATTTACTCTTGCCTTAATTAAAAGGATATAAATAAAAAAGTGAATAATAAAATGGAGATTGAGATAAAAGGGGGCATAACAGCAAAACAGCACAGATCAAAACAACCATTTAAGCAAAATAGTGTTTTACCACATGATAATCCCGACATAAAAGTAGTTACCATATTGTCTCTTTCCTTGAAATCTTTGAGTATAACTTAGTATACTGTAGCATCAAATATATCAAAACAATGTAAAACCATTTAAGAGAATGACAGTATTACAGGGTATTTAGAATCAACTAACAGAAAATGAACAATGGTTTCTGTGTAATCTCCTTGTCTATAAAAGTTTTTGTTTATATTATCACATATAATAAAATCCAATAAGATACAACCTGTTTAGACCAATGGAGACAGAAGAACAAAAGCATGATGAGACTTCAAAACAAGATGATACTGAATCAGTATTACCTATTATGATGTCATTTTCTCCAAAATAGCTGTTCCTATCATCCAATCTTCTCTGCCTCATTTCTGTTGAGCTCTTTTTCTGTCATTAGTTGTCAAGTTTGTCTTCTTCATTTTGTTTTCTGCTCCATTCATTGTGGCCTCTCTGCCACTATTTCTGGATTCTTCGTATTTTTGTTTTTTAGAATATCCTGCAGTATTCGCTGTAGAGTTGAATTGGTAGTTGCATATTCCCCTAGTTCCTCTTTATCCTGGAAGCACCTTATTTTTCCATCAATTTCCAGGGATAGTTGTGCAGGATATATCAATCTTGGCTGGAGGTTTTTATCTTTCAAAGCTTGAATTATTTCCCCCCATGCTCTTTTTGATTTGATGGTTTGTGCTGAGAAGTCTGCTGTAATTCTGATGGGTGTTGCCTTGTAAGTGATCTGTTTCTTGTCTCTGACGGCTTTTAATATTCTGTTCTTGTATTGGATTTCTGGAATTTTGATTATTATATGCCTGGGTGTAGCTCTGTTTGGGTTGTAGGTGGCTGGGGTCCTGTATGCTTCATACAACTGAGTATCTTTACCTTTTGCTAAATTAGGAAAATTCTCCTGGATTATTTCTGTGAGTAGCTTTTGTAGTTCATTTGTTTGTGTTCCTACTTCTTCTTTTATGTTCTTAATTCTTAAGTTATAGATCCTCTTATCATCTTCTAGTCTTTGTATTATTGCTGTTTGTTTCTTTGTTATTTTTAAGAAGTTTTTCATTTCATGCTCCCGTATTATGAATCTGCCCTCCAGTTCAGATAATCTGTCTTTAGTTTCTTTCAAGCTTTTATGCCAGTTTTCGATAGAGTTTTTAGTTTCCTGGTCATCTCTTTGAACCTGCTTCACGTATTCTATGCTTTCTCTATTTTTCCATCAAACAATTCTTCCCTCTTTTTCTGTTCTTCCATTCCACCATCTGTTTTTTCTTGGGTGGTGCTTAGCGCTTCTCTAACTATTCTGCTTATGTCTAGTTTCAGGTCATTAATAACTTCATTCCTGAACTTGTCTATGAGGCTCTGGAGATAGCGCTTTATATCTATTGGTGCGGTGTCTGCTATTGCCTCTTTCTCAGGATTGGGGGCCAAGGAGCCTTTCTTGTTGCTGCCTCTTCCCATATTCTTTGTTCCTTATCTATGCAAGTGTGTATAGGAGGCCCAGCTTCCTTCCCTGTTGGCCACAGTCTGATTGAATTGTGCTGGCTAGGTGTTCCCGCCCACTGCAGCACACCAGGAAGTTGCAGACCAGGCAGCCTATGGGTGGCCCGCCCCTCTAGGTCAACCTACCTTCAGGCGCTGGGACCTGGGTTTTCTAGCCTACTGGGTCTCAGCCAGCAGCATCACGTAGGCTAGGCACTGCTCACCAATCCCATTTGAGAGGGGGATACGTGACTGAAGTCACTGCAGTGCCCTGTTCCCGCAAGTCTGCCAGGTCCCAGAATGTCCTCTGTTGGAGTTTCCTGGACCGTGGAAGAGTCCCCGATTCTCTAACTCACCACAGGTGAGTGCACAGCTCCCCACTCGTCCTGCTTTCAACTCCGTTCACTGATTCCCATTCTCAGAGCTTGTGCGTGTCTCTTTCCCTGCCAAGCCGATGTAGATGCAGCAGCAGCGGCGGGAAACCCAAATCGCAGCTTCCAATGGCGCAGGCTCTAGCTTCCACACTGAGGCTTTTATGTTCCTGTTATAGCACCAGGATTGTGCTCCCAGTTGGTTTCTCTCAGCCCAGTTCATTCTTGGGTCAGCAGGGCATATTTCCTCTTGCTTATGATTCCTTACTCCACACCATTCCTGAATTCTATGCTGGGTCTTTCAGAGAGCTTCCGTAGCTGCTGCTATCTGTCCGCCATGTTCTCCGAAGTCCAGTAGGGCCCTTTTCTTACCTCAGGTGATGTCAGATCCTTAAAAGCAAACTCTGATGAAAAGAAAGAACTAGCATTTCTGACTACCAACGCATGAGGGAAATACCTAGTGAACTTGGAGTTTGAGATAAATAGATGGCTTTTGGGTCCCAAATTATTATTTTTTTTAAACACCAAGAACATTTATTAGAAAAGAAGAATGTTATGAAATATCCTTGAGAAATTAAAAATAAAAGAATAAAACCAAAAACAAATATAAGATAATAAAGATCAAAAAACACAATCCCTTATCAAACTACCATCATCATTTTTCATAAAGATTAACATTTTGATTCTTAGTTTTCTGCAAAAATAGAAAAGTCTCAGAATAGTCTAAACAAGTTTGATAAAGGAGCATCACTGTAGCTCCAACCCTCCCTAATTCCATGACCTACCACAAAGTTACACCAATCAAGACAAAATGGCATGGACATCAAGATAGACAAACCAACAAAGTACCAATATAAAGTCCCAAAATAGATATCCACGTAATGAACAATAGATTTCTGGCAAAGATGCAAAAGCAATTAAGTGGAGAAAGGACTGCACCTTCAGCAAATATACTGGGACAAGTGGATATCCACCTGCAGAAACTCAAACCTTATAGCACACCAAAAATTTCTTAAGACATGCAAACGTTGACTCAAAATGGCTCACGGTGGGTTAAAGTAAAGGCAGGTGTGACCTGAGACGCTGTTTGGTGAAGTCATTCTCTCTGGGACAAAACACATGATTTTTTCCTTATCATACTAATGAAACAGTACAATGTTTATACATGCAAAACATATTTATTTCACTAATAAGTATGTTCTCAAGGCTCATCCATTTACCTATAAAAATGTTGAATGTATCATTCTTTATGGTGAATAATATTCCATTAAATAAAAATATCACAACTTTTTAAATCCATTCCTCAGTGGATGGGCATTTAGGTTGTTTCCAAGATCTGACTATTACAAACTGTGCTGCTATAAACATGGGGGCAGTATATCACTGTAATATGATGTTTTTAATTCTTTTGGGGAGATACCCAGAAGGGGAATAGCTGGGTTGAATGGGACCTCCAATCCTAAGTATTTGAGGAATCTCCACACTGATTTCCACGTTGGTTGCACCACTCTGCATTCCTACCAACAATGGAGAAGGTTTCTTTTTTCACACAACCCCTCCAGCATTTGTTGTTGGGTGATTTCTTAAAACTAGCTGTTCTTTCTGGAAGGAGGTGAAATCTCAGTATTTTAATTTGTATCTCTTGAATGATCAGTGCTGTTAAACATTTTTTTCACATATTTATTTGCTGTTTGTACCTTCTCTGTCTGAGAAGTGTGAGTTGATCTCAGATGCCTATTCTTGGATTAGGTCTTTAAATCTGAGAGGACTGATTTTTTTTTTTTTTGGTTTTTATACATTCTTGATAATAATCCTTTATCTGAAGAACAGCTGGCAAACACTTTCTCCCACATAGTGGGTTGTCTTTTCACTCTTTGGTTTCTCTTGCTGTGCAAAGATTTGCAGTAAGATGAGGTACCATTTGTTGATTCTTTGCAGTAAATTCTGTGTACTCTGGGTTTTGTTCATTCTTTGCCTATACCAATGTCTTTAAAAGTTTTACCTACTCTGTCTTCCAGAAGTTCTAATGTTTCTGTTTTAAAATTAAAATATGTGATCCATTCTGATTTTAGCTTAGTACATGGTGAAACATATGGGTCCAGTTTTAATCTTTAGCATGTGGAAAGCCTGTTATTCCAACACAGTTTATTAAAGAGACTCTCTCTCTTCCAGTAAATGTGTTTGGCATCTTTGTCAAAGATGAGGTAGCTTAGTGTGTCTGCAGTTATTTCTGCATTTTCTAATTTATTTCATTGGTCTTCAGGTCTGTTTTTTGCCGGTACCACACTGTTTTCATCATAGTAGCTTTTTCAAGTCAGGGATTGTGATGTTCTGTCTTGTCTTTGTTGCTCAGAATCGCCTTTGCTATTCTAGGTCTCTTCTGATTCCAGATCAATTTTAGGATTTTTTCTCTAATTCTATAAGATATGCTATTGGAATTTTGATTGGGATTGCACTGAATCTGTATAACAGTTTTGGAACTATGGCCATTTTCACTATATTGGTTCTTCCTACCCAAGAGCATGCGGTATCTCTCCATTTTCTAATATCCTTATCAATTTCCTTTTTAAGAGTACTGTAGTTTTCAGCATAGAGATCTCTCATACCTTTTGTTAAATTGATTTTTACATATTTCATTTTTTGGATGCTATTGTAAAAGGTATTGTTTCCCTGATTTCTCTCTCAGTGAGTTTGTTATTTGTATACAAGAAGGCTATTGATTTTTGTGTGTTAACTTTATAACCAGCTACATTACTAAACTAGCTTATTAAATCTGGAAGTCTTTTGGTGGAGTCTTTGAGGTCTTCTAAGTAGAGTATCACCTGCAAATAATGATAATTTAACTTCTTCCTTTTCTATCTTTATTCCTTTTATTTGCTTCTCTTGTCTAATTGCTGTGGCTTGCATCCAAATTAATGTGTAGGAAAGACAGAGGAAAACAAAGAAGGGAAAGAGACAAAAAGAGAGAATAAAGGTGAGAAAAAAAGAAGTCAGTGAAACCTGAAATATAAGAGTAAAAAGTAAAAGAGGTAATAAAGCATAAGACATGAAAGAGATAAAGAACAGAACTAGCAGGTTCATTAAGTGAATTAGTGTTAAAACACTGAGTGTTCATTTTACCTCCTGAATTGCTAACACGCACAAATATATCGCTAATACAAATGTTAAAGTCTTTTTAAAAAACAACAAATAAACTTCCAAACTTTCTGGGTAAGAAAACCCATTAGTATAAAAAGTCTTTTAGTTCACAGGGAAGTAGGTGGAATAAAGGCAAACTGTTACCCTAGGTATGGTCTATCTTTCTTTAAAGATACGAATTAAGGATGAACTCTTAAATATTACTTAGGATAGGAAAGTTACAATTAGCTGCAATAATAATTGTGCTCTTTGGTTCTTGCTTTGTTTTACAGTGGTTTTAATTAAAGGCCTACTGATGTCAGAAAGTCACATTAATTATTCATCTACAAACATTTACATAGACTTCTGTGTTTGTCTTCAGTAAATTAGCAACTTCATATCTCCATAATTTAATCAAAATGACTAAAAATATACCATTTTAGCCTTCTGCCCCTCCTCTCTGGTCTTTGTCTCTTCAGTGTTATTTGCTATGAGAAAAGACTTCCCACTGTTAATAAGAAAGAAGAGAAGAAAATCTGCCTGATGAAATTATGGAGTGTTTACTTTTCCCTACAATGTCATATTGATTGGTGTAAAGCTTTGCTTTGCAAATGTCTGTAATTTTTTTTAGAGCAAGACGGGAGGTACTAAAGAATTGTGCTATTATTAAAAGCTACATGATGCTGGAATATATTAATAGAAGCATAATACTCAAAAATACAGGGGCAGTTTCTCTCATAATGCTCAGAATGTGGAGAATAAAGGCTCCAGTTACTAAGGAGAGAAAGCTCATAAAAAGGTAAACTTAATAAGGGTTACAGCTAAGGGAAAAGGATAAGCAAAGTTTGAGATCCAAATGTAAAATTAAAAATGTGATTTTTAAAAGTTGTTCAAGGGGGTAGATGTATAATTTCATAGAAACATAGGCAGCCAGTTAAATGCAAGGACTCCATCAGAATTAATGGGGAAAGCATGGGTTTTGGAGTTACTTGGATCTGAGTTAAAAATCTCAGCTCTGCCATAAACAAAGATAAATGTGAGATACTCCTAGGTAAATGAATGCAATTATGGACCATACTATTAAATGAAATAAACCACTTAAATAAGTCAAAAGCTTAAGTATCACTTAAAGTTTTTCTCATATAAGAAACTCACATAAATTTTTTTCTCTCTATATAAACATATAATTCTTTCTATATAATATACATTATGTATGTTACACAAATAAGAAGTAGGGAGATCTTTTTCAAATGGATGGGTGAACAAGAGATGGAGAGAAGGGGAAGGGAAGGAAGGGAAAAAGTATTAAAAAGAAAGAATTGAGAGCAACAATGATGACAATGGAGCATTTGCAAATGGGAAGATGACCAAGAGTCTGAGGGATTAGGGAAGACGGAAAGGACAGGGGATGAAAATAAAAAAGAATTAAGACGTGTTCTGTACCTAGCTGCCCCACAGTAAATATAATCATGTTGTACTGCAAGCATGTATTAGAGGAAAATCTTAGCTCTTCAATTTATCAGTGCTCTAATTTTTTACAATTTCTGAACTTTTAAAAGTCATATTAAACTTGAGATCTGCCTCTGCCTGCTGGGTACTGCCACCAGAAGGCTCCTTCCCGTGGGCAGCCAGTGTAGGCAGAGAGAACCAGCAGATCTGCCTCCTTCTGCTAGGTGCTGCCACCAGAAGGCTCCTTCCTGCAGGCAGGCAGCGTGGGTAGAGAGAGCCAGACAGATCCACCTCTGCCTACGGCACCACCACCCAAAGGGTTCTTGCTGTGGGCAGCCAGCAGGAGCAGAGACACACAGGTAGGTAAGCCCCTTGCACCTGTAGGCCACCATTGGAGGCCCTTGGTTCCTTCAGGCAGCCATCACCCATCAGGAGAGTCAGACAAACGTATCTCTGTGTGCCTGCCACCATCATGGGAGTCCGAGTGTAGACACACAGACTGAGAATCAGCCCTGCCTCCACGCACCCCTGATCATCATGGAAGTCCCAGTGTAGCTACACAGGTCTGGAGAAGCCCACCCAACACCTGCTACCCCCCTGTAAATCTAGAGTAAGCAACGCAGGTGCCTGTCCCATTCCCTTACACCACAGAGGGGCAGTCAACATGGGAAGTGCCTGGGGCCCCATAACCAGCTTGTTGGGAGGAACCCACGATAATGTCAGGACAAAGGAGCAAAAGGCAATCTCAGACCTCCAGCCCACACAGAACAAGTCTGGGAGATACAGTCATGGAAGAAAATGGAAGTCACAAACTAACATCTCTGAGAGGACAGCAGCTGAAGTAAAGAAGATGTAAAAGCAGTCAAATCAGAAATAATGTCTCAGGTAAAAGACAAGATCACAAACATAATGAAAGCATTGCTCAGCATGTGTAAAGAAGACGGAGATAAAAAAGAGGAGCATAGGAAAATGATAGAGACCGTGAATCAATATAGAAAGAAATTACAGTGCATGAAACACAAAGAGAGATCCAGAAAATTAAAAAGTCAACCAAAAGTTTGCAAAACCGCTTGAAAGAAATGGAAGATAGACTTTCAAACCTTGAATATAGGATTGCAGCTAGCAGCTGTGAAAGGGAAGGTCTCTTTAAAATAACAAGGAATCCGGGCAGCTTACTCTTCCACCCTCTTGCTAAGTGCCCAGGGTGGGCCAAGAGGAGAACCAGTGATTCCCTTGAGCCTAGCAGCATGCAGGCTGACAAAAAAACCAAAAACAAACAAAAAAATCCAAAAAACCCACCCTCCTCTCTTCCCCACTCCATAGCTACTGGGGATAGATGTCTCAGCATCTCTTGGGAGGATGACCATATGCAATATAGCAAATATGGGGGATTTCCTTCTATCTTCTGTTTGAAGAGTATGGCCAAGTCAATCTAGAGCTTCAAAATAATCACTATCAGAAGTTCAGCTTTGTAGGCTTTTGTGGACAGAAATTGATAAGCCAACCTTAAAATTCATATAGATAACCTGGAGATGCAGAATGGTCAAGATAATCTAAAAAAGAGAGAAAGAAAACTCACCCTCTTTATTTCAAAACTTCCTGCAAAGTCATAAAATTCGACACAGTGATTCTGGCATGAAGACTGGATTTGAGAGTTCAGAAATTATACATATGTCTTATGTATGGTCAACTGTGTTTATCAAGGATGCCCAAGTGTTCAATGGGAAATGTTCAAAAGAATGGTGATGACTGAGGGTGTGGCTCAGTGGTAGAGTCCTTGCTGGGTTAGATCTCCAGCCTCCAAAACAAACAAACAAACAAAAAAAAAAACCAAAAAAACAAAGGTCTTTTCAACAAATGGTGCAGGTACACCTTGATATCCACATGCAGAGTAATGAAATTGGATTCCTACCTCATTCCCAATTGAATTGGCTATACTCTTATTTTAACAATATTAAACAATAATTTATAATATGTCCCTTTATTTAGCCCTTCTTTGATTTCCTTAGGAAATATAAATCTTATTCAGCAGTCAGATAGAAGAGACTCTAAACACTCAGGGAAAGGAAAAGCTGCCTCAAACCTTGTATACAAAAATTAAGTACAATGGCTGAAAGGCATACATTTTAAATCTAAAAATAGAAAGGAAAATAGATTTAAATCTTCACAAGCTTGAATTAGAGAATGGTTTCTTAAATATGACACCAAAAGCACACATGATAAAAGAAATAATTGCATTATCAAAACTAAAAGCTTGTGTTCCTTTAGCTTGGGCCCCTAAGGTTGAAGCCCTGGTCTTACCCATGCTGATCACGTGCTCTACCACAGAGCTACACCCCCAATCCCTGAAAATATTTGTGCGTCAGAGGATGGTGGCAAAAACTGAAAAGAATGAGACAAATTATTCATACGTCATTTGTCTGATAAGGGTCCAGAGCATATTAAGAATTCCTACAATTAAGTAAGTAAAAACAACCTCAAGAAGACACAATTTAAAAAAGTGAATGATATTTCTAGGCGTTTCTGAAAGAAGGTGTACAAATAACCAGTAAGCAGATGGAAGATGCTTAATGTCATCAGGAATCAGGGAAATGGGAGTCCAAACCACAGGGAAGCGCCACTGACACCAGCTGGCAGGGTACTGTTATGATAGCCATAATCAGAGAGGGGCAAGGTTTCAGTCTTGTTTGGGATGTGGATAAAGTGGAACCTTCCCACACGGCTAGCAGGAGTGGGAAATGGCACAGCCGTTTTCAACACAATCTGGTGCAGTTGCGTGTGTCAGAACAGGAAAGCCTTAAAGAGAAAAATAGTTCTACAAACATGTTTTAATAAAAGTAAGAAAAACAAACTTTGGGCTTGACAACACGTTAGGTTCACCGTTTGCGACACGCTCTAGATCTCCTGTCGAAAGACTGTGAAAAGAGAGGACAAAGGACGGGAACTCACTGGCTTGGAGTGGCTGCAAGACTTTGGAGTGTGCCCAGAATCCGAGGGAAGCTGGCTGACACCGTAGGATGAGGTATCTCTTCATTGTAGAGACCTTGGGCACCTGTCTAAAGTAGGGAAACACCAAATGCCAAAGGAAGCCTATCGATAGGGATATATGTGGTTGAATTTGATGCTGCACTGGGTTTCTACGAAAGCTTTTGCTGTATAATTTTGTTTCCTTTGCTTTTTTTTTTTTTGAGGTAGCATCTTGTTATGCGGCCTTGAACTCTGGCAATCCTCCTCCCCCGGCTCCTGAGTGCTGGGATTACAGGTTTGCACCAGCATGCCTGGTGTGTGTAATTTTTTTGTGTAAGGTTTGGGCCATGACCTTAGCCTTAACCAGAGTTTTCATTGAACTGTGATGTCATGTTGATCGTGAATGTCAGTGACTGTTGCTGTTCATGTTTTCTGGTATGTTTCCTCTAAGAGAGCAGCAGTCAGCAGCAGATATCGGCTCTCACATGACTGCTGGAAGGACTTTTGAGTATGCAAAGCAAACCTTTCTCAGAAGTCTGACTGTCTCTTTTGAACTCATTTTCTTCGTATCCCTCAACAGTATAAACCAGGTATAGGAGGGACCGATTTTATCCTATGTTTGCAGTTGCGCTTGGCTCCATGGGTGTCAGAGAACAGAATGTGGACACCATTCGCTATGACAGCACCAGATAAAAGGATACCTCTGCCTTCTGCAGAATTTTTCAGAATAAAAAAAGCTGCTTAGGGGCTACAGCATTGGGTTTGAAATGACATTAAACACATATGCAACAGATAAAAAGCATTAGAAAACATTACTGCTTCTGCATCTATTGTATACATGACACGTGTGTGTGTGTGTGTTCATATATTTCTCTTGTTTATTTTATTTTACTAGTACATAGTCGTAATTCATGCAGCTTCTAATTATCTCCAGGAGTGGTCACATGTACACTTAACAGCTGGGATTTCTTTTTGTCTCTTGCATCTCCCCTCCCCTCCTCCTCTGATTCCTCCATCACTTTTTTCATTTGCCTTCCCCGCCTCCTTTTTTTGGTTCTCTTTTTCCATCTCCCTGTTGTGTGAAATCTACCCCTCGCTCTTCTCTACCTGTCTTTTTTCATTTTCTTTGTATTTTGCATCCCTCAAATGAGATATACAGATTTGTGTGTCTGATTTATTTCACTAAATATTATGTTTTCTAGGTGCATCATTTTCCTACAAATTCCTCAAATGTCTCATTCTTCATAGCCTAGTAGTATTCCAATGTACCACATTTTGTTCACCTACTCATCTGTTGATGCATATATAGACCACTTCCAGGATTTGTCTATGGCAAATTTGACTGCTGTAAACATTGACATGCAAATGTCACTGCGCTACAATGTCTTAAACTCCTTGGGGAAGATTCCTAGCCGAGAGATAGCTAGGTCATTTGGAATTTCTAATTTCAGTCCTTTGAGAGATTGCTATACTGATTTCCACAATGGCTATACTAGTTTGCATAACCACCATCGATGTCAGAGAGTTCCTTTTCACCACAATCACGTCAGCATTTGATTTTCTAATGATTTCCATTCTTTCTGGAGTAAGATGGACTCTTAGAGTTGTTTTAATTTGCATTTCTGTAATGGCAAGAGATGTTGAACAATTTTTCACGTATTTGTTGGCCATTTGTGTTTCTTTTTTGTAAAGTGCTCGTTTCTCTAGCCAATTTCTTGACTAAGCCTTTACTTTTAAGATGTTTAAATTTTGGAGTTCTTTATATACTCTAGATATTAGTTCTTTGTTTGATGAGTAGCTGGCAAATATTTTTTCCAAGTTATCCAGGTTTTTGTAGGTTATCTCTTTATTCATTGAATTGTTTGCTGTATAGAAGCTCTTCAGTCTGGTATGATTCCATTTGTTGATTGTTGCTGCTATTTCCTGTGTGATTGAGGTTCTGTTTAGAAAATCCTTTCCTACTCCTGTCTTCAAGTGTTTTACCTATTTTGTCTTCTAGGAGACTTAATGTTTCTACTTTAATGTTTAGATCTTTGATCCATTTTGATTTGAATTTAGTGTTAGGTGAGAGATAAGGGTCCAGTTTCATTTTTTCTACAAGCAGGTAACCAGTTTTCCCAGCACCACTTGTTGAATCCATGCTTTTGGATCCTTTTTGGATCAAATAGTTGAATCTATCTGGGAGATTCCTGTGCCCTCAGTTACGTTCCGTGCGTCCACAGGTATTTTTATTCCAGCCCCATCCCATTTTTATCACTGTTGCTTTGTAGTACAGCTTGAAGTCTGGTATTGCTATGCCACCTGCTTTGCTTTTCTTGCCCAAAATTATCTCTGCTATTCAGGGTCCTTTCTGGTTTCATCTGAATTTTAAGATTGTTTTCTCTAGATATGAAAAGTACGCTGTAGGTATTTTGATTTGGGTTGCACTGAATCTGTATAGCAGTTTTGGAGATATGGCCATTTTGACAATCTTGGCTCTGCCTTTCCAGGAGCAAGGGCTATCTTTCCATTTCCTGATGTCCTTTTCAGTCTCTTTTAGAATATTATGGTTTTCTTTGTAGATGTCTTTCATTTCTTTGGTTAGGTTAATTCCTCAGTATTTTATTTTTCTTGAAGCGACTCTAAATGGTATTGCTTTCATAATTTCCTTCTCATTCTGTCCAGTGTTGGTATATAAAAATGCTGATGATTTGTGTGTACTGGTACTTGTGTACTGTGTACTTGATAATGTGTACTGGTCTTGTACCTTGCTACTTTTCTGAAATTAGTTAATAATTTTAAAAGTTTGTTGGTAGAGTTCTTTAGGTTTTCCATATAGAATATTATTGGGGACCACACATTCACAATGATTAATTTTGCACACTTCCCTAAGGGATAAATGGAGGGATTATGCCATCATCCTTTTGAGACTTCCCATTAACTCTTGAGATGGGCCATCTTCTCCACTCACTAAGACTTAACTGAGACTACTAAAATGAAAAAGAATAGTTAACAGTAAGATCCTTCTTAGTATGAGACCATCTTCACCCATTTGAGTCCTCCTGGGATTATCCATTGCCTGCAGTGTCATTGACTTCTGAATCTTCTGCCAACCTGGAACCTTCCACTGGCCTCTCCTGTCATTGTATACACCCAATAAATAGTGCCTGGTTCAGAGTATTTGAGTCTTTGCCCATCCTGAAGCACTGATGTCCCAGCCTTCCATCATGCTTTACTAAATTTGTCTCTGTTTCTTATTTTATCCTCCATTGTACCCCTCATATAGGCAATTGGAGATCTTGGCCAGGTCCCTGACAGAGTTTCATGCCACTTGCAAATAATGATAATTTGAGTTCTTCTTTTCCTGTATTATCCCTTTTGTAACTCTCTTGCTTAATTGTGCTGGCTGATGTTTCAAGTATTATGTTGAATAGCAGAGGTGATAGTGGATATCTTTGTTTTTTTTCTTGATTTAGGGAGGAATGCTTTTAGTTTTTTTCCATTTACTATGATACTGACAATTGACTTTTCATAGATAGCTTTTATTATACTCAGGTATAGTCCTTCTATACATGTTTCCTTCAGGGTATTTTTTTTTTATCATGAAGGGGTGTTGGGTTTTGTCAAAAGCCTTTTCTGCATCTTTGATATGATCATCTGATTTTTGACCTTGTTCCTGTTTACAAGATGTATTGCATTTATTGATTTATGTTTAAACATCCTTGCTTCTCTAAGATGAAACTGACTTGATAATGGTATATTAGGTTTTTAAAAAATAATATATTGTGGGGCTGGGGATTTAGCTCAGCGGCATAAGCGCCTGCCTTACAAGCAGGCAGTCATGAGTTCGATCCCTGGTACCGATAAAAAGGAAAAAGACAAAAAAAAAAATAATATATTGTATTCTATTTGCTAATATCTTGTTGAGGACTTCTTTAGCATTTATATTCATTGAAGAAATTGGCCTATAGTTTTCTTTTTTAGCTGTGTCTTTAGTTTTAGGAACAGATAATAGTGGCTTCACTAGATGAGTTTTGGAGCACTTCTTTTAATTTCTTTGAACATTTTCAGGAATATTGGTAATATAATATCCTCAAAGATTTTGTAGAATTTGAGTGTTAATCCATCATGTCCTGGGCTACTTTTAGTTGGTATATTCTTTATCATTAACTCAATTTCATTGCATGTGATTGGATTGTCAAATACATTTATGTTGTCTGGTTAGTTTTGGTAGTTTGTATACATCCAGGAATCTGTCTAGTTTTTCAAAATTTGTTAATTTGTTGGAATATAATTTTTTGAAGTTGTTAATATCTTTTGGATGTTGAGTGTCTGCTGTGATTCTCCTTTGCCATTTCTAATTGCATTTATGTGAGTTTTTTTCCCCCTTCTTTTTCTTGGTGAGTCTTGCTAAAGGCTTATCTTTTTTTTTTTTTAATTTTGAAGATAGTAAAATACAACAAAACAAGACAGAACAAAGCCAATTGAGACAATGCAGTGAAATTGGTACAGAACTTCAGAGCAGGATACTGGGATAACAGTAATAGGCACCATAGTATATCTTGTTTTCTTCACAATAGTTGTCCATTCAATCAGGTATAGCAAAATCAAACTAAAACCAGAACATTATAAAACCTATAAAAATATTGAATAGAGCAAAACAATTAATCAGAACAAAGCAAAACAGTGAAAATAATATTTGCCTTCAAAGAGAAGATAGAAGGAAATCCTCCATATTTGCTATATTGCATACGATCATCCTCCCAAGAGATGCTCAGACCTCTGGCTCCAGGGAAGCATAACCAACTCAACATTGCAAACATTTAGTTGCTTTATGTGCCTTAGTTGCTATCAACTCTGGCTGTCCTTAACACCATCCAGTTGCTAACTGGGGGAAAGAGGGGAGGGGACGTTTGATTCTCAGCCTGCGTGCCCTTAGACTCACAGGAGACACTGACTTGTTCTCTCCCTGGTGTGCCCACTGTTTGCTCGAGCTGCTGCTTACCAAGAAGCAAGGCTTATGTATTTTTATTCTTTCAAAGAACCAGTTCTTTGCTTCATTGATCTATTTTACTTTTTTTTTTAGTCTCAATTTCATTAATTTCCCCTCTCATCTTTAATTTCTCTCTTAAGTTTAGGTTTGTGCCTGGTTTGTTGCTGTTTCTCAAGTATCTTAAGATTTCTCATTAAGTTATTTATTTGGGCTTGCTCAGTTTTCCTAATGCACACATTAATAGCAATTAATTTTCTTCTTATAACTGCTTTCAAAGTGTTTCAGAGGTTTTGTTGAGTTGTCGGATCATTGTCATTATCTTCCAGAAAGTTTTAAATTTCTTTTTTCATTTCTTCTGTGAGCCATTGGTTATTTCATTTTATTTTATATAGAATAAAATGCAACAAAACAAAACAGAATAAAGTCAATCAAAATAAAGCAGTGAAAGTGGTACAGGACTTCAAAGCAGGATAATAGCAAAACGATAATGGCTACTTGTTACCTTCACAGTAGTTGTCCATACCGTCGGACATAGCAAAACAGAATAAAACCAATCAAAACAGAACAATTGAATAAAACAAAACAATAAATTGGAACAAAACAAAAAGTGAGACTAATACTGGTTTTCAAAAACAAGACGGAAGACAATCCCCTATATTTGCTATATTGCATACTGTTATCTTCTTACTAGATGCTCAGACTACTAGCTTTAGGCCTGCAAAGTCAATCAAACAATATGAGCATTTAGCAGTTTTGTATCTCAGTTGCTATCAGCCTGTCCTCTGAACCAGCTGCTTACCAAGGGTGGGGGGAGGTTCTTGATTCTCAGCCTATGTATTGGTTCACTCATGGGGTGGGAAAACTGGCTTCTCTCTTCTGAAGCCCTGCATGGTTTGTGTGGCTTACAAGAAGGGTGAACTGTTAGGTCTGAGAAGAGGTGGAAGAGGGGAAGGAAGGGAAAGAGGTCCGTGGAAGGAGTGGAGTGGACGGCCGTGAAAGGAGTGGACGGCGATGGCTGCAAAGATAAGAAATATTAAATATAAGTAACCTTTATTTTAGGAATGTGGGCAGAGACCCCCCTGGCCCTGGGGCACAGCATCTCCACCCCGGGGGCCAGTGGTCTCTCTCTGGAACACACTCTCCCTTTCTCCTTCTTCTTCTTCTTCTTCTTCACGTGGAGTGAGGCCCATAAGTAGCCTCTGTCTGGGGTGGACCCCAAGGGGCATTAGGGATGCACAGGTATTTCATTGGCACACGTTTGGCGCCAGGGTTACAGGGATGGGGGTATAGGGTTACAGGCAAATCTATAGGGGCGGGGGAGTCAGGAGCCCCCTAACTTGGCTGAGGCTTTTCCTGGTTAAAGTGTCCGGTCTGGGCCAGCAACTCTTTCATGAATCAGCTTCTTGATGTGCTCCTCTCAGACCCATTTTGGCTTCTGCCAACTCATGGGGAAGGCGAATTGGCTACTCTCTTCCGTGGCCTCTGCATGGTTTGTATGGCTTACCAGAAGGGTGAACTTCTTAAAGTGTTCCTCCCAGGCCCAGCATGACTTCTGCTGACTCATGGGAGAGGCCAACTAGCTTTTCTCTTCCTGGGGCCCACAGGTTTGTGAGCCATTGGTTATTTAGGAATACGCTATTAATTTTCCAGGAGCTTTTGCCCTTTCCAAATTTTCTTGTCATTGAATTTTATTTTCATTGCACAGTGGTCAGACAGTACATATGGAGTAATTTCAGTACTCTTATATTTACTTAAACAGGCTTTGTGGAAATAGATATGTGAACTATTTTGGAGAAGGTACCACGTGGTGCTGAAAAGAATGTATAATCTATTACAGACAGGTGGAATACTCTGAATGTATCTATTAAATCCATGTATTCATCAGTGTGGTTCAGCTTTGAGATTTATTAGCTTTTTGTTTAGTTGATCTGTCTCTTTGAGAAAGTGGGGCATTAAAATCCCCTACTATGATTGTGTTAATATTTATTTTGTCTTTTAATTTCAGTGGTGTTTGTTTTATGAAGCTAGGTGCTTTGGTGCATATATGTTTATCAATGTTATCTCCTCTTGTTGTATTGTTCCTTTAACTCATATTTAGTAACCTTTTTTGCTTCTGATCTATTTCAACTTGAAGTTTACCATATATAATATGAGAATCGTTATCCATGCTTGTTTTCAGGATCCTGGTGTATAAAATATTGCTTTTCATCCTTTAATTTTAAGTTATGAGTATCTTTTTGGATTAGATAGATTTGTTGAATGCAACAGATTGGTGGATTATGTTTTTTTTTTAATAATTCAGTCTACTGGTCTCTTTTGATTGGAGAATTGAGGCTGTTAACATTGATTGATATTACTGAGCTTTGTTGGCTATTTACTCTCATGGTCTTCTTTATTTCTTGGTATATTGTTTATTTTACTTTTTCTTTTATTTTAATTGTTGTTTATTCACTTCCCTCACTTATTTCCTCTGTGGATTTGTTTGTCTTTTGAGACAAGGCCTTGCCATATAGTTCAGGCCAGCTTTCAACTTAATATGTAACCCAGGCTGGATTTGAACTGTATCAATCTTTCTGCCTTAGTCTCCTGCCCACTGTACCCAGATTCCTCTGTGTTTTTAGGTGTGTCCAATTCTATGTTTCTGTTAAGAATATTCTTGAGTATTTTCTCTAAAGCTGTTTTAGCACTCATTAATCTTCTAAATTGGGCTTTTTCAAAGGAATACCTCATTTATCCAACTATTTTGAAGGATAGCTTTGCTTTGCTGGATAGGTCAATCTGAGATGGAAGTTATTTTTAAGGCTTGTAATACTTCACTCCAACCTCTTCTGGCCTTGGAAGATTTGTGCTAAGAAGTCTGATTCTAATTGGTTTACTTTTATATGTGAGTTTTTGTTTTTCTTTGACTGCCTTTAAAATTCAGGGTTTTTTTTTGTAATAAATAAGCAAATTTAATGAGGATATGTTTTGGTGAACTTCTATCATTATCATTGTTTGGTACTTTATAAGCATCAACTATTAGTATTTTGAAATCTTTTCTTATATTTGGAAAATTTTCTTCAATAATTTCTGAAAGTATATTGGTGAATTCATCTGTGCAGTCTTTTATTTTTTTTTCTGACTCCCATTAGCCTTATATTAGCTTTTTTTTTTTTTGTGGTCATTTAGTAGCTGCTGGAGGGTCTTGTTTGCTTATTTTCTTTTTGAGTTCTTTGAGCCCAGTGATATAATTTATTATTTTGTAATTAAATAGAACAAAACAGATCATAAGAAACAATGTAAGAGATACAGATTTCAAAGCAAGACAGTCAGAGATTCACTGTCTATCCCATTGTTTCTTGTTTTCTTCCAAATGGTTGGCCATATCTTCACATACAGTGACTTCATACAAAACAAAAATAGTATAAAACTGATCAGAACAGGATGATGAAGGCATTTTAGGTTTTCAAGACCAGACAATAGGAAGTCAACAATGGCTGCCATAATGTCTCTATTCTCTTTAAAAATAACTGTCCATTTCTTCATGTATGTTGAAATTAAACAAAACAAAATGGACTGAATTCACTGTGACCAAAGAATAACAGTATTGCCGGATTTCAAATCATGATGATACGGAATCAGCCCTGGGTACCTTAGTGTCTCTTTTTCTTCAAAATAGCTGTTCATTTTAAATCAGCATGCATTATATAATTGATTCTCATAAACTGTTTAGAAGTTCTACACATGCATGAATCTCTACATGTATACCTATTCTTTTTGTATTAGAGGGAAAAACAAAACAAAACAAAACAAATTCCTGAAAAAGACATATGAAAAACAATAGCAAAGAGCCCAGAACACTGACAATATAGGCCTTCAAAACAAGGTGGTATGAACATAACTATGGTTGTTATTTTAATCTTCAAGACTTTTTCAGATCACCACACAATAATATACACAGTTGTTCCAATCTTATGAATGTTAACTGTTTTGTTCCCAGAACTTATAGAATTTGTAGCAAAATCATCTTAGCTATCCGAAGTATGTTTATATAATTTAGATATTTTTAATATTAAAAGTCCTGTCTTAATGTTGGTCATTTCTACAATGTATGAATTCTACACTATTTTTTACTTTAGTTATTTCTGACATCTTTTAGAGAATTTCATATCCTTGTTAAATCTGTCATTCAGATTTTGAACTGTCTTGATTGGCTTATCCAGCTTTTTACTTATTTCCCTGAAAATCAGCATTGGCATATTGCCATTGTTGTAAACTTTTGGTTTACTTCCTCTTTGAACTCTTCTATTTTCTTCATTCTTTCTTAGAACATTTCATAGATTTCTGCTATCTAGTATTTATTTTGCTTTCCCGTTGCTCTTCTTTGGGAGAGTTGGGAAGGTGTTCAAAGATCTTACATTCCCTTGTTTCCCCATTCTACTTGTAGGTATATTTATTTATGTACATGCACACGTTTTAATTACATGAATCTCCCTCTGTTTTCTCCTCTCTTTTGGGGGGCAGTTTACTGTCAGCTGTGGACTAGAGAAGTGAGGCAAGTAGGTGGTTATACGGAGCTTCTTAGTACGTATGTTGCTTCTCTGTGAGTAGTTTTTAGCTTTGTGTGTCCAGTTCTAGTATTCCTTCCTTATGTTGTTTACTGTAAGTGACTGCATCTTTGTCCCTGTGTTTTGCCACAAAAGTTGCTTCACTTTATCACAGCATCCACATTTTCAATCTTACGAGTATACTTTTAATAAGCTGCTCTAGGATATAAATCCATTTGATGTTAAATTATGTAGCAGGAGAAAATGGAAAGGGGATGAATTTGGAGTCAGGTAGTCTTGTGTCAATTTCTCCGTTATTGGAATAAATATTATGTCCTTTGGTGTCGACTTTTGTACAACAAACATACCTGTCTTAGTTCACTTCCTCTCATTGCTGAGACAACACACCCAATGCTCAAAATTAAGGAAGGAAAGGTTTATTTGGCTCAGAGTTTGTGGAGGTTTCAGTCCATAATCTGCTGGCTCCAGGGGACGGGCTGTGGCAGAGGGGAAACCATTCATGGTGGCTGAAGGAACAAGAGCAAAAATGGAGGCGGACCAAACCGCTTTTCTTATCTTATATTGTAAGCAGGTTACCCACCCTCAGGATGTGGGGATGCTCAGGATGCAGAAAGGCTCAGGATGCAGCACTCACATTATCTCCGTGCCCTCATCTTGCATATGCTCACCATGTTTACAAAGTGAGGACCCTGGCCTAAACTTCTCAGGATGACACAGTGTATCAACCATTACAATAACTATTCTCTGTGCTTTTAATTCTACCTGTATAATAGATGTGGTGAGGGATAAGTTGTGTGGGTAAGCCCAGTGCCTAGCATGAAGAAGCAAGACTGTCACCGAATAGTGATTTCGTCTTCTGGGGATCATCATTTGTTCCATAAGGCCCACCTCACGTTGCATGTCCTCATTAACACTTTCCTGACTTTTCCTGTGTTTTTGATAACACAATGGTAGTAGGGTATTTGTGTTTCCTTGGATTTTTTAGATCTCAGTGCTAGGAGTCATCTCACAGTTCAAATGAATTACCAAGAAACTGTGCATGTTGGTTATTCTCTTGATAAGTTAGGCGTAACCTCAGTCCTACAGGGTTATGCTTTGTAAAAGGCCAGACACTTTTAAGGAGATTCATGTGGATCATGAATTGTTGGCCTACGCCCACCACTGAGAGCTGAGATTTTCTGTGGTCAAAACACTATGTGAAAACCAGGTATTTTCACTCTCATTTGAGATTTCATGTTTGGTTCTACTTACATTATATCCTCAGTAGTATCTACACATTTTTATTTCTGTTTTCAAATCACACCTAGTATATCTTATCTATTTCTAGGAATCTGACCTTGTCTCAATATTAGGTTATGATTTCCTCAGTCTCTTCATCAATTTCCTTGTCTGGAAAGTATAAATTGTATCTTTTCTTTCCTACTTCTTCCTGTCTCCATAAGGAAATTATCTCTTAGCTTCCTTCATGGTAAAAATGTAGAAAATCATTATGTTAAAAAGATACCTACAGTGTTAGGTACATGTTCTGACTACTCACAATGACTGTATTCGTTATATACTGCAAACATGTACTAATTTTTTAAAAAAGATATCTGTAATCGTATTTACTGTAGTACTACTCACAAGTAGCACCAAAGTATTGACTCAACCTGGATGCTCATGAACAGATGCATGAATGAACAAAATATGGTATATATCATAATGGTATATTATTCAACCATAAAAAGATAAAATCTGTTGGAGGAGATTATGTTAAGTAAAATGATGTAGGACACAGATAGACAAGTATCTAATATTGTCAAACACATGTGGAAACTAAAAAAGTTGATCTCATATGTTTATTAGAAGTTGGAGAGGGTGACATGAAGGGCAGATAGGGAGAAGCTGGTCAGTGGTACAAAGTTATAATCAGGAGGAATAGGCTCTGGTGTTCCTGTGCAGAGCAGGTAACTACAGTAAACAACAACCTGTTGTATATTTCAAATACCTATAGGAGAGTGTTACATTTGTTACACAAAAATGATAACATTCTGAGATAATAGCTATGTTAATTACACTGATTTGAGCAGTGCACAGTGTATATATGTATCGAAATATCACACTATACCACAGACTATGTACAGTTACTGTGTGTTGGTTTAAAGAAATAGTGAAGTGATGGCTTGTATTTCTCCACTTCTTCATTGACCAATAGCCCCATTATAAGCTAATCTGTCCTTGCAATGTTGAAATACCTTACTAGAATGACTAAGATTCAGTGGAATTCTCCCCCTGCTCTTTCCGTGCATTAAATATTTTGACATTTCATGGTTCTCCTACTGTGGCTTTATAATGTTACTCTCAGTATTTTCTCTAGTTTTCTGACCTTGGTATACAAGCCTCCTTTAAGTGACCTTCTTTATCCCCCTGTATTCATGCTTTTCCCTATTGGATGATTTATTCTATGCATTTTTTGAGCACCTAGTATATACCAAGCACTGTACTATGAACGAAGGTAATTACAATGAATTACAAACTTGTCAAGGTCTCTATTTTCCTGGACCTTGATTCTAACTGGGGAGATCTTCTGTGAGCAAGAAATCAACTAAAAACATTTCAAGTTACGATAATTACAATTGGCTCCATAGAGGAATATAGAGTGAAGTGAGCGTGAATGACACAAGGGAACCACTATAGGTTTGATGATTACGTAAGGCCTCCTGAGGGAGAAACTACAACACTTTAGCAGAAGGAATGGCCTTTAGTTGGTATTTAAAGTCACAGGAGTAGGTTGGGTCATTGAAGACAGAAAACTGTGGACATACTAACATTGTGAGTTGAACAGGATAGAATGGGCCAGCAGAGGAAATAAAAACAGGCAAGAAGACAGGAAGAAAGGAAGATGAAGGAATAGAAAGGGGTAGTAGCCCCCCTAAAGACATCCACATCTTAATTTTGGAATCTGTGAATACTTTAGGTCACATAACAAAGAAGAATTATGGTTGAAGACAGAATTAAGCCTGATTCTTAGGGATCAGAAAGATCTAATAGTGAACTGATTAAAATATAAACCAACATGTGTCCTATATCAAGTGACGTAGAATAGCAGAATTGCCTTGGAATAATATAGAATAAAGTATCCAAAGCACGGGAGGATGGGAAAGTTAGACTGGGTTTATTATGTGCACATTTCTGCTACCCTTGGAAGGTCCAGAGAACATGTCTTTTATCACAATTGTGAAAAGCAAATTCATGAGGACAGCTTGAATATTTATCCACCTACTTTGTGGCAGATCGGTTACTTCAGATCACTTTCAGCATGGGCAGTGTGGTACATTCTTATTTGAGTAATATATACTTACTCTCAACGTGGGTTTTTCTTCTCCTGGGCACGGTGCTCCTTCCCAAACCACCACCGGAATGCCTACCCACTCGCATGGAATTCCACTTAACAACACTTCTGACTGAGGATGTTTTTCACAACAAATGAAGTACAGCAATGGAATTTATTGATCTTGTCATATTCCTCACCATCCTATTCAACTGGTAAAATGACTTTTGAACAACCAGAGTCTTCTGCCAAGGGGCTGGCAATACTTTACAGAGGTGAAGTAATGTCCTCCAGGCAGCAGTATATGTTCTAAGTCTAGAATCTCTTGTCTGACACTATTTTACCCATTGTGCGGATTTGTGGGTCAGTAATCAAGGAGTAAAAAAATAACACTATCATGTGTTATTATTTTCTCTAGTGGTCCATAACCAAAATTTTTACTTCCTGATTTAGGTCCTACTAGCACAGAAGTCTTCATTCCAAAGAGAAGAATGTTTGCACTAGAGGGACTGGACAATTATTTCACTGAGCTGGAGGTTGGTGTGGCTGCTCAGGCATTTTGGGCTCCATATATCTTTTAAACAATACAAAAAAGAGGTTAGTGTATGTCATGGTTTATGTCTGTGTCCCCAGGCCTCATGAGTTTGCAGTGTACATTTGTGATGGTTTATTGTCTAGTGCTTGGATTTGATGGTGTCAGTGCTCCACCCACATAGGGGTGGAGCCAGGATGTGATGTAATGGCAGGAAGAAGGCGTGTCTTGCTCTTTGCTGGTTCCTGCTTGCTGTTTGCAGCGAGGATGAACTGTGGCCCAGCCATGCCCACATGCCTTGCAGTGTGGGCTGAAACCTCCAGAAACTGTAAGAAATAAACCTTTCCTTTTCCAACTTGGGCTTTAGGTATTTTGTCTCAGCAACGAGTAAAAAGTAACTAAGACAGTGTACTGGCTGTGATGCTCAGTTCTTACTGTTGTTTTACGTTTTGAGATGTGTGGAGGTTAGGGGAACTGTCAGAGACAGCAAGCTCTATAAAACTATGTTCTTAACTTCATCTGCAAATGGAATAGTTATTGTAAATAATGGGAAGCTTGCAACTGCTATTATACCTTACAAAGGGGTATCACCATTTCTTTCTTTTTTTTTTTTTCCTTTTTATCGGTACCGGAGATCGAACTCACGACCGCCTGCTTGCAAGGCAGGTGCTTATGCCGCTGAGCTAAATCCCCAGCCCCTACCATTTCCTTTAAAGTTTCTTACTTAGTGCAATGTTTTCCCAGTGCAGTGTTACTTGTTCACAAACAAGTAACTCGGGAAGCCCAGGCCTTACCATTCTATGAGCCTGACTAGGGCTAAGTGAAATTCATGCCTTACAGTCCTCTTAGTCTCCCCATTCTCCTAGTGTTGCCAACAGTTTGGGTTCTTTTGCTCAATTCTGATGGAGATTGTGATCTGCAAAGTGCAGCTCTGCTGGCAATTTTAATGTTACTTCATGATAACGGGTAATGTTGGATGTGGATAACGCAGGTTGACACAACCAGCTGCTGCTGGTCACTTGTGCTAGTGCTGCTGACTTTAAGGGCTGACTTGTGCCAGACCCTGTGGGACCATAGGTTGACTGCTGGCTGCTAGCTCTGGAGCTCTTCAGCGCTAACAACTCTTGATGTTCACTGCTCTTTCCTTTGGCACCAACTGCTCTGTCTACATTACTCAGCATAAAAATGCTGAGAAATAATATATGAGCAGATTACAGGATGATTAAGGTAAGTTTATTTTACCAGAACCTGTACTGCAGCACAGAGGGGTTAATTTGCTAGCTGGTGTCCTCCTGGACCAAACCTGAGAAGTGGTTGGGGAATGCTGCTGACTTGGCAGCTGCAGGCTGATGTGGGTGACAGGCAGGGCTAACTGAAATCAGGAGCCCTTCTGGAAGGCTAGCTGTGATGGCTGAGCAGGCAAATAAGGGGCCCTGATCCCTTACTTTCTGAAGCTGGCCATTCCAGGGTGCCCTCTCCTTCTTCAGAAAGGCAACCTAGCATGGAAGTGGCCCAAGCAGGGCAGGAGCTCTGCGCTGAGAGTCTGGCTGCACTCACGCTGGAGTAGAGAGTGGCAGCCAGGTAGTCAGGGAGGGCACTGAAGGCAGTTATCGCAGTCCACTGAGGGGTGAGAAGCAAAAGGTAGGGAGGGGAAGGGGCTAGACAGCTACTGGCCAAGTCACAATCATCCCTAGCTGGGGTGGGGGTGCGGCATAGTAGAGCCCCCTGTCTCAGGAGGACTCAAAGTTGGGGGAAAGGAAAATACTGACTCTGCTTCTGTATTCAACGTGATTACCCAGGCACAAAGTGTTTCTGCCATGTGCAGAGCCTCCTCTCACCATTTCCTTCCTTCGATTTTGTCCTGATTCTACTCTTAGATGAACCTGAGCTCAACAATTTGTACAAAGGTGGAGAGAAAGGACGCAGTGTCCAGGTCATTGTCCTCAGTTTCTTCTTGCCTTTACTCCATAGGTGTCTCTCAAACTGCTGTATCTTCCCTTAGAAGAAAAAATCCAAATTCACACCAAACCAACCCATCAACCAACAAAAAGAAGAAAGAAAGAAAGAACAAAGGCCATCATAAACTGTTAAGGATAGGTATTGGAATGCTACCCCATACCAAAAGATTTGATTCTTCTGGTACACGTATGTGAATCATCCTAAAGTAGTTAAGTGTTCAGCGTGCATAAAATATCATCTTTCAGCTTCCACTGAATTAGTTGAACTCCCATTATTTTGTAATTTCTTGTTCCCTTACATATTCCAGATACGTATTTTTTTACAACTAGAATAATATTGTAATATATTATTTAGGGGATGGATATAAATTCCCCTATGTACAGGCTCCCAGGAAAAGAAGTAAACCTTTCCTGTTGAAGATTAGTTAATATTTGTTTTAAATTTTTAAAGGTATAAAAAAAACATGTCTGGAATTCTCACTGAGGGCTTGAGGTTATAAGTTATACTATGTCTTTTTGTTTGGCTTAGAAGAACTGAGTAAAGTGAAAGCCTTTTGAAGTCAGCATGAGCCAAAGTCAGGAATATCTGAATTCCAGCTTCTCTGCTTCGTCCTGTTGTCTTGAGCAAGCTGCTTTGTGAGCCTCAGCTGCGTCCTCTGTACACCGAATACACTTCCCAGTGTGCACCGTAGGGTTAAAGGAGCTGATGCAAAGTGCCTCCACCTAGATGGCCTTTCCACCTACCCTTCCTCCCACCCATTGCCTGTTTCTCTGCATTATCTCATTCTCCAGTGAATCATTGCTATATGGAATTTTCGAGCTGAAAGAAATAGGTCTTAATTCTCATTACCATGACGACAGAATCAGAGAAGTGAAAAAATTTCCTCCTGAAACAGTGAGCAACTGTTAACAAAGTAGCACCTTCTTAATTGGTGGCAAGTATGTGATTTCTTTCTTTCTTTTTCTCCCTTTTGCTAGTTTCCCTAATCCTGTTTGTTTATTCTAAAAGAATCAAAGGAGATGTTGAGTATTGATTTTCTTACCATGAAAATGTTGATAATGGTATCTGTGACGTTTATATCTCCTATCCTGCTGCCTACAGGATATCATGGAAGGGTCCTGGGATTTTTATTATTACTGCAATCAACTCTGTTCCTAATCACTAGCTACATGTATAACAAATATCTTTAAGTCATAACTGTATTTCATTCATAATTCTCAATAAATTACACGGCCATCTAGTCTTTCCTTTGCCCTCTAACTAGGATAATTTCCAATAGGAGCTTTGCAAATGACAAATATGCAAATGACAGAAATTAATTGAAAAATACTTTTTTGAAATTCTTAAAGTTGATTCAACTAATTTTGATGGTAATATATTTCTTTTTTTATTTAAAAGGAAAAAGAGAAAAAAAGCAGAACAAAACAAAACAGTGTAAGGGGTACAACAAAACAAAAAACAGTAAGCTATCACCAGTTAATAGACTACATGCTATCATCTTAGAAACGGTGTTTCAGGTCACAGGATCAAAGCATACAAAGCGAACATTCAAACAGTGAGACTACAAATAGTTGTGTTCAGCAATCCAATCAAAAATATTAATATGGTCTTCTATTTAACACACCTAAACACCATTGCTGTTGTATCCTTTAGGGCACTTGATGGTAATATATTTCACTTTCTCATAGTTTTAGGGGTCATAGTTACTAAACTAACCTACTAAAATTTAATTCTGTTGGTCTTTTACCGTACATATAGAAAATAGTTCATTACTGCCATTAATTAATCATATCCCCATGTGTTCTAACTACATGCCTTACTGGAGAAAGAGTATTATATTTTCTTTAAAAATAAACAGTCATTTTAATAATCTCATTCAGTAAAAGCCATTTTAAAAGAATATTTTATGCATAAAATTTATTTTTAAAAAGTTACTTTGAAAGCCTGAATGTTGAAAAGCAGTTTGGCATAGATCCGTTAAAAAATTATTTACTGAAAATGTATAACTAGAGAGAAGAACTGAGTAGTATAGAAATATGTCACCAGTAAAATTATTTCCTTCTTATTGATAAAAGACCACTTCAGACAGGAAAATCATGCTGCTTGCATGCATGCAAATATGAAATGGCAAAATGCTTTTTTGGCTTTTGATAACGTGCTTGGAGCAGAAAATAATTTATCTCTTGTGTAGTTATAGAGAGCAATTTATTAGATAAGAAAGAAGACAGGAAAAGTGCAAACAATGAAACTAGCAGGGACATCTAGCTGCTTGCCTAATATCCACTCCCTCATTCCCTTGGTATGATAGAGCCCAATTTTCAGCTTAAAAAATATATTTCCAAGTTGTCCTTACAAATACGATTGGAGGAGCAATACCGCTTGAGTCAATGATTTAAAAAAATGTTTAAGGTTAGAACTTCTAGAAATACTTTTTAAAAGTTGGTTATCTGTTGTTAGAATACTTTCCTGGTCTATGGACCTTCTAATTTTTCCTGTGTGCAACAGGATAGACGTGATGGGTAGGGGCCTAAAGAGTGCCCTTCCCAGTCTTTATCTTGGTTCTAGAAGTTTGTATTTGTAATCCCATGGAAAAGTTATGGAATTCCAATTAATTAATTCTAACCTACCACTTCCAGTGCAACCCACAGTGAGAATAAAGACACTAAGACATATTTATAGTTATGGAGAGTCAGGCCAAGGGTGATTTGCTTGGCCCTTAGTAAGTTTTCATTGATTGCTTGATCACAGTGATCATAGATATTTTCCTCAGCTATTTGCGTCCTTACTTTCCATCTTATAATAATAATAATTAAGTTGATTGCTTACGAATATGAAAATTATTTTATGAACTCTTTCTTTAAGGTTGCAGGGTACAGTTTATTTTTTGAGGCTCCTCTGTAATGATCTCCTTCAATTATAGTGTTAGGGATTTTTGTCATGTCTTTGTCTTATTATGATTATTTTGAGTGACTATTTTTGATCAAACTTAAGACTTTTAATTCTGATGCTTTCTTGATCTTTGTAGGAGTCTAGTCAAGATGGTGGTTCACCTGAACAAAGGCTTTGACCCTGGGCTCACCCTGGATGTTATTAACTCATGAACAAGGGAGTGATTTGAGGATGAGTGATTGTGAGAAAGGTACAAAGTATGCGAGTGCTGTGAGCTGGGCTAGATAGGTAGCCTGAGGTCACCTCTGTAAATATATGCAGAAAGAGTAATCTATATAACACAACTGAGGTATCCCCTAATGTTTTGGGGTGGTGCTTTCATTCTGATATGTAAATTTTTCTGCCCTTGGAAGTCATAGCCTCTTATCTCAGGGCTCAATCCCAGTTGACAGCATGGAGTGGTGGCTCACTAGCTCTTCATCACACCCTGTTCAACCATGTATTTTGGTGGTCGCGGGGCAGGGAAACAGTGACTGTTGCCTAGCTTCCAAGATAGCACATCAGCACCTGAGCCAGCCCTATATACATTGCTTAAAGCCAGTTGAAGGGATAAAGAAATGGCCTAGGCAGCTCTGTATATGGAGATAGGACCAGGTTTAGCCAAAATGGAGATAATGTCTTTTTATTCATGGAGAGTCATCTAGGTGGTCCTCCACAGGGGTCCATTTATGGGGAAAGCCAAGAGAATCCTAAGTGCTTCAGCTGAGACTTCAAGCATGTCTTGTTTCTTTGGTGAGGTCAGTGGTATTGAGAATTGGCTGTTTATGAGACTGTATCAGAGATATTTAAATAATTTAATCATTAAGATTTTTAACAGGTAGGATGTATACATTGTGGCAGGATAGTGTTCCTATTTAAAAAAACAGGTAAATTGCAGCTATAATTTTAAAGATATCAGAAAGCTATAAAACCAAGTTTATCATACTAAGAATCCAAAGAGGAAGTACCATCCTCAGGTAGGTGGGTGCACAATGGTCATTTCTTACCCAGAGGGCATTGCATAGGCAGAGGGACTTTACTGATAGAGACATGAATAAAGTTTTTAGTAGTCATGCAGGGATAGAATGAAAACAAGCAGCTGGCAACACTTCAGATAAATGTCTGGTTTTTCTCACAGGACACTAGCCATGTTTGGGGGCTACACAGGTATGGGAGGAGCTAAGCTGAAAACTCTAGATGGCAGAGCAAAATCCTTCTGTCATGATACTTAAGAAGAGGAGGGAAACGTGCCAGAAACACAGAGCTGATCACTCCTTCAAGACGTTTGCTAGGCTTTCAAATGAAGGAAGCAGATAGCTGATGGCTGAGAATCTTAGACGAATGGAGGTGGATCCTCCTGAGTTTCTCAGAGTTGAAGAGCAGGAAACTCTTCAGGATCTCAATAAAAAGCTCAAGAAATCCTGAGGAACAGGGTGACTCACGGTACATTCAACTCTTAATAAACTGAAACCTAGCCCTAACTCAGCTCAGTACTTAAACTGACTGAGGTAAGCAGCTTCTCATTTTATACACTAGCAGAGAACAGGACCAACTCTCTTTTGTACTAGTCAATATTATCTGGATATTTGTGTATTTTTTTAGTGCACAGTATCACATACAGTAAAAAACTGCTAGTCGTACAATGAGGCAAGACAAAAATGATTTTTTTTTTATTTAAAGGAGAAAGAAACCAAAATAGTATAAGGGTACAAGTAATACAGAATTTTAAAAAAAAACAGTAAGAAATCACTAGTTAATAGATTACATATTGTCATCTTAGAAATAGTTGTTCAAGTTATAGGATTAAAGCATACAAAGTGGACATTCAAACAGTGAGACTGCAAACAGTTCTGTTCAGTGATCCAACAGAAACTTAGTAATATGGTCATCTATCTTAACACTCCTAAACACACTTGCAGTTGTATCCTTTAGAGCACTTTTTACTTCCTCTCTTTTTTACAACAGCAATTACACATTTTGGGTTTTATTACTCCCATAGTTCTTACTACTTTTTTTTGGAAGAGACTAAAACCAAATATGACAAAACAAAGCAGCCAGTCAAAACAAAGGATGGACATAGTACATGATGTAAAAACAGAATACAAGGTAATCAACAATGGTTACCACAATGCCTCTTGCTACCTTAAAAAGAACTGCCTATATCATTAGGTATAATAAAATTGAACAAAACAGTACAGAACAAGACCAATAGAACCTAAACATTGGAGATATTACAGGACTTCAAAAGAAGATAATAGTCAAATCAGAATGGGCGTCATAGTGAATCTTATTGCCTTCAAAATAGTTGCCTATACCCTCAAACTTGATACGATCAAACAGAACAGAACAGAGTAAAATCAGTCAAAACAAGATGGTGGGAGCAATACAGGGCTTCAAATCAAGTTACTAGGAAATCAAAAAAGTTACTATACTATATCCTGCTAATTTTTAAATTTTTTCCCTTAATTAAAAAAATAATAAATAATTTTTTTAAAGGAGGAGATTGAGATAAAAGAGGACATAACAACATAACAATACAGGTCAAAGCATGACAATTTCAGCAACCTAGTGCTTCATCACAAGATAACCCGACTTAATAGTAGTTACCATAGTGTCTCTTTCCTTGAAATATTTGAGTATAACTTCGTATACAGTGGCTTCAAACATATCAAGACAGTGTGAAACCATTCAAGAGGATGGAAGTATTACAGGGTATTTAGAACCAGCTAACGGAAAATGAACAATGGTTTCTATATTATCTCTTTGCCTATAAAAATTGACAGAAATGATTTGTAATGAAGAGAAAAAAGATCACTGAGGTAGGCCACATATGGTGTAGATATTGGAATTTGGAAATAAGGAACTTAAAGTAATTTTGGCTAATACGTTTAGGAAAATAAAGATACCGGAAAATAAATGATTGAAAATTTAACCAGCAAATCTGAATCTATAAAAATAACCGGAAATGCAGAACTGAAAATAAAATATTTGAAGTTATGAACTCAATAGATGGGCTTTATGGGATGATACAGAAAAATAGATTCAGTGAACTCGAAGGTAGCCCAAGAGAAAAATATCCAAGATGAAGCAAAACAAGAGAAAAGAATTGAAAGGATAAAAGAGAGAGTAACACATGACTAGAGTTGTACTCATAACTCAACTGTGGAGGAAATTAGTCATAAGGATGAGGATGGGGAGATAAATTACTTGCATTAATTATGAAAAAGAGACTACCATTATGAATCTTATGGATATCAGAAAACAAGAGACTATTGTGAAAAATGTTTCGCCAGCATAGTTGGATAAATTTGGAAGAAATGGCTTCTCTTTTTTTGAAAAATACAACCAGGAAGTGAGAGTTGACAACAAAGAAATAAAAGACTCAAATATCTTCTTTTAACAGTCCATTAAAAAGCAGCTATTTCATAATGAAAAAAATCTCACATTTGATGAAGATACAAACATTTACATAAGGAAGTAAAACAAATGTTTCCTAAATTGTTTAATAAAAAAGAATACTTTACTGTTTATTTTAAAAAGAATAAAGTAAAACAAAACAGTAAAGTAAACCAAAACAATACAATGACAACAACCCTGGATTTCAAAAACAAAATAGCATGAAATCAGTAATAGTTACTATACTGCACACTGCCATCCTTCAAAACTTTGCTCAGACCACTACACAGGCATGCAAAATGTAAGTACCAAGTTGTTTCCTCACCTCGGCTGCCATCATCCCAGAAACCTCAGGTGCCTGACCTCTAGCTTCTTTTATGTCAAGATAAGGAGTTACCTTGCTTTGGGTGGGGCTCACGGGGGACCCCGCTTCCACTTCCTTAGGACTGCAGCTGCTGACTCACAGCAGGCCTGGCTGCTTCTCCTTTGGGACCTGTTACCGCTGGCTCACTGCAGCAGGGTGTGTGTGTGTGTGTGTGTGTGTGTGTGCCTGGCTTTCTCATTTTTGCTGGATTTCTGGATTATCTCTAGCCATGGGTTTCAAGTCTCACTTCAAATCCTTCCTGGATCCAGGGATCCCACCGCCCTCCTTTTTCTCTTCCTCATGTTACTGTATTCCAGTGTCTGGACAACAAATCTTAGAGAGGCTCTTTCTCTGCTGCTCACCAGTCCATCATCTTCCTGGAAGTTCAATGTTTTACTTTTTATGTGCCAGCATAACTTCAAGTTTTTATGTTAACAAGGGAATTACAAAAGCAAAAAGCAAAGAAAAGGAAAGAAAGGAAGAAAGAAAAAAGTGTAAGGAAGTGAATTACAGCTATAGTCTCATGAAAACATTTAAAAAGTGAAATCTGGTTATATGTAAAATGTGCCATACAGTAAATGAGGCATGGTGGTGGAAACCTGAAATCTCTGAACTCTGGGAGGCTTGAAGTTTGAGCTCGGCTGGGCAACTTAGTGTTTTTATGAGACCATTTCTCAGAAAGATTTAAAAATAGTCTGGGAATGCAGCTCAGTGCCAAGACCCTCAGTGCCAAGCTCAGCCCAGTATCACATTTAAAAAAAGAGAAAGAAGCAGAAATAAAGAAGGAAAAAGAAAAGAAAAACCAGGCGAATTTATTTCACAAATACATTATCATTTTATTAATATTTAATAAATATTTAAAAAATATTTAATAAGGGCATTTTGTTGCATCAAATATAGAGATCATTTGAGAAAAAAACACTTAATGATTTTTAAAACATCTTGGAAGATGTGGAATAAAATAGAATTTTCTTATTTTGTTAAAGATAACCATTTAAAAGTCTTTAGGAGGCATCATATTAAACACTGAAATATCCAGATTTTTCCCTCTGAGATTAGGAAGAGTGGGAATCCTGTTACTAATGCTTCTGTTCAATGTTTTCTAGAGGCGTTAGAAAATTCAATAAGGCAAAAAAAGGAAGCAAATAAGGATTGAAAGAGAAGACAGACAATTTTCAGATGACACGATAATGTAGACTAGGACTCTATAAGTGAACTACTAAAGTCAGTAAATGAACTTAGTAAGATAGTTGGAAGTAAATTACTCATGTGAGTTAATTTTTCTATATATTGGTAATAACCAAATAGAAATTTAAATTTGAAAAACAATACCATTTACAACAGTGCCAGAAAACATCTCATAACTAGGAATAAGTCTAATTAAAAATGGTTGAAAAGCTACAAAATATTATTGTGAGAAATAAAAAAAAACCCTGAAAACCTTTATGGATATGCCAAGTCTTTGGTTTGGAAGATCTGGTATCATAAAAATATTTCTTCCCAAATTAACTATCATTTCAATATAACCTCAAGAAAAACCTCAGGTTTACTACGGAAACTGAGGTGTTGGTTCTAAAGTTCTCACGGAAGTGCAAAGGATGAGAGTAACCAACATAAACTTAGGGAGGAGGAAGAATTTGGGGGAATTTAAACTACCATATGTCAGTATTATTCTAAACCTATAGTAATTAAAACAATGTAGTACAAGACTCTAATTGAGAAATTGGTCACTGAGAACTAAATAGAGAAGAAGATTCTTGCACATACTCAGTTATTTGGGTCACTAAGGCTGGACAGTATTCCAGTAAGGGAAAACCTTTTTAATAAATGGTGCTGCATGTAGTGGCTATCCTTACCTCATAGCATTTATAAAATTTAAATCTACGTGGACTGCAGATATAAATTTAAAAAGTAAACCGAAAAAGCTTTTTAGAAGAAAATGTAAGAGAGCATCATACGACCTTGTCTTCATTTCATTCCAAATTCAGGATTCCTCTAGCTCAACAGGTTTTTTTTTTTTTTTTTTTTTTTTTTTTGGCATTTCAGTATCTCCTTTCTTCCTTCCACCCAATAAACCTCATCTATCTTTTCTGTACCACCATAGTGGGGTATGCACAACAATCTGAGACCATCCCAGCCATTACTCTTCTACCTTCCACTTTCCAAAGGGCAACATTGCTTCTGTGAACAAACTATTAGGAAATTGAGGACCTCAGATTTGACAATGTGGGACTTTCTCAACTTCTCTTCCTTGGTTCTTCTTTGAAAGGTTCCCTTGTTTTCTTGCTGAGGTTGGAATGTCATTTATGTAATATCCTATGACTTGTCTTCAGGATGATTACCCAGTAGAACGCTTTTGTGTGAATCTACCTGACTTTTCTCTTGAATTTTAAAAAGACACTACTGCAATTTAAAAAAAAAAACCTCAAGTAAAAATAAGAACAAAAATAGGGCTTGCTCCTGTCCTGAATCTTGGCTAAAAGGAAATCATCTTACATAGCCATTGATTATTGCTCTAAAAGCAGAGGAACGATTTTATACTATTTTTCTGGGACCCGGTCTGTCTGTGTTTGTGTGAAACAAAACTCAAGCATTGGCCTCCAGGGGAAGTACTACAGGAAAACATGATTAAAAAGGGCTTTTAAAAACGCAAAGTTTCCTTTTGAAGTAAGTTTACTGCCTGTGCTTGCTAGAAACTATCTACTTCCTCAATGCAGGGTCAACCTCTGCCTTTTACAGAAATCATGTCTTCAAGGAACTCTTTCAAGATCCCTTTCATTATGTGAAATTATTCTGTTACAGGCCCTTACAAGTTGACCTCTCCTCTTCATAATACTTGTCACAATCATGTGCATGATTATGTGATACATTTCTTAGAGGTTTTGTGAGGGCAAAGATTATCGATTTTTTGATATTTAATGTATTGTCAGTACCTTGAACAGAAAGTGGGAGCTGCTATCATCTCAACAGACTCCACAAAATCCTATATCATGTACCCTATAAGTAATGAAAATTAATATAAATTATATCGATAATGAATTCTTGTCCAGTGTCCATCCTTTTTCTCAAGGAAGGAACAAGCCCTAATTTCTAAAGACAATGTGGCTGGATGAGCCAAGTTAGAAGTTTAAATGGTATGCCTGGCATTGGAGGCACAGAGTGGATTCATACCTATCATGGCCCAAGCTGATGAAACAAGTGCCCACATACTATTCCTGCAGTCAGTGATGCTTCCATAGAAGGTTCTATGAAATGCACCCATCGATAAGCTGAGTTTTAGTTTAAAATGCCGTGAGGTGGCATTAAACTATAGCAAGTCCTGGAATAGGTAGACATCCAGAAAATGGACTCTGGGGATTCCTGGCAATCTAGCTGGTGAATTTATTACCCCAGTCATTTTGTTTTTGTTTTTTTCTTTTTTATCGGTACCGGGGATCGAACTCAGGACTGCCTGCTTACAAGGCAGGCGCTTATGCCACTGAGCTAAATCCCCAGCCCCTACCCCAGTCATTTTATAACTTCACAAGACTGAAATTGCAAAGTTTGCAAAGTGCAATTGTTTAGTCTCCACTTTCATTATAGTGGGACTTTTCTATATTTGTTGAATTGAAGTACTGCACTCTCATTTCAAAGATCTCTGCAGAGGTAGTCTCAGTTTATTGTATGGACATAGCTTGATTTCAAGCATTAAATAATTTCAAATATTTGATTATGGCTACAGACTATAATGCAAGATTTTAGGCAGAAATACCAAGTCTACAAAATGGACTTTTTAAATCCCAATGATGGCCAACTTTCAAGTAAAACTAAATCTATTCATAATGGTAATAATAGCTGCTAAGAGTATTCACCAAGCTGATTATTTGCCTGATACTGGCCATTTTCATACATACTGCCTTGTTGACCTAATATCCTGTGAAATAAAATATTATGTTCTACTTTTATAAATGCAATAGTTGAGACATAGAGAGATTGACTTTCAGAGGTATTAAAAATATACAGCGAGGTAGGAGCTAAAGATGAAGGATTGATAAGCAACAGGATACAGAGCCTCCCTGAGAGAGACAACTCACATGCTGGAATGAAACATGCTGGAGAGGTCCAGATAGAGGGAGATGGATCCTCTCAACCCAGAAAGAAACTAAAAGGGAAACAGCTGGCCAAACAAGTGGTCCTGGGGCTGCTATTGGAGCAGCTAAGATTAGCACCCACGGTCTAAACTTGCACTGCCTTAAGTTGCTGGAGCCACCCAAACCTGTGCTGCCATGACTCGATGGAGCCACCCAAAGTCACGCTGCCCTGACTCGCTGGAGCTGTAGTCCTGATGAAGTAAGAGGTCAGCAAGCCCAACAGAGAACAGAACCTGCAAGGGATCTGCATTAACCTGTGGTGAGTGCTGGGAATAAGACCCTCCCACGGGGAAGGGGCAACCAACTAGATGACATGTTGGAATTGGGCAGCCTGGGCCTGAACTAGAAAGGCAGTGACTTCAGTCAGTAACTCCCTTCTGAGAGCAGACTGGTGGGATCTGCTTGACCTGGGCCACACCCCTGGCCGGAATCCAATAAGTCATCCCAAACCGATTCCCTATATGCAGCACACACTAACCAGTGAAGGCCCTGAAGGTTGACTGGTCTGAAGGGGAGGAACCAGCACAAGCTGCCACCGCTATGTGCAGCACACACTAACCAGCGAAGGCCCTGAAGGTTGACTGGCCTGAAGGGGAGGGACCAGTATAAGCTGCCACCCCTGCTTGCACCTAAATGACCAACAGCAAACTGGAGAGGGGATAAATCCCTGGTCTGCCTTCAGAAGAACCATAACGAATAAGGAAAGGGGCTGAGACCTCCACTATACACCTGTATGGAAGAAACCAAAAACATGACAAGAGAAAGAAATAAGAAAATGGCCCCAGCCCCCAACCCTGAGAATATTGATCCAGGAGAGGTAAATACAAAAGATATTGAGGGCCTCAAACATGCAATATCAGACACAGCATCAGTGGACATAAAGAGATATCTTCAGGACCTCATAGATGAGCTCAAAACTGAAATATTAATTCAAGTAAAGCAAGATATAAGTAGACTAAAAAAAGAAATGTTAAGCACATTTCAAGAAGACACAGATGGAAAAATGGATAAACACAAAAAAAGGAGAGAAATGTTTGATGAAGAATATAGAAGACATGAACAGAAGAAAACATAGAATACATGAACCAGATTCAAAGAGATTCCAGGAGATTAAAAACTCCATTGAAAGCTGGAAACTGCTCGAAAGAAACTAAGGATAGACTATCAAAACTTGAAGACAGGTTTGCAATGTGCTATTATGAAAGGAAATAACTCTTAAAAATAACAAGGAAACAGGCAGTAACAATACAAAAGCTAGAAGATGACACGAGGATCTATAACTTAAGAATAAAAAAAGTGAGTGAAGAAGTAGGACTAAAAACAAAGGAAATACAAAGGCTATTCACAGAAATAAGGAAAATGAACCAAGCATAGGAAAAGGAAATGATAATCTGATGTATGAGGCATGCAGAACTCCAGCCACCTACAACCAAAACAGAGCTACACCCAGACATACAATAAGCAAGATCCCAGAAATTCAATACAAGAACAGAATATTAAAGGCCATCAGAGAAAAACAGATTACCTATAAAGAAAAACCCACCAAAATCATGGCAGACTTCTCAACACAGACCATCAAATCAAGAAAAGCTTGGAGCGAAGTATTCCAAGCCCTGAAAGAAAATAAATCTCCAGCCCAGATTGATGTACCCTGAAAAACTGTCTCTAGAAAATTAATGGAAAAACAAGATGCTTCCACAACAAAGAGGAACTGGGGAAATTTGTGACCACCAATGCAACCCTACAGAGAATACTGAAGGACATTCTAGAGAGAGAGAAAAAAAAATACCAGGATTTCAGAAACAGTGGCAGAGAGGCCTCAATAAACAGGACAGGCAGTGAAATGAAGGAGAAAAATAGACAACCAATGGCAGAAAAATAGCATAGCAGAAATGAGACAGAGAAGATTGGCTATAATCTCTAACATAGATAGCTTTGACACAATAAAAAAAAAAAAAAGAAACAGGCAGAGTGGATCAGGAGGTAGGGCCCACTGAGATGCTCTGTATAGGAAATGTAATTAACCTGAAAAAGAGTCATGGACTGAAAATCAAATATGAGAAAACAATGCTCTAAGTGACAGGGAACTATGGACAGGTATTTTGAAGAGATTTAGAGACACTATGACAGCCATTGTTGACTTCCCTATTGTCTGGTCTTGAATATCTAAAATGCCTTCCTCATCCTGTTCAGATCAGTTCTATACTATGTTGTTTCATGTGAATTCTCTGTATGTGAAGATATGGACAAGTATTTGGAAGAAAACAAGAGACAATATGATAGATAGTGAAGATCTCTGATTGTCTTGCTTTGAAATGTATGTCTCTTGCATTGCTTTTTAATATTGTTTTGTTGTATTTAATTTTACCCACTTTAAAATAAAAAATAGTTTAGGAAAAAAATATATAGCACAGCTGAAATTGAGCAAAACTCTTTTCAGACAGTCAAACCCAAAAGCTCTGTTTTGTATTTATTGGATTCTAGTCATCAAGAAAGATATATAACAAGAACCTGCCAAAATCTCTAGAAGCAGCAGCACACTGTTCCCATATTCTGATGTGCAATTTAAATTTAGCTGGATGCTAAATTTATTTTTAAAAAGACTATAGTTGAATCTTGATAAAAACCATATATAGAAGTCTGTATAAAATCTCTTTTAATATAGGTTTCTTAGCTTGGCTTCCCCTGAAAGTATATCCTGAGTCAAAGGCTAATGTATAGTAGATTTATTTAAGAAGTAATTTAAGGAAACAGAAATAATTGATGGAAGCATGAGGAAAAGAGGAAAATTAAAGATACATTTGTGTTTGGCTGGTTACTGCTGAGTATACCAGAACCTTGGTGAACCTAATGAAAATTTGGCTAAAAGCTGCTACTTGGAGGATGTGAGGGACACACTGAGTCCCAGCCCAACTGGTTCAGATTCCCTGTTCTTTTGGGTGCCATCAGTTTCTGTCGGTGTCTCAGGCACATGCATCAGAGGCTCTGCTGAGCAGGAAGAGAGGCACCTGGTGCAGGTCAGGCAGAAATGACAGCACCAGGTTACACCTGTGAGCAGCAGATCTAAGCCCATAGCAGTGGCCAAGATGCTTTGCAGTGGGCAAAGGGTTCATGGCTGTGGTGCACTTGCTGTAGGAGTGCATGGTGACAGTATGTGGATTTTGGTCACAACAGTAATTAGATATGTGTGGATTTTTATAGAAATGTTATTAAAGCTGTGAACTAATGTATTGGAATTAAAATATATTTTAGGCCATCTGATTATTTTCTTCATTGTGTTACCATAGAAACACAGCGTAGCTCACTGTTTTTAAGTTCCAAGTTGTATGGGTTGTTACTTATTTTATTAGGAAGATATATCAAGCCTAGATATTATTTAATCTCATGTTCACTAAATATAAAACTTCAGATTAACTTTAAGAGAGTGGTTTTTATTTAATTGAATAAGATTATCTCTTAAGGAGGACTAAGAGTGGTGTAGAAGTGGGCTAAAATCTGGAAAACAAAACTTTACGTATTAAAAAGTAGCTGAGCACATGTGTATAATCCCAGCACTTGGGAGGCTGAGGCAGGAGGATTGTTGTGAGTTTGAGATCAGCCTGGGCTACAAAGTGAGCTCAAGGCCAGCCTAAACTGCACAGCAAGACCCTATCTCAAACTGACAGAAAAAAAAGGAGCTGAAAGATGGTAAATTCCAGATTGTCACCCATAGAGGTGTCAGAGTACAGGGAAACAACACTTGCTCTAGAGACAGCAGACTTGGACCTTACTATGTAGAGTTGTACGACCCTGATCATGCAGCTCAAAGCTTCTTTGGATCTCAGTGTTGTTCACTTTGAAAAAATGGGGTAGAAATACGTAAAGACAGGATTTTGTGAGGATTTGAGTGAAATTATTTATGTTATATCATGTAATATAGTTTTCAGTGCTTGCAACATAGAAATATGTCATAAATAGGGATTGAATTTAATTCTCAAAGATACAGCCTATTCTGGTTCTTTTCTATATTCTGGTCATATATGCCATCAAACTAGGGCCCATCTTTCCATTGCCTTCTAGTTTTTCTGATATTTATCTTCTGAGTCCTTGCTTAGCTTTTCTATGGTGCTACTAATCAAATACCACCCTTGCTTTTTGTTTTTTAAGTGTGTTAATCAGTATTCTTAATTTCCTAGAAAACAAGGAGCTCAAAAATCTTTAATTCTAAAGCCAATGTTCTTTATTACAAATAGAAATTGATGGTAGTTAATTAAAGCAGAAAAGGTCCAAGACGCTGGGTAGCACATAAAAAAGAAGAGACGTTTAAAGAAACAGAAAGTAAGTGACGACCAAAGTTGGAGAGGTAGCCAAAATGACACCTTAGAATAGTCCAGTCAGGATTTCCTGGACACTCCCAGCACCAACACTACAGCTAGCCTTGGGTACTGGATGTCATCGTGCTTCTTGTCAGTGAAGTGTGGAATGAATTCTCCCTCATCCCTTCCTGACTTTTACATTTTTCATTTCCTTTTCCCTGACTTCATATGAAGCCTGCTCAAGACTTAACATTCCAGAGGTGAGCCTTATGGTATGTGACTTCTTTCTGGTTTCTTAGAGATAGAAGAAAGCTAAACTTTGAATTTAAGCTGTTCAAAAAATGCTAAGAATTAAACTTTGATGTTAAGCAGTGTAAAAGATGCTTATCACTAAAAAAAAAAAATTCCTACCCATTGGATGCCCAACATCCACCAAAAGGATACATGCATCCTTAGTTTAACTTAAAAATTACTTAACAGAAGGAGACAACTCAAAGTTTGGTCAGTTTATGTCTTGAGAATTTTAATCCAGTCTTCTACTTGAATTGTTCTTCTGTCTTGCTAGTCTTGGTCTGTGCAGAAACTAGAGACTTGTCTGCTAACATTGTACTCTAAAATAATGAGTACAGAAGAGGTAAAAACAGAAGGGTTAGTGAGAATTGTAAATGTGAACATGGACAGTAAGGAATTAAGCAGTGATAGAGGCTGCAGACTTTATTTCTGAAACTGATTATGAAGTCTCTGCTATTTCAACCCTGCATCTTCAAGGGATAGCATTCTCTGAAGCAGTCTTGGAAAGTATGTGAATTTCAGTGCTGGCCATGAGCCCAGATGTAAGGATTAATTGTGTTATCTCCTTTCTTTAATTGGTGTGGTGTCATGAAAAGCAATCACCAACTCATAGTTCTTGAATCTGGTTTTACAGGTCTTTGAAAGTGGCAGTCAGGTTTCTCTTCCATCTTCAGTGGACACTTAATGAAATGATCATTTTTTTTCAGCTCAAAATGATGAACTATATTGACTGATTTCAAATGTGAAACTGATGTTGCTCTTCTAAAGTAAATCCAATTGATACAGTGTATTGTCCTATATATTTTTGGACTTGGTTTTCTAACACTCCTTTGAATCTATCTGCCTACTATTTTATTTCTTTTATTATCTTTTGTAAACATTTGGTATTCAATGTACAGAAATGTCAACATCGTAAGCTGAGTCAAATGAGTGTTCTTCTTTGCCTCTATTTTTTGAGTTTGCAAAAAGTTTTTGTTTGGTGCATCTGTTAAAATCTGATGATGAAGATGTATAGATTTTTATCTTTAGAAAGATTTTAAGCTATTGTTTTAGTTACTTTCACTATATGACACTGTCCAGATTTTCCTTTACTTCCTGAGTAGGTATTGCTAAGTTTTATTTTCCTAGAATTTTATCCATTTCTTCCACGTTTTCCAATTCACTGAAATAAAATTACTCCTTATTATCTTTTTAATGTCTGAGATATCTGTAGTGATTTTTTTATTCTCATATTATTTGAGGTATTTCTTTTCCTCATTTTAAACATTAATTAGATTCTATAGTATTCAGTTAACCTTTCAATCAAATTTTGCCTGTTGATCATCTGTACTGTTTAATATTTTATTAATTTCTCCTTTATTATTTTCCTCTTTATGATTTTTGTACCTATCCTATTTTCCTTATCAAAATTCTTAAAATGTGTAGTAACTTGACTTTAGGCTTTCATCTTTCCTAAGACAAACATTTAAGGGTTTAAATTTTCCTTGAAGTGTACACTTTAACTGCCATCACAGACTTTGAGGTGTTTTTATTTTTCTAAATAGATTTTAGTTTCCTTTATGATTTATTTTTGAAATACTAAGATGCACTTTTATTAATATTCAAATGCACATATATCTGTAGTGATACTTAATATCATTGTGGTTATATAATGTGTTCTGAATGATTTCATTGAGGTTTACCTCATTCATTGATTAATATTTATTCAGCATACACTATGTGTCATATACTATTAGAAGTATTGAGTTTTATTTTTATCTTTTTGAGACAAGGTTTACTATGTAGTCCAGGCCAGCTGTGAACTCTCTCTGTAGCCCAGGCTGGCATTGGAAATACTGAGATTTATCAATGAATGAAACAGATAAAAATTGCTTCCTTAGGGATCGTATCCAGGAAGGTGGACAATATATAAATAAGATTATTAAGTAAATAATAGTTTATTAGTAATAGAATACTAAGAAAAAATATAATGGGGAAGGGGATTTTTACATGTGATTTAAACCTTTAATTTTAGATAGAATGGTCAATTAAGACCTTCCTTCAGGTGACATATGAGAAAAGACCCCAGAAATGCAAGGACAGATAAGCAGAATATAAGGATGAGCTATTCTAGTGGTCCTGTGGCAAATATGTTCCTACTTGTTTAAGAAACATCATGAAGGTTCTTGTAATGAAGACAGAATGAATGAGGAGAAAAATAGAGAGTTCATGGGGAACTAGATACAGTTTGGCTGGCCGGGAAGCAGAGTAAGTCTCCCAAGATAACCGTTTCCTAATTTTTACAACCTGTGTTCCTTTACAAGGCAAACAGGAATTTGGGTTGCAGATGGCTGCCTGGAAATGAGGAGATTATCCTTATTCATCTGAGTGGGCACAAAGTAATCACAAAGATCTTTACGTCTGGAAGAAAGAGGCAGAAGAGAGAGTCAGATGGCAGTGTGAAAAGAGGTCGATCTGACGTTGCTGGCCTTAAAGATGAGAAAAGAGACCATGAGCCAAGGAAAGCAAGTGAGACTCTGCTGGAAAACATGGACATGTGTTCTGTCGTAGGTCCCTTTGGGTTCCTTGATTTTAGCAAAGTAAGTTTCTTTTGGAGTTGTGATCTCAAGCACTGTGAGATAATACACTTGTGTTGATTTATGCCATTTTATGTATTTATTATGTATATACATTATGTATATACATAAATTTATGTATTTATTATGCCATTTTATGTATTTATTTATGCCATTATGTATTTTGTAACAGCAGCAGAAAACTAATTCATGTTATAGCCTAGTTTTAACCCTTGCGCCTCATTTCTGTTTTGTATGTGCCGCTCAGCCTCCTCTTCCCTTCCTATCTTTCTAGGTTAAGTTTCAATTTCCTGAGAAAGCTGTAAAAGCCTTAGGTATCAGTTTCCTGTAACCCCCTCCCCTACCCCTCATCTGGCTATCTGTAATAAAATGTGCTGTTCTTTAAGAAATGCTTAACTTCAAGGAAACTATAGGAAGTTCTGTAAGGCCCAGATGCTATCTAACTGTGTCAGGGATTACAACATTCCTGTGGTTTTTAGCTTTAAAAGCTTAATCCCTCAGCTGTGAGGGGGCAGTCTCCAAATTGGCTCCTGGAGACTGTGACGCTAGGCCTGGCCTAAAATAAAGCCTTTGCTCCCCAAATTTTAATTTCTTGCTTCCTTGGGTTTTATTCCAGGGTCCGAGCTATCACAATTCAGATCCTCTCATGCACAGTAAGGACTTGGACTTTTCTCCTTGAGATGTAAATTATAGAAAAGGTCTTGGTTTAAAAGTAATGTGATTGGACCTTCTAAGATCATTCTAGATGCTGGATTGAGAATACACTGTGTAGAAGACTATTGTTTTTCGTCTAGTTTTTAGATTTTTCTGTACTGTATTTTATTGGGAGCTCATCAATTCATTTTTTTTAGCTAAATCAAAGTCTCTAGCCTGCATAGAGGTAAAGTTTGAACTTTAAACTTCTGTGGAAACTATCAGATTTGATGACATGTAGATAACTGATTGCTTGTATTGCAGTGTATAAAATCAAGTAGATTAAAATAGTGAAAACTGGTAAAGAGCTGTTCCAGAATATTTAAAAATACATTCTTTGGAATAGAGCTGTAGCTTAGACCTGGCATGCACAGAACTCTAGGTCTGGTCTCCAGTACTGCCCTAAAATTTTTTTGTAAGAAAAAGACTGCACAAAATTTTTAGGTGACATGTAAAATGCTAGTCATGTTGGTTGCCCCTGTAGAGTCCTAAAAACAAATGTTACTATTTTAAATTTACCACTGCAATAAATTATATAGCATTTTTCTATTTAATTTATTAAATTTAATAATTTATCTAATAATTTAATTAATTTATTAAGTTTAATTTATTAAGCCACTCTGCTCTGAGAAAAACTTCACCTAAACATAATTGGTTCACACAAAAGGGTTTCAAGGAAAAGAGCTAGCTTTTCCTATAATAAATGGAAATTTCCTGAACTTTTAACAATTTTCACAAAAGTGGCAGGAATTGTGCTATGGGGAGGGGAGTGGAGATTATGCTTCATTCTAAATCCTATCTAACTAGAATTGCTGGAGAGGTAGAGAGGCACCTTTGACTCAGAGAAACTAAGCTACTCATATATGCAGGTGATAAATTATTCCAAATCTGAGAAAGATGTTTTAAAATATTAAATCATCTACTCAAGGAACATGCAACAAATATTTGCTAGTTTGCTTGCTTCCTTACTTAAGGGATTTCACTGTTTCTGTCTTTCCTCTTTTATTTTTATCATAGAGTTCTACTATACCTTTCACAAAGGGAAATGGGGAAAAATTCCTCTCAAGGTTTAGCTGTAAAATGACCAAGTTCCACACTAGACAATATCTGACTCTACACAGCTGTGTTAAAATAGTTACAGAATGAGTCACTGGCCCAGAGGACCAAACAAGGCTTTCCTGACTTTAAGAATATGCTATAATAAAAAATACTCCAGACAATTATCAACCAGAACTTAAATGAAATTAACCTTTAATTTATACGCACAAATGGGGAGGAAACTGATGTATTAATAATTTAAAATGGTTAATTCAAAAATAATTAATGCTTAGCTTTGGAAAGCTTTGTAATTCCTCTATCACCTGTCTTAATTATGTTTCTCCTGAGCTAACAAATTAATTTCCATTTTGAATGCAAATTAACTGATTGCAGAGAGAAATTGTCCAGCATTTGACAGTTTGAAGAGAAGCATGTCTAGGTTTAAAATTTGAATTTGGATAATATATATTCAAATGTTTGGAAGTTGACTGTACTCTCATGTCTTCACTGTTTGTGTAGCAAGACTTCTACAAAAATAGCAGCTTCTTTACTAGGGTTCCACATCCCAATCATCTCTTTTTTCACGTCTGTCTGGTACATTAGATCAACTGTCCCTCCCGTGCTGGTGTGGATGGGGTCAATCTCATTTAAATTTTACTGCTACTAAGCTGGAGAGTGGGTGTTGGTGGAATGGGGCAAGGCAATTTTAGGGTTTCTCAGAGACAATTTTAAGGCACTGTGCTGTCTTTAAGTATCGGGGGCTTTAGAGACCAAAAAAAAAAAAAAAAAAAAAAAAAAAAAGAGACTGTGACGTGGCAGAAGAAGCTATAGGGTAAATGTTAGAAGACACTGGCTCTCCTTCTATCCACTGGTATCTATAGTTTCTGAGGTTGCTTGATCTGTTTGGACTCGTGGTGGTTCATGTTCATCATCAGCTTGATTGGCTTGAGAGATGCCTAGAAGATTACTGAGAGACACTTATGGATGTGTCTGGGTAGATCTTAGGGTGTGTATATATACTGGTCTGTGACCTCTTTCTCTGCCTTCTGCCGCTGATGCCATGTTGTAAGAAGCTTCCTTCCACCATGACATTTCTAACCTTGGAGTCAGACAACCAGGGGCTAAAACCGTTGAAACATGAGCCAAAATTAGCTTTTCCTCCTTGAAATTGCTCTTCTCAGGCATTTGTCTCAGGGATGAAAAGCTATTACAAGATTCACTACCATCCTATGTGAGGAGGGGGTTATAATCCATACCTTCTTCCCCTATGAAGCTGTTGTGAAGATCAATTACATTATATGAAAATACTTCAAAATTTATAAAGTACTATACAAATGTGTGATATCTGTTGATGACTCAGAATACTGAAAGGATTTAAAGAAATCCTACTGTGATCAGAAGGCAAATTAGGATAAAAGGACAGGTGAAAGTCATCATTACTAATAAGTCTCCTCAAAGCACATGCAGTGGCATTAACTCTGTGAATTAAAAATCACACTTTTGGCTTTGTGTCCTGTGGGAGTACACTATTGAAAGCTTCTGTGTACAGCACTCAGAGCTTCCAGTATTCTTGCTCTGTTTCCTTAGCATCCACCATCTACCATCTGGCCCATGCTTCCGGGCACCCAGATTGCCTCATGAAATCTGATCGTCCCCACTTGCCCTTCCAAAGCCACACTTCTACTAAAAGGGTTCCCTCCACCAAATTGTAAACACCCTTTCCTCTCAGTGACTCACCAGCTCTTGTCAGTCAAGGCAGAAGAACACTGTGGTGTCAAAGAGACCAGAGAATTTTTTCTGTAGCTCATGGAAGCGTAATATAGATGGTATATCTCAGTGAATACCAGTTTAAATATTTGGGGGCAGGGATCATATCTTATGTTTTGTATCTAAACTTCAACCCAGTGCCTTACACAATGCAATTACATAATAAATATTTGATGAAGTGACATAATTTGCTTTATCAGGTCTTTTAAGTCTAAATTATTAGATTAACTAAAATATATTCCATCTATACAGTTAAATCTGTTATGATGAAGCAGAGTGAATGCTCTAAGTAGAACTAACACTTTCTAGCTTTCTCCTTATATTGTTTATCTTCCCCCCTTGGGACTGGACTAGATTCCAAAAATAAATGCAAGAAAAGGAGAAAAATCTAGTCCATGCCTGGAGTTTAAAAGTATGGACTAACCTAGGAGATGGTTCATAGCTGAATATTTAGACTTCCATTATTAGTATGAAAGAGGAATGTGAAGCATCTTTAATTCATAATGAAAATTTCTTTCTGATGTATTTTTATTAAGTGATTAATATGCCTCCCCTTTTATTTGAAAATGTAAGATTCACATTTTCACAAAAAGAAAATGTTTACCTATAATTACACCGTTTTGATTTTAATTTTTCCATGTATCTTCCAAGCCGTGTCCAAATGTCCACTGTAAAAATGTTTTACACATTTACTTGTCTTCTGCCACACTAGTTTTGCATCTGAGTTGCCCTGGGAAGACTGTACTTGCTACATGGGATCTAACAAGTTGTCCGGGGACACACCAATCCGTCGATACTGCTAAACTTCGAAAACTAAGCTGCGAAAACTAAGCAAAAATGGTCGGTCAGACAACTCTGGACAGAGAAGTTCTAAAAGCTAGAAGACTCAGGTTGGGTGTGAAAGCAGAGTGACTGGGTTAGAAAACAGAGCAGAGACCTAACTGGAAACACAATGAAGTTTAGGTTTTATAAGGGAAGATGTAGCCAGAGAATGATTGAAGTCAAACTACTTTCAGACAGTTTTAAGGTCCAATACAAGCAACATAAACAAGAAAGCAAAACAAAACCCAGCTAAGTGACAACTACCCCACCCCATGAGAGTTAAATGTTTTAAAATTAAGAAAGCTTTACTGCTGTAGTGGAAAACTTCAAAGATCTGAAATCGACATAAATTTTATAACAGGCGGAGAAAATGGCAGTTTCTCACAGAAAACGGGAGTTTGGGAGCCTAGTACAGCACCCATGCTCTTTTGTGGGGAAAAGGGCAAAAGGGTATCCGGAAAAATCCATAAGCCGTAAGAGTGACAAGACAAGCCTCGATTTTCATTTTGCCAAGAGTCAGGATCTTTCATATTATTTAGGTTTCAGAAGAGAAGATTCAGAGCGAGCCGACCCCACGGAACAGCACCTGAAAACTGCAGCAGACAGGACTCGTCGGCTCCGACGCAGCCCGCGAGGTCGCCCTGGTGCTCCGCGGGGACCCGCGCACAGCTCCCCTCCGCGGAGAGGCCGGGCTGCCGGGACACCGACCCCGACCCCGACCCCGACCCGACCCGGCGCGCGGGGCGCGGGCCTCGCTCCCGCCGGCGCCCGGCACAGGTGGCCGCGCCCGCCCTCAGCGCACGAGCGCGCTCCGCGGGGGCCGCCAGGCGTCGCGCTGGAGCCGCCGTTGCCCTGGAGACCGAGCGGGCGAGTGGGCGGCGCGGTGGCGAGGGGGCCGCAGCCGGAGGAGCCCGGCGGGAGTCGGGGGAGTGGCTCCCCGGCGGCGCTGGGGGCCGGCGGGGCCGGGGCGGCGCGCGGTGGCCCGGGCGCCTCTGACCGCCGCTCTGCCGCGGAGCTGCCGTGTCGCGGCCGCGCGTCTCACGTCCCGGCGGCCGGGCGGCGGGTCGGGTCGGGTCGGGTCGGGTCGGACCGGGCGGCCCCGAGAGCCCCAGCGCCCGCCGCGCCTCGGCTGCCGGCATGACTTCCCGGGGCTGCGGGCTGGCGCCCCTGCTGCTGCTCGCTCTGCACGGTGAGTCTCCGGCGCGTCCGGCGCGGGGGTACCGGGCGCCCACTTTGCGCCGTGAGCGCCTCCGCCGGCGCGCGCCTCGCGCTCCCCGCACCCGCGCCGCGTCCCCGCCACCCGCGCGGCTCAGGTGCTCCGGGCGGAGGTCGCCGGGCCCCCGCACCTCGCAGCGCTCGGCGGCTCTGGATCCTTCAGGTAACGGAACTCCCGCACGTCCGTGGCCAGCTAGAAACGGTACGGAGACTCAGATTCCGTTACCAGGAGGCTCCTGGAAAACTTTAAATGGAAGCTTCACCATAACCTGTAAGAAGCATGTGCGCGCTTGGAAAATATTTGCTGTAGAAATAATTCATTTAATGCGGTGCTTTACACTAGTTTATTTACATTACAGCTTCATCTCCGAAGATTTGTCTCCCAAAATACACATCCCATAACAGCACTAGGACAACAAAAATGATCTTTGTGTTTTGTTAAACGTTTTTTAAAATGTGTTTTTAAAACGCTTACTATTAAAATTTTTGTTTTTAAATTTGTGTTTTTAAAACATTTACTATTAAAATTTAATTTTCTACCTTATTTAATTTTCCTTAACATTTTATTTCCTCATGATAGCCGTCATAGGAGACCCTGATATTCAGCTTATAAACTGGTGTGTGCTTTGTGCTGGGGATCCAGGTTTTCTTTCCCATTTAATTGATTGCTGAGGTTTATTGAGATTTATTCTGAAGGGTTTTCGTTAACCCTTTTGTTTACCAAGCAGGTTTCGTGATTTACAGAGGATTGTGGTTAATGGTTTCTTGCTATAGATACCAATATTGTTTCCAGTCACTTTATGGCCTCATTTGAACTGATTATATGCCAAGCAGATTGTTAAGTAACCCACTTTTAGTTAGTTTAAATTGTACAGATTTATTCGGGCAGAAAACAATGTCTAAACTTTTGTGTACCTTCTGTACAGCAGCTAGTAAAGGTATAACTATCAAAGTTATAGATAACTTTCCTGGAGTTCAACATATATATTTTAGTGACAATATGCAGATAATTAAGTCACATCAGAATATACATTTTATGAACTTCTGCTTCCAAGTTATTTTTGCCCTGTTACCGGTTCAGCGGGGCAGTGTTTCTCAGGCTTGTTTCTTTCAGTGTGAAATAAGAGAATAAATAGGCTTTTTATACAATCTTTGAGCAGTTGAAAACTTAATAAATATTACCATGAGAACAGTCTTAAAGTTTTGGTAGAAAAAATCTTGTTAAACTTAATACATTTTAATCTCTTTTCGTAAATACCATTTGTGTATAGTTTGTTACTGAATTATTAGCCAGTACTTTCAAAGAGTTGATGTTAATTCATCAGCCTTACAAGGTCATCTGATTTGTTCTTTTGCGTTCAGCAGAACTATTCCTAAGCCATGCTAGCATGTTTTTAGAGACTTCAAGGACATTTCAGACTTCTTGATAATATATTCTGTACAGGCATTTTTTTTTTACCACAAAAATGTATTCATTTATTCAACCAATATTTACAGAGCTACCACTCTGTGCCTTTGAGAATCTGGTGGAGAAAGGAGTGGTGGAATGCAGGGATACATTGGAGTTTTCTGCAACCCTGAAGGAGTTTTCAGTTTTAAAACAGGCTAGGAGCATGCACAAATAATTTGTAATGCGAGGAATAGATGATGAATTGGTTAATGGTAATATCAAGAAACATTTCATGAAAACATTGTCTTTTGATTTGGATGGTGAGTAGAATCTGAATTGCCCCATAGATGGGAGTGGTTGGGCTTCTGTAGCCAAGGGACCTGCCTGGAAGATGGATATGAAGGGGAAAATGAAGAAGGGTATTTTTGAAAAACCAGGCTGTGAGCTTCTGGAGCAGATGTCTGCAAAGGAAGTGGGCTGGCAAGATAGTTGGGGGCAAAATAGCCTGGAATGCTAAGTTTGAACTGTGTTCTGGGAAGAAACTTCTGGGAAGAAACCAGTGTCGCTTTCCTCATGATGAAGCGGGGAAAGGCATACAGAGCTGGAGTACCTATCTGTGTTAGTGACATTCTGGTCTCCAGGAGATGGTGCCCTGTAAAGTTCTGGCATGGAGCAGTGGCAAAGTTAGTTTGATGAAATTGCTGTGGGTCTCTAGAACTTCCAGTGTGGATCAGCAGGAGAGGTGGATATCTGAGCCAAGTTGATTCCTTTTGTTCCAGAGGGGGAGTGGAAGGGATCCAAATAAATAGCAGCAGTTGATTATTAATTCTCTGTCTGTTTCATCCTGGTTCCTGTTATACTGATCTGTAGTCCTCTATTACAGAGGAACGTTGCACCAAAGGTAGAAATTGAGGGTCTTCAGCAAAAGAAATAAAATAGATGTCAAGAAATTTAGTTTTCAAATCACTGTAGAGTAACTTTAAAGGCAATTGGAATCGAAAGGTTAACCTAGTTCTCTCTATGGACTAAAAAATCTACTAGTTTCTTACACTTGTGATTCCTTGAAATAGCAAGTGACTTTTCAGAATTTGAGAAAACAAAGAAAGAAAAGACCATATAAAATGAAAATGAAAAAGTTATCAACCTTTTAAGTGTTGGCATTCTGAAAAATGTATTGTAATCTTCAGTTCCTTAGCCCTACATTTAAGTATGTAACTACTTTGGAAGGATTTACTTTTTAGTAAAAATCTGTAGTTTGACCTACATAGAAGGAGACAGCCATTATATGAAAATTTTAGAAAAGACACCATATGCTTAATGCGGACTGTTCAAAAAGCAATTTAAATATTAAATCACCAATTTTAAAATGTTACCCTTACAGCTGTTGTCAGTCCCAAAGGTCGTGATGCCATGGGTGGAAGGAACTTACTTGTTGAGCTCACCTGCCCTGCCCAGTAACAGCAGATGGCACATTTTCCAATGTGTTTTCACACTTTGGCAGTACAAACATTTATAATGAAAATTCTCATCTGAACCTTCATACGTAAGCCATGTGATTTAGTGTCAAAGGATGTGCCCATGCAGCAGACTCTTTAGTTGCCACGAGTAGGACAAAATAAAGGACTGGCAGTACCCTTGGACTTGGAAGGCATTTGGGGAAGATTTTGCTGGTCCATCCAAATTTTCAACTGTAGCTAGTTTATTTGGAGTAAGGATTCTAGATCTATTGTTATCGGACTGATAGCAATTTATACTCAACCTTTTAAATGTTTTAAGCGGCTTGAGGTCAGATGCCCACATTTCTAGTCACTTGCGGTGAGTGCAAACACTTTACTTTTCTCTTGTTTGGGGAGCACTCTCTGGCGTGAGTGCGTCTCACCCTGGGAGTTTTGAGGGCCAGGCCTTCCAACCATCTGGAGGATCAGAAATCCACTCCATCAGACTTCTATGAGCAACTGGTATGAGAGAGGTTGTCAGTTCTTGGGTGGGGTTCAAAAAGCCATCTGATTTGAGTTTAATCTTCAAAGTGGAGAGTTAATTCGTTTACTCATTGGTTAAGCCTATCTTATTAAACTGTGGGAAGGATTTTTTTTTCTTTCTTTGAAAGTTTGTGTAACTGGTTGCTCATGTATCTGATTTGCTAATTCTAGGAAAGAGTCTGTGGTAGTGGTTTACATTTGTAATGGTTTGAAGTTTCAGAAATTCGAAGTCAAACAGTGAAAATTTAATTGTCCTGATTTGTAATTGATAGACATAACCACTGATCTGCTGCCGGTTTATCGTGGCTGTTATCCATGCAGTAGTGGGGCTACTCTCGCCTCATTCGTGTATCAAAAGAAGAGTCATATTTTAATAAAAAATCAGTAAAATTCACATTTTGGGAGTAGATTAAACCAAAACACATGCTAGTGTGCACAAAGCCTGTTCAGTCAAATGTCCTTTGCAAAAACCTATTTAGTTGTTAGTCTTCATTGAGCAATTAACTTTTTGAGCTTGATAAAGAGAAAAAACAAACATTAAGAGGCACATGCATTTTTAGCCAGGCACGGTGGTGCACACCTGTAAATCCAGCATTTGAGAGGTTGACACAGGAGGATCCTTGCGAGTTCGAGCCCAGCCTGGACTACAAAGTAAGCTCAAGTCCAGGCTGAACTGCACAGCAAGACTCTGTCTCAAATAGACAAACAACCACAACAAAACAAAAACAAAAAACACCCTTTAAATCCTAGAAACACTTGCTTCAGCAAATATTTGTATCATACTAAGTGCTTTAGAAGAATTTTAGCAGTTGTGAATCAGTGATTTAGGGTTGGGTTCAGATGGTTAAAGTGTAATGGATGGGGATTGGAAAGTTGATGTTTTTTATTGAGGGTCACAAATATGTAATAGCACACTGCAACACTGAATGCAACTCTAATGTAATGGAATCAGTTCTGGGGAAGTCTTAAAGGAGCTCATTAGTTCAGTGTTTTAAAATATTGATAGAAATTTATATCGAGGACAAGCTGATCACATAAAAGGAAACACAGTTAGGTCCTAATTTGGAGACACTTTTTCCATGCCTTTGCCTGAAGTTTGATTGTTCACACTTAAATTCTTTCTTTCCTGTGTTCTCAGTGTTGATTAGTGCTAATTTTTCTCTTCCCTTTCTTTCGTTACTTTTCTCTCTCATTTTTTTAATTTCTTCTCCTCCTTCTCCTCTTCTTCCTCCTCCTCCTGCTCTTCTTCTTCTTCTTCTTCTTCTTCTTCTTCTTCTTCTTCTTCTTCTTCTTCTTCTTCTTTTGGTAGTGGGTAACATCATATTCTTCTAAGAAAGTAATTGCCATTCCTGGTTGTTTCCAGTTATTCAGCTCTATGTGCTTCAGAATTGATTCGAGCAAAAGCCATAAAAAGCCAACCAACCAGGCAGACCTAGAAACCACCTTACAAGGTGGATTTTGGTGGAGGTATGTGGGCGTGTGGACATAGTTATGTGCTGATACTATTGACCGTGTGATATATTCTTTTCTTAGTGTATATTTCTACATGTTTTCTTACTTTTAAATAAATGTTTACAGATCTCTAGGGGGTACTCCTGTGCTTGTGGCTTACTTGAGAAGAATCTTGTATTTTTCTAGGATTCTTTGAGTTTTCTCTTGACATTGATGTGACTGTGTCACCTGCAACTAATATTTAAATCTGGGTGTGTATTTTGTGAAGAAATGATAGACATCTGTTTTCATAGGTTTTAAAAATATTCTATGACTTGGTCAGAAATTTATTTTAAAAAATAGACTTCTATAGGCCTTTTAAAATTGATTCTTATCTGTAATCCTAACATTTTGATGTTATCCTTTTTTGAAATATTTTTCCTATAGAATTTTGAAGTTTTGCTTCAGGTGGTAAAGAATGATCTCAGACTTTTAGCATTTCATTGTGAACCTTGAAATTTCCCATTTCTGTATCTGATATATATATTCTTAGGCTTGAACACTGTATGTTACGGCTAGAAGTTAAAAAGCACAGTAGTAGTATGAACTCTTCCTCTTGTTCTGTACATCGTTGGAGATGGTTCTTTAGCAATAGGAACATTAACTAAGCCCCACATGGGAGGCATCAGACCCTTGTTCCAGCGGGCAGTTGTCCTCCCTCTATTCCTTTGGTGTAAAAACCAGCAGCCAGCACACCTTTAAGGTGATTCTTAATTTTTGTTTCTTTGGTTCTGGCCTACCACTGTCAGTTATGCAGTTTCAGTTAGTCCCGGTGGGGCAAGATCATTTGCCAGAGCACAAAATGCATGGAGAGAAGAGAGACCTGGGATGTGGCAAGCATCACTTACTATGATGCTAATGTCTGCACGTCAGGTTGGCACTTAGGCTTTTTCATAGGAAAGCTTGTGTACACCTCACTTAGCTTACTGCCCGTGGATAAATGAGATTGCCATATCTGATCTTGTTGGGCAATGCTTAAGACAGAATGCAAAGTGTTGGAGAACGTGTTTAGTATACTGCAGAGATCTCAGACTTTCTAATAAAAGGTTATTGGGGCCCTAAAGATTATTGAGACTCTTAAATTTTGTTTATGTGGACTATATTTATTGATATTCACCATGTTAGAAACTGAGAACATTTAAAAACATTGGATAATATGTGGTATAGTAACTATTGTTATTTTCCTATCATCTTGCTACATTTTTTAAAAAATTTTATTTTGACAGTATACAACAGAACAAGACAGAATAAAGTCAACTAAGATCATACAGTGACATTGGTACAGAACTTCACAGCAAGTTACCAGGATAACAGTAATAAGTATCACAGTATATTTTGTTATCTTTATAATAGTTGTTCTTTCAATCACATATATCTAGATGAGATGAGATATAGAACACTATAGAACTTAACAGAATATTGACTAGAGCAGTACCATTAATCCGAAAAGAGCAAAACAATAATAAAAATATTTGTCTTCAAAGAGATGGTAGAAGGAAGTCCCCCTTATTTGCTATGGTCAGCCTCCCAGGAGATGCTCAGATTTCTGGTTCCCATTTGCTAATGGGGGAGGGGAGCAGAAGGGGGGGTAAGGGAAGTGGGATATTTGACTCTAGGCCGTGCATCAGTAGGTTCACTATTGCTTGGCAGGGAGGCAGGCTGGTTGTTTGGATTCACAGCGTCCTAAGTTGCTATGTGGTATGGATCTCAGGAGCTGCTGCTGGTTCTCTCCCTGGAAGGGCCTCAGTCTGCCACACTGCCACCGCTTACCAGGGAGGGGAGGTGTTGCTTGGCTTCCCAGTGTCCTAAGTTCCAACATAGCGTGGATCTCAGGAGCTGCTGCTGGTTCTCTCCCTGGAAGGGCCTCAGTCTGCCACACTGCCACCGCTTACCAGGGAGGGGAGGTGTTGCTTGGCTTCCCAGTGTCCTAAGTTCCAACATAGCGTGGATCTCAGGAGCTGCTGCTAGTCATTTTTTGTCTTTTTGAGACAGGGTTTTGTTGTATGTTTCAGGCTGACCTTGAACTTACTATGTAGTCCAGGCTGGCCTTGAACTCGTGACAGCCCCACAAATGCTGGGATTACAGGTGTGCACCACCACACCTGGCATTGTTACCTTTTTTCCATTAAAAAATTTACTGATCTACTTACAACAAAGAAATTAATTAAATGTTAATATAAACAAAATATATTTATGACAATTGCATGTTTTTCTTGTAAACCAAACAATGTTAGTATTGCTGTTGTACAGTTTTGAAAATCTCTTAAATGTCTGAATCATGAGAATACAAGTATACTCTTGTCTGTATATCCCATTTTTTAGGATATATTACTGTGATTTTGTTGAAATGTATGACTATCTGATATTATACAGGTATGTAATATTTTTGATAGCGTTTCAAATAATATTGGATATGCTTCTTTGATATCCTACCAAAATATAGTACGTGGTAGTTTCTTAGAGATTGGTTGCAATGTAGAATAGGAAACTATCCAGGATTGTTTTCTTGATCTGTTAAAATCCAATGGATCTTTCACTCATGTGTGATTTTTGTAATATTATATGTTGGTCATTGGGAAAAATCAATTCACTGTGTTATATAGATCTTACATATGTCGGTCTCTGATATAATATAAACAAATTTTGTTTGTTAATATCACTATCAATTTCCCAGAACATCCTTCCAGTGCTATGAAGCTGTTAAACGACCATAGCACATAACAGATTTTCCAAAATTTTTCGATTTGCTCCAGTTTTATAACTGGCAACAAACCACTGTCAGTTATTTCCCTTGAGATGATAGTATAAGTTGGTTCAGTTTGAGAAAGTGCCTTTCACAGCCTTAAATCGGAATGATCGTAATCTGTCTGTGAGGTGTTCTTTCAGGTCAGCATGCCGACCTACCAAAAAAGTGTTGGGTCCTTTGAGCTCTGAGCTCGCAGGGGTGTGTCAGTACTGTAGTCTGTGGTCTGTGCTTAATGTTTTGTACTGTCCTTTCTGTGACTCAGAATATAAAACGTTAAGATTTAGCAAAATCATTGTTAGGGCTCCATCAAAGGCATTCTTTGTTTGAGGGGTGGATACCAGGGACCCAGCTCAGGACCTCACAGTTGCCAGGCAGGCACTTAGCCCACTGAGCTAACGCCCCAGACTGTAATCAAAGGGATTCTTCACTGGAACTGGACTTTCTTTTTAAACTGTGAGTAGGTAATAATGAAGACTACAGTGACTACTTGTACAATTTAATGCCAAAGCCTTGACCTGTGATCAAATGCCAGGAGTTGCACCCACCATTTCTTCTGAACCCTAAGTGCAAATGTCATCCCAGGAAAAGAGGCATATGGCACTTTGCTGTTGTGAAGAAAAGTATTTTTTAACCTATAGACTTTCTGAAAGGATCTGGGGAACCTTATGTGTCCATTGAGTATGCTTGAAATGTCAGTGTACTGTAAAGGAGTGTTAGACTTGTAATCTAACTTAGAGACAAATCAGCATACAATTTATCTGTAACATATGGGAATGCATTCAATAGTAGTTGTGTGCGTAATTTAAAGATAAATAACTCAAGAAGTTTTCCTTTATATTTAAAGCTTTATTCTATATTATAATTTTTTAAATCTTAAAGGTACAAAACTCAAACAGTGCAGTGCAGTCATGTGTAAGAAATGACTTGTACCCTACGTCTACCCACCTTGGCTTTCCATGTGTATTTCTAGGCCTGTTTGACGTCATGTGTTTCTTTCAAAAATAAATCACAACATTGATATTACTCTGAAACCTACTTTTAAAACATAGTAATTTTATATAGGCATCTTATTACAACTGTTACTCAGTATGTCTCATTCTTTAACCTGAGTTCAATATTTAATAGCAAGTAAATACTATACTTTATTTAGCTCTTTCCCTAATGTTGGGCATTTGCATTGTCTCTAAGTTTTGGATATTGATGTTGTAGTGAACGTCTTTGTGCATAACGTCTGTATATTGTGTAGCATTTCTGTAGTCCAGCTTGTCCAGGTGGAATTGTTTGGTGTACACATTGAACATTATGGGGAAAGTGGCAGCACTGTGCAAAATGGGGCTTCTGTGGTTATATAAACTGGGCTTGAATTCCTGACTAGTGATTTCTCTGCCCTGTGACTTTAGGAGTGTTGCTTAATACCCCAAGCTGGAGTTAGTCTTATAAAGGGGAGACAGTTTTTTCCTTGCATTGAAAAGAACAAAGTTACGTGAAATCTGACATCTCTGAAGTGTCTTGCATGGTACCTGGCATGCAGCAGATGTTTAGTTACTAGCAATTATTATTATAAGGGTCAGCTCTAATTTAAGCCAGAAGATGAGTGTTTCATCCAGGACATACCACTGGAGGTACCACCTGGGCACATCTCAGGTATCAATTCTTCAGGCCTGCTTTCATTTGCAAAATGATGGTGTTAAATTAGGTAACCTCCCATTGATTTTCAGCTTTTTTGTTTTTACTCCTTTACATTTTATTTACCATAAACAATAAGTACATCAAGTACTGAAGAAAGGCTTTTTGTAAGGACGTAAAGCTAAATACTGAAAAATTATGCTTACTCCTCCCACCCATGCCAGTTCAACACACTGGTATCATTTATTTTCATAAAGGCAATTTCCAGAGCATCAGAGTCTCTTCAGAGTTTTAGAAGAGTGTCTTTGCCTTGTAACTTTAAGTTCTCAAACTGTACACAATCATCTTAAAGGTACAAAACTCAAACAGTGCAGTGCAGTCATGTGTAAGAAGTGACTTGTATCCTACGTCTACCCACCTTGGCTTTCCAGCATTCACAGTATCCCCAGTGTGATCTATATTTACATGATCCTATTTCTAAAAATCTGTATTTTCCTTTACCCAGAACTTAGTTTTAAATGCATTTATGAAGACTTCTACTGAGCTCAAAGCATGCAGGTATTTCAGTCACCTACATGAAGCTGGATATTGAGACTTCTTCATGATGTCAACTGATGTCCTTTTTCACTCATCCCAAGTATCTCCATATTTGTTTACTGTGACTTTTTTTTGCACTCTTTCTTGCATCGACTGGACTGAGGGGCCAGTCTTTTGTGTAAAAGTCACTTCATATGACTCTCTGTTCTTTTGTCTTAATTCCTCATGGGTAATGTGTTTTCTTTTGGGGCTTTCTTCAAGGTTAGGATCAGGTCCTTGGGCAGTATGATCAGAAACACCAGTGGGAGTGGATTCATTCATAGAAGCAGTGAATGGAATTGGCTCATAATGAGGAAGCGTCTCCTTTTGTATGTTGTCTGCTGCAGGGGAGGGTACAAAAGAGGACTGACCACTCACATTGGAGGCATATTTTGACTTTTGAGAATAGGGTCCAAGTGGTGAAGATTGTCATGCAGTCCTGATCGTAAAGCTTGTCGAAGAGGGGAATTTTTGAGATTCTTGAACTTTACTTGGCAAGTCTTCATATAAGAAAGTTTTCCAGCAAAGTATCCCATGATACAAGCAAATGTAAGTATAGGGATGGAACCAAATCTGGGATGACTTGAAAAAATTCCTTTACTAATTAGTCCATGAGTAATCAACATACTTGAGGCAGCCAGAGGCTCAGATCTGAACCAGAAGCTTTCATCCTTGTGTTCTGCAAACGTTCTTCTGTCTTCCTCTGTTGGAATGTAATCAGCCCCTGTGAGGGGAATTGGTCTTGAAACTTCTGCATTCGGCTCTCAAAAATCAGCCTGCCCATTCCTCTTTCCTCCAAATGCAGCTATGGCCAGGGCATGTAGATGCCAAGAGACGGGGGCAGAAGCTGGGAGAAGACCCTAAAGGAGGTGGGGAACTGCAGCCAGGGCAGGGGATGGACTGCCAGCAGCTGCCAGCCTTGGGAATCTTTATCATGGCTTCTAATAGTATGAGTATTGGCAGTAAAATAAGCAACAGAAACACATACATACAGGATTACATAATGTAATAGGCAGCTATCTATCTGTGTGCATATATACATAGAAGGATAGATAAATACAGATACAGATATAGATAATGTTTTCCTAAAATAGTTACTTGGCATTTTTCTCTCCCTCCTCCTGTCAATATAATAAGATGTTATGGTGATGCCTATTTTAGAAATTAAAACTATCTTTATCTTTTGTAGAGTATAAAATGTGATTTAAATATAGGTAATATTTAAACTTTATTTTAAAACTGATTTTTGCTCACTTTAATGAAGATCATGTATGTATTTCTTTCTCTTAAATCTTTATTATGGGGGCTGGGGATTTAGCTCAGCGGCTTAAGCGCCTGCCTTGCAAGCAGGCAGTCATGAGTTCGATCCCTGGTACTGATAAAAACGAAAAAGACAAAAAAAAAAAAATCTTTATTATGGACAGATCCTGAATGTTGTTAAAGGGTCACTCCAAGCAGGCTATAAATGTGGCAGATATTTTTACGACAGTACTGGCAGCCTGTCCTTTGACTTGATTTCTTTGTCCTTTCTCAGCTTTTTTCTGATAATGAATTTTTTTTTTGGTCTGTGCTGAGTATAGATGCTTACATTTTATCTCTTCTAGGTTACATGATTTTTATTAGTGCTATTATTGATTAAAAAGGAAAAGTCCACAAGTTTTAAGAATATTACAAATTCTATTAAGGAAAATCATGATGTTTAAACTGAAAGTTCTGAGAGATGTGGTTAGGGTACATCTTCACTCTGATTTTCTGTCCTTGATTGGTTTTGTGACATTGATACTGTTCCCAAACTGTTTTTTTTTGCATTTTCAAGAAAGTGGATGTTTTTATGCAAAGCCAAGTGGTCTCTAAAATGGGCAGTTAGTTATATTGGCAGAACTAAAATAAAATTCTGAAATCCGTAACCTCATTGCCTACTGCATTGTCTTAATAACTAGAATCCTTTTTTAGACAATTTTTTTTTCTGAAACTAAGCCACACTGATAAGAGATGGTTCTTATACTTCAAACTAGTTATAGCACCTTAAACTTGATTCATTTTTGTGAAAATATTTTCTGGAATTGTGACTTTTAATTCTTCATTTTTGATTTCATTGTCCTCAAGCAAGACATGCCCATAACTATTTTGGGCCATTTTGATCATTCTGTACACTTACAGTTTCATTCTTAAAATTTGCACTTCTCTGGACAAACTTGCTCTTGTGTGCTCTGCCTTTTGTTACAGTATTTGGAATTCAGAGGGTTGAGCTGTATTTCTCATTAATTAGAAAGTCTAATGTTGTGAGTGACAGGGAGCTGGACCAGTAGGGTCTCTTAGAGCCCTTTAATTCCATAATGTCCTTGATCTGATGAAGCGGCACAGTAATCTCTTCACAATTTCCATGACCAAGCCATCTGCCTGCATTAAAATAAATCCAATCTGCTTACTCCTTCAGTGTCTAACAAATATTCTATAAACTGATGATGATGAGGTCCATGAACACAAAAATAATTTGCAGTCTTCAGCACTTCCTCTCGAATTCTCTGCGCATGGGAGCAGTGGGAGTTGGCATGGCAGCTCCCTGCCCCGCTGGGGTGCAGAGCACTGGCACTTTTTCCCAGGCCTCCGTGATTACCCAGCTGCGGCAAGTGAACTGATTCGCTTTCCCATGTTTAACTGTTTAAACTTCGAAAACCTTTGCTTATCCTACTTCATGCATGTTAATTTTGCAAACATATACATATATATTCATTTCATTTTACTTATATGTTTAGAGAGAGGAAGGGAGGGACGGAGAGAGAAAGGGAGAGAGAGAGAGAGAATGAATGAATCACAGGCAGACTGAGTTTGCATCTAACCCTGCTTCTGATATTGTCCACACTTACAGCCTGTGTTGTATGTGGTAGTGCCATGCTGTTAAGGGCTCCATTTGATGGTCTGTGTAGAAGCAAAAACTGTTCTTTTTATTCACACCTGAAAGCCACCCAATCTCCAAAAGCTTTCTTCACTTTTGTAAGAAGTTAATAACCTTATATAAAAGCTTCCAGCAAATTAGTGGTAAAGAGCGTTTCCTCAAACTGGTAAGAGGGATCTATAAAAGTTCTGCAGCTGACAGAGAGTGAGTATTATATTAATGGTGAGAGACTGAATGTTTCTAACTGGGTGGGGATATTGGGTCTCACCACCTCCAGCCAGCACAGTGCCACGGAGCCCAGCAATGCAAAGGCTGCTGTCTGTGATTGTTCCTGTGCTTGAAGAATATCCTTTTGCATTTCTTATACTGTGTATCTGCCTTTGGTTTCATCTTTTGTGTATCTTTCTTCCCTTTAAAACATAAATGAATTCTCCCCAATGTTGTGTACCTTGTGTCTTTCCAAAAAGAAGACTACTTTCTCTTTACTTTGGGTTCTCTGCATATATAGGTATTTCTTTTCTGGCTACTTTTAAGATTACTGTGCAGTTTGGTTATGATATTTTCCTAGTTTGGGTATTTGTTATACTTGGGTCTCAGTTAACTTTTTGTATTTATTAGAGTTATATTTTTCATTTGACTTGAAAACTGTTGGCTATTATTTCTTTAAACGTCTAGCTTCTTCCTTTGTTTTGTGTGAGGAGGTCTTCAACTGTACATGCAATTATGCATGAAGTTGTTTTTAATCCCATTACTGTTTTTCTTTCCATGTTTTACTTTTGGTAGTTACTTCAAGTTTGCTCATCTTTTCTTCTGAAATATCTTAATCTGCCTAGCTTCTCTTCACTATGTTATTCATCTAAGAATTTGTGGCTTTTGTCTGATGAAGTTTTTGTTGAGGCTTCATATTTTCTGCCTGTTTACCTCTCTGAGAATGCTGGGAGTAATGAATGATATATAGTTATAATATATATATAATGCTGGGAGTAATGAATGATATATAGTTATAATATATATACATATATATATATAGTTAGAATGCAGAATGCAGTTAATATAAATTTTTTAATGTCTTTGTTTCCGTCGTCTGTGTTGGTAACGTAATAATGAGTACGAATACCTGTGAATGACCTTAGTCTCCGGCTCCTGGAAGGGAGACTAAAACTTCACAATTTTCTGGGTTAACAGGAGTGATTTTGTTATTTGTAAACTCTGTGGATCAAGCCTGCGTTGGTGCTAAGACCTGAGATTTCTCAGAGAGGGGGTGTGTCACCAGAAAGACTAAGTCTTGCTAACTGACCCAGCAAATACAGTATGTGCATGTATTCTAACCTGTGTACATGTGTCAAATTCAGGGATGTTTCTACTTGTGAACAGATACAGCTTACTGATGTCTGCAGCTCAAATCCATTGCCACATGCATCTTTCTAGTCCCCATCCCTCAGTATCCATAAAGTCCTACTGCAACAATAAGGAAAAAATCTGTATCTCTACTGTTTGACAACAGTGTGCTTATTTAATTACAGTGTACAAGTTTGATCCTGGTACCAAAAAGATAAAAAGGTACTACCAATAAAAAATTAAGTGTATATTGCATCATTGCACGAGAATTGTGAACCCGTAACTGTGACATAACTTTACTAGCTGCAGTGGGTGCTTGTGCCAATTTGTTTGTCTTTTGGAATGTGCCCATTCACAAGTTGTTTACATCAGCACTTTTCCTACTATTTCCTTTAACAAAATTATTTTCTATGATGTAATATGGTTAGATCCTTTTATCATATTCTGCATTTCACCGCTGGCTGCCTTGACATCCTAAATTATTTTCTATAATTTGCACATAGTAAGGTGCATTATGGGTTTTGACAAATGCATGATGTCATTCATTCACAATTGCGGTGTCACACTGAATAATTTCAATGCCTGTAAAATCCTCTGTGCATTACCTCTTCACTTTTTCCTCTCTCCACACCTCTAACCACCAAACTGTTCTCTTTATGGTTTTGTGTTTAGAAAATCCATTTAAAGATCTTCATGTTTTGTGCACTTTGGCCATGTATCTTTTTTTTTTTATCACAGAATAATATTCCATTGCATGGATGTGCCACATTTGGTTTGTCCATCTACTAAAAATATCTTGGTTCATGCTAGCTGTTGGTAATTATCTTAAGTCACTTTATATTTCCAACAAATACCCACCATCCACAGTCCTTGTAAAGTATGCAGTCGATGTTTTTTGGTATATTAAATTATTTCTAAAAATTATGTTAAAATATATACAACATAAGTTTTATTATCTTACTGTTTGTGTTTAAATTAAGTAACATTAAGAATGTTCAGTGTTGCGCAGCTAGCACATTGTCTTTCCAGAAACTCGTTGATTACTCCCCGTAGATGCTCTGTGAATTTAAGTAGTAACTCCCGTTGCCACCTCCCTTTAGTCCCTGGGAATCTCTACTCTGCTCACTTTCAGCTGTATGAATTTTACCTACTCAGGTGTCTCATCGAAGTGGAATCATAAAATGTTTGTACTTTTTTGTCTGGCGTATTTCACTTAGCATAATGGTTTCAAGGTTCATTACTGTTGTTGCATGTATCTGAACTTAATTTTTAAGGATAAGCATTCCTTGCGTGTCTTATCTCTATGCTGTATTTTGTTTATCACTTCATCCATGGATGGACATTTTTTTTTAAACCAGTTTTAAAAATTAGGAAGGCTGTGTGTGTTCCCACCTAACTCCCAACTTGTGGAGTTTTGAAGAAATATGTTAGAATACTGACACACTGTTGCTTATTTGTATTGCAAAATCTTTTTCTCTGTTTTTTTTTTTTTTTTTTTTTTTTTTTTTTTTTTAACTAGCTTATTCTGGAGCCTAACAGAACAGGCATTCTTCATTTTCATTGGTTCAGTTTTTTTGTGTCTTACTGTTTTATGTGTTTGGAATTTTTTTTTTTTTTTTTTTTGCCTGTTCTGATGTCATGAGGATAGTCTTGGTTATCTTCTGCAGGTTACACTATTGTCACTTTTATATTTTGGGTGCAGTCTGCCTGGAGTTGATTTTTCAAGTGTGCGTAGAGTGGGATTTCAAAGACTAACACTTACTGTTTGTGGTAGGCTGCCTGTTTACCGTTTACCGTTTAGTGTTGTCTTTTTTGTTAGACAAATTCTTTGATGTGTTCTGGCACTTTGTTTTGTCTTCAGGACCTAACTCAGTGCTGTGCACACGGTGGATGATCAATACGTTCTTAATAATGGTTATCATTCCCTGAAGACTTACATCCCCAAAGACACACAGAGCCTCAGGCAAAATGCTATGAAACCTGAGTTTGCTCTTAAATAGTGCTCACTGTTCCTTTTCTTTCCACAGCATCATTTTCTTTCTTGTTTCCCCCCATTGCTTTCTTCCTCCTTTGTTGCCACTAGCATCTTAACACCGTTACCTCTTCCATTAGAATGGTCTTCTCTTTGGAGCTGAGGTTAAGCTTTTGATCTCATATTAATGTTTCCATTAGATAGTAATTTCTTTAAAGTAACAATTTTAGTAGTAATAGTCCCTTGCATTGTAACGTATCACTACCTACATACCTATGTTTGTTTTGCACAAAGGAGTTCTTGCTTTCCTTTTCCCTTCTCTTCCTCCCTTCCTCCCTTTGGCTGGGCCTCACACCTGGGCCTTGTGCATGCCAAGTAACTGTTCTCCCACTGGGCTGCGTCTTCAGCTGCATGTACATGGGATTTTGGTGTGTAGTCTGAAGATCCTTTTCAAGGGAAGTCACAGAAATTTTGGGCAAAATTTAATGTTGACTTCTGCCTCACATGAGTGCCTCATCTACTTTTTAGAACATATTCTTCTATTTTCCAGTATACTGCTGAACTCATTCTGTACACACCACTGTGGGTTAGTCAGAGATAGCATGTTACCTAATTTTAAGGAACTTAACATACATGTAACTGTAGTTGAAATTACGTATACAATAGTTACAATTTGAAGATTTATATGAACCCAAAAAAGGAGTAATGATAGAATACTTGTCAGGATTATGTGAGGAGCTAGGAGGACAGAGACATTGTTGTAAAAATGTCAAGAGGAAGAAAGATAAAGCCAGATACTCAGCAGCCTCGCGTACTGCGGGACCTGTGTTTCAGCGTCTGTGGGAGACAGCAGCACTTCTTATGTCTTTAGCAGTTAGAATGATGGGGGTAGACTGATGAAAAGGAGCTGGTCCATCCAGCCTTGCGGTTTAGACAGATTGCTGTGCTTTTGTCTGGGTAAACATGATTCATCTCACTGCAGTGCGATGTGTTATAATAGTGATGTGAGTGAATATATTCTCTTGCTCAGCTCTCATTCTTGTCATCCTGCCATTTCATTCCCACGGTGGTCTGGTTCTCCATTCTGCGTGCAGCGCAGCTGGCCACTCCCAGGATGTGCAGGGTCACGTGATGACATCGGGGATGAGAGGGGCGCTCGGAGCCTCAGAAGCCATCACAGGTGTGTGAGAGGCCTGCCAGTGTCTGAGCATCCTGGGAAGACACCGACAGAGGATTGCGATTAGGAGGAATTCCTATGCAGGAATTTCAAGATCAGTGTCTTACTCTGTCATTGTTGCTATAGCAGAATGCCATTGACTGTTTTATAAACCATGGAAATCTGTTTCTGACAGTTTTGGAGGCTAAGAAATCCAAGATGAAGGTACCTAGCAACTTTTGTGTCTAGTAGGGTCTATTTCCCAGTTCATAGTCATTTTGTGGTTGCATTTTCATGTGACAGAAGCACCCGAGGAGCTCTTTGGCTTTCCTCTTATTAGCACACTAAGCCCCTTCCCTGGAGCTCCACTCTGTGACCTAATCATCTTCCAGAGGCATCAACTTCACGTAGCATGACACTGAAGGTTAGGTTTTAACCTATGAATTTTGGGGGTGGGTAGACATTTACTCTAGGGTAATCAGAGGGAATGGCCAGGGTCACAGTATGAAGGGAGGGAAGGGACATGCTCACTGCTATTCTGATTCAACAACAATGTCCACAGAAAGAACCACCACAGAATACTGGTTCCCTGTCTGTGGCTGGTTCCCCTCTCATCTCCCTTGGAGAGGCAGTGATACGGCAAGGGACTGTCGGGAAGTAAAAGCAGGGCACAGAAAACAAATCTGATAGGCTGAAATCTATCTAAGGCCTGCAAGGAAACATGGACAGATTACAGTACTTGAAGAGGATGTTCGGAGTATCTAGCCAGCGATGACTAGATTATCCTGAATCTAGGGCTCCTGCTGACTCCTGCTGCCATGTGGAATGGGGGTGGGTTGGCGAGGAGGGGGCTTGAGAGGAGACAGACTCTGCTTCTTTGCATATGCTTATTTATTAAGCAAGTGAATGTAAATTTGCATATTGCAGTCCTGTTGATACAATCTGATTTAGATGCCTGGCCTGTCTCACGGAATCTAGACTCCTCATCTGGCCAGATGCACCAGTCTTGAGCTCTGTCCCAGTTTTTAAGTAAAGCTGATCTACCAACATGGCAGCAAATGTGTAAGCAATTGCGAGAACCATACTACAGGGCTTTATTGAATCTCAATAAATGATCTTTTCTTTCAAGAAAAGCCTCTTTATTTCCTTGATCACTTGGAGTGCTTTTTTAAAAAGTACTTGAATTTGGCAGGCGTTTTCTGATGCTGCGATGCCCACAGTGTACTGAATGTGGTTAAACAGCCTGGAACACTGGAGTTGAATAGGCTCTGCACACATGTGCCAAGGGTGGCCAGCCAAGGCATGCTGCAGCCTGTGCCAGCTGCCACCACTACCTCTGCATGCCTCCTTAAGTTGCACACATTTATTCTGCTTTTAATGTCACAAATTTCTAGTCTGGGTATCAAGTTGTTGGATGCTCACTGTGTGCTATGCATTGCCTGGGGATTTATGTATGTTTACTCCCTGATCTTCAAAGTAAGCTAAGCATTAGTCTTATTTCCAAGTAAAGAAACTGATGATCCACTTACAGAGCAGAACAAATTTCAATTCCTGGAAATAAATACCTGGGAAAATAAGGGAAATATAGAAAGGGTCAGTACTGTGACATGTTCAGACATCAATAAGAAGGTTACATTTTTATTTCTAAGCTCCATTTGATTCTGGAGGTTTTGTCTTCTAACTGGGGGAGCGTTTGGAAAACGTTTATAGCAGTGATCCCCAACCTTTTTGGCATCAGGGATGGGTTTTGTGGAAAACAGTTTTCCTGCAAACTAGGTTGGGGAAAGGGATGGTTTTACGATGATTCAACTTAGTTTCTATTATAATCACATTGTAACATACAATGAAATAATTATAAAACTCACCATAATGCAGAATCAGAATGAGAGAGCCCTGTGCTCATTTCCCTGCAAGTAGATGGTCTCATCTGGGGGCAGTGGGAGACAGTGAAGCCTAAAGTGAGCTGCGTATGTCCAGTCTATATTCTGTCATCGTGTTTTGGTTGCTACCTCTGCAGAAAACCCTCCTTCACAAACCAGTTCCCTTGTTATCAGTTACCCTTTTCTCAGTATTGATAAACTTGTCAACCTGGATTGCATGCCACAGTGACTCATGAATCCGAAAGGTCGTGCCTGCATATCCTTTGCTGTTTCATGAGTTTATCTAGTTAATTTCTAGCTAAAAGAGGAACACATGCCACCCTTGGAACCACAGCCTCTCCTAAAACTTTACCACAAATGTTCTTAGCAGCAAGCAAGATAAAATCTTCACAAATAAGGCAGGGTGTTGGAAGCAGACTTCTCAGTACTTTTGTGGGAGCTCAGGATATTTTGCATTGACTTTAATCTAGAATTCATAGGGATTTGAAGTTGTCTCACATATACTTATTTATGTTAAAGAGATAAAAATAAAACAATTTCAGGACAATTTAATATATTGTGCATTTTTATCTTTAAATTAGTTACTCAGAGTACAAGATACTGGCATTTAATCATCCAAAAACAGCACAAATCTTTCTTTTCAGTGAACTTAATAAGAGAAATTAGTAGCATAACTATATCTTAATTATTTTATATACATATGTATTTATTAATTTTGCTTTTACTTTTCTTTTGTTCTCAATGCCCTCATACCAGTGTTCTTTTTGAAGTTTCTTCCCATTTTACAGTATATATCATACATTTTGATTCTTCTTTCAACTTTTCACACAAGGAAACAATATGAGGTTTACACATGAGTCTGGTTTATTTCGCTAATGAGTATGATCTTGAGTTGCATCTATTTATCTATAGAAGCCACCATTTTATCATTCTTTATGACTGAGTAGTACTCCATTGTATAAAGATAGCACATCATTTTGTCCATTCCTTGGTTGATGGGCATTTGGATAGCTGTTAAACATTTTGATGCTGTAAACATGGGGGTGCACATATATTACTGTGATACGATGTTTTTAATTCTGGGAAAATACCTACAAGAGGAATTGCTGGATAGAAGGAAACCTTCAATCCTAGTTGGTTGAGAAATCTCCACCCTGATTTTCACAGTGGTTGTACCACACTACTCTCCCAACAGTGAATAAGGGTTCCTTTTTCCCCACAACCCCTCCAGCATTGTTATTGGTTGATTTCTTAATAATAGTTACTCTTCCCAGAGTGAAATGCAATCTCAGTGTGTTTTAATTTATATCTCTTGAGTAATCAATTATGTTGACTATTTTTTCATTTGTTTATTTGCTGTATTTCTTCATCTGAAAAAGTATATATTCATCTCAGTTGCCCTTTTTTTATTTGGGTCTTTAGATTTGGGAAGTCTGATTTTTTTTTCCTATGTTCTCAATAGTAATCCCTTATCTGGGAAACAGCTGACAAACATTTTCTCCCACATTGTGGGTTTTCTCCGTACTCTGTTGGTGGTTTCACTTTCTGTGTAAAAACATTTTAATAAAATGAGATCCCAGTTGTTGATTCTTTGTGATAGTTCCTGTGCCTTTGGGGTTTTATTCATAAAGTCTTTGCATAAGCCAACGTCTTCAAGGGTTTTACTTATCCTGTCTTCTAACAGATTTAATGTTCTATTTTAATATTGAGATGTTTGATCTGTTTTGAATTTAGTTTAGTGCATGGTGAAAGATACGGGTCTAGTTTTAATCTTCAGCATATACAGATCAAGTTTTTCCATTTATGAAAGAAATTATCTTTCTTCCAGTGAATTTGTTTGCCACCCTTGTAAAAAATAAGGTAACCCAATATGTCTGGAATTGTTTCTGCATCTTGTACACTGTTCCATTGATCTTCTGGTCTGTGTTTTTTTTTGCCATACTGTGCTGATTTTATCAGCTTTGTAGTGTAATTTCAGGTTAGGAATTATGAAGCCTCTAACCTTGCCTTTGTTGCCCAGTGTTGCCTTTACTATTCTAGGTCTCTTCTGGTTCTGAATGAATTTTAGCATTGTTTTCTCTAATTCTGTGAGATATGCTATTGGAATTTTAATCAAAATTGTATTAAATCTGTATAACAATTTTGGATGTATGGCCATTTTCACTATATTGGTTCTTCCTACCCAAGAACAAGGAATACCTTTCCATTTTCTGATATTCTCTTCATCTTCTTTTTCAGAGTACTGTAGTTTTCAATGTGTATATCTTTTGCATCCTTTGTTAGATTGATCCTAGGTATTTAATTTTTGGATGCTATTGTAAAGGGTGTTGTTTTCCTGATGTTTTTCTCAGTGTGTTCGTTCATCCTCTACAGAAAGGCTATTGATTTTTGAGCGTTTATTTGTATCCACCTACTCTACTGAATTTGTTTATAAAATCTAGTGGATTTTTAGTGGAGTTTTGGAGTCTATGTAGAGTATCATATAATCTGCAAGTAATGATAATTTCTTCAGTTCCAGTCATATTCCTTTTATTTCTTTCTCTTGTCTGATTGCTCCAGATAAGGTTTCCAGGACCATGTTGAATAAAGAGTGCATACAATGGGCATCCTTGTCTTGTTGCTGATTTTAAAGAGAAAGCTTTCAGTTTTGTCCATTTAGTATGATGTTGGCAGTTAGTTTGTCATTGATAGCTTTTATGAGACTGAGATAAAGACCTTCTATTCCAATTTTCTGTAGGTTTTTTGTCATGAACAGGGGCTGGAATTTTGAGATGATCATATGGTTTTTGTTTTTGGCTCTGTTAATATGGTGTATTACATTTATTGATTTATATATGTTGAACCATTCCTGCATCTCTGGGGTGAATCATACTTGGTCATGGTATATAATCTTCTAGACGATTTGCTGTGTTCTATTTGCCAGTATCTTATTGAGGACTTTTTGCATCTACATTCATTATGGCCTGTATTTACCTTTTGCAGTTGAGTCCTTCTCCAATTTTGGTATCAGGGTAATGCATGCTTCCAGGAATGAATTTGCAAGTATTGCTTCCCTTTCAATTTCATTAGCTAGTTTGAGAACTAGTGGTGTTAGGTCTTCTCTAAATGCCTTGTAGAATTAAGCAGTGAATCTGTCAGGGCCTGGGCTTTTCTTTTTTGGTAGGTTTTTAATTATATCTTTGGTTTCATTGATTGATATTGGTTTATTTAGGAATTTTGTATCTTCTTGATGAAGCTTTGATACTTCATATGTATCTAGTAGTCTATTGGTTACTTTTTACTTGTTCCTAGGACACAGTACCCAACATTCAAAGTTAAAGGGGATAAGACTTACTTAGCTCACAGTTTGTGGAAGTTTCAGCCCATAATCAGCTGGTTCCAAGCAGGATGGCGTGGCAAGAGGGCAGCAGTTCATGGCAGCAGCAGATCCCAAAAGGAACAAGAACAAAAGAGGCAAAACGGGAGGAGAGTGGAGAGAAGACTCTTTCTGTCTCTTATGTTGTATATAGGCTACACCCACTTGAGTGTAGCACACCCATAATCCCAGCTTTGGACCATGAATCAATCACAAACTCTAGAAGTCTATTCCCCCCTCCCCCCCGCCCCATGACTGCATAAGGTTTTGGGGGTGGGCATTCAGACACAAACCATAACAGAATCTTTCCATTTTAATGGATTTTCCATCTTACTAGATGTTTTCAAAGTACATATAGATGATCTGGATTTCTACAAGGTCTATTGTGATTTCACCCTAATTGCATGAATTTGAGCCTTCTCTTTCCTTTTTTTTTTTTGATAAAATTGGCTAAGTGTTTTTTAATCTTAATCTTTCAAAGAACCAACTCTATAATTCATTGATTCTTTGTATTTTTATAGTCTCCAATGCATTAATTTCTGCTCTTATCTTTATAATTTCTTCCCTCGTACAAGTTTTTAGCTTAGCTTGCTCTTCTTTTTCTACAAGTTTGAGGTTCACAATAACCAACAATTAAGTTGTTTATTTGCACTTTCTCTGTTTTCTTGATTTGAGTATTTACTGCTATAAAATTCCCTCTTAGGACTACTTTCATTGTGTCCCATAAGTTCCTATATGTTGTATTGTTATTTTCACTTAATTATATACTTTCTAATTTCTTGTTGAATTGTATCTGTGACCCATTGGTTGTTCAGGAGGGTGCTATTTAATTTCTGTTTATGAGATTCTTGTAGTTTCTTTTGCCATTGCATGCCAATTTCATTGCACTATTGTCTGATAATACACATGAGATAATTTCAGTTCATTTGCATTTATTTAAACATTTTCTGTGAGTGAGAATGTGGTGTATTCTGGAGAATGTCCCATATGCAGCTGAGAAGAATGTGTATTCTGATGTTGTAGGATGGAACACTCTCTGGACATCTACTAAATCCGTTTGTTCACAGATTTGGTTCAGTTCTAATATTTCATTGTTGATTATTTTGTCTAGTTGATCTGTCTTTTGTGATGGTGGGATTTTGAGAGTACCCCATCGCAGTTGTATTGATGCTTCTTTGGCTTTTAATGCCTGTTAATATTTGTTTTATGTAGTTGGATGCACTGGTATTTGTTGTGTATATATTTTTGATTGTTCTCTCTTCCTCTTGGATTGTTCCCTTTATAAGGTTTTAGTGACCTTCCTTATTTCTTTCAATCAGTTGTGGCTTGAAATTCAATTTTTCTGCCAATAGATTAGCTACTCCTGCTTTTTTGTGAGTTCCTGTCACATGGAGTATTGTTTTCCATCCTTTGACTGAAAGTGAACTTCTCTTTGAATTAAATGTTTTTCTTGTATTCAGCTTCTTGTTGAATCTTGCTTCTTGATCCATCTGCCAATCTGTTTCTTTTGACTGGTGAATTGAGACCGTTATGCTATTTTTCTGTTGTTGGCTCTCCATCTTTTTTCCCCTCCCTCTGTTTAATTGTTTGTCTTGCTTCTGATGGAGTTCATGGGGTTGTAGTCCTTGTTATCATTTTTCAGAATGCCCTTCAAAACATTTTGGAGAGCTGGTTTGGTGGTCATAAATTTCCCCAGATGTTCTTTGTAATGGCAATATCTTATTTCTCCGTCAGTTTTGAAAGATAGTTTTGTAGGATACATCAATATTGGTGGAAGGTGATTTTCCTTTAGAACTTAGCTCTCATTGACTTAAGGATTTGTGCTGAGAAGTCAACTGTGATTCTATTGGATTTCTTTTCCTTTACAGATTTTAAGATTTCTTTCTTGTGTTGAATTTCTGAAATCTTGACATGATATGCCTGGCTATAGATTTCTTTCTGATCATGGTTAGTTGGAGTTCTGTATGCCTCACTTAAGTGAAAATTCTTTTTCTCTACCAATGAAGTTTGCTGCCATGATATCTTTGAATAGTTTTTCATTGTTTGTGCTGTGTCTACTGTTTTCATTGACTCAGTCACTCTGATTTTTCTTTGTCTTATCTTGCAGCTGTTGGATTGTTTTCTCAATGTCCCTTTCTCTTTTTAAGAAATCTTTCATGATCACTAACCACAAATCTGTCCTCTGTATCTGAGATCCTATTCTCACATTTGGTTTATTCTGTTATGAGTACTTTCAATGGAATTTTTCTTTTCCTAGATAACTGCTTGAATCTGCCTTATGATTTCCATTTCTTTCCTATTCTGAGCATGCATGACTTCCATAATTTTATTAAGCTCTTTATTTTTTTGCCTATATCTTCTCTAGAGTCACTAATCTCAGTTTTCATTGTGGGCCAATTCTCTGCCATTATCTGAGAAATTATTTCTGATTTGATTTTTTCTAGAGCCTCAGTCAGTTGCTTTGTTGTTACCACTTCAGAGAGGCCAGGTGGGAGGCTTTTGGATTATCCCTAGTTGTGCACTGGGTTTGCCTTTGGTGAACTGTTTGTCTGGGGCTGCATCTTGTTTAAATGTCTTCTCATTTTCTTTCTTTTTTTCTTTTTTAATTTTTTTTTTTTTTGTCTTTTTCCTTTTTATCGGTACCAGGGATCGAACTCACGACTGCCTGCTTGCAAGGCAGGCGCTTATGCCGCTGAGCTAAATCCCCAGCCCCCTCATTTTCTTTTTTTTTTAAAGTTTAATTCCTGGGGTGACGCTTGTAAATAGCCTATAATGGGTTGCTTTATTGCTATCTTTTAGAACCCTTGGTAAATGACTCCTTCTCCAAGATATCTTCCATGTGTAGCTGGTTTTTAGGTTTTGAGTCTGTTGCAGGATTTTACCTTTTCAATTGGTTGGGGTTGAGAGGTTGCTGCCTGTTTGGCCCCGCCCCTGGTTATTTGGTACTATGCCACACTAGTTTTTCTGTGACTCTTAGTCAGTCTAAGTCTTAGACTACTAGGAAGAATAGCCATGTAGGACATTTGTCATAACGCAGCCTGGAAAATGACAAACTGGAGTAACCATTAATTTTCCCCCTTTAACGATATGAACTAGATTTGTATAACAAAATCTAAAGCAAACCAGAAAATTATATGCAGCATGCTGGTCTGTAATATACCAATTTTGTCCTTAGGGGATAAAATTTAAAATGGATTAAAGAGAAAATAGAGAAGTGGAAGAAGAGGAAGCCATTAGAAGTAAGACTGGAGGGCAAAGCAGGATCCCACTAACTTTGGGAAACTGGTGCAGACAACTTGGGGGAGAAAAGGAAGAGATAAAAAGAAGACCGGAACAGAACCACAGCCACAAAGAGGCTAGAAACCACATTCACGCTCATACAAAAACAAGATCAATGAAGGAGAAAAAACAAAAAAACCCCACCCACTACCACAACAAAAAACGAGAGGGAATTTAAGAAACTCTAAGGTTTGGTCTTTGTTTTCACTGGTAGACAATGCATGGAGATAGATTCCAGATCTATGCTGATTCCAGCAAGCCAGCCATAGCTTTTTTGTTTTGTACCAGGGATCAAACTCATGACCTAGCACTTGCCAGGTAGTCACTTATGCCACTGAACTAAATCCCCGGCCAACCATAGCTTTTTGGTGGGGTGGTGGTAATCTCAGCAGGCCTGCACCTCTGGCAGAGAACTGACTCAACCAGCCTGTAGCCATCTGCACACCTTCCATGGGCCTGAGCCCAGCTGGGAGGCACCAGGTGGAGCCTGCCTCCTCTCTGAGATGGCTCCTGGCCCATTGCTGTCTTGCATGGGACTCTGTACTCACTGCCTGCTAGTGCAGTCCTTTATATCTGCTGCTCCCACCCCACCGCAGAGATTCTGCATGGAGGCCTTTAGGGTCGCCAGCACTCACCATGTGTTCACAGGTTAGCACTGCTCCTCCCACACAGTCCTATCTTGGGGAGAAGGTGCCACTGGCCACTTCCTTATTCTTCTTTGAATTTTCTCTCTTCAGTGTCTCAGTGGGCTTCGGATCCTTCCTGGGCCCAAGGGTCCCACTTCCTTCCTTGTTTCTTCATGCTGTTATGTTCCACTGTCTGGGTGGCAACTCTCAGGCCTCGTTCTCAGCTGCTTACCTCTCCATCATCTTCTGTTGATCTCCTCAAATATACTTTTAAGGGCATCATCATTTGTGATCTCATTGTCTTCTAGCATGGATAAAGTTGATTCAACTGGCTTATTCATAGGTAGGTTGTAGATGCCTTTCTTCTAGTTCAGGAGTCTTTTGTGGTTGAGAAATGATGCTTTAACTCTTTTGAAGGTTGATACAGGTGATCATTCATCAGCCCTGACTGTTCTTTTTAATAGTCTTTGCTAATGTTTGAAACTTCAAGCATCGCAGTGTTTACTCATTGCCACATTAATTCCAGTGTGGCTTTGAATGCATTTACTTTATTTACTGAATTGAACACAGTTGTCATTCTTCCTTCCAGTGACAGATTGAATTCATTGAGTAGGTTGAGTATGTCATGATCCATTCTGTTCGTTTCAATTTATTTTCTCTAGTTGCTAAGACAAAGTATTTGATGCTGGCTGGGGATATAGCTCAGTGGCTTAAGGTGCTTGCCTGCTAAGCACAAGGTCATGAATTCGATCCCCAGTACAAAAAAAAAAAAAATCTCATGCCCAAAATGAAGGAAGGAAAGGTTTATTTAGCTTACAGTTTTTGGAGGTTTCAGTCTATACTCAGCTGGTTCCAAGGCAGCATAGCAGAGCACAGGGTACCTGCCACTACCATGAATGAATGGTGGTGGCAAGTACCAGAGGTAACAGAGTGAGCAGGGCAAAAGGGAAGAGCACACCTCTTTCCATCCCTTACATTGTATGCTGGCTACCCACCCCTGGGCAGGTGCGCCACTCACAGTGCCAATCCCAGTGCTAGACAGTGAACCATCACAAATGCCAGATTCAACCACCTTTGAAAGGCACCCCCCCACACACACCACATGAGGCTTTAGGGGATAATCAAACACAAGCCATGACACTGTGTCACTGAAATGTTCTTCCAGTGGTGACTTTTTTTTTTTTAAAGAAATCTCTAAATCACACACTCTGGTTAGTGATTCACCTTTGGAAAGCCATGTGACTTCTGTGTACAGGAGAAGACGTTTGTGGTGTGCATCCATCCATCTTATAGAACTGTATGAACAGACATGAGTTGGGGCATATATTTTAATATGGTTGATAATTTTAATGACATTCTGCAAAATGTTGTTGTATTTTTGGCCAGGCACTTCTCCGTGGATGACACAGTGAGGAAACTCACATTCAGAAATCACCTCTTTGACTTGAGTACTGAAACCAGAAAGCCAGGCATGACAGCCCCAGAAAGCCATCCAGTCACAGCAGCTGCTCTGTCATGAATATCCCAACATGAAACAACTAATTTAGTTTTATTAATATAATTATTCAAAGACTCGAATAGTTCTGCAGCACTGGTGTTGGTTGGCAACAAAGGTGCACATTATATCCTCTTGCACATCCTCCTGACAGCTAAATGACATAAAAAGAATTGCTGCCCTTGCTGTCAACATTGCTGGACCTGTCTACCTGGATTGCATACCACTGTCATTCGTTAACTCAAACAGTTGTACCTGAATATCCTACGCTATTTGATCAGTTCATCTATTTAATGTGCTAGGCAAAAGAGAAACACATGCCACCTTTTGAACTATAGCCTTTTCTTAAAATTTATAATATGTCTTTAGCAGCCAGCAAGATCACATCTTCATCATTAGTTAAGAGTTTCTTATGTTTTTGCAATGCAGTTAGCTACTGATGATGATGCTCTCAATATAGACACAGTCGTTGAAGTGGTGGCCTTTGATAATTGCTTATGTTCATTGTATTCATGCTTTTGTACTTTTAAAAAACTAAAGTGCATTGTAATTTAAGTGTGATTGGTCTTCATGTGATGAGGTGGTTTTGAAGGTTTCATGGCTTCCTTTTGGTGTCACCACATATTATGCAGGGTGGAGTTGGAGAATGTGACTCACTTGTGACAGTGAGCCTATAATTTAAGTAGGATTCTTGTATTTTCTTTGAAATTCTGCTTTCTTTTTATTGACAGTCGTAGAGTCTTCTCTTGTCTCGCCATTGAGTTTCCCCTCTTTTCAAAGAAGCTCTCCAATGATGTTTGTTTTTTATTCATTTTGGCAACATCTGGGATCAACATCTGGGCTTAGCAAAACTGTGACTGAAACAAGTGTGCAGTACAGATGGAAGTGGTAAATAAAATAATAGTGAGCCTCATGTGGTCTAAAATGACTATTGGATAGTGACTTAAAGCCTAACAGTTAGTGTAGTTGTGCATCAAGTATATCACCCACTACCACTGCAAAGCCTGTCATCAGATGCAGCCTGTTACTTGCCACAGTTGATCCACACATAAACAGTTAATGTGTTACATGTGTGTGCAAACAGTTGATGCATTACGGGTTTTGATATTTGTGCAAACAATTGATTTACGGTCTCTCTGCAGTGCAATTTGTCTGCTAATGCTAGTCTGTATTTGCAGCCATTCCCCAGCGCTAACATCACTGCCTCAGATCATCAGGCATTAGATTTTCATAAGAAGTGCACAATCTGGATCTCTTGCATGTGTAATTCACAGTAGAGTTCATGCTCCTGTGAGAATCTAATGCTGCCACTGATCTAACAAGAGGTTGAGCTCAGGCAGGAATGTGAGCAATGGGGAACGGCTGTATAGAAAATAAGCTTCCCTGGGTTGCCCTCCGTCCATCTTTCTGTGCAGCCTAGTTCCTAACAGGCCACAGTCTGGTGGCCCTGGACTTGGGAATCCTTGATTTATTGATTCATCTTTAAAGATCTTTAGAATCCTGAATATTGAAAATCCTTAAACTTTAAGCACTGTGGAACTTGAAACACCAAACTGCATAGCAGGAGTAAAAATACAACTCATTTCTGAGTCTTTCCCTCAGGAGGCCCGTCTTCGCACCATGTCTGCTTTGGCTCTAGTGATTGTTACATATCTGTAGTTGTGCTTATTGAGAATGTAGCACTAGCCATGAGAGGGTTTGGAATTTTATTTGCATTTGTATTAAATACACAGAAATGTAGAAAGTTAATATTATTTGGTTTAAAGAGGAATTGTTAAAAATTATTGTATTTATATGATTTGGAGCTTACTTGTCGACAAATTTTTCTTGGCAGTGTGTTACTCTCTGAAGTTGATAGGAAAGACTAAACCTGGGTTCTTCACTGAGTTTATAATTATAGAGGAGGGAAGGAGAAGGTATTTGTCTTTCAATTTTCATTATGCCTCATTTTCAGTATGCCTTGACATTATGTCCATTTTATAAATAAGGAAAATGTGGTCAGAAAGATCAAATAAGGTCACATAGCTTTGCTGGTTCCTTTTGGGAAGTAATGTGAGTTAAATTTGGATGACGTCTATTTCAGCTTATCTAGTGGTGTTTTTCTTTTGTTTCCTAAAAATTAATTATCTTTTGGTAGCTATGGTAACTCATTTGAAGATCTATTATGCATGTAATCTGTACACATTGAATTATTTGCTTCCGCATTCTAAACATTTTCCTGCACAGTCAATAATTCTGTATTCTCTTCCTTCTGGTGAAAATTGGCTTTTATGTTTAGATTTCTGAAGATGATTTTTAAAAGAATTAACAATGACAGTGTGACTAATAGATGACTGTAAATGGCCGTCACATTTTGTCACTACTGATGGTGTCATGACTTCCCTGTACTGACATTGGTAGTTCTTATTTTGAGAACCTTTCAGCATATGCCGTGGGCCACCATGGGCTCTCAGCTGCCCAGCTTCCCCCTCATCCTCATTTCCAAGGCGTCTTGCACCTCCTTCCTCTCTTCTCTGGGTCCTGTCACCCAGTGTAGTTCCCTGGCACCTCTTGCCTGGATCCGGTCCAGCGAGTTGTGCCTCTGTGGCTTCCCCTCTTCTTTTTCCTTGCAACTGCCTTAGCCGTCGCTAAACTTTTCAGGTCAGCCTGTCTGAGGGGTTTGCCCTCTGATTGAATTCCCTTGTGTCCCGCCTTTCAATCTAAGAGGACTTTTGCATGTGCACCCAGCTCACTGACATCCATCAGGAGGCCCCATGTTGTCTTCTCTTCTTTCATCAGGGTGTGACTTAACTACTGCATCTTTTTACTCTTGTGGGGAATGGATAGCCCCTGCTCCACGAGGGCTGGATTAGATGAAGAGATGGACTTAAAGCAGCGGGTGCATAGTAAGACAGGGTGTAATTTCCTTTCCCACAGCCCTTGCATTGTAAAATTACTTATTTTTAAAAATACTTTGTCATTTGTTCACTAAATATTTACCCTGTGCCTGTTTTACACTAGGCTCTGGTCCAGTCCTAGGGATATATTCTAGAGACAAAAACAGATAAAAATCAGCCTCATAATACCTAAGGCAGTAAAAAAGTGAGATAGCATTAAAAATGGTTTCTGAAATACCTCTTTCTTAAAATACTTTGAATCCCTCATTTTGGTCAGGGTATTTTGAAAATATTTTGAAATCCTTCTTAAAAATAATATATTGAAAAAATTATGTTAGATACTTAAGAATTCTTAAGTCCTGATAATCATGTTTTTGAAAGTTTTTGCATTCTTTATTGGTTTTTATTTATGTCCATCCTCCAGGTGACATGGAGGACAATGGAGTCCTCCATGAAGTGACAAAGTCACCTTGGGTAGAGGTCTGACGCCTTTATGGTTAGTTGTATTAGACAGATCTTATGCAAGCACTAGTGTTTGTTTCGAATTAAATGATTTTTTACTTAGAGTACTAGTGAAAACTCGAATCATTTTATTTGAGATAGTTATGACTCACTGATGCTTGTAACTCAGGGCCTTTGCAAGGACAGAACTCAGGGTTTTGGGGCTCAGAGAATGTTTCTCTCTCCTTTTTACTTTTACATAGAATTTGTTAGCAGTAATACACATCTTAGATATGCTTGTGTTTCTTTTTCTTTTAACTTAATTGTATACATTAAAAATATAAAATTGTTCTGCTTGAATTGTGTTTAAGTTTTTTAAACTTGTTTTTTACTCAAATGTTTACTTAGCTTACAGTATGAATGATTCATATACTTACAAGGCACTAAGAAAGGTAGACAAGTAAGTATTTACTGATTTGCCTCTGGGTTTCATGCTGATGATTCAAATTCCGTATACATTGTCTTCTGAAAATTTATCTAGCTGTCTGGTAGTCCCAGAATTGTGGGTCTGAGACGGCGTCATTTCGTTTTTCTTCAATGTTTGCCTTCTCCTTCCTTCTCCTGCCTTTGTTTATGCATGACGTGTAATAAAAAACTTAGAGAAGCAAAATGGTGTAAGTGGCAAAGTTTGGACCAGAATTTAGGTTAATGCTTTTTGCAAAACACAGAAGTAAAACCACATGAGATACAAGTAAGCAAGCAATGTTACAGTTATTCTTTCTGCCTTGTTAAACTAACTTAGATCTCTTCCCTGTCAAATACTTTATTTTCCTTAGGTCTTTCTGCCTCAGTCCCCCCACCTCCATGAAATGTTATGCAAGAATAATGTTCGTGCATTACCAGCGAACGTCAGTGTATAATTCTAGCAGGATTATTGAAGCACAGTGGGCATGTAGTGTGCACCAAATAAAGTGCCTGTCAGAAGCGCGCCCTTAGTTACTTCCCTGCTTCTGCTGTGTCCATATTCCAGACTGGGCGAGATGAAACAGAGAAGAAAATACTCAGATTTCATTTCAGAATCTGCAGCAGCTGGAGTAAACGTCAAACAGATGGGCTTTTCCACCCTGATTATCCTAACTCCCTAAATTTAGAATTACATGCTTTAAAAAAATGTAAATTACCCAAGGGGGTGGCAGCACATGCCAGGCAGTGCTAACGAGTGCAAATAGATGTCATCTGCTGACTCAGATGAAGCTGGCTGCACTGCTGGGCCTCTCATTTTGTCCCCCTTAGGTTTGTTTTATGCCACTGCTTTTCTTTCTGGAAATGTAGTGTCAAGCCCCTTTTCATGTATAGATTAATATAATGCCAGATTGTTGATGTACATAGTATCTTTTTTTTTTTTTTTAAACTGGGGATCAACCTTGCACTCACCAGGCAAGCACTTGAACCACTGAGCTAAATCCCCGGCCCTGTACACAGTATCTTTAACCAAAATAGTGTTTAATCTGTCTTATTACTCAGAATTCCTCCAAACTAGTGGGATAGGACTAGGACTAGGAGAGAGAGGGAGTAGAGATAGGGGCACATTGGAGGAAAAACCTTCACATCGTATCATCGCTACTAATTAGCTAGATGGATTTAGGCAGGATGACTTTAGTCTTCTACTGTAAAATGGGTGTATTTGGTTCAGTTGTTTCTGATGTGGCTTCCATTATAAGCCACAAGATATCTTGATGGTTTATAATTTGTCTACGTACATTCTTTTGACATTATTTTGCCCTGAGGATCTAGTTGTAGCACATGGCACATAGTGGGCACTTAATAAATTTTGTCCAAATATTCAAAACTGTGTGGCCTATTCTTTGAGGAGATTGTGTTTTATGACCAGCCTGTCCCAATTAGAAGATACGACTTTTCCTCTTTTTCTTATAGGGCTAAGTAGCCATCTAAGTAAATACAAAGATAGTCAAGCCAGTGAGGATATTTGTGTATGCAGATACCCTTGCTCTGGAGCGTAGATTATTTGGGAAATCACATTTTATGTAAATGTGCATGTTGAAACACCTTTGAAAGTTTCAATAGGAAATTGGGGAAACCTCTCTGGAGTAAGGGAGCTTCTCCCAAAGTAAAGGAATTGATCAGATTTGTGAAGTGAAGGGTAGAAGAGCCCAGAAGTTTCATTTTGGAGGAAGCCAGAGGGTGACAGAGCAGGCAGGAGAGAGCTCGCTTTCCCAGGCAGTGAGTAGGTTTGCAGAGTTCCGAGGCAGAGTGCAGCCCAGGTGCCCTAAACCTTTGAACATTCTGGAGAAGGAGCTTACAGGGAGCCCAGGGTGAGATGGGGCTGGAAGGGCAGGGCAGCCCCTGTGGATGTGGACTTTGCCCAGTGAGCCCTGGAAGGCCTTTCAAGGGTTGTAGCTGGAGGGAGAATAATAACTTGCTCAAATTTTTTCTTTTAGCAGTTTGACTTTAGCAGTACAGTGGAGGGTGGATTGGAAGTGGGCCAGGAGCTTGATGGGGGGTCACCTGGGAGTCTTTTGTGGTAGTGCAAGATCACATGTCACTCCTCAGAAATGTTGATAAATTAAGTCTGAGAAGAGAAACATACCCTGAGCCCTGGGGGGGGGGCTGTCACTTACAAATATGTTGAATAAAGCCTACAAAATCATAGTTTAGAACTTACTTGGGAATCTCATGAAAAGCCTAGGAAGTATCTCAGTGAATGATACTGAGAACGACAGAGCTCTGCAGTTTTCTCTCCTGCGTTTGCCTTGGGACACTAAGCATTCATAGCTGGCCAGTTCATCTAATTTCTAGAAGTTTATAGGAATCTGACAGTCTCTTCTCCTCGAGTCTCTTTTTGGAGATCCTCAGTGTGCACTTATGTGTCACTTTTCTGTCTTACACTGTGGGGACAGACCCTGTCACATCGCCTAGGAGAAAGAGGAGGTGGCATCTTTATTCAAATTTTCTGTTTCCTTTTCCCCTTCTTGCCCTTGTTAACTTTGGCATCCTCTCCTCACCCATTTAAATGACCTGTTTAGTGTAATTTGGTAGGGAAATAAAGCTGGGTTTATTTTTTAGTTTGATTAATGCACTCACAGCTTCGTGGGAGGTGGTGAGCTAGTGAGCTGCCTTTGCCTTCCTCAGATTTCTATAACTGGAACATGCTCTTTGAGTAACAGTACCCCTGGCTTTTCTCTTACAGTTAAAGAGGACCAAGCATCTTAAGTGCATACCAAAATACTCAAGCAGGTGAGGATATTTGTGTATGCAGATACCCTTGCTCTGGAGTGTAGATTATTTGGGAAATCACATTTTATGTAAATGTGCATGTTGAAACACCTTTGAAAGTTTCAATAGGAAATTTACTCAAACTCATTAAACTCATAAAACCTCAGTTTTGTTTTCTGTAAAATGACGGTGGCAGCAGGAACTACCTTATAGAGTTAGTGAGATGAAGTGTGCTAATTTATGTGCTTGACATTTGCACACAATTAGTTGTATCTCATTTGCCACACAGAATATGACCAGGTGTCTGTGAACTATTTCCTGATCTGAACCAGTGGACCTTATCCCCATTCTAGTGTGTACGTGACCTTCTCCACTGCTACCTCCTATTTTCTATGTACCCGTGTTCTTAAGTGTAAAAGTTTGCCAGTACATTCTGTTTTATTCAATTTGCGTGGCATTAAATGCTGGTATGTGCAAAATGTGTTGGATTCTCTCAGTTATAATTTCTTTTTGTGTCAACTAAAATGCAAGGTGAGTAAGTAACCCAACTTTATAAATGAAGACATTGAAAAAAGGGCCCCTTGTAGAAACAGGGGTGCTAATGATTTAAAAAAATACGACTTTGATGAGATACAAATTGAGTACAAACATCTGCATCTTTTTAAAGATTACAAATTTATGTTTGTTGTAAATACCCAAGAACTGCCCACCACAGTGAAGATACAAAACATTTTATTACTACTTAAAAATTACGTGTGACCCTTTACATCTATCCCTTCCTCTGCACACAAGCCCAGGGAACTTTTGCTCTGTGCCTATTTTTGCATTTTACAGAATTTTATGTAAGTGGAATCATACAGTGTATATTTTTTGATTCTGACTTCTTCACTCAGCATGATGATTTTGAAAGTCATCCACATTACTGAGGGTCCCAGTAGTAGGTGGATTTTTGTTGCTGAGTAGAACTCACAACTTTGTATGGCTATATTGTAAAATTTTCTGTTCTGTTGAATGGGAAATTTGGACATTTGAGTTGTTTCCAGTGTATGAGACTTTGTGAGCACATGTTTTTATTTTGAAAGGGGAGGTGGGGAACTACTCAGACTGCAAAGCTCAGGGGTATCTAAGGACACCCTGAGGATGTGACCCTGCTTATCTAGTGCAGGCTGACAGTGGGACACAGTTATGTAACTGCGACTCAGCACAGGTAAACACTCCTGCTGGTTATAGCACTGTGTGAGTGTAGCTATGAGGAAGCAACCTGTATGAGAATTACACAGTAAAGACACAGGCAGCTCTGTCTCTCTCATGCTCTTGTGCTCTGTCTGCTCCATGCTGCCCGCTGTTGTTGCTGATGTCTTGCACACGTGTGTTCTTTAACCATGGGACCTCCCCCATGAAAATCTCCCTTGGGCCCCTGAGCAGGCTAATGGGTAAATAGTGAAATGCTTGCCGTTTAATAACTTTCTAGAGAACTCACAAACTGTTGTTCAAAGTTGTTGCACCGCCATTTTTCTTTCTTTGCTGTGAGTATATAAAATATCACTGCCACATCTTGGTGTGGTTAGTCCATTGAAATGTAGCCATTATAACAGATGCATAATGGTATCTCATAGTGATTTTAGTTTGCATTTTCTTGATGACTAGTGACATTGAATTGAACATCTTTTCATATGCTTGGTGGCCATTCATAAAATTTCTTCGGCCAAGGATTTGTTGAAATATATGGCTCATCTTTAAAAAAGTGTATTTTCTTACTGTGTATTATAATAATTGTTTCTATATTCTGGACATCTCTTAATTGTCACATGTATGCACTGTGAATATTTTCTGTACTATGTGGGATTGGTTGTTCACTTAGTTTCATTTTGTTTTGGTGGTACTAGGGACTGAACCCAGGGCCTTTCTACACTGCCAGCTACATAGATAGTCATTTTTATATTTTATTTTGAGACAGCATCTCTCTAAGTCTCTAAATTACCCAGTAGGCTAAAACTTGTGATCCTCTTGTCTCAGGCTCTGACAGTGTCTGGATTACAGGCATCTGCCACTGCACCTGGCTTAATTTTACTTTCTTAATTGTGTCTTTGAAGAGCAAATGGTCTTAATTTTGAAAATTTCATTATAGTTTTTTTGGGGGTTGTGCTTTTTGTGTCTTACGTAAAGAATTTTGCTTACCTCAGAGTTGCAGATATTTTCTCTCCCGTTTTTTTCATATTAGAGGCTTCTAGTTTTACCTTTTTTATTTAGATCTGTGTTTCACCTCACATTAACTTTGCAGGTGATGGGAGGTGAGGGTAGATACTCACACTCATGCAAATATTCAGCCCTAGTACCTTTCCTTTAGTGGATCTTCTTCTCCCAATTTAATTTTTGACTTTAGTTGAAATTCAGTTGAGCAACTGAGTACTGAACTTGTGCCCTTTCTGTACCGCTGACCTATCCGTGTCTGTTGTTTTGTCAAACCCACACTGTCTTGATTACTGTAGCTTCATATAGTAAATCTTGGAACCTGGTCGTATGCCTTTTCCCCATTTTTAAAACTTGCTTGGGCTATTCCGTCATTTTCATTTCTATAGACATTATAGAATCAGTTTACCAGTTTCTAAAACAAATAGCCTGCTAGAATCTGGATTGAAATCTTATTTAATCTACAGATAATTTAAAGAGAATTCAGATATAACAGTATTTAATTATCTCATACCCACACAAATATTCTTTATATATTATTCTATATTATTATTATTCTTTATATATTATATATATTATAGATATATTTATATATTTTATATATTCTTTATATTCTTTTATATTCATTCTCCCATCACTCCTTTTCCTTTATTTGCTCATTGATCTTTTCATTCTTAGTAGTTTTTATCAAATCTATTCAAAAGAATGTAAAGATAATATATTAGCCAATAAAGCTTGGGTCCACTTTTCATGTGTAATTTGTAATCTGGGTATTGCATAATTCAGAGTAGATGTTAGGTGCCATATGATACCTTGCCTTCTTAAATTGTGTGGTATTTGAAAATAAAATAGTGTGACAGAACAGTAATAAGTAAAGCAAAAAGGCTGTGAAGACTCCCAAATCTGGTAGTAGAAATAACTGGAAAAAGTAAAAGTGTAAGCAAAATAATCTTTTTATCTATTAATTCCTGATGATCTTTCACAGGATCTTTATGGCCCTCCTTTGTAATATAGATGTTGCAGAGGGCTTGAGCTCTATGCAAGCTGTTGGTGGGAAGAAAGTTTAGTAGAGTTTAAATTATTTTTCTTTAATATTAACTGATTGACCTCTAGAATATAAAGTTTGAAAGACTGAACATTGGAGCAAATTGATTAAAGAATGCTCAGATGGTGTGTTGGGGTTCTCCAGAGAAATGAACATGTACGCATGTGTCTGTGTAGAGATTTGTTACCAGGAGTTGGCTCCTAAGATCGTGGAGACTGGAAGATCTAAAACATGCAGAGCTAAAGTCCCAGCTGAGGTCCAGAGAAGTAGATGCAGTAGAGCTGGAAGAGCTGATGTTCCCAGTAGGCCACCAGGCAGGGTTCTTTCCGGCTGGGGGGAGCTGAGACTTTACTTCAGCTGACTGGATGAGACCCACCTTAGGGAAAGCACTTTCTGCACTCAGGGGATTGATTGAAGTGCTGATCTCATCTAAAAACACCCTCAAACAAACTTCCAGAATAACTTTTGATGGAATATCTGGAAATCCACATAGTCCAGTCATGTTGCACATAGAATTCACCCTCATAAAGGAGCATGTTTATTTGTAAAGAAGTTAAGCTCTGATCCAGGAACACTTTAAAGAATGATTGCAAAAATGCCACGGAGGTCTGTGGGGGAGACTGAGCGCGTTGCCTGCGTGTCTCCCTTGCGAGTCCTTCCCTTTTGCTCCTGGTTCTCTTCTTACCGACTGATGGCTCCTTTGGTTTCCATGCTGGATCTTTCATGCTCAGATTCAGTGGATGTGCTGTATAGTATGTGGGTGTTGAATGAATAGAGAAAAGGAACAGGAAAATTTGACTTTTACAGCAGAACTTTGTTATTTGTTTAGACATTTTGGAGTTCACGAAAGCACAAAGCCACATTCTAAGGTAGCTGGTCTGGGCTTGGGATCATGGGTTCCTGTTGACTCCATTTCAGATTACACATGTGGCTTTTTCTGTAACTTTCATGTAAATAAGTGAAATAATCTTGAGGTTTCATTACTTGGTGTTTTGTTGTGATTTGTTTGGTTTCTTTCCTCAAGAAATGTCTGTTGTAGGGGATGGAAGGCTGTCAGAGTCATCTCCAGTTTCTTGTAGTAAAGCTAAAAGTGTCAAGAGTTGGAAAGCTGAGATGTGAGTAGATGTTTGAGAGAAGTAAATCTGTGTCAGAAGGCTTAAAGCAATTCTGTTAGGAATTTACCCTGGCATCAATACTGGGACAGCCTATTTGAAGTTAGATAATGAATGGGGAGGCCACACAGGTTTTTTTGTTCATTTTGTTTAATGTTTTTAGATTTGTGATTCTTCTTCCTCAGTAGCTGTGGATGTCACTTGATTCCTGGTATTGCAGATGACATCTTTGTTCTCAGCTTTTTTTGACCCAGAACCCTATTTTTGAAGAACTTTCTTTAGAACTAATTTTAAAAAGCATCTCATCATTTTGGGTCTTCGAAAGATAATGTGAAAAGGTATAAGTACTGCATCATAAAGTAGTTGTTCATTTATTTATGCATTTAGTTAATTAGTGGTACTAGATGTTAAATCCAGGGCGCTCTAGTATTTCTTTCTTTCTTTCCTTCCCTTCTCTCCCTCCCTTCCTCACTCTTTTCCTTCTTTTCTCCCTCTCCCTTTTCTCATCTCTTTTTCTCTCCTCCTTTTACCTCTTCTCTTTCCTCCTCCTCTTTTTCTCCCCCCCTCCCTCCCCTCCTCCCTTGGGGCAGGCTGTTAAAGCTGGGGAGCACCGGGCCTCTTCTCTAGCTCTTTTTACTTCTTCAATTGCCAGGCTGCCCTAGTACTAGGAATCCTCCTCTTTAGCCTCCCAGTTAGCTGGGATTATAGGCCATAAAGTTTATTTCTAATATTTAACTCACTATAGCATACCAGTGAGATACTTTGACTTACTTAATAAGAGATGGCACAGTGTGCTTAGAAAAATTGAGTGTTTAAATTTTTTTGCATATTCTTCTTATGAATCATGTCAAGACTCTGAAGATTTTTGTTGTACCCTTGAAAAACTAAGGAACTTATAATAACTGCTGCTTCAGCTATTGATGAAAAATAGGAAGCATTTAAGATGAAATGAACTCTTAAGATTGCTATATGCTAGTGCAGTTAAGGGGACACGTACTGAGCAGTTTTAAACATATTATAATACATATTAAGCATGTATAAGCTAATATATTTACATATTCCTTTGCAAGTAGTAGAATACAATTATATCCATTTCCACTTTATAAAAATAACTTCTGCCCAACATTTCATTGTATTAGTATACTGTGACATCCCCTCTATGATGGGCACTTAGCTTCCAGTCTTTTATTATAAACAGTGCTAAAATGGTGTGCATAGGTTATTTTGCATATGTAAAATTTGCTTCAAATTTACCATATGAAATAAAGTACCATTTAACAAATTTGAAAATGTGCTTTGAGGAATAAGAGTAGATTAAAGGGAAGATTGCCATTTAAGATTATGTAGAGGCATCACAAATAAATGAAAAGCTTATCCACTTGCCTAGTGATTAAAAGTCTTATTTTATGTATTTATTTTTGATGCTGGAGATTGAACTGAGGGCCTTGAGTATTCTAGGCAAATGCTCTATCACTGAGCTGCGTCTCAGCCCAAAAGACTGGTATTTTTTGTTTATTCAAAACCAAAAGATTTTTGTGGTAGTTACTGTTAATTACGGGTTGTCTTCTAGTGAAATTCTGTGTTGCTTACATTGTACTGTTGTGATCTGCTTTGTTATGTCCTGTTTTGTCTTAATCTCTTTAAAATAAAAAACCAAAGATTTTCTTTTTAAATATAATAAAAGATAAAATATTTGAAACTACTATTTGAAAGTACTTTGTTTTTAAGTAACACAGTATGGAAGCAGATAATATTAATTCAGTATAAATTAAAGCCAGTTTATTATTTTACCTGCTATATTTTTCCTTTCGACTTTGAAGTATTGGAGATGTTTTGTTTTTAAGAGTTAAAATTGGGCCTGAGGATATAGCTTAGCAAAACAGAGCCTGCCTTACAGGGGTGAGTCTGTGAATTCCCTGGTACCAGAAAACAAACAAAGAAAAGAGATAAGAGTTAATCAGATAACACTGTATGACTGGTAAAACTCTTGAGTTGAAGTGTTTACTGTTTATGTTCCTTATTTTCTCATACTTCAGCAGTTCTGTTTCCAGCATTTAATTTTTTTGCCTGAACTTTCCTGCCTAGAGTTTTTATCTTTTATTTTTTAACACCAAGTAAATTTATTAGAAAAGAAAAAAGTTATAAAGTATCCTCATATCTTCCCATAAGGAATAAAACCAAAAACAAATAGAAGAAAATAGAAGATCAACGTCATTTTTCATAAAAATTAATATTTTGATTCTTACATTTCTGCAGAAATGGAAAAGAGTCAATATTCTAAACAGTTTTGATAAGGGAACAAAATTAGAGCTCCAGCTGTCCCCAGTGCCATGACTTATCACAAAATTACACCAATCATGACAAAATGGCATTGATGTCAAGATGGACAAACTACCACGGTACCAATAGGAAGTCTCAAAATAGATACCCACACAACAGGTCTTGTAATCCACAAGTGAGCCCCCAAACTTCAGTTCAAAATATGAGACAAAAACGTATTTTAAAAAGCAGTGCTGATTTATTTTGCCCTGAGCCCAGCACCACAGTGCAGCAGGAGACTGCAAAAGCTGTGTTTCTCCCTCTGCTTGCCACCTTTAAGTACGTATCACAATTTACAAAGCAAGGGGTCCTGGGTGTGGGCTGGGAAACTGTTAATGAGGAAGACCTTTGTTTTCCTTAGGAGAGGACAGAGCAGTCTAACAGTAACCAACAATCCCTGTTAGCTTATTTTAGCACCACATCTGTTATTTGTAGATGGCAGCAATGGTTAACATATCAATTAGGTAAGATTCTACAATTCTTTACAGAGGAGAGCATTGATTAACATATCAATTAGTCACCCAGAGGGGAAAAGTAAAGGCATATACAGTATGGCCACATTACAGGTATTTTGGTACGATACAAATATAACAAAGTTATTTTTTTTCTAGAGTACAATAACAGGCAGTTGATTTCTGGGAAAAACACAAAACAATTAAGTGGAGAAAGGGACTGTACCTTCAGTAAATACACTGGAATAGGTGGCTATCCACATGCAAAAATTCAAACCTTATAGCACATCAAAAACTTAAAATATCCAAAAGTCAACTCAAAATAGCCTATGGCAGGTTAGTTAAAGTAAAGGCAGGTGTGACCTGAGCTGTTGCTTTGGCTGAGGTCATTCTCTCTGGGACAAAAAGGCCGGGATGAGGTGTAGAAGGGAAGGCAGAACCTACAGAGGTGTTCAGTGAAGCTCCGGAGGCAATTGAATTTGCTTCTGAACAGGCCATGAGGATGACAGAGAAGCCCATTATGCCTTTTTTTAAATTATAGTAACCTTTTTTACATATACATATACATACACATATGCATGTTTTTTCTTTCAGTTTGTCACACTAAACAATATGTGTGTCTTATTTATTTCACTAATGAATATGTTCACAAGGCGCATCCATTTGATATTGCGGAACGAAACTCCCGATGTACTGTATGTTCTGAACAAGTTCATGTTCTCTAAAATCGAAGAATGAATTTTAGGAACAGCGGAGGTTGAAAGAAGAAATATTTATTGAGAGAAAGAATGCTTCTGTCTGAGAGAGAGACTAGACTGAAGGGGTCTTGAGTGGGTTGCCAAAGAGTCTGTATTTTCTCAGTGTTGTTAGAGAATAAGATCATGAGATGAGGTGGGTCTAAAATTGGAGAAAACTGGGCGAGGTAGATGGGCATGAGGTGGGACAGAGCTATGGTCAACCTGTAAGTTAAATTGTTTGGGTAAAATGGACCAAATTGGGCAAATGGGGAAGCGAGTCATTAGCAAGTGAGGTTTTTTACAGATAAGTGACTCTTCCTGTAGGAGTTTGGGATGGTGACAGCTGGCTTCTCAAAATTAACCAGATTTAATCCTTAAGGATTATACTTAAAGGAGTGGTTGCATTTGTTTTGCCTTCTATCCCCCACAGCAAGAGGTGTGTCTCCCCCAAGGTCATCAGACATCTGGTCCTCTGTGTCAGCTTCTTCAAGCTCCTTGCCCTGTCTAACTGCTGGTAATATTTCTAACTAGCTCAGCTGCTTGTTAACACACTTACCTAAAAAAGTATCCAGTTTATCATTCTTTGTGGCTGAGTAGTACTCTATTGTTTAAAAATAGCACATCTTTTTTATCCATTCCTTGGTCAATGGTCATTTAGGTTGTTTACAAAATCTGGCTATTATAAACTGTGCTGATATAAACATGGGTGCACATATATTGCTGTGGTATGATGTTTTTATTCTTTTGGGAAGATACTCCGAAGGGGAATAGCTGGGTCAGATGGGACTTCCAGTCTTAGTTGAGGATTTCTTAATATTAGCCATTCTTTCTGGGGTGAGGTGAAATTTCAGTGTTGTTTTAATTTGTACCTCTTGAATGACTGGTGATGTTGAACATTTTTTTTCACGTATTTAGTTGCTTTTTGTACTTCTCCATCTGAGAAGTGTGTATTCATTTTAGATGCCCATTTTTGGATTGGTTCTTTCAATCTGGGAGGACTGATTTTTTTGAGTTCTTTGTATATTCTCAGTAGTAGTCCATCTGCGGGACAACTAGCAAACATTTTCTCCCACATTGTGGGTTGTCTCTTCATTCTGTTGGTGGTGTTTCCTATATTTAAGAAATAGTCATTTACAAGTAAAAAATAAATGATGTAGAATCAAACGCAAGTCAGTTTAAAAACAGGATTGTGAAAGTCACCAGACTCCTGTCAATGATTACTAGAATAATAAACCAAATGACAGGGTGGTAAGCCGATTAATCGTACATTTTTCTAACAGTTATACATGCTCCCTGATATTGATAGGGCTTCCCAGAAGATATGTTTTAAAAGAACATTTTTATGTAATTATTTATTTTATATATTGGCTTTTAAAGTGATGATAGTGATTTGTGCCATCATCAGTGTTCTGAACTTGAGTTTGTGAACAGTAGTTAGAAAATGCTAATAGTGGGGCAAGTTAAGAGGAAAAGGTGTTGTCTCTTACATCTGACTTTGGAAAAGTTAGTTTTGCGTATTACAAACTCCTTGGAAACAGCATTTGTCATGCACAGCATTTGATATTAAATGGTTTTGCACAATCGCATAAGAAGACTAGTTATTTTAGTGTTGCTATTTTTTGAAACTCTTTAAGGCAGCCCCATTCCAAGATGGCTATCTAGGGTCCATAAATGAAAGGAATGAAGGTAATTTTCACACTCACTTTCCCTAACCTGAAAAACTCCCATGAATATTGTCAGAATGCAGATTTTCAGAGGGCACCCCAGATGTGCTCAGTCAGGTAAGATTTATGATGAGTTAACAAAGAAGTCATTTGGAAGTTGGTAGGACGTCAGGAGTACAGGGGCAGATGTGTTATGAAAAAGTAGTTTGAAGAAAGTGGCCAAATCATAGACTTTGCTGCAAAGTTTTCCCTTATAAAAGATCCTACTATAGAACTAAGGCTTGATGGGCTGTTTCTGTTGTCCTTGAAATGCTCTCCTAGCCCTAACCCAGAAATGCAGGGCTCCAGATTAGAGAGACATTTTAATCTTTTGTAAGCTGAGCTTGCTTCAGGCAAGTTGCCTTAGGTTGTGATGATCTAAATAGTCTTAGCCTTGTTTACTGAAGGTAAAAGTATTTACATTGGTCCTAAAAAAAGTGAAACAAGCGATTTCAGGTCCATTCTGTTATTTGCACTTAAGGTAGCTGCTTGGATGTCCTGTAGGTACAGCCAACAGGCTTGCAATGAAATTTGTCTCCTTGCTTCTTTTAAAAATACTTACTGTCTATAGAGTATTATGCATTGAGTATTCCAAGGTGAATAAAACAAGATGTATTCTTTGTCTTTATTTTTTTAAATTGGAAGGCCATTGAAAGTTTTTCTGGTTTACTAATATAATTCTTGTGTGTGGAAAGAAGTAGAGTGAATCAAGAACAGCAGTACAAAGATTGACTGAGAGGCTGTTTTCAGATCAAGGCATGAGGTAGTGGCAACAAGGACAGGGTGGTGGCCTTGGGAATAAAGAGAAATGTTTGGATGAATGAAACACATTTTGGAATTAGAATAGTGGCATTTGGTGGTGAACTGAACATATTCAGGTGTATGGAAAGTGTATGCCACAGATGATTCGTAGGTATTGGGTTCATGAACCAGCATCAGTCCAGTGCTGCAGCCACTCATACTGGGAGGAGACTAGCAGACACAAAGTCAACTTTGGCAATTATTAAGTTTAAAATACCTATAGGAAAGCTCAGTATTCTGCTATGCTGCCTTTATCAATAACGTTGTCCTCCTTTACCCAAGCCACAAGCCCAGAAGCAAGGGAAAACAAAACATATTCCTATAAACACATGAAATGTAATAAACATACAAGACCGTTGTACAAAGAGTTCCACCATGGTTCCTGTGTTGTCTCTTATTATCTTCAATAGAATTGGCTATATCATCAGACATAGTATAATTAAATATATCAGTACATAACAGTATTAATAAAAGCACAACTTTGTATATAGTATAAAACTTCAAAAACTGGCAGTTATCAAACCAGAATGTGTATCGTAGAGTCTTGTCATCTTCAGTGTAGTTGCCTATATTCTCAGAGTTGATAGTATCAATCATATCAGTTTTGAATAAAATCTGTTGATACCAAACAGCAATCAAACAAACTAGATTTAACTAAGATCAGTCATGATAAAACAGTCTAAGTCATACAGGGCTCCAGATTAAGATAATAGGAAATTAAAGATGATTACTGTGTTATATCCTGATGTTTCTGGGATAGCTGTCTGTGCCCTCAAATCTAATGCAAGTAGACAAACTGGGACAGAATAAAATCTATCAAAAAAAAATAAAATCTATCTAAGCAGAGTGGTGCAAGTAATGTCGGTTTTATATCCTAATACATTATTAACAATATCTTCTGCCACCTTTTTAATACTCTCTCTCCCCTTTTACTCCCCAGGGTACACTGTGCATTTTTGGGTCTCACCAAGATGCTTGGTTTTAAATTGGGGGGGGGGGTAACCTGCTATTTACCTAAGAGGTTCCGAACCTTCTCCCTCCTGGACTTGATCTCTAATTGTATTCCTTTACCTATCAAAGCCTGTCTTTCCAACCCATCCACAAATACTGGTCTAGTTGCCCCTATTACTCTCTGGTTCTCTGCCACACAGAGCATTGTTTTCTCATATTTGATTTTCAGTCCATGTACTCTTTTTCATGTTAATTATATTTCCTATAAATAGCATCTCAGTGGACCCTGCCTCCTGATCTACTCCACATGTGGTTTTTTTCCTTAATTTAGTGTATCAAGGCCATCTATATTAGATATTATAACCAACCTTCTCTGCCTCATTTCTGTTATGCTCTTTTTTGCCATCAGTTGTCTGCTTATCTTCTTCATTCTGTTTTCTGCTTCATTCATTGAGGCCTCTCTGCCACTGTTCCTGGAATCCTAGCACTTTTCTCTCTTTCTAGAATGCCCTGCAGTATTCTCTGTAGACTTGGATTGGTGGTTGTGAATTTCCCAAGTTCTTCTTTGTCTTGGAAGCATCTTGTTTCTCTATTAATTTCTAGAGACAGTTTAGCAAGGATATCAATCTGGGTTGTAGGTGATTTTCTTTCAGGGCTTGGAATATTTTGCTCCAGGCTCTTCTTGACTCGCTAGTTTGTGTTGAGAAGTCTGCTGTTATTCTGATGGGCCTCCCTTTATAGGTGATCTGTTTCTTGTCTCTAACAGCTTTTAATATTCTTCTTATATTGAATTTCTGGGATCTTGATTATTATATGTCTGGGTGTAGTTCTGTTGCTTGTAGGTGGCTGGAGTTCTGTATGCCTCATATATCAGAGTATGATTTCCTTTTCCTATGTTTGGGAAGTTTTCCTTAATTATTTCTGTGAATTATTTCTTTGTTTGTACCCCAGCTTCTTCATTCACGTTCTTTATTCTCAAGTTATAGATCCTCTTGCCATCTTCTAGCCTTTGTATTGTTACTGCTTGTTTCCTTATTTTAAAAAAGTTTTTCCTTTTATAATCCCACATTGCAAAACTGTCTTCAAGTTTAGATAGTCTATCCTTAGTTTCTTACAAGAAGATTTGCCATCTTTCCATAGAGTTTTTAATTTCCTGGTAATCTCTTTGAATCTGCTTCATGTATTCTATATATTCTTCATATTCTTCAACAAATAGTTCTCTCCTTTGTTTGAGTTCCTCCCTTCTTCTGTCTGTGTCTGCCTGAGGGGTACTTAGCATCTCTTATTAATCTTCAATATATCTTGCTTTACTTGGCTAAATATTTCCCTTTTGAACTTGTCTGTGAGGTTCTGAAGATATCTCTTTATGTCCACTGGTGCCGTGTCTGATATTGCATGTTTGCTGTTCTCATTCTGCTTTGTATTTATGTGTCCTGGGTCAATGTTCTCAGGGTTGGGACCTGGGGACTTTTTATTTTTGCTGCCTCTTCCCATCTTTTTTGTTTCTTCCAGGAGATCCCAGTTTCTTTCTTTGTTGGTTACAATTCTTCTGACGTTTGCTGGCTAAGTGACCCTTCCCACTGCCATATGCTAGCGAGTTGCAAACAGGGGCAACATATGCTGGCCCCTCCCCTCTGGATCAGTCAAGCTGCTGTGACCTGCACTGTATTACTGTGCTTGCAGCCTCCCCTTCAGGTCAGTCAAACTTCTGAGGCTTCACTGGGTTAGTGTGCGCCACCGCGGTAGGGGATTTAATTCGGATAACCTATTGGGTCTCATCCAGGCCACGTGACCCAGGCCAAGCTCACTCCACTAATCCCATTCGGGAAGGAAGCAACTGACTGAAGTCACTGTTCCCCCTTTTACTTGCCAGTCCTGCCCAGTCCCAAAATGTTGTCTGCTGGAGCCCCCCTTTCTGTGGAATGCCTCCACTCCCATCACTCACCACAGGTAGATGCAGGCTCCCTGCCAACCCAGCTGTCCATTTGGCTGGCTGACCCCTGACTTCAGTGTGTCTGCGCCTCCAGTGATTCAAAGTGGTGGGACCTTGGATGGCTCGGCAAGTCGCCCTCTGCAGCAGGAATGCTGAACCTTTAGCTGTTCCAGTAATAGCACCAGGACTGTATGTTTAATTGGGTCTTCTCACCTTAGTTTCTTCTTGGGGCAAGAGAATTCATCTCCCTCTGTTCTGTGCTTTCTACCCTATATTATGTTGAATTCTAACTTGACTATCTCAAGAAGCGTCAGTAGCCAGCTGTTATCTATCCGCTGTCCTTGCTCCCTCCTAAAGCATGTTAAAAGTAATTATATTGGTAAATACAAACTGTAGAGCCATCATCCTAGTAAATCTTCATTTTGCCAACGTCTGCTAGGATGTTATTCCTAAAATAAATGAAATGGTAATTTCATTCTGCTTAATACCCTTTAATGGATCACTGTTACCTTTCAGATAAGGACTAAAATATGTGACACATCCATAAGCTAGTTGAATCCCCCAATTTCATTGCTATAGTTGGGATAAAAGTTCTCCAGAGGTTCATGTGTTAAGAGTTTAATTCACAGGGTGATGCTGTTGGGAAATGGTGAAACTTTTAGGAGATTTGGTTTAGTAGAAGACCTGTCTTTGGGATTGTGTCCTTCGTTATGTGAAACTGAGGTATATCTGAGACTACTGAGGCAGGCAAGTTTGAAGCAAACAGTGATAACTTCATTGCAGACCAGGTCAGGCCAAGGGTAAGAGATCATTGGCTCTGAGTGAGGGGAGAAGGCATGTTTTATAAGGGAGTTTAGATAGGGGAGGGTGAGGTTTTGCTAAGAGGAAGATTTTGCCGAAAAGGGTAAAAATTTGGGAGCTTTCCAGGAGAGGAGAGTCTGGATGAGTACAAGATGTCATTGGTGATTTTCTGCACTGAACAAGGGATACAAGATGTCTTGTGTGGGCTCCCTGTACCAGGACCATAGGGTGAGGAGATTTCCTCTTGCCAAGTTGTAAACCATGAAGAGATTTTGCTGTTTGGTTTGGGCAGCAGGGCCCAGCTCAGGGACCTAACATTTCCATCTGTTGTGTTATAGGAGGAGGAAAAGGACAAGGATTGTTGCTTCTCAAGGCTTCTTCAGGCATGACCGTAGGGCCGTGCGGGCAACCTAAAGGGAAAAAAATGGAAATGGGGGTGCTGGCAGGGTTACTGGCTGTGTTGGTGGCTGTAGGGGGCAGGGTTCCATCATGGGTCAGTTGTGGGGCTCTTGTGGAACAGCAGTGTTGTGGGCTGTCAGGAGGAGTTTCTTTCTGTTATAGAGTGGACCTGTCCTTGGATGAAATCTGTTAGGCATCTTTTTAGGCAGGATGCAGGTAGTAGCAGGAAGAAGATTGGGACTAGGGGCCGAGGATGGGGACAAGCCTTGATGTGTACCCGGTTTGGAAGAAGGTCCCTCCCCACCCCGAGGAGCAGTCACCTTTTGCCTGTTTCTTGAGCCTGGTGGCCTTGTCTTGGACTGTCTTGATGGCTGACACCTGATTTACTGACATAGAAGCAGCATTCCTCTCAGAGGAAGGTGCAGGTGCCTCCTTTCTCTGTGGTGAGCATGGTGGTTTTGGAGAACTACTCTGGCTAGAGATTCTACCTCTTTTTGCAAGGCTATGACAGAATTGGAGGTTTTGTTGAGTCCTTCTGATCTTTCTTCTGATAGCTACTGATAAGCTGTGGCCGAAAGGGCCACTCCTGCCACCCCAGTTCCTACATCTGTGGAGATTTCTAACCCTATCATCAAGCATATGATTGTTGAGGCTCAGGGGTGTTGCCTGCATGGTTCAAGGCTGGGAGTATTGTCCTGTTGACTATATCTATTTTAGGAGTTTAGAATATGAGTGTTCAAGTTCCAGTCTAGTTGGCTAGGAGACAGACGTAAGTGGAGGTTCCACAGAGGAAGAAGATACCTTGGTTGTAGAGTCAAAAGTGAGTGTGAATATCAAAGAGGTGGGTGAGTTTTTTGTTTTCATTTTCCCAGATGCCCAATACTAGCTAAGACAGTGTTGTTAAAGGTTGGAAGATCACTCTTCTAGAGATCTGTGTGGAATTTTCTATCTTGTTTTCCCATTATAGGAAAAATCTTTTGGTGTCTATTAGAAGCCATTGTAGGGAATGATTGAAATTGGGTAAAAGAAGACATTCTGAGGGTGTGGGCGTTAATGGCACAGGTGCCAGGGGTATGTGGTTATATGGTCATGCATGGAGTGTGACAGCCATTGCAGAATCCTGTTGTTATAATTTGATGTGTGTGGAGGGGATGTGGTCAGAGAAGCAGATGGGGTGAGAAAAGGGTGTCCTGAGAGATGTGATAATTGGCATGCTTAAGTGAGGCTTGTAGTTTTAGTATATAGTTGCATTGGTAAGGGGCTCAGTGTCCTAATAGTGTGCCAGAGGTAAGGGTCCATTGCATGTAAAGAGCTGCTTGGTAGGCCAGGGTGACATCAGTGATTAAGGGACCATCTAAGGTTATTATAAACTTCATTTGGCCTACTCAAGGAGAACCATTGGTCATGTAGGACTGCAGAAGGTGGGCTTCCTGTCCTGTTTGCATTTATTTGGTTATGTCTGCAGACTTAGAAAGTTATTATGACTTTTTTGTTTAAGTGCTTGAGTGGGCCTTTGAATTTGTATTGTGGGTGATATATGATGTTGGTGAGGACTCAAGTTTTGGGGGGACTTGGGTGGCCTCATAGGTGGCTGTAGACATGAAGATGCAGAGCCAGCAGTGTTCAGCCAGAGAAGGGTCAGACTGATTTAGCAGGGAATGGGTTAGCTGTAGGGTCTTGTAAAGTGGGCATATTTGGATTGAGTGAGGAGATTATGTCTGTGGGAGCTATCAGGGAAGGAGACCAGTTAGGATGAAGGTAGAAACAAACAAAAGGGTGCTGATATGGTGAGAAGCCACAGTTATCCCAGTGCCAGAGGAACAAATATTGCAGCTACAAAGTGAAGAAACATTGTGGCCAGGAGGCAGTTTTTTGTAGCGCTCCAGTTGGCTTGAGTGACTCCAGTTAGGGCAGCTACAAGGAATATGGTAATGCATGGGGTTGTCTAGGGGTTTTGTGATGCTAGGCAGAGGATAAGTAGGAGGTATAAAGTGGTTTTCTTCTGGGGAGAAGTCACAGAGGGGTCCTTGGCAGGCTAGATCCTTGATCCAGAGGAGAGATTCTAAAGAGTTAGACTTGGGACAAGCCATGATAGGTCTTTACAGGTGTTTTGTAAGAAAAGAGAGAACCTTTGTGTGAGATGGGAGTTTGGCATATGTTGTTGTGGAGAAATTTGGGTTTGTTGAGTCAGATGATGGCTAGGAAAACAAGGGCTAGAAGATAAGTGAAGGGCTAGAGGCCTTCAGCCAGGCAGAGAGCTACAAAGATGGTGAAGAGAGGGACCTCATTTAGGAATTGAGATAGAGCAGGTTCTCAGGTGATGAGAGGTTCAACCTAGGGGAGGACTGATTTTGGGGTGTTGATAAGTGGGTGAAGAAAAAGGAAATCTCTGTCCAGGGAAGAAGAGGTCTCAGAGGATGGATCGGGGGAGATAAGTGAAGGTTGGTCTCAGAGCACTGGTGAACTGGCAAACTTGGGAGGGCATCTGTTCTTCAGGGTTGTGAGTGAGGTGAAGGGAGGTAGGAGAGAGTACTTGTGATTTCCAGTGGGGTCCTCTAGTGATTGTCTCTTGGCAGAAGTGGTTATCTGGTCTGGAGAGGAAAGTTTCAGGCGAGAGCAGTGGACCCATTGTGGTGGGTCTTGAAAGCGGGCTGCTGTTGGGGTATTGTAAAATCTTGCCCATTTAGGTTTTAAGGATGGCAAGTAAAAGTCCCTAACCAGAACTGATTTGCTAGCCAGGTTGTTTTCATAAGACTGGACAATAGGAGAGGTAGAGTTAAGTTGGCTGCCTGCCAGGTTTCCTCCTGGACCAGTTGGAGGGCAAGGAGGTAACCTTCTGTGGGGCTGACCTCAGGGGCACTGCAGGACCAGAAGGAAAGAATGGCTGTAGAAGAGCTCAAAGGGGCTATAACCTGTGGATTCGCAGCGGGATGCTGTGAGCCTGAAAGGGCCGTAGGGATGAGGGAGGACTAGTCTTTGGAAGCTGTAGGGAGAGTTTGGTTAGTTGTACTTCCATTGGGTTATTTGCTTTTCCTGAGGGTTGGCCCCTATAGGGAGTGCGAAGTTTCCATTGTATCCCCAGGGATTTGGAAACTTTGCAGGTAATTTGTGCCGTACAGGCAGGCCCATTATCTGATTGAATGGAGGTGGGGAGACTGAATTGGGGAATAATATTTGACAGGAGATACTGTATGACTGCTTTAGCCTTTTCAATGGTAGTGGGGAAGGCTTCAATCCATCTTGTGAAAGTTTCTATTCAAAATAAGAGATATTTAAACTTTTTAATTTTTGGCATGTGTGAGAAATCAATCTGCCAGTCTTGGGATGGAGTGAATCCTCAGGCTTGGTGAGGGATGAGGGAGGGAGCCTTACGAGGAGACTGAATGGCGCACCGAGCATTGTGCAGTGATCTGTTTGAGGGTTGTCCTTCACGAGGAGGCTGACATTAGGGGTTTGGGCAAGCAGGTGAGGGGCTTATGACCTATGAAAACTGACATGAAGAGATGAAAGAATCTGGTCAGTTTGGAAAGCAGAAAGGAGGTATGTTTCTTGATCTAGGAACCATCCTTTAGAAGTGGGTAGGGTCTGGTGTTGTAGTTGTTCTTCTGTGGAGTAGTTGAGAGTGATGCCTGCCCAGGGAAAGGTATTGGCCCTAAGTGGCAAGTGGAGTATTGGCAGAGGCAGTGGCCCTCTTTGCTGTCTGGTCTGTGAAAGTATTTCCATGTGCAATGGGGTCTATGGCTCTTTAATGGCCTTTGGCAGTGGATGACTTCTGTCTGGATGGGCAAGAAGGCTGCCTTTGGGAGCTTTTTTAATAAGTTGGAATTTATGATAGAGAATCCCCTTTTGGTGAGAGATCCCTTTCTGTCCAGATTGCTGCATTCCTTTTGCCAGAGTAAGGGTCAGTGCTATGAGTTCAGCCTGTTGTGAGGTGGTGTCTGGAGGAAGAATTTGAGTCTTGATTATTGTGTCTTTGATAACAGTTGCGTATCCTGCCTTTGCTGGTGAAGTAGTGGAGGCCCTGCATGAGCCGCCATCTGTGAACCAAGTACGATGTGATTGGGTATAAGGAGATTTGAGATTTGAAATGTGAGAGAACAGCTTGGTGTGAGATTGTGGGACGGAGGTGCAGTTATGTTCCCAGGAGGGGCAGGATTTGCTATTAGCTTCTTGTAATGAAATTAAGGGTATGCTTGGTTGAAAGCAGGCCCTGGGGTCAGAGTGATGGTAGGGGTTTTGAGGAAAAGGGCATCAAGTTGTATGAGTCGTTGGGCCAAGAGTAAGTAAGGCAGATGGAAGGAGGTGAGGAAAGCTCCAAAGTTATGGGGGAGTGTAGGGATCTGAGCATGGAGGGCAATATTTTGGGCCTCTAGAAGCATGAGTGCTACATGGAGACCATCTCTTGGTGGTGGGGTCTAATTGTAGGGAAAAGAAGGTGATTGGATGGGGCATAGGGCCCCGGCTTAGAATCTCTCCTGCATATTCTTTCATTTCTAAAACGTGTAAGGTAACTGGGGTCTGGAATGGATAGGACTAGAGTTAGCGCCTTTTGTAGTTTTTAGAAAGTCATGTGAGAAAGGCCTTGCGGTATGTGTGGTCCGAGGGATTGTCATGGGTAAGTTCATAGAGAGGCTTGGCCCTGGGATCCAGAGGTTAAAATAGCCTATGATTACCAGGAAAGAGAGGTTATTGGATTATTGTAGGCATCTGATTTTGGGTGATGCAGCATATGTGTTTCGGTGGTAGGAGCTTTGTATTTTGTTACAAGAGAATACCCAGATAAAGGGCTAAGGTTTTATAGATTTGGGCCTTAGAATGGGAAACTTGATATTCTTTACTGTCTAAGTGCTGGAGAAGGGAAAGAGTGTCCTGATGGCAGGACATGGTGGAAGGAGGCATGACCTGCAGAGGAGCAGGTCATTGATGTATTGGAGAAGATAGGAGGTGGTGGGGTGAAAGGAAAGGAGATCATAGGTTAAGACCTGGCTAAAGTAGTTGGACCTGGCTAAAGAGCCTGTCCTTGGGAGAGAACTGACCAGGTAAGTTGTCATTGGTGTGTGTCTGGATCTGTCCATGTGAAGGTGAAGAGCTCCTGTGATTTAGGATGCAGAGGTATGGCAAAGAAACTGTCTTTTTAGACCTAGAATGGCACAGTGGGTAGTAGAATGGGATACAAATAACAGGACAGTGTACGGTTTGGAAGTGATGGGATGGATGAGGAGTACAATCCAGTCGATGGGTTGTAGTACTTGGACCAGGAGATAAGAACAGTCTGACAGCAAGGATGGAGGTGTTAAAGGGAGAGTTGATAGGAATGCAGAGACAGTGGGTGAGAAAGTAAGTGATAATAGGTTTTAGACCTCAGAGGGCTGAGTTGAGAAGGAGATACTTTCTTTGTGTCGGGTATATGGGTATGCGTGATTGTCCTTGAGAGGTTTGAGGAGAAGGGCTCAATGGGTGGCAAGAGCGAGTTGAAGTGTCCTACATGTACAAATTTAGTAATGGTGAGCTGATCTAGGGAGGAAATTTGGAGGTGGATGGGGAGAGTAGAAGAACCATGAGGCAAGGAGATGTGCTGGGAAGAGTCAGAGTGGCTGAGTGTATCAGAATGTTGCTTCTGAGGAGCAGAACAGGACATGTCATAATGACTAGGAAGGCATGGAAAAATATGTGATTTTGTAACTGAAGAAGAGTAGAAGTGTTCTTAGGGGTCTAGTTATGGTGCCATCAATCCCAAAAGAAACATCAGCTAAAAGCAGCTGTCCAGAGAAGGAGGGGAGTGGGAAAGGGGTTGCCCCCGTGTCAATTAAGAATGAAACAACCTTACCATCCACTGTAAGAGTAACCTGAAGTTTGGCCACTCTGATGGTCAGTCATCTGAGGCCTATCCAATCAGACTGAACAGGATGGGAATGTGTGGTGGGGCACCCTGGGAAGAGGCCCTGTGGCATGCCCAGCTGTCGAGAGACAGTCCATCTTCCAGTGAGGGCCTTCATGTATGGGACATGGCTTAGAGGGGGTTCTGGGTTGGGACATTCTATGGCCCAATGGCCAGACTGCTGACACTTGAAACAGGGTCCTGGGTTGGGCAGTCCCCCTTTTTGCTCCTTTGGACCCGTCACTGGTGGTAGAAGCAAGTAACCATAGGTCAGAGATATATTGTTGGTGGGTAGCCTCATCCCTGTTGTTGTAGATCTTAAAGCCCTGGGAGATTAACTCCTGCGGTGCGCTCTGTGGGGTCCCATATATCCAGGCATTTTTTTTTTTTTGCTGTCTGCAATTCCCCCCACTGTGTACCTCCTGTGACCCCACCAAACTCTACTCCTCTCCACACCTTCTCCCACCCCCTCTCCAGCTCCTCCAGACTATAACTCAGTCTTTGCTAGAGATCCCTGTCTTAGTTTTTTGAAGTTTTTTTTTCATGTCAGGAGCTGATTGCTGAAGTGTATCTTTAGGATTAGATGTCCCACTGGGCGGTCTGGGCTGAGGGTAGTGTACTTTCTGAGGGTGGCCACCAGTCAGGACATAAACTGAGCTGGATTTTCTTCTTTAGTTTGGATCAGCTCTTTGCATTTGTCATAATTAATCTATTTATGTAGTTCCTGTTTTAGTCCCTCAGCAAGGCAGGTAATCAGGTAATCTTGTGATCTTTTTGGTGGACAGAGGCCTTGTCCATCTCTGAAGTTGAAGTCCCATTATGGTCTGGTTCAAGGGACAGCCATAGCACTGTCCGACAAGAGGATCTTGGTGTGGCAGCGGTCATCAGCATAAGCTTGAGCCATGGCATAGACTTGTTCTTATCCATGGGAGAGAGAGCAGAGGTTAGAGTGACAGTAGTATCATGCCAAGTGAGGTCATAGGTGTGGGCTAGATATTCGAACTCTAGAATGTAGGTGCAGGAGTCTGAAAGGAAGGAACCAAGGCAGTGATTGATTTGAGAGAGTTCTGTGAGAGAGAGAGGACATAGATCTGGTCAATGCTCTTGAGTCTGGCAACTTTGCAAAGGGGAAATTGGCGGGGCGGGGGGAGGCCAGATCATGTATGAGAGGGAGTAAACTATTTGCATCTGGAGGTTGTTGTTGAGGAGAAACAGGAGGAGTAGTGGGAGGTGAGGGAGAAGGTGAGAGATTTGGAGGCAGTACCAGTGTGGCTGAAGGAGCTACAGGAAGGGGCAGGGGACTGGCAAGTGGAGGTGGGTGGGGTGGTGGTGGGTGGGGTGGTGGAGCCAGAGAAGAGGGATCTGTAGTGAAGACTGAGTTATAGTCTGGGGGAGCTGGAGAGGGGGCATGAGAAGGTGTGGAGAGGAGCAGAAGTTTGGTGGGGTCACGGGAGGCACACAGTGAGGGGAATTGCAGACAACAACAACAACAAAATGCCTGGACATAGAGGACCTCAGACCACTTACCCCACCCGTGGCAGTAATTGTCAAGATCCTGGAAGATTAAAAAATCAAATGTCCCATTAACTGGCTATTGGGACTGATTGTCCAGCTGGCCAGGCCATATTGCAGAAAAGGATAAGGTGCTTTAGCTTCAGGTTGGGAGTGAAATGGAGAGACGTGGGAGCCTTGAGAATGCAAGGCAGGGAAGAGGAAGCAGGGATGGAGAGAGGTAACTTTCCCATGATGACGCAAGACTGCCTTTGAACAGGGGCAGCTCAAGAAAAGGAGGCGCATCTCCTATCAGTTTCCTGAGGTCAAAGACAGTAGACCAAAGCAGGTGTCTCCAGGGCTGGGAGGCATCAGGGGAGCTGGCTGTCTGCAGGGGCTGAGTTTGATCAGGCCTGGATTTTCCTGCAGTACACCTCTTGACTGGGTCTTGAGGGCTAACAAGGGTGAGGAGGGAGGCAAGGAGCAACAGCGGGGAAGGTAAAACCTCACTCACCCAACCTGAAGGGAAGATCCAGACTAGCAGCCAGTCGAGGCAGAGTGGGGGTCACAGGGCCATGTCAGCAGTGAGCTCTGTTTGCCTAGGCAGGGTTCGAGGAAGGGAGGTCAGACCCTCGGAGTAGGGGACCTCATTACCCTCCTCACATGAGTGAAACCGAGGCATGCCTGAGACCACCGAGGCAGGCGGGGTTGAAGCAAACACCCTAGAAGAGGATTCTGGGAACCCTGACCGGTCTTCTTGCTCTTTTACTTGCTGACCACGAGATGAGCCTTTGGTTCCACACACGCTCCTCACTGTGGCCATGTGGCACACTCACCAGAGGCCCAACGCAGTGGGGCCACCCAACCTTGGAACCCAACTTTCAAAGTTGTGAGTCATTATAAACTTCCTCTCAGGCCAGGGATGTAGCTCAGTGGCCCAGGGCCTCCCTGGCAAGTGCAAGGTGGTGAGTTCCATTACTGGTACACCGCTACCTCACCCCCCCCCCCCCAAAAAAAAAACACAAAAAGAAAAAGGGAAAAAACTTTCTCTCTTTGTATGTTCAAAATCTTCAGTATTTCATTACAGTAACAGGAAGCTGACACACTTATCTAACATCCTTGCTTTTTTTCCTCACGTAACTTTTAGTCCTCTGTATCTCTTTACTGTTTGATACTGATTTTCATTACCCTGGCTAAAGTTTGCCTTCATTCTTCACGCCTTACCCTGCATTACTTCCCTCTTGTCTACCAATCCTTTAAGGCCTTGCTTAGGCCTCACGATTCCTGTGAGGCTGTTGAGGTTCATTGCTGTGGTTGGGGCACTGGTTGAATGTGTTTTCAAAGGCTCATGCGCTGGAGCTTGAGCTCTGGTGAGGCAGTGCTGAAAGGGTGGATGGTTTAAGAGTTGGGGCCTGATGAGCTCAGAGGGTCATCCTTTCAGAAGACACTGATGCTGGTGTTTTTGAGTAAGTTCTTTTGAGAGTGGGTTGGTATAAATCTGTATGTACTTAGCTGCTTCTGCATGTGGTGAGCTCTCTTTCTGTTTTTGAGCCACCTTGTGACACAACCAGAAAGGTTCTTGCTGGTATTTCAGGCTACGCAGATCGATTTACAGAGCTAAATAAGCTTCTTTTCTTTATAAAGTATCCAACTGCAGGTATTTTCTTATAGCAACAGAAAATTCTGTGGTATAGTCGTTTTCAGATGGAATTAACATTTCTCTGATTTGTGTTGTTTCTCTGTCTCATACTTATTCATGTAATTTGCATGCAGTTCTCTGAACTTGGAATCATGTGCGTACATATCTTTCTTATACTTAAGAGGCTATGAACTTACTGTGTATTGGACCCACTGTATCTTTTGTCTTTATATTTAAAGATAGACCTTTATCTAGGCCATACATCTGTCAATGTTTTTTAAAGTGAATAGAATCAAAATTGGCTGCGTGTCTGGTACACTTCGGTAGTTCTGAGGAATTTGTGGTATTTGCAGCATACTATGTGTACCCTATGGTATTGCATTCTTTGGTGTTGCCTGAGCCAGTATAATTCAAGGCCAATGCGTGGAATATAGACAGCGGTTGGTATGAGAACTACTGCTCTACTTTATATTTACCTGGCCACATCTGATTGCAGCTGGCTTGGGGAACTGCTTTCAGGAATGTGTAAGGTTTGTTGTTAGTCACAATTTTTTAAAAAAGCAAACTGTTATATTGATATATAATTTATATATCCTAAACTTTAGGTGGACAATTTGATGGTTTTTGTATATTTGTTCCTTTATTACCTTTACATAATTTAAAAACATTTTTATTGCTTCAGAAGAAAAGCTTGTACCTATCTGTATCACTTCCCCCACCCCCCACCCTCTCGGAGGAAATGTGAACCCTCTAATCTACTGTCTTTCTTTACAGATGTATCTATTTTGAACATTTTGTATCAGTAAAGTCATATTGTATGTGGTCTGTGGTCTTGACTGGCTTCTTTCAGTTAGTGTGATGTGTTTGAAGTTTGTTCTTGTGTTAGAATGTTATTACTAATTTTTATTGCCGAGTAATATTGCCTACATATGGATATACAGCTTTCCCTGTTTACCAACTGATGGACATTTAGGTTGCTTCTATTTTCAGTTGTCCTGAATACTGCTCTAAACATATGCAGAAGTTTTATATGATGTAGTTTTTATTCTTGCATAAGTGTGGAATCACTGGGTCTTGTGACTCTCCATAAAACTAGTGATTTTAGACATCTAGCACTATTTACATTCTTCCCAGCATTGCATGGGGGTTACTTCTTTTTTTATATTCTTGTCAACACTTGTAATTATCAGGCTTTTTATTATAGTCATTCTTACGGGTTTAAAGTGGTGTCTCATTGTGGTTTTGTATTTTCCTGATGACTAATGACAGTGAATGTCTCATGTATTGATTGACCATTCCTATGTTCTCCTTAGAGAAAGGGCTCATTTAAACCTTTTACCCATTTTTAAGTTAACATTTCATTGTTAAACTTTAAGATATTTTGTACATGGTGAATATATATCGCTTATCAGGTGCATGATGTTTTCCTATTCTGTTGTCATTTCACTGTTTTGTTTTAAAGCATAAACATTTTAAATTTCATGAAATTCATTAGTATTTCTTTTCTCATTTATGCTTTTGGCATTGCATAACTAAAATCATTGCATAACTGTGACAAAGCTTCCTGTGCTTGTCTTCTTCCCGTGGACTGTTTCTTCTGTTTGTAGGTAGCCATGGAGTCATTGTAACTTCTTTCATTGCCACCAGATTTGCACAGTGTCAGGACCAGAGTCATGAAGCCAGATCCATAGGTTAGATGGTCATAATTATGTGTATGTGCTTTGAGATGGGGCTCTGGTGGTGCCCGGAAAACACTGGAGGGGGATTTGCTGGACTCTGTTAATAAAGATCTGGTGAATAAACAATTAAAAATGTTGGTAAAATGATGTATAACCAGACTTAGATCTTTTGCTAAGAAACACCATCTAAATTAGCTTGTTCTGAAATCTTTGACTACAGTTTAAACTTGTGTATAATAAGAAATTTAGAAAACAAGATTATTTGGGTAAAACCTAGCAAGGTTGGTTGATAGCTGGGAGATCCATAGTATCCAGATTATGTCTGGCACGTAAAATTTTCAAAAAGCCAGCTAGCTGTAATAGCTTTTCTTCTTTATTTCATGTTAGAATATTGGATGTTTGAGATCTTTTTTTGGTATATTTCCATGCTCTTGCTTTCAGTGCCAGTTTAAGGAATTGCTAATTGTCCATTCTTGCTGGAAAGTACTGATTTCCATTTGAATATAACAGTCTTTTTGCTAAAACTTTCCTATGGTTAATTCGAGCAAATACAGAAGCCTTCTGTTTGTGAACTGAATGTTCAGCCAGCCGTGATGTAGCCACTATTATCAATGAAGCTTATTCATCACTCTGCGCTAGTGCATTGTACAAGGCGTGCTGAGGATCTTGGAGACTTTGAATAGAGCGCTTCTCCTTGCTTACCTCCATGCACTGTTGGTATTAAGTGATTCTGTTGTCTATCTTTTCTAGACTTTGTGGATAATTAGATCTTTTTGTTTTATGTGATTCCCAGTAGTGCTTTGCAGATGCTAGGCATGAATTGAGAGTTAGTTCATTTTCTAAATTAAAAAAGAGCAATTAATGTTGTTCAGAGATAATTTTGTTCTGTTCTTTTATATGCTGATATTATCTTATATCCAGTGTCATTTTACAAAGATACAGCAAATATTATGTTTTTATGAAATGAAGTTGAGGATCTTACGTTAAATCTTAAACTTTTTAATAGTTAATTTTGTATCATTGTCAGACAATTCACAGATTGTTGAATTTCATTTGAATAGATACAGCTGTAGAGACAGGTATAAAAGGGATTATATGACCCAGTGCATAACTAGAATACAGTAGAAGTTGTCAAAACCCATTGTATACTTTGATAAAATTATGTGCTACAAAATGTAGCTGGCACTGATTATGTGATCCTTATAAACTATAATCAACTCATACATCTGACCTGCTCACACAGTAGTATTATTCCCTATGTGTAGATATTGGAGTACAGAATATCTATGATAGAACAGTAATTGTATTTTTTGATTCCTCCATACAGTCTTCTGTTTTTCAGAATAGTCCATGGAAAATGGTGCATGGATTCCATTCACTATTCCTGGTGTTTTCTGTCAACAATCCACGTTTCAGGGACTCAGCCTGTGGTTTCTGTTCTATGGAAATGCAGCTCTCTGGATCTCCGGAGTTACAATAGGTCAGGAACGAGGTGGTTCTGGAGGAGCTCGTTGATTCAACAGTTTTTGCTTGTGGGACTTGTGTTTTCCATGAGGACACTTTAAAAATTAATTCATTTCTTTCAGACAAATACTCCTCCCTTCCTGCTCACTCACACGTGTACCAACCCCCTTTAGAGATTCCCGAGCCCATAGAATTCCTCTGGATTAAAAATGAGTCTTGAGTTGGCACCTACTGTATTAAGTACCTCAGGGTAGCTTAAGCCCAGGACCACCTTGCAGGGGGACTCAGGCGGCTAAAGGCACAGAAAACGCAATTCTAATTTCTGCTTGCGTATCATCCAGTGTCCAAAATAAGGGTGCTGTACACATGGTGTGCACAGTGTGTGGGCTACAACCCTTTTCCATTCTTCCCCATGGATATATGTGAACCTGTTTAAGATTGTAAAAGCCCAAGATCATTGTAGAATTTCACGTTTTATTTTAAGATATTTTTTATGCTTCTCAATCTCTTTGCAACACACCTATAGTACTTACATTTCTGAAATTTGACTAGAACTTATGACTGATAACAGTGTGCATCTCATGTGTTCATTGCCGATTCCTGTGTTTTCCTTGGAGAAATAGCTTATTTAAGCCCTATACCCATTTTTAATTGGATGGTTTCCTTATTGTTAGACGTTGAGATTTCTGCACCTTTCACCGGCAGGCATCGGTCTTGTCTCTCGGTAGCATACTGCACTTGTTCATCCTTCTTGTAATTACTAATCTTCCTTCCTGTGATCAGGTCAGTTACTGGGTTAAGTGAACAGTTCCCTAGCATGCATTCTGATCTGTATTAAACAGCAAGGAAGAAGATAAGACTGTATAACATACAAAACATTTCTGTAAGCCATTCTCCCTTGCCTGTGTTTCTTTGCACAAAACAAGTTCTTTTCATTCCTATGTTGTTCTGGTGTGTTTATAACTGGTCTGTATCCCTCCCTGTCTCCCTCTCACTCCAAACCTACCTCTCCGCTGCTGCAGTCATGTTTGTGAATACAGAAATACATCCTTTTCCTGCTTATAAAAATCTTCGGTAGTTTACTACTATGTTTTGAGTGAAGTCCAAAAGCTATATTATGAAGTCATGGTGGTCTCTTTGAATTCTGTTTGAGTTAACTTTCCGGCCTTTTTCGGTTTATTCCTGTGTATAAATGTCCCATCCACTTATGTGACCTCCAGGCCTCGGCCAGTGCTCTGCTCTGCCCAGGGTGCGTTTCTTCTCCCTGCATTTTGCCCTCTTCCGTGGCCCAGCGCCTTGGTCTTCTGTGGAGCCTCAGTGGACTCTGCCAGCCATCTGTCTTCATCTGGGTTGTGAGTGTCCTGTTACCTAGCAAACAGCGCTTGTGTTTTGTCACTTTACTGCTTTGCTCCTCAGACTTTCTGCATTGATGACTTTGTAAAATATAGCAAGAAATGAAATACAAAAAGATATACTTAATAGATGCTTTAGTTTGAAATTATTAGGTTCAGCAGACCTAAAATTACTGCTAAATTGCTGTAAAATTTTCTAAATGTTTTCAATCATTTTCTATGCTTAGCCATCTTCTCATAGGTCAGCCCTGGTCCGTGGCCACATTTTGAGTAGCACTGCTATGTTACCCTTAGGAGACAATTTGAGAGTCATTTGCTTTCTTTACTGGATAGGGGTTTGTCTTAATAATCTTGTATTTTGTGTGGATATCTTTGGTCCCTGCCTCTTCTCAAAAAACTGGATCTTAGAATAGTGCATGATACACTTGGTAAATGAGGGAGTGAATTAAATATAGCGTTCCCTCTTAATCACAACTGCCTTGCGTTTTAGTTTGCAGAGAATCTTGAATCGAGCTCTACTTTAATGTGAGTGCCTCTTTGAAGTTCACGATGCCCTACTGAAGCCTTGCTAGGGAGGAGGAGGCTTCCTGACTGTCTGCAGTGGGTGTACTTGTGCGGTGAAGCGTCTCAGCACTGAGAAATCCTGTGTACAGGAAGAAGACATTGTCATGTCTTTAGCCCGGGAGATAAAATGGTTCTTTGCTGTAGGAGATGTTTGGACTAGCAGCACCTTTGACACAGTCTTTGTCCCACGGTTGCCTTGAGGAGAATGCTTGCTCCATGACTTTCCTGTTGCTGGTTTTACTGGCAAATCACAGGCACTTGCTGTTCCACCCTCCGATTACACACTCCAGGACTCAGCCCTCCTGTCAGCCCGTCCTCTTTCACATTCCTGAGTTTGCATATCTGTAGAATCTGTGCCTTTTTGAAGATTGTACTGTCAGTTTAGAAGCGGGGAACCTGCTCTATTTCCTGTGACTGTGCAGCAGGAGTTGTGCTCTGGGAGAAAGTGTTGGCAACCTGAATCCCAGCCCAGACTTTGCTGATAATTGATTGCAGACTCTGGGACAGCCATATTCTTTTTCTAAGTTGTGTCTTCATTTGAAATCTAGACTAAGTTATTTCCAGGATTACTGATACTGGGGACTTAACTCGGGGCACTGTACCACTGAGCTACATTCACAGCCTTTTTATTTCCTATTTTGAGTCAAGGTCTGAGTTGCCCAGGCTGGCCTTCACCTTGCAGTCCTCCTGTCTCAGCCTGCGTAGCTGGAATTACCGGTGAGTGCCATAGGACTTCTTTGTAACTCTTCTCTTGGCTCTTTCCCTGTTTACATGCCTTTCTTTTAGTCATTTAACACTATATGATGATCTTTTTAGAATACTGTCCACACACCTTGCCAGTGGTTAGTGTATTATGTTGATGTTTTCATTGAATTTTTTTCTCCCTGGGAAGACTGTAGCATCCACAAACACATTTTACTCATTTTCCTGTTGGCAGTTTTTGGCCCAGGGTCTCAGTTTGTGCTCTGTTAATGTTGGCTCATTTGTTGAGCTGAACTCTGTCCTCAGAGTTTTGTTCAACAACCTGGCTGTCGTAAGAAACCTTGCATTGGTTGCATATTTGGGCCCCTATTACAGAACTGTTTCAAGTTGTAAAAGTCCTAAAAGCCCAGTTACGGTATTGCTGACCTGTCATATGCACTTGTAAGACAGAAGGGACTTGTGGTTATTTATTCAGTATTCTTAGGAAGGTCTCACTGAGTATTTGCTTGATGAAGGATAAGAGGTGGTATTTTTCTGTCTGTGCCTTTTTGGCCTCTGGCAACAGAGAAAAAGACGTGAATTCTCTGTCCACACACTCTGTGCCCTGCAAGGCAGACTGCCAAGATTCTCAGTCACATGCCTGCTGATAGTCGCTGTTACATTTTTTCTTTCCTTGTGTTTTTCAAGGCTACTGTTGTTAGGCTCTCTGCCTGGTTTCCCTGAATTGTAGCTCTCTTATTCTCTGAGTGAAGGACCCCTAACAGTATTTAGCAACTGAAGCAGTCTTTATGGGGGGCTGGGTTACCTCCACCGAGTAAGCCAGACATCTTTTTATTGTGGCTTTCCAACACCAGGGCAGGGCTTCCAGAAATGGAAGGTATTGTACTTGTTTTTGTTCGAGCTCCTGAACTTGAAGTCCTGATTCACCCACTTACGGTCCTCAGTGTCAACATTTTGTGCCAGTGTCCCCAAGCCTAGGGTGTGTGTGAGAGGCAGTCAGTCCTTCCTCATTTCATGGGGTAGAAGTGCCCTCATTCTCTGGGATAAGCACAACAAATAACTCTTACACTTAAGTGGACTTACTTTTCTACTTAGATTTTCCATTTTGCATTTCATTTGCAGATGGGAGTCGTGGCCCGCTTTGACATTATTCTTCATTTTGCCAGGGATTTAGCTCAGTGGCTCAAGTGCTTGCCTAATAAGTGCGTGGCTGTGAGTTCAATCCCTGGTACACTCCCCTCCCCTCCTGCCCCAATTGTTCATTTACCAAAATGTTAAAGGTCCATTTGTTGAAGGTTAGTTAGTACTTGGCATTGTAACATTTTTTTCTTAACTGTATATTTATGAGATGGTTTGCAAAGGATGTCTAGTGAAATGAAACTAATTAATGCTTAAATACTTTTGACCCACTAACCTTAACTTTCCTTAACAATGTGTTCTAGGTAATAGCCATGGTCTTGAATGACCCCGTTACCCAGAGTTAACCTACTTTGCTGTGGAATGTGGAGAAAAGAGAAAACCAGGACTGGAAAAGAAGTTGTAAACATTTCTTTTCTAATTCTTTGTTCTGTTGAATTTCTGCATTCCTGCCTTTAAGTGAGAAACACTTTGAGTTCATGTAAAAGCTGTCCTTCAGTGTTGACCCATTCAATTCCCAGTCATGTAACCCTGAGAGTTTTCTGTTTTCTGTAAGCTGTGGTTTCCTTCTTGGAGGGATACTGCCACTACTTAACTTAATGGCTACTTTAAATATTAAATAGCATGGTGGAAGTGTGTACTTGGCATGGCGTACTGCTAACCTGGGAAGACCTCTGGGAAGCCTCCTTTCTGCTTTCTGGTAAAATTGAGCATTATTCATATTACTTATTATAAATTGATTACTTGTGCCCATGTTGAAAACTCAAAGAAAATGTTACAAATAGCATAAAGTAAAAGTTGTACTTGATGAATGAAATGCAGTTTAATTCAATGAGCATTTATTGCACACCAGGCACTGCTGGTGGAGTAGATCACTTCCCTGGCCAGTTTACCATCTGATGAGTAAGACAGGTCTGTAAGCAGACCTGGGGGTGTGCTGCCGCCACAGAGGCATGACTGGGTTACTTTGCAGAGACAGTGTATCACACCTGATCTTGTGAAGCAGGAGAGGAGGTGTGAGGGGTGGCAAAAAGTCAGGTAGGGGTTCCTGAAGCACTGGACTTTTGAGTCAGTTGCGGCCCATTACAGAGGAAGGCACATTCCAGGCAGAGACAAGTGTATCAGACTTGATTTTTAAAAGCATAAAGTAGCTTTGCATGTTCACCTGCAAGTTGTTCAGGCTTGCGTAATTGCGGAGTGCAGTGTGAGGTGGCTCCAGGTGGAAGATGAAGCTGTTTGTGGCCACCCCTGGAAGGAAGGCTTTTGTCTTGCTAAGAAACTTGATTTATGTCCTATTGAGAATGGAGGGCATTCATTCCAAGGCTCTCTACTCTGTTGTGACATGATCAAATTTCCATTTTATAAGAACCACTCTTGTGCTGGTGCGCAGTGTATTGGAGGGGACAAGCTGAGGAGGAGGAGATATGTTAAGGAGCTGGGATTGGGTTTAAGAGAAGGGAGGATGGGGCTGAACTGAGCACGAATGGCAGAAAGGATTCATAGGAGGAGGGCAGGTGGGAGTAATTTTACAGGTACGGTGTATGAGAGCCTCACTGTGAAGGATGAAATTGTGAACAGCATAAGTTCTTGTTTGGGGAGCTTTGAATTAGAATGCTAAGTGAAGGAGAATCAGATTTGGGGGAAACACAATAAGTTGCGTTTCAGACAAATTGAATTTGTTCTACTGTGAGATGCAATCCAAAGGAAGGGATCGTAGGCAGGCAGCTTGATACATGGATCTGGGGTTTAACAGGGGTCAGAGCCAGAGATGCAACTTTTTAATTTAATTTAAATTGATAATAATGATGTTAGAAACAACAAAATGGGTCCTCTGTCCATATACTGTGAAAGACACACAGATTTATATTGCAGATGAAGCTGTCTTCAAAATTGTCCATTAGATCCTCCCCCACTTTCCTCCCATTTCTGCTCATTAATGGAGGTAGAATGTTGTTATCTTCCTTTTCTCCCTTGATTCCCATAATGTCTTTTGGTTTGCAACATAGTTTTGAAATTAAATGATTGAACTTTGAAGGGTGTTAAATTGTAATGTGATATTTTATATGACACCAAGCCCCGTTCCAGTGTGACTAAGCATATCTTCTGGTGACTTGGGGAGTAAGCCAGAGTAATTTATTGTCATCGTCATCACCATCAGAAATAATTTTTTTTTTGGTCTTTTTACTTTTTATCGGTACCGGGGATCGAACTCACGACTGCCTGCTTGCAAGGCAGGCGCTTATGCCACTGAGCTAAATCCCCAGCCCCAGAAATAATTTGTTAGCATAGAGAAAATCATTGGAGAAATAAGGGTTTATTCCCTAAATGTAAAATGGAATTGATGTAAATCCTCAGCTGCGGTGGTTTTTATCTTTTCACCTGGCTCGCCCTGCCTTCTCTCCCCTGGAGGGTCTGTGGTTTTAGATTAGACTCAGTGTGTCCCTGAGTGACACCCTCCAGTCAGTCACTCTGAGATCTGGCGGTTGTACAATGCAGCTGTGTGGATGCATCACACTGAGAAATGGGGAGGAGATAGAGAGCTAGAAGCCATGTCAAAGGACTGAACCTTGTTCCTGGTGTGAGAAAGACCGTAGCAGCAGATGCTGAGGCAACATAAAATTGTAAGAATTCACTACAGTGAAGGAAGTAGTTAGGACTGGACCCCCATAATTATGTCAGATGATGACTGGGAGAAACCTGGTGAGTGACAACATATTGTCACCCATTGCTCCAATAGTTTCTCTGCTTCCCTTGTACTATACAACGTGGTAATTGGTTTTCATTCTCTACAAGTGAGTTTTCAAGTATCTTTTAAACGCTTGGCCAGAAAAATGGTGCTTCTCAAAAAAGTTTTCAGTATCATTTTTCTCTTTTCCAGTTTTAATTATTCATACATTTCTCATATTGACCCATGAAGATGAGCAAAGAAATAACAAAATTAAGTATAAGAAAAACCTAAATCAGGTATTATGGTGACTTACTTAGAGTATAAGCCAAATCAGCTTCACTTGTTAATACAGGTTGAGATGTGAAAAAAAATTCATTCATAGCATTATTGGGTCATTGGCCACATATCCCGTGTGTGCACTTCATGAGAAAATGATAGGATGGAAAAAACTAACGTTATCCAACTTTTTTTTAATGATTAGTGTCCCATTTCTACAACAGAAAAAATAATATAATTCAGTATCTTTTTTTTAATGGAGGAGGGTGACAGGAAGTTTACTTCTTAGACAAACTCAACACCACCTTTGTAGGATGCGATTATGAAAAGTAATTTCTGATACTGAGGTGCAGGTTGTACACTGGAGTAGGGTGGGGGGTTGGAGAGACTCACATCATTTGGGTTTCTCCTCTGGTTCATTGCAGAGGGCTGTGGTAGTAGAAACTTGGATGCATAGTAACAATTTGGGTAGAGATTGCATTGGAACTGAAATAAGAGGCTTCTCATTTGGGGAAAGGAGAGTTCCCTGTATCTACTTTCCAGAATATTTTCTGTCTTCACACTGGAATGAAAAGTCTCTCTCTAGTTTTCCTCTTGGCGGGAGTTTTGCTCTTGTTTATGGCACCCACTTTCTGTGGTGACTTCTTGGAGCCCCTGATCGTGGCTGCAGTGGTGGAGGTGCTGCGTGCAACTGGGGAGGAGGTGAGGACCGCCTTGGGCTCTTTAGTGATGATGGCAGGTTCATAGTCAGGCGTCAGCGACCTTATCTAATAGTACAGACATAACAACAGCATGAGAGGAATAGAAAAGATAGTTTCAAGGTTTGTGCCTCTTGCTACTAATGTGTACACACACACACACACACACACACACACAACCATGACCATGCACATGAGTTAGGAAAACAACTTAATTTTTAAAGGGAAGATGACTACATTTTTAGATCTCGAATTTGCATTGGTGGTGAATATTAGAATGGTGGCTGGAAGCCTGACATTCCATGTTTGGTGAAATTCTGGAGTTCACAATGTGTTAGGCAGATTTTTTTTTGTTGCTGGGTCCAAATAACCTCCCCAGTTTTACATTTGATAGGGCACATTTTGAAATTATAATACAAGTCTGTAGAAATAGGTGATTTATTTTGTAAACTCCTAAGGAGCAACTGTGAATGGTATTTCCCTCCCCCTTTTTGGTTCAGCAGGGTTACAAATTTGTAACATAAAGCCACATGAAATGGGGGAATGCTTTTTTTTTTCAAGGAAACATTATTGAAAGAAATAAATTGTGATAACATTTAAAGATATATTTGGCTTTGTGAACAAATGATTTAATTTTAACTTTTTTTTTCTAAGGCAAAGATTCTTCAATAAAAGGCAAGAGAGTTTATTTTCTGTGGAACTTAATCTGTAGCCATCTGCTGCTGTATCTCATTATGTTCTTCATGTAATTAGAGCAATTAGGATGAGGCTTGTGCCATATATCGGTCTTAGAAGGAGGACTGAGCTATTTCTAGGCTTGTTTTGAGAGATTGGTGATTAGTAACCTAATCTTTTAGGTAAACTGATAGAAACCAAGAAGCCTGTAAACTGGGAAAAGAGACAGCATTGTTGTTGTTGTTGTCGTCATTGTTATTACTTATTATGTTTTTTTCTTATCAGCATGGTAACTAGACTTCCTGATGAGCATGTTTTTAATGAGATAAAGTTAAAAGGTGGTAGAGAAGCCAGATTGTAGAAAGAGACGGGGAATAAGCTCTGGGGTGCAGTGATAATGTGGGAACCAGTATAGACCGGAGAAAGGGGGGCGGGATTGAAAGGACAAGATGAAATCAGAGATGTGCAGAGTTCGCTTTGGGGAAGCCAGGCACACGATTGACTTTTGTAGTAAAGAAAGACATGAGATTAGGTACTGTGAGCACTGTGGGATGCCTGGGGTGGGTTTCCCAGCTGCTCTGTGCTCACCTGGGGTTGATAGCCATTGCACATCTTGGGCAAAGCTTCCTAGGCCTGACAGTCCTTCCTTCCTCAGTGTCCCCTTCATTGCCATGGTGATTTGCATCACAGATACTTTCCTTCAGCTGACCTTTCTGGGTCATTGTCTACCCCAAGGGAACTTAGCTGTGACCACACAATGCATTTTTATGAAATACTTACCTATCATTGGATCCCTTGCATTTAAATGCCTTTATCAATGGTCCATATTGTCCACAATGTCACATTTCTTATCCTGTTTTAAGGTGACCCGGAAGAGGCAGACTCATTTTACGTCTATAGCTCTTCTGAAGGAGCCCTCCAGCTGGTCTGGCGTCTTCCATTTTGAAACTTGCTGTGTTCAGCTCTGTTTCTCTGGGTCCTTGCTGTTGTCTAAAATTTCTTTTGGTTCTCTTCAAAGTCTGTCTGGGTACCTTACTGTCCTAATTGTATCCTACCATTTATTATCTCTCGTTTTTTTACTTAGCAGTCCAGTCCAGTAGATTGGGGCTGGAAAGTCTGTGGTGCGCACTGAAGCACAGGCCATTAGAAGTAAAAGGAACATTAGTCAGGATGGCCCACTTCGTTTGGAATTACAAGTTGCTGTGATACCAGCTCTTCAAGAACTCCGAGAAGTCAGCATAGAGAAATGACTTGAGTCTTTCTTCCATTCCTTTGTTTAATCTTTTCCCATAGTCTAGTGTCACCATATTCCAGGGCATGACATTCCTGAAACACGCTTGACACAGAAAGGCATTTTCTTCACGTTGAGAGAGGACTTATCCTGACGCACCAAGTACATTTTGCTTTTGGGTGCATGCCCAGTGTCTTATACACAGAATGGTTAATTCTAGTGCTGTCTGTGCCCCCCTCTATTCATATCAGGACTCATTTATGTGTGCCAGGCCACTGCTGGGCTTGGCATATGCTGGTGAGCAAGAGAGGCCTGGGTTGCTCTCCCTGCATGTGGCAAACTGCGCTCCCTGCTGGGTGGGGCCTGCGCCTGTGTGAGGGAACAACAGAGAACACCACCCTGGGAATCAGCTTGAGGAGAGAGGACCAGATGAAAAGTAGGCATGCAAAATGGAGAGATCTGATAGTTACTTTACAAGTGGAAACACCCAGGCAGAACAGGCGTTGGGTGTCTTTCTTAATGCCATGGTTTTTACCCAGAATGTACTGAAGTTTTGGTATCTCTTGACTGTGATGGACTGTAACTCTTCACTCATCTGTGATATATATATATATATATATATATATATATATACATACATACTTTAAGGAGATACTAATTTCTTATTAACGGAATTTTTGTTTCTGATTTTAACTGAATTTTAACAGTGTCCGTTTAGTAGTTCTCCTAATTTGCTTTTATGCCAGTGAGACTCTGGGCTACATATCTGAAAAGGTTTCAGTTATCTTGAATCATACCTCCCAAACATTACATTAGAGCATTTATAAACTTAGCAATAACAAATTAAACTGACTAACAACTATTGAACAGTAATTTCTAATGTGAAAATATGAAGATCCTGCCCACATGGAATCTGTATTTAGCCGGGACAGAAGACTCATAATCATTAATCAGAGTAAGTCGTAAGTTTGGTGGGAAGTATAAGTACATTGAAAATCAGAAAGAGTGGTGAGAGTTGGAGATGCAGAAGTGAGATGAAATATAGTCCCGTATTTACAGTTTGGATGCGTTTAAGCCGTAGATGGTAACAAGTGTATCATTTGAGGAATGTGTACCTCTTAGGGGTTTTTGGATTGAGGGACCATGGGGAAATCAGGCATCCAGAGCCGCGTAACTTCCGGTGGGCTCCACAGAAATAATTGGCTGTTTTGTCCTGGTCATTTGACATTGATGAGAGGGACATCAATAACCCCAACATCTTAAGCTAATGAGAATCCCTAAAACAAAACACTGAAGGTCTTCCTTTATAGCCTTATGGTTTGGAGAGTTTTCTTGTTTTAGTATTTGTCTTTAGTGTACAACAATCATAATTTAAATTTTAGGTGATTCTAACTGAATAGGATAAGTTGTTGGTGGTGAACTTATGGTGTGTTGTTTTTCTTTTAAGATAAAAAATGTTAATGTATGAGTTGGTTTTTCTAAACTAAAATCTCAGTATTCAGGTTTAATTGCAGTACTGGCTCTTTGCGATCAATAAGTGGGTTTTGGGGTGCAGTTTGGGCACCCATCTCTAAAAGGTTAGGCATTAATGGTATAAATGTTGGAGGGTTCAGCACATACACAGGCAGGACCAGCAGCCCAATGCAGAAAAGTCTGAAGCAGCGACACAAATATGAGCCAAGGATTTGTGAGTGAGGTACACAGACATGGAGAAGCTGATGGGCACAGCCTCCATTTTATTTCAGAGGGCTCAGAGTGATCTCTGGTAGCAGAACAGCCCTGGATTGTTTCACTGCCAGGGTCTCAGTTGGAATGAAGGAAGAGCAGTCAGTCACAGTGGACTGCCAGGAGGTAGGAGCAGACTAAAGCAAATTCTGCTAAGAGATAGGGGGCCTGAGTCTACCTAGACTCCACTCCAATGGCCACCAAAAGCCAGTCTTAGCACTAAATACCAAGGACTAAAATTGTCTCCCTGGTCTGACTTAAGCAGAGTAGCCTTGGCCCAGTAGCCTAAACAGGCGAGCAGCCTTGGTTTGCAGTGAGACAAGGACACTGCTTCCACCCAACAGCCAACACATGAGAGGGGTCACTGATGTGAAACAGAGGAGGCTCTGCAAGGTCCAGAAAGGAGCCCACTGTGCATAGGTTGGGGAGCAATCCTGGGCTTTCCCTACCCAAGGGTGCTGCGGCAACTGGGAGGGTGCCACAGAGACAGTCATGGTGAGGAGAAGTGGACATCCAGAATGTTGTCCACTTAAGATCAGTCCTGGACCACATAGTCCAGAGGCCAAGACCAGACCCATGCACTCATACGTAGTGCAAATCCTTCTGCAAACTTGACAATTACACAGCACATTTCTGAGATCCAATTTGAACACTATCACAGAACAGTGTACACTAGATAAATTTTATTGTTTTTCTTTTCCTTTGTTTGTTTGACTTTCCTTTTTATGTGTGGTTGAACTTTTTATTTTCTTTTTTTTCTATTTAGGCTTTTTTCCCCTTTCTTTTTGTTTTCTTCTATTTGTCTTTTTTTCCTCCTTCCTCAACTATCTCACATGATTTTATGATGTTTTCATGTGAATGGATATTGACCCTTCTCTTTCTGGTTCATTTCAACACTCCTTTTGTTTTCTTTTGCATTTTTCTGTACTGTGTTCCCAGTTTCTCAAACTTAGATGATCATCGTTTGCCTTCCACAGGCTTGTTTCTACTATATTGTCCTCATTCTTTTATCTTGTACCCTATTCCTTTTAAATCCCCCTCCCAACAATAGGATAAAGTCATACTATGGAGAAAATCATTGTATCCAAGTTCCTGTTATCCATTGGATTTTGTTATATAACTGTAGAACTTGCTCCTGTGGTTAAATGTAGCATATTAATAGTTAGAAGCTACGCTTTGCTTTATGTTATTGTTAACTGTACTTCTTTAGCCAGGATATTATACCTGTTGCAATTAGTTTTTCTCCCTTACATGACAACCCTATGATTGTCTAGGTTCATAACCATCATCATAGTCCAAAACTAGATGACTGAATTCTGACTCAAATAGATAACAACTTCTCATCCTTAATAAATTGGTTCTTGGGATAGACACAAAGAACAAGAACCACCAACATCTAGAAAACCGCTGAGCGTAATAGTCCTCAACTAGAGAAGCCTTGATATTAGTGATAAATCAGGATACTCATAAGAAATCTACAAGCATCCACACAGAAAACAAAATAAAATGAAAAGCAGAAAATATAAAATGACAAGATGCAGATGCAAAATGCAACCCTAGATCTCCAGCCCACTCAGGACAAGTCCAGAGCAAAATGAGAGATAAAATTGGAACCACTCACTGGAACTTTCTGAAGTGATAGCAGCAATAGTGAAAAAATTACATAAGGCTATAGAAAAAATAATCTCTCAGGTAAGAAAAGCAATGATGATTGAAGTGTAAGACATTAGAGCAGACACCAATTGCAAAAATGGAGGAGTTCAGGAAAACAATGGATATCATGAATGCCCAACATAGGAAAGAAATGAAATCCATGAAACATACTCAAACAGACATCTAGGAAATTAAAAATGTCATTGAATTAAAAGTATGTGCAATAGATTGAAGACAAGGATAGGTTATCAGATCTAGAAGACAGGATTGTGGCTATTGACAATGAATTAAAGGTATCTTAAAAATAGCAAAGGACCATGAAAAATCAATCCAACAGCTACCAGATGAAACAAAGAACAATAACATAAGATTGACTGAAGGCAATGAGAAAGTTGGAGATATGCAAATTCTGTTAAAAAAATTTCTTTACAAAGATAATGAAAAAGAAAGTGCTCTAAACTACATAACTGCATGTATATTTAAGTGTATAAGATAGAAAATGATATCACAGAGTTTTATTGGATCATTGAACAGAACTGTTTGCAGTATCATTGTTGGAATGTCCACTCTACAAGCTTTAATTTTGTGACTTGAACAATTATTTCTAAGATGGCAATATGTAATCCATTAACTAATGATTTCCTACTGTTCATTTTTTTCTTCTGTAAATCTGTATAACTTGTACCCTTTCACTGTTTTTTTTCTTTTCTCCTTAAATAAAAAATTAAAAAAAAAACAAAGATAATGAAAAAGAACTTTCCAAATATCAAGTCTTTGATATACAAATAAGTAAAGCATATAGAATTCCAAATAGCCATAACCAAAAATAAATCTGTATCAAGCCATATAATAATCAAGATTCCAGAAATTCATCATAAGGACATATTAAAAGCAGAGAACAGAAACAAATCACCTATAAAGGAAAGCCCATCAGAATTACAGCAGAATTCTCAGTACAAACCCTCAAGTCAAGAAGAGATTAGAGTGAGATATTTCAAGTCCTATAAATAACCATCAACCCAGATGAATGTACCCTGCAAAACAATTGTTCAAAATTAATGGAGAAATAAGAAACTTCTATGACAAAGAACAACTGAAGAAATTCATGACCATCAAACCAGCTTTCCCAACTGCCTTGAAGGATACTTTATTTTGTTTGACTTTTCTGAAGCGAGGTTTTACTGTATAGTGCAGGCTGGGCTTAAAACCTAGTTATGTAGCCCAGGCTCTTGAACTCATGGAAATCCTTCTGCCTCAGTATCCAAAGTGTTGGGAAGGATATTTTAGAAAGAGAAAATGAAGCCCACAGTTACAAGAGTACCAGTAGAGGCCCAAAGCAGTTAAACAGAAGGGAAAGACAGGAAACCAACAACAGGAAAAATGATATGAGAAGGATAAGCCAATATGTATTAATTATAACCATCAATGTAAATTCACCAATCAAAAGAAACAGAGTGGCAGAATGGGTCAAGAAACAAGATCCAACAATATTCTGCATACAAGAAACACAGTTAAAGAAATTCATAAAATTCTTTAAGACAGAAAACAATACTCCATGCAACAAGAACCTAGAAAAAACCAGGGATAGCTATTCAGACAAAGTGAACTTGAAGCCAGGACTAATCAGAAAATACAAAAAAGGTCACTACATGTTTGGTATAGGAAATTTCCAAGAAAAAGAGGAAGAGACGATAATCATAAATACATATGCACCAAAATCTGGTGCACACAATTCCATAAAACAGATATTAACAGACATGAAAAATCAAATAAGCACCAATACAGTTTTAATGGGGAACCTTAATACTCCACTGTCACAGATAGATCACCTAGACAAACAATCAAAAATGTCAGAACTAAACCAAACCTGTAATCAAATGGACTTAGTGGCTATCTACAGAGTGTTCCACTTTACAGCATCATAATACACATCCTTCTCAGCTGCACATGGGATGTTCTCCAAAATAAGCCACATAGTAGCCCATAGATCATGCTTCAATAAATGCAGAGGAATTGAAATTATCCCATGTATATTAATTAATGATAGTGCAATAAAAATGGAAATCACAAAACTGCATAAACACATGAAAATTAACACTCTCTTGAACAACCAATGGGTCACAGAGGAAATTAAAGAAGAAATTAAACAATATCTGCAATTAAATGATATGCCAGTACAACATACAAGAACTTATGGAATGCAATGAAAGCAATCCTAAGAGGGAAATTTATAGCAGCAAATTCTTACATTAGGAAAACAGAATGAGCTCAAATAAACAATGTTGAACCTCAACTTATAGAAAATGAAAAACAAATCAAGCCCAAAGCTCATACGAGAGCAGAAATCAGTATAGTTGTGACTAAGAGAACAAAACAAAGAAATCAATGAATTGAAGAGTTGGTTCATTGAAAGATTAAATAAAAGTGATAGACTCTTAGCTAACCTTATCAAAAAGAGGAAAGAAAAGATGCAAATGCAATGAAAAGTTTGAAATCACAGTGGATCCTGAGAAAACCCAGATCATCAGTACCTTCTTTGAGAACCTGAACTCTAATAAGATAGAAAACAGATGAAAAGGACAGATTGCTAGATACATATGAATTGCCAAAACTGCAAAAAGAAGATAGAAAAATTCTAAATAACCCAATATTAGTCAATAAAATTGAAAATGTTAAAAAAAAAAAAAACTCACCTACAAAGAAAATCCCAGGCCCTGATGAATTCTGTAAGAAATTTAGACAAGATCTAATGCTGCTAATGCTGAAACTCTTTAATAAAATTGAAAGGGAAGCAATACTCCCAAAATCATTCCTGGAAGCAAGTATTATCCTGATACCAAAACCAGGAAAAGACACAACCAAAAACCAGAACCAAAGGCCAACCTCCCTAAGGAACATAGATGCTAAAATCCTCAATAAGATCTAGAGTAACAAAAAAATTCTGGGCAGCAAAGGCATATTAAGAGCATCACAGTCCCTGAGTTGAAATTATACTACAAAGCTACTCTGATAAATACAGCATAGTACTGAAAACAGTAACAACCCAGACCTGAGGATCAGTGGAACAGAACACACGATGCAGAAGCAACTCCACACATACTAAACCATCTTATCTTTGACAAAGGTGCCAGACACATTCACTCTTGAATAAATGGTGCTAGAATAATTGGCTTTCCACATGCTGAAGACCAAAACTAGACTTATGCCTATCACTATGCAGTAATGCAAAATCAAAACGTGTCAAAGATCTAAACATTAAAAACACTAAATCTCCTGGAAGAGATGATAGAACACTTGAAGACATAAGTATAGGCCAAGATTTCATGAACAAAACCCTGATCATATGGTAAATAATACAAAAAAATCAACATCTGGGATTTCATCCTGTTAAAAGCCTTTTGCACAGAAAAAAAATTACCATGATAGCACAAAAACAACTCACAGAGTGGGTAAAATTTTAGCCACTTGTTCTTTGACCAAGGACTTACATATCTAGAACATATAAAGAATTGAAAAAAGCAACTCATCCCCAAATTCAGCACTGGGCATCTGAAATGATTCATACTTCTCAGATGAAGAAATACAAACAGCAAATGAATATATGAGAAAATGTTCAACAACATTGGTCATTTGAGAGTTGCAAATTAAAGCAGTGCTGAGATTTCATTTCATCTCCAGAAGAAATGGCTGTCATCAATCAACCAATAACAAATGCTGGTGAGGCTTTGGGGGAAAAGGAACCTTTCTCCACTATTGATAGGAGTGTAGGTGAAATAAATAGGGTACATGTGTAAATATCACATTGTCTCCCTGGAGCAACCACTCTGGAAACCAGCGTGGAAATTCCTCAAAATGTAGGGTTACAGGTCCTATTTGACCCAGGTATTCTGGTGTCTTTCAAGAACAATTAAAAACATCATTCCACAGCGATATATATATACATGCACCCATGTTTATGCAACACAGTTTGTAACAGCTAAATCTTGGAAACAACCCAAATGCCCATTAACCGAGGAATAGATAAAAGATTTGTGGATTTCTGTTTTACACAATGCAGTATTACTCAGCCATAAAGAAGGATAAACGAGACATTTCTAGGATGTTACCTTGAGACCGTACTCTTTGGTGAAATAAATACACATGTGCAAATATTACATTGTCTCCCTGATACGAGAATCTGAAAGAGCAAATAAGGACCCAAATGTTAATAGATATTGTGAAATAGGAAGAACTTGTTCAGAAGGAAAGAGGAACTGAGGAGGAAATAGGGGGAAAAGACGGAAGACAAAAGGAGAAAAAATAAAGGATAAAGTGGGAACAAAGCTTGTAAATAGGGAGGGAAATCAGGGTCGAAGGGAGGGTAGGAGATTGGAGAAAAAGGGATGGAAATAAATCATACGCAGGTACAAAGTCTCTGTGCTGAATATGATCATTATGTAAATTGTACCAGTAAACTTGTTATTTGGGGACATGCCATTATTCTTAACTTATAAATGAAAATGTTCAGGTGTGAGAGAAACCTCAAAGCAGGGAGTTGGGGCAGGATAAGTTTCTTCTGTCCATCAACCATTCTTTCATGTATTTTATTACCCTTTTTTTCATCCAGTTATTTCTACTGAAAGGAGATACGTTTCAGAAACCAGGTGTCCTGATGTGTCCTGAATCTCTGGTGCTGTATTTTTCTTGGGTGTGGATAATCCTAAAATGTTTTCCTTTAGTATTTGTTTTCTGTTGCTGAGTTTTCACTTCTTAAGAGTTTTGCTAATATTACTGGAGCTGGCCTAATGATTGTTCATGTGAAAATATATTTCTGTCCATTGTTTACTTCAGTTATTCTACTGTTTCTGCCTTTTTAATATTATGATTGACTCAGTTATATTTCTCTAGAAATAAGCAGAAATGTAGGTAGTACTAGGTACCTTTGTGAGTTCACAGCTCACCAGATTTGCAATACCACAACACTTTTTTGATCTCTTTCCCAGCTAAATGTTTTTTCAAAGAATACATAATTTATGTGTATTATCTATTCCTACAGCAAAGAGGCCACTAAATGAAGAAATGGAATGCTACCGCAGGCTTCAGTGTGTTAGGATTCAACAAACTTTTAAATAAGTTGTTTCTTTAATAAAACTGTATGACTATTTAAAATATAATCATATTTGAAAACTTGCATAATGAATATTTACTGAGAAACAACTCAGTAATACTAACTCCTACGAAAAGACTTGAATCTCTTTTGCTGCTGTTTAAAACTGCCATCTTAAACTAGAGAAATTTATGTGAAAATATTTGAAAACCAAATTGAAAATCTACTCTAACCTGGCCTCTACACTGATAATGCCCAAATTTTGCAAAATTGATAGTGGGAACATGCTCAAGTTAAGAAACCATGAGTTGATTTTATTTCCTCTCTTACTCAGTACTTTCTGCTTTTGTGAAACATTCCTGCCATATTTTCTATCTCTAAATTTATCTATTCTCTGTTCCCAAGGACCAGTTAATTCATGTTATCTTTATGACCTACTTAACTTGATGTGATGCAGTTAGAGGTATCAAACAGCACTCTGTGGGAGGGCCCTGCTATTTCTTACCATACTTACTCCTTTGTTTGAAAATCTGGTTTATTTTTGCAGAAAAAGATAAACGCAGCATATCCCATTCTATAAAAGAGTCAGATTCTTGAATTTTAGAAGTCAAGTTCTAGCCGCGAAGGAACTTGATCCAAAAGCATCAGATCAGCTCTTCCTGCCTTCTATGAAGTAGAGCTTGTGTGGTGGCATAAAGACATACTGTGCTCAGCACGCTGGAGAGTAGTAGAGACGTCTGTCTAATCCAAGGGATCAGCGGCAGCTTTGCAAACATCTGTGGCAGGGACAACCTTGGGGCAGTGGAGATACTTGTGTGGCTATCATGGCATGGATTTGTCAAGACGGCCAGACTTGCGGGGGTCTTGTGGCAGAATGAGAAGGGCAAGGAAGGACCTAGTTGCTATGGAAGACCTCCAGATATTTGCAGGATGAAGAGTATTGACTTCTACTTACCCTTCTCTTTCCCTACCTCCAAAGCTAGAATTTTGTACTTCTCTAGCATTTAGATGTAACTCTTGGGCAAGGGAAAACCGGCATTAAGATTACCTTGAGTTCACTGAAATTTGGTTTTTAGTATTCAGCAGTATGGGGGCCTCAAAACAAAAATTAAATTCAATTATACAAAAATAAACCTATTTTTTATATACTTGACTTTGTGCTTTGCCTCAGTGGGGCACTGGTACACTAGTTGTTTTGCACTTCAGTTTGTAATTTTGCTGTTTTTAGGCTTTTTGGAGTACACAGCCTGGATGCAGGTTCTTTGTAGTTTGGGCCCACCCCACTGTTCCATATTCTTCTCAACTCAGGCCTCTCATTCAGGCAGGCTAGATGTCTTCTCATTAGCCTCCTGTCTGCCAGATGATTTCTGTTATTGTAATGGTGATTGTCAGACTGAATTAAGAGACACCGAGAAAATCAGTGCCGCACATGTCTGGGTGTACTACAGATGTTTCTAGAGATGGTTGCCTGGGGGGGAGAAGATCCATGCTGACTGTGGAGGGCACTGTCTGGTAGGCTCGAAGTGTAGGTGAACTGAGAAGGGGAACAAGGAGGAAGTCAGTCGGTCTGTGTTTCAAAGCTCAGTTCTTCATGAGCAGGTGTGTCTTTTGCTGCTTGTGTCCCCTGTGGACATCGTTTTCTAGGTCCCTCACCCTTTCAGCATGAACTCACACCAGCAACTCCTTGATAGCTTCCAGGCTTAGAGCCTCAGGCTGGCACTGCATCCTTGGTCCCTGTTACTCTGCAGCTTTCAGCTTCTTGGGTTTAGGAGCTACTGGATCCTCTGGTTCTGAGGTGTGCAGATGGCCATTGTGGGTTATCTAGCTAATTCTGTAAGGTGTCTAATAAATGACACACCTATGCACACAGACATAGTATTGATTCTGTTTCTCTAGAGAGCAAATACAGCTATAGTTTGTATCTAGACCATCCTTCAAACTTATGTGTTAAAGACTTGGTCCTGGATTGTGCACGTGGCCAGTGGTGGAGCCTTGAAGTGGGTGCAGTGGGAGGTAAGTGACCGCTGACCTTTCGCTGTTCCTCTTCCCACTTCCTGGCTGCAAGCTGAGCAGTTTTGAACTGCCGTGGCTCCCACAAGATGTTCTGCCACAGGCCCAGAGGAGTGGGGTCAACTGATCGTGGCCCAGAACTTCCAAAATTGTGAGTGAAAATAAATCTTTTCTCTGTACAAGTCGATCACCACAGGTGTTTGTTACAGGAATAGAAATCTAGTACATCTTAAAACATCCTCGCCCAACTGCTCTTTCTTTGCTTGGGTGTCTCCCATTTATACTCAGATAGGAGCTGTCTTCTCCCCTCTCCTTTTTAAGGAGTAGGAAAATTTCCTGGAGAAAAGGAATGGAGGAATGAGGAATAGGAGCAGCTCCTGGGAGACTGGAGGGGTCCTGAATGCTTTGCTGCTCCCCCTTTTAAGAGTCTACTTCACACTCATTTTCAAGGTTTGCCTCAGATTGTGCTTCCTTTTTAAAATTTTTACTTTCAAACTTCCTTGGCTTAAGGAAGATATTTATAGGGCTGGAGATTTAGCTCAGTGGTGTAAGCACTTGCCTTACAAGCAGGCGGTCGTGAGTTCGATCCCCGGTACCGATAAAAATGAAAAAGACAAAAAAAAAAAAAAAAAGATATTTACTACACCACTTAGCTCTGTGTTACACAGTGATATTTTTTTGTTCCATGGCCATTAATCATATTTTCCCCACTTGATGATAATCTTTTTAGAGATGGGCCATTGGCCACATTTTTTCTTGTGTTTTCTTGAAGGCTTGCAAATAGGACTCATAAAGTAGATACTGAAAAATATTTGTTAATACTGTGATTTCTTTTTGCAGTACACGTGTGAGATGAATTTTATCTTTATCTGTTTTAGTCTTTATGTAGTTTCCTCTATCATTTGTGCAGTTAAAGAATCAGGCAGTGGGTGGACGCACTGTGTGCATCTCTGACAAGTAAAACCAAGTTGATTTGCACTATGTTTAGAAAGCTTGATGGTGTTAATTTTTCAAGTGTCACTTAGAAGTGGGTAGCTAAATAAGTACTCTGAGTGTTTTTAATGCAGTGGTATACTTTGGCTAAGAGGCCTTTGGAGAGTGGCATCACAGGTTTAACATCTTTTGTCAGCAGTTGCTAAGAGTTATTGACAGAATGACAGAGGTATTGCTATGGATTACATAATATTTTTAATCATAAAAATCTTACAACATTAGTTAGGGTATTTTTTTAACAGTTAAAGCTTAATTCCTCTAGTTGTGGATTTTATGTGCTGTTTCATTTATGTGCTTAGAACCACACTGGTTTCCTGCCTTGGTCTGTGTTCTCTTTTATTCAGTAGTAGTGGCATTGCACAGAAGGGGTTTCTGTGTTACATTTTAGACTGTGTCTTTTTTTCCACGTTATTTCTCTGGCTCTCATGATTCCCTGGGGGCCCAAAGCAGGCAGGCGGTGGAGGAAGGAACTGAAACCCAAGAGACTTCAGGCATACAGGAATCTTCTTCTATTCTCCTTTACCACCCTCCCTTGAGCAAGTACAGGTTTTACAGACCCGGGGAACCGAACATCTGTGTTACAGAACTAGGTCATATAGCCCTCGTTAGGGATGACCTATAAAATTTGTACCTTTTTACTCATGTGCAAATATACGATAAGTCTAGTATTTAAAAAAAAATCTCAAGCGGTCCCTTATAAATGACTTGCGCTCTGATATTCTGCTTGAAAGGCAATCTCTTCTGAGCACTCGTTGGTTAAGAAGTTCTCAAAAACAAAATAATACATGCACACATTTTCATGCTGGTAATGACCCTGAAACTAGCCTGTGTGCTGCTGCCGTGAGAAAAAGGAAGACTTTACATCAGCTTTGGAAAGAGGCTCTGCCTCATTCGGTGGTGCTGTGTGCTAGTGTGTAATAGCAATAGAGCAGAAAAACTTATGCAGAGAGAAAAAAATTTATACCTGTTCACTTGCTTTCTCATTTATTTGAAGCGTTTCAGTAAGCGCTGAGAAGAGGAAGCACAGGGTGCTGTGACTCGTGCATAGGAGAGGTGTTTCTGGGAAGAAGCCTCCAAGAAGCAATGTCTGAGCTGCAGCCTCCGGAATTAGCAGGAGTGGAGGGAGCTGTTACTTGATGTTGAACATAGCTAGGTGAGCAGTAGGAGCTGAAGGCTGCCTGGTGTGGCACAGGTGCATGAAGAATGGCAGAGGCAGCATCATTTGGAAATGCTTTACTTGATTTGTAAAAGATGGTTTTTGGATACATGATCGACACATTGCCATGGAAGGTGAATTCATTTGTTTTGGACAATAAATATGAAGTAACAGATTCTTAAGAAGTTATGTTTAAATCTTAAGTAAAGGTATTTGAGAGCAGAAAGACTAGAGAAGAAATGTAGCACAGATCATACTGTGATCAGAGGCTTTTTACAAACACTTTTCTTTTGTGCTTTCAAATAATGAAATACCTTGGCCTTTATATAGAAGACCATATATATTAATTTGTCTTATAGTTTAATAATTTTAGCATTCTTGAAACTCAGTTTATTTAGCAGCCCGTATAGTTAGAAATCCTGAAAAATTCGCTATTTTACCAAGAATCTGACAATATAGTTAATGTCAAAATCCTGAGTTAATCTTGTAAAGTGTCTCTTTCTTCCCCTTCTTTTTCTTTTCTTTATTGGCTTGATTTTTGGATAGAATTACAAAAGCTACAGAGAAGAGCCAGTTGTCTCTTCTCAGTGTGGTACTGTGTTACCACTTCCTGTGAAGGTAGACGTCTGTGCAGTCCCGAGACTGTGCTGGGAATGGAAATCCTACAAAAGGACAGGAGGGTTTGGTTGGCAGGCTTAAACTGCATGAACCTGAACGTTCTGTTTATCAAAGGATAAACAGGAAATAAGAATAAGAAGTAGCCAAAAGCTTCTCACTTGACTCTTTCAGATTTAAATCCAAATCTGATACTCCTCAGTGTGATCTGGCTGCTTTTTTATTTGGGTTAATGCGGGATCCTGGAGCTGCCTTTGTAAGGCTCCCTTTGTTCTCTGAACCTGGACATCCTTTACCTGCCAGGAGATAAGCGATATGGAAGTAGAAGTTGGCCTTTTGAGTCTGCTCTCTAAGAACTGTCAAATGCTTGACGATGGAACAGAAGTCAGAAAGGTGAGATGCCTCTAGCAGTCTTACCACACCATTCTGATTTTTGGCCTATGTGGAAGATAAACCAAGTAACTCAGTGAATAAGTCTATGAAGAAACCCTTGTTAGGGGAGTGGGAAGAAGTGGAGTCAAGGGTCTTCTCATATCTCTTGTCTGCAAGACAGACCGCTGAGTGACTGACTTCGAATGGAAAATACAGTGGTGCCTTGGTTCATGAATGATTTTGTTTGCAAGTATTGTGGTTTACAAACAGAGGCCCTGTTTGCAAACTGTATTGTGTGACAAATATGACCGTGGTGATCTTTTCCACATGAACACATACGTGGCCATCTTTTCCAGAATTGTAGGACAGACTAAGTTCATGAACTGAGGTTTCACTGTAGTGTTTCTGAGCCGTTTCCTCACCTGAGAGGTGGAAATGATAGTGCTACACTTACTTTATTAGGATCATTTCCGAGGATCACAGTACATGTGAAAGAGTTCTATCTAGGCACTTGTGGTACTAAACCTTCAAGTGAATTTAAATAATCACTGAGCCCATGCTGAGCACTTGTGGCTTTACCTTAAAGCAGTTATTGTTCAGTCTTTGTGAGACCTGAGCTTTTCATAGTTGTCCCATTTGTTGCTTGAAAAGCATCAGTGCCCTTTGTGCAACATAGTTTAATTCAGTGGTCACCCTGGCAGTCACGCACAGGTCCTGCCTGTGGCAGACAGTGGACCATGTTACAGGAAGCAGACGGTATCACCTTCCTGCCATAGCACACGTGAGGAGGCAGGGGAAGAGTCACTTGGTCTGACTGCTACTCAGTCCCCCAGAGATGGGGTGGGCCGAGGAGAGGCACCACAGAGGATGATGCTGGCACATACCTGGCAGAGCGAGCAGGTGGAGATTGCTTGATGAGAACCGGGACAAATCCTAAGCATGATGCCCAGTAGGTGTGTGGTGAGGTAAAATTTAGCAAGTGGGTGTGTACCTGGGATTGGTTTGGTGTTCCTTGTGCATTTTGTGTAAAAAAAGGAGACAGTACTTTTGTGCCCTGAGACGAGTACTGATTACATTTGTATCACACTAGTGTCTTTGATTCATTACTGGGTTTTGTCCCCTGCAGTAGATTTCACTCCCTCTCCCACTTTCCATGGGATTTTTCATATCGTTCCTTAATCTTTTTTGAATGCTTTGAACTGCTCCATCTCCAGGCTTCAACCACCTAATTTCTGACTATAGAACAAGTTGACATTTACTCATTTTTCTTTCATTTCTCTGAAATGACACTTCTGTTGCTTTGCCTTGAACATGTTTTAGTGGGTGTATCCCTAATTCCAAGTGCTTCTTGGTGGCAGCCTTTTAAAAAGATATAGAAAAATATAAGGAAGAAGATTAAAATTACCCTTAATGCCTAGCTTCTGGAGATCACATTTGTTAAATTTTTGTTGCTTAGGAAATTTTGGGATTTTCAGTGCAAACCACATAGAACAATGTAGCTTTATTACATTTAGAAGAAAACAGCACCATTTTAATTTATGATTTCTGATGAATTAGAGCCACCTCTCCCAAATTATTATCACTTCTGTAGGAAAGAGTTTTTTTAAAAAACCAATGTAGGATAAGGTTACTATGATCACTGACATTCATTCACTTTTGAGCCCAAAGAAAGCAACAAAATAAAGGTTAAGAGACAGAATACCCCTTTTCTTTAGTAAATTTGAACACATACAAGGTCCTCAATAAATAAGTCACTTTATTTTCCTTTCTTTTCCCACTTTGTTTTTTATGTTCCTCTTTGCCTCTCAAACTTAGCTAAGGAGTAGAGTCATACAAAATCTCTCTGGGGTACCTTAATGTAACACATTAGGATTCTAGTATGGCCCTTTAGAAAATACATTAATTCACCTAATTTGGAGTTTGCCAACTGGAAAGTGGGAGATTTATTTACATTTCCTAAAATTATATGCTAATATATATTTATATGTTCACTTTTGGGAAAATGCTTGGTTTATAAGGTTAACTAGATTTTCAAATGATTAAGTGACCAGAAAAAAAGATTTCAAATCTGATTTTAAAATCTAGTTGTGTCTTAGATCTTGAGTTTTTGTTAACTCTGGATAGGGGACATAACCTGCCTGAAAAGAAGTACATAGTATATGAGGAAGTTGTAAAATAGCTGAAATTTATGACAAGTTGGGCTCATTGATTAGAAACAATTCAAAGGACATTTTATTGTTGGTCTCCACCATACACACTATTTTACTGTATTCTGAAGCTACTTATAAACTATTGGATTTTTTTTTTCTTTTTTTTGTCCTGGGGACTGAATTCAGGACTGAGCTGCATCCCCACATCTTCAGCCCATTTCATTTTCTCTTTTGAGACCCTGTCTCATTACATGTTCCAGGCTCAATTTGAAGTTGTGATTTTCCTGCCTGAGCAATGCGAATTTCGTGGACAAAATAGATATTGGTTTCTGACTGTAGAATGATAGAGTTGGTAGACTACAGAAGGACTCCTAACAAGAAATTCATGTGCTACAGGGACTTTGTATAGTCTCTGTAAGTCTTTATGAATAGGGTAGTATTTTTCTTTGAATGGAATTGTTAAAGTCAGCTTACATAAAGTAAAAATAGGTGGATTTGTGTGTGTTTTAAATGCACTTAACCTTGGTTTGTATTGACTTTGTATTCCTATGAAATAACTTATTTGCTGAGTATAAAACAAGATGTACTATGTAGTTAAAAATGCAATATGTCTTCCATTTGTATTCCTCCCCACACCCCACTTTTTCTCTTGCTGGTAATTGTGTATTAACTGCCAAGTGTGTACATACTTTAAGCTAGTATTTTTAGCCTGTCTTCTCAATCACTGATACACTGCTGTTGCCTTCTGTCCTAATACCCCTGTTTTCCCCTTTAGCTCTGCCCATTCTTCAGCCTAACTCCTAACTTGCATTCATTAGGTAGATACATGTTAATTGCCTATGATGTGCTATAATAGGCATACATAAATATGAACCAACTTTTAAAATTCTCTTCTCATTACTTATTTTCTTATTTAAAGATATACAAAGTAAATGTGTAACCCTATAATGTAATGATACCCAAAGACCATCTTTCCCAAGGTAATCCTGTGTACAGAATGCTGCAGAAGAGTCAGGAGGGTCTAACTGGAAGATCTCAGGTGAAATGCACAGATCCTGCAGTAGTGAAATGCACAACCTATATTACAGGCTCAGGGTGGAGTGGTGGTGTAATGATTTTAGGAAAACGAGGTACAGGAGATTGAACTAACTAGTTGACTCCCTGAGGCCTTTTGGCTCCAGTATTCTGAGACGTAACAGGCATCACCTAGACTAGACCTAGGCAAAGATCTCTGAAAAAAGAAGGCTTCCCAGAGTGATGGACCTCACTGAGCACCTCACCCACAAAGCTTGGCAGAGGGACTGTCATCAGTCAGTTAAAGTCAATATCAATTAGGGAATAGTAATTAAAATTGCAGCCTTCCCAAGGGGGAAATCATTGATTTTTCTCTATATATGTAGACACAAATGTTGACTCTGTATTTCTATATATAGGTAAATAGAAACATTAGTTTTTGTCCCAACTAAAGGAAAGATAAAACCTTATAATGTGATGTAAGAAAGTGTAAGTTACTGTTATTATATTGATGTGATACCTGAATAAAGGGCTAGCGAAAGGGAGTGGGGGGCAACAAGTGAGGCACACCTCCAAAGACATGAGCTTTGCAAGGGTCAGAGAGTGATTTACAGGTGGAGGGACAGAGCTGAAATAATTCAAGTTGTGTTTCTTTCATTATTCATCTAGAGTGTGCTATTTGAAAACAGGAGCATGGAGCTGGGGACACGTGAGTTGGAGAGAGGACTAGCTGTGCCTACAGGGAGAGGCCATGCCATACAACACCAGCACAGAAATCCCGTGTCATCAACCATCTTTTCAGCATAACTTCTGTGTGGCCGTTGGTGTTTATTAAAGGATAAATAATGAAAATGTGCTAACTCAACATTTGTAGTACTAAAATTCATGATCACTGTGGCAATTATTTAGCACTTAGACTAACACATTTTCTTAGGAATTTTAGAATTTCTGTTTTGTAGTGACTATAAAAAGCAAACTGACCTTTGGTCAGTTGTATTGTTTTTAAATCAGCTGCAAATAACATACTCCATTACTGTCCAGCTCACTCCTGTTCCCTTAGCATCCACTGCATCCTAGTTCACTCAGCCATGAACTTCTTAATCATTTTAGAATTCTTTTTCTTTGTTTTTGGAAGTTTTTTCCCATTCAATTTTAACTATCTTATTGTTTAATTCATTAATTTTAAGACTTTTCTTTGCTGATGTGAACATTTGTGGAAAATTACATTTTTACTTCTTACAAATGTAGCTCTTTTCAAGGTATAGTGTATACATTGTAAAATTGTGCCTTTCCATATTGTACCATGCCATGTGTTTTGAGAAGTGAGCACTGTGTGGATGCGGAAAGCCTGGGGACTGGCAGAAGCATAGTGGTGGGTAGAGAGGTCTACCCGAGCAGAGCCACCTCTTGATAACACAGGCCCTACATTTGGCTGTCGGCAAATCTCTCCAAAAACTCCCAGGGTTGGATGTATCTGAGTAGGACCTAGCCCCAGGAAGAGAGCCACTGTGTAGCTGACAGTAGCATTCGCATCCAGGGACCAACTGAGTCTGGTCCTCTTTTACCTCTGCAGAAGGCTTACGAGGGCACCTTACATACTGTCTCTTAGTCTTCCTGGCATGGGTCAGAGCAGAGCTCTGAGAGACTATTCTAAAGGCACTGAGTTGTCCAAAGGGATTCCTGCAAACCCCCTTTTGGCACATTGCATTTAGAATAGATCACCATTTCAAGTGAAGGATTGTTTAAACTAGTAAAGATTGAAACCTTGCTGATTAGCAAGTCTGTTTTCTAACTACCTACTAGGATGGGCTTCTAAAGATAATTAAATGAGCTAAAAAAATTAAAGAAACTGCATTTTCTTTGCATAGCTGAATGTTTCAAAAGCAAATTTGTAATGTTTTCTACAAAAGTAACCCCTGACAAAAGATAGATTTACAGCTTTACTGTGTTATTTAAAGGGTAAGGTAATAAATGAAAGGAGAAATTAGAAATATATGTACTATAGTCTTAATGTCTGACCACTATAGGTGACTATCAGTTTATTTATCTTTCTTTTCTTTATCTCCTTATATTGTCAAAGTAAAGAAAGAATATACTTAGTGCTTAGGAGAAGTTTTTTCTTGATCATTTGCATTATTATGCACCTTTATGATATACATTCTGTGTATACATATTTCATACAATACTTTTCTGAAATTTTATATTTTACTTTTCATCATCAAATATTATAATTTAATTGTGTTCCCATTTCTCCAATTTAAAAAAAGCATTAAAATGTAGCTATGTAGTAATTCACTGATGAATCACTTATCTGTTGCTGGCTATCTGGGTTATCTGAAAAATTTCACCATTTTAAATAATGCTATCATGTAGATGTTTCTTTGTGAATCTTAGTATATTTGGAGTTTTTATGGATTTTTGGAATGAAATTTCTGGGTTAGGTAATAGAAACATTTTTAATGTCTTAGATACCAGTTTTAATTTCAGTAACCCTTGATAAAAAATCCTAAAGGAGTACTGAAATTAAAACTACTTTGTCTGAATTTAACATTTTTATTCCTCAGTTTATTATTCCTTGTAAAGAGCAGCAGCAGCAGTTAACCACACATGTACATTCACACACTTGCATGTGCATGCAGGAACGCACACACAGCTATTCTCTCCAGTTAAAACTCAAGTCATACTCTCCTCGAAATTCATAATATTTGCTTATTGTCTGTTTATTTTCTTTAAAGGCAACCTCTCATTATTCATAGCAGCTGTTGTCCTATGAATTCAACAATGATAACCAATCTAGAAGTGGTTTTGGTAGACATACTTTGGGGTGGGGTCAGATTATCCCTGTATGCCACTTACCTGTTGTGGCATCTTGGATAACTCTTGACAACTGTTAAATAATTTGTCTGTGAAGAGTCTGTTTCTTGTACCTCTGCTTTGAATATGGTTCTGCTCCTTGCTAATTATTCTCCTGCCTTTATAGGTCTCTCCCAAGATTCAGACTCTCCACAGTCATTTCCTTTTGAGCGAGGCCATGCCAGTTTCTTTTATTTCATTAGCAGCATGTGCGGTCTGCATCAAGCATCTTACTTAAGTGCTTATATCTTCTCAAAGCAAAGACTTGTGCCTCATAATTCAGAGCAGTGAAATCACAATTGACTCTCTGTTTAAAGAAAAATCTTCCAAACATATAGGAGGGTAGTTGTTCTGTCTGCAGACATTGTCTGATCCGGCCTTTCCCAAGTGTATTCTTAACCTGTAGTATAGTGTGTCCAGCTTTATGTATGAGAGAGACAGCCTTTGCTTCCCTGTAAGTATTTTGTAGGTGCTGTCACACTGCATAGCATTCAGCAAATGTGCAAGTTCTGCCAAGAAGAAAGAAGGGGGAGTTAGTCCATGGAATTCATGAAATGAGATAATAGTTTCTATTAATATAGAGAATCTCATTTGCTGCATTTGTGTTCTCCACAATGCTTAACTCGATGCTAAGGACATAACTTGTCCTTAATAAATATCTGTTCTCTGTTCATCTATACTTGTGTTTCATTTTATTATAATAATTTCTTTGGTGATAATTAAATGTTGAACATCTATTATAAAATATACTTATTATTTCTTCATGTCACAAGCTGACCTTGTCATTATCACAGCTTTTTACTCACCACAGTTAAATCTAGCGTTCTTTATTTTTGAATTGGTTCCAGCAGCAGGGCAATCATAACCACCAACAGCTTGTATTTCCTGAAGCTGGCATAGTGAGTGTGCATGCATCCCTTTCTAATAACTTTTTCCTTGCTGCTTATAACATTGTCTTTGTTTTTTCCACTGACTAGAGAAAGTTGGAGACTCATGAAATGTATAACTACAAGACTCTTGGCCATATTCCTTATGTAAATACTTTTCTGAGTGGTAAAGTAAGGAAGGGAGGCTAACGTGTAAGCTCTAGTAAGAAAATGCATCTACAGTGTCCCCTTTGAACGTGAATGGTTGTCACGCTGATGATAATAGCAGTCATCTCTTGATTCATTATCATATTTGTTAACTTCTATTCATTTATCTTCTTTTATGAAAGGACAGTAATTATGTTCATCATTAGCACAGATAATACGAACCTTAATTTTTCCTTTGAACTTTTTCCCACCTTCTGTGAAATACCATACAGAAACTCAAGGCAGTATCTGTGGTTCTGAGAAATACCAGAAAAAAAGATCATTTGCAAGTGATTGTAAAATAAGCAGTGTTAAATTTAAGATTTCCTTTATTTTGCTAGTTTCTTCCTGATGTGATTGGACTATGTAATAGCCCAGTAGTAAAGGTAGAAATTTGGAGAGTATTCTCCTTTCTTTTAGGAAAGGAGCACTGGCTTTCCCTGTTCTAGTTAATAACAAAATCAGGTAGGGCTTAGCCTGAAATTGGGCTTATAGACCAGCCGCTTTCCACTGAGGCCTCTGCTGGCAATTCACTGCTATTTCAAAGCAGAAACTACTTTTCTTCCGTTCAAACAGAGGCAAAGTGGGGACTAGTGATTGTACTGAAAATACTGTAATGTATGTTCCATGTGAAATGTGTGATGACTGGGTGACATAAATTAGTCTGAGAAGAGTGGTGAGCATTTTGGTTAAGAGCACGAGTGGAGTCCAGAGCCAGATTTCTCCTATTAAACATTGAGATCTGATAAAGATTATTAAGAATAACTCCGTGCCCACAATTTGTTAACTTAGATGAAATGTACCAATTCTTGAAGGCCACTATCTGCCAAATTTCACACAAGGAAAAATAAATATCAGCCTCTAGTTTTCAAATAAATTCAATCAATGATGGTTTATTTTATGTGTAAACTTGAGTGGGCTGTGGGTACCCAGATAAAGTGTTTTTTCTAGATATCTATGAAGATATTTCCAGATGGGTTTAGCATTTGAGTTCTTAAAAAAGTTAAGTAGAATGCTTTCTCTAGCATGAGTGGGCATCATCCAATGAGTTGAGGCCCAAAATCAAATGATGGAGGGGACAACCCCCACTTACTGCTTAGACTGGAGGAAATCATCTGTCTGTCTGTCTGTTTGTTTGACTTGGGAAGAAACTGTTCAAAAGAAAAGAGAAACTTTGGTGGGGAAAGGAAGGAAAAAAATATATGTATAAACAAGATAATTAAGATAGTTATACTGCTACCTTCTCTTAGTTCATAGAAAAGAAAAGTTTCTGCAAATACTGTTTGTAAAATCATCTGTTCTTGCACTGGGATTGACATAATCAGATCTCCTGGATCTCAAGCCTTTAGACATAGACTGAATTTAACCAGTGAGTTTTCTGGGTCTTTAGCTTGTAAATGACAAATCTTGGTACTTCTCACCCTGTCTAACCACGGGAGTCAATTTCTCACAGCAAATCTAGATATAGGGAGTGATGTGTGTGTGTATGTCTTATTGGCCGTGTTTCTCTGGAGAACCCTGCTAATACAGTACCTTTTTAAAACAGAAAGCACCTGGCTCAGATGGGTTTATTGGTCATTTTCATCAAATATGTAAAGAATAATTTACATCTTTGGTAAATTCTCTCCAGTCTACCAATTCTCTTTAGTTTCTTTCAGAAAGTAGAAGGAAAGGGAATACTTACAGATTTTATGAGGCCAGCTTTATCCTAATATCCAAATTAGGAGAAATATTATAATAAAGTAAAACTACAGGCAAATAACTCTAATGACAAAAAATCTTCAACAAAATGCAATATTAGCAAATCGAACTCTATAATGTATAAAAATTGGAATTTTTTTAAGGTATGGAAGGCTGCCTCAGCATTCAAAATTCAATAAAATCCATCACATCAGCAGGCTGAAGAAGAAAAGTACTATCAATAGATACAGAAAGGGCACTTGATAGAATACCACATCTTAATAAAAACTATAAATTAAAGAAAAGGGAACTTCATCAAATTGATAAAGAATATCTACAAAAAAAACTCTGGGTGATGTCATACTTAAGGTAAGAAACTAGGAACTTTCAAATTAAGATTAGGAACAAGGCAAAAAGATGTCCCTTCTCAAGAAAAAATTCACATACTTACTGAAGATACTGAGGCTGACTTGCTCAAGAGAGCTGATGATAGTAGGTACAGAGATCGCTGCAGTGGCCTTTGTAGTGAGGGGGAAAGATTAAACTCAACTCAGACAAAAGATGGGGATTTGTAATTGCTGAGCTGAGCAGAGCAGAGGAAATATGTCCACATAAAAACATATACAGATGTTTAAAGTAGTTTTGTTTATAATTGCTAAGACTTAGAAACAAACCCTATGTCCTTTAGTAGATGAATGGATAAAAATAACCTGAGGTAATCAACAGTGAAATATTTAGTGCTAAAAGAAGATGAACATTCAAGCCATGAAAGACATGGAAGAAATTTAAATGCATATTACTAAGTGAAAGAAGATAGTATGAAAAGACAGCACAGTGTATGACTTGCCAGCAAAGGAAAACTATGGAGACAGTAAATGCATCATTGTTTTCTAGGGGTTAGGGATGATTAGATAGAGCCGAGAGAATTTTTAGGGCAATGAAAAATGCTGTTGGGTTTCCATATGCCCCCGCCCAGAGCTCCTGTTGAAAATCCTTACTGTGATGGGATTAAGATGGATGGGGGGAGGGGTTGGGAGAGAGCAAGTCATGAAGACTGGACCCTCATGGAGGAATTAGTACCTTATACAAGAGTCGGTAGCAAGTAACAGGCCTTTTTTTCCTTTCCGTTCCTTCTGTCATGTCCTTGTGTGTGCTCAAGGTATTATCTTGAAAGGGAGAACTGGGTCCTCCCTCACCAGAATGAGCTTGCTTTCCAACTTCCCAGGTTTCAGATTTGTAAGGAAATAAGTTTCTGTTCTTTAGAAATTAACAAGTCTGAGGTATAAATTACCAAATACAAATGGACTGAAACAGATACGTCATTATAAATTTGCAAATCTGAGGAATTTGCAACAGTAGATATGAACCATAATGTAAGCTATGTCCTCTGAGTGACAGTGTCAGTGTAGGTCTGCTACACTGGTGGGGATAGTGGCAGTGGAGACTGTGTTTGCATGCGTGTGTGTGTCAAGGGTATAAATCTCAGTACCATCTTCTAAGTTTGGCTTCAACCTAAAACTTCTCTGGAATAAAATTTAAAATTCTTTGGCTGTGTCATTTACTATCAGTAATTTATGAAGTAATTTACTTCTTTGGTCTCAACATCCTTATAAAATAGGGATAATGGTATGTAATATCACATAGTGTCTATCTTATATGAGTTATAGGGATTTAATTAATGCATATGAGGAACTTTAAAATATTCCTGGTACATAGAAAGTGCCCAATAAAGGGACAGATATAGTTAGAAATATTGTTATATTTTAAAAAGAAGTTTAAGTGTGTTTTGTAAAAAGAAATCTGGTAAAAAATAAAATTGTTGTGGTATTTTGTAGGAGTAGAAAATCATGTTTCTATAGATATGGGTGCACATGTATCCATAAAATAAAAAAAGGAGCTCATGTTTGTAAGAGAAGGGAGAGATAGAACAGAGACAGAAAAAAATCAGAAAATGTTAGATAGTAACTGGAAAATATCTGTCTGTAAGTATTTAAATTAGGTTGGAAGCAAAAATATTATATTCATTAAGCCTTACTTATGTGTTACCCAAGTTTGATTCAAGGGTCACCAGTTGTAATCCATGATATAGGGGACACATACATGATAAATATTTTGGCTCTATAAAGAAGGATTAAGTATCTAAAACTGTGCTCTCCAGTATGCTAACCATTAGCTATGTGTAGGTATTTAAATTTAAATCAGTTATAAAATGAAAATTCAGTTGCATTTAATTATAGCTCAGGGGCCATTTAATAATATAGATCTAGAGCATACCATCATGACAATGGATAGAGCTAATCTAATTGCTTATAAAGTTATTTTTCCGTATTTCACTGAGAAATAGCCAATGCATAGCCAGGAGACTAGTGTCACACAGTGAAGTGGGATTGCTGTATGCTACATCTGTTATTCCACCCTCTAGCAGCAGTTTATAAGATTGTTTTCCAAGTATTTTTTAAGGCAAGATTTTGGTCTGGTGAATTTACGCTTCTAGTACTACAACAATCTCCAGTTTGAGGAGAAATTTTTATAGGACAGAAAGGATAGTTTCCCCCAAAAACTTTAGAGGTTACATGATTAGTATATCTATAAGCATGAAGAAAAACATTCAACAAGAATGTATATATGTGTTTGCATGTATTCTTTATTAAGAAAAATAATATTAATGCTTAACTTTTTATATTCTCTATAAAATACTTAAAATTCATATTGCCTTAAGGATTTTTTATTGTATCATAGTAATGTTGTGTCTCATGGTGACAAACATCTTCTATCAATAGAATAATGTATCAGTAACACACTTTTAATCATTTAAGTGATAATTCAAAAAACTTTCGCTTTGTTATAACTTAACAGTAAAAGGATGTTGATGGGATGATATGGCCTTAAGATCCTTAAGGCCATTCAGATTAGTGGGCAGATAGGATTGTGTCTCTGTTGCCATGCATGATAGAACATGAGCCTGGAGCACAGAGGGACATGTAGGCATTGTGGTCTCTTTAAAAAGCACAGGTAGCAGTAAATATTACGTGTAGCAGGGAATGCACTATTTTAGCTGGGCAACTTTAAATGAGCAAAGGGCTAACTCTTTGTATGTTCTCTCTTTAGTGAGTTTTCCACTGGTAATTGTTCCTTCTCCCTGACAGCTTACATATTTTGTTTGAGGACAAGATCAATTTTCATTGATGAATTAATTTCATATATTCTTTTCATTTTAGAGTTAACGCAACCCTTCTTCTAGAGGTGAAGTTTGGAGAGGCATTTTGATCTATCTGGGACAGCTTTTTGCTTAACCCTTTCTCTTGGACCTTAGACTTGTGTTACAATGAAAAGAGAATGAACATCATGAGATTTGAATTTTAGTTTTGGCTTTCACAAATTTCTTGAATTACTTTGTACAAGCTACTTAAGTATCAGCATTAGTGTCCACCCAGTTCACAAAAATGTTGGAATTAACATACAAAAAAGTTAAAACTATTTGGACCCTCAGCAGATCTCAGACCCTGGGTTTCCCACAGTTCTGCAAGGCATGCTTCATTGTAAAAACTCCCCAGATGGTAATGCAGCTCTTTTAAAATAGTGTTTAGGAATGTTTTTATGTCTTTGTGTGCTTGTGTTGGACCTCATTTCATAAATACCCAGACTGCCCATGACATTTCTTAAGCATCTGGATAACTCTGAGGCAAAATGTAACTTCTCTCTGCCAGGTAGTCAAAGCAGCTCCAGTGGTGGCATATGAATAACAGTAACTGAATTGTTTCTGACTCTGTTCCTATAGTAGGGCGGTAAACATCTTTGTCAATTTATTCTGGATTTCTTAGAACAAATAGTTTATGTAGCACTGAGGACTTTTATTGCCTGTGGTGCCCCTTGTGACCCATGTTCCCTGATCTACCTTGATCGAGGGTCAGTGTGGTCTTTTTTCTGTTAGTTATTTTATGAAACTTACTGAGGTAATCTTTGCTGTCTGTATCTTTTTAAAATATTCAGTGTTTTAAAATGTAGCTTGTAATGGTTTGTGTTTAAGTGTTCCCCTAAAGCCTCATGTAGCCATGGAAGGGGGCAGTCCTTTCAAAGGCAGCTGAATCTAGCATTTCGTTCATTGCCTAGTGCTGAAACTGGTGGTGTGAGTGTTGCACCTGCCTAGGGGCAGGTAGCGAGCAGACAATATATAGGAGTGAAGGAAGCATGCTTTCCCTTTTGTCACTTGCAGCTGCCATGAACAGCTGCCCCTTAGCTATGCCACCTTGCCTTGGACCCAGCTGAGTATGGACTGAAACCTCCACAAACTGTAAGCTAAATAAACCTTTCCTTCCTTCATGTTGGGTGTTGGGTATTTTATTTCAGCAACAAGAGAAAAGTAACCATGACAGAACTCTTGTTTTTTAAGGCTCCTCCCGTAGCTTCCTCTTGGGGAACTAGGGATGCATTTCCTAAGTGATGTGGAGAACAGGAGCAGTGGCTCTGTCTGGTGTGGCACCCAGCTGGAGCTGCAGCCTGACAGTGGTGATGTTCGTAGTGTTCTGTTTCTAGTTTGTGCTCGGTTTTGATTTCACAGATGTATTCTTCATGAAAATCCATTAGGACATTTACTTAAGATGTGTGTGTCTTTAAGGCCTATTAAGATTAAAAAGTTTTATACTAAAATATGAATAGTAGCTACTTTTATTTGTAATGTATTAGATTTATTTGCTCATGGTAAATCTCAATAACAGTTTCTTGCACAGTTAAATATTAATTGCTTCAATATGTAATTTTATAATAGAAGCATTTGGAGCTACAATTTTTCACTAAGTACCACTTTAATTGCATCTCATATATTTCAGGCTTATGGGAAGAACAGTCCTGGCACTCCATGTATTTAATTCACAGTTGACCCAGTAATGTCACAGAGAAGACTGCTAACCTGATGATACAGATTGAGGCCTGTTAGAGGAAGAAAACTATAAATGTAGACAGAGTAAAGAGATTCCTCTTGACTACCAGTATCTGGTAATCACCAGACCAGATCAAAACCCCAAAGAAAGCAAATAGAAACATATTTGGAATAGGGAAGGAAACACTGAAACACAGGCCTGCAGTTTGACCCTGTTAAAAATTCAGAATTTATGAATTTGTGTAACAAAATGATAAAAAGGTGTGTATTAAGATAGTGATTAACTTTTGTATCTCTATAACATTTTTTCTTTTTCTTTCTTTTTTTTTTTTGTCTTTTTCATTTTTATCGGTACCGGGGATTGAACTCACGACCGCCTACTTGCAAGGCAGGTGCTTATGCCGCTGAGCTAAATCCCCAGCCCCTATAACATTGTTTCAGAATTAACTTTACTGTTGAAATACACGCTGATGCTCAAATTTCAGGTTGCAATCAAATTTTAAAGGGTAAATTCTATATTCTTAGGGAAGTAACTAAATAGAAAATAGAGAACAAATAAGTATCACTCCCTAACCATTATAACTACTTTTTTTGCGTGAGTCCCCCATGATTGTAGTACTCATCTTAAAATACCACATGGTCAATGTGATTATTCTGACTCAATAAGTAATGTTATGTTTTTGTCATTTGGAATTGACCTGACAATGTGAAACTCCTTTGACCTTCTCCCCATTCCTGATTAAAGTAGCTAATGTGGCCCACTGTAAATTAAAAAAGCCTTCAAAAGTGAAACCTACATAAGACCTATTTAGAGAAGGGATGGTGTCTCTATTTAATAGCCTTATATGACCTGGAGGGTTTTTTTGTAATTTTTATTTTAAAAACAATAAAACAAGCAAAATAAAACAAAATAAAGCCAATCAAAGCAAAACAGTGTAAGTGATATAGGACTTCAAAACAAGATAATAGAAAATCAACAGTGATTACCATAATACCTCTTGTTGTCTTCAAAATAGCTGCCCATAGCTTCAAACATAATAAAAATCAAAACAGAACAGAATGGAACCGATAAAAGCAAAACAGTGAATTCAGTAAAGGACTTCAAAACAAGGCAACAGTAAATCCAAAATGACTACTATATCTTATTATGTTTGAATGGCTGCCCATGCCATTGGATATAATAAAAATCAAACAAGACACAACAGAGTAAAACCCAACCCAACAAAACAATGAAAATAACACAGGACTTCAGAACTAGATAATAGGGAATTAATAGTGGCTGCCACCTTCAGAAGAAGATCTGCCATAGATGTTACATTGTGTACTGTTGTCCTCTGAATAGATGATCAGACTCCTGGCTTTAGGCCTGCAAAGTCAGTGAAACATTAAACACTGCAAGCATTAAGTTGTATTTCACCTTGATAGCTCTCATGGCAGCTTATGTTTCTCTGGATCAGCTGGTCCCTTACAGTGGGTGGAGGGAGTGGGGGTTGGCTCTTCTTGTTTCCCAGCCTGTGAACCAGAAGGTGCTGGTGCCTGGATCTCCCCCCACCGGCCCCCAGTGGCCAGCACATGGTGCCAGCTCACAGGGAAGACTTGCTTCTTGTTGATTTCTTGTTTTCTTTGCCCCAAAGGTTGCAAACTACACTGACTCATAGGAAAAGGCTGGCGTCTGGCTCTTCCCCCAGTGACCCATGCATGGTGCCAGCTTGCAGGGAGGGCTTTTGACCTTTGTTCAAAGTTAAAAAGAATGAAAGATTTCACAATGGATTACTGTAATCTTAATGCTGTGATCCGATCCAGTATAGTCCCCATTCACAATATTACTGACTGCATCCAGTCCATAACTGGATGATACTTTGCAGTTATACATTTGACTAATATATTTTGGTCTGCCTCCCAGCTACTGTTTTCTTTCATCTCTGAAGCAACACAGAACGCCTTTATTGAGCTATGAGGTATCTCTGTATCATGAACACATATACGTTGGTGGCCAGATCTTAGTCACACCTCACCTTCTCCAGAAACAGAGGTACACCATTACATGATGATATGCTCCTCGAGGAGATTAATTTGGTGCACTGACCACTGTTATGCTAAATACAAAGGTCACCAAAAGGACATGGTCCATCACCCCATGCAGAACACTTAATTGGTCTCAAGTAAACAGCAGAGGTTCCTTCATGTACTGTACAGATGTTAGTGCCTCCAATATAGCAGCAGCAGCCATCACCCTGTGAAGTGGCTGCCTGGAGAACTGCTGTTCTTCATTCCTCAACTAGGATTTCCCTCATCATGAATGGGGCCCAAGGGTCAGTAAAAGCTGGTAAGTTCGGAGAGTTTTCTTAGCACTTGTTGCCCTGGCTGACAGTTGCCACATCTGTACATTTTTATAGACCCTAGGGGACCATTGCCAGTAGTCTCCTTGTGTTTGACCAATGATAACAATTCCTTATTGGAGATTGTCTCATTTGTTCTAAAGAAGCTCTGGAATCTCTTGTCTCATAGATACCCAAAATGTACATCAAGATCTCACATATCTCTGGATACACAATTGTTATAAGTCCTTGCTGTCCCCTTGGGGTTACAGGCACTGTTGGTAGTGACAAGGCCACTCATTTCGCTTTTCAAAATACAGGATGATGGACTTTAAGGACTTATTTTTGGTAGCACTGGGAATTGAACCTAGAGCCTTTCCACTGTGCTAAACCCTGACCTTGTTTTGTTTTTGTATTTTGAGACAGGGTCTTGCTTATCACTGAGTCACCCAGGCTGGGTTTAATCTTGCAGTTTTCCTGCCTCAGCCTGGCAGAGTAGTGGGATTTGATAGAATTTTGGCACAGCTGAAAGGATAAGAAGTGTGAAATATAAATGACCTTTATTTTAAGAATGCGGGGAGAGATCCCCCGACCCACCAGGATCCAGCATTTTCTCTGGAGTCTGGCAGTCTCTCTGTCGGACATGTGGAGTGGGGCATACATGTTGCTTAAGTTTGGGGTGGTACCTAAGGGGCATTAGGGATGTACAGGTAGCCCATTAGTATTCATTTCATCACAGGCAAATTACTAGGGGTGGGGAAGATAGAGCTCCTTGGTTCCGCCTCCAAGGCTTTACCGGCTACAGTGTCCCATCTGGGCCAAAATCTTTTCAGTCCCATCTTTTGATTATTAGGAAAAAGGGTGAAGATTTTCTTTCTCTCTCTCTTTTTTTTTTTTTTTTTTTTTTTTTTTACTGAGTCCTGCTGGAAGGGGGCGCTGTACCGGGGTTTAGGAGTGTTCATGGGATGAAGGTTGATGCCCAGGTAGAAGCTGGTGCCAGGTGTTTTAGCCAGGACAACTTTATCACTGGTGAATGCCCATATGTTAGACTGGAAAAACAAAAAGACAAGATGTTATGAGGAGGCATGGCACTATCATATTTAAGGACCCAGGTGAGGTAAAAGGAAAGGTGCCTTTGATTTTGATATGTCATTATATCAGGACTATGTTGAGGTAGAGTCATTGCCACAGTAAGGTAGAATAGAATTCTGAAAAATAAATGTGGATTAGGAGGAGTGAAGTTATGAGAGGTGATTATTCCCCCATCTGAAAGGGTAAAAGTTAAGAGGGTAGGTAGGTAAGGTTTGTCTCAGGTATGCATGATGTGTGAGTCTTGAAGAAATACTGTTGAGAGTCCTGCTGTAAAAAGGATAAGAAATTAGAAACCAAGTTGGATAACAAAACATGACAGCTTGAGAGTTGTGGCTGTGAGGCTTTGGTGAGGTAAGATGAGTAGGCAAAAGGATGGTTAGATCTACGGCTGGAAGGGCACCACTTAGCCTGAGTGATGTGAAACCAGGATGGCAGTCTAGCAACTCTGACCGCTGTTGGGTTGTCAAGAAGACCAGGTATGGACCGCTTTAACTTGGTTGTAGTCTTTGTGATGATTTGCTGTAATAGGACTTTAGTAAGTATTATATCAGCAGTCTCCCTGGTTGTGGGAAAGGCTTTTATGTATCCTGAAAAGTATAAACAGGATTACAGTGATATGCCACCACTTCCTATGGTGTACTTTTGATGTACACCACAGGACCATAGCTATGATGTACTTTTGAACAGACATTATACAGAACATTTTTTACTGTTAGGGACCTCTGCAGTGTGTCCTCGGTTGCATGCAGGGTATTTCAGCACATGGCAAAAAAAGAGCAAGAGACAAGCAGGAATGCAGGGGGATCTGGGATGACCAGTTGTGTACAGGGAACTAAAGGCTACAAGGCAGCCAGGACGTTGGTGGTATTCACATTCACACTGAGGAAAATGGGAGGGGATTACAGCTGAATGTGCTAGACAAGTGGCTCCAGCAGGCAGAGCTTGTAAAAGAGGGAACAAAGCATTCTTGTGAAAGGAGCAGAACAGCCAGATTTGAGTTGTAGTTAATGAGTAACCTGTCTTGTAGTCAGTTCTGGGAAGGAATTTTCTCTGGAGTCATCCAGGCCTCAGCAGAGATGTTCCTCGTATCTTAGCCCTGCAGTCTCTCAGCCTGCCTTTCTGGGCTTAACTGTGGCCACTGGTGAGGAACAGTGCTAGTCCAGTGCCACTCACTTGCTTCCATGAAGATGTGCACACAGCCTAATTAAACTAAAACTAATTTAGGGAAATCACCTCTATACAGCCTGTCCTGTAAGCATAATCACCTTTGGGTCTTGGGGAGGGTGATGTAGTAGTCTTCCACACTTCACTGGCCACAGCATCTGGACTCAGCACCATAAAGGGTCAGTTAAACAATTTCATTTTCAGTTAAATGAGATATGGCATATTTTAATCATTACACATTATGGGCAAGTTTTTAAAATTTTTTTTATTATTTTGAAGGTAGTAAAATGCAGTAAGACAAAACAAAGCCAATTTAGACAGTACGTAGTGAAATTAGTACAGAACTTCACAACAGGTTACTGGGATAACAGTAATAGGTACCACAGTATATCTTGTTTTCTTCACAATAGTTGCTTTTTCAATCAGGTATAGCAAAATAAAATGAAATACTTCTACATAGAAGTATACTTCATTATAGAACTTATCAAAACAGAATATTGAATAGAGTAATACCATTAATCAGAATAAAACAAAACAGTGGTAAAAATATTTGCCTTCAAAGACATGGTAGGAGGAAATCCCCCTTATTAGCTATATTGCATATGGTCAACCCCCCAAGAGATGCTCAGACCTCTGGCTCCCATTTGTGCATGGGAGGTGGGGTGGGGGTGGAAGTTAGATGTTTGAGTCTCAACCCATGTGCTGGTAGCTCACTGCCGCTTACCAGGGAGGCAAGCTGGTTGCTTGGTTTCCCAGCGCCCTAAGTTCCAACATGGCGTGTATCTCAGGAGTGGCTGGTGGTTCACCCCTGGAGGGGCCGCAGCCTGCCACACCACAGCCGCTTACTAGGGAGGTGAACTGGTTGCTTAGTTTCTCAGTGCCCTAAGTTCCAACATGGCACAGATCTCAGGAGATGCTGGTGGTTCTCTCCTTGGAGTAGCTGCAATTTGCCACACTATAGCTGCTTACCAAGGGGGCAAGCTGGTTGCTTCATGGCAAGTTTTAATAATTTGACTGCGTTTTGACTTCTGGTAGTCAAACGCCTGCTCACTGCTCTTTCCTTTATTTCTGAAAAAGCTGATGAGGAAGTCTGGATCTTTCCTCCTTGGGCACTAGTGGGAAGTGCAGTCTACCCAACTCTGGCTCAAGCACATGGAAACCCTTGCTGTAGCCCCACATGCTACCCACAATCAAAGCTATATGAGCCCCTTCCCATGTACAAAACCTTTAGAGCTATTATTTAATGCAGTCATTTTCGTTGTTAGAGTGTACTCATCTTTATCCTCATCTTGAAACTTGTCTTGACCTTTTTATTACAGAATGCCCTTTGTCCTGAAGTAGATTTTATTTGATACACTACTCCAGATTTCTTTTGGTTAGTGTTTTCATGGTATATGTTTCTATTTTCTTTAACTTATTTATATATCCATAAAGGATGTTTCTTGAATATTGTTTCTTGTAAATTTGATTCTTTTTAACTTGTTTATATATAGAATGCATTTCTTTTTGATATAGCAGTGTTTGCTTTGGAACTAGATTTCTTAGTCCTTTTACATTTCATGCAATTACTGACATGATTTGGTTTACGAGTACTCTTATTTTCTACTTGCCCTGTCTAGTCTTTGTTCCTGTTTTTCCTTTTTTCTAATTTTTAAATTAATTATTATTTTTTATTTTCCATTTTGTTTTTCTCTTTCTGTCCCTAATGTTGTATGTAGGCTACCCACCAGGGTGTATGATTAATTATTATTTATTTTCCATTTTATTATTTTATTTTATTTTGTTTCATTTTTCTCTTTCTGTCCCTTATATTGTATGTTGGCTACCCACCAGGGTGTATGTAGCAGCACTCACACCCACAATCCCATCACTATCCAATGAATCAGTCACAGACTCTAGATTCATCCCTCATGACTCATGAGACTTTGGGGCAACATCAAGACACAAACCATAGCATTCTGTTCCTGGCCCCCCAGGGAAATTCCTTTATGCAAAAGACATTTTAGTTCACCTCTAAGAGTTGAAAAGCCCAAGTCCCAAGTCTTTGGCAGAATTTAAGGCAAACTCTTAGCAATGAGTCCTAGTACAAATGAAAAGAAATTTAAGTACTTCCAACAATCAATTACACAAGATAAACATTAGCATTCCAAAAGGTACACATGGGGATACAAAGGACTGGGGCCAAAGCAAGTCCATCAGGACAAATATTAAGTCCTATAGTTTCTTTTTTTTGAAATTTTATTTTTAAAAAAAGAGAAAAGTCAGAAAAGAAAAAAAGCAAAAGGCATAAATAACAGCAGATTCAAAACAATAACAATACAGTTCTTCAAAACAATGAATGAAATTTAACAATGGTTGTTATATTGTGTATTGTTTGCTTGTTTTCATTTAAAGAAGAATACTAAAGAAAGTAGAAAAACAAAAGAAGTATAAAACAATACTGGATTTAAAAAAAAACTATCATTGTAGACTTGCTACTTGTTACATTTCTCATTGTCATCTTAAAAATGTTGCCAAAGTCAACCACTATTGAAGTCAGTATGGAGATTCCTCAAAAAGCTAGGATTGGAAGTTCTATTCAACCCAGCTATTCCCCTCCTGGGTATTTTCCCAGAAAAATTGAAAAAGTCATGTCACAGAGACATACATGCACCCATGTTCATAGAAACACAATTTGTGATAGCTACATTTTAGAAACAACCAAAATGCCCAACAACTGCAGAGTGGATTTAAAAAATGTGGTATTTTTATATAATGGAATACTAGTCAGCTATAAAAAGGGATGATCTTGAGGCCTTCATAGGTAAATGCAGGCAACTTGAAAATATCCTCATTAGTGAAATATACAAGACTCACATAAGTAAATATCACATTTTCACTCTAGCATAAGAAACAAAAACCAACAGAATAATGGGATCCAAAAAGTATAACAGATACTGTGAAAATGAAAGGGAAGTGCTCTAAAGAGTATAATGGTATGAATAGTGTATAAAATAGATGACCATGTTACTGAATTTCTGTTGGAACACTGAACAGAAGGATTTATTCCATCAATGTTTGAGTGTCTATTACTTCTTTGAACAGCTTAGTTGTATCCTTTGCATTGTCTCCTGCATCCTTACTGATGCCTATTAGTTGTATATTGTTTTTCTTGGCATCATCTTGAAGCTGCTGGATTGTCATTTCAAGCTGCTTTGTTGTTTTTATAAATCCTATCTTTTCATGGTTGCTATCTGCAATCTTGTCCTCAAGGTTTGAAATTCTATCCTCAGCTTCACTTAAACAGTTTTTCCAGCTTTCAGTAGAATTTTTTGTTTCTTGGATATTGCTTTGAATTTATTTCATGGATTCTGCTTGTTTTCTGTATTGTTCATTCAAAGTTTCAATCAACTTCCCATGCTTCTACATGTTTTTTTATCTAGTTCTCTAGCTATGCTGAGCAAACCCTTTACTAAGGTTGTTATTTCTGTCTTTACATAAGACATTACTTCTAACTTGATTTCCTTTATAGCCTCATGGATTTGTTTCTTTACTTCATTTGCTATCTTTTCAGAGATTTCTGGTGTATGACTTTTAAAGTCCTCCATTTCGCTGTTTCCTGTTCTTGCACCTGATGGACTAGATGTTTGAGATTGCATTCTGGCTTTTTATTTTGTCATTTTCAACTTCTGGGCCAATATGGGGTTATTTAATCCCAATAGTCACAGCTGTGGACAGTGTATGTTCCAGGGTCCTATTGTGTAGTTGATGTCAGCCTGATTGTTGCGTACATATTGACCGGAACTTACTGGGACCCTCTGGTGAGGGGCCACTGAGAGTGCCATCAAACCAGCACTGCCAGTCCACCACAGTTCAAGATTCTGGGAGGGAGGGTGGGAGCCAAAAGCTCACAGCAGTGTTGGACTAAGAGATGGGGAGGGTATCTGAGAGTAGCAGGTTGAGCCAGGGTGGGTGTGGTGGTTCTGTGGGTCAGCACAAGGAGGAGCGTGCTGGGTCAACAGCAAGGCTCAGCAGCCTGAGCCAGAAGGAGCATGGCGGTCATCCTCTGTGTGGTGGCAGTGGAAGGGTGCTGGTGCAGGCAAGTCCGGCATAGCTGCCTGAGCTGGGGCAGAGCTTGGTGTTCTTCCTCCACACGGCAGGGTGGATGGCATCGGCCAGGGTCACCAAGGCACTCAGCTTATTTTCCATTTTATGTCTGCTATTGGCTCTTTTGGTTGTACCCATCCCCACTTTTACATAGTTGTGGAAGTGATTACAACATACACCCTTTGTTCGTTACAGTTCACATGCGTGAATATTATGCTACTTAAAGCCTAGAAGCTGTATATTTGCATTTACATCCTTTCACACTTCGTGCTGTTATGGCCATAAGTTTTACTTTGGTGTTACATGCAAATCACATAACATTTTCAATTATTTTTGTTTTAAAAAGTTACTTTTTAAATATGTTAATAAGTGAAAGGAACCATCTTACGCTTACCCTCATGCACTTTATGGCTTTATTTCTTTGTAAGTATTTGGATTTCTGATTAGAATATCGTCCTTTAGTCTGAAAAGTTTAATATTTCTTGTGGTGTGATCTGTTAGAGAGGAATTCTGTCAGCTTTTACTTACCTTAAAGTGTTGTATTTCACTTATTTTTTAAGCTCTTGATTTACATTCATATGAGGTATGATTAACACAAAGCTAAATTCATTCATTTTGGTGTATAGTTATATTACTTTTGACAAACATGTATAGTTATATAACACCACAGTTGGGCTAGAATCCTAAAAGGTTCCCTCATGTCCTTTTGGGATTAGTGTCTTCTGTCTTAGGCCCTAGTAACCACTCATCAGTTTTCTGTTCCTATAGTTTTGTCTTTGGGAGACCGTTCCATAAGTTGAGTCATGTAGTTCACAGCTTTCATGTATCAGGCTTTTAAGATTTTATCTTGTGTTTAGTGGTTTAACCATTATATGTTTAGTTATTTTCTTTGCATTTATACTGCTTTGGTTCTGTTGAGCTTCTTTTATCTGTAAATTTTTTAGCAGTGCTGGGAATTGTGACCAGCGCCTGCACACTGATCTATATCCCCAGCCCTCTTTATTATTTATTATTTTGAAACAGAATCTTCCTAAGTTGATGAATTTTCCAGGTTGGACTTGAACTTGTAGTTTTCTTGTTGTAGCCTCCCAGAGTGCTGTGATTATAAGAATATGTCTCCAGGCTCAGTTAACCTGTGGATTTTTAATCAGAACTGGAAAAAGTTTGGCCTTGGTTTGTTTGTCTGTTTTTATTCTGGAACTCCATATACACATGTTTAGAGTAGCTGATACTATTTTATGCATCACTGAGATCCTCACAGTTCTTTCAATTTCTTTTCTTTATCGTTGTTTAGTTTGGGTGATTTATATTGTTAAATCTTCAACTGCACTGATTTTCTTTTCTTTTTCAATGTCCAATCTTCTATTAAGCTCATTCAGTGAATTTTTATTACTGATTTTATGTTTTTTAGTTCTAGAAATTCTATTTTCTTCCTTTTTATGGAAACAAATGTTTCCTGAGATTATAAAAACCACTTTGCTCATTAAGTTCATTTTTTACTTTTAATCTTTAAATATATTTAAGATAACTCTTAGAATGCTTTTCTGCTAATTCTAATTAATCTTGTCACCTGTGGGTTGGTGTTTATTGACTTTTGCTTGCTTTTTATTATATTTTAGACAATGTTGACACATTTTTGAGAATTTAGATTTTGATTGAATGTTGGACTTCTGGAAAAAAGTCAATTTTTGGGGGTATGTACTTCATTTATTTGAGGTGTAGTATTAGATTGTTAGGGTAAGACCCAAAGTTGTCTTTACTTTAGGGCTACAGTAGCCCTGTTACTAAGGTATGGCCATTATGAGACCTTAATTCAGTGTCTGGAGTATTCAACAAGAACCTTCTATGCTGGCTAGTTTAGCGTAGTTTCTGTACTGTCGCTCAGTCTATTATCTTCCAGTACTAGCCAACTCCCAGTATTTCTGTTCATCTCTCAGCTGCCTAATAGCTCTTTGCTGTTCAACCACGTGTGGTCTTAACTTTTTCATATTCATCTAAGCTCTGAGCCACAGGTTGAAGGAAATCTTCATGTAGAGTTCTTGTTCACCTCATAGCTCCTACTCTTTGATAAACTAATTCACACTTTCTGTCTAACTCAATAGCCCTAAAATTGAATCTCTGCCTTCGTTATTTAGTGAACCTGCTCTGCTCTGCTTTGATTCCATTTTTCTACACAATGTGTGGACTATGCCTCAGGGCTGAAAGCTAGATCAGTTATTGTACTTACTTTTGTTACAGTGATTTGTGTTGTTTCATTACTGAAGACAATTACATCACAGATTTTGCTCAGTTTTATAGTTATTTACAGTGGAGGGAACAGTATTACCTATTTAGTCTTTTGAGAATATACTAATATGTATTCTGGCAGCATTCTTGGACTAACTACTTTAATACCATCATCAGCCTTATTTTTATATACTATCTTTTGACAGTCCATTAAACCTATGTTACAGTTTAGACCATGTGTTTGTAAAGAGATTGGATCATAGGGACATTATGGCTGAGTTGTTCTTAGGAGTTGGCCTCTACACCAAAGAGGCAAATCACATTGGGCCAGACCTGAAAAGGGTAAATCTCCCCTCCTAGGTCCTCTATTCCCATGCTTTGCTTCCTGGATACCATGAGTTGAGCAGCATTCCTCCACTGAGACCCTTCCATTATGCCAATGACATTGCAAGGATTGAAATTCTAAAATGTGAACCAAAATAAACCACCTCTTTTAAGTTGTAAGTTCTTGTATTTTGTATCAGAGATGAGGAAAATGAGTAAGACAGATTTTGGTACCAGAAATTGTTGATGTTATGCTACCTGACCATGTGGCTCAGAAGCCTTTGGAAGTGGTTTGTAGGAGTTTGGAAAGGTTTGGAGATCCTTGCTTTAAAAGACTATTGTAATTTGAGCTTGATGGGAACCCTAATCAGAGCTCAGAAGACCAGAATTCTGATTTTTTAAAAAAGTGCACACAGTAAAGACCAGGCTCAAGAGGTTTCAGTTGGGACTAAGTACTCCATTGGTAGTTGGATTCCAACCATGTGTGTTATGCTTTACTACAAAATTTGCCTATGTTTTGCTCATGTCTTGAGGCTTTGCTGGCAACTGAGATTAATAGAGGGTGCACTAATTAGTGTGGTAGAGGCAATCCAATGTTCAGCTGCTTTTAGTGAAATGCACTGTGAGAAATGAGCAAAAAGGTTGATTGAAACATTTTCAGTTTTGCCAGAAAGAAAGTATCTGCAATGATGGAGAGGTTGGTTTCTGGAAAGATTAGTAATAAAAAAGAAGCAGTACTTTGGATTAGGTACTTCAAATGACTTGAAGGCGTGTCTGGAATCAGTGAGGTCCTTCTCTTCTCTGGCTCAAGGGTGCGAGTTTGTAAAACTTTATTTGCTAAGTAAGCCCTAGGGACAATGTGCTTTTAAAAAGGTCCACATAAGACATTGTTTCCCCAGGATTTGATTTACAGTGCTCAGCCATTCAGGTACTCAAAGGCCTCTGTGTAAGGTAGCAGCAGACCATGGTGTCATCCTTGTGATGATGTTTTATGGGCATGCAGAATGCAAGAGTAAAGTTAGAACTTTGACTTAAGTCTCAGAGGAAAGTTTAGATTTGGACTTACAGCAGTGTTGAAACTGTTAGGGTTTTACATCTCTTATAGGAGGACTGAATGCATTTTGCATAAAAGCAAGTGCAAGAGTCTTTCGGGGAGCAGGGTCAGAATATTATGGTTTGTGTCTGGATATTCCCACAAAGCCTGCTGCACTCAAGGGTGGGGCTTTTGAAGAGTAAATGGATTATGGAGATATTTTACCTAATTTTCTTTCAGGAGACAGGGCCTGGTCAGAAGGGTTAGGTCACTGTGGTCGTGATGCAGAAGGTATATCTGTTTTCCTAGTTTCTCTCTTGACTTTCTGTTTTTTGTGTGTCATGAGGTAAACAGCTACTTGTCCACAAAATCCTGTGTCATGCTGTCTTGCCTTGGATTCAGCCAACTACAGACTGAAAGGTGAACCCCAAATTAACTCCTTTTAGTTGCCAGTGTCAGATATTTTGTCTTAACAGTGATAAAAGTGACTAAGTACTTTTCTCATCACTGAGTCAAAATATACAACACCTAAAGTTAAAGGAGGAAAGGTTTATTTCAGCTCATAGTTTGTATAAGTTTCAGTCTTATTTTTGGCTGACTTCATGGTAGGGTGGCATAGCACAGAGACCTCAAGGGAAAGAAACTGTCTATGTCCAGGCAGGCAGAAGGCATCATCATCATCATCATAATCAGCAGCAGCAGCAGCAGCAAAGCTCCTTTTCCTTTTTATCCCTAGGCTACAAGCCTTTTGAGTGGTGCCACACCTAGGGTGGACCTTCCCATTATCCAAAGCCAGAACTATGTTAAACCAATCAGTGGAATAATTTAGTGCCATATACTCTCAAACCCATTATTATACCCTAGATCCATCCAGCTCCGAAAAGCGCCACCCAAAAGCACATGAGACTGTGGGGAGAGATCTAGATGCAAACCATAATATTCAGATAAACCTGCCTATTCCAAAAGGTGCAAATAGGAGAATAGAAAGGGATAGGAACAGAGCAAGTCTGGAATCCAACAGGTCAGACATTAAATCCTGTAGTTCCACGTCCAACATCTGGGGCAATCTGTGGCCAAATGTAAACTCCAAACGACTTGGGTGTTTCTGTCCCTATGGCACTGCAGTGGTTGTAGCTTCTGTAGCTTCTCTCTTGGACTGACTTTATGTACTGTTTACAGCTTCGCTCAGAAGATGCACATTCCTGGTATTGGGTGTTTTGTCTTGACAAAGTAACTAAGTGAGACAACTTAGCTTCATTTAGTTAATGTAGTGTATACTGTGATCAAATTTTTACTTCTTGCATAGTGATGAAGTTACTTACTGCTTTTTGGAAAACTTATCCTTAAAGTTACCAGTTTCAGTTGTATATGGATACAATACATGATTTTTATATTTTATTTTTTCTTACTTTTTCTTAATGCAACTCATAATGTTTCACTATTTCACAGAATAAATTTTTTGTACAATGAAATCAGATTATCAAATGTAGAATATCCTACAATAACTGTAGTCAAGTGTCTCTCAAGTTGAAATTAAGGACTGTGATTAGCTGATTGCAGGCAAATGATTTCCCTTTTAATGGACCCAAGTTTTTTCATTTATGAAATAAAAGGATTAGAGTGAGTGCTATTCAAGATCATTCTCCAAATATTTAACATTCTTAAAAGATGCAAATTAAATATATATGCTGTATGTATTTGATGTACATGCACAAGATCTATCATATATATTTAATATGTGTATGTATGATGTTTAACTTAATATCTAGAATTTACTTTAAACCTTTATTTTTATATGAAAATTGAAATAGTGTATAATAAGGTTTTTCCTAAAAGGAATAATAAAGGTGGCACATAAAGCCATCCAAAATAAATATTTTTAAAGAGACTTTTAAAACTTTAAAGTTTACAAAAGTCGACTTGTAGAGTAACAACAACAAATGCCATCTGGTTGCTGACTTGATTTCTGAACAGAGTTGGGTAACTGATACTCTTATGAATAGTGAAGTCACTGCAGGTGTCCATCCCAGGATACAATACACTGATTTCAACTTGGAAATACAAACTAGGGAATAAGGAAAGATTGATACAGTCATAAAATTTAATGCCCTTTTTTCAGGTAACCAGTATATTTAATTTTATTCAACAGAAAATAGTTGGCTTAAAAGTTTGTTTATAAAATTGAGACATTGGATAGTTATAGAGCATTTTTAATTTAAAAACTAACTCATGGAAAGACTATATGATTATTGCGTCGGCAGGAGAGGCATCTTGTGTTTCAGAACTCCTGCGCATTGTCTGAGGTGGTGGTTTTATCTCTGCTTTTTTCCCCGAGCATATTCCCCCATCAGTAACAGATCCAGCACAGATACACAGTTTTGTTTAATGACAGTTGCCATTAGATGTTGGTGTGACTCTAGAGATGGCTGTCAACTGCTGATTAAAAAGGAGAAAGAATTTTTAAGTGAAATAATTGATGAATTTTAAATTGAACTTTTTTGACTCACTTTACACCTCAACAACTATGTCCTTCATGAAACTCTATGAAACCTACTCTTTTCTTGGTACCTACTCTGGGTAACAAATTTTTCTAAACCCTGAGATTATACATACGTACTTTTGTCTTTAATCATACTGTGGTTCAATTCCCCTGAGGGAGAAATGGTACCAACTGGACAGTATTTTATAGCACTTATGCTCAAGTTCAGGGGGAGTCAGCACATGGGCAGGGTCCTCAGACTGGCTGTCTGAGGAGACTGTAGGTGAAACTTTTGTGGCTGTGCTACTGCTCTGTAAAGGCACACGTGGTAGTTGTTACTCGTGACATGGACAGAGTTGCACATTTCTGCTAACAGGAAGGTTTCATAGTGGTCAGAGTCTGACAGTCTGCAAAGAGGGGAGTCGCAAGACAGTCTCCTGCAAGCTTTGGAGGTTAGCAGCTTTTGAACCTCATTGTTGGGCAAAACATCTTTTGCAAATCTCTTGTCTTGGATGATACCTTCACAGAGATAGGGGTGGGGTACTGGTCAGGACTTCCATAGTGTGTTGCACTTTTTTTTCTAGGTGCTTTCGTGATTGTCAATTAGTTACAAGCCATTTTTCACCATATACTCTCTATAGCTCAATCTCAAAACCAGAGACAGTTGTCAAGAGCCATGGAATTATGTGAAAGTTGAGTGTCTCTGCAGTTCAAGGGTGCTAGATATTGGCCTTACATTCAGTGTGTCAGAGACATGCATTGTGCACATAAATGTATTTAGCATGGTTCTCTGTGAAGTGTTTTGGGAGGCAAGGAAAGAAAAGAATAACATTAAAAACTGCGTGGAAGGAACATATTAATATTAAGTAGTGATAACACCTCAGAGCTGACAGTGCATTACAGCTGTGCCAGCCTTTTATCTTAGAAGTGGTGGCAACACACACTTTACTACATACTTCTCTTTTGGTGTCACTAGAGTAGAGCCAGGTACTTTCACTTTCAAACTATTAGCCGGATGAAATGGTTGCAGGAAACAGCTGAATTTTTCCAGAATACTTGTAGCTCTGTAGGAAATTCTAATCTATATGCTTTGTTTAGTGGCTCTAGTTCAGTGTCATTTTTATTCATGCCAAGGAAAACGTCTGTATTCCAAATTCTCTGAAAATCATTTTGCTCAAAATTCAAGTGAAATCCCCTATGAAACTCAGAGTTTACAGGACTGAATATCTATTCAGGAGCCCACAAATTATCTGTACCTCAGATTAGAGTCCTTGGACTTCAGGGAAGGGTTTCCTCTTCCAACTTTCCTTGGGTCCTGGGTGTAGGTCATGGGCCACTAGCTGTCCTTGGTTCCATGTTATCTCTTCTGAGTTGGGAGAACTGAGCAGTTCACCTACAGGTCAGTGATTTCAGGGATAGCCATAGTTATCAGTAAACACCCCTTAAATTATAAGGAAAACTCAAATCAAAAGTACCTCATCAAAAGAAAAGGAAAGATTGTTTCACTTATGATGATAGTCTCAAGTTTTTTCCATTTACCTATAAAAGTCTCAAGATCATACTTTTTTATAGCTGAGTAATATTCTATTGTATAAAAATACCACATCTTTTTCATCTGTTCGGCGGTTGATGGTCATTTGGATTGTTTCCAAGATGTAGCTATTACAAATTGCACTGCTATAAATATGGGTGCACATATATCACTGAGACATGACCTTTTCAATTTTCCTGGGAAAATACCCAGAAGGGCAATAGCTGGATTGAATGGAACTTCCCATACTAGTTAGTGTTTTGAGGAATCTCCATACTGATTCCACAGTGGCTGCACCAGTCTACGCTCCCAACAACAGCGAAAAAGTGTTCCTTTTTCTCCACAGCCTCACAAACATTTGTTATTGGTTGATTTCTTGATGGCAGCCATTCTTTCTGGAGTGGGATGAAATCTCAGTGCTGTTTTAATTTGCATCTCTTGAATGTCTCAGGATGGTGACCATTTCTTCATGTATTTATTTGCCATTTTTCTGTCTTCATCTGAGAACTGTGTGTTCATCTCTGATGCCTGTTTCTTTTTTCTGTAAATAAAAAAAAAGAAACATAAAATAGCACATCTTCTTCATGATACTCATTTCCACATGTTTCTTAGCATCTACATTTCCTTTAATTTTCAGTTCCGTGAGGGCAGGAACTACATCTCTCTGGTGTCCACTCTGCTGCCAGTGCCTCACCTCTGGTTGGCTGCCAGGTGACATGTCATTGACCTGGGCCATATAAGCGTATGGCTGGAGTGGGGCATGGAGAGTGTGATTCCTTAGGGTTCTAACTCCTGTTTCTTCCCTCCTGTACCCTTCCTAACTACCACCTACATAGCTGTACTCCTGTACCCTTCAACTACCACCTACATAGCTGTCCAAGCTTAGAAATCTCTTCCCTGATCATTCCCATAAAGAATTAAGTGTATTTTTCCTATTAAACTGCTAATAATATGCCTGACATCCAACATCTCTGTATTTCTCTTTTACTTTATTAATTTTGTTTATTGCTATTCCACTCCTGAAATTTAGTAAAGGGATCCATAAAAATGTATCTCCCTATCATACCCATATTACTAGATGTAAATGCATCAGTTTAGCTCACCACTTAGCGAGAAAAGTTAGCTTGCCAAAATATATAATAAAAAGTAATTCAGCAGTGATTGTCTCAAAATTTCTTAATGGGGATACTGTATGGATTCTCTTGTAGGCTTTTGATAGGGCTGTAGCACCATCTAAGATGATCTCTGGGAATGTAAAGGTTAGACATGCAAAGAGAAAAGACAGTCCTTTTAGGGGCTGGGGATTTAGCTCAGCGGCATAAGCGCCTGCCTTGCAAGCAGACAGTCATGAGTTCGATCCCCGGTACCGATTAAAAAAAAAAAAAAAGAAAGAAAAGAAAAGACAGTCCTTTCAGAACAGGCTTCAAAGGGGACACTGATTTGTCTAATGCTACGGAGTTTTTCTTTGCTATGATGTGGTACTGTGAAAATGTTTCCCCATCCATACCTGCCTTGTCACAGAACTTCTTCATGCAGAAATCTTGTATTTTGTGTAACATCAGAGGGCAGCCAAAATAAAGGAACAGGGACAGCAGACGAGGGCAGTGTGCTCCATGAGGCACCACATGCTCGTTGTCTTGATCTGCTATGAAAATCCTGGTCAGTGGTGACCTTTTCTAGTTTTTCTTGTTTCAAATTCTAGAGAAAGACTAATGGCATAAGAAGCGCACCAGCAGTACATACCACATACAAGAGTCAGAAGGTCACAGTCCTGGAACAACAGGGCTGAAATACTCATTAGGAAGGGACAGTAAGTTAGGCAAAAATCTATTGTTCTGGATCAAATGATAAGTCTCTGGGGATTTATAGTATTTTTCCCTTTATAGTAAAATAGGCTCATTTTAGAGATTGAATGTTATAAAGTGCTTTAAATACTATGAATTTATGTGCTGTAGAGAAATAATAGTTGGACTGTGCTAATCTAATTGTATATATGAGTGGTATATGAGTGGTTAGTCTGTAGCCTTCGGAGGAGAATGTGTAATTTTTTTTAAAAAAAAAACATTTTCTGCATTTATCCATTTTGCAGGATTTTTACTACATATATAACCAGCTATGGCACTGGTTGCCTACCCATTCCTGAAAAGAATTCTGTATAGTCAAAAATGAAATGCTAAGGGAAACTAGAAAGGAAACAGTAGAAAACAAAAACTACTAGGAAATGAAAAGGTAAATCTGGGTCTATGTATGTATAGTGAGTAGTGTGGGTGTATGTAACGTGGTGTGTGTATTTATCTTCCCATCCAGTGCTGGTTGTGGCAGTTCTGTGGTTAATATGAAGTTGTAGGAAGGAAAGGCTCAATAAGATGGAAAGTGTCCCATACCTAGGACAGAGTGCCAGCCCCGCCATGCAGTCTCTCTGTGCTCCCCACCCTCATATGATGGTCCATCTCCAGTACGGCAGTGCCCGGTGCTCAGGGAGAGCGCTTGGTGCTGCCCTTCAGAACCTCCAGAGGGACTGATTGATTCTCTTCTCTTCCGCTTCCTTGAAGCTTGTCACTTTGTCATTTCAGTGTAGGCACACAGTGGAAGGACGCAGGGTGGACTGTCAACCCAGGACATTTTTGGTGTGTGTGTGTGGTTTTTACCTTCTGTTTTGTCTAATTCTTTATTTTTTTATTTGCTGATACGAGGGAGGGAAGGCTTAGAGAAAGAACCTGATGTGGAACAGTTGGGATTTGGTTAATCTGCTTAGAAATAACATTAATCGGCGGATCAGATGCTGTCAACAATGCAGTGCCTCCTGTCCCTCCTTAATTCCCTCACTCTTTTCTTGCTTATTCTTTCTGAACTACCTTTCATTTCCTTTACATTTACTGTGTCTTATTTAACTTTTGTTTTACAAAGTTTCCTTTTAATTTTTTTCCTTGCACGTCATCTTTGAATTCCACTACTGCTTTGTCATGTCAGGTATTCTATCTTTTGACTTTTTTTTGCGGGGGAATGGGGGGGTATAATAATTCATATACCAGAATGAAACTTGCTTAACAGATGATTGAGAGTACCTACCACAGCTGAATAAGAGCATGACCATAGCTGCTTGACACATTTCATGCTATTGGAACAGTTATTGTTGAGATAAACTCTACTATTCTATTGCTTATAACTTTATTTTTCTGAGATTGGATTCAGTTACTACTTATTAAGACCTCCTTTATACCAGGCAGTTTAATGTATACATTAAAATGACCCTGTGAGGTAGATATTTTTATACATTTTTAAAAATACCCTCAACTGAGGCTCAAAAATTTGAAGTAATGTGCCAAGAATACACAGCCAGATGCTGCACCTGAATTCTAAGTCTGTTTTTACCAACACTAGGAAAATGTATGGAGTAAAGATTCAGAAGGACTTGATACTGCGCTGAGTCCCAGCTCCATCTCTAGGCCTCAGCGTCTTTTGTGGGTAAAATTTGAGTTATAATCATTCTGCCTCTCAGTCTTGTTAGTTACTAAGTTTCATGTTGAGCACTTAGAACAGTGCTTGGAACATAAGTTCCTGATGAATAGCATTAAATATCTTTTGGGCATTTAATGTGTTACGGTCTTCATAGTAGGATCTACATATAGTTTGGACTTAGAACTTTAAGTGGGAAAGACCTGTGTCAAGAGAATTTGGGGGGTCCTGTTGGTTTCAAGGAGAGCAGGTTACCTGAAGAGCTTTTAAAAGGGACCTGTAACCTGTTCTGGAGGTCAGTGAGAATTTGAAGTCTGAAGCATGGGTAGGGGTCAGAAGGAGCCAGAGGATGTATGTGACTGGGTTCCAGCACTCAGGAGGCTGAGGCAGGAGGGTCATGAGTTTGAGGGCAGTCCAGGCTACATAGCAAGTTCAAGGCTAGCTTGGACAACACAGTGAGACCCTATCTCAAAAATAAAAACCAAGCACACGTGTGCGTGGATATTATTTTAAGCTAAGAAGATGTGTATCACAGATCATGAAGTGGGAGAGCCCAGTGCATTGCTGAACGCAAGTCAAGTCCACAGTGGGAGAAAAATGTGTAAAGAGACAAATGAAGGTCAAATTAAACAAAGCTGGGGAGGTTACTCAGTCATTGTTAGAGCCTAATTATACCATAGAATTTCTCTCTCTGAATTCTTAGATTTCTAAGAGATTCTGGTAGGATGCAAACTCTCTTTTTCTGCAGTTAAAATGTCTTTTTTAAAAAATTCTGTGGACTCTGTACAGTGCATTAAACTAGTTAAAAATTAAACTAGTACCGACACAAACGTAACCAAGAAATCAAGAAAAAAAATGTGTTCATTTTAAAAAGAGCCACTGTTATTGCTAAACAAGAATAAAATAGTTCAGTTGGAGCCTGTTTTTAAACAGAATGGTTTCAGAATATAACATCCTTCCTGATGGTTTCAGATGGCTTTATTTGTTCATAAATAACTCGACTTGTTGATTTAGCCACTTTTATCATATGAATGCTTCATTAAACAAATGTAGCTTGCTCATTATAGCCAAGTGGGGTTTTATTCAACCAAGTGGGGAGGTTGGGAATACTTGCTTGTATTTAACAGCAAAGGCCATTTATCTGGCCTCTTGCCATCTGGAGGCTCTAGATAGCTTTTCCCAACATAAATCTTCAGTCTGGTATCCAGACTGATAGGGACATTCAACTACAGTATCACCATGTCAGAAAGGCCTACAAAAATGTCAGATAAAGAACTCTGTAAATAAAGTAAATCAAGCCAGGAAAGAAAGATACACTCTTCTGAGGTGTGTCACTATCCAAGTAAAAAGACTAGATTTTTTCACAAGTTCTTTGAAAAGCTAAACAGCAAGGAATTTTGAAAAATTTCCCCTTCTTAAAGTCCGCCTTCTTACAGTTCTGACTCAGCTAAATCATAAAGCACTCTGATACAAGATGGTCATGAAACAGAACAGACGGCCCGTCAGTTTCCCCCTATGCCATGCTTTCACACTAAAGTAGCAAAGCACTGAAATAAATAAATTCATCTGATACTTAGTGTTTTAAGATTAATTAAGTTATTTTCATTATTCCTTCGTTCCTCCAAGGATTACAAGAAAAGTCTGTTCCTGTATTCGTCTTAATTAAAGTTAGCTTTCATTATGAAGCCCTTTTCCCCATATGGCAGGAAAGCCAGTGTCAGTCACTGGGGTTCCCTTTTCCCCGCTGCAGGCCCCAGACTCTCCAGAACCCTCTGAGCCCCTGTGCAGAAACTGTGAGCCCCCTTCCCCTTGTTCAAGCGCCAGCGTCCTTAGCTGCCACTTCCATGCCACGTAGAGCACGAGGAGCCCCAGTGTCCTGGCACGGCTGGCGTTGCTGGGGTTCTGGGCTGTTATTTTTCTCATTCTCTAAATAAAGTAGAGCACGGGTCTCCTCTTCCCAGGGAATGCAGCCGGTTTCCATTTCTCTCCCTGTTTCCTTTCTCTGGCCCCAGGCTCACAGGTACCTCTCCCCAGAGAGCACGGGAGGAGATGGTCCTGCTGGTCCTTAGGAGCTTCACTTTCCCACCTCACAAAGCCATCAGGGAAGGGAACATGAGGCCTGCACGCTGGTAGCATTAGCAGAGGTGAGCCAGAGGAGCAAGAGTGACAGACTTTAATGTTTTCATTTATTGTTTGCTGTAGCCAACGTTTGTCCTCTTCCAGCTGGTCATCTTGTTTTCAGCCCTATTTCTATGTTTGGAGACATTTCCACATTAGAAGTAGCTCCCTCGTGTCATGAATACTCAGAATTTATAACCTCTTGTGGGGAGTTTAGATTCAGGCACGCCAGGCAGAAGTCCCCAGGTGTGGGCTGTGATGGGAAGAGAAGGGGGTGACGCGGATGGCGTGACTGTCCTGTCACCAGCATGGACCGCAGCAGAAGTGGCTGTGTAGGTGATAGTGTCTTAGGGCTGAGTCTCTGATCCAGAACTACTGGCACTAGCTGTTGCAGTAAGGTTCTGGTTTAGAGGGTTTAGTGACAGGGCATTGGCAGGGATTTTCTCATCAGCTGGTTTGACATTGTAAGTTTTGGATATTTGCCTGGAAGACTAACATTTAACTCATTTCTTTAAACGTGTCAGTGTTTTTATGAGTTCAAAAATTTTTATTCTAAAAAATATCTGATTCAATCAAGTGTAATTTATATACAATAGCATTCTTTTTCTCAGATGAATAGTGTGTTACATTTTAACATGTGCTTACAGTCTTGCGCTTACCACCACTGTGATATAGAATATTTGTGTCACCCCAAGGAGCTCTTCTGGACCCCTGTGTAGCCATTCTGTGCTCTGCTCACCCTTAGCCCCAGCTCCAGCACCCGGAAACCATCGATTTGTTTTCTACCCTCATAAATTTGACTTTTCCATAATACAGGTTTTTCAAAAACTGGATGTATGCAGTTTATAATCTTTGTTTCTGGATTTTTTCACTATGATGGCTTTGATATTTATTCATGTTCCACACGCCAGTAAGTTCTTTCTTGTTCATGAGTAATATTCCACTGGATGGCTGGATGGCTGTGCCACAGTTGCTTTAGCCATTAGTTGATGGACATTTGAGTTTGTGGGTTTTCGGCTATTGTGAATGGAGATGCTATGGTCATTTACGTACAGCTCTTTTTGTGAGTGTATATTTTTACTTCTTTTGGAGAAATACTCAGGATTGGAATTACTAGATTGTATAGTTAAGTATATGTTAACTTCATAAGAAACTGTGAAAATGTAATGTTTTCTAGTAACTCAGTGTACTTCAAGTTACCTGTTGACTAATAATGTGAGCAGCTTTTAATACTCACTTGTATGTTTTCTGTGGGGACATATTGGTTCACATTTTGTACATTTTAAAAATCAGGTTGTTTGTCTTATTAAATCCTAAGAGTTATATATTATAGATACAAGTATTAGATGCATTTTGAAAATATTTTCTCTCAAACTGTGGTTTGTATTTTTATTTTCTTGAAGAACCTTAATTTTGATGTAGTCTTAACTTACCAATTTGTGACTAGTCCAGGCAGTTTGTTTCCTATCCAGGGGTCTTTTCCTATGTCAAAGTCATACAGCATGTGGAGGCCACTTTTTCTAGCACTATTTTTTGCAAAGGGTACCTTTTTTCCAATGAATAGCTTTAATGCCTCGACAATATATGAATTATCTACTTCTAGATTCTTTTATGCGGTGGTCTTTATCACATTATCATATTTGCATAAACTTACTATTGTACCTACATATTTACCTTCTTTTTATATAAAAATATTTGTTTACTATCTTTACATTTACTGTCCTATTAGCTTATGGTCTTGTTGTATTGTTAGCTTTTAAAACATGTTTTAAAAGAAACATTTTTTTATTTTTCAAAATTTGACTGTTCTAATCTTCATTTTTGCACAGTCCTTTAGGAAATATCTTGTCAGATCACTGAAAATTTGATTTGGATTGTGTTAATTTTTTTTTATTTTAGAAAGGGTAAAATTAAACAGAACAGAACAGATCATAAGGAAACAATTTTAAGAAGCACAGATTTCAAAGCAATACCACTGGAGATCTTCACTGTCTATCATATTGTCTCTTGTTTTCTTCAAAAGAGTTGTCCATATCTTCGCACACAGTGAATACATACTGAACATTATAGTACTAAATTAATGAGAACAGGATGATGAAAGCTTTTTAAGTCTTCAAGACCAGACATTAGGGAAGTCAACAATGGCTGCCATAATGTCTCTCATTCACTTCGAAGTAGCTGTCCATATCTTTACGTATGCTAAAATTGAACATAAGAGACTAGATAATATCACTCTGAACAGTGAATAACAGTATTGCTAGATTTTATATCATAATGCTTCATAATTAGCACTGGGTATCTTCGTGTCTCTTCTTCAGAGTATCTGTTCATTATATAATCTGTTCCTGTAAACTGTTTAGAAATTCTCCCTGTGTATGAATCTCTACATGTTTACTTATCCTTTCTGTATTACAGGGAAAAACAGATCAAAGCAAGACAAGAAAGCAAATTCCTAGAAAAACATGAAATGAAAAAGACATAAAACCACAATAGTAGGTGATCTACAGTAGTTACTATGCTGTCTCTTGTTATTTTCAGTAGACTTGTCTACATCATCAGACATAATATAATTGAACATAGCATTACACAGCAATTTTAATAAAAACACAACATTGGAGACATTGTAGGACTTCAAAAGCAGTTAATAATCAAACCGGAATGGTTATCGTATTACATCTTGTCATCTTCAGAGTAGTTGCCTCTGCTCTTAGTATCAAGATACTATCAAGCATACCAAATTCAAATAAAATCGGTCAAGACAAAACATCAGTCTAACAAACCAGATTTAAATAAGATCAGTCATAGTAACACAATGTCAGTAATACAAGGCTTCAGTTTAAGTTAATAGGGAATTAAGGATATTTACCATAGTACATCCTGCTATTTTTGAGATAGCTGTCTGTGCCCTCAAATCTAGTACAAGTACACAGACTGTAACAGAATATAATCAAACTAAACACAACGATGAGAATAATGTGGATTTTAAATCTTGATACACTATTAACAATGTCCTCTGCCTTCCTTTTTTAGACAATTCCTCCCCTTTCCCTTTCTCAGGCTTTGTATATTTTGGGTCCCACTAATTCCTTTAGTTTTTAGATTAGGGGGCAACCTGTTACCTATCTAACTGGTGTTGAACCTTTTTACCCTGAGCTTGGTCTTGAGCTGTATTCCTTTACCTACTAAAACCTCAAGATTTTCCTTCCTTCTGAGTAGTTCTCCACTGCATAAAAGTGTCATGACTTTCTAACCTATCTTCAGCTGCTGGACGAGTTGTCCCTATTTCTCTCTGGTTCCTTGTCACATAGAGCATTGTATTCTCATCTTTGACTTTCAGTTTATTAACCCTCTTTCAGGCTGAGCATACTTCCTATTCAGAGCATCTTGATGGACCCTGTCTCCTGATTACTCTGCCTGTGTTTCTTTTTGTTAGTGTATCAAGGCTATCTCTGCCTCATCTCTGCTATTCTATTTTTCTGCTATTATTTGTCCACTTTTCTCCTTCATTCCACTGTCTGCCCCATTCACTGAGGCCTCTCTACCACTGTTGCTGGAATCCTAATATTTTTTTTCTATCTCTGTCTAGAATGTCCTTCAGTATTTTTTGTAGGGTTGGATTGGTGGCCACAAACTCCCACAGTTCCTCCTTGTCTTGGAGATTGTGTTAAATTTATTAATAAAGTTGAAAAGATTTGACATCTTAACAGTATTTAGTCTTTTGATTAAAGATTAGTTTCTCTAAGTCTTCAAATTTCCCTCAAGGAAGTTTTTAAATTTTTATTGTATTTTTATTTTTATTGTAAATTTTTATTGTATCTGTATTTTACAGATACTTTGTTAAGTTTATCATTAACCATTTCATATTTTGATCCTATTATAAGTGACACTCTTAAAATTATGATTTCCAATTATTTATTGTTACTATTTAGACATATAATTGATATCTTTATACATATTAACTTGGATTTCTGCAGCTATAGGAAAATTATTAAGATTTTTTGCTTTTATAGATTTGAAATAATTTTTAATGTAGATGATTGTATTTTTGAAAGTAAATACAGTTTTACTTTTCCTTTCTAGTCTTTGTACCTCTTTATTTCTTATTCTTGCCTTACTATAATAGCTAGGACACCATTAATAGAAGTAGCTAAAGAAGACATCTTTTTCTCTTCCCTGATCATGAAAGGAAAGTCTTTTATTGTAACTGTTATACTAGCTGCCTATTTTGAAAACATAGATGCTGCTTAACAATTTCAGGAAATTCCCTACACTTCCATGTTTGAAAAATTTTGATAAGGATAGTGATTTTTATTAAACAGATTATATTACTTTTCTTTTTTAGTATGTTGGCATTTGAAATATTGAACGAATCTATTTTTCTGTAGTAAACATCACTTTTCTCACAAGAAATTATCCTTCTGTGTATTGCTGGACTCAATTTGAGCATACTTTCTTTGCAAAATTTTTTCTTTGTGCTTGAGAGATTCTAGTATGTGGTTTCTTATCTTTTCTTTTTCTTTTTAACAGCTGGGTGTTCCCTTATAAGAGATCTGTTTCTTGTCTCTGATGGCTTTTAATATTCTGTTCTTATATTGGATTTCTGGAATTTTGATTATTATATGCCTGGGTGTAGCTCTGTTTGGGTTGTAGGTGGCTGGAGTCCTGTATGCCTCATACATCTGAGTATCTTTACCTTTTGCTAAATTAGGGAAATTCTCCTGGGTTATTTCTGTGAATAGCTTTTGTAATTCATTTGTTTGAGTCCCTACTTCTTCTTTTATGTTCTTAATTCTTAAGTTATAGATCCACTTGTCATCTTTTAGTCTTTGTATTATTGTTGTTTGTTTTCTTGTTATTTTTAAGAAGTTTTTCATTTCATGTGCCTGCCTTACAAATCTGTCCTCCAGTTGTGATAATCTATCCTTAATTTCTTTCACGCTGTTATGCCAGCTTTCAATAGAGTTTTTAGTTTCCTGGTAATCTCTGTGAACCTGCTTCATGTATTCTATGTTTTCTCTATTTTCTCCATTAAACAATTCTCCCCTTTTTTTCTGTTCTTCTATTCCACCATCTGTTTTTTCTTGGGCGGTGCTTAGCATTTCTCTAACTATTCTACTTATTTCTTGCTTCATTTCATTTAATACTTCATTTTTGAACTCATCTATGAGGCTATGGAGATACCATTTTATATCTATAGGTGCCATGTCTGATATTGCATGTTTTCTGTCTTCATTCTCTTTTGCTTTTACCTTTCCTGGATCAGTGTTCTCAGGATTGGGGACTGAGGAGCCTTTCTGGTTGCTCCGTTTTCCCATACTTTTTGTTCCTTCCATACAAGTGAATGTAGGAGGCTCAGTTTTTTTTTTTTTTCCTCTTTGTCTGTTGCAGTTTGTTTGAATCCAAGCTAGGTGTTCCTGCCCACTGCAGTGTACTAGGGAGACACAGACCTGGGCAGCCTCTGCTGGGCCCGCCCCTCCAGGTCAACCTACTGAATGCTTCACTGCTAGGGTGCACCACCAGGTGCGGGGACCTGATTTGGGCTAGCCTACAGGATCTTAGTCCGCAGCGTCACCAGGCCAAGCGCTCCCCACCACTCCCGCTTGAGAGGGGAATATGCAACTAAAGTCACTGCAGGACTGTGTTCCTGCTAGTCTGCCTGTTCCCAGAATGTCCTCTGTTGGAGTCTCCTAGTCTATGAAAGGGTCCGCATTTTGCTTACTGCAGGTCGAGCCAGTCCGGCTCTCAGTGCCGTTTGGGCCGATTCCCGCTCTCAGAGCTTTCGCGCACCTCTCTCCTTGCGGTGCGGATTGGGATGCAGTGTTGGCAGCAGGAAATTCAAATCGCGGCTTCCAGTGGCGCGGGGTCCAGCTTTAGCACTGAGATTTTATCTGTTCCTGTTATAGCATCAGGATTGCATTTCCAGTTGGTTTCTCTCAGCTTACTTTGTTCCTGGGTCGGCAGGGTACATCTCCCCTCGCGTAGGACTCCTCACACGGCACCGCTCCTGGATTCTAAGCTGGTAATCTCAGAGAGCCTCCGTGGCTGCTGTTATTTGTCTGCCATGTTCTCCTGGAAGTCTCGGGATCTCCAGAATTTCAAGAAAAAAATATACAGTAATAAATCACTAGTTAATAGATTACATATTGTCATTTTAGATACAGTTGTCCAAATTACAAAATTAAAGCATACAAAGTGGACATTCATACAGTGAGTTTGCAGACAGTTCTGTTCAATGATCCAACAAAAACTGAGTAATATGGTTTTCTATCCTACACACTTAAATATACATGCAGTTATATCCTTTAGATCACTTCTTTTCCTCTCCTTTTTATAATAACAATTACACATTTTGGGTTTTATTACTCCCACAGTTCTTAAAACTTTTTTTTGGAGAGAAAAAAAAAAACCAAATGTGACAAAGCAAAACAGAGTCAGTTAGAACAGAAGGATGGACATAGTACATGATGCAAAAACAGAATACCAGGTGATCAACAATGGTTACCATTATGCCTCTTGCTATCTTAAAAAGAGTTGCCTGTATCATCAAGTATAATAGAATTGAACAAAACAATACAGAACAAGACCAATAAAACCTACATTGGAGACCTTACAGGACTTCAAAAGAAGATAATAGTCAAACCATAATGGGCATCATCGTAAATCTATTGCCTTCAAAGTAGTTGCCTATACCCTCAAACTTGATATTATCAAACAAAACAGAATATAGTAAAATAAGTCAGAACAAGATGGGGAGAGCAATACAGGGGTTCAAATCAGGTTAAAAGGAAAACAAAAAAGTTACTATAATATATCCTGCTATTTTTTAATTTAGTTTTCCTTAATTAAAAAAATAAGAAAAAATACATTAACTTTGTTTTAAAAAAAAGGAAAAAAAGGAGAAGATTGAGGTAAAAGAGGACATAGCAACAGAGCAACACGGGTCAGAACCAAACAATTTAAGCATCATTGTGTTTCATCACCAGATAACCTGACATAATAGTAGTTACCATAGTAAGACAATGTCTTTCTAAGAATTTGTGCATTTTATCTGTCTTACCAGAAACATTGATGTGATGTTACTGACCATGTTTCTTTATTCTCCTTTTAATACCTGTAGAATACATAGTTGCATTTCCATTGTTATACCTGATATTGGTAACTTTATCTTCTCTTTAATTTTAATCAGTCTGAGTAGAGATTTATCAGTTTTATTTACTTTCTCAGAGAACCAACTTTTGATTTCAATGATTTACTCTCTGTTTTCTCATTTAATTTTAATTTTTATCAGTACATGTTTACAGTAGTACATAGTGATTATATTTTTTGTAATGAATTGGTACAGTACATAACATTTCTTAATGTTTTAAATCCCCTTCCCCTCCCTTCACTTTTCCCTCCCTCCGTCTCTTGCCACTATTCTCCTTTGCAAATTATCCCATTTTCTATTATCAGTCTTTTATTTTGTTTTTTAAATTATTTATATTTTGATTTTTCATATAATAGAATCCATGTGAACTCGAAGCTTTTATGTCTGATTTGTTTCACTTAACATAGTCTCAAAGTGCTCTATTATTTTCTGCATTGATGTCTATATTTGTGCTTCTTTTCCAATAGTGTGTACTTGATTTAATTTGCTTTTTTTCACTAGTTTCTTCTGTTGTAAACTTAGATTGATAAGCCTAAATTTTATTTCTTTTCTAATATGAACACTTAGATGCAGTTGCTTTTTTTCTCTTCGTAATTTGATTCTCTCCCATAAATTTTGATATATTATATTATATTTTCACTTAATTAAAAACACTTTTTAATTTTTCATGCGATTTCTTTTTTGACCTATGAGTTATTTAGAAATGAGGTTTTTTGGTTGTTGTGGTTTGGTTTGATTTTGATTGGTTTCTTGAGACAAGAGTGTCACTAATTCAAGCTGGCCTTGAACTGTGTAGCCTAGGCTATCCTCTAGCTTGAGTAAATCCTCCTGCTTTAGCCTCCCAAGTGCTGGAATTACAGACATGTGTCACCATACCTGGCTTGTAAGTGAGGTTTTAATAAATGTTTGATGACTGTCTTAGTCACTTTCCTGTCACTGGGATGCAATACCTGATGCTTGCAATTTAAAGAAGGAGAGAATTACTTTGGCTGACAGTTCCAGAGTTCTCAGTCCAAGCATGATTGGTATGCTCTCCGGGGAGAATGGCACGGTGGAGGCGTGTGGTAGAGGAACACTAAGAAGCAGAACTTCAATAGGAGATACGTCTTTCCAGGTCATACCTCCAGTGACCTTCCTCTCCTGACCAGAACCCACCTTCTAACAGCACATTCAGTTCCGCATTCTTCAGTGGGTTAATTTACTGATGAGTATAGGACTCTCATGATGCAGTCGCCTTCCAAAAGCCTAGCCTCTGGATTACATGAGCCTTTTGGGGCACATTCTAGATCTCAGCCTTGACAATGGCTTTCAAGATTTGTTCCTGTTCATTGAGCTCTAGTTTAATTCACATTCTTTGTGTGATTTAAATTCATTAACGTTTAACCCAGAATGTGATCTCTGTTGGTGAATGTTCCACATCTCCTTTAAAATAGTGTTTATTCCATGTTGTTAGATAGAGTATCATAAATATCATCTATTAAATTCACTGTGTTGTTCAGATCCGTTTGTGTTTTTATAATTTTCATCTATTCTGTTAAGAGATACTGCTGAGTAAATTCCACCTTAATTATACTTATGCCCTGGCATGAAGGAATATGATAAGCAGATATCTGTCTATGTGCTTGATCTGTCTGTCTGTTCATCCATTGGTCTTGTTTGTTCATCCATCTGTCCATCCATTCACCTTCTGTCCATCCACAGATACACTGCAAAATGACAAAGTGGAGAAGTGATTAAATCCACACAGTGAACACTGACTCAGTATGAGACTTTGTGCCTCTCTCTGTACCTTTGCTTCTCCTGGCCTGTGCTTTGGAATTACATATGAGGAGTCTGTATCTATAATCAGGGATGCTGTTTGCCTTTTGGGTGGTCCCTGAGGAATGTCTGTGGTTGAAGCAGGGAAGTCAATAAGAATGCACTAAAATAACATCTAACAGGGAAATGTCAAACATTGAAATCTGAAACCATGAAACACTCACCTTGTAATGAGTATTTAATGCTTAAGGCAGAAAATAAGGATCTACAATATTATGGTAGTCTGTCTTTGTATACCAACAGAAAATACAGTATGTAACATGGTATAAAATAGGGATTTGGCAGTGATCCTGAGAATTGTTGAAAGTAGATGACATGTTTAATAGAGCCATCAACATTGATGAAATTAACCAGATATTAATCATTTAATTTAGAACTATATTGATGGTCAAAATGTAATTTAGTTTAATACATTTTTAGTTTAAATGAAAGTTTTTGAAAAGATCCTGTATGTATGATAGACCATTTCATCTAAATAAAATTCAGTTATAATATGAAGAGAAAATGATTTTTAATCAATGTAATACAATGTAATACAATGTTACAGGGTTATGCTGTTTCTTAATTTACTTCCAGAGTATATCATAGAATTTTTTTTTGAGACAGAATCTTAGTTCAGGCTGGCTTTGAATTTACCATGTAGTTCAGGCTGGTTTCAACTCATGACAGCCTCTCCTGCCTCAGCCTAATTGGCTAGGATTACAGACATGTGCCATCATGCCTGGCTATATTTTAGAATTTTGAAATTTATTTTAGTATGGTGAATAATAAAACAATTTGAATAGATTAATAGACTTCTGTGAGTGTACAGGAAAGATACAAGCCAATAAGCTTTTTGTAATTATCTTAAAGTTTAGGACAAAAGTATTACATGAGTCTCCCAAATTGCCATAATGTCCTTTTGCTGTTTTGCTGATGACATTTCCAGAGGGACGTTTTCTGGAAGTGGGACTGAGCCTGCCCCGTGAATACATGTTCCACAGATATCCGAAAAGATTCGGGTTTGCAATCTTCATTGGTGGGTTGGGCCAGTCCTCACTACAAGCCTCTGGTGTTTTAGTGCTGCTGCATCTATGGAGATTTCTGTCATTTAAGTCTCCAGAAATCAGGTTATTGTAAAATGTCATTGTTTTGATCTTCCAGTATGGGTCATCTCTTTTAGGGTTTTTCTGTTTCCCCTCTTAGGATTTTTATGGACTCTTCACTGCTACTTTCTTTTCCTCTAAAATGTGCTTAAGAGATAATGGGAATTTCTTTTTGCTTTAAATCTGGGGGCTAGAGCACTAAAGAATGATTATAGACAACTGTAATTTATGATTTCAACTCCTTGGAGGAAACATGTCTGTATATCTTACGTCCTTTTTACTTAATTGCTGTAAGTCATTCAGAATTCATGAGTTGACTTAATTTTTTCTTCAGTGAAAGTACTAAGAAAAGATTCAGGTCCACCAGTTTATTGCTTAAATTATTGATTTTGCATATAAAATTGCAAATTGTAAGATGTTTTAAGTAAGTTTTAGATTCACTAGCATTAAAGTTTAAATTCTTACCTAGATTTCAAACATGGAAATACATTCTGAAAGTGTTATAGTTTGTGTCTACATGTTCCCCCAAAAGCTCATGTGGTCATGGGTGGGGCTTTTCAGAGATGGCTGGATCTAGAGTGTGTGATCCTGGGATTAAGGTTGTAACCCTTAAAAGTAGTCCACTAATCAGTTTTGCATAGTTCTGGGTGTGGGTAATGTGAAGGCCTACGCTAGATGTGAGTGCTACCTGTTCTAAAGGAACACAGCTTGGGTGAACCATAGGGACAGAAGGAAGGCTGCTGTCATTGCTTGCTGCTTCCTTCCTACTTCATTGCTCTGGTGCCTTCCTGCCCTCCACTCACCATGCCCTTTGGCATGCTACCCTGCCTTAAAGCCAGTCAACCATGACCAACACCTCCGCAAACTGTGAGCCAAAATAAATCTTTTCTCCTTTAACTCTGAGTATTGAGTATTTTGTCTCAACAATGAGAAAAGTAAGACAAAAAGACAATAGGGTTTTTAAAATTTTAATAGAATATAAATTTTTTAAAACTGAAGAATTCAAAATATGTAAAACACTGATTGCCCTCCTTACACTCTGTAAGAAATTGATTTTAATTAGTCCAGTTGATATTAATAAGTCCAGTACTGATATGCAAGATCCAGCTTTCAGTAGTCTAGCTTCAAATCTACATCTTTACAAGTTCAGGAAGCAGCTCATCTAGAATATCTCTTCTACAGCTATCTCGCAACTCAAGATTTCAGGCATCAGCATTGGTATAAACGTGGAGAAAACAAAGTTGGTCTTTCCTGGTCCTGCTGCCTCTGAGAGTCCATGTCTGCTGTCAGGCCTGCTCTGTGTCCCCAGATGCACCTCTGTCCTTCACATCTACTGGTTGTCTGCTTGTCCTACTTTGTAGTTCTTTCCATCTACATCTTCCCCTTTCATTCCTAGTTTATAGTGGCCATTTTCTCTTTGTAAAATTTGTATGAAAAAGTGTGTGAGTTGTTGAGGTTAGTGAAGTGAAGGTGGAGAATGTCCATCACTCTGTGCCAGTAGCAAGATGTCCCTTCGTCTCTGCCTTGGAGTTTTGTCTGAAGAAGGCAGTAATGAGGGTTTATTACCAGTTTGGCTTCCACACTTATCCTTGAATACATATCTAATGGCATTTATCATAAATTTATCTGATCATTGTAACACAGATACTTCCATAACTGTGTCAGTTACTTTTCTCTTGTTGCTGAGACAAAATGCCCGATGCCCAAAATGAGGGAAGGAAAAATTTATTTAGCTTACAGTTCATGGAAGTTTCAGTCAGTACCAGCTGACCCTAAGGCAGGGTGGCATGGCACGGGGGGCATCCGTTCATCACAGCGGAAAACAGCAAAAGCAGCAAGAGCAAAACTGGAGGAGCATGAGAGAAGACTCTTTCTGTCCATTATATTGTATGTAGGCTACACCCGCCCATAATCCCTGCACTGAACTATGAACCAATCACAAACACTGGAAGTCTGCCCCGATGGTTGCATAAGGCTGGGGGGGATATCTAGACACAAACTATAACAATAACCCAGTTGTGCTTTTCTATTCATTGCCTGCTACATCAAATAACCTTCTTCTTCCTCTAATTTTAAAATGTATAGCCTTCCTCTAATGTTACTTAATTTAGAGCCATTTTTTTTTTTTGTTTGTTTGTTTTTTGGTACCAGGAATCAAACTCAGAACTTTGCACTTGCCAGGCAAGCCCTGTGCTGCTGAGGTATATCCCCCAACCCTAGATTTTTTTTGTTGTCAAGTGTGTTACATTTTTGTAATAGATGGTTTATTTTTCTATGGTAAACATTTACTTTATTGTGACATTTTCATACACGCATAAGATATGATTTCAGTATATCTACTTTTCCTCTCTTCAGTAAAGCATTTTATTCTGGAAATTTAACTCCTGGGAACATCTTAAGACTATGTGTGAAGAACGTAAAGTTCCATAGATGGAAAGTGTTTTGTACAATTTAAAAACTACTTGTAACCATGATACTGTGTTATTGTCTTACTTTTCTGGAAAAATTAGAATATCATCACTTCAAAATAAAACAGTTTGATATTCTATCATGGACAGAATGTGTTTTTCCTGATTTAGAATAGTTGCTTTTGCCAGTTGCCCTGATTACCTGTCTTATGATCTTGTTACTTCCATGCGTTTCCATCATGCTGAAAGGCAGGCAGTTTGTAAAATATGTAACGACTGATTTTCGCTTCCCAGGAGTTGGCTTTGGTGAGCCACTGTTTTCTTTATTTAAATTTTAGGGTTTTTTTTTTTTTTTTTTTTGTACCAGGGATTGAATTTATGACCTCATGCTTGCCAGGCAGGTACTTACACCACTGAACTAAATCCCTGGCCCTTTATTTAAATTTTAATAGTATTGCTGAGATATAATTTACGCCCATTCTGGTTGACTATTATCTTTTTTTGAAGTCCTCTAATGTCTCCAATGTTTTGGTTTTATTGGTTTTGTTCTTTACTGTTTTGTTAGATTTTATGATATAGGCAATTCTTTTTAAGATAGCAAGAGTCATTATGGTAACCATTGTTGATCACCTTGTATTTTGTTTTTACATTATGTATTATGTCCATCCTTTTGATTTGACTGACTCTGTCCTGTTATGTCACATTTGGCTTTACTGTCTTCAAAAAAAAGTGATAAGAACTGTGGCAGTAATAAAACCCAAAATGTGTAATTGTCATTGTACAAAAAAGAGAAAAATAAAGTGCTCGAAAGGAGTTAACTGCATGTATATTTAAGTGTATAAGATGGATAACCATATTACTGAGTTTTATTGAATCATTGAACAAAACTGTTTGCAGTCTCACTGTTTGAATGGCCCCTCTATATGCTTTAATTTTGTAACTTGAACAACTATTTCTAAGATGACAATATGTAATCTATTAACTAGTGATTTCCTACTGTTTATTTTTTCTGAAATTCTGTACAACTTGTACCCTTTTTCTGTTTTTTTTTTCTTTTTTCTCCTTAAATAAAATTTAAAAAAAGACATTATCCATCACCCTATTACGTCCCACTCAGCCTATTTGTGTCGATCTCTGCTCTTCCTTTCCAGCTCCAGACAGCAGCAATCTGCTTCCTGTCTTTATAGAGACATTCCTAGATATTCCTTTTATGTGGAATCATACACTGTAGTGGTGTAGATCTTGTGATTATTAATCTTGTCCACCTTCTTGGCTTGGGATTTGAGTAGAGAATTAGTCTGAGTGGCTCTTGATGCATGACCTTAGGATCTGTCCCTGGTCCCTGGTCCCTGGTCCATTGCTCTTTCGTGCTGCTCTCCTTTGCTTGTAGTGACTGTGGACTAAGCAGCTTGGTTCTAGTATGTCTTTCTACCATGATGTTCCTGCCTCGGAGCCAGCTGACCAGAGACTGAATCCTTACAAAAACAAATCCTTACATTTATTTAAATTTAAATTGAATATGTTAGCTATTTGGTCCCATCTATTAATCCCATCTTATTAATACAGATCTGGCTTCATTCATTTAGCAATGTATTTTTGAGAGGGTTATCCGTATAGTAGTAATGTGTCAGTAGTTCAGTGCGTTTATTTTTTCTGAATAGCATGGATATGTCACATTTTATTTAGCCATTTGCCAATTGATGAGTATTGGTATTATTTGCATTTGGGGTATGAGTTAGATGCTGCTGCCGTGATCATTTATGGGCAAATCTTTGTGAAGACGTATATTTTCATCTTACTTGGGTGTACTACTAGGAAATGATATTGCTGAGTTGTGTGGTATATTTATGCTGAACTTTTTAAGAAACTGCAACTATTTTCCATAGCGAGCATGTCATTTTGTATTTCTACCAGCAGTATATGATATGATGTTCTCTTTATCCTCATTAGCACTTGAAATTGTCTTAATGTAGCCACTCTAGCAAATATGCAGTGACATCTTATTGTGGTTTTAATATTTGTATCCTTTTTTTAATTGAGTTGTCATAGTTATTTATATATGCAGGACATGTCTTTTATCATTTACATGATTTATATTTTCTTATTCATGTATGTTTTGACTTTATTTTCTTAAATATTTTGAAGCACAAACTTTTTTTTAATTTCAAGCACCTTTTGTTACAAATGTTTGTCTTTTTTACATATTAGTTGTCTTGTAACCTTTGTTGAAAATCAATTAACCATAAATCCAAAAGTTTCACTAGTTTCAGTCATGTGGTTTTTATTTGTATATCTGTTCTCATTCTTGTGCCATATTGTTTTGATTAGTATAGTTTATGACAAGTTTTAAAATCATATGTGATGAATTTACCATTCTTGCTATGCTTTTCAGTATTCTTTTGGTTATTCAGGTTCTTTGCCTTTTTATTTTAGAATTAGTTCTTTGCCTTTATATTTTCGAAATGCCTAGTGAGATTTTGATTGAAGTTATTATAAATCTGTCAGTCATTTTGGAGAAAATTGGCCTTCCACAAAATTTATGAGTTTTGTTTGTTTAGTTGTATTGATTTCTTTCATCAGTGTTTTATATATAGTTTTTTGTATATAGATATTACATATATTTTGTGAGACTTACACATAAGCATTTAATTTTACGGTATGCTATTATAATGGTACTTTAAAAATTCAGGTTATTTTTTATCTTTCTTTTTTTTTTTTTTTTTTTGTCTTTTTATCGGTACTGGGGATCGAACTCACGACTGCCTGCTTGCAAAGATTTTTTATCTTTCATCACGATTTATAACCTTTGCTCAAACCCTGCTGGTTACATTTTCTCATGTTTTTTTGTTTTAGCTTTTTAATCTGGCCAGATGCTGCATGGAGTCTGGAGCACCCCCCCCTTTTTTTTTTTGTCTTTTTCATTTTTATCAGTACCGGGGATTGAACTCACGACCACCTGCTTGCAAGGCAGGTGCTTATGCCGCTGAGCTAAATTCCCAGCCCCGAGGCCCCTTTTTTTTCCCTTTCTTTATTTTTCCTGAAAGTATTGGGGTTGAATCCAGTGTCCTGTGCGTGTAGGCAAGCAGTTTACCCCTGAGATATATCCCCACTTAAAATTCTATTTTGAGACAAGGTTGTATTTAGCCACTCAGGCTGCCTAGAACTTGCTATTCTCCCAACAGCCGCTAAAATAGTTGGGATTCCAGTCATGTGACACCACACCTGGCTCACATATTTCAAATTGCAGTTTCCAAGAGGTAAAGGGGTAGACCACTTTTAGTAGTTGATTCAGTGGCTGTCAGGCATTACTTAGTAAGACTATCATGTCAGTTGTTCACACTAGCAAGAGTAATTCTGAAACAGTAAGCAAAAAACTGAAATGACAGATGCGTGTTTGGCCATGCCCTTCATGGGGCACTTAGGAGCAGCTTAGCTAAGGAGGGTGTGAGGTGTCAGTCACCACAGAACTGCAGGTGAAGGCCCATCAGCTGTGACTAGTGCTTCCCAGTCTTGGTGCATAGACAGAGCAACCTATTGTTTATGCTGTCTGTCTACTCACACATCCATTCAGAAGGCACAATCAGAGATTAAACATTCCAGTCCCCCTTCCCCTGAGCGTGGGTTTAACTAATAAGAGGTGATCAAGCTCTTCTCTTCAAATTGAGCAGGACTGATAGACTGGCCAACTAGGGTACCCCAAGGGTCTTAATGGAATCAGGCAGGCAGGTAGACAGACAGACAGGTTGCAGCCTCCCATGGGGGTCTGATGTGAGTTGCTCAAGGGAGGAGTCAGGCCTCCTCCAGACCTCTGAGGGGACTTGAAAAATCTTAGAGGGCGTACCTTCCCATCAGCAGCTGGAGAGGTCCATGAGGGCCATGACTGGTGACCAAAATGCTCAGCATGGTCAGTCTTCCTGGCCAGTGCACCAAAGGCATGCAGAAATACCAAAATGACACCCATGATTTGGAGGCAGATTTATGGATGTTTAAGGGCACTGGTCAGATCGCTCCCAAATTATCAGGCCCGTATCTCTGGCAGTCAGTCTATGGCTTACACTGGATAAGCAAGTGGGAAATACAGAGGCAGAAGGGCGTGTCAATTGGAGGTGATTTATACAATTTACAAATTTGCATCGCAGTAACTAGCTTTCTTTCTTTCTCTCTCTTTCTTTCTTTCTTTTTCTTTTTTTTGATACCGGGGATCAAACTCATGATCTTGTACTTGTCAGGCAAGCACTTATGCCGCCAAGCTAAATCCCCGGCCCCTGACCAGCTGTTTCTAAGAGACCAGAAGCAACCAGAACTGGAGCAGAAACTATTACCTGGGCAGCTGAGAAACTGAAATATACCGGCTGGGGGAGCGGCTATTTTCTGTTACAAAATGGTCATGTTAACCAAGCACGCCTTTCTGAAGGGTTTGTGCTGTTAGGAACAGATGAACATATAACCTGAGTCCCTTCTTCTGTAGGTGTTGCAGTGTCGTTGGAAGTGTCAGAGAGCCCAGGGAGTATCCAGGTGGCCCGAGGCCAAACAGCAGTCCTGCCCTGCACCTTTTCTACCAGTGCTGCCCTCCTGAACCTCAATGTCATTTGGATGGTCATTCCTCTCTCCAACGCTAACCAACCTGAACAGGTACTTCTGCTTCATCTTTTGCTGCCTCTGAAATAATCCTTTTGTAAGAGGTGGGTAGGGGAGTATCCTGAGCACTTTCTAGGATAAGGTGGCATCTTTTAGTGCATCTGTGCTGTCTTGAAGCCTCCTTTCTGTGTTACTATCAATTGTCAGGAAAGTGTATACTCTTTTTAAAAGACTTCTATTATTATTGTTATCATTATCATGGCCATCATCACATGCTAAGGAGATTCTCCTGAGACTTTTATGCAGAAACTTAGAATAAAAAAAAAAACACCACCAGGAAAATACCAACATAGAAAAAGCAAAGTCTATTTTGTCACTAAACAGGTGATGGGTTTGAAAAGTAGTGATAACAGAAATTAATGTTAGATAGAAGCAGTTGGTGTTCTGAGTTAGTTTCGCAAGTATTTAAACACAAGCAAGTGTACTAGGCAACTCATAGTGTCATATATATTAGAGGGGACCACAGAAAAATGTACATGAAAACAGAAGCTAATCTCCATTAAACTATCCATTACAGAAGAAAGATTCAAGTACATTCATAGCTCAAAGGATTTCTGTTAGGTATCATTCTGATCACTCTCCCAGGAGCAGTTACCTTTGACACTAGAAATTGACATAAGAATAACAGTCATGGACTTGAAACTCTGCCTCTTTTTATAACATTTATTTATATTCAGTCTGTAACTACGATGCACCATTTTGTGGCCTAGTAATCGAGACAATGACAATGCTAATATTTTTTAAAGTTTTAATTTTGTAATTAATTTTTTGAATCGATAAATATTTATTGGTTAATAGTAGGGTATCAGTGCATACTTTGTGTGTTCTGATGAGTTTCATAAGGGAAATGTGTTATTCTAATTTGGTATGTGAGAATTAGAGCCCCAAGATACATGTGGACGTGTGTGATAACAAAATGTTAGTAGTAACAAATCTTAAGTTAGAAATAAACTTTTCCAAAATTTGAGGCAGAAAATTTTCCAAAATTTGAGGCAGAAAATTTTCCAAAATTTGAGGCAGAAACATTTGGTACTGTCTACTACTTAACTGTTACAGGTCCAGAAGTGGGTACCGTGGCCATTAGGTTTATTTTGCTTTCTTTTGCAGGTCATTCTGTATCAGGCTGGACAGATGTTTGATGGTGCTCCCCGGTTCCACGGTAGGGTAGGATTTACAGGCACGATGCCAGCTACCAATGTCTCCATTTTTATTAATAATACTCAGCTGTCAGATACAGGCACCTATCAGTGTTTGGTCAACAACCTCCCGGACAGAGGAGGCAGGAACATTGGGGTCACTGGCCTCACAGTGTTAGGTGAGCGACAGAACAGTTCCATGCACCTTGAAATTCCCGTGTGAGTCTGCTGTCAAGCATGTTTGCTTCTGCCTTTACTTCTGCACGGTCTGCTTGTGTTCCTGTCTTTTCTCTCAGTTCTCTCTCACCTTCCTTGACCTTCTAACACAGTCTGTCCTCTGCTTCCTTCATTAGACAGTCTCTCGGACTTCTCTAATGGCATTTTCTAAAGGTGGATGCAGGTGGAATGAAATACTATTGGAAGTGGCCTCTCTCCTTAAACTTCCACAGGGCAGAAGCTTCTGTTGAGAGCAAATTAAATCACAAATTATTTATTGCCGTACAAAGCCGAGGTTTCTGCATGTATGAGAAGTAATACTCCTGTTGCTTGATGCCTGTGCAACATGGATTGGGAGCTCCACAGACCTCAGCTGGCCCCTGTTGTACTGAGGAATTTTTAATAACACTTCCTTGACTATTCTCACAAGTACCTTTGTTTGAACAGTTTGTCATAATATCACCCTAATTCTGAGACCAAATAGATTTAAGAGCCTCGTCCCATAAGACAGTGAACAATGCAAGGTTTGGATTAAAATTTAGATTTCCTCATTCCAAATGCCACCCACTCTATTGCATGACACTGCTACATTGTGTCATACTAAGTTGTGCCCACTTCAAACATGTTAGATTTCTCAATTTTCCTAGCTATAAAATAAAATACTGCCCTCTAAATGAATATTGGTGGTACAAGTGGCTAAATTTAGTTTCTTTGAGAAGATGGAGAAAGTACTCGAGAAGGGCAGTGGTCCTGATCCTTCTCCATCCTTCTGGGGCTCAGAAGCTGCCTCCTGGTCCTCCTCACATCCCTCACCCCGCTTCTTTTCCTCCCATCACCCCTGCAGTTCACCAAAGGTGGGATTCTTGTTTTGTCTCTTGGGGCGAGAATACCCTATAATGCTGGGTGCCATTTCTTCCCAGTCTTTGAACAGAATTAAAAAACTGAAAGACCAGGTTGGAGATTTATTTTCTCAAAATATTATTCATTGTAATATATTAAAATTGTGTAGATTTTTAAATAGTCTGAGTACTGGATTCAGCGAACTGCTAGAATTATGTATTATTATGATGCATGTACCTGTTGAGTTAGATAGTTGGCTTCTTTTATTATTTATTTCTTAAAGGAAAAAAGACTCTTTTTTATAATTAATGTTATCTCCAAAGAATTACCTTGCATTTTTTCAGAATGTCACAGTGGCAACGTCAAAAAGGGTAAACCAGGAAGACTGTCTGCCCATCACAGTGGTTAGGGTTCTGAGATTTTTATTCTTTCCCACTTTCATTGTGTTCCCTTTCCCCACTTTCTTTCTTTCCTAATTCCTCTGAATATTCTGCATTCATTTGTAATTCATTTGTGAAAGGGTAAATGTGTGTCTTGAAAAGTAGCAGTTTAAATGCATCATTATTTATACTTAAACATTCGGTGTTTCAATGTTGGAATTTAAGCCATGGATTTATATTTCTGTTGCTTGCCTTTTACTAGTGCAAGTAACCACTTACTATTTTTTTTTACTAGTGTTCTTTTCTGATATTTATTTTTATTTTATGTGATTTTATCTATCTGAATGATTGTAATTGTATAAGACAGACATTATTGGATAGTGACGTCCAGGGCATCGCTATCAGCTTTATCCTAATTTAACATTACTCTGTTCTCCCTGCATGAAACAGGATTTGGCATAGGTGTAAAAGTATGCCCATGTGGGGTTTTCTTTTTTCCTGTAAAGCGATGAAAGCTTTGCTAAGGTGGTCTTAGCCAGAGGTCAGCTGGAAAGCTGGGGCTTCTGTTCCTTGAAAGTCTCTACACGCAGACTTTCAGCAGGGTTTTTAAAGCCAGCATGTTGTATGAATGGAGGATCTTAGGTTTTTTTTAGAAGCCGCAGAGTGAATCCAAGACCGTAAGATGTCTTGACAATACAATACACGTGGGTCATTCTTTTTCATATTTGCTCCTGCAGGCTAGAGTGGCATGCCCAGTGCACTGCCCTAGCCCAGGAATTAGTGTGTGATTGTCCTCTGGCTTCAGCTGTGGATTGTCTCCTGTGTGATCCCAAATCAGTGTTACCTAGGCCTAGGGTGCTGAGACTTGATGTCTGTTCTTCATTCCTTGGCTCAGAGCAAATGTGTACCTTATTGCTTCCTTTTCCTATTATAGTTCCCCCTTCTGCCCCACACTGCCAAATCCAAGGATCCCAGGACATTGGCAGCGATGTGATCCTGCTTTGCAGCTCAGAGGAAGGCATCCCCCGGCCAACTTATCTTTGGGAGAAGTTAGACAATACCCTCAAGCTACCTCCAACAGCTACTCAGGGTATGTACAGCATTGCTTAACCCTTCCTTTTTGTTTTTAGGGAAAATTGTAAGGTTCGTCAAATAGTCAACTTTAGTTGAGTTTGAGAAAACTCTGTAAATGCTCAAAAAGCTTTCCAAGTCATTTTATGTCTTTAACTTTAAAGGAAAATGTTTTCTTTCCCTTCTCTATGCTGCCTTTATGAAGTTCTGCGCGTCACTAGTGCCAACTACATACCGAAAAGCTGTTCTGTCAGCTTGGAGATATAAAATAGCTAAGCGGTAGCTTCTTTGAGTTAACACCAAGACCGACCTCGACATTTGTGTCTGGAAACCCCAACAGGTGTCGATTTTAGGGTGAGAAACATCTGCACAGCTGAAAGAGGATTAACCCTGCTTCCACCCTCACGTCTGCTTAGAGAAGGAGCAGGAAAGAGAACAGGAGCAGGGCTCTGGGCCCGGCACATCTACCGACTGATCACACTAGACACGGGAAGATGAGGCGGCCTGAGTGTCATGGAAATCCAGTTACTGACATTTGATTTGGAGGAAAACATTGTTGAAAACTAAGGAAATTTCATGAAATGAGGAGAAAATGTAGAATTATGTATTAAATCTTACGTTTCAAGAAAACACAGCATCCTAACATGTTGCGTCTGCCCCAATACAGGAAATCTTCTTTGTAGTATTCTCAGGGCAGATTTACAAATCTTAATTTAATATGAAGAGTTGGTGTTAATGTAGAGGCCCCATTCAATCTAAATGAGAACTAGCTTGAGTCATATGGAAGATCCTTGCCTCCCATGAAAAGATCCACACTGGTGAATTTAGATATAGTGAAAGACGGGTTCAGGATGTATGAAAAGCCTACATATTTTCTGAGTCCTTGCAGAACACTGATGGACATTGCTGTCCGCTCTTAACTCACCCAGCCCCAAACTCATTACTTAAAAACAAACAAATGAACAAACAAAACCTTTAATTTGGTAACTTTTGGATTATTTTCATAGTGACTACTGCAATACTATTGTTCTCTACTGATTGTTCATTGCTAAATGTTTCAGCCACACTGCAGGCTAAATAGCTTTTTGTAGACTGACTTGTTAATCTCACTATTGTAAGTGACATACTTAAAATAGCTTCTGTCTTGAAATGCTGAAAAGTGTATTAAAATTCCAGATTTTCCAGTAACTATTTCTATAACAGTGTTACTTTTAATGTAAAATAAAAGGGTTAAAATATCATCTTTAATATCCTCAGATTCCCTGATTGGTACTTTGTAATATTTCTATGGAATAGTGGATCAAATTGGAATTACAAATGAACGTTTATCAACAATGATGTGTCAGTTATAAAGTACTTAGAAATAATTTTTCATACCTCTGTTTCTAGATAAGTACAACTCTGTCATATTTTTTGTTTCTTTGCAACTAGAATATTCTTTGATACTTCAATATATAAGTGAATTTGAAGTCCAGGAATTAAATTTTTGTCTTTTCTAATTCAGTTTCTGGGTTATCAGAATTGGCTTTGAATTACCTTACCTGTCATAATAATAAACATCAAATGAGTCATATTTTAAATTTGAATTAGCTTCTCAATGAGCATCTTAATAAATTAGATTTCAAAAATAATATATATTCCACAATAACTTAGGTTTTTTTCCCAGAAAATGTACCAGTCTCAGCTACAAGTCAAATGTGACATAGTTCCTAATGATTTCCTTATGAATAAAAGTTATCCAAGTATAAAAATATAACAATTACGGAAGTAAATTAAGATGGGAAAAGTCTAGTAATTAGCACGTAGGTTAAGAAATATTATAAGCAGAGTGCTATGGGTTCTTGGGAAAAGAAAACTACTTATAAGGATTAGGCATCAGGAGAAAGACACCATTCTTGTTGGGCTTTGTTGTCTTCAGGCTTTTGTCTGTATTAGCATACCTTTTTTCTTTTCAGTGGTTTTATGTAAATGTTATTTTTTGGTTCTGAAACCTGATTCTTTTAACTCAGAATATACTAAGGACCGTTTCTCAGCTCATAAAAATTTATTCTACAGAACTGATACAGGAATATATTGTTATATGTGGCCCTCTATTTCTGGATATTTAAATTACTTTGAAATTGTAACTTGGATTTAACTTTACCGGAATATATTTCAGGAGGAATTGGTTCTGTAATTTCTGTAAGTGGTTTTGCTTTGTTTTCCTTTTTTTGTTACAAGTGGGGAGCAAATCCAAAGTCTTGTGTATGCTAGGCAAATGTTCTATCTCAGGCCCCAGTAAGAGCTGTTTTAAGTTGTTTCATTTTATTTGGTCCAGAATCTTTAAGAATACAGTGCAACTTATTTAACAAATTGTATAACACTTTTAGAGAATTTACTTTGCAGTCTATTTCTCTAGCAGCAGTCTACACCCCACCTACAGTCAGGTAGGAGGCTTGAAAACTGTTCATTCCTCTTCCTCTCCTTCAGACATCCTGACTTAATTAGTCTGTGGTAGACTCTAGCATTAATATTTTTAGAAAATGTTCCTAATGTGCAGCCAGGGTGGGAACTGCTTGGGTAATACATTTATACTCCAAGAAGGATACCTATCAAGCCACAGAGGTGAGGATTTTTTCCCCCTGCTCTGGAAGGCCAGCTAGTCTCCAAATTATACAGCCTCTTGGCAACCAGGGATTGAATTAAACACGGTTGCTTTTCACAATGCTTTAGTAAAATTTAAGCTCTGCAAGGGAATATGGGGGAATTTAATTAGGAAAAACTCTTTCTGACTAAAACAGTAAGAACAGCCTTCACAACTCTGAAGTACAAGAAGTCTTAAAATTAGTCTTTAAAATTAACGTACATAATGACAGTCAATCTCCTATATCTTTTGCCTTGGTAAATTCAAGGCATAAAATTACACTTATTTTGTTATTAATGGTTAGCAGTTTCTAAAACTGACTTGTCCTCATTGTTCCTAAGAAATACATAGTCTTCATTATTCCATAATTCAATACGGTGAAGGGAAGTAATTCAGTCTGCTTGCTTGTGAATGCTGGGCAGAGTTCACATGGAGAGTGTAGCCTGAGCAGGAGACTGTCTTAACAAGACCTGGACGCCAGTGCTGCCATGTTACAGAGGAGATAGCAGAGGCCCAGAGAGGATATAAGGTCTGTCCAGTTTACTGGCAGAAAGAATTTCCATTCTTTTGCATGAAGACTTAGAAATCTCGATTCTCACTTTTGAACTGCCAGTTCTGTTTCCCTCCACAGTGAGTGTGTTTCCATAATTTTCTCATGGGAGCAGAAAAGTTTCATCACTTACGTTAAATAAATGGGTACTTTTTTCTGCTTCTTGAACATGTTACTTTGACCAGACAAGTCTTTCCTCATCCTGGTTTGCCCTCTAACATAAAGAAGCAAGTCCCATGTCATGTTCAGTACCTCATCTTTAAAAGATTAATTGTCAGCAGTGAGCATAACCAGCAGTATTTTTGTTTGTATATTCTTTCGCTATTTAACCATGTGTGTGTCCACACACATAAATAAGGCCACACAGTCCTTATCCCGTGCAGCTCTTTCAGGAAGCATGTTAGAGAAGGTGGAGAAATCAGTACTACAGAGAGATGTATTTTCAATCTAGAACTCATCATCTAATGGAGAAGACAGATATACAGATAATGTGATTAATGCTGTAAATACAGTATATTTAAAAATTGAAAGAAATACATTCTTTGGAGAGTCCAGGAAGAACTTCATAGAGAGATTCCTGAGCCCAAAAGCATCTCAAATGATAAATTGCTTGACCACTATAATAAAAGTATTATACATGAAGGTAACCATGCATGTGAATTTCTACAAATGTAAAAGTTTGGTATTTTAAAATGAGAAGCTCTATGCAGCTGATATGAAAGTCTGTATAGATTTGGCTAGACAGGATCATGGGCAAGGTCAAGTGCAGATTGTTGGTGAAAGGCTTGTGTAACATGCAAGGAGTGTGGGTGTTATCTTGGAGATTGTGAGTGTTCACAGATATAGAGAATGTCAGAATAGCCAGATCTATATCATGAAGTCAGTGTCAAAAATCTGGGTTAAAAATCAGCAGCTATCTTATGACAGAGAGGTTTTGGTAACAGCTCTATGAGGAAATGAGAGAGCCCAAATTAAGTCCCTAGTGACAGTGATGGAGAAGCTCGATGGAAGGTTAGAATTACAGAGATTAAATTAAGAATCACCAATGTATGAGGCATGATCAGATGTTGGGACAAAAAGTAAGTCTTGGAGGCAAAACAAGGCATCCAGCTGCTAGTTGTGGTGTGTGATTCCATGTAACACTGGTGTCAGGCTATTTGAATATTATATTAATCCAGTGTTGCCTGGGATAACTTACTGGTGGTTTGTAATGTCTGAGTATTTTCCGTAGACTTCAGTTTTTTTCTGAATACTTTGGTGACAGAGTTACAAAAAGACGATGGGAGTGTTACTATGGAATACACTGATACAAAATCAGAAACAAACAGATTTAAATCTGAATTGGCAAAAGCAGTGTCTGTTTCAGTGACAAAACCAAGAGAGGACAAGCAGACAAAATATTTTCATCCCTGAATAAATGACTGAGCAGATATGAAGCATGTGTCTGTATGTTCATCTGGAAGGCATTTGGGGGTGTTTTCCTGAAGGGCACAGGTTTCCCCCAGTTCTCCATCTCTGCTCTAATTCACCCAACATCAGCATAAAAATGAAATGAATTAAGTTTTCTCTATGTGGAGAGCAAACAAGGGCCAAGGTTTCTGGATATTATATTTACTGTCCTTTACATTTTTCCTTAAGAATGACAAAGTTTAAATATTAAGTATATATGATAACATCTTTACATTTTTAAACAGATTTCTATTTGGCATTTGTTTTTTGTTAATGTTATTTTATAATTTTTTAATCATCAGATATCTGTTTCAAGTCAAGATCACTTTTACATGTATAATTTTAAAATACATGAATTCTGAAATAATTTTGTCATAGTATGTTTGTTCAAGTAAAAGTAAATCATGTATATATTATCATATCTTTTTTTGGTGTGGTATTAAGGGTTGACTACATCCCAAGACCTTTTGTAGTTTTCAGGTAGGGTCTTGTACCTTAGATTCTGCCAGGCAGAACCTAAACTTGCAGTACTTATGTCTCACTATAACTGTATCTCTTTTTAACAGAATATTTATGAAACTTTTGCATTAGAAATGATTCATTGTTGGTTATTACAGTCACTCATTACTTAAGTAGGTAAATAATGAAAATGTGGAATATTTTGTTATTTAGGAATTCTTATCTTTCATCCTCAACTCCTGAAGATTAATATTTTGGGGGGACTTTGCAGATACTAGATTTTTCTGGAATTTCTTGACAGATCTTTCTCATCTTTCAGAAAAATATATAAATTTCCCAAGAAATTAATGGGAGAAATTCCCACACGGAGACATTACCAGGTACTATACTAAGCTCATTACCGTGCATTATCTTGTTTGATTCTCACAATAATCACTGATGCATAAGCACTTTGGTAGCTCCAGTTACAAAGGAGGAAGCTAAAACATAGACAAAGAGCAGGTACCATCATCAAGACCACACATGTAATTAGTAAGCAGTTGTGCAGATTTAAATCCAGACTGGTGGGCTCAGGAACACGCGCTCTTAGCTCGTGTATCGCTGACCAGGCAACCAGAAGTGAGATTCTATGAAAAAGAATGGAATTGGAAAGATACTCTGAGATTGGCTTCTTTCTAATTATGAAGGGCACTACACTTAGTACAGTACTACTGTGAACTAAAACAGTGGGGTTTGGTGTCCTTTGAGCTTTCCAAACTATGTAATTCCACACCATTGAACTTGCCCTGTTCTTTAAAAGAAAGCAGATCAAACATACACTTATTCTCTAACTTGATTTCAGCACATCACTTTGGTCCCAGAGCAAGCCCTGTGAATGACAGCCTGAGGAATTAGCCCTGCCAGATTCCGGAGGGCCTGTGGTCTGTCACTCTGTGCTGAAGTGTGGCTCCTGCCCCTGCTTCGCTTTGTCCATATAAACAACCCTGTTTTGTTTCTGGTTTATTCTCCCTTATCAATGTGCCTGTCTCATTCCCTGATTATGCTTTGAGTTAATGCCATCATGGTATGTCAGCCTCATTTAATCACACTTTCTTGTAGCTGCTTGCACATGGTGTCTGCATATACAGAAACAAAGGGGAGAACAGTGAGTGACTTTACCTTTTAAAAATAAGATTTTAATGCAGAGATCTTTTTACCTCTTTGTAATACAACATACTGCTTAGAACAGCTGTTTAAAATTTCTCAAATTGTCTCTTTAGAAATGTCAACAAAATTGCTGGTTTGCTGTGAACTGATCAAATTTTTAGAATTTGAGAGCCTAAGAAAAGAAAAAATCAAAGCAAACAACAGTATGTGGAATTGAGGGGTTGGTTGCCCAGAGATTATGGTTTTCCAGCATGATGATAGTAGGACATGTGTGGAAGCGAGAGTTGGGCAGATGGCTTAGTCTGTAATATTAACAACATTGGAACACTGCAGCGTTAGAAAATATCCCCCAGACTCATCACGTAGAACAACATAATTTTAAATGTCTGCTGGAAAGCCAAGTATACATATGGTGATTTGGGGTGTTGGATTTGGACAGATCTGATTTTGTAGGCCACTGCTACCTGTGTGCTATGTGATCTTGGACAAACTGCCTCCCTACTGTGAGATTTCTCATCTGGGAAAGTAGCAGGTGTAGAACGAACCTTGTTACAAACATTAAATGAGGCCCTTTTCAAACTTTTAGTGTAGTGTGTGGTAGGTAGTAAAAAGAAGGTAGCCCTTGTGATGGAGTGGTCATCTTTATTTTTTAAGCGCCTTTCTGTGTGCTGGGTAATTTCAGAGTTTGGTGATACAACAATTAATAAGAAAAATCCAGTCCTTACCTCGATGAGGTAAGAAGGCCAGCAGTTGCAGTAAATGAATGACGTGCCTGCCGGGGCTGGAGAATGCATGGAGCTGGAGGAGCACATGTGAATGGTGCTGATGAGGATCCGAGAATCCGACAGAGCCCAGGGCAGGAGAAATCCACTGCTCCTGGTGGGGCCTCCCAGCACTGACAGTCCCAGAGTTTACTGTTTTAATCTTAAGGAAAAGGAATTAATGCACAAAGGCAAATCAGTTAACTGTTAAGTGCATTGACTTTGATGTGAACAATACAATTCGAATGTCCAAAATTATGAAGCATCATGTTTTGGATGTATAAGAGATCCATATGAGTTTAACCTTCTAAACGCTGTCATTAAAAAAAGCAAAAGGTGAAATCTCCACCTTCCCTACCCTGTGTATTGAAGTTAACGCCAGCATGTGTCTCATGATTCAGAGTCATTCGTGAACATGCTGATTGTGTTCTGTTAGAAGGCTGGTGGGGATCTTCCAGTGAATTCACTCAGATACTTGCGCCGGCCTCGACTGGTGGTTTTCTCCTCCCTGTTCTGCTAATTTCCCAGGCACTCGTTACAAGGCCTGCCTGTGTCTTCTCCAGAACTCTGTACGCTCCAGCCCTGATGGCACTTGCTTGGCCCATCTATTAGAATTGCCTGTCTTCTTGTCTCGTTAAGGTTTGCCCAGCTCATCATTGTGTCACCAGCTTCAAAAATTACCGAGCGTCGAAGATGGCACTCACCATGTATTTTACATTAAATGAAGGAGTTGATAAAGATGTGCATGTTCTGGCCAGATCTGTTTTCCTTGAGCCCTTTCTGCTTCTGGCTTTGATCTAGATAAAGCTGAAAGCAGCCAGCAGAATCCAGATAGCCAAATCTTAGGTTCTCATAAATAACAACCTAGAATGGGACAGTTCCAAGTGTGGCCCCAGGCTTGTAGAATATGCCAGATTTTTTTGTTTGTTTAGTTTTGTTTTAACTCATGCCCTTGGGAGGCTTTTCTGCTTACTTGTGAATAAACGTGCAGCTATCTTGATCCACTGAAATGACAGCGTGCATAATCCTTCCTGCCACAGGGAGGCAGTAACACCAGATTGTAGGGGTGAGGCAGTCATCTATCCAGTGTCAATTTCTAATGAGCAGCCGTGTAATCTTATTACCCAGCTAAAGCTTCGGTCTCTATCTGTTGAAGAGGATTTATAATAACATTACTGCACAAGGTCACTGTAAAGATTGATATATATTAAAGCTTACCTGGTACTTGATGCATATTCCTAATTGTTAACTTTGCTTTTTATTATGACTGCAAGCCATTTAAACTTTATATGCATAATCAAACTATGCTTATGTTGATGAATTATTTAAAAGTAAACTATGAAAATATTTCTTGGTCCTATCACTGTGTGGCCTTGAAAATGCACTGCTCCAGCCTGCCTCCCCTCTGGTTCCACCTCTGCTCCTACCAAGGCCAGGCTGCTTGGAGGCTGCTCCTAGTGGGGTTTGGGGCTCAGTGGGAACATTGAGGCAGGCCTCTTGCCGCCAGGTGTAGAGCTTCTTTAATGAATGACTTTGGTTCAAGGATTCCCCGTGTGTCTGATGAAAACTTCTATATAACTGTGCTGCAGTGCGAGATCCTTTCTGTCCAGACTAACTCCCTTTCTGCAGAGGTCAGGGCTGCCTTAAGTCTGAGGATCTCCCTCCGTATCCAGCTTTCTTTGCATTTCTCTTACTGGTTTTTTTTTTTAAATAAACTTCATGCTTGTTTTAGTAACTGCTTCTTGGAAAATCTGAGCAAATACAACAGTTGTGGTAGTTGTGGAAGGAAGTAACAAGTTGTACATTAGAGCACAAAGTTGACTTTCCTCCCTCCGGCTAAAGGTAGATATTATTACAGAAACCAGCTTTATGTTACTGTATTTCTTTGGAACTAAAATTTCATGGTATTGAACATAAATTCTCTAGGACACAGATTAGCCGCCCTTGTCTCACAGAGGGCCACTAACATTTAAGACATAACCTGCTAATCTGCAGATTGAATTTTAGGTTGTCTTTGTTAAGGGCAGTCCATAATAATTCAGTTCCACATCTTTAACATGTTATAGTGATTTTAATCTTTAACATTCATGAATCAAAGATTTCTTCCTCCCCCTGAAACAAGAAAGTAGGTAAGTCTTCAATATACCAACTTATTTCTATAGTCTAATGGTGTGCTGATTTCATTGGTTTTCTTATTCATCTCATCAAATCCTCACATGATTATTTTGCAACAGACCAGGTCCAGGGAACAGTTACCATTCGAAACATCAGTGCTCTGTCTTCTGGTTTGTACCAATGTGTGGCTTCCAATGCCATTGGAACCAGCACCTGTCTTTTGGATCTCCAGGTGATTTCCCGTGAGTATATGGAATTACAATGACCACTCTAGGTGTGAAACGCTATGATCTTTATTAAACAGAGGGTTCTGCTTAATTGTTTAGAAGTTTTCTGAAGATTCAACAGCCATTCTTTCGGATTTAATCAGTGTTAAAAATATTTTGTAAATGTCTCTATTTTTTAAGCCTCAGGATTGTTACCATCTTTTGACAAAATATCTTTCTCTTCAGGATCATTAGAATCAAACCTGATTTCATTTCATAGTGCTCTAGCCATAATATAAATTTGCAATGATCTTATAGTTATGGGAAGACCTTTTTGGGGGTCTCCCCTGGTATCTCCTTATTGACCAAATTGTTGAGTGACTATAAGTAATGCAGACACTTTCTCTTTAGTTGAGAATTCTAGCTGCAGAAGGGATTCTGTGACTGGGGTAAGACTGTAAGTTATGCCACCAAGGGCTAAGATTCACTTGAGACACTCAGACAAGTTAGATAGACACTATTTCCCCTCCGCCCCAGCTGCTGCTTTCCTAGAGCTATAAGAATTGTTTAATGGTTTATTCATTCAGTAGATGTGGAGAACCCACTATGCTACTAGGTATATAGAAAGTTCTCCAAGATTTAACTTAATATGGGTGCCATATGGGAGGCGGTTTTGCACGTATAAACAGGTTTGCATGTTTGTACAGTTGTGTGGATATAAAAAATTTCTCCCTTCTTTCTTTAAATATATTTTGCAGCCCAGCCCAGGAGCATTGGACTTATAGCTGGAGCCATTGGCACTGGTGTGGTTATTATCATTTTTTGCATTGCACTGATTTTAGGGGCATTTTTTTACTGGAGAAGAAAAAATAAAGAGGAGGAAGAAGAAATTCCTAATGAAATAAGGTTTGTATGGCAGATAATTTGCTGTGCATAGCCAATGCATATTTCTTTTCATTTTGGCTGTCAGGGTAGCTTTGCTAATCTTGTAACTGTGATGCCAAGGCAGTTAAAGTGGCCAAATGATATTTTGTTGTGTGTTACATTGCTTTTCCTCATAGTAAAGCTGTATTCAGTAAATCATGAAAAATCCAACATGTGCCCAACTAGGAAGAGACAAATGCAGGGATCCCCTGTTTTTTCATAATTCTGGAGTTTTTGGGATTCAGTGACTCCTACACTCAGAAAGGTAGTTTAAAATACATGTGGCCTTTATAATAGGAACATAAAACAAAAAAACCTTTGTGTTTCTCTACATGGACATAGCTATATGGCTTGATGTGATTTTCATTGTCATGGCAAAATACCTGAGGCTGGCTGTTTTGTAAACAAAACAGGTTATTTTGACTCATAATTATAAGAGATGCAAAGTCTGGGTATCTCATCTGATGATGGCCTTCTTGATAGCAGAGTCTTGTAGCATCAAAGAGCATCAAAACAGGCAGGGAGTAAGTGCGTCTCGTTGGGTTCTCTCCCTCTTTTTATAAAGCTCCCAGAATTGATGGGTGCTCTGTCCCAATGACCTTACCTAATCCTAATCACTTTCTAAGGTCTCACTTCTGAAAAGCAGAGTTGGTGAAGTTTTTACCCTAACGGACTTGACAGTGGGTTCAGACTTTAGCACAGGACTCAGAGGAACTATAGAAAAATGATACTTCAGACAAGAATACAAATGCATCCAGAAAAAGTGTCAGGATGATCTTTAAAGAAAAAGTTAATCCCCAAGCATTGTGGAGATTTGAGCCTATGGTCAGCTTTGCAAATGCTCCGATGACCCAGCCTCTGCAGCGTAACATATGCAGCCTTTCAGGCCTTCTGACCCTCACCGCTTCCTCCTCCCCGCCGACACTCTGCTCACTCTGTGTTCTATTCTGTTCCACAGCTTCCTTTGCCTCAGGATCTTTGCTCAGTTTAATGCTTTCTTTGTCTTTCCCTTTCATCCCAGCTCTTTACTCAGTTTCTTGAGCAGATTCAAAATTTATCTAAACATCACCTCCTTACAAAAGTTGGTGTTAGCCTCTTGCCATACTTTTCAGATGCTAATGTTCTTGCATTGGCTGTCACCCCACTTGACTTCCTAGGTTGTGTGTGTGTGTGTGTGTGTGTGTGTGTGTGTGTGTGTGAAGCATCTAGTAGTATGTATTCAATAAATCTTAAAATAAACGAATTAGCTTCTAATTTAATAACTTCTTTAGCTCTTGTAACTCTTAAAGAGTTTGGGCTGGATGCAAGGATAGATTCTATCCCTGAGTAACGTCACAGCAGAAAACTTCTCATCAACATACTGCTGTGATTACTCAAACCCTAAAGCAGTAAAAGCAAATACTCATCATTCCATGAAGTTGTCCATTACCTATAGCTTGGTTTTCTAGCTGTTTTATGGCAACAAACAGTGGATTTCTTTGTGGGCTGTTTTCCGGTTTACAGGTAAAAGATGCACATATGTTTGTTTGCAAATCATGCATGTGTGTATGTATGTATTTATGTATTTCATTTGCATTAGAAGAAACTGTCTTTGAGCTAGCTAGTATTTCCTGTTTTACTCTTGAGGATGGAGCAGCTGAGCAGAAGTCTCCCTGGCAGTGGTCTCACACAAAGTGAATGCCAAAGCAAATGCCATTCGCGGCTGCTTCCTTTGCCTCATGGTAGAAGATTTGTTTTTTGGATGTGAAAAGAAAAAGTCTTGGGGAGGAGGGTAAGCTCAACCTCAAGTAAATCCTAACGACTTAAAACTCACTTCTTTTCAGAGAGGACGATCTTCCACCTAAATGCTCTTCGTCTGCCAAAATGTTCCACACGGAGATGTCCTCCTCGGAGAACAACACGCTGACCTCTTCCAATACCTACAACAGTCGATACTGGAGCAGCAACCCGAAAGTTCACGGGAACACAGAGACATTCAACCACTTCGGTGACTTGCGCCAGTCTTTCTCCCTCCACTCAGGCAATGCCAATATCCCATCCGTCTATGCCAACGGGAACCATCTGGTCCCTGGCCCACATAAGACTCTGGTAGTGACAGCTAACAGAAGCTCATCACCACAGATCACGCCCAGGAACAATGGCTCAGTCAGTAGGAAGCCCCCACCTCCACACACGCACTCCTACACCATCAGCCAAGCAGCACTGGAGCGAATTGGTGCAGTACCTGTCATGGTGCCAGCCCAGAGTCGGGCAGGGTCCCTGGTATAGGATAGAAAGGGGATGTTGTGTTTAGAAGAAAATAAATGGAATACCTCAGTACAGGGGGAGGGCGGGGTGCGCAGGTGCTGGGAAAGATGCACTTTCCTTATGATTCTACTAGTAAAAGCACAAAAAGAAGGCAGTGCTGTTTCCTGGCCACCACGCTGTGCAACCTGGTCTGGAGTGCTCTGTCCTGAAGATCTGTTTCCCCACCATGGGTGTCCTGGGTTTCTATTCAGAGAGCTGCATCTCAGAGATGTGCCAAGCCAAGGGGAAAGATCCAAGAGCAGAATAGCACTTAAAACTTAAACTGTACTGCAAATGGGCTGCTTCTTTAATTCATGCCTAACTTGATAATTTTCAAGAGACTGAAGTGCCAGATGAAGTTTAAATAATAAAGGTATTTAAAACTCTAGGTGTCTTTAGGAAAAACAGAGCGCAACCCCGTGATGTCTTCTGCCCCTTTAGGTCGAGGGCTTAATGGCATAAGTGTTTGATATTGATCCCAACAGGGCTGGCTCTTTTATCATAGAATCAGAACTTTTTACACAAACAAAATTCCATGAGAAATGAGGGGAAACAAAGGAAACTTCTTTGAGAAACTCCTCGTATTTATTATTTATCTCTCGCTTCCTGAACCATGAATTTCATATTTGGAATTTTGCTATATTGACAGATTCTTGCCTGTCTGCATTATTCTAGGATCTGTTACAGATCCATGGCAATTTCTGTTCATTATTTCCTGTGAAAATTTTTTAAAAGAAAACTTACTACTTTAAATACATGAGAGACATAGGGCTAGGAAGGAAAAGACCCACCAGCTAGTTCAGCAGCTGTACTTAGGCCCGCAGGAGGCCCTTCACACAAGTGCTAGGTTCTGTGGTCAGCAGGCAGGCAGGTGCGAGGGACCCCAGCCTCGCCTGACAGAGTCACCTCCAGAGCTCCTGTTGTTGTACTAAGAGGCTCTTGGGGAGGGCAGCACGTGAAGCTTTTTGACAGGCAGAAGTCAGTATGTTGTCACAGGAAGGACAGGAATAGTTTGTTGCAAACTAATTCTTTTTGCAAAGGAGATAAAACAGGAATTAGAGTATCTCCCAGTGAACTCCCTCGAAGGTCTGCCCTGGACTTGACAGCGTAAGTGTGCAATTTTGCCCCAATCATTTTACATCACTATGAATGAATTCCTTTTGTGATTAGTTACCTGGCTTGGCTGGCCTTGCAGTTCACCATATTCATTTACAAACTCTGCCCTCCACTTCGTGCTACAAGGATCTGTCTGTACCCGTGCTAGTGACTGTCGCGCCTTAATCACACGTTAACCCATAAACGGTTCCTTCACACATCTATTTCCTGAACTGTTTATAGTACTGATCCTGAGGTTCACTATGAGCATCTTTTCTTCCCTCAGCACTCCAACCCCCTTTGCCCACCATGGTTTTTACCTTGCCCTGCCAGCATAGTGGCTTCCCGTGTCTTCTCAGTTATTTGACTTCAAGGAAACAGCTACAGCAAACACTGTCTTTCCAAAAGGGCCGGCTCAGACCCTACCCCTCGCAGCCATGTTTATGTTGATAAGAAACTGAATTTATCTTAGCGTACTTACTTTTTCCATTTGATCTTGACTTTGTAAAAAATTTAAATAAATGAATGTCTATACTTTTTATAAAGGAAACTGAAAATACCATGTCACAGAGAAGAGACTATCGGCTGTTGTTTAGAAAGCATTTATCTTGCATTTCTTTATTCTTTCTAATTATCTAAAAAACAATAAAAAGTTTATTCATGTAAAAGAAGTTGTCATTAATTGTCATCATGCTGATATATGATTTTTTAATTTATCATCTGCCTTAGTTTTCATGCATTTTTTCATTTTGTTAATCATGTTAGTGAGCATGTAGTATTTGAAAAATTGCTTTAACTTTCTCTTACTATTAGAAATTTAAGTTAATTCAGATTCCCACATAGATGATTGAAGTAATGATCCTCTTCATACCTTGATCTGTTTTTATATTTCTTGGTCTGAAAGCTCATGAAGACTGGCTGTGGCTGCTCTTTTCCTCATGGAATCTTTACCACCTACCACAGTGCCTACCACGGTGTTGAGTGTATAAATGACTAATAGTGTCTAAATTGATACTGCCACGCCAAGCTAGGGATGTGATTGTAGCTCTTGATATGTATTGGATCACACTTTGCCAGAAGGAATGTAAAATATTGTTTTACTTTTTTTATTTTGAAATAATGTTTTTATGCAGTTGTAAGAAATAAGAGATTACAAATACCCTTCACTTGACTTCTACCAACAGTAACATCTTGTATGACTTGTATAATTTTACAAAACAGCATAGTTACAATTCATACTTTTTTCTGATTTCAGCTATTGTGTTTGCACATTGCATGCGTGAACATTTAATTATATACAGTTTTGTCTTGTGTAAATTCATGTGACAGCATTTGACATTTAGTATTCCATGGCAAGTTACAGTCTATACAAATGTTTAAATGTTTTCTCTTTAAATCTCCAATCCTTGAAAAGCACCACTCTGTTCTACATCTGTGTAATTTCATCATTGTGAGAATGCTGTATAAATGGAATAATGTATGTAACCTTTGAGAACTGGCTTTTTCTCACCCAGCTTAATGTACTTGAGATCCGTCCAAGTTGTCGCATGTATCAGTAGTTGTTTCTTTCTTACAGCTGGATGATATTCCATGATACGGATGTATGAGAGTTCTTTTACTCATTGAAAGGTATGTAGGACTTAGGAGTTGTTTCTAATTTTTGGTGATTATGAGTAAGGTGATGAAAACATGTATGGCTGGGTTTCTGTATGAACTACATTTTTGTTTCACTGGGGTAAATGCCTAGGAGTGCATTCCTAGGTTATATGCATGTTTAGTTTTGAAAGAAAAAAAGCACTCTTTTTTTTCCAGACTTGTCATATAGTTTTACACTTTGTCCAACAAATATCTGCAGTCCAGTTCTCTGCATCCTTAGCTGCATTGGGTGTCATCGTTCCTTATTTTTAGCCATTTTGATGCGTATGTAATGATACTCCCTTGTGATTTTAATTTGCACTCTCCACTGGCTAATGATGGCCAGCATCTTTTCATATGTTTGTGTGTCATCTCTGTGTCCTCTTTGATGTAATGTTTTTTCATGCCTTTTATCCATTTCCTGGATAAAATTTATCCTTTTATCCATTTTTAAAAATGTTTTTGCAGTTCTGTTTTGAAAGATATTATATACTTTAAATGCAACTGTTTTGAATATGTTACTTAAAATATTTTCTCCCAGTTTATAGTTTGTCTTTCCATAAGTCTTTCAAAAAGCACTAGTTTTACTTTAGAGGTTTTACTGGACACAGTGAGTTACCTGTAATCCCAGCTCCTGCCCTTGGGAGGCTGAAACAGGAGACTGTGTGTTCCAGGCCAGCCTTAGCAACAGAGACTTTCCTTAGAAAATTTTTTTACTGTGTGGTTTGTTTCAAATGTTTAAAATAATAGGTGAAGTTCAGGTTGTGCTTTATCTATTTGTTTGCATTGCCTATGGAAGTCTGTTTGCTCTTTGTCTTTCTTGTAGTAAATGGCTTTGCATTTTTGAGTAATGTCATTAGGTGTATTTATGGGAATCTCCTAAGTTCTCTAGCTGTTCCATGGATCTTTTGGAAATCTCTCCACTAATATCCTGTTGGCCACTGTGACTACTTGGAAAGTTCTACCAGGTAGTAAAATGATTGCTCCCACTTAATTCTTCTTTTATAGTTTCACTTATTTGAGGTCTAATAACTTCATAAATTTTAGAATAAGGTGCTATGTGTACAGAACACTTTGCTATTTTCATAGGATTTTCATTGACCCTGTAGCATCAGTCCGGGAAGAGTATCTTTACTATGTTGAACCTTCCAGTTCATGAACAGGATCATCTCCACTCATTTAAGTCTTTGGTTTATTTCACCAGTATTTGGAAGTTTCATGATAAAGATATATGTATGTGCTTTGTTAGATTTATGACTGATAATTTCATCTTTCAAAGCAATCGTGAGTACTGCACTTTGTTTTATATATATTTGTTGTTAGAAAGTTAAGATGTGATTTTTTTAGCTACTTTACGTTCCTCAGTAGTTTTAGAAAGAGTTGAACTGCCTATTTCCTCTTTATTGAGGTTTAATAGTTTGTTTATTGAGATATTGATCCATTTATTTGGCTTGTCAATTTTGTGAGTGTGAATTTTTTTCTATTGTAGTAGGAGTAAGATCTGTAGTGATATCCCTGTTTAATTCTTCATGATTTGTGCTTTCTACATTTTTCATTTTTGTTTTTCTAGAAATTTGTCAACTTTATTGACTTTTCTAAGCAGAACAGATTTTTGTTTCTTTAAAAATTTCCCCTTTATTCAATTTTTATCTTTTATTATTTCCTGTCCTCAAATTGTTTTGTGTTAAATTTCATTTTTCTTCTTGGAGTGGAAACATAGTTTATTGATTTGAAACTTGCTCGCTTCCAGTGTAAATATTTAAGGCTATAATTTTACACTCATGACTGCTGTAAACATGCTGTGTGTCCGTTTTCATTAAATTCTACCTATTTTTAACTTTCATCTAAGTTCTTTAGAAATGCATTATTTAATTTCCTAGTTATTTACTTTTTTTTTGTCTTGTAATCTCTAGATTGGTGTCATGGTCAAAATATTCGATATGATATTAATTTTTAAAATTTGTTAATGTTTGTTTCAGGGCCTTTCTAGAAAAAGATTGATGTTAGCATATATTCCATGGGTTTTTTTTAAAAAAAATATTCTGATGTTTCTGGGTTGAGTGAGTGACTAACCAACCACTCAGTTTAGTATATCAAGAAGATTCTCTTAGATGATTGTGCTGGGCCGCTTTAAAGTCTTACTAGCTTTTTAATTGCTGCAACCAGGGTGGAGTCGTGAACTATAATTATGATTCATGCACTGTATTTCTTCTATGCTTGTCAGTTCTGGAAACATAGATTGTGAGGCTGTCTTTTTTGGTGTTCATGTGTTCGTAGGACCATTATGTCTTCATGGCAGAGTAATATTTGTATCCTTGTAAATGTCCTGTTTGTTCTACTAATTTTATTTATTCTGAAGTCCACTTTATCTAACATTAATTTTTACCCACTTCTACATTTTCAAAATTAATGTTCAAATGGTATTACCTCTCCCATTTCCTGTTCCAGCATTCCCACATTCCAGTGCCATTGTATCTGAAGTTAGTTTCTTGTAGGCAGCATATTGTTGGCTCAGATTTTTGTATTCACTGGCAGTGTTTACCTTCTAATTGGTATATTTAGGCAATTTATATATAAGGTAATTATTGATGTCTTTGGGCTTAAATCTGCCATTTTATTTTTTACTTAGTGTATTTTACCTTTGTTTTTCATTATTTTTTGCTCTCCTTATATGGGTTTCTAAACAATTTTTTAGGATTCCATCTTGATTTGTTTACAGTGTGTTTCAGTATATTGTTCTGTAGAGGGGTTTTTTTAGAGTTTTTTAGGTATTAAAATATTGAAACAATGTATCAGTCTTTTTGTGTGAGCATCTTGTGATTTTGAGTGAAGTATAGAAAGTGATATATGTCCTTTTGACCTCATTCTTTTTAATCTCTTTATATGATATATAGTTTTTGTTTGGGTAATCAAATGAAAACTCTTGAAGATAACTGCATTGTTACTTCTTTTTGTTACTTCTTCCTGATGGTCCAACATTACTTCGTTTTTTTCATTCCCTGTTTGAAGACCTTGCTTTAACCAATCTTAAGCTAAATGTATTTTAGTAAAAAATTCACCAGGCTTGTGGGTTGTAGGTGGGGATGGAGGCTCATCTTTCCATTAAAATCAGGGAGAGGGAAGCAGAATGTCAACTACCCTGCCTTATATCACCTGTCACACAACTAAATCTTCCTGTACCACAAGTGCAATCCAAACACTCTGTTCCCCATAAATTCTCTTTTTCCCCACAATCTCCCAGTATCAAAAGTCAATTCTAGTGAGAAATGAAAGCTCCTTTTATGATCTGTAACATTCAGTATCTGTAAGGGAATTGTTATAGTTTGTATTATGTTTCTCTTATTTGTGTATGTGATGTATCTTTCCATGTTTGATCCCTGAATATATGCTGAACATTGTTATAGGAGCCAAAAGTGGATAATTAGACATAGACCATGTTTTCATGGAGCTCATATTTCAGGAGGGATGTGGCCTGTAAGCAAATAACTAAGCAGTATTTGAGTGGATGTTTAAGCAGGCTAGACAGTCTCTTCTGTACATACTATGGCTGTCTTCATAGCTGTTAGCATATTGCTTCATTTGGAGAAAGTGTTTTAAGAACGTGAAATTCACAAAACTAAAAATATGCGATTAGTCTCTGAACTTCAGTATGAAAAGTGGCAGAAAATTCCCCAACCAAGGCTGCATCAAAGTTACTTACCTAGGTGGCAAATGATGTCACATTTTTGTTTAAAAAAGCTGTAGAGATGTAAATGCAGTGGTTCGAAAGACTGCTTTGTTAAGTAATTGTGAGGTGCTTTATGTAGAAATAATCCTTTTGTGCTGACATGGCAGGCACTGTTAAAAATGAATTTCCGCTAAACATTTAGTCTCATCACAGTACTAAATGAAAAATGGCATCAGTCATATTTTTTAAGTTCAGAAACTAAAGCTAAGAATGGTTAAACAACTTGTATAAAGCAGTGAGTAGTCTGCCAATCATTTTCTCAGTAGATATTCCCAGCCAACCAATGTCTGAAAAGAAAGATCTGGGATCTTTATTGTTTGCCTTCAGATAGGCCTCTACAATTCATTTAACTTGTGTTAGGTGAAGTAATTCTGAAGTTCCCAGAAAATGTTGAGAAATAAATTCTAGCCAGAGAAAAGGTGACTTGTAAATTTTCTGTGTATGTAATTATTTATAGCTCTTCCTCACAGCTCCTTTCTGAACGTATTATTATTTTAGGTTTACCTAAAATAATAGGGCACAACATCCTCAATCATAAGACATTTAAACAAGAGACAAAACCTTAGAAAAACAAGCATGTGTGCCTATTGTATATTTAATACTGGATAGCCGATAACTGGTTAGTTTTGACAACTCTAATAATGAGTAGATTAATTAACTTACGATATTTATATGGAAGCCACATTTCTTTAGGGTTCATTAGTGGCTCCCCAAGTTCATCAGATTTGTAACAGTTATGCATTTAGTCTCTGGACAGAATTGCATACCCATTTATATGTAGAAAATTTCAATTTCCCTGACATTGGACATTACAAACCTCTTTAAGGTGTAGTTTTATCTACAAAATAGTATCTACTATAGTAGTAACAACCTTTGAGATTGTAAGGACTAAATGAAATATTGCACATAAAATGAGCATGGCGACTGGCCATAATAAACACTTGGTATTTACCATTATTAATAGTAGTTCAGAAGCTTTCAATTTTGAGGCAGTAGTGCAAGTCATTACACACTCAATATTCTAGCTCTTTTTGCCAGATGAACTATTTGAGTGCTACTACATATGAAATAGCAGTTTGGGAGTCTTTATTTAGGAGAAGGGAGAAGACTTGGTAATTACTGTCTGTCCAGTGAGCCCCTAGTTTCCTTTTTTGTTTTTTCCCTCACATTTTGTTCCTGCACAGCGTACATTTATGTTCTGATCACCGTCAATTTTAAGTCACTGAGGAAAATGAAGAGGGTGGGGAAACACCAACCTTTACGCAGCACCGTTGTACGCCAGACAGCGTGCTAATCACTTTGTATGTATTCCATCTGCTCCCGAAGACATGCAGGTTAGTGTTATGGTAATTTTACAGATGAGGAAACTGATGTTTACTCAGGTTAAGCTCAAGGTCACAAAGCTAGTTAAGTTTCGGAGGCACAGGAATCCTCATCTGACATCACTGCCTCTCCACTAAGATACCTAACAAGGGACAAGGTGCTCCTCCAGCTGCAACCCTTGACTCCCAGTCACCCTTGACAATTTCTGACTCTGATTTCTAGATCATTTGAGTAATTTGTTTCATATCCTCAAGAGTTTTGAGTCTCCCTTCTTAGTTCCCATACTTTAGGGAGCTTCCCAGCCTTTTAATTCTTTTTCATCAGTTTCCTAGGGCATTTACAATTTGCATAAAGCTCTAGTTGCCTGGCTGCCTTGACAGAGGATGAATTTGGGAAAGTTTGCTTAGGCAAGAGGCTTTGAGGGGGACAGGAGGTCTCTGAGGGCCTGTGGGATACTGGGAGAACACTGGACGAGGTAGAATGCTCTTGCTCATCTGGCTCCTGAGTGCCATTCCCAACTCCATTACGTTCTAACTGATCCAGGCAAGCTCTTTTGTCCCTCTGTGGCTAGAAGACCAGAGAGCACATAACCCTGTGTTAGAGCACTATGCGGGGGAGCAGGGGCTTTGTTCTTTCAGAGTGGAGTCATTATTGGTTATTTTGTGTCATGTTTTGAATTTTATGAGGAGAAAACAGTTCCATTGAACAGGCTAGAAAAGATAAAAAAAGATCAAGGTCTCATGTTAAAAGCGTGTGATCTTCCTTCCCCACAATCTCCCAGTATCAAAAGTCAAGGCCTGCTACTCCACCCCCACCCCAATCCTGTGTTAGAATGTCAGTGTGGCTGAGATTCCCTGAGAACCAATCTGTAGTGTAGAGAGCACAGCCCACAATGCCTGGAGAGGAGAAGTCAATTTACCAGTTGGGTCAGGTGGGGAGTAGGGTAGCCCGGAGGCTTGACTGCCTCCACACAGCATTCACCAGTTTCTCAGTCCCACCACCAGGGCCAAGTCTCTTGAATCGTCAAGAGGAGCCAGAGCTTTATTTGTGTACGAAAGCAGTTAACTTAAAAGAAAAGATAAAACCCATGTGTGTCTGGAGTCCTAGATTTTCAATCTATCCTATGGCGAAGACATGTTGCATAGCCTCACGCTGTGATCTAGCAGCGAACAGAATAGTATCTGGTGACCAGACGTGGGCACTGTTTAAAGCATTTTCCATTTATTAACTCACAATAATCTTCACAATAATTCTGTAAGGTGGGTACTGCTATCGCATGTATAGATGAGGACTTAGATTGAAGACAGTAAGCAGGCACCAGCTTTCACCTGTAGATAATCTGTATCTCAAGTGTGCTGCAGGATTTGCTGTGTTTGTGCTCACAGAGGAAAGGTACATTTCCAATCACTTTAGGATTTAGAGGAAAATCTGCATGATTCAGAGTATGTGTGCAGCCTTCTCCCTTGTTCTCTTCTGAAAACTATCTGAACTTCTACTTGGAGAGGAGGGGAGGAGCTGGCTTGCTCATCTGACTGTTTGAGCAAGGCCTGCCAGAAGTACTGGACCTGAAAGCCCTCATTGTGTGAGCCTGGCCACTTGGCCCCTCCCCCAGCCCAGGAGCAGTCACGAGCCAGTCTTGAGCCTCCACAGATCCAGGAGCCCAGGCAGGAGATCTCCTCATTAACAATGCATTGATTTGTGACTGCATTTTTATAAAAAGAACAGCTTTAATTGTGGCCTCTGCAGCCTTTATTTTGTGTGTGTGTGTGTGTGTGTGTGTGTGTGTGTGTGTATTTGGTTACTTTCAAGGCACTGAAGAGGAATTAACTTTTAGATGGGTAGAAGGAATCCAAATGTGTTGCTGCTAGCACTCCCCCTCCCCTTTGGAGGATGAAAAGAATGTTAAAATTCAGGGTAGGTTATCAGGAAACAGAGTTGCTTCTCAGTTGATAGAACACAGCCAGGAGGAGGAAAATCTTTCACCTAGCTCTGACTTTAATTATTTCTTATGAAGCAAAAGCTTCTCTGTCTTCTCTGAAAAAGAAATAAAAACTTCCATTTCAGGCTTGCACTAGGAAACTCAGGATTGTGAGAGGAAAACCGAACTAAGTAGAAACGCGCAGAGAGATGGAGGGCTTGGACGTCACGCTGCCCTCTGAGGAAAAGGAAATGACCGTGGCATGTGACACTGTCCACATACATCTGGCTCCGTCTCACTTCCCTTCCATGAGAGGAGTATGCGTTTCCCTGAGGCGTTGCGGAGCAGGTGTCCTCGGTTCCCCTCCAGCCCCATGTGCTGCTTCTGCCCTAGACACTGCTCAGAAAGGGAGCTGCTTAGAGAAGGCCATCTGCTGGACTGCTGGCCGGGAGGAGGGCGGTGGTGGACAGCTGTCTCTGTGATTCTTCTAGCTTGGCAAATACCTGCTTTTGTTTTATCTGTGTACTTAGTGATTAGGTTATACTTACAGGAAGGCTAAATCTCCCGCTTCCCATGCACCTGTGGCCACTGCCAGCGCCTCCGTATTGAATCCAGGCTGTGTGTTCACCTTAGCATCCTTCCTCTCCTCTCCATCTCAAGTGCTTTTCCCTAGCCTTTATTTGCCTGTCATGATGGGTCTCTAGCAGGACTCACTGACTTCCAGACAGTTGCTGATTGAAACTGCGATACATCTCTGCTCTTACATTTCTTTAAACAGCCCCTCATGGCTTCCAGAAAGACATTTAGTTTATTAAAAAAAAAAAATTACCGAGGGCAAATCAATCAGTATTTCTGGGGGTGGGAGGTGTGAGTCAGGTACCGATAGCTTTTAAGGCTGCACAGCAGTGCGTGTTCTTGTTAATAACCAGCCCAGAATACCTAGATTGCTTTACACTCACACCAGGACCCCATGATCTTGCCTTGGTCGGTGGGTTAGTCCCACTCTGTAACCAGTTTACCTGCTGTCTCATCCTACCAGTATGTCCCCTGAAGACACGCTTTTCTCTCTGTGTGCCCCACTGCTCCTACCAAGAAGGCTTGGACTTGTGAGAATTCACCTATACTCTGGGCTCAGGTATCAGCTTCTAATAGAAAACATCTCTCTCCCTCTCTCTCACCCACCTCGCCCTCCATCTCAGTCTCCTCTCCTCCCCCTCTTCCCACTGTGTATCCTAACAGCTATCATCTGCTAAACTAGTGCATTTATTTTTTGAGGTGTTTGCCTTCCCATGATATATTTGGAGAACCTTTGCATTTTAAGTACTGAGAACATAATATCGCTAATACTTATCTATTGAATACTCTGAGTACATTTTACAGTTAACCCAAGAGGATAAAGGAGTCCGGCACTGTCTGACTCTCATGCTTTTGTTTTCTGCTTCCTGCAAGCAGTTGTGACATAGGAATACTGAGCAGAGTGTGGCTCTGAGAACCACTCTGGCTCCTAGCCATGCCCAGAGAACCGTCCTAGTGTATTCATATTTTTACAGGTATTAAAATCAGACTCTGGAGATAGTTGATATCTTGTATTTTATCTCTTAATGTTATATTAATATATTCTGTTATTTTAAATATTTATGTAGCTATGGAATATTCCATTATATTATTATCATATTTTTAAATCTAGTGTTTTTCAAACTGTGGCTCAAACTCTACCTAGTGGTAGGGTTCGTGGGTAACAATCAACACTTTTTAAAAATTGAAATTGGATACACTGTCTAAAGGAAAGGTAAGTTTTATCTGATGAAGGCTTTATATATACATATACACAAATATGTGTTTGGTTTATGCATGTAAATAAACAGTGTAATTGAGATATAATGCACTTTGAATTTCCTATTGATGTATTTATAAGCTACTGTTTAACACATTCTTCTACAGGATATGAAAACATTTTAGATTATAGTTTTTTTACTGTCATAAATAACATTTCCATGAATTTCTTTATGGATAATTTTTTGAGTTTTATTTGCAATATTTGTTTTTTCTAGGGAAACTCTGGGTCAAAGCGTATTTTTAGCCTTCTGCTATTGGTCGGTAAATTATTGTCTTGAGGGAGGAGGGAAATTATTCTACCAATGTCGTGCTAACCCTAACCCTCAGGTGGTGACATTTCAGAATCCAGCCCTGACTCATAAACACTCAGGTATCAGGGGAAGGAGGAAAGCAAGACTCCAGACAAGGACAGCACAGTATTCAGAGAAACTGAGCTGGGGCTGGTAGAGGTGTCTGCTAACTTTGAGGAACAGAGGGTGGTGCTGTGCGCGGGTAGCTGTTGAAAAAGAGCAAGGGTATGGTAAAATAGTCTATTTTCAGAGTTCCGGGGTTTTAACGTGCTGCTAAATATTTGGTCTTTATTCTTTGACAACTGGAACACCACATTTTGAAGTGGTGTGAGAAGATGCCGCCTATGTTATAGACAAAATGAAAGAGGAACCAAGCTTTGGTTGTCTGTAGAAGGCTATTTCAATAATTAGGGTAGCAGATACTGAGAAACCGAGGTCGGAAAAGTGGGCGTTGAAACAGCACTGGGTAGAAAGCCATCTCTCACATAGAATCAGAAGGACTCGTGACTCTGATTAGGGCTGGGGAAGCAAGCAGTGAACGATGGCTTGGGGCGTGATAGGTGGCTGGGAGTTTACAAGTAACCTGCAGAAGAAATGCGGATTCATTTTGTTTGAGGACTGGGATGGTGATTCTGTGGCTCATGGTGACACAATGGAATTCAGTTTCCCCTTCCAGTGGAGAAATGATAGTACACTGCTCAGCCTGTTCTGTGGGACATCAGAGAGCTCTTCATCCTCTCACGTAGAGTTAGTGATTTAAACTCCCTGGTGGTCTTGTTTTGAAAATGTTCTAGAACAATTTGATAATGTCATGATATGGGACACAAGTGCAGGACCATTGAGAAACACACATTTTTCTCATCATTCTGTATCATTTGCAAAACTTAGAAAGCTATTTGTGTTGGGCGAAACTTGGAAACTAATAATTGGGTTGAGGTGTACATGGAAGGACGGAAATCTCTTGGATGTTGGATACAAGATTCTGACTTGGAGAAGAATTAGGAACAAGTTTAATATTCGCAAATAGAATTTATGAATGTCAAGTAATTAAGAGCTCAGGGAAAATGTTAAATGTATTTCTTGTTTCATGGTTCTATTACATAGACAAAGATATACAATGGAAAATATTTACCATATATTAAGTAACTGAGATATATCTGAAACATTTTTCAACAAATATTAATAGAGTGCTTGTTATGTGCCAGAGACTAGGGTTCTGGAAATACAATACAAACAACACAAAGTTTCTTTCCTCAAATAAACTTACATTTTAGAAATTCAAATATCAGTCAGGACTAGAAAGATTTTCCAGCAATGCCAAATCATAGATATAAATAGCACTCTCAAAGTTTTCTTCTTTACCATTCTGGCTCTAGATAAATGGGGGATTGTGGTTTTGAAGCTGTTGATGCTGTGTATTCAGTCAAAATCTAGCTAGGATGGAGCGTGCAGAAAGCCTGTGATATGTGCACATGACTCTGGTTCCTCTGCAAGTACGCAGAGTGTGTGTCAGGCTTGGATTTAGAAGTCAGTACTTCCTTAAGCTGATCAGCTGGATAACCTTGGCCAATGTTAACCTGCTAACCTGGTTTCACTTTTATAAAATAAATACAATAACACCTGCTCTAGTCATTGTACAAAGTTGGAAATTTCAAGTGAGGTCACAAATATGAAAATGACTTTGAAAGTACAGGAGACAAACACATGTAAAATTACTATTCCCTATATGACTATATTGGCCTAAAAACAGCTTGTGTAGACCTATGGCCTGTTGGGCTCATGACTGTTGATTCTGGGAGTGGGAAAATGGGGGTGCACTGCATCAAGAAGATGCTGACGAGGGGAGGGAGGTGGCAGGGAGGTCCTGGAATCTCACAGGAAAGACTTTGGAGACTTCTCCTTTACAGCCTGCCACTCCCCAGCGATTGACACACAGCTCTAGCCCAGTGGCAGTTCCTGAGTGGTTGGGAGTCAAAAGGAGTATGGTGGGGGAGAAATACTCTGCTCAGCAGGTGTTGTATGAAATGTAAAACGAAACCAGGCAATGACGCCCATTTTTGTTCCATAATGTTTAATTCAGGGTATGATATAGGTGAGATCCTGCATTGTGTGATGTGCATTATACTGTTACCCCATCCTCTCAGATCTTTAGGATTGTCTGTGTTCAGTAACAAAACGTAGCTCCCTCAAGTTGTAGGAAACTATTCCACAAATACCATGTGGTTTCCCACAGGATGTGCAATATGACAGGTTATTAACACTAAGCTCACAAACCTCTGATGAAAATCAGTTTTCTGTGCCACAGAATTGTTTGTACTGAATCGCTGTGCATCTGAGTAAGACTCAGTTATCAAACATCAGTGGGACCACCCACTCTGCGCACTGTGCTGCCACCGTGTGGTGTAGGAGGGTACAGCATAGTGAGGTGCACTAAGATGGGAACACATCTGTCCTGCCACATCATTTTTATACTCCTAAAAGCCACCTTGCCTCTATCACTGGCTGGTTACATGCATTAAATAATATGTATGTGACATATTTGTAAATTCTAAAGAGTCATTCTAACATAGGGTTTGACACCTTGGAACTGTGCATTATTGGCAGCAACGGTAAGGATGGCTTTACACTGTGACCGATTGCCGTGGTACCCTGGCCTTATGTGCTTCTGGGCCCAGAATGTTCACAAAAGAGAGTCACAGGGAACTTGGAAGCAGGAACTAAATGCAGGCCCTTGTGTTCAGAGAGCTACCACAGCACATACTGTTGCTCTTCTGCTTTGCCTTCATTGGGGTTCAGCTGCCACAGGGCCGGCTGCTCCCACCGTCTCCTCAGCTCCTCCACGTTCCCAGCCCAGCCCAAGCAGAGCTCTGATGAGGAGCCTGACTTTTTCTTGTCTCTCCAGCAATGTGGAACGAGGGACATAAGAAACTGTTGTGCACTCCAGTTTCTGCTCTGGTCGACCCTTTCTTTCCCCACTGGCTGCTCTCCTGATCTAGCACTTTGGGTCACAGGGAGAGGCAGAGCAAGCGCTCCTTCTGGGCTCCCCTTTGTGGCTCCTGCTTAGTGACTTTTCTCTCACCTTCCAACCATCCCCTTGTGAAATTTTTCCCAGCTTTCTCCACATTTGCATAAGGTCTAATCCCTACAATCAACCCTTAAATATACTAAACACATCCTACGGTCTTCATTTATATAAATAAATTGGTTTGCCGGATCTTTCTGCTCAGGGTATACACTTTAAGAGACTTTCCTAAGAGTTTTACATGCATTTTCCACAAGCCTGGTAAATAGGTCTATTTTATTGACATTGTAAATGAGAAAATTGAAGTACAGAATGGTTAAATAACTTGGCTAGCATCACAGAACCATGAAGTGAATGCTTGCTTCAGCATGCTTTAGAGTCTATGCTGTTTTTATCCGTGTTATACAGTTTCTCCTGGTTGGTTTTTTTCGCTATTGTTATTGGAGTTTGGTGGCAGGAGACAACTGTGAGAACTCAAGTTCCAGTCGGATGGGAAAGTGAGACTGAGAATTCTGGGCTTGAATTCACACCCAATGTGCACTCTAGACTGAGACACCAGTTCACAAGGAGGTAAGGAGAGTCACATTAAAGCCAAGGTGAAAGGGTTTGATGGAGGAACAGGACTAGATTCTCAGAGGAATCTCATGTGAGTAGGTGGTCAGTATGGAGGTGATCTGGCTACAGGTGCTTGTGAAGTTGGTTAAAAACCTTGCAGGTAGGGGCTGGGGATTTAGCTCAGCGGCATAAGCGCCTGCCTTATAAGCAGGCAGTTGTGAGTTCGATCCCCGGTACCAATAAAAAGGAAAAAGACAAAAAAAAAAAAAAAAAAAAAGTCTTTAAGGAGCTGGGGATTTAGCTCAGCGGCATAAGCGCCTGCCTTGAAAGCAGGGAGTCGTGAGTTCGATCACTGGTACCGATAAAAAGGAAAAAGACAAAAAAAAAAAAAAAAAAAAAAAAAAAAAAAAAAAAAACCTTGCAGGTTCAGGAGTGTGAATCTAATGAAGTTCCATTCCCGTGAAGCAATGACTGCAGCGTAAGGGAAAAAAAAAAAAAAAAAAAAAAGAAGAAGAAGAAGAAGAAGAAACCAGTTTTCAAGATCTGTCTGGATGGGCAGCTCTTAATATCAGCCTCCTTTGGCACTGCAGAGTCTGAATCTAATGTACATTTAAATTTACAAGTGAGTTGAAAGGGTTTATGTGATTGGTTCCCATCTCTCCCTTTGACAGATTGCCTGAGACTCTGTGGACTCAAACAGAGCTGTACCAGGCCCCTCCTTCCTCTCCAAGGCCGAGAGAATCATGTGACAGGGACCTGAGCAGCCAGAGCTTTGTTTGCTACAGAAGGCAGTGGTGGCTGTGCTGACAACACTCTGCTCCAGTCTTAGTGATGGAGTTGTGGTTGATAACGTGACATTAGAGAACCAATCAAGGATTCAGGATAATGTCTTTCCTCTGTGACTGGGAACTGTGAGTGTGACACAAGTTGGAACTACCTTTGGGCCATCTTTCTCACTTTCTGGAGAGGATGAGCCCATGACATTAAAAAAAGCAAGACTGACAGAACCTAAAGAGAAATATTTGAGTTCCTGTATTACATTCTATGTGGACCAAAAAAAAAAAAAAAAAAACAAACAAAAAAAACAAAAAAACAAAAAAACAAAAAAAAAACCTTTGAATTTGTGTCATCTAATATGATCAACACTAAGACGTAGAAGCACGAAGCACTCAAAACATTACTAGTCTGTGTTAGCTCTCTGTCACTTTGACAGAATACCAGAGAAAATAAATTTAAGATGGGAAGGTTTCTTTTGGTTCATGGCTTCAGAGATTCTAATCCGTGATCAATCAGCCGTGTTACTTGTGGACCTGTGGATGGTCCACGTGGTGGGCAGCGCGTGGTTAACAAAGCTGCTCAGCTCCTGACGGGAAGGAGGTGGCTTTTGAGTCATTCTGAAGTTTAAGGAGCTCTTGTTTGGTATATGCTCATTCCACTGGCGTGCAAGCCAAGTAGTCAGAAAGCCTGTTGCCTTACTGTTTCCTAGAGTTTTCACGTTTCCTGGTTCTGCCCCGTGACAGGGGCAAAGGATTTCTGGCATCTGTCGCATATGTTGTAATTCTTTGCTTTCATTTTTGTCATGGCTTGTGTAAAACCATGTGTTTGGTTGCACTGCCACCTTGTGGCACCAACAGAGAAGTGAAATTAGAACGCCATATTCAGTAAGTTAAAGTTAGTTTTAAAATCGTCCTTTGGTGTTAAGGATGAAAGACAGAAAAGCAGAAAAAGGAGTGATTAAAAGCAAGAGACAGAGAGCTCGAGTGAGGCAGAGAAAGAACAACCAAAGCGCATTTTAAAAACAGAGATGAGGAAATGCACAGAGAGAAGAGCACAAGCACAGGAAAACAGACCTTTAAATGTAAAAAGGGATCACAATGGAGGGCAGGTTCTGCAGAGGCCAGGAGCTCTTCCCAGGAAGGACTCTAGCAGGTCAGGAATGGGCTGAGTTCCTTTTTGGTTGGCAGCTAAACAAATGCGCTTTCTGTATAACACAGTGATCAGGGATTTGGGGAGATGCAGCGCAGACCAGAGAGCTTGGGCAGGCAAGGCTGGGTGACTACTCTGAAGTATACCTGGTTCTCTGCACAATGCCTCTGGCTCAGCTCCACGCCAAATGTAGGAGAGTGCCAGAGATCTATCCACACACTACAGACCCAAAGAATAGAGCAGAGTGCCTGGATCCCATGACAATGTCCTGCACTAGTCCAGCTGAAGACCTGAAGCCCATTGCAATGTCCTCCACTAGTCTAGCTGGAGGCCTAGAGCCCACAACAATGTCTCATGCAAGTTATTTGGCTTTCTGAGTGAATATTATAAAGTAATCCTATAAAATATGTGTGCTGTGTTAAATTGATTCCCTCACAAGCCCTGCCTACAACAGGGGATTTCTACGTCAGTTGTCTCTGAGTTCAGAGAACAAGTTGGACCCTGCTCCTCAAGGTATCACATTCTCAAAGTCTCATGTCGATATACATTATTGTTAGCATATAATTGAAAGCCTGGCCTCGGGGAGAGAAGGAGATTTCTTTGCAAGGCTTCCTACAGTTAATTATAAAGGTTGTTTAGATAACCCAGTGTTCTGAGTCGTGAGGTTACTATGCCTCGGCGCTGTACTCCATATGCAGCAACTTCTTGTGAAATTGGCAGCCAATCCCGGGTGCTGAAATTGTGGCTGGTGCTTCTGAAGAGACTTCAGGTTGTGGACAGAGAGCTCTCTCTGTACCTGGCAATCACTGTGACCCCAGAGACTCAGCTGATCCTTTGTTGCTTATGGATGTGGTAGCAGGAACAGCAGTTCATCAGGACCTACTCACAGCACTGAACGGTCCCAGAATTTTGCAAAGTCAGATTTTTTTTTACTTTAGAGTAGCTGTTGGCTTTTTATATAAAGGACCAGAAGAAGGTTTTAGTTTTGTGGGCCGGTCTCTGTTGCCACTACTCACTCAACATCTCACATGGTACCCTGAAAACAACCATAAGCAATGTGTAAGTGAATAAGCATGTTTATTTCCCAATAAAATTCTACTTCATGAACTAGGGAGCTACCTGGATTTGGCCCACTGGCTGTAGACTGCTTATACAAAACATATTTTATACTCTTCCCTCATTTTAACCTTCTGCCAACCCTAGAATGACCTATTATTTAAAAATACAAGATAATTGTTCTCAGGGTTCTTGGGCTCAGCACTTGGTTAGCCAAAGCATGTACCCTTGTAACGGAAAATGCCTCCCCTCCTCACAGCCTGTGGACTTCAGTTTCTTAGTTGCCCAGGTAACAGTTCCTTCCTGTGGCAGTTCCAGGTGCTTCTGTCTCCTAGAAATGGCTGGTCACTGTGATGCACAGCCGGTCACTATGATGCATGTTGTAAGAACCAATCAAAGGCAATCAAGTACTGTACCTGTGTACTTTCCCTTTGCCATCCCGTTAAAACCTCCCTCCCTGAGCTTCCGGGGCCTGATGTTTTGGGAATGGTCTCAATCAGTGCCATCCATGTAAAATAAATCTGCCTCCAAATCCTGGGTGTCATTTTGATACTTTTCTCGTCATTGTACCCTGATCACCCAGCATTTAAATACTCTTTTAGGCTTGAGTTACTGAACTGAACCTTAAATGGTACTGCCACACACAGTCCTCTATCATCGGACAAGTTAAGCACCAAGATTAGATCTCTTCTACCTAGCAAGTAACGGGGTTTGGGGACAACACAGCTCCAAATACACCCTAATGGTGACATGAAAATGTTTTTGGGTAAAAATAGAATTAAGAATATCACTAATGTTAGAGAAATACAGGATGGTCAGATGCAGAGATAATTTTGTTGAAGGTTGCTGTTTTGCTTTCATACTAGCTAGGAAAAAGGACAACTATTTTTAGGGTAGGTTCACCAAAGGACATATGATTGGTCTCACAGGGTTTCGGGGATGGTAAGTGAGAACTAATAGCTCCATGTGGTTTTAATTTGTGTTTTTCTTATTAGAAGTGAGGTAAACATCTTTTCTTATGTTTATGTAACTCTTTCTGTCCTGTAAATTTATCTTTGTGTCTATTGGCCTTAATTTTTTTGAGTCTTTTTTTTGGTTTCTTTTTATAATAACATGTCTTTTTTTATTCTTTCTACACTATGGAGACTCATTTCTTTTAAAATATAGGATTTTTATTTGTTCGGTAATTTCCCTTAATTTTAATATAAAACGTTTCCCTTTTTTCTTTCTTTTAAATTCTATAAGGTAAATCATTCTTCTTTATTGCTTCTAAAATTTAAGTTGTGTAGGAGGTTTTTCTTAAGTTATTTTAGCATATATTTATTTTTCTTTTTGTTCTTATGCAGTTTCACTGTTTTATATGAACTCTCTAATCTATTTGGGAGTTACTTTGTAGAAGGATAGATTCAATTTTGTTTTATTTTTCAAATGGCTGTCTAGCTTTCTCAGTATGGTTTATTAAAAACCTTTCCTTTCCTATGGTTTCAGATGCAATGTTTTCATTTATCAAATTGTCACATGCACTTAGGTCTGTTTATGAACTTTCTTTTCTGTCTAACTACTCATGTGTGAATATCATTCTGCCCTTTCTTGTGGGGGGCAGGAAGACCAGGGCTTTGTGCATGCAAAGGAAACGTCCTACCAATGGGCTGTATTCCCAGCCCCATACGGTTTTAATTTTGAAGGCTTATAATTTAATATCTATTAATTATATTAATATATTTATTGTAGTAAAGGCCTGTCTCTCCCCATTTGCTCTTCTTTCATCAGGATTTTTGTGGCTGTGTTTTCTTTTTTGTTCGATAATCAACATGTAAAAAATAATTCTTTTGTCATTTTTGCAGGGCTGAATTACAATGATAAATTAACTGTGGATTAAGATACGTATAATACTGGATTATCTTATTCAAGAGTGTGATATATTTTTCTATTTTTTATCTTTACATTTTATTGTTAATGAATATTTATAATTTTTATTTTACTTCAAAGACTGTCCTTTGGCGGATCTGCTGGTGATAAGCAGTCTTGGTATTTATATATCTCAAAATGTAATTTGTCTTCATTTATGAAGAATATTTTCACCTTATATGGAATTCTAGTTTGATGGTACTTTTAGTTTTTTCTTTTAACATTTTAAATATGTTATTACATTAAACTTCTGATTTGCATTGTTTCTAATGAAAATTCGGTGATAATTCTTAGTATTTTGTATCTTTTAAGTTATTTACACCTCTTTGATTGTTTTGAGCTTAGGTGTTTGTTTTCTTTATGTTTATTCTGGTTGTAGTATATTCAGTTTCTTCAGTCTGTGGGTTGATAAATTTTATCAAATTTGAAAATTTTTCCATTGTTTTTTTTCAGATATTACTTCTAATAAAAACACCTCTCCTACTGGAAATTCCATCACATGTTCATCATGTTGCTTGACATTGCTCTGTGGTCACTGAAGTTCTATTTATTTTCTTGCTTTCCTCCTCACTGGTTTCCATGCCTCAGTTTGAATAGTTGTCTTAGTCATTTCTCATCTGTGGCGCACAACACGCGACACCCATGAATTAACAGAAGGGAGGTTTATTTTGTCTCATGCTTCTGTCCATGCTCCCTGGCTCCAAAGAAGAAACAGCACGGCACAGGCACATGGTGGAGGAAGAAATGGCTGAATCAGGGTGGCCAGAAAGCAGAAAGAGGAAAGGAAGGAGCCGGGGAAGAAGCTATACCCTTCTGGGTCATGCCCACAGTGACAGGCCTCTTCTCATAAGATCTCACCTCCTAACAGCAAGTCAGTCATAATGCTCCATGATCCAGCCACCTTCTAAAGTCTCTTGCCATTGTGGCCACATGAAGATTGGGAGGATATTAGACATAAATTGTAACAGTAATTTTCATCGACTTGTCTTTATGTCCGTCTAGGTTGCTGTTAGGTCTGTTTGGTGTACTTTTTATTTCAATTCAGTTATCAACTTTAAGTTGCTTAGTTCTGTTATCTAGGGTCCACATAGCCTTTGAAATTACTTATACCTTTATTCATTATATATGTTTTTCTTTTACATCCTTATAAATATATATACTAGTGCTCACTTTGGCAGCACATATATTAAAATTGGAATGATACAGAGATTAGCATGGCCCCTGCTCAAGGATGACACCCAAATTCATGAAACATTCCATATTTTTATAAAAACAGAATACTAAAAACTGTTAGAGGAAAGATACAACTCACCTATCAAGGAAACCCTATTAGAATCACAGCAGACTTTTCAGCACAAACCTTCAGGTTAAGATGAGCTTGGAGTGAAGTATTTCAAGACCTAAAAGAAAACAACTTTCAACCCAGACTGATGTACTCTGTAAAACTGTCTTTCAAATTTAATGGAGAAACAAGATACTTCCATGACAAAGAACAACTGAAGAAATTCATGTCCACCAAACCAACCCTAGAAAGAGTACAGAAAGACAACTGGATAAAGATAAAAATGACCACAATCTCCAGAAAAATAACAGAAAGAAACCAAGAGGCTGGACAAGAAATTAAACAATAGAGAAAAGCAGGAAACCAACAACAAAAACACAACATGGTAAAGTCAAGCCAGTACATATCAGTGATATCTATAAATGTAAGTGGGATCAATCCACCTATCTAAAGAAGCAGGTTGACAGAATGGATCAGAAACAGGATCCCACAATATGCTGTATACAAGAGACACATCTGACTCAAAAAGAAACTCATAGATTAAAAATCAAAGGCTATAGCACAGTATGCCATGCAACAGGATGGCTTGTTCTCAGAAAAAAGGAGGGGTGGCTTTTCTGTTTGCAGACAAAGTGAACTTCAAACCTAAAAAGATTAAAACAGATGAAGAAGGCCACTACATACTTTTTTTTTATTTAAAGAAAAGGAAACAAAAAAATACATGGAGATAAAAAAAAGGGTAGAAATAATACAAAATTACAGAAAAACAAACGGTAAGAAATTGCTGGTTGATAAGTTACATATTGTCAACTTAGAAATAGCTGTTCAGGTTATAGAATTAAAGTATTTAGAATGACATTCAAAAAGTGACACTACAAACAATTCTGCTCAATGATCGAACAAAAGCTCAGTAATATGGTTATCAGTCCTACACATTTGTTTTACATCTCAAAGAAGGTAAGATTAAACATATCAAAACAGAACAAAACAGTTAAAAAAACAAAGAAATACAGATTTCAAAGCAAGTCCACTGGAGATCTTCATTATCTAACTGTCTCTAGTTTCTTACAAATAGTTCTCCCCATCTTCACCCACTTTACATACTTATTGCATATTATAGAACTAATCAAATCATTACAGGATGATGAAGGCTTTTTGGGTCTTCAAGATCTAACATTAGGGAAGACAATAATAACTACCATCACATGTCTCATTCTCTTTGTGATAGCTGTCCCCATCTCTACATATGCTGAAATTGAACTCAAGAAACCAGTCCAATGTCATTCCAATCAGCAAACAATAGTATTGCTAGAATTTATATCATAATGCTACAAAATTAGCCTCGGGTTTCTTAGTGTCTCTTCTTCAGAGTATCTGTTCATTACATCTTGCATTATATAATCTGTTCCCGTAAATAATTAAAAAAAAAACCTCATGTGTGAATTTCTACATATATATCTATCCTCTCTGTATTATAGGGAAAACCAAGTCATAGCAAGACAGTAAAACAACTTCCTAGAAAAACATGCAATGGATAAGACATATAAGACCACAATATAGATGATCTTCCATAGTTACTATGTTTTCTCTTGTTATTTTCAATAGATTTGTCCACAACACTGGCTTAATATAGTTAAACATAGTATTACCTATTTTTATAAAAACTCAACTTTGAAAGCATTGTAGGATTTGAGAGCTGTTAATAGTTAATACCAGTATGGATATCCTTTACATCTTGTCATCCTCAGAGTAGTTGCCTCTATTTTTAGGGTTGATACTAACAAGCATACCAAATTCAAATAAAATCAGCTAAGGCCAACCCATAGTCTTATGATTCAGATTCAATTAAGATCAGTCATAGTAAGACAATGTAAGTAATACAGGATTTCAGTTTAAGTTAATAGGAAAGTGAGGATAGTTACCATGGTATAACCTGCTATTTTTGGGTCAAGATGTCTGTGCCCTCAAATCTGACATGAGTGGACAGACCAGAACAAATTAAATTCAAACTAAATATGGCGATAAGACTACTGTGTCTTTTAAATCCTTATACACCTTTAACAATGACCTCTGCCTTTTTTTTTATAGTGTTTCAGAGCTGTCTATACTAAAGACTATAGCTTACCGTCTCTGCCTCATGTCTGCTACTCCACTTTTCTGCTATAATTTGTCCACCTTATTCCCTCATTCCACTGTCTGCCCCATTCATTGAGGCCTCTCTGCCACTGTTACTGGAATCCTGGTATCCCTTCCTCTCTTTCTCTGTAATGTCCTTCAGCACTCTCTGTAGGGTTGGATTGGTGGCTACGAACTCCCACAGTTCCTCCTTGTCTTGAAAGCATCTTATTTCTCCATTAATTTTGAGAGAGAGTTTTGATGGGTATATGAGCTTTGGTTGCATATTATTTTCTTTCAGGACTTGGAATATTTCTCCCCACTCCCTTCTTGACTTAAGAGTTTGTGTTGATAAGTCTGCTGTTATTTTGATAATTTTCCCGTTGTAGGTAATCTGCATCTTTTCTCTGGCTGCTTTTAATATTCTGTACTTTTGGTGGATTTCTGGAATCTTGATTATTATATGTCTAGGCATAGTTCTGTTTTGGTTGTAGGTAGCTGGTGTTCTGTATGCCTCTTTTATCTGGATATCATTTCTTTTTGCTATACATGGGAAATTTTGCTTTAATATATCTGTGAATATTCTTTGTATTTCATTTTTGGTTGCTCCTGCTTCCTCACTCACATTCTTTATTCTTAAGTTATGTATCTTTTTGTCATCTTCTAATATTTGAATTGTTTCTTTATGGTTCCTTGTTATTTTTAAGAGGCTTTTTCTTTCATGATCATATGCCATAAATCTCTCTTCAAGTTTCAGAAGGCTGTCTTTAGTTTCTGTCAAGGCATTTTGCCAGTGTTCAGTGGAGTTTTTAGTTTCCTGGTGATCTCTTTGGATCTGTTTCATGTATTCTAAGTTATGTTTAAATTCTTCTTCAGAAGTTTCTCTTTCTTTTCTGATTTCCTCAGTTCTTCCATCTGTGTTCTCTTGGGCTGGGCTTGTCATTTCTTTAATTAATCTCTTTATATCTTGCCTCGCTTGGATCAGGAGTACAGCTTTAAATTCATCTATGAGGTCATGAAGGTATTTTTTTAATTTCGGCTGATGCTGTGTTGAGTATTGGATGGTTACTGTGCTTGTTCTCTTCAGTGTTTACTTCTCCTGGGCTTATTTTCTCATGTTGGGAAGCTGCAGATTTTTTTTTTAATTTTTATCTCTTCTCATGTTTCTGGTTTCTTTCAGACTGGAGTGTCCTGGGGGTCTCTGGCCCTCTCCGTATTGCTTAGGGCCTTTCAGAAGCGTGCTGACTTGAGTTTTTGCTGTCCTCCCCAATTTGCTGTTATCTGGGGTAGGCTGGGATGCAGGGGTGGTACAGGCTAGCCTCCAGCCTCTGTGCCAGTCAATCCATAAATTAGGCTGTACTTTCTGGATGTCACTGAGTTGTGACTATTTTGTATCTGCTTATTGGGCCCCAAGCAGAGGCTTGGTTTAGCCCCAGTAGCTCCTGCCAGTTCTCTCTGTACCAGAAGCAGCTGACTAATGTCAATATGGCACAGGGTTCTGCCCAAATTCCAGCTGTTCTCTTCCAGACCTCTCTGTGACAGGAGCACCAGGACAGGTCTGCCCAAATCCAAGATGTCTTCCACTAGTTCTCTGTATGATGCTGAAGCCAGCACGGCATCAGGCTCTGCCCAATTTCAAGATGTCCTCCACCAGACCTCCCTACAGGGGGACTCGGTGATGTCACCAAGCTGTAGGTTCTGCCCAACTCTAAGATGTCTGCCGCCAGACACTCTGTGTTATTGATGTCCCCGTGGTGGCAGGCACTGCCAAGTTCCAAGATGTTCTCTGGCCAACCCCAGCAGCTGCGGGGTCCCCAGTACTCAACAGGGTTAGGTGCAGGTCCTCCTCTTAGGTCTACTACACACCATGCCGCTCGCCCTCCCTGCGCTCTCGGCACAGCGTGGAATGGTCAGAAAACTGCACAGCATTTGGCTTCAGAGCTCCAGAGCCTTTTACAATCTCCTCTGGTGTAGCAGGGCAGTCCTGGCTGCTTCTCAGGGTCCCAGGTCTCAGTTTCCAGCAGTCACCAAAAGCCAACACAGCTTTTCCTGTTGGGTCCACGGGTCAGTTTGCTGATTTAAAGGCATGGGATTTGCAGCCTCCCTTTATCAGCCTTCACAGTCTCAGCATGACTTTAAATCCTCTAGCTGCACTGTCTTGGTTAATAAAAATCATTATCCATTCATCTGGCCCTCTCCATGTTGTCATATTCTAGCTTCTAATATGATTTCTCCGGAGAGACTCTCTGCCCGATCCCCTAGCAAGCTGCCATTTTTTTCTCATTACCTTGGCCATTGTTTCGCCACTACATACTTTTAAGTGGAAAACTACAAGAGGAAGAACTAGCAATTATAAATATATGCACCAAATACAGGAACATTCAGCTATATAAGACAAATACTAATGAACATGAAAAACCAAATACACAAGAACACAATTGTCATAAGAGACCTTAACACCCTATTATCACAAAGAGATAGATCAACTAGTCAGAAAGTCAGCAAAAATAACAGAACTGAATCATACTTGTGAGCAGATGGACTTAGTGGATGTTTACAGTGTTCCTCCCAACCACATCAGAATATACATTCTTCTCATCTGCACATGAGACATTTTCCAAAATAGACCATAAATTAACCCATAAAGCATTCTTGACTAAATGCAAAGGGAGTGGAATTATCCCATGCACAATATCTGAACATAGTGCACTAAAATTGGAAATCAGTGGCAAAAAACTGTAAGACCTGCATAAATACATGAAAATTAAATGGCAACCTGCTGAACAACCACTGGGTTACAAATGAAATTAAAGAAGAAATAAAACAATACCTAAAATACAATGAAAATGTAAACACAACATACTGTAACCTATGGGACGCACAATGAAAGCAGTCCTAATAGGGAAATATATAGCAATAAATAGTCACATCAAGAAAATGAAATGAACACAAATAAATAACCTAATGCTACATATATCAAGCTTCTAGAAAAGGAAGAGCAAGTCAAACTGAGAGCTCATAAAAGAGGAAATTATAAAGATTAGAGCAGAAATTAATGAAATTGAAACAAAAAACAATACAAAAAGTGAACAAATCAAAGAGCTAGTTTTTTTAGAAAATAAAATTGATAAACCTCTAGCCAATCTTATCAGGAAAAAGAAAGAAAAAACTCAAATCTGTGCAATAAGGACTGAAAAGAGGAAAATTGCTGTAGATCCCATGGAAATTCAAAAGATCATGAAAACCTACTTTGAAAATCTCTACTCATATAGGGTAGAAAACACAGGGGAAATGGATAGATTTCTAGAAACAGATGAACTACCAAAGCTCAACAAGAAGATATAATAATTTTGAATAACTCAATATCAGCTACTGAAATAAAAAATAAGATTAAAAACTTACCAACAAAGAAAAGCTCAGGTCCTGATGGATTCGTGGCTGAATTCTATAAGAAATTTAGAGAAGATTTAATACTAATAGTCCTTAAACTCTTCAATGAAATTGAAAGAGAAGCAGTCTTCCCTAACTCATTCTTGGAGACAAGTATCACTCTGAAACCAAAACCAGAGAAAGACCCAACCAAAAAGAACTATGGACCAATCTCACTAATGAACATTGATGCAAAGATTATCAATAAAATATTGGCAAATAGAATGCAGCAAATCATCAAGAAGATTATACACCATGACCAAGTGGGATTCATTCCAGGAATGTAGGGATGGTTCAACATGTGCAAATCAATAAATGTAATAAGACACATCAACAGAGCCAAAAATTAAAATCACATGATCATCTCAATAGACACAGAAAAAACTTTTGATAAAGTGCAACACCTGTTCATGATAAAAATTCTACAGAAACTTTGAATAGGCAGTATGTCCCTCAATCTCATAAAGGCCATTTATGACAAATCAATAGATATTATACTAATGGACAAAAACTGAAAGCCTTCAATCTAAAATCAGGAACAAGACAAGGATGTCGACTATCACCACTCCTATTCAATATAGTTCTAGAAATATTAGCCAGAGCAGTCAGACAAGAGGGAGATATAAAAGGAATAAACATAGGAAAAGAAGTTAAACTATCATTATTTGCAGATGACATGATACTCTACATAGAAGACTCCCAACTCCATTAAAAGACTACTAGAGATAATAAACGAATTTAGCAGCATAGCTGGATACAATATCAACACTAAAAATCAATAGCATTCCTATACACAAACAAAAAACTCCATGACAGAGAAATTATGGAAATACCACCTTTTACAATAACATCAAAAAAATGAAATACTTAGGAATCAACCTAATCAAGAATGTAAAAGACCTATATGCTGAAAATTATACTTCTCTAAAGGAGACTGAGGAGGATATTAGGATATTAGAAAATGGAAGGATATTCTTTTCTCTTGGTTAGGAAGAACCAACATTGTGAAAATGGCCATACTCCCAAAATTTTGTTATACAGATTCAATGCAATTCCAATCAAAATACCATATACATACCTTACAGATCTAGAGAAAATATTACTAAAATTCATGTGGAAACAGAAGAAACCTAGATTAGCTAAGATGATTCTGGGCAACAAAGGCAAGGCAGGAGGCTTCTCAATTCCTGACTTGAAACTATACTACAAAGCCAAAATAATAAGATCAGCATGGTATTGGCAAAAAAATAGATCTGAGGATCAGTGGAACAGGTTAGAAGATGAAAACACTACTACAAAGACAATCAGCCACCTTATATTTGACAAAGGGCTAAACATATTCAGTGGAAAAAAGCCTCTTTAATAAATATTATTGGAAAAATTGGCTTTCCACATGCCAAAGACAAGCTAGATCCAAGCCTATCACCATACACTAAAGTCAAAATGGATCAAGGATCTAAATATTAAAACAGAAACACTAAATCTACTGCAGGACAAAGTAGGTAGAAATCTTGGAGACATAGGGGTAGGAAGAGAATTCATGAATAAAACTCAAACCACACGGGAAATACTTCAAAGAATCAGCAACTGAAATCTCATATTACTAAAAAGCTTTTGCACTTCAAAAGAAATCATCAACAAAGTGAAAAGAAAACTCACAGAATGGGAAAAAGTTTAGCCAACAATCTCTCAGACAAAAGACATATCCAGCATGTATAAAGAATTGAAAAACATCAAGCCCCCAAATTCAAAGACCCTCTCCAAAAATGGGCATTGGAGATGACATACAGTTCTCAGATGAAGATATGCAAATGGCAAATAAATATATGAAGAAATGTTCACCATCAATGTCAATTAAGAAATGCAAATTAAAACAGTATTGAGATTTCATCTCACCCTGGAAAGAATGGCTGCCATTAAGAAATCAACTGATAAAAATGTTGGTGAGGATGTAGGGAAAAAAGAACACTTCTCCACTGTTGGTGGGATTGCAGACTGGTGTAACCACTGTGCAAATAAGTAAGGAAATTCCTCAAAAAAACTAGGATTGGAAATTCCATTCAATCCAGCTATTCCCTTCCTGGATATTTTCCCAGAAAAATTGAAAAGGTCATGTCATAGTGATATATGTGAACCCATGTTAACAGCAGCACAATTTGTGATAGATAAAATTTGGAAACAACTGAAACACCCATCAACTGCAGAGTGAATAAAAAATGTGGTATTTTTTTATAATGGAATACTACTCAACTATAAAAAAGATAGTTTTGAGGCCTTTATAGATAAATGGAGGCAACTTGAGAATATCCTCATTAGTGAAATAAGACTCACATTAGTAAATATCACATTGCCTCTCTAGTGTTAAAAATAATAAAAACTGACAGAATAATGGGATACAAAAGATAAGACATATTGTAAAAGTGAAAGGGAAGGAAAGTGCTCTAAAGGATATAATGGTTTGTATAGTGTATAAGATAGATGACTATATTACTAGGTTTCTGTTGAATAATTGTACAGAAGGGTTTGAACTATCAATGTTTGGGTGTATAGCCACTTTTTATGCTTTGATTTTGTAACTTTATTTTTAAGATGACAATATGTATAAACTAGCAATTTTATTTTTTTAAAATTCTGTGTTATTCTACCTTTCTTTTTGTTTTTTAAAAGTTTCTTTTCTTTCTTTAAATAAATAAAGAAAAATATTTAGACTAACCATTTTCAGTCGTTTGCTGATTCAACATCTCTGCTATCCCTGGATCTGTTTCTCTTGATTCTTGTTATGAATCACATTTTATTACTTCTCATAGCATAATTTTCCATTGTGCTTTAGACACTGCAGATGCTACATAATTTAAAAGCTTGATGGTGGTTGTCTTCTTTTAAACAAATGTTGGTTTTGTTCTGTCAGGCAGTTAGTGAAATGAAAGAATTTTAAGCTGTGCTAGGATAAATCTGTAGTGAACTTCTTTGTGTGGCTAAAATAAAGCAGTTCTTCTTTGACTTTTTTGAGGCATTCATTGAATCCTTGGTGTGTGTGGTTGTAGAACTTTTGTGTTCAAATTTTTAAAAAACCCAAATATGCTAATAGTTTGCAGTATTTCTTCTGCTTCTGTAAACAGCCTTGTACTAGAGGTATAAGCTATACCTATTTTTATTTCCAGTGAGTTCCCATATTTGTAGTTTCATTTGCTCACAAAAGACTCCCATCCTGATAAATAGTATAAAAGTAATATCCTCGGGGCTTAGACTTTGGAGTAACTTGCTCTTTGAGCCCACTGGTGTAATGAAATTTGGTTCCCTCCACTTCTCCAAATGCCGCTCAGTTTCTTCACCTCTGGTAAACCTAAAATTGTTGTCACATTGCAGTTTGTGTCCAGATAAAGCCTCATGTGTTCATAGGTGGGAGTTTTGGGTGGTAGCTGGGTCTAGAGTGTGTGATGCTGGGATTAAGGGTATGTGACTACTAAATTAATCCACTGGTGGATCTAGCACTGCCTGAAAGGCTACTAGCCTGGAAAGATTTAAAGGGAGTGTCTCCTGCTGCTTCAGCTTGCTGCTTCCTGTATTGCTGTCTCCTACCTGCTTACCATGAACTATTTCTCCTCTGTGATGCCCCTCTGCCATGCCACACTGTCTTCGAGTCAATTGATTATGGACTGAAGTCTCTATGAACTGTGAGCCAAAATAAACCTTTCCTTTAAAGTTTTTTTTTTTAATTTTAAAAAAGCAAAACAGAAAAGAGGATAGAAATGATACAGAATTACTAAAAAAGTAGGAAAATGCACTAATAGATCACATATTGTTATCTTAGAAGTAGTTGTTCAGGTTACAGGATTTAGCCATGAAAAACATGATCAAACAAACAGTGAAAGCATGAACTGTTCTTTTGGATAAATGAACAGGGATTAGTAGTATAGCTATGTATCATATATCTATCATATCCCTATCCCAGTTGCTCTCTCCTTTTGAGCACTTTTTTTCCCTTTCATTATCACAATACCTCTTGTACATTTTGGATCTTATTATTTTCAGTATTTTTTACACTAGGGAAGGAATACAATATTTCCAAAGTGAGTTTGATTTATTTTACTTATAAATATGGTCTCAAATTGCCTCCATTTACCTATAAAAGCCTCAAAATTATTCTTTTTATAGCTGAGTAATATTCCATTATATAAAAATACCACAACTTTTTATCTATCCCACAGTTGGTGGGCATTTAGGTTGTTTCCAAGATTTGTCTGTTACAAATTGTGCTGCTATAAACATGAGTATATATATATATATATATATATATATATATATATATATATCACTATATCATGAGGTTTTCAGTTTTTCTGGGCAAATTCCCAGAAGAGGAATTGCTGGATTGAGTGGGACTTCCAATTCTAGTTTTTTGAGGAATCTCCATAGTGATTTCCACAGTGGCTGCACCAGTCTACACTCCTACCAACAGTGGAGTGGTGTTCCTTTTTCCCCACAGCCCTGCCACCATTTGTTATCAATTGATTTCTGGAGATGGAATCTCAATGTTTTACTTTGCATTTCTCAAAAGACCAGTGATGCTGAACATTTCTTCACGCATTTATTTGCCATTTTTATTTCTTCATCTGAGAAGTGTATATTCATCTCAGATGCCCACTTTTTGATTGGGTCTTTGAATTTGGGGACCTGATGTTTTTCATTTCTTTATATGTTCTAAACATTACTCCTTTGTGTGAAGGACAATTGGTTAAAATTACTTCCCCTTCTGTGAGTTTTCTTTTTGCTCTGTTGATGATTGCCTTTGAAGTGCAAAAACTTTAGAAAAATGAAATCCCTGTTATTGATTCTTTGAAGTCCTTCCCATGTGGTTTGCGTTTTGTTCATTAATTCTTTGCCTACCCCTATGTCTTCGAGATTTCCACCACATCTTCCAGTACATTTAATGTTTCTGCTTTGATATTTAGATCTTTGATCAATTTTGACATTAGTTTAGTGCATGGTGATAGACATGGGTCTAGTTTCAGTCTTCAGTATGCAAAAAGCCAATTTTTCCAACAGCATTTATTAAAGAGGCTATCCTTCCAGTGAACATATAGAACCCCTTTGTCAGATATAAGGTGGCTGAGTGTCTTTGTAGTTGTTTTGTATCTTCTAGTCTGTTCCAATTATCTTGAGGTGTGGTTTTTTGTTTTTGCCAGTACCATGCTGATTTTATCACAGTAGCTTTGTAGTATAGTTTCAAGTCAGACCTTGCCCTTCTGCCTTGCCTTTGTTGCTCAGAATTGCCTTTGCTGTACTAGGTCTCTTCTGTTTTAAAATGTATTTTAGTAATGTTTTCTCTATATCTGTGAAGTATGTTAATGCTATTTTGATCAGGATTGCATTAAGTCTGTATGAGAGTTTTGGAGTATGACCATTTTTACTATGTTGGTTCTTTCCATCCAAGAGCAAAGGATATCTTTCTTTCCATTTTCTGTCATGCTTTTCAATTTCCTTTTTTTAGAGTACTATTTCAGTGTATAAGGATTTTACAACCTTTGTTAGATTGATTCCTAAGTATTTCATTTATCTGAATGCTATTGTGAAAGGTGTTATTTCCATAATTTGCCTCTCAATGAGTTTGTTGTTTGTGTATAGGAATACTATTGATTTTTAAGTGTTGACTTTGTAACCAGCTACGCTGCTGAGTTTGCTGCTTAAATCCAGTAGTCTTTTGTTGGAGTTTTTGGGGTTATCTATGTAGAGTATCAGGTTATCTGCAAATAGTGATAGTTTAACTTCTTTGTTTCCTACCCTTATTCCTTTCATTTCTCTCTTTTGTTTACTTGCTCTGCCTAACGTTTCCAGAACTATAGTGAATTGAGGTGGTGCAGTGGACATCACTGTCTTGTTCCCAATTTTAGAATGAAAGCTTTCAGTTTTTGTCCATTTAGTATAATGTTGGCTGTTAGTTTGTCATAGATTGCTTTTATGAGCTTGATGTAAATACCATTTATTCCAATTTTCTGTAGGGTTTGAACAAGTGTTCGAATTTATCAAGACTTTTCTGCATGTGTTGAGGTGATCGTGTGATTTTTGGCTTTGGCTCTGTTGGTGTAGTGTATTACATTACATTTATTGATTTGCATATGTTGAACCATCCCTGCATTCCTGGTTTAAATCCTACTTGGTCATGATGTATAATCTTCTTGATGATTTGTTGCATTTTATTTGCTAGGATTATATTGAGAATTTTTGCATCAATATTCATTAGGGAGATTGATCTAAAACCCTTCCTTTGGTTGAATCTTTCTCTGGTTTTAGTATCAGCTTAATGCTTGCCTCAGCTGGTGGCTGGGGTGGGTCTGCTCCCCACTCAGAGCCCAGGAGACTCTGTTAAGATCATCACTCCCAGAGCTCAAGGACCCACCCATAGCCCAGCCATACTAGGCTGTGCTCACCTGGAAGGTTTCAGATCTGCCCAGGACATGCCCAGTGACATTCTTTGGAACCAGGAACCAGGAAACTCAGCTAGCAGCTGGAGTGATTCTGCATGCTATCATGAGCCTGGGACATTGTCTTAAGATCATTGCTCCCAGAGCTCAAGGAGCCACCCAGTGCCTAGCCACTCTGGACTCACTTTGGGACATTTTTCAGGCTGAGTAGATTACCCCTATGACCTTCTTCAATTATGGGAGTGGAGAGCAGGTGAAGTGAGTTTCAGGGCATTGGTCTTTCCCAGGGGAAAGCTTTAGCCCATCATCCACAGTGGGTAAGTGCCTGCCCAGCTACCTGGAACACTGAAGGTAGCACAGGAAGGCCTGAGGACCTGACTGGATCACACTCAGCAACCTCCATTCAGTCCTAGGAGCCTAGGGCATAGGACACGATTTCCAACACATCTAAGGGAAGCTTTAGAAAAACACTTCAAACACAGAAATATAGGAAAATGACAAAACAAAAGACCAAAATGCAATCTCAAACCTCCAGCCCATCCCAAGAAACCCTAGGAGTCATGTACATAGAAGAAAATAATATGCCGTCACCTGAAATACTTGTAATGATAGCAACTGAAATAAAGAAGCAATTCCAGGAAGTTTTAAAGGAATTCAAACTAGAAATAATCTCTCAGGTAAAAGAAGAAATGATAAAAGTAGTGAGATGCTGAAAACATCTAAGGAAGACACAGTTAAAAAATTAGAGGAACAAAAGGAAAAGATAGAATCCCTGGATGAACAATTTAAGAAACAAAACAGAATGCATGAAGCAGATTCAAATAGATATACAGGAAATCAAAAACTCCATTGAAAGTTATAAAAACCAACTCAATGAAAGTGAAGATAGAATTTCAGACCTCGAAGACAAGATTGCAGCTAGTGAACAGGAAAGGAAAGATCTTTTTTTAAAAAAAACAAGGAATCAGGAAATAACAATTCAACAGCTGCAGGATGATGCAAAGAAAAACAACGTAAGATTAATAGGGATAAATGAAAAAGAAGGGAACAGCACAAATGATATCAAAAGGCTATTCACAGAAGTCATAGCTGAAAATTTCCCAAACATGAGAATGGAAACTGAAAATAGGATTAAGGAAGCATATAGAACTCCAAATAGCCATAACCAAAATAAAACTACACCAAGGCATATAATAATCACCGTCCCAGAAATCAAACATAAGAATAGAATACTAAAAGCTGTGAGAGAGAAAAGACAGATTACCTATAAAGGAAAGCCTATCAGAATCACAGCAGACTTCTCAACACAATGAAGTCAAGAAGAGCATGGAGTGAAGTATTTCAGATCCTAAAGGAAAATGATTTCCAACCTAGACTGATGTACCTTGCAAAACTGTCCTTCAAAATGGATGGAGAAATAAGATACTTCCAGGACAAAGAACAGCTGAAGAACTTCATGATCACCAAGCCAACCCTGAAAAGAATACTGAAAGACAGATTAGATACACTTAGGAAAAAAAACCACTAAGCAAAGCAGACAATTAAACAGAACAGAAAGATAAAGATGCAACAGCAGAAAGGTAACATGTCAACAAATAAGCCAACATATAACAGTTATAACCATTAATGTAAGTGGACTCAATGCATCAATTAAAAGAAACAGACTGGCAGAATGGATCAAGAAACAAAATCCAACCTGTCTACAAGAAACTCATCTAACCCAAAAGGATATTCACAGACTGAAAGTCAAAGAATGGAAAACAATATATCATGCAACACGAACCCCCCCACCAAAAGGGCTAGTTATTCTGTTTGCAGACAATGTGAACTTCAAACCAATAATGATCAGAAGAGATAAAGGTCATTATATACAGATTATGGGAAAACTTCAAGAGGAAGAGATAACTATCTTAAATATATATGCACCAAATTCCAGAGCACCCATGTATATAAAACAAGCATTAACATGAAAAACCAAATTAGACATAACACAATCATAACAGAAGACCTTAACACACCATTGACACCAAGGGGCAGATCAACCAGAGAGAAAATCAGCAAAGAAATAACAGAACTGAATCACACCTGTGAACAAATGGACTTGATAGAGATATACAGAGTGTTCCCCCCAACAACATCAAAATACACATTCTTCTCAGCAGTACATAGGTCATTCTCTAAAATGGATCATATATTAGCTCACAGAGCATATTTAAATAAATGCAAAAGAGTTGAAATTATCCCTTGCATGCTATCAGATCATAGTGCCATGAAATTAGAAATTAATGATAAAAGATACTGCAAAAATCCCACAAATACATGGAAACTGAATAACACAGTCTTGAGTAATCAGTGGGTCACAGGGGAAATTAAAGAGGAAATTAAACAATACCTAAAAGCAAATGAAAATACAAATACAACTTATCGGAATCTGTGGGATGCAATGAAAGCTGTCCTCAGAGGAAAATTTATTGCACTGAGTTCCCATATCAGGAAAACAGAATGAATACAAATAAACAACCTGATGTTGCACCTCAAACATCTAGAAAAAGAAGAGCAAGTCAAGCCCAAAGCCAAAATAAGGAAGGAAATTATAAAAATCAGAGCAGAAATTAATGCAATAGAGACTAAGAAAACAATCCAAAGAATCAATGGATCAAAGAGTTGGTTCTTTAAAAGAATAAATAAAATTGATAAGGCCCTATCCAACCTTATTTTAAAAAGGGAAGAAAAAGCTCAAATTCATACAATAAGGTTCATTCCTTAGGCGAAATCACTACAGACTCTGTAGATATACAGAAGATCATCAACACCTATTTAAAAAACTTCTACTCTCCTAGGTTCGATAACACAGAAGAAATGGACAGATTCCTAGAAACATATGAAGTACCAAAGCTGTGGATAAGATGTAAAACTGCTGAATAACCCAATTTCTATTAATGAAATTGAAAATGTAATTAAGTCCTTACCTACACAGAAGAGCCCAGGCCCAGATGGATTCACTGCAGAATTCTACAAGAAGTACAAAGAAGATTTAATACCTACAGTCCTCAAACTCTTCAATAAAATTGAAAGGGAAGCAATCCTTCCTAAGTCATTCTTGGAAGCAAATATTACTCTAGTACCAAAAGCAGAGAAAGACCCAACTAAAAAAGAGAACTACAGACCAATCTCCCTAATGAACATAGATGCAAAAATCCTCAATAAAATATTGGCAAATAGAATGCAGCAAATCATCAAGAAGATTATACATCATGACCAAGTGGGATTCATCCCAAGTATGCAGGGATGGTTCAACATACGTAAATCAATAAATGTAATCCACAATATCAATAAAGCCTTATAATCCTTAATATCAATGAAGCCAAAATTAAGAATCACATGCTCATTTCTATAGATGCAGAAAAGCTTTTGATAAGACCTAATGGTCATTCGTGATAAGAATCTTACAGAAAATTGGAACAGATGATCTTTACCTCAATATAATGAATGCCATCCATGACAAACCAACAGCCAGTATCATACTAAATGTCCAAAAACTGAAGGCCTTTACTTTAAAATCAGGCACAAGACAAGGATGTCCCTTAACACTGCTCCTATTTAATATAGTACTGGAAATACTAGCCAGAGCAATTAGACAAGAGAGAGAAATAAAAGGGGTAATGATAGGAAAAGAAGAAGTTAAATTATCATTATTTGCAGGTGACATAATACTCTACATAGAAGACCCCCAAAACTCCACTGAAAGACTCTTAGATACAATAAATAAATTCAGCAATGTAGCTGGATACAAAAATGAATACTCAAAAATCAATAGCATTACTATACACTAACAACAAAATCACTGTCAGAGAAATAAGAAGTCATACCCTTCACACTAGCAACCAAAAAAATGAAATATTTATGAATTGCTCTCATGAAATACATGAAAGATCTACACAGGGAAAATTATAATACACTGAAAAAAGAAATTGAAGATGATCTCAGAAAATGGAAAGACATCCCTTGCTCATGGATAGGAAGAATAACTATTGTGAAAATGGCCATTCTCCCAAAACTGTTATACAGATTCAACACAATCCCAACAAAAATACCATCAACATACCTCATAGATCTAGAAAAATCACTCTTAAAATTCATCTGGAGTGAGAAGAGACCTAGAATAGCAAAGACAGTTCTAAGCAGCAAAGGCAAGGCAGGAGGCATCACAATCCCTGAATTGAAGTTATACTACAAAGCAACCGTAGTAATTTCAACATGGTACTGGAATAAAAACAGTCGAAGATGAATGGAATAGATTAGAAGATACAACCACAACCACAAACACACTCAACCACCTTATCTTTGATAAAGGGGCCAAACAAGGTCACTGGAAGAACGACAGTCTCTTTAATAAATGGTATTGGAAAAACTGGCTCTCCATAGGCCAAAAACTGAAACTAGACCCATGCCTATCACCATGTACAAACTAAAATCCAAATGGATCAAAGATCTGAATATTAAAATAAACACTAACTCTATTGGAAGACAAATTGGGTAGAAACCTTGAAGACATAGGAGTAGGTAGAGAATTCCTGAACAGGAATCAAACCGCACAGGAAATACTTCCCAGAATCAATAACTGGGATCACCTCTTATTAAAAAGCTTCTGATGTTGAAAGAAATCTCCAGCATAGTAAAAAGAAAAACCACAAACTGGGAAAAAATCTTAGTGAACTGTCCCTCAGACAAAGGACTTCTGTCCAAAACATATGAAGAATTTTAAAAAATCAGACCCCCAAAATTCAAAGATCCAATCCAAAAATGGGCATCTGAGATGAATACACAATTCTCAGATGAAGAAATACAAATGGCAAATAAATACATGAAAAAGTGTTCATCGTCATTACTCATTAGAGAAATGCAAATTAAAATCATGCTGAGATTCCATCTCACTCCTGAAAGAATGGCCAGGATCAAGAAAACCACCAACAACAAATGCTGGAGAGGCTGTGGGGAAAAAGAAACTCTCCTGCACTGTTGATGAGAGTGTAGACTGGTGCAACCATTGTGGAGGTCAGTCTGGAGATTTCTCAGAAAGCTGGGATTGGAAGTCCCATTTGATCCAGCTATTCCACTTCTAGGCACATTCCCAGAAGAACTGAAAACATCATATCACAGATATATATGTACACCCATGTTTATAGCAGCACAGTTTGTAATAGCCAGATCTTGGTAACAACCTAAATGACCATTGACCAAGGAATGGATAAAAAAGATGTGGTATTTTTATACAATGGAGTACTACTCAGCTATAAATAATGATAACATTGAGATATTTATAAATAAATGGGACAGCTTGAGATCATATTCATAAGTGAAATAAATCAAACCAACATGTGTAAATACCTAGTTTCCCTAGTGTAAGAAATGATAACAATACATAAAAGTACGTGGTAATCATGATTCCCCATTACATTGCTTTGAAGCCTTATAATGTTTTCAATCATTAATTGTAATGGTTTTATTCTGGGCTGTTTGATTTTATTGTCTGTGATGGTATGAACAGCTATTTTGGAGAAAACAAGACATCATAATAGCTAGTTCTGATTTAATATCATCTTGTTTTGAAGTCCCATCAAGCTTTTGTTCTTCTGTCTCCATCAGTCTTAACATGTTGTATCTTATTGGATTTTATTATATGAGATACTATAAACAAAAACTTTTATAGACAAGGAGACAAGGAGATAATATAGAAATCATTGTGTATTTTCTGTTAATTGGTTCTAAATACCCTGTAATACTGTCATTCTCTTGAATGTGGGGAAACATTGTCTTGATATGTTTGATGCTACAGTATATGAAGTCATACTCAAATATTTCAAGGAAAGAGACATATGAGTTTCCTTTTGAGTCAAATATGTTTCTTATATATAGCATATTGTTGTACCCTGTTTCTTGATCCATTCTATCAACTTATTTCTTTTAATTCATGAATTGAGGCCATTCACACTGATGGTTATAAGTGATATGTATTGGCTTAACTTTGTCATGTTATCTTCCTGTTGTTGGTTTCCTGCTTTTCCTCCTGTGTAGTTGCTTGCCCTGCCTGGTAGTTTTTATCTGTTGTTCAGGCGATTGTGGTCATTTTTTCTCTCTCTAGTATGTCTTTCAGTACTCTTTCTAGGATTGGTTTGGTGAACATTATTTTATTCAGTTGTTCTCTGTTGTGGAAGCATTTCATTTTTCCATTAATTTTAAAGGAAGTTTTTCAAGGTACATCAATGTGGTCTGAAAGTTTCTTTCAGTGCTTGAAATACTTCATTCTAAGCTCATCTTGACTTGAGGGTTTGTTTTGAGAAGTCACTCATGATTCTAATGGGCTTTCCTTGATAGGTGATTTGTGTCTTTTCTCTAACAGCTTTTAGTATTCTGTTTTTGGGGCCAGGGGTTAGCTCGGTGGCTTAAGCACCTGCCTAGGCATGAGGTTGTGAGTTTAATCCTTGGTACATAAAACAAAAATCAAACAAACAAACAAAAAACACAAAGTACCTCAATGTTCTGCTTTTATGCTGAATTTTAAGCATCTTGATTATTTTATTTATGGGTGTAGATGTATTTTGGTTATGATTGCTTGGCGTTCTATATGCCTCGCTTATCTGTGTATCAGATTCCTTTCCTATTTTTGGGAAATTTTCTTCTATTACTTCTGTGAATAGTTTTCTATGTCATTTGTATTGACTTCTGCATTTTCATTGACACTTGTATTTTTCTTTGTGTCATCTTGAAGCTATTATTTCATGATCCCTTGTTATATTTAAAAGTTCTTTCCTTTGGTGATTGCCAGCTGTGATCCTGTCTTCAAGGTCTGAAAGTGTATCTTCAGTTTCATTCAAGCAGTTTTGCTAGCTTTCAGTGGAATTTTTATTTACTAGATATCTCATTTTATTTGTTTCATGCATTTAATTCCCTTCCTATATTGTTCATTTATGGTTTCCATCATTTTCCCTTGCTCCTATATTTTTTAATCTATGTCTCTCTGGCTATGCTGAGCAACTTCTTTATTAAGGTTGTTATTTCTTTCTTTACCTCACAGATTATTTCTAATCTAATTTCTTCTATGGCCTCATGACTTTTTTTTATTTCACTTGCTCTCTTTTCAGGAATTTCAGGTTTATGATTTCCAGTGTGCTCTGTTTTGATGTCTTCTGTACTTGTTCCTGATGGACTGGACGTTTGAGATTGCATTTTGCTTTTTTTGTTTTGTTATTTTCACCTCTTGAGTTAATATTTTCATCTTTTCAACCCTGCTAGTCTCAACTATCCACCTGTGTGTCTCAGAGTCCTATTATGTGGCTGATGTTCACCTAGTTGCTGGGTGCTATAGAATAGTGGAGGGGAAGTCACCTGAATTTCTCCTGCAGAGCCTGTTGGATGAGTCCTATATACTTTCTAGGCTAATCTAGAAGTATTAATGTAAGCCAACACTAATCTATTGTTACTGCAGCTTCAGGCTGTGCCAGGCTGCCAGATCCATCTGTCTATAGTGTGTGCCCAAGCTGGACCCTACTGTGCCTCTAGGGGTCTTTTAGGCTCTTTCTGTTTCCTCTGGTTAGGGTAGGCCTCATTTTCACCAGCCCACCTGAGGTTCTCTGTATGGAAAAGGGACTTACCCACACTCTTGCTTGCTTGCTAAGGTCGTACAGTTGGGGGAGAGTTCACTGAGGCTCCCACTGACATACTGAGGTCCTCTACTTGAGGGGGAAACTCATCACACTGTCACAGGCTCTCCAAGGGCATCTGTATAGGGGAGGGGGTTGCTGAGGGTCCCACCAGCCCATCAAAGTACTGCAGGTGGTGGAAAGGGTCACTGACAGTCTGTGGGCTACTGATGTCTTTCAGATGAGGTCAGGAATGGTGGTCCACAAGCCCATTGGCTGCTGAGGTTCTTCAAGTGCAGCAGAAGGGCAGCGGAGGGTCCCCCTGGCCACTAAAGTCATTTAGGTGTGGGGGAAGGGCAGCCAATGATCCTGTTGGCTGCAGATGGCTGCTAAGGTTTCTCAGGTGCAGGGTAAGGGGGCTGAGGCTCCCCTCAGCTGCTGAAGTAGTTAGGGTGCCAATCTTTCCTTTTTTAAACTTTGAGTGTTGGATGATTTGTTTCAGCAATGAGAAAAGTAAGACAGTTACTATGGGAATATTTGTCTGTGTCCGTCACCATCATCATCAGAAGCAAAGGTATGACCTGGGTGTTTTGTCTTCCTTTCTTTATTAATTGCATGGTGTTCAGAAAAATGCCACATAAATTTTAAAAAGAAAGAAAAAAGGGAAATAAACCACAAACCCATGCTGTTTCCATTATCCTGAAGAATACTGAAGTTTTCACCCATGGAATTGACTCCAAGCATGAGCTTCTCTAAACAATGCTGTAAATCATTTTAGCTCTCACAGTTTGCCTTAGAGTCTTGGAAATTTGCTGTGCTTGTTTTTGAGCTCATTGTTGTTTTAACCCTCATCTCCTGGGGACTGAACCCTTGTCTGCTTTCCTCTCTATGGTAATCTCTAACTCTGAAACTTGTGCTGCAGCTCTCCCCTTGCTACCTGGTCATCGTGTTCAGGTGTAGCATCAGCTAAGAGAAGATTCAGTTCTTCCCAAAATAGGATGAGAGAAATAGGCATTGTCAGTCTCTAGAGTCCATGGTGCAGTGCAAAGACATTCCAGTTCCTGTGGGCACCATCTGAAAATTCAACCCCTGTGTTGTTACTGCTGTAAACTCTGCCTCAAACCACACAGGGATTAATAAGGATGTTATCCTGAATCTCCTATCCTTTGTGGCAATGATCTATCATTTCCTGGAGTTGAAGGTTTATCTAATGTAGTTGCTTAATTCCCATAGAGAAGCCACATAGCTTCTCATGCTGATGCTGAGACATTTTTTCTAAAGGCATTTAACAAAGACAGCATCCCTTCACCAGCCTTTCTTACTCCTCAGCTAGCCAGCCTGGTGAAAATGTGAGGCTGTCCTGCAGAATAGGCAGAGGGATACATATTACTTTATCCTAGGCAGAAACTGGATTTATGTGGCATTCAGTCACAATTTTATTTTGTCTTCACTGGCTAATAAAAGGCTTAGCTTCTCCCAATTTACTTATACAAAGCCATGGAGAGCATAAGAGTGATTTTTGTGTGACATGGCTCTTAGTAAGAATCTGAAAATGTTACATGCTTTCCTCTCTCACTGCAAACGCACAGTCTTTTAGAAAGGTCATGGAGAGACCCTGCCACACCTTTCTAACAGATAATGATTGCTCTCTATTCATTCTATTTTGTTCCAGCAGGTCAAAAAAATCCTCCTATAATGGTGTCAGAAGATATAAACTGAATTTTGAACATTTTCTGGAGACATCATTTAATATTGATGCATTGTGAACTCATTCTGAGAACTTTTACAGAAAATTGCCAGGCCATTTATTGCATCAAGTATTGATATTATTGGTTTATTTCTTCTTTTCTAGCACTCTAGGAATTAAGGATATGTCTTATCAAAGAACTATTTAATTAGAAATTTAATTTGGAAACACAGAACGAACATTAGTTTCATATAAAAGTCTAAGTATCCTGGGTGGCCAATGGTGATGAGATTTCTTTCCACCTCCAGTCACATTTCCTGGGCCTCAGAGAGGGCATCATCTCACCTGTTGGTGTCCAGTTCTTCCCCAACTCTGCTACAGAAAACGCATCTTTAGTTGATGACTGGATGGTGGGTAATGTAGAAACTCACAACTTGAATCAAATGTTCTTTGTAAAGGACTTGTAAGAAAGGAACTTCAGGTCCTTTTTTCTGCATGTTGCTCTTCAATTTCTTTGTCTTTCTCCAGCTGTTATCTCTGTTTTTCTTTACTAACCAGCATGCCCCTGCTGCTGTTTCAGTTTTATTTTCCTGTCAGTTATTCAGCCTCTGCTTTCTTTTGGGTAGCAATTCTATGTTGTAGCTACATTGCATTATTAAACATTTTCTTAATAAACAATACAGAACAACATTCAAAATTAAAAACATTCATCCTGAGGCAAACAGGAGCCCTAGTTTATTGGAATGTGCTTGAATAATAACATGGTGTTCCGCTCGAACCACTGAGTTGCTGGGTGAAAGCATCCTCTAGGGAGGATCCCAGTGCCTGCTGACTCTTTGAATTTGTCCTTGGTTCTAAGCAATTTTTGTTCTCACTAAAATTGTGAGCTTTTATTTTGGATAAGAGCTGATTTTCTATGAGGAAGTTTTCCTGCCTTCTCTCTCCCCACACTGTTTTGAGAAATAGAGGCCAGTTTGCTTCTTCCCTCATTTTTTAGTTCTTGGTGAACCACATTGTGGTATTGTATTAATTGAATAGTGTATTTGTAATCCACACAAAGCTCAGCCTCATGTAAGTGAACAGAGCTTTAAATTTAAACAGAGCTTTATAATTCCCACTATTTCTGGAATAATCTTTTTCATTTATTCACTCTTGAGATACAATGTAGTATAATCTCTAGCCCTTTCTCATAAACATAGTAAGTGGCATTGCCTAAAAAGAGCTGTATTTCTTAGCTGAGAAAATCTGCTTTTAAAAAGATAGATTTATATAAGTGGATTTCTTATAGTTCCCTCCAAGGGTACTATAGCTCATATCTCACAGCTCATGTCTCAGTACCTTGGTTTCTCAAGTGAAAAATGAGGATAACAGTATCCAGCTCTCATAGGTATTGCAGAAATGCAACAAGTTTTACATACTGTGAACCTCTTAGGATAGTGACTGAAATATTCAATGTTATCCACTCTCACTCTCACTATCACTTGAAAGGACTCATTGGTATAAAGGGCATATTTTAAATGTGTACCAAGTCAACACTGTACTAAGTTTATTTAACCCTCAGTGCCCTACTACAGGTAACTGCACTTATGATTTAGGTCTCTCCAGACATAACATGAATGTAAGGCTGAGGCTGTGTCTCACCACATTTCAATGTATCTGATAGCTACTGGAATACAGAAGTGGCCTGACTTGTTCACAGTCCTATGTTCCTTTTAACAGTCTCTGATTACCAACTGAGATAGCCTACAATACTGTGTTTGCTCCTCTTTTTCTTCCTTGGTCAAGTATTTACATGGGTAGGAACTGAATAATGCTATAAACCACAAAGTTTGTTCCAATTGCATGGCAGCGTGTTCTCCTGGTCCCTTTCTTTTGGTCACTTCCTGTTGTTAGCAATGAGTCATGCAAATTCTATCGTAGTCTTACTGTCTTCATTTGTGCTTGTATAACTAAATATCGCAGGTAGAGTGTAATTTCTAAACAGTGGTGATGTATTTCCAACAGTTCTGAAGTGTGGGAAGTACAAGATCACTTGGTGTCTGATGAGCCTTCTCACACTCTATCATGCAGGACACTGTGTCCTTACATGATGGAAGGAATCAAAGGGAACAGGGCCCTACCCTAGTTCTCTCTTGCCCTTGAATAAGATGCTAATCCATTTGTGAGGTACAGAATTTACCGCTTACTCATTTCTCCAAAGTCTCCACCTTATAATACCATAATGAAGAGTAAATTTTGATGTATAAATTTCAAGGGACACTCAGACCACAGCATCCAATTATTAAAAAGTTATTATTAACCTCAAGTTTTATAGGACATTATTCAAAATCTTTCACAAGCAGTTTAACCTGAACATGATAACAAAGTATGCTGTTAAGGGTGTTTTCTATTTGGAGCTAACTGGAAATGTGACCTTTTATTAGTGGTCCCTATTGCCTGTTCATCCAGCCTAGTCTCAATTACAGTACAACCTAGCAATTATTAATATCCCTCTTCAATCGATCTGAAAAGTTTCTTGGTTTGGGCTCTAAATTATAAATTAACACTCCTTGACCTCTTGTTTTGTAACTATGCTCCAAATTATTCCACACTAGATGTTTACAACCTAACATCAATTTTTCATATATCTCCATCTCTACATTCTAGTTTGTCTGTTTAGACGCCTCTATTTTAACATCTCTGATACAAAGCTTCTAAAAGAGTTGTTTATGTTAGAAGCCTAATATTTATGGTGACAGGATGTGACAAAAATAGGACAGCAAACTATGGCAGAACACCTTCTCTGGAAGTCACCCTACTAGGTCCTTTCTTGATCACTGGGCAGGAATTTAGCTCAGTGGTGTGCCTGCCTGCTGCAAGGGGGTGAGTTAGACCCCTGAAACAACAACAACAACAACAACAACAAGTCCTTCCTTGATTGCCAAAGGCATATTTTACTTAGACAAAGGCATATTTTGTGCTTAGATAAAATGCCCTGAGCTTGTATCTATTTTATGATTCATCACATTACATTTAAATTATCAACTATACTCCTTAAAAGCTGAGGCTACTCTGTAATTATTTATGCTTTCCAAGGGCCCTGCACAGAGCTGGGCATGAAGTCAGTGCTGAAAAGATATTTGTTGATCTATTTATTATGCTCAAATGAACTGAAGGTTTTTATTTGCTCTTCTATTGATCAAAATTGATTAGAGATTGCTACTCACCTATGGTATAAAAAGAGCTAATCAGATGTGTCAGTCAGGCAGGCACACTAGTGTGTGATTTCTTTTTCAGTCTCCCACTTCTGAAACATGCTCCTCTTCCACCTCACATTGAGGCAGGTGAAACTTTTCCTTTCTCCCTATTGTCAGTACATCTGATGATACCCTGCATTCCTGGTCATCCCATCCCCAAGGCAACTCTGACCCCAGCCAGAAGTTTCTTAGTAACTTCCAGTTAGGGAACTGTAGCCAGTTCCAGAGAGACATCTCCAGAGGGCCCACAAATAGACTTTGGGTAATAGATCACCTGGCCTGAGTCACAAATTTGGAGTTTGAGATAGGAGCTGATCTTGATGAAGATAGATTGAGGAGAAGCCCATTAGAGTTTATTTCTAGAATAATTTTCATTGTCTTGCCTATAATTCTGATTGTCTGAAAGTAATGGCTCACATAGGATATTTAGAATTTGTGACTTTGAACGAGCCACACTATTCTTGTCCTGCAATACAATGAATAACTGAAGTGTAGGTGTGTAGCAGGAACAGAAAAAAAAAGTTTCAAAATCCAAAGTGACTACAGTGGGTTTTACTCTTTAAGTGAGCATAGAAGTACCATATTTTATATCAGAGGAAAAGCATATGTTGGTACTGCTTCCTTCTGCTCATGGAGGCCAGAGGGAAGAAGGAAAGGAAAATGGAGAACTTTGTTTTTCCAGGGTACTAATATTGGGAGAAAAAATGTATAACCGTTTTTTTATCAAAGCACATGAATCAGTTTTTCATATATGTAAAAGTTTTCACAGGGCTGGTTAGAGAACTACATTACTCTGCAGCCCAATTCAAGTGAGCCAAGATATACAAAGTTTAATAAAAGAAATGCTAAGCACCTCTCAAGAAGACACATATGGAAGAATGGAGGAAGCCAGAATAAGGAGAGAAACCTTTGATGAAGAATATAAACAAAATCTAGAATACATGAAATAGATCCAAAGAGATTATCCAGAAGTTAAGAACTGCACTGAAAGCTGGCAAAATTCCTTGACAGAAACTGAAGTTAGACTTTCAAAACTTGAAGACAGATTTGCAATATGTGATTGTGAAAGGAGAGATCTCTTAAAAATAACAAGGAACCAGGAAGTAACAATACAAAGGCTAGAAGATGACAAGAGGATCTATAACTTAAGAGTAAAAATGTGAGCAAAGAAGCAGGAGTGAACACAAATGAAGTACAAAGGCTATTCACAGAAACAATTAAGGAAAACTTCCCAAGCTTAGGAGAGGGAAATGATACAGATTTTTGAGGCCTACAGAACTCCAGCCAGCTACAACCAAAACAGATCTATAACCAGCTATATAATAATCAAGATCCCAGAAATTCATCATAAGAACAGAATATTAAAAGTGGTAGGAGAGAAGAAACAGATCATCTCGACACAAACTATCAAGTCAAGAAGAGTTTGAGTGAAGTATTCTAAGCTCTAAAAGAAAATAACCTCCAACCCAGATAGATGTACCCTGAAAAACTGTCTCTAGAAATTAATGGAGAAACAAGTTGTTTCCATGACAAAGAGGAACTGTGGGAGTTTGTTACCATCAAACCAACCCTACAAAAAATACTGAAGGACATTCTAGAGAGAGAGAAAAATCACCAGGATTCCAGCAACATAAACCTCAATGAATGGGGCAGACAGTGAAATGAAGGAGAAAAGTAGACAACCAACATCAGAAAAATATCATAGCAGAGATGAGGCACAGAAGACTGGCTATAATCTCTAACACAGATGGCCTTGATACACTAACAAAAAGAAACACAGGCAGAGTAGATCAGGAGATAGGGTCTATCACGATACTCTGAATGGGAAATATAATCTACCTGAAAGAGAGTTAATGAACCAAAAGTCAAAGATGAGAATACAATGCTCTACATGACAGGGAACCAGAGAGAAATAGGGACAATTTGTTCAGCAGCTGCAGAGAGATTGGAAAGTCATGACACTTTTATGCAGTGGAGAACTCAGCTAGAAGGAAGGAAAACCTTGAGGCTTTAGTAGGTAAAGGAACACAGCTCAAGATCAAGCTCAGGGATAAAAAGGTTCAGAATGACTTGGGTAGATAGTGGGTTGCCCCCTTAATCTAAAAACTAAAGGAATTAGTGGAATGCTACAAAGCATCCTGAGAAATGGAAAGGGGATGAACTGTCTAAAGAAGGAAGGCAGAGGACATTGTTAATAGTGTATCAGGATTTAAAAGCCACATTAGTCTTATCCTATTAATTTGATTTTATTCTGTTCCAGTCTGTCTACTTGTACTAGATTTGAGGGCACAGACAGCGATCCAAAAAATAGCAGGATATACCACAGTAACTATCTTTAATTTCCTATTAACTTAACCTGAAACCCTGTATTACTTACACTGTCTTACTCTGAGTGATCTTATTTGAATCTGGTTTGTTTGGTTGCTGTTTTGTCCTAACTGATTTTATTCAAATTTTGTATGCTTGATAGTATCAAGTCTAAGAGCAGAGGCAACTACTCTGAAGACAACAAGGTGCAATAGGATATCCATTCCAGTTTGATTATTAACTGCTTTTGAGATCCTATAATGTCTCCGATGTTTTGTTTTTATTAATATTGTATGTAGTGCTATGTTCAATGATATTATGCCTGATGATATAGATAATTCTATTGAAAATAACAAAAGACATCATAGTAACTACTCTAGATCATCTGGTATTGTGGTTTTATATGTCCTTTTTGTTTCATGTTTTTCTAGGAATTTGTTTTGTTGTCTTGTCTTGATTTTTTTTCCCTCTAGTACAGAAAGGATAGGTGTACATGTAGAGATTCAAGTATGTGTAGAACTTCTAAACAGTTTACAAGAATAAATTATATAATGTACGATGTAATGAATGATACTTTGAAGAAAAAGACACTAAGATACCTACTGCTAACTCCGTAGTGTTGTGACATAAAATCTAGTAATACTATTATTCTCTGTTCAGAGTGATATTAGTCTATCTTCTTTTGTTTAATTTCAACACATGTAAAGATATGAACAACTATTTCAAAGAGAATGAGAGGCATTATGGCAGCCATTGTTGACTTCCCTAATGTCTGGTCTTGAAGACTCAAAAAACCTTCATCATCCTGTTCTGATTAGTTCTATAATGTTCAGTATGTATTCACTGTGTGTGAAGATATGGACAACTATTTGGAAGAAAACAAGAGACAATATGATAGTCGTGGAGATCTCCGGTAGTCTTGCTTTGAAATCTGTGTTTCTTAAATTGTTTTCTTATTATCTGTTTTGTTCTGTTTAATTTTACCCTCTTTAAAATTAAAAAAAAAAAAGAACTGTAAGTACAACATCACATTCATAGGTTGAAGAATATAATATCAGAAAAATATTGAGAATTTAAAACCTAGAGTTTCTTAGGATCAGGAGAGATGCATGGAGCCAGTTTGAGTCAACTCCAAATGACAAGAGGAGAACACTTGATACCAGTGACAGTTATTGGAACCACATTTTATGTTTTAGGATTGAAATCTTCCCAATTTTCTTTTCATAGACCTTGTCCTTAATATTTTATTCTTTTACTCAGGTTCCCATTCTTTGAACTCCAATCTGCATTTTGCTCACATCCTACACATAGTCTCTCTACTCGAATCCCAGGAAGAAAAGTCAAACCTGCCCTAAAAGTGTCACCCCTAATTAATTTCCTGGAAGGTCACCCTTTCATTAGTATTCAGACCTGGTTTCAGCCCAGATCATTAATGGATTCTTTTCTTGAAGGACAATAATTACATGTGATGCTTTGTTCCTTGCCAGTCAAAGGATATGCAGAGCCTTATCACCTTGAAGGCTCCTTGGAGAGTCAAATAGTCTGGCTGAAAGCTGTTCCACCAAAAAGATGTCAGCCAACATTGTAAGCAACAATTCAGCCATCATCAGGCTTGATGTTGCTGCATAAGCTCACTGAGGATTGTGTAATTTCTGATGGCATGACACTGTGGACCCACCACAAGCTCATATACATCTGATATCAGAAAATAATAATGGTTTTTCTCAGTTCCTTCATTGACTTATCCATGGGCAGGTTAAAAGCAAAGATCTCGTGATTCCTCCTCTGAATGAAATTTTAACTTAGAGTGCTTCCCATTATGACTCAGTTGATATGAGCTCTGAAATTACAGATTACATGACCATGTGATCTAAATGTTTGTGTGCTTCCCACAGTTCATATCTCAAAATGAAGATAAAAGAGACTGTGGAGCTGTCTTGTCCCATGTGAAAATGAAGCAAGAAGTCATCATTTATGAACCAGCCAATAGGCTCTTGCCAGACGTGGAATCAGCCACCACCTTGATCTTGAGCTTTCTAGACCACAGAGTTGAGAGAAAATTGCTGGTATATGGCATTTTGTTATAGTACCCTGAATGGGCCATGGAATGCAATACTTTCAACAGCCTTATTTTTTTTTCCAGTCTTTCATTCTGTTGATCTTTTTCCAATCCAGAATTTTATAGTTTTGGGTACATCAAAGAGCATCTGTATCTACTTTTATTTGATACATAGACCATTGTCCCTTCTGATTCCCTTTTATTCCTTAATTACCTTTCCAGTAGAAAATTACTTGGTGAGTCCTCGTTTATATTCATCGGACAGTGTGTTCCATAATATTATGCAAGCATTTCCCTCACTTTTGCCGATAATTTTCAGTGCTGTGGCTAAATATGACATGCTGGGATATGGCAAGCTGCTCATCCCACGCAGCAGGTGAATGATTAAGGCAAGGTTTGGCAAGTAAAGCCAGGCGTTAGAACCAGGCTCCAAGCCAGATAAAGTACTAGGCAAATACACTGGGGCCACAGTTCCCTGGAAAGCAAAACCATGCAGGTGGTTTACCTTTCAGGAAAACATTGGGATTTGTACTTTTGCAGTAGCTGAAGGGTAGCGAAAAGCAAAGGAGGAAATCAAGGCTTATAAAACCAGGCAAAAATGCTGCTGACCAGAGTCATATTTTACCTGGGAAGTTTATAGCTGCTTCTTGTTAGGGTTAAGCATCTTTACTTGACTAGCTGCCTCTGAACTCGCAGGGGGAAGTGAACGAAATTAGCTGTATATACTAGACAGTGTAGCAGTAATCAGAGTCACAAGAACAGGGTCCATTTGCTATGCAGGCGTTATTGATCGTGTAATTTCTGATACCTTCTCTATCTGAAGTTACAGGATGCCTTGGGACTGCTGTTTCCTGGAAGAGGCAACATAAATTATATGGCAATGTAAATTCAAGTAACATTTATGTGGAGCCTGTATGAACTTTACTAGCAACAAAAATCCTGGTACCCAGAATATAGTGAAAACTAAATTAATCTTTATTGAACTGAAGATGAGAAGGCTAGAACTAACTTTGTGGAAGCCCTGCATGTGTGACATTAATATGAGTTAGAAAGGACATGTTTTGGAAGATAGCAATACTGGAAAAGGAAGACTGCATTTTGGGAGGGCTAGGGTTGGAAAAACAGGTAGACAGACAGTGTGAGGAATCTAGAGCACAGGTGAATTTGGCAGCTCTCTAACTCAAGAAAAGCTCCATTCCTTCATCTTCTCTGGTCCCACCCTCAGTAAGAAGCTAGGTCTTTGGAATTGCCCCTCCCTTGGTGACCAGATGTCTGCTGCTGCTCCAGAGCCACACAGACACAGCAACAAGTGGAATCACGAAGACCAGACTGTCTAGGTACTGCTTCTTCACAGAGAGGGCTCACTGCATCTCTATTCAGATTTCTTTGACAAGAACTAGGCTCTTGCTTATTTCTAAATCAGTCACTGAGGAAGAAACAGAATCAGATTTTTCTGATTGCATCTGTTGTGCTGAACAGAATGTATTGCATGGGGTTGGGGGCTGGAGATAGAATCTCTTTAAGCATCAGGTAGCAAAGGGTGAATGAGTAGATGAGTTTGAGGAGCTGGGATTGCCATTAATTTCTCTAATAATAGGAATTTAGGGAGTTTGGAAAACTTTTGGAAGCAGTCCTTGTGAAGGCCAAGGTTCTAGTGCCTGGTGTGCATTGCCACATTGATTTATGCTCTGAGAGAACACCGGGTACTCTAAATCACTGAATTAGTATTCTGCTTAAGGCCACACAACTGTGAGGGTAATAGATGCATTCCCAGATCATAGTCTTCAGAAGTGGACCCTACCTGTTCCCTTTGGTGTGGATATTGTGTGTCAATAGTTTTTGAGAGACTCACTCTTTGGTGATTTCACCATGTAGTACTGAGATCTTGTCACAAGAGAAGTTAATCTTGGTTCAGTGACTTTCCTGTAAGGTCTTAATTTAGAAATTAACAGTGTAGATGCTTATTTCTCAATTCTAAGACCCTGTCTCCTTAGTTGCAAGATATCTTGTCACATCTTGCTCTATCCCGAATGTTATAATTTTCCATTATAAGTCAGGATCATTACTATCAACCAACGGGAAAATTCGTCTTTCTCTGGAAATTTAAGCCAGCTTGTGGGGAAGATGGGACTAGAGACACCTCTTGTATGGCACCCCTTATTTTACTAGATTGCTATTCTTCTCAATCTTGTTCTTTCCAACACTCATACTTCAAATTCAAAAAAGCCAAAGAGAATGTTATTTGCTTCCTAACAAACTTTAAATCATGTTTTCCACTAATCACTGAGATGGTCACAACATTCATAAGATTATATAGTTTGCCTAATTCTTCCTCTGTAGCACTGGGTTGTAAGTTTATTGGCTAAATTCAATTGGAAAATGAGATTTCCTTTATCTCATTCTCAATATCTTTATGTGAGAAAGTCACAAAAAGCACTTTTTATGTTCTGTCTCCTGAGATTTAAATGCCAGGCTAACCTCTGGTACCCCTGGCACACTGTCCCAAGATGATTTGACAATGGAGACATTTTAGATGCCATAGGATATTTCATAACTTTAAATATTTTATAGCAAATTAAATGTTAATTATATGCTGGTCAGGGAAGAAAATCACCAAAGTATTTAATTAACATTTAATTTATTAGTCATCAAATATTTAAGTAGCTCCTATCTGAGGGGTTTTTAGTCCTCATTAGTTGTAAGCCAGTAACAAGCAATATTGTTAGCTGCTACTAATGTAAGTATGTATGACTTCTGTAGATTTCCTTCAAAGGATCTCTGCACACCTGTTGTCTTGGTTACTTTCTTCTTTGCAGGCACAAAATACTTGACACCAACAACTTAGAGGAGGAAAAGTGAATTTTAGCTCATGGTCTCAATCCATGTTTGGCTGGTTGAAACACATAGAGCAAGGAGCTGGGTGGAGGGAAACTTGTCACGTCTTGGTGACCAGAAAGTTGGATATATTGGGAGTCATATCTGATCTCATCATGGTCTGGAGGAGTCTACATTTGTAATCCCAGGGAAAAGGTATTGGAATTACAATAAATGAATCAAATCTACCACTTTCAATGTCACCCGTGGTAAGTATGAAAAGGCAAACACATATCTGTAGTTCTGGGGAGCCAAGGGGATCTTAAGTCTAGTCAGAACAATGCTAATCAGAACAAAAGCTGTGACCAGGGCTGAACTCAGGTGTCTTAGGTACTTTTCTCTCATTATTCAGAGGAAATACCCAATGCCCCAAATTAAGGAAGGAAAGGTTTATTGAGCTCACAGTTCATGAGGGTGGAAGACGGCAAATGCATAAAAGGGGGAAAAGGGGCAAACGTGAGAAGAGCCCTCTCCCTCCCTTATGATGTATGTAGGCTACCCACCATGGGGTGGGTATAGTGCTCACACCGTAATCCTAGCATTGGACCATGAGTCAGTAATGAAATCTAGAATCCTGTCCCCATGACTGCATGAGGTTGTGGGGTGACATCCAGATACTAACCATAACACCAGGTTTTGTTGATTTGAGAAGAGAGGAGTGGATCCAGGTTGAGTGACTGTGAGAATGGTGGGAAGGATGTGAGTGCTGTGAGCTGGGCTATGGAGAAGGCACAATGGCACTCTGCAATATGCAGAGAAAGATATGCAGAAAGAGTACTAGATTCTGGTAACAGGTAGCTTCGAAGTTTGAAGGCATCTTCATAGCACAGTTTGAGGAAATATCTTGTGGTTTTGGTCGGTTGCCTCTGCTCTGATGTCTGGTCCTCCTGCCCTGAGACATTATGGGTTCTCAAGCCTCAATCCCAGCCAACAATGTGGCATCACTAGGCTTAACTTATGCTTAGTATTTGGGAGCTAGGCTGAGGCATCACTAACCTATTACATTGCTTCAAAAGCTACACATCAGTGCTTCGGTTAGACCCGTTTGCATTGCTTACAGACATTTGAAGAGGCAGAGTATTACCCTTGTCAGTTCTGTATGAATCAATACATAGAAATAAGGCCAGCTTTAGCCAAAATGGAGACAATGGTCTTCTTTCAAGGTGAGCCATCCTGGTGGTGCTCCAGAGACAGAAAAGGGAGAAACTGGAGAGGAGTTACACCCTTTCAGGTCATATCCCAGAGATGTGCCTCTTCCCACCACCTACCTCCCACAGTGCATACAGCTCTGAACCCATCATCCAAATCCCCGCTCTGAGTGCATGAGACTTTAGGGGAATATTCTCCATGTAAACCTTAACAGATGACAGACAGACCCCAGTATGGGTAGATTATTTCTAATGGCCTTTTCCCCCTGGTGTTTTTGTGAGTGCAGTTGATGGTCCTTTGAACATATTTTCTCACAGAAATCTTGTTTGCAAGGTGCTTTATTGTTGAAAAATGCTGTGATTTTCATGGCCTCAGAATTTTGTGAAATTTCCCTGAAGTTCGTAGGGTAAAGCCACTGCTGGTTTATTAGGATCTCAGGGGTACTGTGGGACAGCTCCATTGTCACATAGTCAAAGCTGAGGTGTTTTGTCTATCATTTTTACATTGCATTGTGATCAATGTCCAGTGCTATTTCAGTCTCAGAGAAGTCCTGACTTTAGCAGGCCATTTCTAGTTTTTGTTTCTATTTTGCTAAGAATGGAAAATATATCCTATAATCATTTTCTTGCATAAATTTCTATTTAAGCAAAAATATTTGATCAATCTGTAATTGTTTTGCAGATGTAAGACAAAAACAGATATTCTCTTTGGAGCAACATAATTCTCTATATAATACAGTTATTGATTGTATTAATTTATTGATTGAGCTAGTCAGTTCTTTTATTTTTATGCTTATTTTTTGCTAGTACATCTGTGACAAACAGATTTAGTCTACTTTATCTGTGTTTTTACTAAATCCTCTTTGTATTTCCAGTACTTTTTGCTTTACATATTTTCTTCTGTGTTATTTTTTGACCACTATATCTTCTTTATAAATAGTACATTGTTGTTATTATTATTATTATTTTGTCTTTTTGAGACAGGGTCTTGCTACACAGTTTAGGCTGGGCTTGAGCTCACTTTGTAGCCCACGCTGATCTCAAATTTGCAATGATCCACCTGCCTTCATCTCCTGAGTGCTAGGATTACAGGAGTGCACCACCACACCTTGCTTTTACTCTTAACTTTAGACACAGTTCTGCTTTTGCTAATAAAACTTAATTTGGGTTTTTATGAATTTTATGTGAATGGAATCATTAGATAGGCACTATTTTTTGGTTTACTTTCTAATATTATTTGAAATTCATCTACTTGATATACGTAGCAGTAGTTCATTTTTTCTATATTCATTTGTTGATGGATATTTGAGTTGTTTTCAGTTTTTGGACTTTATGAAGAAAATGACCATTAACATACACATAGAAGTCTTTGTCAGGACATTCTCTTTGGTAAATATGCAGGAATAAAGTGGCAGAGTTATATGAAGAGGTATATATTTAACTTTATTAGTCACTGCCATACTGCTTTCCAAAGTGGCTAACCACTTGACAGCCTGAAAATGCATGAAGTTTTACTTCCAAATTTTTCCTAACATAGTAATAATAAGATACAGAATCTATATTGTGAATATTTTTTCACTTGATACACAAAGAACCAGGGAAATGTGATTGTTTTTCAAGGGAAAAGATAATCAACAGAGACCAATCCTGAGATGACCCAGATGTTGGAATTATCATCATCACTTATATCTACAAGATGTTCTCACAAAATGCAATGAATGTTTAAATGAAAATCTTTATTACAGTAACACTGCCACCTCTGCAGTACCTTCCTCACTTTGAACACATTTATCCTGTCATTCCTGAAGCAGTTCCGAAGTTCCTTTCTGTTGAGTATCTTGTTGCACTGTCTTGGCTGCCTTGACATCCTGATTGATTCAAAACGTATCTTTCATGGTCATTTAGACTTTGGGCAAGAGCCAGAAAGTTCCTGGGGCCAGATTCACTGAATAAAGTGGCAGAGGACATTCCATAATGTTTTCATGAGCTTGCCTTTCCATTGGATGACACTCAGGGGCGAGATTCACTACATTTTTAATTAAATTTTATAAAGATGCTCATGAAAGAAGACTTTAAGAACTTAAGTGGCAAGAATATTTTGATATCTGTATTAAAAGTGAGGAGCTGTATTTAGGGGGTGTATTAATGGTGCAATGTCTTTTACTGTAATACAGTTTTCAAAAATTTAAATTCACTCTGTTTTTGATTAGCCTTTGCTTCATAAGTTTAAACACACTAGAAATTAATAGAAAAATAGGAGTTCTCTGAAGAAAAACAAAAATTGAAACTTTTTCTCAATTTTTTTGTTAGCATATATTGTGATCATAGTAAAAGCATTCACTATGGGGGAAGAGACAAGAATCTATTTCTATCAGTCTACATCTATATGTAACACCCTGACCCTTTGTATCCCTCCTTCACCTCCCCTTTCTCCCATCTCCCCCATTCCCAGATCTTGTCCCATCCTTTCTTTTATCTGTTGTAATTTTTAGTTTCAATTTTAGTAGTTTCTGGTATTAATTTCAGATTTGAATTGATCTCGTCTTTCCAGAACCTTGAGATGCATATTAGGTTAGTTATTTGAGATCAATGTATTCTTTTAATGTGTATATTTATAGCTATAGCCTTTGTCCTTAGAGGTGCTTTCATTGTATCCACCAGTTTGATATGCTGTGCTTCCAGTGAGACAGAAATTTTAAAAGAAAAAATACCTAAAATAGACAAATTCACCAGATAAACTCAGTAACATAGAGAAGAATGCAGAGAAACAAGTCTGTCTTAGAGACTGTGATATAGTATCCAAAGGTACAACTTTTGTGTCATCAGAGTCCTAAAAAAGAAGAGAAAGAGACACAAGAGGGAAAACACATTTTAAGAAATAATGGGCAAAGCTTTCCAAATCTTGGGGATGAGGAGAATACTATACATTTACATTAAGGAAAGAACAGTGAAACTTTAAAGAGACAGACTCACCGAAAGCTGTAACTAGATACATCATACCCTGATAAGACTTAAAGAGGAAACATTTTTGAAAGCCCCTAAAGAACATGATGTGTTGTGCACAGGGAAAAGTGATAAGAATAACTGTAGATTTTTCATTGAAAATAGAGAGACCAAAAGACAGTAAAATAAAAACTGTTAGTGCTGAATAAAATGAACTACCAACCCCGAACTCTGTGTCCAGTGAATCGGGAAGGAAGGCTAAATGACAGTGTCTTGCTCAGATGAAGGCAGAGGAGATCAGCTCCATAAGAAATTCCAAAAGAAGATTTTTAAGCATGAAAGGGTCTTCAGAAATGAAGGACAAATGACATAAATGACAAATTTTTGGGTGAATAAAATACTACTTTTTTCTTAGTCTTAAAAATGTATGTGACAAAAGCAAAAACGTATACAAATTTTAATGTATAATGACAATGTACAGGACACAATAAAAAATTAGTGAAAAGCATTACATAGTAAGAAGACTTCTACCTTTTATGTGAACTGGTACAAACTTAGCTGTACTTGGGTGAAAAAGTAAAGTTAGCTATTTATACTGTAATCCCTAGAGCACAGCTACTAAAAAGACTAAACAAAAAATGTATGAAGCAAAAGTTAATAGATCAATTAAAAATGGAAGCCTAAAATATTTAAATGATCTGAATGAATATGCTTTTTCACTGTTTTTCGCTGGTTTGTTAAAGTTGCTTTTTACTTCATTTGCTTCCTCTAGTTTAGAAGTTCTGTATTTTCCCATTTCAATTTCTGTTACTCAAAGCCGTATGCACATTTCTGTGCTATTTGTTCTTTCTTTTTGAGACAGGGTCTCACTATGCAGTTCAGATGCCTTGATTCACTTTGTGGCCCAGTCTGGCCTCAAACTTGCAAGCCTGCCTCAGCCTCTTGAGTGCTGGGATTACAGGAATGTGCCACCATGCCGGCCTTCTACAATAATTTTTAAAAATTTGCCCATTTCTTTCTTCTATATTCCTCACTATTACTTCAATAAAATAAGAACTGCAAAATACTTTCACCTCCTCATAAATCATTAGTCCTCACCCAGATGAAAATTTTAGCCTACATTAATGTCTTTTTTCTTTCCTCTCTCCCTACCCTGAAAAAGGTTACTCATGGACTTTTTATTAAAATTCTTACTGCAGCTAAATAATCTCTATTTAGTGTATATACCACTTTCCTACAGTTTATCAGTGCTATTTCTACTTCTCACACACCCGCACACGCGCGCACACACACATACACACTGTGAAGCTTGATGCACACCACAGTTTTGAAGATACTGAGTTTTCTGTTCTGATTCATTTGTTGTTGGGTAGAGCCCTTATTTGAGCATTTTCTTCTGAGGGTATGAGAAGTATGCACATCTGAAAAACCTTTTTCCTTCTGAGAGTCAAACACTGTGAGCCTTGGATATCAGGTTTGTGGGTTGTCATCTTTTCCTCTCAGTAGTTTATAAATAATACTCCAATGTCTTCTAGCTACCAATGTGGTATTAAGAATTTCTACACAGATTTATAGTAGATAATTCATTCTTTTAGTTAGAAATGCATAATAAATTTTGTTATCCTTGAAGTTCAGAAATTTTAATAAGATGTGTTTGGGAGTAAACCTTTTTTTTTTTTTTTTTCATTTGAATTTACCTAGAACTTTGTGTATACTTTTAATCTAAAACTTTGGATTTCCTGGGATGGGGATATAGCTCAGTGGCACAAATGCCTGCCTGGCAAGTGAAAGGTCCTGAGTTCGATTTCCAATTTGGATTTCTCTTTTCTCTCAGGAAGATTTCCATTATTATGTTCTGGTTTTTAAATTTCATTTGTGACTTCTAAAACTAATTATTATTTCCATTTTTCTTCTCAAATCTATTCTTCAAGTCTTTCTCCCTCAAATTTTTAATTTCCTGTTTGAGATCGATCTTCTAACTAGTGTTACAGGGCATTGGCTTATATCTCATCACTGACCATTTCTCTGTCAGTTAACTTCCTGAGATAGTTTGAAAATCAAAGTTTTTAGTTCCTGACCATCGTTTAATGTGTGCATGAGTATTATATTATAAACCCAAATAATGAATTCAGTCATCCAAGTATTATAATTCTCTTTCTAGTCTTCCTCACAATCCAAAAGTTTATATTTGCAATCCCATTGAGATGTCATTGGAATCCCAGCAAGTTAATTCCAGTCTACCACCACCAATGCAACCCATGGCCAGAGTAAAAACACCAAGACATATTTCAAGTTAAGGGCAGCCAAGGGATCCTAAGTCTAATCCTTGTGAGGACATGTGGATAAAGGCCTGGATCCTAGGCCTCTTCCAGAATTCATTATCTTGTGAAGAAGGGGGTGGCTCAAGGATGAGTGATAGTGAGGGTGGCAGATGTATGTGAGTAACTTGAGCTGGCTGGCCAGGTGCAAGATTGGCATCTCTGTATGTTGCAGAGATAAAGATTTGCAGAAGGAATCCAGTTAAGGTAGTAGTGGAATTGTTTTGGGGGGCTATCACTTTGGTTTCTGATATGCAAACTCTTGTGTCCTGGGGAGTCATATGCTCTTATCTTAAAGCCATGCCCAATTGACATTCCTGGAGCTATTTGCTCTAACATCTCAAGTGCTCAATCCTGTATTGTGGAGAACACTATGCAAGGAAACAGGACTGTCTGTTGGCTATAGATTTTGCATATTAGCACCTCAGCTAGCCTTATTTGCAATGCTTAGAGCCAACTGAAATACCTTAAGGAAATACCTTAGCCAGCTTTTTACATATCAGTATAAGGAAATGCATCTCAAATAAAGACATAGTAATTGTTTTGGATTCAAAGTGAGTCACTGGAATTGTCTTCTACATATTAATCATGGGGTTCATTTGGTTTCCTAATTGGCAGCACCCCTGATGGTAGTGAGAGCTAATGTCTCCTTCTTGTGGGATGGTGGAGTGGATACAGTAGTCTAGAAAAAGTTTTGCTTTCTCCACACTTTACACACTTTCCTCATATGAGGCACAAGATACCTCAGCCCGATAATTCAGTGCATGTCAGTTTCTTGGTGACCTGGGAAAACTTTCACAAGGTGCCAATGTTGACCTTGCTCTTAAAGGAGACTGAGTTCCTTCAGGGTCTTCTATGGTTACTCCAGCTCTTCGATGCTTCCCGTATCCCAGGAGCTCTCCACCTTAGCCATGGATTGTAATCTCGTGCCTTCCTGAACCCAGTTGCCTGTCAGCCTCTGCAGCTGATAAGGAGAGGACAGTACATCATGTGGATTCAATAGGAGAAGGGAGACATGCGCTAGATTGCTCTGTGTCTTGTGAAAACTTAAAAAAAAAAGTTCAAGTTGATGCTGCACAAAAATAGTAAGAGAAAATGGGGATGGGGTTTTAAGTAAAGCAAGAAAATGTAGTGCACATTTCAGATATTAACTTATCCATGGAAACTAAGGAAAGAATTTCATCTTAGAGAATGACGGCACGTTTGAGACCTTCTGTGTTTCTAGTGTTGTATTGAACATACTGTTCCCTAATGCTTACTGATGAATGCTTTTGTGCTAGTCAATTTTTCTGCTGTGATAAAATACCAGAGTAAAGCCACTTTTGGGGGAAAGGTTTGATTTGGCTGATTGTCTCAGAGGTTTCAGTCCCTGTTCAGCTGGCTCCTGTGGTTTTAGGCCTGTGGGGAGACAGAGATGTCACAGTGGAAAGGAGCCCAGGGAGAAAACTGCTCAACCCGGCCCAGAAGGAGAGAGAGAGAGAGCCGGAGTGAGGAGGCGGGGAGAGAGGGAGAGGAAGGAAGAGGGCGAGATGGTGCTGGAAGGATCCCTTTCTTCTACTCCAGCCTATCGAATGGTGTCACCACATTCAGGTACAGGAGCCCCCTCAGATCGATGTGTTCCACGCCAGTCATTTTGGGAAACACTTTCATAGACATGGCTGGAAATTTCCTTGGTGCTTCTCAGTCAATCAAACTGATCACCAGGATTAACCATCACAGATTTCGTATGGTCAATAAAATAAGGAATGATGTTAACTTTTAAAACAGTTCAAAAGGGTTCCACAAAAACGCGCAGGAAAGCCTGTGCCTAATGAGAAGTGACGAAGCCGTAAAGGCTCTGTCTTCGTGTTGGATGCAGGCTGTTACTCGGGAGCAGGTTCCTTACAAAAGGATGCATTTGCCATGTTCTTTCCCATTTTTGGCCTCACTGCCATGGGATAATGCAGCGAGAAGTCATCTGCCAGACACTGATCCCCTGATCTTGGATTTCCCAGCTTCCAGGGGAGTGAATGTATGTGGATTATGAACCACCCAGTTTGGGATCAACTAAGAATCTTGTTTCGACCTATCTCAGATGTTCCTGTGCTTGCTTTAGCAGCACATACACTAAAATCAGATGTTCCTGGAGGCCACACTGTTTTGAGATGATAAACTAATCATCTTATAGATGTTAAATGAATTCATAGCTTTGGAAACAAGGATGACAGATGACTACGAAAGCTCCACTGAGTCTTTCAGATATGCTCCTTGAATATTCTTGTGAGGAAGGACAGCTGTATTAGCAAAGAAGAGGAATATTCAAGGTAATTTTAATATGTTGGAAACTCATAACTCTTCTTGGAATCAAACATGTATTGGCCTCTATTTCCGGAGTTGGGTCTTGGTGGGAGTAGAAAATAAGTCTGATCTACTGTTGCTTTCTTTCCCCTGGGAGGAGCTGGCCTGCCTGAGGTGTCTTGGGCAGTAGGAAGAAACTACTTTCCTCCATTTGCTTGAAGTGATTTTCATCCCCATTAGAGTGCTAAAACACGAGGATTAAGAGGTTTGAGTTTAAGGGAAAGGGGCCTGGGAGAACTCTCAGCCTGTTATGTTTATGTGCCTCTTAGGCAAACAGACTGCGACTTGGAGTGAACAGCTCATGGCAGTAAAGAACAGTATTTTCCTGGCTTTGTTCGGTACATACACACACTCTTTAGGGATCTTTTTAGAGTAGTGGTGATGATCATAATAGGCAGTATTTGAGTGTTTGTGGCCATTAGGGACTCAGCAATTTCTCTTAGTCACCCTGAGTTTTAACGTAATTTAACCCTAAGAAACAGATCTGTCTAGAGATAGATCTAGTCTGGGCAGTTTTAGGAGGTCCATAAAGATTTTCATCCCCACTTTCCTCAGGGACTACTGGGGCTGAGGACTGAAGGTATTTTGAAATAACAAGAGGACATACTGAGTGTCCCTGAAACTCCCAAAGATTTCCTAGGGTGAAAGCTGTCTAGTTAAGGAGGAGAAAACAAAACTTGGTATCAATCATTGAGCTTACTGTCTCTCACCTCCAAAGCCACCTACCTGTCTGCTATCGATTTCATACTCCGCCTGTTGCATTTGTGCTTTGCCAGTCTGCTCTGTATTAGTAATGCCAGTAGGAAGCACTAAACGGAAGCCTGAGAGAGGCTGGAGAAGAGGAAGAAGTCAGAATTTGAATACTTTCTGTTTGCTGTTTGTTCCTTTTGTGTCATCCAGAAGGTTTCTGCACACCGGCAGCCACGGTTCCCTCCTACTGCAGCAACTAAATTTAGTTTGCAGTTCTTTGAACACCTGGAGGATCAGTTTCATTTTACCCTCTTAGAGACAGCAGCAGTAGCCAGCTGTCACCCCATTATGTGAAGTCTGTATCTCTCCTGTAAGTTTTTTCCTCTTCCTCTAAGTCTGAATAATTGTAAATTCTTCCCTTTATTTCTCCAGCCCTGTGAATGATAGCTTTTTTCTGCAGTTACTAGATATCTTACTGTTCTTTTATTCTTTCAGTTTCTTGATTAATAGCTCTATAAAATTCTCTGGAGTAACTTTTTCCTATGCAGATTTCTACTGTGTTTTACCTTAACTGATAGAGGATCTTATCTGAGCTTGTGTCTGGAACTATAATAAAGGTTTTCAGACAAGGCCAAGAGAAGATCCCTTGACACTCATGATCTTTGCACAGTGTGGGAAATGACAGGAACATTGTCATTGTTGCAGTTCCCCAGGTGTCCTGCAAACAAGATTGCGTGCCTTACACAGTGGGTGCTGTTGAGACTGCTCACTTCCCTGGGTTGCTGGTTTGGGTCAGAAGTTGTGTACTTGAGCAAGTGAGACTCTGTTAAGACAACTGGGTGAGTGCTAAGGCACAGGAAATGAGGCATTTGATGTGGAAGCATGACTTCCAGCCCTAAAGGGATCAGCTGAGAAGGGCTGGGCCCAGCAGGTAAGAGGTAACATTGCAAAAACACTGCAGAATCTGTGGTCAGAGCACTTAGGAAAAGCAGTTTCTGTTCCAGTGCCTACTCTAGGTCACAGATCAGGGCCTGTGGGGAACTAGGGAAGATACAGCCTACCTTCAGGAAGCTGGCAAGTTTTGAAGGATGGTTAGCATATGGGTAAGAATAGTACCTAATTACTGATTACTTATTACATTTTTAATGTTACATGTATTGTTTTTTTAATCCTTATTACAACCTGGTTTATAGATAAGGTAACAGTTCTAAATAGTCTCAGTAATTTATTCAGTCATTCAGTCATATAATTAGTAAATTTGGGGCATGGCTTTTGGATCCTGGTCTATATGTGTTTGAATCTTGGTTCTATATGGGTTTTGGATCTTGAGTCTAAAGCTCCTAAGCACTATATTTGGTTCTTCCACTGTGCATAAATTTTGATATATAAGAAGCCAATATTCCAGATGGGGGGAAGCCCATAAGCCCTTCTCTGGCTAAATCTGCCTCTTTCCTTTTCTTCTCTATTAGTCTGAAATTAGCTTTAAAAGGGAAATCTTAATTTAAAATAGCAATTGATATCTGTTTTATCTCTCAACAGTTTGAACTTTTCTCCTTTGATATAAGTTGTGTTTGCTTCTTTGGTAGTCTGAATTACTGCTTCAGACAACAAATCAGTTTAGTTTTCTCTTCTTTGTCCTTTGCCTGGGCCTCCTGGCTGTGCCCACTTCCATACACTGCTGTCCATCAGTCCCTTCAGGGCTGGGCTCCAGGACCTCTTGTGGATGTACCAGTCTAAGGATGTGCAAGTTTCCCATTCAAAATTTCCACATAACCTATGCACATCCTCCTGTGTATTTTAAATCATCTCAGATTATTTAAATTATCTAATACATTAAACATAACACAGATACTACAGAAGCAGGTATTATACTGCATTGTTTAGGGAATAGCAAAAGGAGAAAAACAGCCCATGTATGGCCCATGTCTAGAATGAGGTGGCCCAAACTTTGCGTGGAAACATGTGGACTGCCGTGGGTAGAATGAAAATTTGGTGGATACCAAGATAAGGAGGACAAAGCCACCCTGAAGATAAAACCAGATAATTTTTGGTTGTGATCTTTAAAATTCTGCATCCAGTTGAGCCTCAGATCCCCCTTGTGGGCGTGAGGGGCTGGAGGATGGAAACATTCAGCCTTCATGTGTTCCAGAGTCACACGCTGTTGAGCACGGCAGCTCTGACCAATGAACTAGGAGAGATTATTAGAAATCCATAAAGCACCATATACAGTGTACTATAAATAATAACAATAACAAAGCTACCAAAGTCTTAATTGGCTCAGTTTGGAGTTTACTTTGTACTTTCTGTTTCACCAGATCATTTGTGTCTCATCAAGGTCTAAAGTGCTGAGTAACGCTGATCTTTACAAATGTAATGTCACTCCCTGCTTATAATATATTTGAAAGCACTTTTTTTTTACACCCGCAAGTGCAGATTGGTTTCTGTTTACTGTTGCGAGAGACACTTTTTATTAAGATGTAAGCAGCATGGAAGTAAAATTATAGAAGGAATCTTCAGTTTTGACCTTCTTGACTTTCTTGCTAATAAACTGTCAAGATAACACATTACCTTATACAGAACACCTTAAAATATTCAAGACTCCACTGGTCAGATTCCTTAACCAAAGGAAAGATAAATCTGTGTATAAACAGGTAGATTACCAATTTATATTGTCTGTTTCTTGTTTATCAGCTAGTGAAGTTCAAGGCCACAGTAACTTGGCTTTTCCCTGTCTGAAAGGTTAACTTGGTGTTTTGGATAAGGACTCTCAGCTCTTCTCTCTCTGACCTTGGAATGTCATTCAAACTATAGAGTCTCTCTCTCTCTAATGTAGCCTCAATTATTCAAAAGGACTTTAATCTTCCAAATTAACCAAATCGCTTCCGCTGCCCTTGCCCATGGCTCAGGGTAGACCTTTATCAGTTAATGAAATTCAAATGGAAAAAAATTAAGGTTTTTATCACTTACATTTAATTTTAACCTCCCTCCCTCTATAGAAAGAATAGATTTGCTTGGAAGTATGACAGCATTATTTTAAAACAATAGATATGGTTCAGCTTTAGCTAATGGAATAGAATGGTTCTATCACAATGGGCCAGCTTGGATATAAAATTTGTTCATCTAGTATTTGATCTTAATTTAGGAGATCACGTTTTCTTCTTGCTTCTCTCCCTCCTTTCTTCCCCCCTTTCCTCTTTTCCTATTCCCTGACTTCATCTCCCCCTTCCTCATCTGCTATAAGATAGACTTTTGTCTTTCTCATTCAGCCCTGATTGGTTTTAGGGACTTGCCTTTAGATTTTGGCTGGTGTATAATTTCACGTAGGAGACACACTCTTCTCTCCTGCATTTCATGACACAGATAGAGTGAGACTAGGAGTAAAACAGTCCTTCCCATTTCTGCAGGCTTAGAGCAACTTACAGCCCAGTCCGCTCCTTTGACCTCAGAGCTGTAATTCATCTGGGGCTTCTTTTCAAACCCTTTTAGAGCTCTTCTTCCTTTGTGCCTCCTTCCAGCTACCCAGACACTGTAGAGCAGAACTGTTTTTTACTGGGTCAGTTCAGCGGAAAGAGACTCGGAAGACCGCCAAGATTGCCCAGTGTGATCAGGGGCGGGAGAGGGGTACAGCAAAGGCCACCCTAACCCTACTCCACGGAAACTCTCACCCCTCCTGGTCCCTGCCACCCTTCTTCCACAGACCATTCAGAGCTGCTGGTTCTGTCTGTCAAAGCCAAACTGGGGAAATTTCTTTTCTGTGATTTATTCCTTGCCAAGGAGCTTTTGTCTCTGGATTGCCTAGGCTTGTATCAGGCTCCACGAGGATGCTTTTGGTTGATTGCCACATGTGGGGGCTGAGGCCAAGACCTCCCACTGAGGGGCTGACAAGCACTTGGTACTCTGTCTCTGCAGTTCAGGGACCAGCTTGAGAGGGAGGCCCTTACTCCACCAGTCAGCGTGGGGCAACCTGTAGCCACTTCTGGTGCTGGCACATGCCCGTTGGGCCACTGTCACCCAGGCAGATTCTTCTACCAACACTATTAAAAACTGGATGGGTTTCCTGACAGGATTGCTAGTTCTTTCTTTGTCTCAGGATGAGTGTGCAAATGGCATAGAAAGGATTATGGTTGTTAAACTGCCTCTAGGGGTGGTAGAGATGGTTTGTTATATACAGCCGTGGATGCAACCCATGCTTCCTGTGAGATTGGCCTTTTCTCTGCTAATGTGGACCTGTGCATCAGTGTTTGCATAATAGGAAGTCTTTTCTGTATGCAGACTGACTCATTCAAATCCTAGCCCCATGGCTTTGTATCTGTATGCCTGTAGGCAAATAGTTAAGCTTTCCTGGGCTTCAATTTTTTCCCCTGTAAAATTAGAATTGAGACAGCACTTACCTCAGAAGGTGTCTAAAAGACTTAAACAGCCTAAAGTCTAATGAAGTCCTTAACTGAGTGCCTGGCAAATTGTAAATTCTCAATAAACATCTGTAATAATTATTACAATCATCCCTACATTTGGTTGCACTTCTATTATCTTGTCAATGTTTTTACACTCATTATCTGATTTAAGTCACCCAGTAAATCTGAGATGCAGAAATTATTGTGCTTTTTTTTGGCATATGCAGAAATCAAGGCTCAAGGGAAACAAATCATTTTCTTAAAGTCATGAATCTAAAACATAAGAAGGTTTACTTTCTCGTCTGTGTGAATTCGAGAGTGCTGGTTCCTCTATTGCTGGGTCTCTGCCCTGGAACTGGAGTACACAGCTCAGGCAAGCCCCTGTATCTTGTGCTGCCTATCTCCCTTATGGGAACCTCTTTGAGGAATTCTCATTCTCAGAACTGCACATTTCTGAGAAATTTCCTTTCCAAGGCTCCTGAGATCCACCTCAAAGCCTGCCACCTCTCCACGGCCTTAAGTAAAGAACCCCCACACTGGGTTCCACTCTGCTTTATCTTTCTGGTGGGGCAGACTTGTCTGATTATCCCTGAGCTTGACCAGCCTTGGGCTCTGCACCGGGGCTTGTCACTTGCACTTTGTCAAACAGGGATTCTTTCTCTAGCATCCAGGAATCATTTTGTGTATGCTGTGCTTTTACAAAAGAAAAGGGATTTGGCAGGGCAAGACTTCATAGTACAAATTACCAGGAGCCAGGCCTGGGAAGTTATGCCCTAAGCATTTAAATATATCTCAAGTGAGAAATGCAGTGGGGCTTCCTGTATCATTTCCCTTGGTGATAGCCAGCTGCCTTTAAAATGAGCACAGCAAGTCAGTTAACAGCTCAGTGAGTGCAGGCAGAGACACCAGCACTTCCATGAGCAAATGAAAAATTCAGACATCATCTTTAAACAGATTAATAGCTCCTTCTATCTCCTATGTCTCATGTTTCCTATATATGTTCTGAGGGTGCTAATAGGTACTATGAAACTCCATGAGGCAATGGGCTCCATTGTCCATTCTGTTCCAGATATGCTGGGCTAACCATATTTCTTCAGTGGCAGCCTTTTCATCCACCTCTGAACACTCTGCAGGGAATATTGTGTGCAGAATTTCCAAACATAACTCTCTCTCTCTCTCTCTCTCTCTCTCTCTCTCTCTCTCTCTCTCTCTCTCCTCATACAGCACTCACGGAAGCAAAAATCCCAAGAAATTGAGAAGTGGGAGAATAGGACATGGTCCTGATGGCCTCCAGTAGCTGTGGGACGTGAACACCACCCCCTTCCCCATATGGGATGGCCCACAGCATCTTCAGTCACATAATAACATGGCGCCCTTGACTGTGCCTTAGGGCGTCTTCCAAATGCCCATCTTTACATTAGAACATCTACTTCTTTCCCAGAACTCATCACACCTTCTGACTTAGATGCTATAATCCTGAATGTTACAATCTAGAAAGATCAAAATCACTAAAGTCTAAGCTTCCAAAAGCTGAAAAGCTGAAGTTCTGGGAATAAAAATGGAAGAGACTGAGAAGGGTCCAGAAGGGATTTGTGAGTAAGGGGTTTGTGCATTTTCAGGTGCACACAAGGCAGTTGCATCATGTTCAGCAGAACAAATATCCAAAAACCCAGTAACACGTTATTTGGGGGGGGGGGTTGTGAATGGGTGTGAAGTCCATTTGTGAAAATGGATTCAGTTGAACCCCCAAACCACAATGACAGATTTGGAAGTAGATGTGGTGAAGACTTCTAAAAATGATTTTCAAGGTAGTCATCTATAAAGTTTGTTTTTCCTTTCAGCCCAGAGCATTTGGCGGAAAATTCAGATGAGTGGATTGGTCACGCAATATGGCAGTGATGAAAACTTCAATTTAAAAATGCATCATTTGTCTGCACTGGCAGTCCTTCCAGCTGATGAAATCCAAGAAATTTTAATGAATTAAAGTTACATTTGCCTGAAGAAGCCAGGAAAGTTACTGACAGGCTTGAAAATAATTATGTGCACAGTAGGATAAGAAGACACTTACATTAAGTTATTGCTGTTTGATCACCAGTATTGTTTCTGAAAAATTTGTAGTTTGTATATGAGTGCATATAGAATGGATTTCTGTGTGCCCAAAATAGAAGATGGGAAAATTTAATAGGAAATGCTTATGATGGTATATATTGAATCATAGAAGAATTTCAAAAAGAGTTACACTACGTAGAAAATGAATGTGAACACATTCTTTGAAGAGAGCCAAGCCCTAGAAGAAAAAAAATCAGCTATTCATCACAAGACTTCAAAATACAGCCAATGATCATGAAAATTGGCCAGCTTTTATGAACCACCTCAGTGCAATTCTTTATAATCTATCCCTGTAATACACTTTTTCATGTTGAATTTTCTCTTTAGTCTTTTAAAATCTACCATTCTAAATTGCCAGCATTATTTTTTACAGTTTACTCTGCTATGAACTTAATCTTAGCACCACTGCTTATTGGAGGTATGTTTTATACAAAAACTTTGAGGGAGTTCTACATTTTTTTGTAAATTTGACTCTGTAAAGGAGTGTTACTGCAGTGCAGTCTAGTGTGTAAGCATTGTGTGTATATGTAAAAACATTGAAACCCCAACAATAAAGAGATGCCCTTTTCTGTATGTCTGCATTTCTGGGAGAAAATTCCTTAAGATCTTGGCTTTTGCCGTGTCTGCGTACGTGGTTATATCAAATTAAAATTTTTAAAAATGACATTTTAAACATGAATTTTCAATTTACTCACAATAAGTGCATATTTATAGGGCACAGCGTGATGTTTCAATACATGTACATATTGTGTGATGATCAAATCAGGGTAGCTGACATATCTGTTACTTCAAATAATTAAGGTCTCTTTGTGTTAGGAATGTTAAAAGTCTTACTTGCTATTTAAAATATTCAATTAATTGTCAGCAGTAGTTACTTAGTACTCTACTGTGGTATGGAACATTGGAAGTTATGTCTGCTCACCAACTACAGCCCTATATGCATTCATTACTCTCTCTCCACTCCCCTTCCCCATTTTTAACAAGCTCTAGTTATCATCATTTTATTCTCTACTTCTCTAAGATTAACTTTTTAACGCTTCTGTGTGTAAGGGAGAGCATGTAGTATTTGTCTTCTTGTAACTGACTTGCTGCCGTTCGTAGAATGTTTTCCAGTTCTATCCATATTGCCACGAGTGGCTGAGATTTATTCCTTTTAAATGGCTGAATAATATTCCGTTGTGTACATACCCACATTTTCATTATCCATTCACCTCAAGTGACACCTAGGTTAAGTCCATTTCTTAGTTTTGTAAATGATGACAACAATAACATTTCAGAAACCAAGAAAATATGCATACTTGGAGCATAGAGAAAGATAATGTTCAAGAGAGATGGAGAGACATGGGCCACAAAACCCCTAAGACTCGGATGAAGATTTGATTCTGAGTTTGATTCTGAGTGGGGCATTTCTGGAGGTTTAGATCAGCTGTGGAAAAGAGAATGGACATTAAGGGACCAAGACAGAAGCTGGGACACCCATGAGGAGTCTGTTGCTCTGATCCAGGGACAAGAAACGGGTGGCTGAGATAGCAGGGTGGACATGGGGCATGGAGACGGACGCATGTTTTCCTGTCTCATCGTGTGTGTGTATGTGGGGGACTGCCGGGAACAAATTCTCAAGCATTTGCCTGGCACGGGGAAGAGAGGGCATGTAAGTCAACAGGGAAGTTTGGTAAACTGCAAGTTCTTTGATACCATTCTTAGAGAAAAGTAAGCCTTCTGAGGAAGGCTTCGGTAGCTGAGTTTTAAGTGGTGTCAAGTGAAGTTGGTGCAAATAACAAAAATATTACTTTTCATCTTGCTAACACAGAGTCAGCACCACTGGCCATCTTGCTAGAAATGCACCCCAGCCCTCTAAGTCAGAATCTGCACTTTAAAGATGAACTTGTGAGTTGCGTTGTGTGATAGATTTGAGAAGCCCCGCTCTCAAATAGGGCAAGGCAAGACCGTCCTCCATTGTCTCTCAGAGTGAATTTTGGAGGAGTCAAGGGTCTGCCTTGGGTCCTGGGCAACTTTGGCTCTTCTTTGTTATAATCTTGCTCAGTTTGATTTGTGTGAACCAGCCTGGCTCTACGTCCCTTTGGGACCCTCTGGGTGGGATGGACATATCCCAGAAATAGGAAAGATCCTGGATAAGGGGAGGGCTGGTCCAGAGGCGCACATGCTGGGTTCCTTTCTCTGCACAGCAAGTGAGTTCCTGAATGTTCCTGCTCTGTCTCCGAGGAGACCCCTCCGCCCACTGCAGTTTTATTGCCTTTAAAATCTATTTTATATTCCATTATGTGATTGCACTGTCCTCCCTCTCATTCAGCGGTTGTACATGATACATTCTAATCTAGGTTCAGGACATTTTATCAGATGGGCTCCGATTAAAATCCAATAAAATTTAAAGCAGGGGAATGTCCAGAATAAAGGAGACTGCATATAGCACACAGGGTCTAATGAAATTCTGTTTCAAGCTTTCTGAGCACATTTTAGGAACCACCTCCAAGGCATGTATTAAAAGCAAAACAACAATAAAGGCGATCTCCTCTTGCTTCTTCCCACACAGTTTCTTTTGTGTCTTTAACCTCAGGAGTCACATACTGTCCCTTAGGACATGAAGAGCTTATATGTGTGTGGTAGGCACAGATGTCTTGCATGTGTACAGCAGTGTTATGTGCTCTGTATTCCCTCTGTATGAATCTGCTCCAGCACTGTGTCAATCAGTGCTTACTAGAGAAACAGATTTAATACAAGATATACTAATATATAAGAATTTGCAAGACTGGCTTACAAGGGCTGCTCACAGAGTCAGATGCAGAAGAGGGCAAATGATCGTCTGTGTGCCGGATATCTGAAGGATCCAGTCGAAGGCCTGGAGGTCTTTGCAAATCTCTTTTAGGAGGTTGAAGCATCTGAAATGGAAGGCTGAAAGATCTGCGCTGGAAGCCAGGAGACAATTCCAAGGTGAAGGTGAAGCCTGGAGCTCTTCCAAAGAAACAGAAGAAACTTTTTTGGGTTCCTTTTTATACCATTTTGAAGACAGTCCTCCTAGGGTAGGTTCCACACCCAGGTCTGTGCTGATCAATTAGTTGGACATTTCTTACTCAGGTTGACCCAATCCAGCACTATCTCTTTCTTCTCACAGCCACCCCTCCCATTCAGGGCTGACACTGGCAGGAGGGAGTCAGAAAAGCTCCATTCTGTGCCCATGATGGAACTTGGGTTGTCAGTCTGTTTCTATATATGCTTTCTTGTCACTTGGCTCAATATAGGTAATTAGGCGCATCCAACTTCTCTTTACTCTCTCTCTGCTCCTTGGTAATTATACCTCCTCCCATTCCATAGAGCTCTGTATCCTGTACCTAATCCCTTGCTTTAAATTAGCAAACAGAGCTGCCATCAGGACTATCACGTGTGTGCTGACACTTTCACTCAGAGTCTCCATTATAATTCTTAGGGTAAGAAATTTCTGCTTTATGCAGCATTTCTTTCTCTAGGAACTTAAGGAATTGTCATAATTGCCAGGGACAAAGCATGGGTGACATGGGAGGACAGACAGTGCAATTAATTTTGTCATTGATTTGAGGATGGCCCCTCTTCCCTGATAAAGTAGGCTTAGACATCCTCCACCTTACCCTCACTGGAAAATGCGAATGCAGGGAGGAGGTTTGAGAATACAGTCGTGCTATTTAATTGTAATCACTTTCTGAACAGGCTACCAGACTGGGAGTCAAGGAAGGGAACAGAGCTAAAACTCAAGTCAGTCGCTTTTGTTGTTTGTTAAATGGGAGGAGAGGAACTGGGGGGAGGTTCTCTCTGATCTGTTATTCAGTTTTAAATATTTCAATTATGCTTCTTCATTGGTATGGAAAATTGAGAGCTGGCTATAAAGTGCTTATAAAAATAACCATACTTGGAGCACTTTAATTACTTTAATGAAATGGAGACAAATATTTGTAAGTGAAGAGCATGCTCATAGATAATGCAAGGAGAATACATGTATTATTCAGCAAATGACTTAATTAGTTTTTAATTAGTAGAAATTACAATAATTTTCCATCATATCTTTTATTGGAATAGTTTTCAATAATAAAAAGCATGTGGGTATCCTTTGTAGAAAGCCATTTACTATAAAGCAGGATAACAGATTTGTTGTTTCAACTAAGAAAATTTCAATTCTATTAAAAGCTAATTATAGTTCAACTTATCTTTACAATGTTCAGTATAGTGCTCCTCGTATGTCATCTGAAGTATGTTCACATCCAAATCCATGAAGCAAATTGAAGATGACTTGGTTTCTGGATTCTGTCATCTTTAAAAACCAGTTGGCACCCTTCCATCCTTCTTTCCATCCATTCATGCATATATTTAACATTTATGGCATGCCAGGAACAGTGACAAGTATTAGAAATTTAAAGGTTTCTAACACCAAGGGCCAAGTAGAAAAGCCCAGAGTCCAATAGAAAGCTAGACACATAAGTGAATAATCACAATGAGTTTTAGAAATAAGTATCAGGTGGCTTTAAAATAAAGTTGAAGAAAACCATTTATTCCTGGGGACTTCAGAGCATAGAACCTAGAACAGTTGACTTTCAAGACTTTCCTAGTAATTGGAACATTAAGAAGAAAAGCAAAGGTATGGAAAAAAAGGTTTGATGTGATTCTGAAACAATTGGGACTAGAAAGATGGAACAGAGTTCTTCGAGGTCCTTGAATAAAGTAATAGGAATATATACTTTAAGTTAATATTTCTGTAATTATTAAAGTAACACATGCTCACTATGGAAAGTATGGAAAACAGAGAAGTATTCTAAAGAGGAAAATAAAAATCCCTTGCAATCTTAACTGTTTTTAATGGCTTAATACTTTTTCATTTTGAATGCACTTAAAAAGGATAGACTTGTGCTACATATGTAGCTTTATATCCAGTTTCTTTCACTTTTTAAGCATTTCCCCCGTGTCATTCAAAATTCCTGGTTAATGTAATTTTTACTGACTGTAGCAATCCTCAATATGCATGCATATATGGTCTGTAATTTATTAATGCAGTTCTTGGTCATTGGACATTTTTATTATTTCCATTTACTATGATAATAAATAATGCTATAATAAACATATTTGGGCATAAATTTGCCTGTATTTCTGATAATTACCTTAGGGTAGCTATATAACCACTAGCTCACAAGATATAAAAATTTAAAGATTTTTGATGTATTATCTAAGTGTTTTCCCAATATTGGACAATAGAGAATTTTTTATAATGGCTTTTTAAAAGTATTTTCAATTGATGAGTATCTCATTTCTGGGGTAGATTGTGTGTCCTTAATTTACAGTTTATTTAATATATATTTTAAGAAGTTTCGAGTGGCTGTAGCAGCCGTTTGTATTCTTGTCTCGGTATTATCTATGTCTTTTTCTTATAGTATTTTATTATTTTATTAACTTACCTGTTTATTGATAGTCAAATATGTAAAAAGCATCCTTTGAGATTTCATAGTTCCTGAGTGTTTCTGATGTCTGACGTAGTGTTCTCAAAATCCCTTGGGCAATGCTCCTGCCTTATGCCAACAGGCTTCTCTGGCTTTGCTGTGCAAAAACACATCCTGTATATAGCAATGAAACCCTGTGTAATATACATATTTATATGGAAGCAATAAAAAAGAGAACAAGTGCTTTAGGTGTTCACTAGCTTTATGTAGTTATTTCATCAACAAGATGTTTGCACGTTTGCCACTTTGTCATATCTTTTTAGAGCAGAAGTCTACTGCTTGGAGTCTCCAATGAAAACAGGAAAGGTATTATTGGATGCCATTACTGCCAACTGTCCGGAGTATAACATAGGCTGTGACTTTCCAGAGAGAGGTAGAAGGATCAGGTTGTGACCTAGGCAGTTGATTATGATGTGTGTAAGTCAGTGCATGCAGTGTGTGTGTGTGTGTGGGTGTGTGTGTGTTGACACACACATGTGCACATGTATGTTCATGTATTCTAGTTTGTCTTAGCCCTCTGAAACAAGCAGTGAAATCTGAGGAATTCTTAATATTATTTTGAATAGAAAATAAAAGGACTTGGTGGAAAAAAGATCTCTTAAAAAGAGTCTATTGAAGAGGAAGAAAGGAAAACATTATATGTATGTAGGTATACATATATAAATGTATGTATGTGTATATATGCAAGATAACTATACTACTGATCTCAGTTTACCAAAAAGAACAGTTTTGCTGTCTTTGTTTGATTGTTTGATCATTTTTTGTGCCTAGATCTTGTAACATGAACAACTTCTAAGATAACAAAATGCAATATATCAACTAGTTTTAATTTCTTACTAATTTTTTGTAACTCTGTATCATATCTATCTTTTTTTTCTATTTTTCTCTTTTAAAAAAAGAGTATTAATTTGGGTGTGGAAAAGGGGAGAAAATATTAAATCTTTGGTCAAATGCTCTCCAGTTCTTGTAATTTATGTCAAATAATCTTATCATCAAATTAAAAGGCAAACAATAAACAAGAAACAGTCTTAAAATAGCAATAGAATATTCTGAAGAGAAAGCAACACCTTCTTTTTAAAAGGTATTTTGACAAGACATTCTTCTTTGTTTGCTTTTCCAAAAAGGTTTTATAATAATTTGTCACACTCAACACCCTCCCTTCCAAATATGTACAGTGAGAAATAATTAGAAATGCAGATGATGATAAATGTAAACTTTTCATGGCAGGGTGTTTATTATAGGTTTGATGATCAATGAGATTAATGTTGAATACAGATGTGGTGCTCCCATGTCTCCTAATGTCATATCACAAATTGAGTAAGTCTTCTTCCAAATGATACAGGTTAGTACCCCATCTCTGACACAGATCCCACTAAAAGCATACACCGAGAAAGTTCCCCAGGCCACCAGCCTTGTAGGAAGACTATCGACAGCACTGTTCTCTATTAGAAGGGTTTCTTGACTTGGTCAAACAGAGGGATGAATGTAGTATCTCTGGTGGCCTACGGCCATGAGGGTTTTGTAAGAGATAATAGAGACTGGACAACTTAGGGGTGAGTGAAGTGGCCTGGTAGGTTGATGTAGATACTTTAACAGCAGTGCGTTGTGGCCTCTTTGGCAGAAATCTTCTGCTGTGTCAACATGCGGTCCCTGCAGGATTCAGGCATGGACAAAGCATGTGGGCTTGGTGTGGTGCTGCCTGTGCTTCAGCCAGTCATGGGTGCCTATTTCAGGGGCATCTGGTGCCATGGTATTTTTCATTTCGAATGTGCAGAAGGCACATTTTTGCTGAGAAATCAGCCTGTTAGAAGTCATTTCGGTGAATGGGGCATTTCTTTGACTTTTGATCCTCATTCTTTGGCCTCTTAGCACGATCATCTTTACAACACTTTCATCTCCTGAGAAGCCTTTAGTAACAGCTGTCTCAGGAGGCTTCATAGTTCACTTCATAGCCAACATAAATAAGCCTTGTTTCCTTGACTGTAAAATGGGGTAAATACATTGTCTTGTAAGTGACAGTGGTGTATTGATAATAAAGTAAAAATTATGTAGGTAAAAGTGCTTTGCAAGAGTGACATAGCCCCATATTTCTCAATTACGCTTGAACTTTCATCAATAAAGATATTCCTGGTTTGCACTTAAGGGTATCAGGACCAGTGTCATTTTACCTATCTGGGATAAAATTAGCTTTTTTGAGAAGCAGGCTCTTCTTAACAGCACAGCGCCTGCCTGGCAAGCACAGGTCGTTGGTTTGATTCCCGATACAAAAGAGAAAAACCACAACAAAAACAAGACCACAGTCTCTTTGGTCTAAATAGCTATTGTCACTTTCCCAGTGCAATTCTGGTGACTCCTGGTTTTCCTCCATGAGGTAGACGTGTTATCAGAACAGGGAGGATTTTGAGAATTTGTCCTTTGGACACAAGGTGGTGCTAGTGCACCCGGAAAGAAATGTCACCCAACTACTGAGTCAAAAATTGTCTTCCTTTCAACCCTAATTTATAACCAGGATTTACAGCCCCTTGTCATAACTTTACCTTTCCTAAGCCATCAATTCTCTGTTTCTCTTTTAAACATTCTCTTCCTATAAAAGTATTTTTTTCTTTGAGGATTAAGTTTGCTTTGTGACAAATCCGTGACTACACTGAAAATTATTAACTCTGGGTTTCCTCAGGGGTCAGTGCTGGCCTTTCTTCTGTCGAATCCCACAGGACCTAGTCTTGGGCTTACTTGCCAAGTGTCACTGTCATGGTCTGACTGAGAATGTGATTTGGTGAGTGGTTGAATGGTTGGAGGGTGTGAAGGCATTTTTTGTATTGCTGAGCTGCTGCACTGCTTGAGGTGCTTCGGGGTCCACATGTGACCACGGGCAAAGCCCCTCCAGCTTTCCAAGCCTCAGTTTGTCACCTGAAAGGTGGTGACAGGTAATAGATTCCTCTTAGGGGTGTGCAGTAAGTAAACAAGAGAAAACATGTTCAATGGACACTACAGGTTACTGTCATTATTACCAAGAACGTCGGAGGGTGTGTGCGTGGGTCTGAGGGTTAGCTGGAGGACCCCTGAACCTTCCTTTTAGACTTCCTGACTGTGGTGACTGTAAGGAACTAGTCCTTGTCTAGGCACAAAGCTGGTCAATGAACTGGATTTCAAGTAGTAGTGGGTTTTCCCTTTTTCCTTTTGTTTTCTTTTTGCTTTCCTTCCCTTCTTACTTAATGGAATGCTAAATCTCTATTTCAACTGTTGCCTTTATTTTAGGATATGAATTTGTGTTTTTGTGAGAAGGGAGGGACCTAGTTTTTCTCCTACCGATGCTGTCAGTCTTTTGAGATTAGAGAGAGCTGGCTTGGGAGCCAGCACACTCTGGATCTAGAGACTTGGAAATAAAATTCCTTGTAAATTTAACGACTGACATTTTCTTATTTGATGATTCTTTAAAAGGTTAATGGTGGGTCTTTTGCTTCCTATCAGACCAGGTTGTTGTAAAGGTTAAAATGAACATGCAAGATGTGAATGATGATACTGGGTTCTAGATGTTATTAATTAAAGTAGAAGTTACTGGATATTGGACTGCATACCTGTGCACACACGTGTTACGTGTGTGTGTTTAGTGAAAGAGGCTATGTGATATGGGAATGCTGGAGTGGATTAAATATGGTTGAATCAGCAATTTCAAATATAAATTCAGGAAGCAAGGGTGTGTTACATATGCGCTCTGTCTCTCACCCAGTCTCACACATATCCATACTCTTCACACCCTAGTTCTGTTTTAAAATATAGGACATTACTTATCCCAATGGAGTTGAAAATGGAACAAACAGTAAAATATGGGTCATTCCTAACTGTGTTTGGGATACCTAGTAATTTTGTCCTTGGGGGAACGTGAGCATTATTTTCTAGGACAAGGACCAGCCCCAGATTTTTCCTTACAAACCCTAGTAGAACAAAATCTGCCTAGACAGGAATAGGCATGAGGCATGGGGTACGGGTAGGTAAAGGGCAGGTAACAGGAAAAGAGAGGAGAGGGGACTGAGGAAAAGAAAAGAGGAAGACGGAGAAACAGGAGCACATTGTTGGAAGGAAGATGGCTACCAGCTGGGTTCAGATGTAGGGTGGCAGCTCTCGCAGCCTGGTAGGTAGGAGACCCAGGGCTGGGGCTGCAGCTGTGTGGCTGGTTAACCCTGCGCAAATTATGTAAACTGCTGATTCTCAGTGTTCTTAATTCTTGAGTGAGGTTAGTAGTATCTGTCTTTACATGACTGTTTTAGCAAGACGTGATGTCAGGCTGTGTGTGTGTGTGTGTGTGTGTGTGTGTGTGTGTGTGTGGTGTTCTCTTACCTGGAGACACAAGTCTCCCCCGTAAAGAAACCTGCAGGGGTTTCCTTCCTCACTGCCCAGTGTCCTCCCTTCACCAGCTCTTCTCCATCTGACCCCACCCATGGAAGGGCTTCCTGGTACCTGGTAGTGCAGACGGCTTGGGAATGGCAGGGAGATGCCCCAAGGTGTGTAGCTAGGCTGACGGAGTTGGAAGTGGCGCAGTTCACCCTTTTGGAGAGTGTTCTCCTAACCCTTCTCTGTTGTTTGCTAGGTGAATTACTGTGCATTGTTGTCATATGCGAAGACCCTCCTGAGTATCTGTCCTTGTCAGATGTGCAGTAGGGCTCCCAGAGCGTGTCCTCCACACTCTTCTCAGTTGGTTGTATGCAGAGCTAACACTGCCTGGGGTCGAATCACAGTGCTAATCCCCATTTGCCCATCCTAAGCATATGGATAGACTGGGAGAAATGGTAAATATTTTTGCTGAATTCAAACTATATTATGTTTGATATATCCCTAGAGTTCTTCAGTCGATTAATTCTAATGAATATTTTGTGGATATTTTCTTATAAAAGATGCTTTAGATTTTCTAAGAATTGACCAATATTTTGTTGGTCTATAGTTTGCCTGAAACATTTTTTCTTTGCTTTAAAAACCCAAGAATTGCTCAACTTTCAGCCTTCATATGCATTGCTTATTATTCTTGATTTTATCACTTGAACATAGTACAACCCTGAGGAAAAAATGCAAAAGTTCCATTAAGCATCTGAGGTATAATTTGACTATACTCTGCCACGTTTTTTTTTCTCTTATAAAGTATAGTAGTGATTATTAGAATAGGTACAACAGCAGCTAAATTTTGGACGTTGTCTTAGTAGTTTGAAAGGACTTCCACGTGAAATATGTCTTCCTCGCCACCCTTTGTGACGTTTTTAGGATTGGTGTTATTACAGGTCAATTATCTCTTAACCTGAAATACTTGGAATAAGAAATATTTTGGATTTAGGATTTCTTTGGTTATACAATATTTGCATATACATAATATCTTGTGGATAAGATCCAGTCTAAACACAATATTTCTGTTTTATATATATATCTTATATGCATACCCTATAGTAATTTTATATAATTTTATACAATTTTGTTCATGAAACAGTTTCATGGGGTGAAATTTTCCACTTGTGGCATTGTACTGTGCACTGAAAAAGTTATAGATTTTGGAGCATTTCTATGTAAGCTTTTTTTTTTTAATTTTGAGACATGATCTTGCTAACGTGCTGAATTTCTCAGGCTTGATTTCAATTTGGAATCTACTTGCCTTGGCTAGGGTTGTAGGTATGAATAAGAATGCAGGCAGGTGCCACCTTACGCAGGTTGGATTTTGGATTTCTGTATTAGAGACAGTGTGTATCTTTATTTAAAGAAAAGGAAGCTGAGACTCAAGAGGTTAAGTAACTATTCTAGATCCTACCGCTGCCATTTGGCAGAGCATAGTTCTGTGCAGTGTGGATGTCTGGCTTGATATCTGAATGTCTTGTTATATACGTATTTTACTGAATGTATATTATTTTGGAGAATAGAATAGAGGTTTGTTATTTTATTATGTTAGAAAGAATCTAATGAAAGAGATCAACACACACACACACACACACACATATACATGCATGCACACATAGCACTACCCAGTGGAATATTCTGCCATGATGGAAATGTGCTACGTGTGTACAATTCACTTGTGGTGGCCACATGTACCATATATGGCTCGCATAGCTAGAAACTGCATTTTATTTAATTTTATTTGAAATAGCTCCACATTCATAGCTCCTAGGCCAAGAGCCACGGGACAGGATTTCCCATCTGGAAGTCTCTCCTCCAGAGTTAAGAGGTGAGTTCAGAAGGACAGGAGGAAACATGAGACTGAAAAGGAAGGGCTGAATGCTGTGAACATTTGCCCATGGAGACCAAGTTTTAAACCACATAAGCCACAGCATAGTGGCTTTTCAGGGACAGGAAAATAGAAATGAGGCTCACGAGCATAGGGAATTAAGGTCCATTTTTGCACATCCCAGTCATAATTTGCAGGTTGTAAATTCACTACATGAACAAACCTCAGGCCCTTTGGGGCTTTTTCCCTGCTGAATTATTCTTAAAGGGTCACACAGTCCTGTGCATGAGTCTTTGGTTATGTGCTCCGCTTTTTAATTGTGCATATTTCAAAGTGTGGATCTCATCAGGGAGCTTTCCACATAGGTAATTGGTTTCCTTAATCCTGCTTAGGAAGAACAGGAAACTTCCTGACTCCTCCCTCACAGTTCCACAGTTCCACAGTTCAGGAACTCTGAAAGAAGGCAGAGGCAGCACTGAGAGCCTGGGGTCACAGCCTGGCTGTGTTTCATATTCTCTCTCACGCTGGACCTTGGACAAGTACTCTGTGTCTCCTTTCCCTCATCTATAGAATGACCACGATGATAATAGTGCCTGCCTTATAGGGTTGGTGATATGATTCAATGGGTGAATGCTTTTAACAGTGTCCAGCACAGGGAGCACCATATCAAGGTTTATTGCCAATACTGCTGTAGGCTCAGCTCTACCCTGGTCTCAAGGGCCACTTGTGTTTCTGAGAAAGAAGAAAGATTTAAGGAACTTGTTTTTTGCAGCAGCCATCTGCAAGAGATTTAGTGCTAATCTTGGCCTAAACAAGAGTGCTTACCTAGTTCTCAGAGTGCTGTTCCTGGTGCTTAGCCCTCAAGAAGAAAGTCCACAGTAGGACTTTCTCAGGCTTGCCATGGTCTACTTGCTGGTGGCTCATGACAAACTCTGACTTAAGATGCTCACATCACCTGCCTATGCTTCTGCTGTGGGATTTTGGAAGCTTGATGGTCCGCGTGCCTCAATGTGATGAGCTAGTCCATTTCTCAAGTTCCAACACGCGGCTTTCCAGCTCCTTCTGCCTTTATCATATTTTATTTTCAAACAGGAATGATTTTGGGGTCAAATTATACTTTCTTGTGGTTTTGTTTTTATAAATTCCCATTTCTTATGGGTTGTATTGATTTTAGCAAGCAGATTAAAACTTATCTTTGCTCTTGCATTTTGAGATCTAGTGGCATAAATTCTAGCATTGACATCATTTCTTTTTGTTGAGACTCTAGGCCAGCAGGCTGTTTGTATCACTGAAAACTCAGAAAGATTCATCATCCCTAGTCTAGGCTACGTACACCATTCCTTTAACAGACTTTATTTACTGAGGGTCTACAATGCACTAGACCCTATGCTAGGGTGCCGGAAAAACAATTACATATATAAAAGGTCTCAAAAATTCTTGCAATATTATAGAAACATTAAGCAGAAAGCCACTATCACTGGATACTTACTTTATTTTTATCTGAGGTTTTTTTTTGTTGGTACCGGGCATTGAACTCACAACTGTGTACTTGTCAGGCAGGCGCTTGTGCTGCTGAGCTAAATCCCTGGCCACTTGCTTTATTTTTAGACAGACACCTCAGTATCCACAAGCAGGATGGAAAAGGAAACTCCATTTAAGATCTGAGGTTGACAATGTAACCTTCACCAGGACTTCTGACTCCTTGGTCATGGTTATCTTGTTCCCTGGTTCCCTCAATCTGCAAAGGATGGGAAGAATGGAATCTCTAATCTTATCTATAATATTCTCTGTTCCATGTGTGCTAGAATGGGAATGGTACAGGTCTCTGAACTCACCACTTCTAAAAATGTGTCATAATGTTAAGCTTGCTTTCCCACATTGAATTTTGTTCTAGATCTTAGATTGTGCTTTGTACCTGGTTTAATCGGTTATTCAGTAGAAATTTACAAAGCCAAGCACTGAGACATATATTTACAAACATGCCTTTTTAGTTTATTTGCTTTTTCAAACACAGTGTTTGCCATGACACTATTTACCAGATACTGTCTTAGAAGCAAGAGGTGTTATAGTATTTTCACCAAGTTCATTGGCCAGGGATGCTCAGTGCTCACTGGACGGGGAGGACTTCTCTAGTGGTAGTAAAGCCTTAAAGTTGGGAAGTTGTGAAGGGGAAGGAAAATGTAAACTCCAACTGATATTACGCTACTAAGACATGCTCAGTGCTGAGAACAGAGTGGAGAAAAATGACCTGCTTGTTAATATGTGTATTTTACATGGCATCTTTGAAGATGGAGCTGCTGCTTACACCACTTTACTCCAATTCAGTGAGTTTTACATGACCTGCGGGGACTTGTTCCAGTTTGAACAAGCTGAAAATGTCTTAAAGCTGACAGAATAATAAGTATTTTTTCTTTGTTTAATATTTTTGATCCAGATCAGTATACTGTGGTGTCTGTCGTTTTTGCCAGGATACTTTTTTCTATTTTTCAGCTATGTTTCTTTGACTAGTTGGAAGATTTAATTTCTTGTATGTGTAATAACAAAGCCAAGTAAAACTAGTTATTTCAAGTTATTATTCATAAATTTTTAAAATCATTTGTGGAATATTTGATCTGCTGGTTAGCTTGTTAATTTTAAAACTGATGCTCTTGGTAGTATTTTTTCCTTTCTTTTCTAGTTTGTTCTACTTGTTTCTTTTCTTGATTTGCAGATTAAACAGTGAGTCATCCACACTTGCCCAGCTAGAAAGGGACAGATAGAGAACATGTATGCAGATAAGCCCAGCTGGCACTGGATTTGCAGTAGGTGAGAGAGGGAACATAGAATGATTTTGTACTGGCCCTGACACTAACTTGTTTTCACAGAGAACTTCATTAGCATATTTATTATTATGCCTAATCAGTGCCATAGTTTATTAATTTCCTAATGCGTGCTATGAAACTGAGGCTCAGAGATGTTAGGTAATTTTCCTAAGGTCACTCAGCTGTTGGGGAAACCTTATCTCCAAGCCTGTTCTTGCATCACAACCTACTTTCTCCATCTTTAAACCCAGGGACTTTGTATAAGAAATATCCTGAAGTCCCGAGATAGTATTGTCTATGATGGTAGAAATAACAGTGCTATCATGCACTGAATGTTTTGCTATCCCCCACCCCGTTGTGAGCTGAAATCTTAATACCGGTGTGATGGTATTACTAAGCAGGGTCTTCGGGCACTAACTAGGTCAGGAGGGCCCCTGATGAATGGGGCTGAGAGCTTTAGAAAAGAGTCCACAGAGAGGGCTACATTGTCTTCTTTCTTACTAGTGAAGATACGGTGAAGAGTCAGCAGCTACCAGCTGGAAGAGGGTGCGTGTTGAAGCCTGCCATGCTGACACCCTGATCGTGGGCGCTTCAGCCTCCAGGACCACGAGAAATACATTTTTATTGCTTAGAAGACATCTGGTCTATATGCTTTGACCTAGCAAACACAGCTAACTAAGATAAGTGCTTTCTTGCCCTCCATTATTGACTTACAAATTCACATGCCTCACTGCAGTCTTACAGGGCAAGGATAATTAACTTTATTTTACAAAGATGGACACAGAATCCAAAATCTGTTTTCTAGATTGTGTTGTATTTTTCACTTATCTTGGTGCAAGAACACACGGCTCACATGCCAGACCTTGTAGTCAGTGCCTGTCCAACAACATCAAACTAAGAGGCAGCCAGACCACAGCGCCTGGGCTCGGGCCAGGCTTGTAGGCCGTCCTTGGGAGCCTCCTGTGCAGTCAGCCTAGACTCTGTATTTCTGTATCCTCTGTATTGTGTTGTGCCTGTGTTATTTCCCCAGAGATCAAGGGAATAAGCAGAAGGGAGGAGGAAAGGGAGGGGATTAAGGGAGAGGTGGTTGAAATTAAAGATATTTTAATTGCATGTACCAACCTCCCCAAATAAACTCCATCATCATGTTGCATTAAGATGCACTAATAAAATATATAACTATGAACACGCATTGCTTTTTATAGTCATCAAGCACCAGGTCATCTTTCTCACTCATCACCCTATTGACTTTGTTGTTGCTGACTGGTTGCATTAGTGGCTCTTTGGTGATTCAGGGGCTCAGTGAAGTAGACAGACAGGGACAGGGAACTGTGGAAGTCTCTCTTTATCCATAAAGGATGTGTTCTAAGATCTTTAGAGTAGTCCTGAAACTGTGACTAGTACCAAGCCATATATATGTGTGTGCATATATATATTATTTGTAATAATATATTAATACATAATATCTTTCTCTACACATTTGTAGTAAAATTTTATTTCTAAATTTGGGACAGTAAGAGATGAACAACAAATAACAATAAAATAGAGCAATGATAATACATTGTTATAAAAGTTATTTAAAACATATGATCTGTGAATTTTTGAAATTTCCCACTCAATAGTTTTGGCCTGTGGTTGGCTGTGAGTAACCAAAAACATGGAAACATGGAATGTGAAAGTGTGAGGAAGACACAAATCCCATTCAGTGCCCTCAGTGTTCACCTCCGGCTCTGTACCACATTTTCTCCTTGCCAGAACAGAGCTTGGCCTAGGCGGTACCCAAGTCTCTCCTTAGTACCAATATGCTATGGCTCCAATGGATTACTGTGAAAAGGTATAGTCTCAACTTATTGTAAAATGGTTATGTTTCTTTTGTTGCTCAGAACAACCTCAATACTGTTCATAGTTGGGAATTTCACATTTAAATTTTCTCTGACAGAAAAGAAAGACATCGCATTTCTCCAAAATAGGGACAAACCCAAGGGAGGCTGCCCTGATCTGAGCTTCCATTTGTGCTCAGCAGACCACAGCAGGAAAGAGAGGGCTTTGAAATGTAGCAACTCTCCGGTGTCTAATGCAAAAGTTAAATGAAAAAATACTCCCAATTCCCTAAGTTCTGTTTGTTTAGGAAGAGAGAAAATCAAGGAGACAGGGCCGACTCTATAGGGAATTTTGTTACCATTTGTTTTGTAGAAGCTGTGAAGAGCAGAGTCCATTTTTCACCTGGAATAGAGCAGAAAGGCTGAGCCATAACCCTCTGGGTGTCATAAAAGTGTAAATTTGGCACCAAATTCTATACAAAATGCCCACAGTATCTCCTTGATCAAGATTTCAATCCTGATTTGAAATTTTGTCCTTTATTCTCTACTCTTTCTTCTGGAAGAAGGTAAGGACCTCCCCTCCACCATTTTTTTTCCCGCCTTGAATCACAATTTCAATATATTATCTTCTTCTAGATTCTTGTGAGGTTCCTTTAAGTCTTGAATTGCTCCCACTGAAGGCTTCCTCCCTGGAACAAATCCTGAAGTCAATTTCCATTCAACACTTGAAGGGTCTAACTTCGTTATTACTTTTAAGGTATCCTAAGTGTGTTCCATAGTTGGGTCTTATGCATCTGAGGTATTATACCAATTCCCTTCTCTTGATTGAATATTGGTTTTTGGAAGAATCCAAAGAATAGTGGTCAAAGGAGAGGAGATACACATAATTTTTTTTGCATAAATATGTAGAAAAGATCCCAAGGGGTACATTTGTCATACAGCAGCAGCAGAGAAAGAATGGACACTATTCTCAGGAGGACTGGGGGAAAACCCAGAATGATCAATTTTATCCTTCCAATTTGTAATAGTCACTCTTCCTATTACTGGGAAAAATTACTCGACAGTCACAATTTGGAGAAGAGGCTTAATTTTGCTCCCAGTTGCAGGGAATTCGGTCCATGGTAGGTAGTTCCAAGAGAGAAAGATCACAGCAGAAGGACATGGTGGAGTACAGATAGTCAGTTTATGGCAAACAGCAGGGCAAGAGTGCCACAAGGAAAGGAAGCAGATAGTTACCAGATGTCAAGTCTCCATGACCACCGGGACACTCCCAGTAGTGTGCTGTATTAGTCCCCTGGGTAGCTCCAAGTCAGTCAAGTTGATACAGTCAAGTTTAACCATCACATAATTCATGATATATCCATAGTGTCCTGAAACAATCTATCTTTGAATAAGTTGGAGTCTCTAGGCTCTGATTCTGCCCATGGTTTCTTGGGCCCCACAGTACAACACTGCACAGCTCTGGGTGCTTCAGGGGCAGGAGAGGAGAGATACGAAGAGGTACTTTATAAAGAAGAGGTAACATTTCTAAGAGCAAGGCTCTAGTTCTTATCCCATAAGAATGAAACAGCAAATCTTAAGGAGGCATTTAAATAAATCAACTGAAGACTTTTGGGGTAAACCTGTTTTGTTTTGGGGTGAATATGATCAAGGGGAAATCTTTCAGTCTATTGGTAAAGATTATTTATTACTCTTTATAATTACCAACTCTGAATACCCATTGCTGTCTTTTTGACTTAGGTACAAAAAATTGGCTGTTTGCTTCCATTTTCTGAGTGTGTTCTAATGGTTTTCACACTTTCTTGCACATGAGCATCGCCTGGGGGTTAAAAAAACTTTCCTAACATTTAGGCTGCACCTGATGCCAATTAAATTGGAATCTCTGGAGGTAGGGGAGGAGCCAGGAACCAGTAACTGTTTTTTGTTTTTTTTTTCAGTTTCACAGGTGATTTCAATGTGCAGTCAGGTTTGAGAATCAGTGTCATAGACCAGTGGCTCTTAAACATGAATGTATATCAGAATCACCTGGAGAGCTTGTTAAAACAGATTCTGGGCCCCACCTCCAGGATTTTTGAGTAAGTGGGATTAAGAAGGGGTTCCAGAATTTGTATTTCTTACATATCCCTAATTGTTGCTATTGGCCTGGGGATTACTATTGTTATTGGGGAACAAAACTCTCAACCTGTTATAGGACCAGTATGAGTTTGTGTTTTCTAAAACCAAAGAGTGAATTTTGGGAACAGTGTTAGAGTTTTTCAGTGCAAGAAAGGAGCAGAAATATAAGATAAAGTAAAAGTGGCCTTTTTATTTAAAAGACATGGAGAGGAACCCACTACCACCAAGGGTTTGGCTTTCTTGTCTGCCAAGATATGGGGGTGAGGGATATATGTGATCTTTTATTGGACATGGTGCTTGGGGTGGGCATTGATGGTGCGGGAGGAGGTGATTGGAATTTACTTCTCTGCACTGGGAAGGAAGAAGGAAGGTGTAATCGGGGAAGAAAGAGGGAGTGGCCATCAGGGTAAGCATCTCTGATTTGGCCTTCCACAATATTGAACTACCACCATAATGTCCTGTAATTTATTCGAGGGCAAAACTCTGTCAAAGAGCGGAATATAGTTATTGAGAGAAAGAAAGCTTCTGTTTGAGAGAGTGACAGAAGGAGTCCTGAGTGGGTTGCCAAAGACTATCTTTTTTTAGGGACTTTTATAGTGTAACACGACAAACTGAAGCAGATCTAAGGTGGGAAACCATGGGAACTTGCAAGGTGGGCATAAGGTAGGATATAACTATGATCAATCAATAAGATTAACTGCACAAGTAAAATTGATTAAATTGGTGACAAATGGGGCAGCCAGTCATGTAACAAGCAGGCGTGCATGAAGAGCAGTAACTCTTTCTGCAGGGAGTTGGGATGGTGACTCCTGGCTTCTTCAGGATGACAGAGCCCTATTAACAACATCAATTTCTGATGCTTATCCTTAGGAAATATGTGGGAACATTTGATTTATCTTTTGTCTTGAGGTCTGGCCCACAGCGGAGGTGTCTTGTTTCTCCCACAGTTACAAGGTATCTCTGGTCTTCTGCACTGGCTCCTTTGAGGGCCCACCCTGTATGACTGCTCATAATATTTCTAGCTACCTCAATTGCCGGTAATACCGTGAGTTATATTTTCTAGAGTTTCAGGTATGTTAATGCTACTGAGTGCTGAAGATGAAAAAATCCAAGTGATAAAGACGAATTTGTGTTGGTTTGATAGTAACACATGATGCACCAGGATTTGGGAAATGCTTGTATAACCATGTTCTTCTGCTCCAATGGTCATATTTGAATTTGTTTGACAATATATTTTATGTCCCATGGATTTGGCCCAAGCCTTGGATACTCAGCCACAATCTATTTCCCATGAGTTGAAATTATTTCATAAATGCAAATGAAAAACCCTAATACAATGCTTGTTACTTAATACCGGTGTCCTAGGAGATGTCACAGTATGTGGGGAATGTGGGTACAGTGGAAATCTTCAAAAGAGTGATAAACAGCCTTTCTTTAGAAAACTACAGATTTTTCTTTCTTGGACTTAACAGTTCCCAGCCTGGCCACCTCTTGTTTCAGCGTAGTGCGGTATTTTTTTCTCCTATTATAAATATTATCTGCACAACTCTCTTAGCTTTACCAGGCCCATTAAAGTGTCATTAGGTTTCCCATTAGCAACTACTGTTGATGGTTTCCTGCAGAGGCCTCAGCATGAGTCTCCCTGCTGTGAAGCTGAGCTGGGGGAAGAAGAAGACAAAAAGAAGAAGTGTGGAGAATTCAGTAGTATCTGCCTCCCAGCTTTAAATGACAAAGGCTAGGGTGCACCCCGAGTTACAGGCGAAGGTGGCAGCAGGCAGAACGAGATGTGTGAATCTCTTCTCTCACTCACCTTTCCTAGACAAACAACCTTTTCTACTAAATCTCTCATGTGCCTGCATCAAGCGTTGTATGAAGAGTAAAATTTAAGGAAACAGAAAACCTATGTACAATTAGAAAATTTCACTTAACTGACTGCTTATAGCGATTAATTAGTTCTTTTAACAATCCCTAACTTTAAAGAAATAATGCCAGCACTTCAGAATTCCTGATGTCAGAAACCCTTGTAAATGCATGCACTTCCCCAGGCTGTTGGTGTCTTTAAGATAATTGTCAGGCGTAATGTGTCCTCAATTAATAAACAATGTCATCTTTCAGAGGTTTTGAACTTCCTTCTGCTCAGATGCCCACCTTTTTTTTCTTGCAGTTTGGAGGGAATAAAAAAAAAAAAAAGCTTAATTACTTCTCCCAGCTCTGCTTCACCATGATTGTGCTTTTCTGATTAGGAGAAAATTTGCTTTCTCTGACGGCTGCTTAGATTTAGTTCTCTGCCCTTTCCAGCAAAGGAAGAGAGCCCTAATTTACACTGAATACATACATTTAGTCATTACCACTAAATGTTATCACATCTCCTTGAGAATCTCCAGGAGCTTCCTGTCTGGCTTTAGTAGAGGTTTTCGTTTCAGAGGCGTCCTTGAAGTTGGAGCCACCTTCAAAGCCCTTCCGGTATTCAGTTTGGAATGGGAGTGATTTTTTTTTTTTTTCTCAGGAGGGAAGGCCACTGTGCTCTGGACTCTGGGCCAGCTTGTTATTGGAAGGAAGGTCTCAGTTGATTGTTTCCAGATTCTTTGTACCCCAAACAAAGCATTGAACAAGGCACCCAACAGGAGTAAGAGGAGTAAGATCTATCAACTGTGTAAGAAATGAAAGCATACTTCACAGGTTGGGGAGCAGGCCAGTGAGCAGAGCTCATGGCCCTGATGTGGGGAGTTACTCAGTCTCTAAGGCTGCTGGGACTATGGGAGGATCTATAGCTTTCGCCTGATGAAAGTCATGCATCACTGTGGTACCTGAATCAGCCCACCTGTTGGAAAGGAGTTTCTCCCATTAGAAGGGGGAGTTTTTGACGGTACAAGGTTTTTATAGTATGTCAGGATGTTTTAAAGCATGGGTGGAAGGAGGCCCAAACCACAATGCAAATGAGCTTAGATACAGGCCAGGGTCCGTACTTATGGGGGCGGTACCTGTGCTTCTTTGGATTGGAGACAAGCAGTGCTTTATATGTTGGTTTCCTGATGTTTTGACATAACTAACTGTCCTTGCTCTGCCTGTTTTCTGCAAGTGGCTTCCTTCTGTTTATTGTTCTTGTTCTTCAGCTGGACTCATGAAGAACCTTGCTGTGGGATCTGGACCCTCAGCTGGATTTTATTGGGGTCTTTTGTGTGTGGACAGATTTCCTGCACTTTTTTACATGCGACTCTTTTTTACTCTGGTAACTATTATAAAAGATTACTAAACATTATGTGTCGTGTATTAAATTGTTTTTCTTGCGACACCTGATTATAACAGAGCAGTAGTTAGTTTCTGGACTCCCAGGCCAAGTCACTTGGTATAAATCAAATGATCATAGCTTTGAAACTTGTTCATCAAGTAACTTCCAGCAGAAGAGCTAGTCCTCTGTACCTATTTCTTGCTACTTTAATTTTTCATAATAACTGCTATTTGGTCATGTTTGCGAAAGCATAAATAATGGACGTAGGAAGCTGAGGCAAATTTTTGGTATGTGGTCAACACGATGTGTGACACCCAGGAGAGCAATGTATTAGAGAGATGCGGAGGGGACACCAGTGGCCAGATTACCTGGATTCAAGTCACAGCTCGCCACCTCCCTACCATGTCACTTTGTCTTCTCGCTCTTCCTCATCTGTGACATCTGAACACAGAGATAATGGCCCTAGCTACGTCTGAGTTTTGTGAGGATTAGGTGCATATATAATATATATATGTGCATATAGCTGCCAAAAGCCCAGTAATTGTATGGGTATTATTGTTATTGTGATGATTATTAAGTAAGAAAGGGAAGAATTTGTCCCTACATTGCATGGGAGGTGACATGATGGTGGTGAATGCATTAATGCTGGAGATAGCTGTTCTTTTTTTTTTAATTTTAAAGAGGATAAAACCAAGGAGATAAAACAATAAAACCAATCCAAATAAACTACTATAAAAGTGATACAGGACTTCAAAACCTTAGGAAATCAGCAATAGTTACAATAATGCCTTGTGTTGTCTTCAAAAAAGCTACAGATACTTTTGGATATAGTAAAAACCAAACAGAACAGAATAGAGCAAAAACAATTAAAAAAAAAAACCAATGAATGCAATAAAGGACTTCAAAACAAGCTAATAGTAAATCCAAAATGGTTACTGTAATACATCTTGCTATGTTTTAAATAGCTGCTCAGGCCATCAGATTTAACATAATCAAAACAAAATCAAATAAAACGCAACCTAAGAAAACAATGAAAATAATATGATTTCCAGGCTGGGATCACCTCCTTGTGAGGCTGGTTCTGTCAGCCTACATTCAGTGAATGGCACTGACTCATGGAGAGAGGTTTGGGTGTGGCTGTGTGGTTGTCCCCACTGTGGCAGCAGCCTACATGTGGCACTGGTTTCCCAGCAGGGATCATCCCTTGAAGGGTCTGGTTCTCTCCCCTGACCCTGCAGTCCACAAATGGCGTTGACTCATGAAGAGCTGTATCAAAATCTTACGTAAACATATACATATATAGTAGACCTGAGTGAAGTGGCATCACGGGTGGATAGGACAAGGGTTTATACTATAGGGACAAAAAGTTGGGGATCAGATACTGTCATGGTTTATGTTGGTGGCCTCCGGGCCTCATGCGTTTGCATTGTGCATTTGTGATTGGTTCATCGTTTAGCACTTGGATTGATGGTGTCAGTGCTTCACCCACATAGGGGTGGAGCCAGCATACAGTGTAATGGCAGAAAGAAGGTGTGTCTCTCTCTCTTGCTGGTTTCTACCTTGCAGTTCATAGCCTCCATGAACTGTGGCCCTGCCATACCACCCGCCTTGGAGCCAACTGAGTATGGACTGAAACCTCCAAAAACTGTAAAAAATAAACCTTTCCTTCCCCAACTTAGCGCTTCAGGTATTTTGTCTCAGTGAGGAGTAAAAAGTAACTAAAACAGATGTCCTTGTCCTTGAGAGGTGTTTAACTCCTTTGCTACAGAGAAGGGGGTTTGGCCATGAACCTCACACAGCGTCCCAGTCACACATTATCTACTTAATTTCTTCTAATCCCACTTACTTCTCTCCTGACTTTTTCTTTCCACTCCTGTTTATGTCAAAAGCAGAGCAGTTTGACTAACCCTTGGCTCTCTCATTTCCTGATGACCCTTGCTCTTAGTAGGGTCATCTACTAACCTGCCCCCAGGTAAAGGTATATGTGATAAAATAAAAGTAAAAGTGGGCAATATTAATGATTTCTCTGAGATGAAATGCAAAAATTTGTATTATTTTGGGTAAACCAGAAAATGCCATTTGTTAAGATATTTCCTAATCATGGGCAATTTTCTCCTAAGAATGGATAAAGAAAATGTGATATTTACACATGAGGTAGTGCCAGTCTGCCATAAAGAAGGATAAACTTGAGTTAACCGTAGGAAATGGGTATTCCTTAAGACTAAGGCCATAAGATTTGGTGAAATAAAGCAGGCTCATAAACTTAAATATCGCATAGTTTCTCTTATGGGAGAAAGTCAAAATATATATAAAGAACAAAAACAAAAGACAATGGAAGTATGGAAATAGATTGCTCAAATGAGAAGGGGGTCCTGAGACAGAGGGAGGGGCAGGGAGAAAAGGAAAAGAGGATGATAGAAATAATTAAGATGTGTTATGTACATGAATAACTCTACAAATTAATATATACATTATGTAACCCAAACATGTATTAATAAAAAATAAAAAACTGAAAAAAATCAATAAAATTTTTTTTAAAACAAATAAGATTTGTGTTAGTTAATAAAATCTTTTTCACCCCACTATATATATTTTCAAATCTGGTTAATCTCAAATAGCCAATTCTTTGTCTCATTCAGGGAGTTTATTATTAAGGGAAATAGAATATGCTTTGTCTTGGCCACCACCTTTCACTGTCCTCATCCTGTTCAGGGTCAGTTTTTCCATCTCTGGAATGGAGAATATTTACTGCTAAGGCATTTAACTAAGAAAACTAAGACAATAATGCATTTTAGAGGGTACTATACAGTAGAAATGCAAGGGTTATTGCAATTATTGTTTGTTTTTGAGGTTATATCGCTAGGATCAAAAGGCACAGAGGAGCAACACCAACACTGATCACCTTTCTGGACTGGAACCTCTGAGCATCTTATTTGATGTCTCTTTATTCTTGCTCCCTGACTCTAAACCCGGTGCTTTGAAATAACTACGAGTAATCCCAGATCCTGACCTTCTGCCTTCTTAATATTTCAATCTTGAACCTCTACTCAGCAAATTCATCCAATCACCCTAAATTGTATGTAGTTGAGTCAGGTTATTGTGATGCTGATAAATGAGACCTAAATTGAAGCCATCAGTCTCATTTTCCTTAATCACCTTATTTCCAGATGTGGAAGTTAATGGGGTTGGATTGGCTGTTAACACTGAGTCTCATCAGAGACCATTTTCCCTGAGGGCATTAACTGCAATTTATTGATTGGGTGGAGGCCTGAGGGATGTGGGATTGTATTATGGCCTATGAAATCAGCTGGAGCTGAAATCCTAGCCTGCCACCAAGTTTATCAAATTGAACAAGAGCACTGTGTCTTTAGATGCAGAAGCCAGGTAAGTAGACAAGATGTACAGTTAAAAGAAAGCTCACGTTTTAGAAAAGAGGGAGCAGCTCTTCTTTCTCTGAGAGTAGGTACACAGGTTCTCGTTAAATGGGCAATACTATTCAGTATCTGTTTAGTTCTTAGCAGTCAGTGAAGGCTATGCGGACTGTATATATCTGACCTGTCTACTTTCTCCTGTTCAGAGGGCATTGCAACTCATCCATTATACTTCTGCTCCAAACAGTTTTTTTGATTACCATCAACACTCTTCCCACTGCTAAAGGCCAATCAGCTCTAGCTACCATTCTCACAGCTCTATCTCAGCTTTCAGCATGTTGGACTATCTTCTTCTTCTCAAGAGAGTTTCTTCCCTTAGCTTCCAGGACATCATACTCTTCTGATTTCCCCACACCTTGGTACTGTTCCATCTCTGATCCTTCAGGTGATACATTGTGGTCTTCCTGATATCTATAAACTAGAGACCTTAGGGTTCTGTCCTCAGGTGTCTTTCCTAATTCTATCCATATTCATGCTCATATATATACTATGCATAATCTGAAGACAATTTTTTTGCCTGAAACTTTCACATGGATGTGAGATGCATGCACTATGTGCTTACTCAACTCTCTACTTGAAGTTATAAAAAACATTTCCCAAGTGAGCATAGTGAACGTAGTGAAGATTTTTTAAAATTTGCTCCTCCTAGTCTTATAAGTAAGGGACAGCTCTCTCTTTTTTTATTTAAAGAAAACAAAACAGAAGAAGCGTGGAAATAATACATAATTTAAAAAAAATAAACAGTAAGAAATCACTAGTTGATAATTACATATTATCCTCTTAGAAATAGTTGTTTAAGTTACAAAAGTGAAGCATACAAAGTGGACATTCAAACAGCGAGACTGCAAACAGTTCTCTGTTCAACTATCCAACAAAAACTTAGTAATATGGTTATCAATCCTATACACTTAACTATACAGGCAGTTATATCCTTTAGAGCACTTTCTTTTCTTCTCTTTTTTACAGTAGCAATTTACACATTTTGAGTTTTATTACTCCTACATTTTTTACTACTTTTTACACTAGACATACAATGTAATATTTATAAATATGATTCTTATTTATTTCACTAATGAGGATAGCCTCAAGTTGTCTCCATTTGAAGGCCTCAAGATCATCCTTTTTTATAGCCGAGTAATATTCCATTGTATAAAAATACCACATCTTTTTCATCCACTCTGCAGTTTATGGGTGTCTTGATTGTTTCCAAGATTTAGCTATTACAAATTGTGCTGCTATGAAAATGGGTGCACATATATTGCTATGATATGACCTTTTCAGTTTTTCTGTGAAAATACCCAGGAGGGGAATAGCTGGGTTGAATGGAATTTCCAATCCTAGTCTTCTGAGAATTCTCCATACTGATTTCCATAGTGATTGCACCAGTCTATGCTTCCACCAACAGTGGAGCAGTGTTCCTTTTTCCCCCGCAGCCTTGCCAACATTTGTTATCAGTTGATTTCTTGACGGCAACCATTCTTTGGACAACACTTTCTTTACCCTTCTTTGATCTCAAATCTCTGAGGTCATCCTTTACTTATCTTTTACCTCATCTATTATTTTTAATGCATAGTTGGTTTGATTTACCTTCAATATACTTGTGTTACTGGTTTCTGGTCATTTTTTATTTATTTTTTTATCATTGTAATCCAAGCCACCATCTCCCCACATGGTTTCATGCAATAACTTCCCTGAATGTCCCTGTTTCAGCCCTGGCCCCTTGTCAGTGGAGTTTCAACATGGTAGGCAAAGTTGTATCTTTTGTAAATTAAAGTCAGATTATGTTATTCTCCTGCTCAAAACATTAAGTGGTTTCACATTTCACCCAGAGTCAACCTGAGACTTAAAAAAGGTCTTCAAGGATCTTCACACCTGTTTATGAGCTAATGTCCTCCTGTCTCCTTTCCTGTTACATGTTGTCAGTGATCAAACTGGTTTCCAACACTCCAGAGTATCTTTGTCTTAGGATATTTTCATTTGCAGCTCTCTTTGCTTGCAATTTTCCTTCTCCAGACATGAGCCTGGGTATTCCTTTATCTACTTAGGATCTTTAATGAAATAGCAAATTTTCAGCAATGTCTTCTGCCATTATACTGTTGAAAACTGGAAAGTTCACTTAGTAGTTCAGTGTTTCAAAGGAGAGAGAAAAAGTGGGTTGGAGGGAAGGGAGGAGAGAGAGATAGAGAAAGACAGAGGAGGAGGAAAAAAGAGGAAAAGGAGGAAGAGGAGAAGAAGGAGGAAGAAGAGGAGGAGGAGTGGGGGGGGAACTTGGGAGAGATATAGAGATATAACTTCCAAAGAGATGTCCTGGTGATGCACCTCTTCCGACAAGTCCCCACCTCCTAACAGTACATTCAACTATGAGCTCATCAGTAGATTTATCCACTAACGAAAATAACACCTCTGTGATCTACTTACCTTCCAAAAGCCCTATCCTGAAGAACTGAGATTTTTTAGGGAGCGTTTTGGATCTAAACCATAACATTCTGCTCATGACCCCCCAAAAGTTTCATGTGTATTTCATATAATCTAATTGAGTCTTTTTTCAAGAGTCACAAAAGTCTTACCATTTTCAGTATTGCTCAACAGTCTGAAGAGTTCAGTCATGAACTCTTTTTTTTTTTTTTTTTTTTTTTTTGTCTTTTTCATTTTTATCGGTACCAAGGATCGAACTCACGACCGCCTGCTTGCAAGGCAGGTGCTTATGCCGCTGAGCTAAATCCCCAGCTCCTTGTCATGAACTCTTGTAAAAGTCAAAAGGAAAGTTAAATTCTTTCAATATACAATGGGACATGGTAAATATTCCCATTGCAAAAGGGAGGAATGTGGGCATAAAAAGGGTTCAAATCCAATCAAAGGGAGACCAAAAACCCACAAGGTAAACATTAAGTCCTGTGGCTCCATGTCCACCATCCAGGCCATGTGATGATAAGACACGAGCTCCAAAGGGCTTAGGCAGCCCTACTCTTGTTGATTGCAACCCTTATAGCCTCTCTTTTTGTCTGGCTCTACTTGCTGCCTGTTGATTTCCTTAACAGATGCTCCAAAATACTGATATCTCCAGTTTCTTGGGGGTCTCCACTGCACTTTTGTCTTCACTGTCACATCTTCACGCACTGCGCTGTCAGAAGCACATCACCTGCCCTCCAGGGCCTTCCATTGAAATGTGGGTAGAAGACTCTATGACCCCAAAGTACATGCACTCTGAGTAATTGGGAGGTCACCACATGGATGATGACAAGTTTTGTGCTAGCTCCTGAAGTAGCCAGACCTATTTGGACCATGCCTACAGCAACCTTTAAGTACCTGAATAGCTGGACCTGGGAACATACTTCCCTGGGTCGCTCTGAGTGATCAGAGGCTGTCAGAGTGATCTGGGGCTGTCTTCTTAAAGCAGTCTTTCAAAGGAATTTGCTTTTTAACATGCTTGATATTGTGATGGGTAGGATCTTGGAATTTCTTATGATGCCCAGAAGCCATTTTTTTCCTTATCGTCCTGGTGCAAGGTACTTCATTTTTTAAAAAGGTATTAATCTGATGAGCAACTGCATTCTCCTTGGCAAATTCATAGGTGCCTCCTTTCTGGCCAAGCAACAAAATTTTCACATCTGTTTTGGTCTCTTTGCTGCTGATTCTTACTGGGATCTGTCTGAAAGTAGCCAGTGGTACCCATGTCACAGTTTGAGCAGTGGGATGCCTTGAAAGTTCTCCTACCAACTCAATTAGTTTTTTACCTTTAAATTCTGCCACATGGAATATTTTAGGACATGAAGGCAAAATGTAGACAAATTGTCTAGTCTAATATCCAAAGGATTCCTCATCCTCATGAGGACTCATGGAACCACGTGAGTCTGGCCTTTAGTGTCTGCGTTCCAATCAGCATTCTGGGTTCCTGAGATCTGATCATAATTTTCCATTAGAGTGTGTATAAATTATTTTAAGCTTTCACTAGCTTCTTCAATTTTTCCAAACAGCTCTCGAAAACCAATTCCCAAGTCTTCTAAATCACATGGTCAGGTAGTCATAGCAATGACCCTACTTTTCTGGTACCTAATTTTGTCTTAGTAGAATAAAATATTTGACATCCATAGTTCAAAGAGCATAGATATATTTTGGCTCATGGTTTCAGCGTGTTTGTTCCATGGTCAGCTGGCTCCAAAACAGAAATAATATCACAGAATGGCCTGCAGGGGAAACCTGTTCAATCCATGGCAGCCAAGGAGGCGTGGGGAGCAGAGGAGATGTGGGGAGAGATTCATTCTCCAAAGTCATGTCTCCAGTCATTCCCTTCCCCTAACCAGTCCTGCACATTCAGGATTAACCCACTGATGAGTGTAGGATTCCCATGATCCAGTCCTTCCAAAAATCCGACCTTTGTACACAAAAGACTTTTAGAGGCCATTTTACATCTAGACCATCATGCTCTTGCTTCTCTTTCTGCTGTATTATAGAACTAGTTATAAAAGAAACATTAAAAATGGTCTGATAAATAAAATTATTTGGTCACATGTCTTATTAAAAAGTACCAGGTGAGATTTTTCTTGATGATAATAATATTTTTAATTTCTGAAGTTTTTTTGTAAACTCAGAATGTGGTTCTCACACTTAAAAATTGTATTTAAATAATTGTTTAGAATTGCTGAGTCTCATAGCTAGTATCCCATACCTGCTTCTGTTTGAAGAACTGACCATTGCTACTACACTTAGAGCATCTTGAAATCCTTGTTATGGATATGACAGTGTGCCTTCTCATAGCCCAAACTTCTTTATAAAAATCAATTGCATTTTTTCTCAATACACTTTAAGACCTTTCTATTTTAGTAATATTATATATTTATTAAAGAACTATATTCTCTTTTAAGGATACAGATGTAGAGAAGTTGAGTCTTCAATCATTGGGAGTCACAGGTTCAGGCAAGTAGTTCTGAGTAGCCTCAATCAACATTGTTAAGAACTTGGAAGGCAGATGAAGAGAAAACTGAACTATAGAAGCCAGCAAATAACACTTGGCTTAGTTATTCCATAGAAGGAAAGGATTCAGGGTCCATTTCCCCCTGTTTCTCTAAGTAGCCAGCTTCATCTATGCAGAGTAAAATCTGAAACCATTTCTCAACCTATTAAAAAGTAATAAATTATTTAAATATAGCTTAGCTTGCCTTCAAATATGACACATTCGAAATATAAGTGAATTATTCATTTACCAAAGAGCAGACTTTTACTAAAATAGTTCAGGATAAAAAGCAGCATATGCAATTATCTAATTGTCACCTACTTGCATTCTAACAGCCATATGTACTCTTCCATTCACTTTCGAAATTTTCAGTCCTCAGGCTGAAAGGTCTTAAACAGAATTTGAGAATTTTGAGATCTTTGATTAAATCCACGCCTACTGGTGATCCAAGTGCTGATGGTTCCATATCAGGAAACTTCAGGAAAAGAAATTTGCATGTTTGGACAGCCAACATTTTCTGAAATTTTGTTTAAGTGAAAATATAATTATTTAGAATTTTCAAACTAAAAATTAAGATATGAACTTTAGCACCTCTCACTGTCTCTTCTCCACTTCCCTGCTCCTCCCTCCTCTCCTCTCTTCCTCCATCCTTTCCTCTCTTCCAATCTTCCTCCCTTTTTTCCTGTCCCTCTCTTTCTCCCCCTGTCTTTCTCATTCCCCTCTTATTTTCTGCCTTCCTAATTGGAATATGGATTTAGCTGGCTCATTCCATTTATTCAATGTTAGAGGAAATCTGAAGAATTAGACACATAGCTATCAATATTGCGTTAGTTTGAATGGAACTTCCATTCCTGCTGACACAGAATCATAGAACATTAAGTTCAAAAGGAACCTTGTTTCATCTAGACTAGTGTTTCTCAATCAATCCCTACTGTACTTTAGAATCATTTGAGGAGCTTTTTAAAAATATGCCCTAGACCACTTGCAATCAAGTTTCTAGTGATTTTGCCTAGGAATTTGTATTAAACACACACACACACACACACACACACACACACACACACACACCCAAGAACAATTCTCTTGCCTTTAGGAAGGACTGAGGATCATGAGCTAGGCAAATCCACTTGCTGTTTAAATCTCTTCGCATTCTTGTTGAAAGAGTTTTGGCCCAGACAGGACACTGTAGCCAGTAAAGCCTTAGAGGCAGAACCAAGGAGCTCTGTCTTCCCCATCCCTAGGAATTTACGTCTGGCGCAAAATAAATACCAATGAGATACCTGCGCATCTCTAATGCCCCTCAGGCTCCACCCCAAACCTAAGCTACATGTATGCCCCCACTCCACATGTCCGATGGAGAGATTGCCGACCCCAGGGGACCCGGGGCCTCTTCCTGCATTCTTAAAATAAAGGTCATTTATATTTCACATTTCTTATCTTTTCAGCCGCGCCACAATTCTATCACTTGTCACTGCCTAAATTCATCTGATCTGTGTTACATACTTCCCAGGAAGAAGTGCTGTCTCTCTCTAGATTACTTCCTCTCTGTAGAATTTCTTTCTTATATATACACAAAACTATCCCCTTATATCTTCTTCCCACTTTTCATGATTCTGTTGTTTGGAATAACAAAATGCAAATTAATCTTCTTACATCAAAATTCTTTAAACAGGGCTGGGGATTTAGCTTAGTGACATAAGCACCTAAGCAGGTGGTCGTGAGTTCGATCCCTGGTACCAATTAAAAAAAAATTCTTTAAACTTTAAAATTGGTCTAGGGCATATTTTGACCAAGTTTGTAACAAATGCCTTTTATAGACTCACACGTGTGCTGTTACCCCCAACACAAATAGCAAATGGTTCCTGCATTTGTTGTATCCAGTTTTAAGATGGGAAAACCAATCAGCTCAACAATGCATCATTATCCTCCTGTTTCCTCATCCTATATTCATGACGGCAAATCTGAGCCAGGTGTGCTCTCTGCTGGCACATGAGCCAATTCACCATGTTTTTCCTAAAATGAAACCTCAGTATTCAGGTTTAATTGCAGTGTTGCTACTTTGGGATAAATAAGTGGGTTTTAGGTTGCAGTTTGGGAACTCAATTTTTAAAATGTTCACCATCCCTGTCATATGTCCTCATCCTGGCTTACTGTTTTTTAGGCAGAATGCTCCCCAGTTCTTTCAATTTGTCTTATCATATGGCATGATTTTGAGACCTTCTGTGTACTGAGGTATTAACTTCCTTCAGGCTATCTGTATATGTAATAAGCAATGGCTCTTGGCATGGGTTAGATAACATCGGATGTGAGCAGAGGGGAGGGGCTACTTCCCCTGCCTTCTAGATGATATGTCATGAAGTTACAGACAAAGCCATGAGAATGTGTCATTTATCTAGGGCTTCTTATGCTGAGCAGTTCTATTCACTGGGTAGATAGGGGAGTAGGAAAGGCAAGACTGATGTCAAAGAATGGTGTCAATATAATTTAACCTCACCAGCGCTTCTCTACCCTCTCCCAGGCCTGGCCATGGATTCTTAAGGTCATATGTGAGCATTCTGGAAATTGATCAGCTATGTTGTTGGTACTAGAAGACATTTCTGAGTGTTCCTAGAAGTGGGCACATTTGCCAAGTGAAGAGGGCATAAAAGGAAGGGGATAGTAGTGAAAAATATTGAGGATACAGGGCAGCAGTTTGGCAGAACTCTGCTACAAACAACACCCAGGAGCCTGCCAGTCAGTGCTGCAACAGAGCGGGTATTTTGGTGGTCACTTCTGGATTCGAACTGGGCAGTCCCATTCTTTCAGCTCTGTTGTGTTTGAGGCGGCCAGAAGTTAATTTCCAGTGTCACCTGTGGCTTTATGGAACTCTTCCATTGGAACGTCTTTGGCCTTCATCTGGTCAGTGCATTGCAGATCAACAGACACTCTCTTAGCAGTATTTGGTCCAATCCATTCTTCTTTTTATTCAGCTTTCCTTTTAGATTTGCCAGCTGGCATCTGGAGAAGGAAGACTACTATGTGTGCATTTTTTGCATTCACATTTAATGAAATGTTTCACAAATATTTATAATGAAATAAGTTCTGTTCTGAAATATAAATGAATTGACAGAGACGAGAATCGACAGAGAATCATGTAAATATCCTCTGAGGGTATGTGACACTGGTTTCAGATGAGAACCAATTCAGGTTCTAACCTGGGGAAAATTTCATCATGGTGTCTTTTTTAGTGCTTCTCCAGCACTAATAAGGGAAGCACCGGGAACAACCACATGTGAGCACACAGTGACTCCCCAGTTCAGCAAGCATTCAGGAGGGTCTGAGATGCTCTTGTACAAAGAGAAAGTTGAATTCAAAACCTGAACGAAAGTGGGAGAACAGTGAGGGAAGACCTTTGTGTTTCATTGTGGCATCCTAAAAGCCACCACTGTACCTGCTGCTGGACACGCTGACCCTTTCGAGACGTTGGAAATTCCTCTCTTGTGCTCTCTGTTTAACTTTGCCATTCTGTTTAGCTTGCTGTCTTCCCAGCCACACTTATCTCTTTCAGTCCTCCCACTTATTAGCCCTGGTAGTCCTTGAGACTCTGTGCCTCTCTGTATTATTATCCACATATGTTTTTTCATTTGATTATCTCGGGATTTAACTACTAGGCAAATGATTATATGTTTAAATCATTTTCACCTCTGAGCACACCGTACATTATCAATTATCCATTAAAGTCAAATGTCATTGTAATTATTATTATTCTCTGTTCATATATCTACCTGTATTTGCTGCTGTCAACTTATTGTTACTTTTTGAAATCAAGCACGTAAGTTTTTCCTTTTCTGTTTTACCTCCTTTTTCAATGGTATTTTTATCTTCCTAGATTTTCAAGTATATTTGTATATTCTTGTCCCCTGCCTCTTGGTTGCTGTCTTTAATCAGGGGCTCAAGGGTCCCAGTGACTTGTCCCCACATGTAAATGTGTTTACTTCTGGCACTATGCTAGTTGCTGAGTAGACTATGGACTCAAAGATGTAGTTTCTGCCTGCTTTAGTTATTTTTCTTATAGCAGAGACAAAATATCCAACACCCTCAAGTTAAGGGAGGAGAAGTTTATTTAGCTTACCGTTTGTAGAGGTTTCAATCCATAACTTCCTGGCTCCAAGGTAGGGTGGCATGGCAGATAGGCATCTCAAAAAAGATAAAACAGTTCACGACAGGCAAGAAAGGGACCTTAACTGCATCTTTCTGCCCTTTTTACAGTGTATCTAGGCTACTGGGATGAAGGCAGTGCAAACCAATCAGTGGACTGATTCAGTAATCACACACGCTTTCCAAGCATCTCACACTCTAGATTCAGCTACCTCTAAAAAAACCCTGCCCATGACTTCATAAGGTTTTGAGGGAACTTCTAGACACGAACCATAACACTTCCTAAGTAGAGTTTGTATCCTAGTGGGAGAGTTAAACATTAGTCATATGTCACAAAAAGATAGCTTACTGAACATGTGAGAAATGCAGAGGGAAAAGTAGCCAGGAGCTACTTTTCACAAGGAAAATGTGTAAGTCTGGGCCTGACCTAGACTGGAGGTGAAGGACTCCCACTTATTAGCCCTGGGTAGTCTCTTTGGAGTGGTGCTTGATCACAGATCTGATCGATGAGTTAGACTTGGCGAAGAAATTCCAGGCATGAAAAATAAAATTCCTGAAAATCTTGAAGGAGGGGTAGCAGTGGAAGGAAACTGTGAAATTCATAATAACAAAGAACAATATAAGTCGAGAAGGCAAAGGAAGTCCGTAAGAGTGGAATAAGATCACTGGTCTGCAGATGCTTGCTGGGGTGCAGGTCTAGGCAAAGGTGGTTGAAGGTTGGGGAGAGGATGCTGGCTCTGGGACACAGAATCAAACCTCAGCATCGCTATGTCTAATCATACTGCATATTCAACCAATCAGCGCATCTCATTACACTTTTGTAATGCTTGCATTTATATTTTTCATCCTATTCCTGGTTTTGTCACTTAGTTCTGGAGCTTTTGATTTGTGTTTAAATTGTAGGTCTTGCTAGGATTTGCTCTGAGAACTCCTAGTCCTCTGCCTCCTGATTGCCCTTTTTAATCAGGGGTTCAAGGGTCCCAGTGCCTTGTCTGGGACAGACAAGTCAGAACCTACATTAGCCCTGTCAAAACTAACTTCTACTAGGTTAAGACAATACAAATTTGTATTTCAAACACAAATGAGCTCTATCACCCAATGTACTTTAAAGATGTAAAGGTTTCTGCATTCAGTATCCAGCGGTTTCAATTCCTAGTTGCATTAGTCAGCCTTACTTCATTGCAAGAAGCACCTGAAATAATCAGTTTGTAACGAGAAAAGATTTATTTTGGCTCACAGTGTTGGAGACTGAAGCTATGAGTAGTTGGCCCCATTGCCTTGGGCCTGTGGTGAGCTGGCCGATTATGACAGGAACATGTGTTGAAGAAAACTGACTCACTTCATGGCTAGGAATCAAAAGAGGGGAAGAAGAAGGAACTGGGGTCCCTAGCCCCCTTTGGGGCATGACCTTTGTGTTTGGAGGGTCTCCCACTAGGTCCTACCTCTGGGAGGTTCTAACACCTCCTAATAGCACTATCCTGGACAAAGCACTTGGGGTGTACTTAAGATGCAAACTGTAGCACCCAGGGGTCTGTATTTTATGAGGTTCAAGTTTCTGAAGCTCAGGCAGGTTCAGTTTTACCCTAAAAGCACCGCTTATCTGCAGTTTACTATGCACTGAAGAGCACAGTTGGTTTCCAGATCTGGTCCCTTCTTCCCTGCCACCTTCTCCAATCTACTTCCTCCCCTGACTAAAATAACCTTTCCCTCTTAAATCTTCATTTGACTTTAAAGCCTTCTGTTTTGTGGCTTTTCTTTCCTCTGGGGAATCTCTGATGTCTTCTCTGCAGGCATAGCCACCTGTGAAGGGACGTGCCATGCCATGAAGGACTGCTCCTAGTTAGCTGAGTGACAGGAGGATTTCCTGAGATTCATTATAAAGCAAACCCTATATTTACAAAGATGAGTTGTTGGATAGAGCACAGGAGGAAAGTTGGCAGTAAGGAAATAATCTATTTGAGAAAGCAGCCCTGTTTCATGCATTTTACCAATTAGATTTGCTTCTTTTTGGTCTTTAGATTAAAAAAAAAACACAAATAAACATGACCATGGTGCATCTTTTTAGTGCATCTAATCCTCTGACTACTAGAGCAAAAAATTAATATCTTCCTTCCTTGAGAAGAATAAAAACTTAGATACCAATGGAAGGAGGGAAATAAAGAACAGATGCAGTTTATCTCTGGGTAGGGAACACGCACATGTGTATATTCACATAGCTAAAGGATTAGCATCAATTTAATATATTTTATGGAGCTGTAGCAATAGATTATATTAGATATGTGAAAAGTATCAAAATTGAATCCCTAATATATTTTATAGGCATAAGTGCATTATCAGATATTTGTGAACCAGAGGAATAACATGAAGGGAAATTTATTTTGTGTCCAAATAGGGACTTATTACTTGTTAGTATTCTCTGATGTCTATTCTTGGAACCATGAGTTTTTTTAAATGTCCTTTAATTTTATCTGTTGTCAGTACACTGATAAGTGATCACTGAGCTAGGGCAGGTAGCCGGAGAACACATACTGGCATTCTGTATGTTGAACCACTGGAACGCAAATGAAGAAGCATACAGATGAACTGTAAATTTAAATTGGGGAGAGAGAGGGAGAGAGAGAGGAAAGAGAGAGAGGGAGGGAGTCTGTGTGTTGAAATGGGGAGGAGGTGAAATGCACTTAAGGAGGGACAGTGACTTGCTTCCATTCATAGCATAGAAGATAAATCAACAAAAAAGATGAAAAATGTTAAAAGCTTTTCTCATTCTCTTTGCTTCCTTGTGGCGTCTTTGAATGTGCTTGGCAGCAGTGGGCCATGGCAGGTCACCTGTGCAGCTAGAAAATTGCTTATGATATTTAAAGGGCTCCTTTATTAATCTCCTCAAGCAGCCCTTCGGGAGGCTGGTTGCTTGCTTTGGAATGTTTTTTGCATTTTTACTTAGGGCGTTATTATATTTTCCTCAGTATGATTACAGATATTTTAGTTATTGCAAAACAGGCCATAGGATCCTTAAAGGCAAAAATAGTCTAAATTTACTTTTGTACCACTCAGAAGGACTTGTGCAAGAGTGGGAAAATTGACCGCCATTCCAGTCACAGTTGTGTTCTGCGGTAAGATTAATACGTGATTCACAGGGAATGACATTCCGTAAGTTGTGCAGCAGGGCAATACTCAATAAATAAATAGAATAATGAGTTAGCAACTGAATGACCGAGTGAATGCGTCTTTTTTCCAGCCAACTTAGTGTGGTTTGTGTTGGGCTATAATGAAATAGAAATGCGTGGACTCTGAATTAAGAGAGACTTGGGTGTTCAATCCTAGTTCCCTCATTTACTTACTGTGTGATTTGGGTAAATTACTGATGTTTTTGACCCTCAATTTGCTGATCTATACAATAGGTAGAAGAACACCTGCTTATGTAGAATTATAAAGTGCATTATATGTAATACATAGGTAAGATATATATACATATTTTTCTCTATAAAGCATACATATATAATTCTTTATGTTTATGCTACATATGTGTGCTTTATGTGTAATATGCATTTATGATGCACACTCATAATGTGATACACATACGTATGTTTTTTGTATGTATACAAACCACCTTACATTCCATTACAAATATCAAATGTTAATAATGGTAACCACAGTGCTATGCCTGTCAATAAAACATGAGCTATATTAGTGCAGGAAAAAAGCAGACCGTGAATACAGGACTCACTAAAACCTGTGTTAACTAAAGAGAGATACTGGGTCTTCCTCCTACGTGTGGCTTCCAGTCTGTGCCTGTACTTCACAGTGACAAAACATCTTGTGAATGCATAAATTATCATACAAATTACTAGTCTGAGTCTGCAATATTTTTTTGTCAAAAGCGTAAAAAAGTAGTTGAGAGTTACTGATTTTGCATTGTGCAATGTGGAAGATGTGTGTTTTGTCCCACACTGGTGTTGGCTGATGGTTAGTCACCAACCAGGAAGAATGCAGCAAGGGTTCTGATGTCACCCTTGCAAGGACCTCGCAGGTGTGGTGGGCAGAACAAGCCCACTCTGGCTGCCTGGCTTCTTCTAGGTTTTTCTGATCCTCACGCATTGCACTTTCTTTTCTACCGTAATAAATGACTTACGCAGCCTGCAGCCTGTCTTGAAGAATTTATCCGATTTACCCTGCACTATTAGTGCTGCTTTCTTTTTTCCCTGCTTTGTTTTTCTTTTTTCAGTATTTGTGCCTTTGCTCTTTCCATGCATTTATTAACTGAATTAGCACATTTCCAATGTTTGTTCACATTTAATTAGGTATTGGTATTTTGATGGCAGAAATGAAAAGCGAGACCCACGGGTGAGGATTTTATTGAACTTCGATGTATTTTAGTTTCCAAGATGTGTAATTTACAAAGCATGATCTATTGAGGAACACACACTGATACATGAACCCACAGTCTCTGATATTTTTAGGGATAAAAATAGGACATTGTTAAGGGAAGTTCTTTAGACAAACTGGCTGTATTTTGAAGAGTTTGTACTTATTTAATAGTAATAGGAAAGGATTGTGTTAGACACAGAATGCATCAAGTGTATTAGAAGATTGCACAAAATTAAATCAGAAATGACTCTAGATTAACTAGATTGAGTGGTGAAGGTTCTTTTGGTAGAGAGTAATAGAAACCCACCCCACTGCCTGGAGCAGAGAGAGGAGGTTTCTGAAGATAGAATATAATAGGACATTCAGAGGTTTGGAGGTCCTGAGGAGGAGAATGTAACCGCATCCTAGAGTATACAAGGCATACTGAGTCACGTGGCAAAGCCTGGGCTTCTTCCTACCTAATTTTCTTCTTTCTGCAAACATTATTTGTGTTTCTTTCTTCCAAGTGGAAAATGCCTCCTTCTAAGGTGAACTCAGTTCTTAGGTTCAAGACAAGAGCTTAGTCTACCCAGAACCCCTGAACCCCAAGTTCAAGTGCTTGGGTGAAAGAATAGATTGACTGGGAATGTGGGAGTCCAAGGTGACACAGGACGGACTGGAGGCCTGAATTGGAGTGGACTGAGGTGGGGCAGGAAAACGATGTTCTTAAAGTGGGTTTGCCAGATGAGCACTGTCTACCACATACTTGGCCTTGGTCAGTTCTTTTGCAGTATCACTGTAAACAGCTAGCTTAATGTGGGCACTAAACAAGTCTAGTGCAAGTGTCTATGACATTTGTATACTGTTAAAGTGCTACATCTACATATTCATATCAAAGTGACCAAAAAATTATTAAAATTGTCCAAAGATTTAAATGCTAATATTTTTTATCTGTAATTACATAGCTACAGCATTATCTTAGCTACTTTTCTAATTGTTGAGACAAAATATTTGACACCCAAAGTTAGAGGAAGAAAGGTAGATTTGGTTTACAGTTCATAGAGGGTTCAGATCATAGTTAGCAGGCTCCCAGGCAGAGTGTCATGGTGGAGGGTATTGCACAGGAGAAACAGTCCATGGCAAGCAGGCAGGTGAGCTTAAGCAAGGGAACTTAGGAGTTTCTTTCTGCTCCTTTTTATATTCTATCTTGGCTACCAGGAATCAGGCCAGTGCCAAACAAATTGGGATCTAGTAATCATACATCATTAATCCCAGCATCACACACTTTAGATCCGGGTATTTCTGAAAAACGTCTACCTATTTGAATGCATGACACTTTGGGGGAACATGTAAACATAAGACATAACAAATTATACATTTGATTTCATACTTATTTTACTTTCTTTGGTGGTAGATTAGATTGCATTTGATCATCATTACAAACTCACAGCAGTGATATTCTTTATTTGATTGTTTAAATATGCTTATTACTTTTTTGATAGTTTCCTCTTTTCATTTTCATTACCTCTTTTGTTTCATTCTCTCCTCTATTTTATTCTTACCCTGCTGTTTCTTTCTCTTTTCCTCTTTTTCTCCTGAGGAATGAAAAGATGTGTGTGGGCGTCGTTGCAAGGGGGAGAGAGGAAAAATTGAGCAATGACAAGTTTTAAAGTAGCAAAATTATTTTAGTAACTTACTGCCTTGGGAGGATACATATTGATGTATAATTTATACACAAATGCAAATAGTCATGTAAATTGGGTATGTATTTTAGCTCTTAGAAATTCACTGCCCACATGTTGCTGTGCAGTATTTCCCTGGGCTTTGGCAGGCTTGGAGTCACTGAGAGGCAAACTCAAGGAGGATCTGGCATAATTCAAGACAAAATGTTGGCCTTTGCATTCACATTAAATGACCAAGGCATGTGCAAGAGAAGGAAGCAGTGTAGAGAGAAGAATATGTGAAAGAGAAGAATAGATAAGAAGCTAATTGGGATGAGAACAGAGAGGGAGGAGCAAGGAAGGAAAGCGCCTGAGGTCAGGCTTATGGAGTTTGTTTATTTTATTTTATTTTTTGATACTGGGAACTGATCTTAGGACTTTGTGCTTGCCAGGCAGGCACCGTGCCACTGATCTATATCCCCAGCCCACAGAGGTTGTTCCTGGAGTGCATTTGCTTGATTAGAAATGGGACCACTTCTTGGTGCATCAGTATCTTTGCATGATTTGGGAAAGGACCCCCTCTTTGTAGTTATGTGGCTACAGAGGAGTGCCTTCCCTCGATAGACTGTGCAGATCCATATAGAAATGATTTCTATGAAGTTGGGATGCAGATGTAAGGTTTACAGAGCACCTCATCCTAGCTCATGGCCTCACAGGTAGGTGCACCATGTTGCAGAGTCGGTGTGGGTCATGCTATACTTTGGGGTAAGATTGCATGGAAATCCTGGGGGAGGAAGGGTCCATTCAGAAGAGCCAAAGGTTAAAGTATAGACCATGCCCTTAAATGAAGGTGGTAGAGGAGCACGTGTTGCTTTTAGCTGGGGTTGGGGAATGGAGGCTAAGGTTATTTATTTTCTTGTTGCATTTAAGTACTCTTGGGTGACAAACTATAATAGCTAAGGGACTCCCTGCCTCTATTTCACCCCTTGATAGGGGAAGAAGAGTACTTAGCTTGGCCTTGACTAGCTGTAGTGCTAGGCACTTAGTGGTAGGAATAGAATCTGAATTTAGGCGTGGCTGGCTGCACATTGCGTATGCTATGTGACCTGCCTCATTGCCCCTGTCACCGTTCCTGCACTCCCTAAGGACAGCACTGATAATGTCCAGCTTTTAGGTAGTGTACTCTATATCTGTGCCAGAGATGCAACTCCTGTTCCCGCAGCAGCCTCAGAGAAGGGAAGTGGTGGTGGTAAATGTTAGAACATACAAATTGTCACAGGAGACAAAACTCACGGATCTTACCTTCAGATTTCCTGAAACAAAAATGGAGACACGTTCTAACAAAAGGATTTTGTGCTGTGCTGCTTTGTGCTGTGAGATCAAACTTGGGAGACGCAGCTGGAGGATGAAATATTCAGACCTCTGGGATTTTGAAGGGTTAAGGCACAGAATAGAGCATTTGAAATAAAAATTGCCCTGGAAAATTCTGGATGTAAGTTCACGGTACCTGTGGAAATCCACATAGTCACTGTACTACTTCTAACAAGTCCCACAGCGGCAAAGGAGGAAGCCTGGAATGGATAGCACATTTTTGCTGTGACAAATAAGTTAGACAACTTCCTACAGAAAGCGGGACAAGTCAGTAATTTAGGAATGTACACAAACAGGAGGGGCTGGCAGAAGAATTAGTAGACTGACCCTCAAGGGACCAATTATACAGAGCAGCATGAGGGGACAGGAAACAAGTCAATTAACAAGTGCAGATAAGGTCATAAAGAGAGAGAGTGAAAGGTGAATATACCTGCATGAAAGTGGGTTCTCTCTCCTGCTGGTGGTGCTGCTGGAGAAGGCTGTTGTGAGTGACACGTTCTGCTGTGGCACTGAAGCAGACCACACGCCATTCTCCAGTGTGCAGTGATCCCTGACAACTCTGTGCCTTACTGCCCAGCTGCTGCTCCTGAGCTGCCACTTCATCCACTCCCACGACACAACATCCCTTCCCCTGAAGTCTCTGCCTCAGTACCTCCTCCTCCCCACGCCTTTGTTGATTTGTCCCTCCCAGCTCCTACTACAGCTGAGTAGATCACTCGACAATTTAATAAGGAATATTTGTTATGTATCTGATGTTAGTAAGGCTCTGTGATCCACACTGCAGATGAAACAGAAAACGAAATAGACTTAGTTTCTGTTCTTGTGAAGTTTTCTCCACTGGGGGCCACTGCTGAGCTTTTGCATTTTTAAAAAGATATTCTACTATTATTCATGCTGCTTACATGTTGTTTGGAAATTATGTATTTGTGTGTCCTATTAGACTGTGAATCCTTGAGTGCAAGCACTATGTCTTAATCAAGATTTTATCTTTTGTACCTAGCAGAGTGCCCGGACTATAACACTAACTAAACATATATAGAAAAATGGATGTTCTCTCTATTTTTACCTTTAAACATTTCCAGAATTTGTGCATGCTTTTAGTCATCCATCATTGTCCAACCATTCTATTTCATATAGGAGGCTTCCATGGGGAATCATTTTATCCTGTCTACAGATTTTTAATGTCTAATATCTCTCCTAAGGTGATCAACCCAAACCATGGCAGAATGATTTTGGTAGGTAAGATTAAAATGAGTTTATTTTATTGTGCATGGCCAGTATGAAAAGCTTGAAATATATAAAAATGTTCATTACTGGGAATTGTTTTAATTTTTCATCATAGGATTCTTTTATCTAGCAAGCTCTTCTAGTAAACTTGAAATATGATTCAGTTTACAGAACATTGATTTACAAATAGCTTTATCAGCAAAGTCTCTGTTGTCTGAATTACACAACAATCCTCTATGGGAACAGGATGAATGATAAGTTAATTAAGAAAGAAGAACATAAAGCTTGAATCAATGGACATAACAAATAATGCGTACTTCAGACTGGTATTTTGGTCAGGGCTATGGTGGAAGAGAGGGCTGGAGGAGAACAAATGGGCCTGTGTGATAAGGCAGGGAAGCGAGAGGGTGCAGGTGGAAGGGAAAACAGTGTGAGATAGAGCAGGATGGCTGGGCTGTCAGCTCGGTGGTGAGGAAGGACATGCAGAGACAAGAATCGCAGAGCATTCACACTTCGGAGCAAGCAGTCTGGGGCACGGGAGAGCCAGCCATTGCCAGCCAAGTTTAGGAAAGCAGTCAAGAGTCCAGGACCACAGGGAGAAGAGGGCCAGACAGGCAGCAGATGGTACGGACGACCGTGGTCCCGGGCCAAAATCTGTCTCACTAGATATGGCACATGTGAGGGGACGGATAAAAGCTACACATTACTAAGAAAGATTGATAATTGTGCCTTTGTGTTTGAATTTCTTTAAAATTTTTACAAATAGTCGTTTTAATTGCACATAAGAAACAAAGTACTATGTTAACTGCTATAGGAAACAGACAAGTCATCAAAGAGCTTAGAGGATGTATATATAAAACCACAATACAGGTCAGATATTACTAGTCAAACATTTTATTTTATGTCAGCATTTTATTTAATACTTATTCTAAAGTTAACATATTATAGTATTAAAGTAATCATAATGAAAATGTTCAGACCACATAGAAAGGCCACCTCCTACTTCACAGAAGGAACTTTCTTTTTTTAATTAGTATGCTTTATTTTAAATTTTGTTTTATTATTATTTTTTTAAAGACAAGGTCTCACCATATAGCTCAGGCTGCCCTCGCACTCCTCAACTGCCCAAATGCTGAGATTACACGTTTGTGCCATCAGATCTGGTTTAGTATATCTAAAGTAATATTAGAAGTATACAAAAATTGAGCAGAAAGTACAGAGCACTTTCTCTAAATCCCTAGTAACTATTTTAAATCACCTTATATTTGCTTGAAGTTCATTATTATAACCTTAAATGATCATTTTTCTTGAATTGTTAATGCTAGCTTGTACTCACTAATTTTCCAACATGAAGGTTGAGTTTTTATTCAATTTATTTTCTCCAAGTCTTCCTTCCCCTTTTTTTGGCTCTCACTTTTGTTACATTTGTATTTTTCATTTGCGCTTATATTTACTGTTTAGTGACTTTTTTTCTTGCTTTAACTATTATTTAGAAAAATTAAATCTGCAGACAGCATTTTTAGTGTTGTGATTACGTGAAAGTTATCGACTGTCACATCACGCTTAGTGCTTGGCCACTGAGGAAGAAATGTGTATCTAGTGTTCCTAAATCACCTGTGCCCAAAAGACAGAGTACCCCAAGTCTCAGGGTCCCTGGACCATGTTTTAATTTCTTTTAAATTTTTTTCTATTCTTCCAGGAATATTTAACTACCAGTTTCTTGACTTCTGTATTGTATTTTTAAAATCTTTTTCAATTTCTTGCATTTGCTTCTAATGTATTTTTATTTCCCAAGAGGCATGCCAATTTTCCAAAATCTTGAAATGACACAAAATAGCCTGTATTTTGCCACATGTTTAACCAATGATTTCAACATGTATTTCAAAGGTTTTAAGGATTGAAAATATTTTTGTCTTACATTTTAAACCATTATTTGATTGTACCTCAGTATTTAAATTTATTGATAAGAACGAACATGATATTTAATTGACCGTTCTTCTTTAAGATGCCTAGAACTGGGCTTGACATGGAATATGTGTTGTAGATGTGGTTGATAAAATAAAAATGTTAAAATACAGACTATGATCCTTCTCTTGTTAAAGTTTATTTCTTCTTTGTAAATTTTTCGAATTATTTTCCCTTGAATTTTGTAATTTTGACACTTTATCTAGCTGTATTGCACATGCTATTTGACACTTGGTAGGAACTTTGGTTTGGTTTGTTGTGAGTCAGGGTTTTGGTGTGCAGTCCGGGATGGCCTTGAACTCATGGTGTGGAATATGCTGGCCTCAAACTTGTAGGAGTCCTTTTACCTCAGTTTCCCAGTTGCTGGGACTACGGGCCTGTGCCACCATGCCCAGTTTATGATGAGAACTCTTACTTTATTTATGTTTCAGGAATCAAACTCATGACCTCACACTTGCCAGGCAGGTGCTGTGCCGCTGAGCTGCATCCCAGACCCACTGGTGCAGAACTTTTAATCCAAAGACTTTTATCTGTCTCAAGTCTTGAGAAACAAGCCTTGTTTCCCAAGATTTGAAACTCTGCCTGTCTATCTATCTATCTATCTATCTATCTATCTATCTATGTATATCTTCTCTTTTCTTTTATTTCTGGAGTTTTTGTTAAATAGATGCTGGGTTCCTTGACTTTTTCCCATATCACTTAACTTTTTTTACACATTTTAAATTTCTTGGTCTTTTTTTTGATTTTTAGATCAAAATGTCTTGTTTTATAGAAATGAAACTCTTTGTGATCTCTGAGTATGTAAATTAGATTTGTAGATGCTTGTATATGTTCCCTGTAATCCATTTTTGTTTCTTACTGAGTCATATATTTGCTTTAGCCTCTATGTTGGACCTTCTTTGTCTGCAGTTTTTGCTTAAGGGTCTGGGGCATTCTGGTTATTGTTGAATGAAGGGCCACAGTAATGACTATGTCTTTCTGATGTCAGTTGTTCTGTGGTTGTGCTGATGTGTGCACACAGGACTTTTTTTCGTAGGACGGAAAGGTGTGCAGGGAGAGAGTGGTGGTGTCCTGTGAAGGACATACTGAGTTGAAGCATGCATTCTGTCTATTGCCATCATAGAGGACAAAGCTAGCATCTTGCTGAGGGGGTACCATCCAAAGGAGAGCCCCTTTCCCTCTCCTCATCTATCTCCTCCACTTCTTCCTCATTCTTTCCTTTATGATTTGAGGTGGAGTGTAGAAATACAGAAATGTGTAGAATGTACAAATGCTTCCTTTTAAAAGAACTATAGTCATAGGACAATCACGATGGGAGCATGTGCTAATTTCTGCTTCTCATTTGATTACACTGGTGGGAAACAGTCTTTGGAAGCCTAAAGAGAGGTATTACCTGATGTCCAATTTGAATTGTGGCCCAGTGCATGAGGAAGAAGGAGACTTCCTCGGTAGCAGTCCTCTGCAAACCCAAATATTTATAAAAGTAAATTGAACACCACTGTTCCTATTGTCAGTCATCTTGCTAGATATGGTAAAGCCACTGTTTCTTCTGCCAGGTAGACTGCTGCTCCCCTGGGGATATAGGAGGCCCTGAGGGTCAAAGATCCTTGTTTCTAAGATGAGTATGTTTCATGAAGATATTGGGAGAAAGCATTCTTCATGGGGCCTTTGGAAAATACCCTCCTTCCTTGCGACTTACAGTAACTTATGTCTCTCCTGCTAAAGTATTTAGCTAGTGGATGATGGAAAACAGGGATGCTCTTAAGATTCAGGGAAATTTCCACACAGAAAACACTATTTCCAGTGTTTCTGAAAACCTTTTGATTACCAAGTTGTGCTTCGAGCCATCCCTGAAAAAAAATCTAATTTGGTATATTTTATGGATTTTGTTATAGTGCTATTTATTCTCCATCCCAAATAGCAAAAGCCAGTGTTAAATAATGCAGGCTTTGTGGCTCTGAAGCGCCAAGACAGACTGGGTCTGTGTATTCTGCTTTCACAGAATTGAAGGTGGGGGAGCGGCAGGCAGCTGTAGGAACCAACTCACAACCCTCCGCTGTGCTGCAGGGAGCGTGGCTTGCATGGACACTAGGAAGAGAGAGCCTGGGAGTCAGGACACCTGGGGCTTTCCGCTGGGCTTGGAGGCGCTAATTGGCTTGTGTCCCTGGGCAAGTGGCTGAACCACTCTAGACCTCCATTTCCTCCTTCATAAAATGTTTAGGGTTTACTGCCACCTCCTTAGGCAACTTCATGGTAGCTGAGCTCCAAAGTTTATTCTGAATATTCTGTCTTTTTTTATTAGACTGACTTTAACAATACAACAAGGACTTCTGTAAACAGAAGCAAATAGAATGCAGTGTTAGCCTATTCTGGAAACAATATTTGCAATGTCATAGATTTGTTCAGACAGAGAAGGAAGGAAATGTCCTTCACTGATTTGAAGTTTAAATGAGGTATTGTCACTATAATAGGATTTCAGTGAAACATCCTACTTATTGGGTATTCTTGTGGGTGACCATTGAGAGAACATAGAATGATACATCTTCTAAAAGTGTCTCCTGCCTTCTGTGTTTCCTAATGGGTGGAATGAGGTGTTCCCTTTAATTTAAAGGGGACATCGATAAAGAGGAATATATATAAAATTATAAATGGGAAAGACTGTACTTGCAAGGGTGGGGTGGAGGCAGAGAGACCTGAGAAGGCACAGAGCAAACAGCACAGAGGACAGAAGTGAGAAGAACATATACTAATATTCATAGCTCTGAATTTTGTGTATGGTGAAAAAATAAAGAACAGAATGAGATATTACACAATTTCACTTACGTGAACTAAACAATTTACATGTACGAAAACAATAATACATATTGTATAAGATTACATACAAACAGAATTTTAAGACAATTTAATAAAAAGAGAAATCTAGAAGCCAAGGTGCTATTCAGCTTTACTGTAAACCCAAATATCAAGTTCAGTCACCCAAGTATTATAATCCTCTTTCTAGTTTTCCTCACAATCTAAAAGGTTATATTTTTAATCCCATCCAGATGTCATTGGATTCCTAGCAAGTTAATTCCAATCTACCATCACCAATCCAACCCATGGTGAGAGTAAAGACACAAAGACATGTTCCAAGTTAAGGGAAACCAAGGGGTCCTAAGTCCAATTCCTGTGAGGACATGCTGACAAAGGCCTGGATCCTAGGCCTCACCCAGCGTTTATTATCTTGTGAAGAAAGGGGGTGGCTCAGGGATGAGTGATAGTGAGGATGTCAGGGATTACTGAGTAACTTGACCTGGCTGGCCAGGTGCAACAATGGCGTCTCTGTAATTTGCAGAGATAAAGATATGCAGAAGGATCAATTCACATAACCCAAATAAGGTAGCAATAGAATTGTTTTGGGGGGCTATTGTTTCAGTTTGTGATAAGCAAACTCTTATGCCCTGGGGAGTCATTGCTTCTCATTTTGAGGCTTGTACCCAGTTGACATTCCTGGAGCTATTTGCTCTAACATCTCAAGTGCTCAATCCTTATTTGTGGAGAGCACCATGTGAGGAAACAGAACTGTCTGATGGCTATCGACTTTGCACATTAGCACCTCGGCTAGCCTTATTTGCAAAGCTCAGAGCCAATTGAAGGGAGAAGGAAATACCCTAGCCAGCCTTTTACATATCCGAATAAGGAAATGAGTCTCCAAGTAATCACAGTGACAGCACTTGTTTTAGATTCAAAGGGAGTCACTGGAGTTGTCTCCCACAAGTTTGATGAAAAGTTTGAGTGGAATGTGATATATACTTGTAGCATGTAAGGACTGTCATAGAGGTGAGACAAGATTTACTCTGGGTGGCCTTGGAAGAGCTATCCTGGACCATGTATCTGTAGTTTGGGGAGTAGGTTTGGGCTCAAAATCAAGCATTGGTTACATGTTTGTGAGACCTTACAAAGCAGGTCAATTGGATACGTTTGAGAGAGAACAAGGCAGGGGGAGTTTATCTTGGCTTATGTGTAAGTGATCCCTGAACTAATTGTATTTGGTTTTGTCTAAGATCCATTTCTTGTCTAATACTCTATGTTCTGAGATACGAATAGAATGACCTCCAACTAACTCTTGAGTAGATAGGAAAGGTGGAAGTGTGAAGGTTCATGTTTTTTGTTCAAAGGGTGGGGAGCCAGCTGGTCAACCACTAGAACTTCTAGAAGGTGGCTCTAAGCTTGTTAAACCTCTTGCTGCCTAATTCTGGGATAGTTAGCTGATGGAATTTTCAAAACAGCTGTCTTCAAACTTTAATGTGCATAGCAATCACTTGGGGAGCACTTTGTAAGCAGCATCCACAGGTGATGATGGTCTGGGGATTTGGGCTGGGATTAGAGGTCGCTGCAGTTTAATTTAAGCAAGCAGCCAAGTGATTCATATGGAACCTGATGGTCCTGGGCAAAGCTTAGAGAAATTTTATGTAAGATGCTGTAGAGGGAAGTTGAGCTTTGAAAGGAATTTTATTTCTTGACTTCTGGGGATCTTCTAACCCTGAGTGCCTGAGACTCTGGTTTAGGAGACCTCTGGCTCCTTTCCTTCTTTCCTAGGTCTTAGAAGATTTTGGAGTCCAGGCTTCCACAATTTCTTGACTACTGTCATAAATTGCTCTTTTCTTAACATGAATACCTGTCAGATGTTCCAGAACAATGACTAGTGAATGTTATTATTCTTGGAGATTAAACTGTTGATTTAGAAACAGATATAAATATTTAGTACATAGTTCTTGGTTTTTGACTGCTAATTATTCTTAGATACGTTTTAAAGTTTCATTAACAAAATATACACCAGTGATCACAAATTGCATTTTTTTCACATTAAGAGCTGGTTGATTAGTTTTGCTCTAGAAATGAAATTAGTTTCCTGAAATCCCCCATCTTTTGTTTGCTTACAAGTTACTCCTTTCTAATCTGTGTGCACAGGAACCCAGCGGGGAGCCCTGTGAACCGGTGCATATGCAGGTGTAAAGCAGGGCTCCCCAAACCTGGGCAAGCATCCGCATCAGCTGTAAGTGTTCTCAAGCAGAAGGTCATAGTGATTTGAAGTTCTAACATCTGAGTCTAAGCCCCATGAGTGCTGATTTAATATGTGGCCTGGACATTGAGACTTTAAAAAGCTAGTTCAAGAATAGTTAAAGATTTGGAACCAGTATTTATGACTACATAGAGTTTTAAACCCTCAACCTAGAGATTGTGACTTTTTGCATCTGGTATTGAGCCCAGGAGTCTGTATGTAACCAACTCCAGCCATTTCTGATGCTTACTCTTATTTGGAAACTATTGATAGCAATGAACACACCTTAGACTTAGAACTAGGCAGCTTTACTTCTGATTCATGTTTTGTGACTTATTACCTCTCTAAGTTGAGGATCGTATGGTTGAATGCCACAGTCTCACAGTGGAGACAAGTGGTTATTCACCTCTGCTCCAGTCAGCCTGGCAGAGCTGGTATCTCAGCTGGTATCTTCTGCTTAAGACCCGTGACTCATTGAGTAGTTGATCTAACCTTATGCTTTGTAAATATGCACACGAGTCACCTGTAATTATGTTATAGTGCAGGTTCTAAATTAATAGGTCTGGGAAGGGCCATGGACTTCTGCATTTCTTTTTCTTTTTTAAATTTTTATTTATTTATGTATTTTGTCTTTTTGAGATAGGGTTTCAGTATGTAGTTCAGCCTGGCCTTGAACTCACTTTGCAGCCCAGGCTTGCCTTGAATTCACAGCAATTCTCTGCCTCAGCCAGCCAAGTGCTGCGATTACAGGTGTGTGCCACCATGTCCGGTGAATTATGCATTTCTGAGGAGTTCCCAAATATTTGTGGTGCTACAGGAAGGATAGATATTGCAGAATGAAAGGTGGGGTCCTTTGTTCAAAAAGCATGAAGAAAGTATAAAGTTACTAAAATAAATTTTTCTTTCTTTATGCTCAGCTTTCCATGGTTTTTTAAGAAACATATTTAAGAAAAATTGAAATTATAAATTAGTAGCATATAATGTATCATTTACATTGTACATTGTATCATTTTTAGTAGCATATAATGTATCATTTACATTTATATTGTATCATTTTTAAATCCATGTATTAGAACATTTAACTCATAAGTGGATTAACCAATATTATACAATTTGTATTTCAAAGGTCGTGAACAGAAATGTATTTTGTTCAGAGCGGTATGGGGCTGGGGATTTAGCTCTGTGGCGTAAGAGCCTGCCTGGTAAGTACAAGGTCACGAGTTCGATCTCTGGTACAACAAAACAAAACAAAAAAACCAGAAGAGTGGTACTACTATAAAAATGAACTAAACACTTTTTTTTCTTGATATAGCATTAGCACTTTCTCTACCTTTGGGTTTAGCAAGAAAGGGTGGAAGGAAAAGCTGTCCCACCTTTCCTTTAGAACAGGCTTCCACAACTCTTGACTGTGTTTGACTAACACAGGGTGAACTGGTTGCATGAGAGTTTGTGTTTCTTAGAATACCATTTCTTTCTTCCGTTTTCAAAGCACATGCTTGGTTTCTTGGGACCACCAGCACTCTTGCTGAGCTTGTATTTGCTTTGCATGTCCCTAAACTCCCACCTTCCTGGGGCCCCTGTGCTTAGCAGCCTCACAAACGCTGGATGTGAATGGGGTATAAATGTACAAGCTGCCAAAAGCCCCTCTGCTTCTGTGCATATTCCATGTCCCACTGGGTTTCAGTTCCAAAAAACAAGTGGAAGGATAAGATTATTGAGGACTTCAAGACAATAGAGCAATAAACCAAGCATGTCCATCCTACACAAAGGGCCATAGGAGACCATATAAGTCTCATGTCCACGTAGCTGACCCTGGCCACGCTTTGAGCAGCAAGGCATCTATCAGGGCTCCGCGAATGTTTATTCCTTTACTTTCTCGTTTTCTCACTTTTTTCCTCTGAAGAAACAGCAACTCAGTGGAAAATCTCTGGGTTACGCACATGGGGCTGACAAGCTGCAGGGAATAATGAGAGGGATCATTCACCTTGAAAGCTGAGGGACACAGGGCTGGTCTCCAGTCCTAAGAAATGTGGCCACTCTCAGTGGCCAACTACAGTAACAGGCCTGGGAGCTGCAGCCTGAGTTCCAGGGCAGGGACAGAGGACCAGTTTCCCCATCACTGAGGGGGAGGACTCATGTTTTGCCTGTGTTTCCCTGCTGCTTTTGTTCTCTGAGCTAATTCCTGTTTGAAGAGCTGATATTTAATTCAACAGCCCCCCACGGAGCCTTGTGCCTGTGATAGAAGTTTCTAAAAATCTCTCAGTCAACAAAATGATAACAGCTGGTCTTTGAAACTCTGGGAGCTCTAGACTGGGGAGAAGTTAGGGAGCTCGGGATTGGGGCTGGGGAATGCACTATTTGTTAAGGATAATGAGGCAAAAATGTGACAGAGGTTTTTATTACGAATAATAGACAGAAGTCTTCAAACAACAGCAGAGAGTCATAAAAAAAAGAAACAAGTTAAATAATTGTCTAATTAGCAGGCACCAAGAAAGCAAAAATTTATTCCATTAGAACTTATTAAGGGAGAGTCAATAAATTCACAGCTGGGTGCTGTCTCAGGAATTCAGAGAATGTGGATTTTCCTGATGCCAAATTGTCCTTTGATCCCTTTGCCAAGCTTCCCTTCTGATTAACTCAAGATAAGCTTTGCCTGGGAGAACCCACATGCCCAGTGGCTTTCTTTAACCATGTCATTAAGCTCTGGCCAAGAGGGGAGGCTTCCAGAAGGCAAGGATCACAGAGGCCTCTACTGTTAAGAACACTATCAGCGACCATTCACGTGGTGCTTCATGGCTTATAAGGCACGCTGACATGCATTATTTCATCAAATTCTTGCAGCCTTTCAGTAAGGGAAGCTGAGCCTGTATGAGTGTTTATGAGCATGAGCATAAGGACCTTAAGGACCACCTGCTGAGAGCCCAAAGCACCTGCAGCCACAGTGATCCCTGCCTGCGGCAATGTGACTTCTGCGAGGAAACCCTTGCCCAGGAATAGTAGGTTGCAACTAATTATCATTTGGTTAGGCAACTTCTTTGAAAACCCATTTATCTAAATGAGGACAATCCAGCTATCCACTTTGAGAGTAAATTAAACCCTCCATGACAGTAGACTATTTGAGAGTATCAACCCATCATGCCCTGAAGGACTGGCCTGGGACCCTTCCTTAATGTATCTGTTAATCCTAAACTATGAGGGTGGGAATTTGACCTGATAAACCAGGCCTGTGCACTTAGATATCCGCTTAATCCAGACACCCATGCCTCATCAATGTCCCTCCTGGAGAAGGAGACTCAGTCACTGGAGTGTTTTGTGTTTTTTATTTTTAACTCAGTAAGCAGTGGACTGTGATGGCACTCGGATGAATGTTTTTTGCCCCAGAAGGGATACTATAGCTGGTGAAAGCTGGGAGGCAGAACCAAGAGGCTCTGTCTTGAGGTCATTCTCCTGCCCCTAGGAATTTACCTGTGGCACGAAATGAATACCAAGGTGCTACCTGTGCATCACTAATGCCCCTTAGGCACCACCCAAACCTAAGCTACATGTATGCCCCCACACCACGTGTTAGGCAGAGAGAATGCCAGACCCTGGAGGGTCAGGGGGACTCTCCCCACATTCTTAAAATAAAGGTCATTTATATTTCATACTTCTTATCTTTTCAGCCACGCCAAAATCCTATCAGATGGTTGGTTCCCTTCTGCGCCGAAAAATTCTATCAGTCGCTATTGCTGGGGACACTGACCGGCTCCACATCCACACTGTGTGATCTTGGGGAAATTTCTTCACCTCTGAGCCCCATCTGTGAAATGAGCACCAACCACAGAGGGCTATGTTAAGACTTAAGTGTGTTAGTTTGGGGGAGGCCCTTATGTATCTGGCATAGCAAGATCTCAGCCAGCACTGAAAGATTGCAGTGAAGAGGAAGCACCTTCCAGTTACATAATAAGTTCTGCAGATCTAGTGTTCAGTATGCTAACTAGGGACAGTAGTACTGTTTACTTGAGATTAGATAAGCTGGTAGAAACACGAAATGGTAATGATGGGTAGTGATAGATGTGTTAGTTTTAGAGTGATAATAATTCCACAATGGATATGTATGTTATCTATTTAGAATATCTATAATTCTGTCAGTTAAATATTTAAGATCAAATAGTAAATATAAATATAAAAGTCTATCAAATAGCCTGTCCAGTGTCCGTAACTATTTTTCTGATGGAAACAACCTTCTATAAAATAAGAGTGCCTAGGGGACTTGGTCACATGATTTTTATTTACAGAGGAAATACATACCTAATTTCCTTCATTTTAAAAATGCCATCAACTAGAAAATATTAATTTAAATGTAGATTAGTGCAAAAAAAAAAAAAAAAAAAACCAGAAACACTACCGTACAAAGTGATAGAACTGTGGGGGACCGGCAGCGGCTGAAAAGATAAAAAGTATGAAATATAAATGACCTTTATTTTGAGAATGTGGGGAGAGACACCCCCAATGCCCTGGGGCATGGTATCTCCCCCCAGGGTTGGAGATCTCTCCATGGAACACGTGGTGGAGTGGGGGCATACACGTAGCTTAGGTTAGGGGTGGTGCCTGAGGGGCATTAGGGATGCAGAGGTAGCCCATTGGTATTCTTTTGGTGCCAGAGTAAATCCCTAGGGGTGGGGAAGATAGGAGCTCCTTGGTTCCGCCTGGATCTTTTCCAGCTACAGTGTCCGGCCTGGGCCAAAACTCTTTCATATCTTGTCTTATGATTATTATTATGAAAAGAGGTAAAAATTTGTCTCTTTAACTGCTTCCTGCTGGCAGAGGGTGCTGTACTGGGGTATAGAGGAGTTGACGGGATGATGGTTGATGCCCAGGTAGAAGCTGGTGCCAGGTGTTTTAGCCAGGACAACTTCACTGGTGAATGCACGTATGTTATTTGGTCATTACATGTGTATCATTTGCAGAAATGATGTAAGATAGGAGAAACTGTCTTAAGGAGGGGAAGAATTTAGAGCAGGGGAACAGTGGGGCTGTCTATGCTTTCATGCTTGTCACTGTAACTAAGTGGTTTCTAACTCTCTGGGGCAAGCAGGCCAGCTTGGAGAAAAAGGCAGTGGGCCTAAAATCATTTCACAACTTGAGCTCCTCATGGATTTAGTCATGGGGCTCTATGTTTGCAGACACTTGAAGTGTGTTTGCTCCAGTCTGGAGCAGGTGTTTGCTTAAGGGAGGCTCGTAGTAGCATCTTCCTTTCACAGAGGTGGCCCTGTGTGTGGCTATGCTGACAGAAGGAGTTGGTTCAGCCACAATTTTCTCTCTCACAGAAGACCTTTGTGTCCTCTCTCCTTCTCTCTCCCTCCCTCTCTCTCTTTCCTCATTGGTCTTTCTTTTAGTCTCTCATCCTGAGAATGACTCAGATCACCGAGACTCCTCTTCTGTACAGTGCTTCCTAGAGTGACATTTGAAGATGGACTATTTCTAGCCTTTACTGAGGTGAGTGAAGTAACTTAGTGTGTAGGCATTTTAAAGCAATTATCCACACCGATGATCCACAGTCTCATCCCACTGACCAAGGTGTAGACCAGTTCTGGTGTCGTATTCCATGTATGATGAGTTCTAGGCTGTGTAAGTTGCATACTAATTGTGTACCATGGGTCCACAGACAATCTGAAGGGGGCTGAATGTTAAAAACAACAAAAAGACTAGCCAGCTTGTCATACAGATATATTGAAAAAACGTTTTCCTGAAAAGTAGCTATTTTTATCTAGATGTTATATCTGGCCTTTCAGCAGCTGCTTCCAGATCATGGCAAGATCTTGGATCACTAAGCTGGAGACTAAATGTTCCCAGGCCAGCAGGGAATGGGAATGATTATGGTTTATAATTCATTTGCATTGTTCTGTCTTGCAAAATATGATGATGTGTTAAAATCTGTCTAGATGTTGACAAGTACAGATCACCTATTTTTCCAATACACAGAAATACAATTTGACACAAGGTATGAAAAACTGTGGACTTCAGACATAGATGAGTATGTTCTCTGTGGTGTTCTGTGTTAACCAGAACCTGATTTTGGATTGTGGTATCACTGATCTCACTTCCAGATTGAGAGGCCTTTCTGGGCCATCCTGTTTGTAGCTTAAGAGTACTTTTGTAAATGACAAAATAAACATGTCCTGCTGGAGACTTTTCTCTGGCTGATATTCCTTAGCAAGAGAAGGTCAATGTACTATCTGAAAAATCATTTTAAAGGGCAATCTCCTAATTACCTGGTGTTTTTATTCACTTCCTTATGGTTAGAATTCAACTAAAGCAAAGCAGAGTGTTTCTTCCATTGGTTTGCTCAATTTAGATTAAGAACCAATATTTTTCTCTCCAGTGATCCTTCAGCATTCTTTAAATTTCTAAGTATAAGTGGAAAAATTGTTTGTTATATAAAATCTGTGCATTTTCCCCTATGGAAAAATTTCAATGCTTCTGGAATAGAATCAAACTCTTCTTAAAAAAATTGTTTTACAGAGTCATTTCCATATGTATCATTTGCGTCCTGTTTTGTGTTTGCTCATCTCTCATTTACCTTGGGAGTTACTACTGATTCTTCCAGAATCTCCTTAGGTGTTACAGGGAAATGTCTAAGAGCTCATGTACCAAATGCCCACATTTACAAGCTGAGTAACTGATAACTTACATCTTCCTTTACTTACCTATAAAATGGAAAAATAGTAGTACCTATTATATTACCTATGGGTTAACTGAAACAGATCTTTTAAACCGATGAATACCAATTCTTCTTACTTTTAGGAAACATCTCCTAGGTACAGATGTTCCACTGCTTGCTTGTAAAACTGAGTTCACCCTTCCCTGTTGGGCTACCATATTCTCTGTGTTCCTTTTCATCTTCTGCCCATGTGTCTATCTCTCCCAATAGACTTTGGGATTGTCTAAGACAAATGTCTTTCTATGCCTTACTCTACAGAATTTTGTCACAGATTCGATGAATATTTACTGAGCTAAATGTTAAATGAACTTCTGTCTTTTTCTATCTTTCTGTAACACTGACATTTCCTAGTACGGAGTCAAGAGGGATATTTATTTAAATAGATTCCTTGGTCTTGACAAAATCAGAATTTAGGAGGGCTTCAGGGAAACTGTCTCTTCAGTAAGCTTCTTGGAAATGCTTATGCTCAGTAAGCCGTTGCTTTGCATTTTCTCAGCATGTCCGTGTTTGGAAGTTTCAAAGTACCCTGGCTCTCATCCATACCACCTATAGAGTCTATACTCATATATGACCTATCAGTCATCATTTAATTTTTATTGCCTCTTCCCAGTTTGAAGCCCTGTTATGTTTTAGCCACAATCTGTCAGTAACAGTATATAGTGGACAGAGCCTTAGGATGGTCCCCATGACCCCGCTTCTTGGTATCAAAAACTGATGTAATGTCTTCATCTTGTTTGTGGGCAGGACTTATGATTTGCTGGCAACCAGCAGAACACAGCAAGGATGACAGAATGTACGTGATTACATGTCTATGATTGAATGACATGGAAGACTCCGCTGGATTAAGGAGACAAGTAGCTAAATGGAGACAGCGAGCATGTCACAGAACCTCAGCAGTCACAGGAGCTGTGAATAGCTTCAGGCAGCAATCTTCACACAGTGGAAGTCTTTCCATTCTAGCATTGCCAAAAGCTGAATTCAGCCAACAGCGTGAGTGAGTACAGAACTAGATTATTTACCAACTGAGTTTCAAGTAAGACCATGTAGTGGCTGATATCTTGATTACAGGATTGTGAGACCACAAGCAAAGAACGCATCTAAGCCTCACTCAAAGAGTGAGATAATAAGCCATGTCGATTAAATCTATTAGATTTGTAATTATTTACTTTACAGCAATAGAAATGAGTACACATTCTAATACTTTCTCTCTTGTGCCTTTCCTATTTGTTTAGCTCTCGGTGCACAGAAGTTCCTTCCTAAGACACACACATTTCATATACACCCTATTCCCAAAACTCTCGCTAACTTCTCACTTCAACTGAAGAAACTCCATGCTCACGAGAAACTGAGTGATTTTTCTGATTTTGTTTCCTACCAAAATCCTCCCAGCTCTATATTCTAATCACAGAGATGATTTCCATATGTTTGTGCTTTCACTTCTTAGGCCTTTGATCAGATTCAGTCCTCAACTCAGAATTCTTTCTTCTCTATTCTTAACATCGGGGCCTCAATTCCTCATCTTTCTTAGTTCTTTGCTTGAAGAATCATTTGTCTTTCTGTAGGGCTTCTGTAGACATTTTTAATATCTGTATTTTTCTAGTTAGTCATTTGTGAGACCATTCTAAAAAATATAAAAAATTATAATTTCTTTGACAGTAAGGATAGTGTTACTCTTCACTTCTTTTACAGAATAAGTGTGGTATCTTGTTTTCAGTATTGGTAGAATGACTGTATGTGTGTGATACGAGGGACACCGAGGAGGTACAGCCAAGTTGTATCTATTGTTTCTGCCATTTGTTTGCTGCCTGAGTGTTTACTGCTGGTGGCTTCCTCCTCAAAGGCGGGGATTCCAAACTTAAAATGATACTTACTTTTTCTTATGGTAGGATCATAATAGTACTCTTTGTAGATTGACTTCTGGTATCTCTTTATTCTCTTCCTTAGTTTTAGGACAGTTAAGCTTTCAAAATATTTTGAAAATTTGCTTGTAGATCTAGCTAAATTTTTAATGACTAGTATAGAAGAGTTCTCCACTGAGATCAGGAAAAGTGTGGAATGCTGTTCTTTATCTAGTCATCATTGTGACATAAGTCCACGGTATTTTGTAAATGAGGCCCAGTGTTACCAGTATCAACATTAGCAAGTGGATGAAGGACCTTTTACCAAAACCTTCCAGATGAAGTTACAAAATGTAATGATAGTGGTAATGAGCCTTTATAAAATCAATATAGTTTTCATTCAGTGTCTTCTTCCTTGTTTATGATTTAAAATGAGTACACTCCAAAACTTATTCAAAGCATTGTGAAATACTTTTGTAGGCTGATATTACACTGAGACATGAAGGGGTTTTCATGGCCTTTGGCTTCAAATGCTTTGATTTATTCACATGTTACAGAGTTGTTTATTGTAGTTTACACTTTTATTTTTGTATTTATTTCATCATATGCTTTTCTTTCATGGAAATTGTTATAGAATTATGTGTTTAGTATTTGTTGCCCCACCCACTAGTACCATCAACTCTAGGAAGACAGAATGATGTGTAGTTTGTTTATCCAATAATAATTATATATTTATTGATTGAACAAAGGAATGTGCTTTTCATTATTTTTTTTCTACTTTTTACCATTTTTGCCATGTAATTTTGAGGAGCAATGGAGAAAACTGTACATTCATATACGTAAGTTTTGCATTATCACTGTTTTGCTTAAAGCAAAACTCCAGACAATTTCAGTTTGGGGGCAGAGGTGTTGCAGCTGTAGGGAATAGTTTTGTTAAAATAGAATGATCCTACCCAGATGAAGAGTGAAATTTAAATTACGGTGAAGGAAATCACTCAGCCATATAGTATAGAATATGATGAGGAGGTGAGGAAAAAAATGTGGTTACATTCAATCCGTTACTTTCTTCTTTGAGGTAACTCTCTATCTTCCTTTAGATATTTGCCTCCTTATATTATAGATTATTATTTTAGTTTGCCATAAATTGGGACTAGGGAATCCCAGGAGCATATCCACTATCTTATTCTCCTAAACGTAGTGTTTATTCAAACTAACTTACAGGTTCACCAGGAGAATGCCTGTGAATGTAGGTTGGGTCTCTCACCTTAACTTGACCCAGAACACTATGAGTCACAATATACATTGAATCAAAGTATTAAATGAGAGTAAAGCACTTTAAAAGATACTTATAGTTTATTGTATGCATTTAATAATTTCTAAGTTGCAGTGACCATCAGCCTTTCATTGATTCAATCAAGTACAGATGGGAAATATTTGGGAAAATTTGTGACTGTCTTGAACATATAGAGATTTGTATTTGTTGTTATTCTTAAACAATAAAAATAAGTGTTTATGCTGTACTAGGTAATGTAAGTAATCTAGAAATGACTTAAAGTACATAGAAACATATACAAAGATATATAAAAACACTACACCATTTTATATAAAGGACATGAACATTTAAGGATTTTTGGTGTCCATTGGAGTCCTGAATCTAATCACCTGTAGATATGAAAGGAGAACTATGTGTGCTGGGCATTGTTCTAAATAATGTACTTGCAGTTTATTGTTCTTAATGTATTAAAGATAGATCACAGATAAAAAATTATACACAGATGTGGTAAAGAATAGGTACCAGTGTTAATTACTCACCTTTCTTTCTAGTAGGCTTTGAAACTAGAGATGATGACTCATTGTTTTCTCCTCGCTGTGCATCTTCTTCTTTTTTACCCCTAAGTTTCTCCCCAAAATTGAGAACTGCTGAGTCATATTAAGTTTGTTAGTTAAAGTAAGAATGACTAATTGTACTCCTTGCGGAAATCTCTTGTTACTTATGTTACTGCTCAAAGCCCAGTTCTTCAAGTACCTGGAGGTCAAGCCCAAAGAAATTCACTTCCTTTGTGTTATTCTCTTACTGTGTTATGTAGGAACACAGAACTTATAGCTACTTTCTGTGTATTTTCTCCTTGTAGAAATAAAATGACCATGCTCTTTCCATGGAATTATTTTGAAGGTAATGTTTAATTAAATATTTTATAGTTTTAAGGCAGAAAATAACAACAACAACATAATCCTTTCCAGTGAGAACTGCATGGGACTCAAGTCTATTTCTCTGTTTTTCTGAAGCTCTTTCCTACTGAGAAGGACTTCTTGTTTAGCATGGCTCGTCTCTGGGCATATTTGTGAGTGGCTGCAGCACAACTTTGATTTTGAGTTACTTCCTTACATTACTCTATAAACTAGTTTTCTTCCTTCCGCTCTCCATGGTGCTATACACATGGGAATAAACCAGTTTCCAACCCTTTTGCATTCTAAGTCAGTGGCAATCCTGGGTTTGTTTCCCTTCTCTCCTGTGTTTGGCAATAAAACAGTAAGGAAACAGGGCTATTAGGGAAGGAGACACAGCATTTATTGTCATAATAGATGTATTTTTCACTGATATGGTTTGTGGTCAGATGGTCCCCCATGTCTCATGCAATCATGGACATGCCTGAATTTAGTGTTTGTGACTGTTTTGTTGTCTAGCTCTGGGGATTGGTGGCATGAGTGCTACACCCGCCCAGGGGAGGGGAGCTGATGTGCATTCTAAAGGCAGGAAGGAGGCGTGCTTTTCCTCTTTTGCCTTGTTTGCTCTTTCTGTCTGCAGCTGCCATGAATGGTTGTCTCTCAGCTATGCCACCCTGCCCTTGGAGCCAGCTGAGTATGAACTGAAACCTCCAAAAATTGTAGCTGAATAAACCTTTCCTGGCTTCATTTTGGGCATCAGATATTTTGTCTAAACAGTGAGAGGAAAGTAACCAAGACATTACCTAAGTCTTCACCTGTATCCTTAGAGAATGTGGTTATTAATTTATAGGTCAACTGATGAGGCCACAGAGTGCCCCGGCATTTGGTTAAACACTATTCTGAGTGCATCTGTGTGGTATTTCTGTATCAGATTAATTTTATATCAGTGAACTGCTCCAGCGTGAGTGGAACTTATCCAATCTGTGGAAGGTCTCAATAGAAACAAAAAGTAAAATGTTGAACGAGCCAGCTTTCCTTGCATTACTATCTTTGAGCTGGGGCATAGGACCTAATCTGCCTTTGGTCTCAGATTTGGATTGGAATTTATACTATCAGCTCTCCTACTTCTTAGGGCTTTGGACTGAGACTGGAAATGTACCTTTGGCTTCCGTGCATCTTTAGCTTGCTAACTGAAGATCTTGAGACCCGTGTCCCTCACCCTTTATAATTCTATCATTTAGTTCCTTAGAGTAATTCTATCTCTAGTGGCATCTATATCTCGGTCTGTGTCTACATTATGCTTCTCTGGAGAACACTGACTAATATAGGGAACATATTTAGGCAGCTACAGAAACAATTGTTTTTGATACATAAATGTAATTCATAGGATATTTATTAAGCAACTGTTAAACTGAAAGCAATAAAACAAGCTAAATGCTACTAGGACTATAAAAATAAAGTAATATCCAGGTTAAAACTAAGCTTTAAACTCATCAAATAAAAAAGTATGATCTTTAGTATACAGAGTTATAAAGAAAGAGAAAAAAAGACATGCATGTACCCTTTATGAAAGTAGAAAAAGAACAAAGCACTAAAATTACTTAAATAGAAGAGTTAATAGAAATAAATTTGTAAATAGGAAAATGATGGAACTAATAAATCTAAGAATTATATTAAATAAACATAAATTAAAATAAATCACCCAGAAATGTAAACACTCTATTAAAGATATGCAAAAAAGAAAACACACCTATAAGCATTTCTTTATTTCATTTTATTTTTATTTATTTTTAGAAGCAGGGAATTAAACCTAAGGCCTTGTACATCGTGGGCAAGTGCTTTATCATGGGACCACATCCTTGGCCTGAACATTTCTTTAAATATGAAAGAAGATCCTACCTTTAAATATTTGGGTCATTTCTTCTTTGAGTGAAGACACTGGCTGCTCACCACAGGGCCTGTATTGTGTATTGCAGTCCCTGGACCATCAAATACTCCTTGCCATTTGCTTTTTCCTGATTCTTGATGGCGAGGGTCACATAGTGAGAAGGTCTTGGGTTGAAGGTTATGCTGCCTGAATTCTAGTTACATGTCTGTTACTAATATGTTGTTCTTGTGTCAGGTTTTCAGACAACTAGTACCAGTAGTTTGCCCTTTTGCAAAGCAATGAGATTGGATTTGATAGTTTCCTTACTATCTTGCTGAAATAATGTTTTGGATGAGATTCTTCTGAATTTTTGGTGTCCTGTTTTTTGCAACTTCATTGGTCACCAACTGTTTGGTTGCTTCACATTGGGTGGTGTCATGTTATCAGCCACAGAGCGCAGTGGCCTCAGATTTCTTTGCAGGCTTTGCTAAAATCAGTGCTAGTAATGTCAGCAATAATTTTTTCTTTGATCATTTATGTAAAAATATTTTTATGTTATTTTGTAGGACTTGTTCAGTTCAACAAAAACTGAGCAAATGTATAATAATTTTACAGTTTTTTTCCTTCAGTTCAGAGATATGAGAATTGACTAGAATGTTCATCTATTCCAGACTATGTTTTTGCTATATCTAAAGAAAATTATTAAGTATTTATATATTCAGGGTTCTTGCAGAGCTGGTACACAGACAATAGTTCTGCTACTAAAATAACAAATACCTTTTATCCCAAAGCAATGAAAAGACTGAGTAATTCTTGGGGAGGCAAATTATTTTTGACTCTGATCTACAATGTAGAGAACAGAATGAGAACAGAATATGCAGTACCGTATAACAGTTCCTTTCTCCTAGATCAGATCTGCTTACTGGGATACTTGTCTGTTATTCTAAGCAACTTGCACTGCTATCCTACTGTTACTACTGATTCTAATCGCTTTCCACTGAGCACAGGTCAGAGTCACAGAGGGTAACATTTCCAATCTGCAAGGCAGCATCTTTTGTGAGCCATGAATGAGTACTTATGAAGAGAAAACAGAGCAGAGGAAGAACTCAATTTACATTTGGAGAGTGAGGTAGAAGAAAATTTCCTCATATAAAAAAGGAAATTATTACACTTGTTCAAACTTTTGTGCTGAAGCATTTCTTTCCTGTTCTTTTTGACTGGAGAGAGTGTCAGGGTGTAAGTGATTAACCAGGTCCTGGGTTTGGAGCATCCCGGGTTGCCTGGTGGATTGGGTTTTCCTTCTTTTTTTCCCCTGATTTTGTACACATAGTAACACAGATCTTTAGTGTAGAGAGGAGACGATGAGGAGGCTCTTCCAAATCAGTAACGTGCAGGAGATGGTTGGTATTAATTTTTCCTCCCGAGTGACACAATTTCAGTGAATATCCTGACTGTAATTTCCTTGATGACAATAGAATTCTGCTTGCCTAGAAATGTCACAGCCACTGGCAGAAGAGACAAGTCACCTGCAAACGAAGCTCAGAGTGTCTCCAGCTCTCTTGCAGGCTTCCCTTGGCAGAATGCCTCTCTCTCTCCTGCCTCTGTGAGGGACCAGGTGGCAGCAAGTGTGACTAAGACGATGGGCTTGCCTGCCTGTCATGGGTACTTTTCCTATTAGATTAGCATTTCTCATAATTCTTGATATGTCTGGGCCAGTTAATCTTCATCATTATGACCATCACTACCATTGTCAGCAACACCATCATCATCACCATCATCATAATGATGTTTTAAGTGGGACCTGCATAGTCTAAAGAAATGTAGGTTATTGATTGTGAAAATAACTGATAAATTTTGCTTCACCTTGCCCATTTTTATCCAAGTTTAGAGCTGACATTTAATAAATATACATGAGAAAAACTGATTCAAATGATTGGTGTTATGCAAAGTAGTTTATATATGGATTTCTAGACTAGTGACTAACTACTCATAGGACTAATTTCCCTGACACTTCTTAGGATCAAAAAGCAGGAAATGCAATATCAGGAATATTAGAAACCCTGTCTGTTTTCCTATTTAAACAAGATGGTAATGACATCCATTGTTAATATCTATTCTATTTCTAAAGTAGTGGAATGCTATTCTGAATTGTGTTGCAATAAAACACTACATATATCACTACAATATGATGACTTTAACTCTTTCTGGCAGATACTCAGGGACAAATGGAATTTCTGCCTCCTCAGGTTAAGGTAGCTGAAATAGAAATGTGCAAAGTAGGAAGGTTAAAATGTATCTAAAGAAAAATTAGAAACTGAGATGAGAGACTGAAGGAATGGTACTAGAATATAGTGTATAGCAATTGAACCCCAAAATTGGTTCTGACTGAAAGTCAGGTGTTATGAGGGTGATAATGATTTCCACAAGTAACTGGGTTTCATATGTTACTGCTAATCTTTCTGAAATATATCTTTAATCATATGTTTGCATTACACGGTAACTCTGCTTATTGGGGTATTGGTGTATATACATCACAGTTCGGTAATTTTTCCGAACTGCATTGCCTGATCCCTTCCTCATCTCCACATAGTTTACTCCCTGTTTCTTAATGTCTCTCCCTTATTTTGTTGTTTAAATTATTTAAACTTTAGGCTTCTTATATGAGAAAAATGCAATATTTAATATTCTCTGTCTGATTTATTTCACTTAGTGTTATGATCTCAAGTTCCATTCATTTTCCTACAAATAGCTTCAATGTGTCCTTTACAACTCATTAGAGTTCTATTGTGCAGGCTGAACAATGTTATCCTTATTGGTTGACCTGTCAATGGGCATATAAGCCATTTTCATAATTTAGTTATTGTGAATTACACTGCTATAAAATATAGATATTCATGATGATGTTAACACTTTTGAGGAAATACCCAAGAGAGATATAGCTAAATCAAATGGAATTTTTATCTTTAGCTTTTATTTATTTTTTGTTAGTATGTTAACATTTGTCACGGGGAGTTGGCACTGCACATGTGTGTAATATATCTTAATTTTTTCTCCCTTCCCCTCCATCTCCTAGTCTGCTTCTCTTTTGCATCTCATATGAGAGAAAGAATGTGGAATTTAAGCTGGTGTGTCTGATTTATTCCACTTAACATTATAGTCTCAAAATGTATCCATTTTCCTACAAATTACTCAAGTCTGATGGCCCCAAAAGGCCACATTTTGTTTATTCATTCATTTATTCATGGATATATAGGCCTCTTCCCTGATTTATCTATTATGAATTGTGGTGCTATAAACATGGGTGTCACTATACTATGATGTCTTTAACTATTTTGGGAAAATTCATAGAAGGGGAATAGCTGATTTCTATAGTAGCTATACAGTGAGTCTCTGACTTACAAACAAGTTCCATCCAGGGAGAGTATTCACAAATTGTATTTGTTTGTAAGTCTGACAAAATGAATCTTATACACCTTTGACACGTGTATACAATGTAAACCATATAAAGAAAATTAAACACACATACAAATACAGTAAATCCCCAACTGTACTGTACTACTGTACAGAACTGCACCATCACACTTCGCAGTAAGCACACAGCTGTGACAATGTCCAGCAGAGGGGCGAACTGCTTCCTCAGTTTGTCCTACCTATGAAGATATGAACGTTCTTATTGTGAGGTCTTTTCATATCTGTGAAAGTTCACAACTCCAGTGTTTGTAAGTCAGGGACTTCTTGTACTACTTTACACTCCCACCAACAATCTAGAAGTTTCCTTTTCCCCTACATCCTCACCAGCATTTGTTTTTTGAGACCTTGATGTTAGCTACTTTTACTGGAGTAAGATGAAATCTCAGTCTTATTTTGATTTCATTTCTCTAACAGCCAAAGATCCTGCACATGTTTGCATGCAGTCATTGGTCATTTGTACTTCTTTTGAAAAGTATCTATTCATTTCAACTATTCTTTTTTTTATAAGGTGTTTTATTTGGGTAGTCTAATTTTTAAACTCTTTACATATTACATATTTCTAGTTATTAGGCCTCAATCAGAAGAGGGATTGGTAAATATTTTTCTCATCCTGTAAGTGTATCTTCACTCTGTTGATTGTTTCAGTAGAAGCTTTTTATGTTATCCTGTTTGTTGATTCTTGGTGTTACAGCATTATTTCTGAAGTTGGGTTCTGTTCAGAAAGTCCTTGCCTGTGCCTATGTTTTAATGCTTATTTTCTTTGATTGCTTTTTGTCTGGTTTGCACATTTTTAGGTGAAGAATCAATATTCTCTCTTATGATTGTATTGGTATATCTCTGTCCTTTTCTTTGATAGATTTTATTGGTACATTTTAGATATACATAATAATCACATTCAGTATATGGAATTTGTACTTGTATATGATATATTTTTCCCCATCTCCATACCTTCCCTTCAACCCCTCCTACCCGCTGATTTACAAAGCTTTGTTTCTATGTTTTCCTTCATTTCACTTGCTTTGCTTTTGCCTTCTTTCCTTTCCCCCTCTTTTTTGTTTCTCTCTCCACTGGAACTTTTTTTTCTGTTTCAAAATACAGTTTGGCCCTTATTTACACTTTGAGTTTCTCACATCTCAGAAACAATGCGATATTCACCCATGTGTCTAATTTATTTCACTTAAGAATATGGACTCAAGATACATCCATTTTCTTAGAAATGTCTTGAGTGTATCCTTCTTCTAACTATGTGTCACTGTGATATGATGCTTTTAGTTTTTTGGCGGGGAAGACACCTAGAAGGAGAATGGCTATGTCAAATGGAACCTCTAGTCCTAGTGTTTTGAGGAATCTCCACACTGATTTCTACAGTGGTTGCACCAGTCTACACTCCCACCAACAGTGAAGAGGTGTTTCTTTTCCCCCAAAGCCCCTCCAACATTTCTTATTGGTCTATTTCTTGACAATAGTCATTTGTTATGGTATGAGATGGAATTTCAGTGTTATTATTTTAATTTGCATTTCTTGGATGACTAGTGATGTAGAACATTTTTCATATATTTATCATTTTTAAAAGTCATAGAATGCAAAGTTTTCTCTTTTGATTAATAGGATACAAATTTATTTTTAAACATTAATACATTATTGTAATTTTCTCTTTGTTTCTCAGTGAACATAGAAGTATGCCATTTCTGAAGTACAGATCTTTACAATATTTTGACTCAAGGCATATTTTCTCATTCTGAAATGACTGAGACACCCTTCTTTCTAGTACAAAATATCCCTGTAGTTCCCTCTTACCTTTGGAGATCCTGTGTGCTCCTAAAGATGACAGGCTAAGACTGTGTTGGATTTCTTGCTTCTTTGTGACAAAGAAACCTTGGATGAGTCATTTTTTCTGTTTTGGGCTCAGGGACTTCTGTGTAATGGTATTGAATACAGTTGTTAAAAGTAGCAAAACAAAGTAAAGTATTTTTTTTTTACAAAATCAATGTAAGTATTATAAGTGTAAGTTTTGCTGCATGGTTAGCTAGTCTTCCAAAAGTTCACATCTGTTTATACAAACATGATCAGCATACCTGTAAGTCTTCTGTTATGATTCTAAACTTACCCAACTCCATAAATTAAGAGCTGTAGCTTGGGAAAATTACTAATCCCCTAATGGCTTTTTATAATCACTTTTTTGTTTTTTTCATATATTTTTAAATTTCATTTTATTATTTTAAAGGTAGTAAAATACAACAGAGCAAGACATAACAAAGCCAATTGAGACAGTGCAGTGAAATTGATATAGAACATCACAGCAGGGTACCAGGATAACAGCAATAGGTACGATAGTATATCTCATTATCTTCACAATAGTTGTTCTCTTCATCAGGTATAGCAAATCAAATGAAATACAGGACGTTATATAACTTATCAAAACAGAATATTGAATAGAGCAATACCATTAATCAGAACAAATCAAAACAGTGATAACAATATCTGCCTTCAAAGAGATGGTAGGAGGAAATTCCCCTTATGTGCTATATTGCACATAGCAGATATGCAACCTCCAAGAGATGTTCAGACCCATTTGCTAATGGGGAAGAGTAAGGGGATGTTTGATTCTCAGCCTGTGTGCCTGTGGGCTCATGGCCACGTACCAGGGAGGCGAGCTGGTTGCTTGGTTTCCCAGTGGCCCAAGTTCCAACATGGCGCTTGTTTTGTTTTGATACAGGGTCTTGGTTTGCAGTTTAAGCTGGCTTTGAACTCACTTTGTAGCCTAGGCTGGTCTCAGACTTGCAGTGATCCTCCTGCCTCATCCTCCTGAATGCTGAGATTACAGGTATGTGCCCAGCATATAAACATTTTTTGTATCTTCCCTTTGTGTAGCTGAGTAGTACTCCATTGTATTAAAACACTGCACTATTTTTTATCATCCCTTGGTTGATGGGCATTGGGTTGTTTCCAAGATTTATCTATAAGAAATCATGCTTCTATAAACATGGCTGCATATATATTAATATGGTATAATATTTTTAATTCTTCTGGGAAAAAACACAGAAGGAGAATAGCTGTGTCAAATGGGAACTGTAATCAGAGTTTTTTGAGAAATCTCCTTACTGATTTCCACAGTGATTGAACCAGTCTGCAATCCCACCACACAGTCCCTCTAGAATTTCTTATTGGTTGATTTCTTGATAATACCTATTCTTTGTGGAGTGAGATGAAATCTCAGTGTTGTTTTAATTTGTATCTCTCAAATGACCAATGATGTTGGACATTTTTCATATATTTAATTGCTGTTTGAATTTCTTCATTTGAGAAGTGTATATTTATCTCAAATGCCCATTTTTCTTTTGGATCTTTAAATTTGAAAGGTCTGATTTTTTTTTAACTTCTTTATATATTCTCCATGGTAATCCTTTGTCTGAAGAACAGCTGGCAAACATTTTTTCCCACCTTGTGTGTTGTCTCTTTACTATGTTGATGATTTCTCTTGTTGTTCAAAACTTTTTAGTGAGATGAGATTCCAGCTGTTTATTCTTTGTGTGATCAGGGCTTTATTCATTAAAGTCCTTGCCTACACCAATGTCTTCTAGAGTTTTACCTTTTATCTTCTAGCAGATTTAATTTTTGTTTTAATATTTAGATCTCTGATGCATTTTAAATTTAGTTTAGTGCATGGTGAAATATATGGGTCCAGTTTAAATCATCAACATGTGTAGAGCCAGTTTTTCCAGCACCATTTATTAAAGAGGCTATCTTTCTTCCAATGAATGTGTTTGGCAGCTCTGTCAAATATAAGGTGGTTGAGTATGTCTGGAGTTGTTTCTGCATCTTCTAATCCATTCTCTTGATTCTCAGGTCTGTTTCTTTGCCAGGACCACACTGTTTTTATCACAGTATCTTTAGAATATCACTTCGAGTTAGGGATTGTAATCCTCCCTCCTCCACCATTTTTCCTTTGTTACTTAAAATTTCCTTTGCTATTCTAGGTCTCTTCTGGTTCCAAATGAAGTCTAGGATTGTCTTCTCTAATTCCATGAGGTATGTTGTTGAAATTTTGATCAGAATTGCATTAAATCTTTTTAACAGTTTCCAAATTGGTTTTTCCTACCCAAAAGCAAGGAATATCTTTCCATTTTCTGATATTCTCTTTATCTTCTTTTGCAGAGTACTGTAGCTGTCAATTTAGAGGTCTTTTACATCTTCTATTAGATTGATTCCTAGGTATTTTTTGGATGCTATTGTGAAAAGTATTATTTCCCTATTTTCTTTCTTAGTGAGTTTTTTATATTCATATATAGAAATGCTATTGATTTTCAGTGTTGACTTTGTAATCAGTCATGCAACTGAATCTGCTTATTAGCATCTTTTAGTGGAGTTTTGGGGGCCTTCTACGTAGAGTATCATATCATCTACTAATAATAATTTAACTTCTTTCTTTCCTATTGTTATTCATTTTTTTCTTTCTCTTGTATAATTGCTCTAGCTAATCTTTCCAGAATTATGTGGAGTAAGAGTGTAAACAGTGGACATCCTTGTCTTGTTCCAGATTTTAGAGTGAAAGCTTTCAGTTTGTGTGTGTGTGTGTGTGTGTGTGTGTGTGTGTGTGTGTGTGTGAGAGAGAGAGAGAGAGAGAGACAGAGAGAGAGAGAGATGGGAGTCAAACTCACAATCTTGCGCTTAGCAGACAGCACTCAAGCCACTGAGCTAAATATCCAGCTACTTTCAGTTTTTTTTCCATTTAGTATGATGTTGACTATTGGTTTGTCATAGATAGCTCTTATGAGATTGAGATAAATACCATCTATTCCAGTTTTTTTTGTAGAGTTTTTATCATGAATGGGTGCTAGACTTTGTCAAAAACTTTGTCTGCCTCTACTGAGATGATCTTATGCTTTTTGTCCTTAGGTCTGTTGATATGGTATGTTACATTTATTGATTCATAAATTTTGAACTATCCCTGTATCCCTTCAGATGAATCCCACTTAGTAGTAATATATAATCTTCTTGATGATTTGCTGCATTCAGTTTGCCAGTATCTTACTGAGGATTTTTGCATCTATGTTTATTAGGGAAATTGGTGTGTCGTTCTCTTTCTTGAGTCTGAATGAATTTGGGAGTATTGCTTCCCTTTAAATTTCATAAAGAGTTAGGAGTAACGGTATTATGTCTTCTTAAAATTTCTTGTAGAATTCAGCAGTGAATCTGTAGGTCCTAAGATTTTTCTTTATTGGTAGGCTTTTAATTGTATTTTTAACTTCTAAATTATTGGTTTACTTATGATTTTTATATCTTTTTGATTTAATTTTGTTAATTCATTTATATCTAGAAATCTGTCTATTTTTCCTACATTTTCCTTCTTATTAGAATACAAATTCTCAAAGTCAATCTTATGAATTTCTGCAGGATCTACTCTAATTTTATCCTTTTTATTCATAATTCTGTGTATTTGAATCTTTTCTTTTTTGATAAGGTTGGCTAAGGGTTTATCAATTTTATTTAATCTTTCAAGAAACTAACTGTTGAATTTATTGATTCTTTGCTTTGTTTTCTTAGTTTCCAGTGCACTAATATCTTCTCTGATCTTTATAATTTCCTCCTTCTTGTGAGCTTTGGGGTTGGCCTGCTTTTCTTTTTCTAGAAGTTTGAGGTTCAACATTAAGTTGTTTATTTTGCTTGCTCTGTTTACCTGAGATGGGTATTCACTACTATAAATTTCTCTCTTTGGATTATTTTCATTTTGTTCCATAAGTTCTGGTATATTGTCTTGCCATTGTTATTTAATTTATAGAGGCTATCTAATTTCATCATTAATTTCATCTGTGACATATTGGTTGCTCAGGAGGGTGCTATTTAATTTCATGTGTTTATGAAATTCTTGTTGTTTTTTTGCCATTGATTTCCACTTTCATTGCCTGATGGACTGATAATATGCATGGAATAATTTCAATTACTTTATATTTACTTAATCATGTTTTATAAGTTAGTATGTGGTCTATTTGGAAGAATATGCTGTGTGCATGCTGTATTCTGATGTGGGTTGGAACACTCTGTAGACATCTACTGGTTCATTTGTTCAAAAGTTTGGTTCAGTTGTGATATTTCACTGTTGATTTTTTGTCTAGTTGATGTGTCTTTTTTTTTTCATGGTGGGGTATTGAGAGTGCCCAATACAGTTGTATTAGTGCTTACTTAATTTTTCTTGTCCATTAATATTTGTTTTATATAGTTGGTGTTTGTTGTATGTATATTTATGATTATTATCTCTTCCTCTTGAATTCTTCCCTGTATAAGAATGTAGTGAACTTTGTCTCTCTTAATGTCTTGACTTTAAATTTACTTTGTGTGAAAATAGAATAGCTACTTCTAATTTCTTCTGGGTTCCTGTTTCATGGAGTACTATTTTCATCCTTTGAATTTAAGTCTATGAGTTTCCTTTTGAATTAAATGTGTTTCTTGTATGCAGCATATTGTTGGATCTTGCTTTTTGATTCATTCTGCGAGTCTGTGTCTTTTGATTGATGAATTGAGATCGTTAACATTGGTGATTGTAACTGATAGTGTGACTTATCCTTGTTATGTTATTTTCCTTTTGTTGACTCTCCCTTCTTCCTTCACCCCACTGTTTAAATGTTTGCCTTGCCTGGTGGATTCATTCGTTGGCATTCATGGAGTTGTAGTCCTTGTTATCTCTTTCCAGAATGTCCTTCAGAACATTTTTGAGTGTGGCTTTGGTGGTCATAAATTTTCTCAAATGTTCTTTGTCATGGGAGTATCTTATTTCTCCATCAATTTTGAAAGATAGTTTTGCAGGGTACAGCAATCTGGTTTAGGGACTTTTTTCCTCTACAGCTTGAAATGAAGTCACTTCTTGACTTGAGGGCTTGTGCTAAGTCAGCTGTGATTCTGATGGGCTTTTGATTATAGGTGATTTGTTTTATTTCCCTAATAGCTTTTAAGATTCTATTGTTGTGTTAAATTTCTGGAATCTTAACAATGATACATCTGGCTGTAAACTTTTTTTGATCATGACTTTTTGGAGTTTGTATTCATTATGTATCTATGTCAATTTTTTTTTTCCTACCAGGAATGTTTTCTGACATGACATCTATGAACATTTTTTTGTATCATTTGTGCTATCTCCTGCTTTTTCATTGGCTGCAATGAATCTTAAGTTTCTCTTCTTCGCATCATGTAGCAACTGTTGGATTGAATTTTCAGTGTTCCTTGCTATTTTTAAGAAGTCTTTTGATCATAATCACTAACTAAAAGGTTGTCTTCTATATCTGAGATTCTGTCTTTGCATTGGCTCATTCTTCTATGGTTATTTTCAATGGATTTTTTATTCTTCTGGATGTCTGTTTAAATTTCTTATGGATTCCATTTTTTTTCCCTAGGTTGAACTTTTATGGATTCCGTCATTTTCTTAAGGTCCTCTTTTTAAAAAAATCTATATCTGCTCTAGAGTCTCTAAGCATGGTTTGCATTGTGGCAGTCAGCTGAGAAATTATTTCTAATTTGATGTTTTCTAGAGTCTCCTTTAATTACTTTGTTGTCATCACATCAGAGAGGCCATCTAGGTGGCATTTAGATTGTCCCATCTCATTGCTTCCTGAGGTGCCTTTGGCAAATTGGATATCTGAGGTTGCATGTTGTCTAAGTGTCTTCTCATTTTCTTTCTTTCTTTTTTTCTTTTTTATTTTAATTCCTGGGTTGATGTTTGTAAACTGCATATAGTAAGTTGTTTTATTGTTAGTATTTAGAACTTTTAAGAAATGACTACTTTGAGGTGTCTTCTTGGTGCAGATGGTTTTTAGGTTTGAGTTTGTTGCAAGATTGTACTTCTTCAGTTTGTTGGTTGTGAAAAGTTGCAGCCTGCTGGGCCCAGACCCTGGTTCTTTGGTACTGTACCATAGTATTTTTGATGACCCTTAGTCAATTGCAGTCTTGGAGTACCACAAAGAATAGGTGGTTAGAACAATTATGTCACTTTTGGCTCAAGTGGTAACAACAGCAATAACAGTAGCACCAAACACAGCCTAGAAAATTACAAACTGAGGTAACCGTTAATTTGCCAGCTTTAACTGTATGAACTCAATTGTGATTATATAACAAAATCTAAAACAAACCAGAATATTATTTGCAATATGTAAGTCCTTCCCTCAGGAGTTAAAATTTAAAAGAGGTTAGGGAAAAAACAGAGAAGTAAAAAAACATTAGAAAGTAGAAGTAAGCAAGAAGGACAAAGGAATCTCTGTCCTTTTATGTCAAGTAGTCTTTAATAATGAAATTGGGAACACCAATATTCACTGTATAATTTATACCTGTTATCTCTTCCTGTTGAGTTGTTTTCTATACCAGTATTTAGTGACCTCTGTATCCCTTGTGATCAGTTTTGAGTTAAAGTCCATTTTGTCTGAAAATAGGGTGTCTACTCTTGCTTGCTTTTGGCTTCTAATTGTATAAAGAATTTTCAGTCTATGCATTTCTTTGTGGATGAGACATTTCCCTTTCAGGGAATATATGGTTGACTGTTTTGGAATCCATTCTGTCAGTGTGTGTCTTTTGATTCAAGAGTTAAGAAAATTTACACTGAACATTATAATTCAGAGATATTCTCTGGCTCCTGTCATATATATTTTTGTCAGTGCCAATTTTCTTTCTACTTCCTTTTGTTAAATCACTCTCCTGGTTAGATGTGTTCTCTCCTTTGGGCTTTGATGATGTTGGCCATTTTGAGTCTGTTTTAGATTCCTTTGAGTATTTATCTGTAGTGCTGGCTTGGTGGTCATATGCTTAGGCTTTCTGTTTTTTCATCTCTCCATCAATTTTGAAGGATAATTTTGCTGGATATAGTGATTTGGATTGGAAATTTTTTCTTTTAGGCTTTGAAAGACTTCATTCTAACCTTTCCTGGCCTTTATGGTTGATGTTGAGAAATCTGCTCTTATTCTGATAGGCTTGTCTTTATAAATTACTTGATGTTTTTCTCTAATGTTTTTTTTACTATTCTCTCTTTTTTCTGTATTTCTGAGACTTTGTGTGTTACAGAGAGGTTCATTTGTGATGTGTTTATTTGGGGTTCTGAATATCTTGTTTACTTCGATATCCATTTTAGTCTCTAGATTTGGAAATTTTTCAGCAATGATTTTGTTGAATACTTTTTTTATACCTTTAGATTCCTTCTTCAGCCTACTTTGACTCCTATCTTCTGTAGTTCTTTTGAAGTTATCTTGGAACTTTTTGTTGTTTTTATAGTAAAACTTCCTTATTCTTGTCTTTAAGCCCTGATACTTTATGTTTTGATTAGTAAGGTATATCAGTATGGCATTCACTTGTATTTTTTATTTTCTATTTGTACTTGTTTCTTTTCAGAATCTCTAATTCTTTACTAAAGTAGTCATTCATATCCTGCACTGTCTTTTTAAACTTACTGTTTGTGCTTTCTTTAAGCTTTTTGAGCATTAATAATTAAATCCTCTGCTTGCTTATTATATTCTCTCAGTTCATTGAATATATTATGTTTGCTTATTTATTTCTACTTTGATCTTTTCAAATAATTTAACCATATTGCTTTCCATTTTTTTTTTTTGCCAAAAACATCCTCTACTTCACTGCCCATGAGATCAACTTTTGGGGAGTTAAAGGTTTTGAAGCATCTGCATGTCTTAGTTTCTCAAGCTTTTAATGTTTTTTGTGCTGAGGCTTAATGATCATTACTTCTAATATTTGTAACAACTTCACCAATAATAATAATGAACCCACAAGTTCAGAAAAGACTGATAACCACAGACACAGTCAGTAATGAAGCCAAGATTCCAATTCAGAGTTGAGTTAGAAGCTGATATTTAATACTATGAGCATGTTTTGCAGAACATTCCTAGGCCACAAGGCAAGTTATCAAGACATAAAATTTCTGAGGGCCTTAAGCAAATACAAAGTTTTGGACAGAATTAGTCTGCTATGTAATGTTGAGCTGCCTTGAAATGTTGATTGTATGTGAGAGGAGAATTTCTAGTATCCATATTGCTTCAACTTCTTGAAAGTTCCTTGGGAAACAATCTTCCAAGCTTTAGATAGCCATTGTAGAGACTAATAAAATAGAGTCTCTTAAAACATAGTCTGTATTTTAGCAATTCTATGAAGAAAGCCTCAGTATTTCTATGGTAGGATGGGAGGAAAGCCTCCTTGCTTGGTCTTGCCATGAGTCTCATCAGAGGAAGCATTCGCTGGTCCTAGAGGAAGCATTCGCTGGTCCTAGAGGAAGCATTCACTGGCCCCTGAAGCCACCAACCAGGTTATACCACAGAGGTAAGATCTTCATGCCACAGACTGGGAATATGGTTAATTAGGTGTCTGGGGCTCTTGGTAGAAACATGTATTTTTGGACAAAAATGTACATAAATGGTAAGTGTATTTGTAGCCATAAGAGTCTCTGTTTTGTAATAACCATATAAATGTTCTCATAAAAAGATATGGGGTAAGAGAAAAGTGACAGAAAGGCTGATTAGCATTTTATGACAGAATTCAGCTGCATGACAAATAACTTGTTGCTTTATAACCCAGTGAATTCCTCTTTCAAGTGCTACAGGTGCTGAGATGTTTTGTTCTTTTATTTGTCTTTTTCATTTTTATCAGTACCAGGGATTGAACTCACAACCACACACTGGCAAGGCAGGCTCTTATGCCGCTGAGCTAAATCCCCAGCCCCTCATTATTTATTTTTTAAAATATATTTAACCATGAAAGTGTCTCAAGTAATTTATGGTAAAATGGAATAAAATTGCAATAGTAAACAGAATGAATAGTACTGATATGTATTCGTACTCTAATCCAATTACACCAGAATTTTTGTAAAATTGTTTTTAGTTATTTTTTGTTACTGTATTTTCAAGTATATATTGATGCAGAAATAGAAGAAATATTTAGATACTAATCATCAGTATTCTAATTGTGTGATGGATGTTACAAAATTGATCTTTGCCATTAATTCTCCCCAATTTTAGGTATGGCATACTGAGTGTATTAGTTCTGGATGTTAAGAGGGAAATGACTTTCACTTTGTTTGAGGTACTAGATTTTTGATTAAGAACTGTCTCTACTCTACAATTTTGAATGGGAATAGGTGAAAAAAGGCAGGGAAGATACCTTGCTTAATTCAGCAAAGGATTAGTTATTATTGCTGAGAAACAATTCAACAGCTGTTTTTCTCATTTACAGATACAGGAATCACCCCAGGTTTCTTTAATTGCTGGTGGTAGATGAGGATATTAGCTCTCATTTACTTCAGTAGGAGTATAATATTAATACATCAAATTTACCAGCATTTAAAAGAAGAGTGAAGAAAATCTGCTTACAATTTCATCCTCCTGATAAAAACTGATAAATTACGCCTTAAAATACAGAGGGTGCAAAAATTCACCTCTTATTTGTAATCACTCAATACATTTAGCAATGTTGGAAGCCCACCTTGTATTTAGTACCATACCAGGCAGCAGGAGATAAAAGAAGACAGTCTATCTCTGACCTCCAAAGAGTCAATCCATTTGAAAAGTTAAGATGATTGAATGTAACACTTAATGAGCAATGTGGTGTGGTATAATAAAATACCATAGTATATGGATAAAAATGATGTAGTCACTATGGTCTTGATTACATCTGTAATTTAGATTGATAATACTTTATACATTCTAACTAATGACAAACATTGGATGGATTGAGAATCAGGAGATGACATCCTAGTTGGCACTTTGAATAAACCACTTAACGTACATATTTTTCCAGATAAAGCAAGGACATGGCATTATATGACTTTCAATGGGCCTTCTGTTTGGAATTTTAAAGGCTTGGACTCTGAGTACTATCTTCAGAAAAATTTATTGTTTCCGTAAAGCTGGAAGGTGGAGACAGTTGGAAAGCCTGTCTCTGATGTAACACTGCTTGAAATATTTCCTGATAAGTAGGGTTCTGGGACTCCAGTCCTGAGAAGTTGTTGTGTCTGACTTGGATAATTATGGGATTGGAATTGCCCTTGGCTGCAGGTCATGGAAGAAAGATGGATCTGAAGGCATCATCTCAGGGGGACTCTAGAAGTCTAGTCCGTCAAAGAATCAGTTTTCAACTAAGTGAGGAGCAAGTGCACGGATGTCAGAGGCAGTGAGAAGTTCTGAGCAGATACTGAAGAGTTGATCTGAGTTACGGAGAGTAACCACAGATTAAGGACAGATCCCTGAGTTTTTTCCTAGGTGAGCAACATGGCAGCCATTTTCATACACTACTTCCTATGGTCTTGGCTTTTTCCTGCAAGTGTAAAGATACATAAGTTGATTTATGTTCTCTTGGCTTATCCTTTTTATGGACAACGGCAGATCTTTGAAACTGTAGTTGGCTGAGGTTGAGCTACTTCAAAGTTTAGTTGTGAAGATTTCTCAGCTCTCTGCTCCGGGTCTCTTTCTTACCCAATATACTCAGCTTTCTATTACCATCACAGTGACTTTTCTTCAGTTCATAGCTTCTGACCTTGAAATTTCACCGTATAAGAACTTCATTAGGTATTGCAGCCAAACCTTAACATTTTAAGATCTTCAGTGTTTCAAATTATTTTTTTGTTTTGACTTACTTATTGAATGATCTCAACCACTTTTACCATCTTACTTTTTAGCCAAATTATGCTCCCTAATGTTTCTTACCACTCGGCCTTCATTCAGCTGTTATTCCCAGAATGTCTTTTCCTTACATAAATTTTATGTAGTATCCAATTCAATCTCAGTTTTCCACTGGACATCTCTTTAGATACAGATACAATTTATTTGTGTTTTGAATTTCTGTAGTCATTTTCTTCTTCTCCCTCTAAAATTATTATATTAAATAAATATAAACCTATTGTGAGCTGTTATTTCTTTAATTGGAATAACTCATTCAAATTGCTCAAGTAATTCTGTCAAAATCCCACTGCAAGCAATTTCTTAAATGCAAGGATTTCAAGTGAATAAAAATGCATTTCTGTCCTTCTTTTTTCTTTATTTTTCAGGGAGTACTCAATTCTTTTCAGCATTAATAAGTTGACATTCTTAAAGTTAACATTGGAAGCCTTATTTTGAAAACTTTTTAAATTCAACTTTGTAGCCCCTATATGATACTCCCAAGTGTCCCAGACAGATCAGCATGATTGTTCATGCATGGCTTTCTCACACAGACTGCCGGGATCCTGCCTTCTGCAGCAGTACTGGCCCAGTGGATATCTGACAGTTTGATAATCACTCTATGTTGCATTTCTTCATCTTTAAGATGCTGTTATGGCTTATATCTGGATGTCCCCCTACAGAGTCATGTGCTCAGAGATGGGGCATTTCAGAGGTGGCTGGATTAAAGGTGTGTGAATATGGATTGAAGATATGATGACTAATTTAGTCTACTGTTTAGTTTAACATAATTCTAGGTGTGGATAATGGGAAGGCTCACTCTGGGTGTGGGTGATACCACCCAGAGACTTGTGGTCTGGATAGGATAAAAGAAAAAGTAAGGCTTGCTTCACTGATTGCTGCTTACTTCTCCCACGCCATGAACTCTTTCTTTACCCTTCCTTTCTGCCACGTTCTCTGCCTGAGAGCCAGCTGAATATGGACTTTGAGTTCATGAACCGTGAGCTGGGATAAACCTTCCTTACCTGAAGTTGTGTTGAATATTTTGTCCCAGCAATGGGAAAGTAACTCTAACAGATGAGGTTAATGACAATCTGGTTGTGGTTGAACAAGCAAGTTAATGTCTGCAAGGTGCCCACACTAGTGGTGGGTGTGCAACAAATACCAACTAAACAAACTCTTATTTATTGTTCAGTTTAGAATTGAACTAATCCCTTGAAATGCTTTATTTCTATTATCATGTAACTACTTCTTGGTCAAATTGTGATCCATGTTGATCTTTAAACTGTGTTTCCCAGTTGGTCCTACAAAGAGCCACTTCTTCTCAGTCTTATATCAGGGCAAGGCTTTGTTTTGTTTTTTCATTCCCCAGTGTCCCACTATCTCCTTGTTCAGAAAGACTTTGCTAGGCTCTGACAGGTAGCTCCTTTCATTGTCTTACATTGAGAATACAAATGGCTAATATCCCGCTTTGCATTTTAGGTGTAGGCTAAGAGGAAAATTTCCACTCTCAGTGGCACTGTGCTATTGGTTAGAGGCAGATTGAAACTTTTTACTTTTCCCTACAGCATTCAGGGAGGAGAGGCAGGGCCTGGTGGAGGAGCAGTTTGATTTGAAAGAGCAAATTCTAACAACAGCAGAGAGACCAGGGGAAGAGCTGTTAGGCAGCCTTCCAAACATACCATACTGTTGATTCTAACAGTAAAGAGGCTCTTCTTCTAATCACTCTCTTTGCATTTCTGAGCCCTGTCAGCAAAGGCAGTGGTGATGAGAGACTGCTATTGCAGATGTGGCTTGCATGATAGGGCTAGCTAACTGGTAAAGGACGGAGATGAAAAGTAAATTAGAAAAACATGTATGTGATTTGTGCTTTTTTGGAAGATTTTTTCATTCCTGTCAAGTGGGAAAAATGGAAAAGTTAGTGCGTATATTTTCCTTTCATTTCATTTAGTGACAAAGCCACACTAAGTTGGAAGTTACCACTGAACCAGCACAGGGCTAGCCCTGTAGTGGACAGTAAATGTTAACTGTCTCTGAGATGTCCTAGAATTATCCTGTGCAGAACAACTTCCATGTATATATATATGGTTCCCAAATTGCCTCAAATGCAATGTGCAATCTAGGTACCGTTTAATCAATTTTTAAAAGATAAACGATCATTTGCTATTTCTGAGACACAGTCCCTTTTCTTATACAATAAAAAGCAATTGCTTTTTCGTAGGGATATCACATTGAGATTTCATATCTTATTCATATTTATCACCAACATTCATTCTTATCTATCGCTCACTAGTCCTTTTCAGTCTATTTTTCATTTCCAATGAATATTTGTGCTTTGGAACAGTTTTCCTCAGTTGAGAATATTTTAGTTTATATAGAGTCTGCATTTTTTCAAATTCAATCTCTTTATCCCTTTATATTTTTAAAGCCTTAGGGTTTTGTTTTCCATTCGTAAGTTTTCATCATGTAGAATGTTTTCCTTCCCAGCATTAACAGCATCACAGGCTCTATCTTGTTCCCAGATCATGTGCCTGTGAGCACAATGGTAAGATTTGAGAAAAACACTTGGCAAATGCTGAATAATTTAGTGAATAATTAATGGGAGGTATTATTAAAGTATTTCCACAGTGGAAATAGTGCAGATTTTCAGACACACACTGTAGGATGGTGGGACTCAGGATGCTCCAATCTGCCTTCACCTGTCAAAATTCAAGATGTTATTCATTTCTTTTTGCCCAACTCATAGCACCTGCTTTTGATTTCTGGTATCAGGCAGGGGAAAGAATGAGTGAAATTAGGTGGAAAGGAAGGTTAGGGATGAGTCAAAATGTATTCACAAAGAGAGGAGGGAAGACTGGGCTCAGCTTTCTAAACTAGAAAGGCCATTTAAGCAGCCTGTCATTCAGCATGGCTGCAACGACTTGCAGAGAAGTGGAAAGTGCTTTGACGTCAAGCTGTGTGGGCTGGTGTATCAGCCCAATAGTCGCCTACCCATGTGATCTTGGACAAGTCATTTAAACAACTTTTTCTCCTCCTCTTTGTTCTTCACCCTTCTCGGCTTGTCTTCTCATTTTCTTCTTCTTATGAGGGGTGGTTGGGAGTGTGGTTAATTCATAAGTGGACTATATGTGAATTATTATATGTATTTTAAACATATGAAATATTTCAACCACAAAGAAAAATGCAGAGACAGATAGCAAAAAATTCATGGGTATATCAGCTACTTTGTCTAATTTTAACATTTCACATGTTCTCAAGACTGTGTCCTTCTGTCTGAGCTTATTTCTCCCCTCCATTTCTTAACTTGGCATCTAATGCCTTTGAAAGTTTTCATACTTTATATTCACAAACCTATAAAACATTCAATATTGCTTTGTAAGTTTTTTCTATAAGCTTTATATAAATAAGCCTATATTTTCCAACCTGACTTTGTTGTTCAATATTGTTTCTGAAATTGATCCTAATTCATGTTGTTGGAATTCATTCATGCCTATGACTCATTGCACAGTACTCTGTAGTAATTAATATATCATTGTATGTGCTTTGTGATATACATTTGCTGCTTATCGTCTTTTGTCAATATAAATCTGGGCTATAATAAGTATTTCTGAAAATAAATTTGTACACATTTGCTTAACAGTTTCTCTAGGATTTCTGTGCAGGAATAGCTTGAAGGTATGTATATTTTTAACTTTACTAAATCTTGTCACATATCTTTCCAAATGGTTATATCAGTTTATGGTACTATCAGTGATGTAGAAATGCTGCCATCATTTCATAACAATTGGAAATAGAATTTTATGGTTTGTAAACTTGATAGGTGTGAAGTTAGATACTATTGTTTTTTGTTTTTTGACCTTCATTTTCCTCAGTAGTAGTAAGGTATTTTTTTTTTAAATTTTATTTAAGGAGAAAAAGAAAAAAAAGCAGAGAAAGCGTACAAATTATATAGAATTTCAGAAAAATAATGAACAGTAGGAAATCACTAGTTAATGGATTACATATTGTCATAGAAATATTTGTTCAAGTTACAAAATTAAAGCATAGAAAGTGGACATTCAAACAGTGAGACTGCAAACAGTTCTGTTCAATGATCCAACAAAGCTCAGTAATATCATTGTTTATCTTATACACTTAAATATATATGCAGTTATATCGTTTAGAGCACTTTCTTTTACTCTCTTTTGTACAATGACTATGACACATTTTGGGTTTTATTACTCCCACAGTTCTTATTACTTTTTTTGAAAGAGAGTAAAACCAAATGTGACATAACAGAACAAAGTCGGTCAAATCAAAAGGGTGGACATAATAGATAATGTAAAAACATAATACAAGGTGATCAACAATGGTTACCATAATGCCTCCCACTATCTCAAATAGAATTGCCTATATCATCAGTTATAATAAAATTGAACAAAACAGTAAAGAACGAAACCAACAAAACCAAAACATTTGAGACATTACAGGTCTTCAAGAGTAGATAATAGTCAACCAGAATGGGCGTCATAATGAATCCCACTATCTTCACAACTGTTGCCTAAACTTTCGAACCTGGTACTATGAAGCAAAACAGAATAGAGGAACATCAGTCAAAACAAGATGGTGAGAGCAATACAGGGCTTCAACTCAAGTTAATAGAAAATCAAAGTGGGTTACTATAATATATCCTGCTATTTTTATTTATTTTTCCCTTAATTAAAAGGATAAAAATAAAAAAGTAAATAATAAAATGGAGATTGAGGTAAAAGAGGGCATAACAACAAAACAGCGCAGATCAAAACATAACCATGTAAACAAAATAGTGTTTCACCACAGGATAATCCCGATATAAAAGTAGTTACCATAGTGTCTCTTTCCCTGAAATCTTTGAGTATAACTTTGTATACTGTATCATCAAATATATCAAAACGATGTAAAACCATTCAAGAGAATGACAGTATTACAGGGTATTTAGAATCAACTAACAGAAAATGAACAATGGTTTCTGTATAATCTCCTTGTCTATAAAAATTTTTGTTTATACTATCACATATAATAATATCCACTAAGATACAACATGTTAAGACCTATGGAGACAGGAGAACAAAAGCTTGATGGGACTTCAAAACAAGATGATACTAAATCAGCATTACCTATTATGATGTCGTCTTCTCCATAATAGCTGTTTCTATCATCCAATCTTCTCTGCCTCATTTCTGTTGAGCTCTTTTTCTGTCGTTAGTTGTCAGTTTGTCTTCTTCATTTTGTTTTCTGCTCCATTCATTGTGGCCTCTTTGCCACTATTTCTGGATTTTTCGTATTTTTCTTTTTAAAAATATCCTGCAGTATTCTCTATAGAGTTGAATTGGTGGTTGCAAATTCCCCTAGTTCCTCTTTATCCTGGAAGCACCTTGTTTTTCCATCAATTTCCAGGGATAGTTGTGCAGGATATATCAATCTTGTCTGGAGGTTATTATCTTTCAGAGCTTGAATTATTTCCCCCCATGCTCTTCGTGATTTGGTGGTTTGTGCCGAGAAGTATGCTGTAATTCTGATCGGTGTTCCCTTGTAAGTGATCTGTTTCTTGTCTCTGACGGCTTTTAATATTCTGTTCTTATATTGGATTTCTGGTATTTTGATTATTATATGACTGGGTGTAGCTCTGTTTGGGTTGTAGGTGGCTGGGGTCCTGTATGCTTCATACATCTGAGTATCTTTACCTTTTGCTAAATTAGGAAAATTCTCCTGGATTATTTCTGCGAGTAGCTTTTGTAGTTCATTTGTTTGTGTCCCTACCTCTTTTTTTATGTTCTTAATTCTTAAGTTATAGATCCTCTTATCATTTTCTTGTCTTTTTATTATTGCTGCTTGTTTCTTTGTTATTTTTAAGAAGTTTTTCTTTTTTTTTTTTTTAATTTTATTTAAGGAGAAAAGAAAAAAAGCAGAGAAAGGGTACAAGTTATACAGATTTGCAGAAAAAAAATGAACAGTAGGAAATTACTAGTTAATGGATTACATATTGTCATCTTAGAAATAATTGTTCAAGACACAAAATTAAAGCTTGTAAAGTGGACATTCCATCAATGATACTGCAAACAGTTCTGTTCAATGATCCAATAAAACTCTGTGATATCATTTTCTATGTTATACACTTAAATATACATGCAGTTATATAGTTAAGAGCACTTTCTTTTCCTCTCTTTTGTACAATGACTATTGCACATTTTGGGTTTCATTGCTCCCACGGTTCTTATTGCTTTTTTGGAAGAGAGTAAAACCAAATGTGACATAACAGAACAGAATCGGTCAAGTCAAAAGGGTGGACATAATAGATAATATAAAAACATAATACAAGGTGATCAACAATGGTTACCATAATGCCTCCCGCTATCTCTAATAGAATTGCCTATATCATTAGTTGTAATACAATTGAACAAAACAGTAAAGAACAAAACCGACAAAACCAAAACATTGGAGACATTGTAGGTCTTCAAAAGTAGATAAAAGTCAATGAGAATGGGCGTTATAATGAATCTCATTATCTTCTCAGCTGATGCCTAAACTTTCGAACCTGATACTATCCAGCAAAACAGAATAGGGGAACATCAGTTAAAAACCAGATGGTGAGAGTAATACAGGGCTTTAAATCGAGGTAATGGAAAGTCAAAGTGGGTTACTATAATATATCCTGCTATTTTTTCCTTTAATTAAAAGGATAAAAATAAAAAAGTAAATAATGGAGTGGAGATTGAGATAAAAGAGGGCATAACAACGAAACAGTGCAGATCAAAACATAACCATTTAAGCAGAATAGTGTTTCACCACCAGATAATCCTGACCTAAAAGTAGTTACCATATTATCTCTTTCCTTGAAATCCTTGAGTACAACTTCGTATACTGTAGCATTAAGTATATCAAAACAATGTAAAACCATTTAAGAGAATGACAGCATTACAGAGTACTTAGAATCGACTAACAGAAAATGAACAATGGTTTCTGTATAATCTCCTTGTCTTTAAAAGGTTTTTGCTTATACTATCGTACATAATAAAATCCAGTAAGATACAACCTATTTGGACCATTGGAGACAGAAGGACAAAAGCTAGATGAGACTTCAAAACAAGATGATACTAAATCAGTATTACCTATTGAGATGTCATTTTCTCCAAAATAGCTGTTCCTATCATCCAATCTTCTCTGCCTCATTTCTGTTGAGCTCTTATTCTGTCAGTAGCTGTCAGTTTGTCTTCTTCACTTTGTTCTCTGCTCCATTCGTTGTGGCCTCCATTATTTCTGGATTCTTTGTATTTTTCTTTTTTTAGAATATCCTGCAATACTCTCTGTAGAGTTGAATTGGTGGTTGCAAATTCCCCCAGTTCCTCTTTATCCTGGAAGCACCTTGTTTTTCCATCAATTTCCAGGGACAGTTGTGCAGGATATCTCAATCTTGGCTGGAGATTATTATCTTTCAAAGCTTGAATTATTTCCCCCCAAGCTCTTCGTGATTTGATGGTTTGTGCAGAGAAATCTGCTGTAATTCTGATGGGTGCTCCCTTGTAAGTGGTCTGTTTCTTGTCTCTGACAGCTTTTAATATTCTGTTCTTGTATTGAATTTCTGGAATTTTTATTATTATATGCCTGGGTGTTGCTCTGTTTGGGTTGTAGGTAGCTGGGGTCCTGTATGCCTCATACATCTGAGTATCTTTACCTTTTGCTAAATTAGGAAAATTCTCCTGGATTATTTCTGTGAGTAGCTTTTGTAGTTCACTTGTTTGTGTCCCTACTTCTTCTTTTTTATGTTCTTAATCCTTAAGTTATGGATCCTCTTATCATCTTCTTGTCTTTGTATTATTGCTGTTTGTTTCTTTGTTATTTTTAAGAAGTTTTTCATTTCATTCTCCCATATTATAATTCTGCCCTCCAGTTCAGATAGTCTGTCCTTAGTTTCTTTCAAGCTGTTATGCCAGTCTTCGATAGACTTCTTAGTTTCTTGGTAGTCCCTTTGAACCTGCTTCATGTATTCTATGCTTTCCCTGTTTTCTCCATCAAACACTTCTCCCCTATTTTTCTGTTCTTCCATTCCACCATCTGTTTTTTCTTGGGTGGTGCTTAGTATTTCTCTAACTATTTTGCATACTTCTAGCTTCAGGTTGTTGATAACTTCATTCCTGAATTGGTCTATGAGGCTCTCTATATGGCGCCTTATGTGTAATGGTGCGGTGTTTGCTATTGCCTGTTTCTCAGAATTGGGGGCCAAGGAGCCTTTCTTGTTGCTGCCTCTTCCCATATTCTCTGTTCCTTATATATGCAAGCTTATATGAGAGGCCCAGCTTCTCTCCCTGTCAGCCACAGCCTGATCGAATTGTGCCGGTTAGGTGTTCCCACTCACTGCTGCGCACCAGGCAGCCTACGTGGGGCCCGCCCCTCCTGGCCACCGTCAGGCTCTAGGATCTGGGTTGGGCCAGCCTACCGGGTCCGCCGGCAGCGTCACGCAGGCCAGGCACTTTTCACCAATCCCGCCCGAGAGGGGAATGTGTGGCTGGAGTCGCCACCGCGCCCTGCTCCCGCAGGACTGCCCGGGCCCAGAAAGTCCGCTGGAGTCAAACTGTGGTGGAGTGTCAGTTTCTCTCAATCACCTCGCCACAAGTCAGAACATGCCTCCCTGCCCGTCCTGTTTTCGACTCCGTTCACGGACTCCCGTTCTCAGAGTTTCCGCGCGTCTCTCTCCTTGCCGAACCGATGTAGAGGCAGCCAGCCACCGCGCGGCGGGAAACCCAAATGGCGTGGGGTCCAGCCTCAGCAGCGAGGCTTTTCTGTTCCTGTTTTAGCACCAGGACTGCATTCCAAGTTGGTTTCTCTCAGCCAAGTTCGTTCCTGAGTCAGCAGAGCATAACTCCACCTGCTTATGTCTCTTTAGTCCGCACCATACCTGGCTTCTGAGCCTAGTTTTCAGAGAGCCTCCGGTAGTTGCTGTTATCTGTCCGCCATGTTCTCCCGGAAGTCTAAGAAGTTTTTCATTTAATGCTCCCATATTACAAATCTGCCCTCCAGTTCAGATAATCTGTCCTTAGTTTCTTTCAAGCTGTTATGCCAGTTTTCGATAGAGTTTTTAGTTTCCTGGTAATCTCTTTGAACCTGCTTCATGTATTCTATGTTTTCTCTATTTTCTCCATCAAAGAATTCTCCCCTCTTTTTCTGTTCTTCCATTCCACCATCTGTTTTTTCTTGGGTGTTGCTTAGCATTTCTCTAACTATTCTGCTCATGTCTTGCTTCAGGTCCTTAATAACTTCATTCCTGAACTCGTCTATGAGGCTCTGGAGATAGTGCTTTATGTCTATGGTGCCATCTCTGCTATTGCCTGTTTCTCAGGATTGGGGGCCGAGGAGCCTTGCTCCCTCTTCCCATATTCTTTGTTCCTTATATATGCAAGCATAGATAGGAGGCTCAGCTTCCTTCCCTGTTGGCCACAGTCTGATTGAATTGCACCAGCTAGGTGTTCCCGCCCACCACAGCGCACCAGGGAGTTACGGACCAGACAGCCTATACAGGGCCCGCCAGGTCAACCTACCGAAGGCTTCACCACTAGGGTGCACCTCCAGGCACTGGGACCTGGGTTGTGCTAGCCTACTGGGTCTCAGCCAGCAGCGTCATGTAGGCTAGGCACTGCTCACGAATCCCGCTTGAAAGGGGGATATGTGACTGAAGTCACTACAGCGCCCAATTCCGGCAAGTCTGCCCGGTCTCAGAATGTCCTCTGTTGGAGCCTCCTAGACCGTGGAAGAGTCCCAGTTTCCCTCACTCACCGCAGATCGATGCACAGCTCCCTGCCTGTTCTGCTCTCAACTCCATTCACCAATTCCCAGTCTCAGAGCTTTGCGCATCTCTCTCTCTGCCGAGCCAATTCAGATGCAGCAGTGGCAGCAGGAAACCCAAATCACATCTTCCAATGTTGTGGGCTCCAGCTTCCACACTGAGGCTTTATCTGTTCCTGTTATAGCACCAGGATTGCATTCCCAGTTGGTTTCTCTCAGCCCAGTTCATTCTTGGGTCAGCAGGGTGTATTTCCTCTTGCTTAGGATTCCTCACTCTGCATCATTCCTGGATTCTAAGCTGGGTCTTTCAGAGAGCCTCCATAGCTGCTGCTATCTGTCTGCCATGTTCTCCCGGAAGTCAGTAGTAAGGTTAAGTTGTCTGTTTCTTCATTTAGATGTCTTTTGGTTTGGCTATTCTATGAATAATTCTATGAATTATTTGCCTGTGTAAACAGCAAGGAACTGGACTTTAAAAAATTTTATTATCTTTTATATCTGGCATAGATAGATCACATAGATTTGCTGTGTTTAATAATTGATTTTATTTCTCTCATTTTCGTGATATTTTTGGTCTTGCTTTTTCTGTTGTTCTTCTCCTTTTACTGCCTTATGTTGATTGTTATTTTTAATCATTTTCCCTTTTCTACTGTTTGAAATTCATGCCTTCTGTTTTCATCTTTTAAAGGTTACCCTTAACATTTTAACATGCATGTGTAGCTTAAAGTTTGGATTGGGTTCTTCTGAAGTTTTTCTGTGTTCTTTTCCTGAACAACATAAGAAACTTAGAATTTACTTATCCTCTCTCTTTTAACATTTTGTTGTTTAATATTTAAAATTTTTGCTGGGGATTTAGCTTAGCAGCTCAAATGCTTTCCTCATGGTAAGCATGAGGTTGGGAGTTTGATCCTTGGTTATATATATATAATACTATATATATATATAACTATATATATATATAACTATATATATATATATATAGTTAATGATTATATAGTTGAGTTTAAAACATTTTAAAATAATACAGTTATCATTCTTTCACATGCTTCCATCTTTTCCTTTGGATTGAAAATTCTTCTTTAAGTACATCCTTTATTGATTCTTTTGGTAGAACGTACTCTGACTTATTCTGCCTCAAGTGGGCTTTATCTTACTCTGAATTATGAATAGTGGTTTAGATTGGTAAAAGATGCAAGCATGACCTTTTACTTTCCAGAACTTCAAATATATTATTTCTTTGTTTTGTTTCTCTTGTTGTTGTTGAGAAATTATTATTCCATTGCAGATGGCCAAGATGTTCTTTCTGATTGGTTTTCAGATGTTTTCCTTGGTATTTTAAACTTTATGTTGGGTTTCTATGTGACAGTTTTGTTTACTTATTCTGTTCATAAAAAATGTACACCTTGAATTATGACTTCCTTGAATATTTGGAAATGTACTATTATCTTTTAAGCTACTATATCTCCCACTTCTTTTTAATGCCTCTGTCTCTCTGTCTCTCTCTCTCCATCTCCTGTTCTTTCTGATGAACCTGGGAATTAAACTCAAGATCTTGCATTTGCCAGACAAGTGCTCTACTACTGAGGTACTCTTCCAGTTCCTATTTTCTCTTTCTAGAACTCTGATTGGACCTATTTTAATCCTTTCTCTCTGTCTTCTGTTACTATCCAGCATTGCTTTTTTTAAAAAGCTTTTTTTAAAATCTGAAGTTCTCTGAAATTAATTCTGAGCAATTTATTTATAAATGCTCCCTTATTCATTAATTTTCTCTTCAACTATATACATAATCTATTTCTCTGATTCAGTGGTGTGGCTTATGGTAAAAATGGCAGATGGATAAGAGCAGATTATGGAGGCTCCCTGAGGCAGACAACTCAGATGCTGAAACAACACAGCCTGAGAAGTGCTGGTCAGAGGGAGATGGATCCTCTTTTTTTTATTTTATTTTATTTTATTTTTTTTTTGTCTTTTTCGTTTTTTTATCGGTACCAGGGATCGAACTCACGACTGCCTGCTTGCAAGGCAGGTGCTTATGCCGCTGAGCTAAATCCCCAGCCCCGAGATGGATCCTCTTGACTCAGGAAGAAACTAAAGTGAAAAGAAACAGTCAAGCATGCAGTCCTGGGGCTACTATTGAGGCAGCTAAGATTCTGTGCTTTCACGCACCTGAATTCTCACCGCTCCGACTTGCTGGAACCACAGTCGCACTGAAGTTGGAGGTTGGTGAGCTCAACAGAGAATGGAGTCAGCAAGGGGCCTGCATCGACCTGTGGTGACTGCCAGGAATAAAACCTTTCCACGGGACAGGGGCACCAATGGGTAGACATTTTGGAATTGAGCAAGACTGGCAAGAACAAGAAACAGCAGTGACGTCAGTCAGTTGTTCCCTTCCAAGACAAGATTGGTGGGGTATGCTTAGCCTGGGTCATGCCCCTGGCTGAGACCCGATAAGTTGTCCCAAACCAATTCCCTACATGAGGTGTACACTAACACAGTGAAGGCCTCAGCAGGTTGACTGACCCAGATGGGAGGAACCAGCATATGCCACCCCTGTTTGCACTTCAGTAACACATTGGAGTGGGCAGGATCACCTAGCCAGTGTGCTTGAGAATAACTGTAACCAACAAGGAACCTCCTCTATATGCCCGTATGGAAGAAACAAAAAGTATGAGAAGAGGAAGCAATAAGAAAAAGTCCACAACCCCCAACCTTGAGAACATTGATCTAGGAGAGGTAAGTACAAAAGAGATTAAGAACAGCAAACATGTAATATCAGACACGGCATCAGTGGACATAAAGAGATATCTTCAGGACCTCATAGATGAGTTCAAAAGTGAAATATTTCACCAAGTAAAGCAAGATATAAGTAGATTAATAAATTATAAGATTAAGAAATACTAAGCACCTCTCAAGAAGACACAGACAGAAGAATGGAGGAGCACAAAAAAAGGAGAGAAACATTTGATGAAGAATATAAAGAAAACATAGAATACATGAAGCAGGTTCAAAGAGATTACCAGGAAATAAAAAAACTCCATTGAAAGCTGGCAAAGCTGCTTGAAAAAGAAACTAAGGATAGATTGCCCAAACTGGAAGACAGGTTTTCAATGTGGGATCATGAAAGGAAAAATTTCTTAAAACTAACAAGGAAACAGGCAGTAGCAATGCAAAGGCTAGAAGATGACAAGAGGATCTATAATAACTTAAGAATAAAGAATATGAATGAAGAAGCAGGGGTACAAACAAAGGAACTAAAAAGGCTATTCACAGAATAATTAAGGAAGACTTCCCAAACATAGGAAAAGGGAATGATATTCAGATGTGTGAGGCATACAGAACTCCAGCCACCTACAACCAAAACAGAGCTACACCTAGGCATATGATAATCAAGATCCCAGAAATTCAATATAAGAACAGAATATTAAAAGGCTTCAGAGAAAAGAAACAGACTACCTATAAAGGAAAATCCATCAAAATCATGGCAGACTTCTTGACAGACCATCAAATCAAGAAGAGCTTGGAGTGAAGTATTCTAAGCCCTTAAAGAAAGTAACCTCTAGCCCAGATTGATGTAGCCTGAAAAACTATCTCTAGAAATTAATGGAGAAACAAGATGCTTCCAAGACAAAGAAGAACTGGGGGATTTCACCACCACCAATCCAACTCTACAGAAAATACTGGAGGATGTTCTAGAGAGAGAAAAAAGTACCAGGATTCCAGGAACAGTGGCAGAGAGGCCTCAATGAATGGAGCAGAAAGTGGAATGAAGAAGAAAAACAGACAACTAATGGCAGGAAAAAAGCACAGGAGAAATGAGGCAGAGAAGGCTGGCTATAATCTCTAATATAGTTGGCCTTGATACAGTAAAAAAAATAAAGAGAGAAACACAGGCAGAGTAGACCATGAGATAGGGTGCACTGAGATGCTCTTTGTAGGAAATATAATTAACCTGAAAAAGAGTACATGGACTGAAAATCAAATATGAGAAAACAATGCTCTATGTGACAGGGAACCAGAGAGCAATAGGGGCAAATAGACCAGTATTTGTGGATAGGCTGGAAAGACAGGCTTTAATAGGTAAAGGAATACAATTAGAGATCAAGTCCAGGAAGGAGAAGGTTTGGAACCACTTAGGTAAATAGCAGGTTGCCCCCTCAATCTAAAAACTGAGGGTGTTGGTGAGACCCAAAAATGCACAGTGCACCCTGGGGGAGTAAAAGCAGAGAAATAGTCTCAAGAAAGATGGCAGAGGATATTGTTAATAGAGTATCAGGATTTAAAACACATATTACTTGTGATGCTCTTCTTAGAGAGATTTTATTCTGTCCCAGTTTGTCTATGTGCACTAGATCTGAGGGCACAGACTGGTACCCCAAAAATAACAGGATATAGTACAGTAATCATCTTTAATTTCCTATTAACTTAATCTGGACCCTGTATAACTTATACTCTTTTATCATGACTGATCTTAGTTAAAGCTGGTTTGTTTGATTGCTGTTTGGTATCGACAGATTTTATTCAAAACTGTTATGATTGATGGTATCAAGTCTGAGAGTATAGGCAACTACACTGAAGATGACACATTCACTATGATACCCATTCTGGTTGGATTACTACCTGTTTTTGAAGTTTTACAGTATCTACAAAGTTGTGTTTTTATTAATATTGTTATGTATTGCTATATTCAATTATACTATGTCTGATGATATAGCCAATTCTATTGAAGATAACAAGAGACAACACAGTAATCATGGTAGAATTCTTTGTACAGTAGTTTTATATGTCTTTTTCATTTCATGTGTTTATTCGAATATGTTTTGTTTTGTCTTGCTTTGTTTTGTTTCTCCCTCTAATATAGAAAGAATAGAAATACATGTAAAGACTCATGCATGCATAGAACCTATAAAGTTTATGAGAACTGTTCTTATAACGCATGATGAAATGAACAGATACTTTGAAGAAAAAGAGACACTACAGTATCTAGTGCTGATCCCATAGTGTCATGATGTGAAATCCAGCAATACTATCACTCTTTGGTCAGAGTGATTTTAGCCTAGTTTGTTTAATCTCAACATAAATGAAGATATGGATAACTGCATGTATGTTTAAGTGTCTAGGATTCATAACCATATTACTAAGTTTTTGTTGGACAGTTGAACCCAAGTGTTTGCAGTCTCACTCTTTGAATCCCCACTTTGTATGTTTCATTTTTATATCTTGAAAAATTATTTGTAAGAGGACACTATGTAGTCACTAACTAGTGATTTCTTATTGTTTATTTTTTCTTTGAAAGTATGTATTTTTTCTACCCATTTTCTGTTTTGTTTAGTCTTCTTTAAATAAAATTTTAAAAATTCAGTGGTATGGGCCTTCAGCCCATTTGTAAGCCAAGAGGGCCTCCAAAATGTTGTCACAAATAAAACTGGTTCTGAAAAACTAAAAAAAAATCTATTTAACCTATTCCCCATATTTATTTTTTTAGGTACATCAAAGTTACACAATACTGTAATAAATGCATGGAATCTCAGCATCATAGTTCCAGAAACTTTAATAATGTTTTGTTGATTTTGTTTCATTTAACTCACTAAACTCATTTAACTCATGTAACTCTTTTATAGATTTTCTACTCTATTCTTTTTTAGACTTTTATGTTGTACATTATATTGTCTGTTTCTTTTTATAATATTCTATTTTTTCCATAACTGACCTTTTGAAGCTTTTATTTTGTGGTTTCCCTGATAGTTCCGACACTGTATGTTTAGAAGTCTAATTTTTCTCTTTGTTTTATATATTGACATTTGCTTTCTGAGTATATGTGCCTGCTGTGTTTTATAATTTTGGATTAGTACTAATTCAGTGCTACTGTTTTACTTCCAGGTGCCTTGGGCCATGAACAGGTCAGAAACTGTTTTTTTTATGGTTTTAGAGATTGACAATGGTAAGTTCATACCCTATATGCAGAAGCATATTCCTGTCACAAGCCCTTAGAGTAAGCTTTATTTCTACTGCTCCCAGACTATGGTAAATGCTCCCTGGTATGATCCCAGACATAGATATGTACTCGCATACATACAATGCTTTCCTGTTATTTTCCCATGGTAGGTTTTTGAATTCACCCTTGCACTGAATTCACAATTCAATGGAGCTCTTGGTTTCATGTCAGAAAACTTAATTCTAATCTCCACCTTTGTTTCCTGCTCCTGTCTGGGCATAAAACCCCAGTTACAAAATCCAGAATCCTCCCCACCTCCCAGGCAGCAATGGGCTCGGCTCATTTGCGGAAACTACACGTACTTGGCTTGTGGGCTCAGATCCCTCTTTATTTTTGGCCCTCAGAGTTTCCTCTCAGTTTATTATGTGTTCAGTTCTTTAACAGATGTTTATGTGATTCTTAGCCTATATTTCTGTGTGATTTCTGCTGGGGAGGTTTATTTGGCTTTCTGGTTCCCCAAACAGAACTTCCACTTAAACTCTTCCAGGTCTTCTTTCATATTTTAAAATGTCAGTAATAATCCATACTTTGCAGCTTCTTTTAAGAATTGGAAATAATATATGCAAAATATCTCTCTGTCTGGCAATGTCTAGCACATGGTAGATATTTGACAAAGTGGTTATTTCTAACTATTTTTTGTTAACATGAATAAAATATGAACTATAAAATATGAAAGATGTTTTAGATTATTTATTATCAATAGCAAAGTAGTTCTAGGAATACTCCATGGAGAAAAATCTTGGTTTTGGGCCTAAGTCTTGATTGGGTTTCATTAAAAAAACTTGTTCAAGACCTACTGTGGTCTTGGGGTTCTATTATATTCCATAGATTCTTAGTTTTCAGCTTCAGAGGTAGCAAGTCATTTGTAGGAACTATGGAAGCACCACAAGCTGTAGTGAAATAAATGAGACACATAAGCCTAAATATCATACTTTCTCTTATATGAGAAATGCAAAGTGGAAATTAATTAAAGAGAGAAATAATATGAAACATGGAGATAGATCTTTGTAAAGAAGACAAAGACCTGGGGGTAGGGAGAGGCCCAGAAAAAAGGTAAAATTCAAATTTGGGAGAGGGATAGGAGGGGAGGGAAGACAAAACAGAATTAAGATGTGTTAGGCATGCGTACTAACTCCCTGTGATGAACAGAATGATTATGTCCTGAAAGCATGCACTAATGACAATAAAATTTAGAAAGTACCACCTCCAAATTAGGTGCCACATTTCTGGAAAAAATTCCTAAAGTATACATTGTTTCAGAGTCAATAGTATGGTCACCAAAAGGTGTATCTCCATCACGTCTCTATTTCATCATTTGACTGTCTGGCCACTGTATCATCCCTTTCCATTTGTACGGCTTTTATTTTTGTAAATCCTATGAAAAATGTTGAGCATTTAGAGTATATTCCCATTATCCAAGGAGCTTTTAGGAATACAGATGCTGTAAAAGAACAAGTTCCTGTACATATATACCTTAGAATCTAATATTATAAACAAGAATGGCAATCACATTCTATGTAATTACAAATCTGTTGTAGTTAAATAAATAATAATGCTATTGGTTCAAAGAAGAGAGGTTTGTCAGTAGAGCATGAGTAAATTTGGTCAGGTAGAGAAGGATGTGAGAGATACTCAAGCTCACATCATGTGAACAAGGAGACAGAGAAAGGCACCGTGATGGTCCAGAAAAAGAGTCCTGAATTTGTGGACAGAATACTTGAGTTGGAGTTTTGGCCATAAGGTTTTTTATGTATTCATCTTCTGTTTGAGAAGATTATCCTGTTTTTCTTTTATTGTCCTGGAGAATATCCTAGATATTAGATGATACATTAGTTAAGACAAATGAGAAAAAATTCAAATTAATATAAAAAAGAAAAGCACATTGTTTTATTTAACTGAAAAGACAAAAGGCCATCCTCTGTATGAATGTGAATTCAACCCAGGGACTTACAAAATCCCATCTGGACCCTCAACCCTCCTCTCCATTACACTTGTTTTAAATATCAACTGCTGTACAGTAAATATTAGAAGCCTCCATCTTGTGTGGTTCAAGTATAGTGGAAAGGAGATCTCTCATTTCTTTCAGCTTACCTCATCAGATTGTGAGTGCTGATTGGATTATTCACCCATTCTAAGGGAATGTAACACTCGGGAGGCAGACCTGAGTCGTACCACTAAAGAAGAAGTCAGCTTAACCTCAGCACATGGATAAAGAGTGAAAGGAGGAGTAGATGAAATGTTATCAGGAGAAATAGGTTTGATTACATGAAAAGAGGTGATTGGATTCTAGCAACCAAAATTGCAGAGTCCACTGTGGGAGGATGGAGAGAGTGAACATACGGACATATAGCACAACCAGATAGATCCTTCTCACATTTTGACCAAAATGTCAGTCTTCATGAAATTTGTTGTTCTTACTTGTAATGATACCTGCCAGTGGGACTGCTTGGAGGACCTGGAGGCATATTAAGTGAGAATATACCTGATACATGATAAAGTACTATAAAAGTATAAGTTGTCTATACTACACGGTTAGGAACAAACATAAAAGAAAATACAGTGGTGTGAATGAATATTAGACATGTTAAATAAGTGGATTTGGATGTAGTCTCTGGGAATTCATGAAAGAGATGCTTGATAAAGTATGGTATGGTGTTTTTAACACCTAGTTGTCTTTCTAAACCTTGAGCTCTTCTCTTTCCCAGAATCTCTTCATGCACCTCTCTCTCCACCATGCATCAGTATAATTTTTCTCTGTGAGCAAAGATACTATAAACAAATATCAGGAGTGTAGCCAATCCATCCTAATGGCCCTGGGTTTTACAGTGTCTTATAATGGGCAAAAGACAGAAAGAGAATGCAAAGCAATTCCTAGGTCTTAGGTTTTCAAAATTCTTTACAGGCTGTCCCTAACTTAGAATGGCCCAATTCAGAATTTTTAAATTTGACAGTTGCGTGAAAGTGATATGCACTGAGTGAAAAAACCACACTTCAAATTTGAATTTTACCTTTTTTCTGGGCCAGCAATATGCCTTGTGATACCCTCCCCCACGCTGGGCTGCGGGATCTAGTACAGCACCCAGTCAGCCCTTGTGATTTTTAGAGGAAATATCCGACACTCTAGTGAACTGTGTTGCTGAGCTATGATGTTCATCAGGTTAGGGGTGTGGAAAACATTTATCACTTTTGATATTTGCAACCTATGATGGGTTTATTGGGCACGTGACCCCATCATAAGATAAGGAGCTTCTGTAGTTTGCTTACTCGTTGAAGTCAAACGTGCAGACAGTGTCTCTTATGTTCTTTTCTTCTCCTCTACTTTCCCAATCCTATTTACTTCTCCTTTATATTCTCTTGATTATAAAGTCAGGATGCTGAAAACGAATTATCTATTTGGCAACCTTTAATAAAAATAGGGAATCAACTTATTCCTTGAATAGTTTTCACAGGAAACAAGGCTGCAAGCCAGATACTTCAGACACTGAACTCTAATATATTATATTTCAATTCTTATTCCTACATATGTCTTGAAACAGAAGCCAAAAGTTGGCATGAATTTATTAAAACAATATCTTTCTCTTTAGGCAGTTAGTATCTGGAATGACTATTCAGCTCTATGACCCTTATGATTCCTTTTTCTCCAACTACAGAAATAGTCCATTTTGTATGTGTCCTCTGTTCATTCCAATCAGCCCTCCTCTCTCATCTAGGAAAGGGTTCTGTGTTTTCTACTCAAATTTTAGAGATGATAACATGGATGGCTATGGCCTGGCTATGTACTGAATAGCTCTAAGTTTCACATGAATTTTAAGTTGTGTAGAATCATGGCTCATTCTGGGTACTGATTTGTAGTACAAATCAATCAATCAATCAATCAATCAATCAAACAAACAAACAAACAAACAAAAAAAGGATTAAAGCAACAAGGATTTTTTTCCATTTGTAGAAATTCAACCTACGACCTTCACGTTGAGTTATATCCCCAGCCCTTTGTTTATTTTATATTTTAAGATAAGGTTTTGCTAAGTTCAGAATTGCTCAGTGTGAACCCAAACTTGCTATCCTTCTGCATCACCCTCTCAGAGCACTGAGGTTACAGGCATGTGTGCCCCACACCTGGATCAGAGTTTTGCAATTGAACATTCTGATTATTATTTCATTTTATAGGATAACATTTGATCATAATGGTTATATAAAATATTGCTGGTATCTATTAACTCCCAAAAGTCTAATGCTTATTGGCTCCTGAACACTGCCCACAGAATCTCACACATGGCCAATGTACCAAAATGGTACAAAAATCTATACTGATGTACCAAAATCTATGCTGAATTCTTATCTATGGCCCTTCTCATTGAGGTGAAGATCAGAATGTACTCAGAGTTGTTGGACTACTTAGGCAGTGTCTTAAATTCCATAGATTAAAATTGTTAGTGATAATTATTACTTTTCTTTATAAAGTTATCTTAAGACCTTTTCTTGTATAGGAGATTTTGCTGTTTGTTGATATCTACCAAGTTTTCCCTCAAAAATTCTGAAAATTTCTTTTTAAAGTCTTTAAAGATAAGGTGGGAACTACATAGTCTATTGGCCATCCACCACTTAGATCATGGGCTAGAAAGATATACTCTTTGAGTTCAAACTTGGCTCTGCCTCTTCCTTGCTAGGTGATATTGAACTAGTGAGTTAACCTATATCCTAGTGTTTTCATTTGTAAAATAGGCATAATAATAGTATCTGTCTTTCAGAGTTGTTAAGAATCCAGTAGTCCATTTTGGTATATCAGCCATTCATGAGAAGCCATGACCAACCTTCAGGGAGTCTGCATGCATGTAGAGTGCTCAGGAGCCAGGACCTAGACACAGCTCAGATGTTAGTTTAATACTAATTGACATCACTTATGTTTATTACTACTACTTTAGGATCAGAAGATAACCTTGTAATTCCCAGTAGAAGGTATATATTCCTTCCCATTCCCAGTTATAGAAGGCTAACTCCTCTCCTTTTCCTTATCTCCTTACTAGAACTCTTTTACCTGTATTGTTTCAATTCAACATGTAGATATGAACCCATAGATATGCATAGGGAAATTTAAAAAATATTACTTTTATAACTATTATTTCACAGCAAGATATACATAACAAAACTTGCCAATTTAACCATTTATTTCTTTAACTGATACATAAAACATAAAAGGTGTATATATATATATGTATAAATGGGGTATGATACAAACACATTAACCATTTTTAAGTGCACAATCAGTGGTATTAAGTGAGTTCATCATATTGTGCAACCATTATCACCATCAATTTCTTAAGCTCTTTTCATCTTATAAAACTGATCACCTATTCCCAGGAAATGCTAACTCTTCATCTTCCTTTCACCCAGCCCCTAAAACCAACCATTCTACTGTCTCTGTGATTTTTACAATCACAATTAAGTCGAATGAATATTGGTCTTTTGATAATTGGCTTATTTCACTTAGCATAATTTCCTCTAGGTTTACTCATGTAGTGTGTCAGAATTTCTTTTGTTAAGCCTGAATAATATTTTATTGTGTTAGACAGAGAGGTTATGATTTCAAGCAGCAGAAACTCCCTAGAACTAGCCTAACCAAAAGGAAATTTATGTTGAGTGTGACACAATAGTCACTGAAAGTCAAGAAACAAACAGAGGTCCCAAGAACACCGACTCTAGACTGGTTATGGTCAGTCATGGAGAGAACTCATCTAAATGGACTCTTTCTGCCCTGTGGCTTCAATAATAGGTTAAAAAAAGTCTGGGTTCACTCTGGATTACTTGTTTCCTCTTCAAGCTGGCAGCCACTGGTTCAGGGAGCTGTGTGGGGAGAAAGGGCAAACAGGTTGTACACACAGAAGTGGGAGGAAGTAGTCTCAAGTGAATTTCCATATAAGCAAGACCATCAGTGTAACTAGTAATTGGCCAAGATGCATTGCTCAGCATCTGCCTTACAGAGTTATTAAGGTTAAATGAGCACATGGGTATAAAACTTAGAATGTAGCAGATAGTAACACTCCAGGGAATACTCACTTTCTTTGTGTCTTAGGCAAGTTATTTCCTTGTTCCAGACGTCAGTTTTCCATTATCTGTGAATGAGAGTCTCATCCAAGGTCCTTTGTCATGATGGCTTTGTCATGATGCATGATTCCACCTAAAGGTCAAGGGATAGATTAAATGACCAGAGGTTTCCATAATTTTTCCTCATCTTACTCAGCTACCTAGAGTAGGTGCCACTGCTAGGCCGCTCATTAAGTTTTTTTTTTTTCCTTTTACTGATGTGAATAATTAATTGCCACTATCATTAAGACTCCTAGCAACGAAGTTCTGTCCCACATCTCCTGTGGTGCAGCATGTACTTCCTGGGCAGATGAAGAAATAACAGTGTGTGCAAAATCTGTTAGCAATTAGCACAGCCAACTGGACTTTCTCAGGAGGATACACAGCATCCTCCTCCAAGAACAAGGACTCTGCTCTTCTGCACCAAAGAGAACCATATGATGCACTCAATATTTAATAAATGAACTCAAGCTCTAATGAGGTGGAGGCATTGTACATGGGCAGTTTCTCCTGAGGGATTAGTGGGGCAAGCTTCCTCCTGCAGTTGCATCAACTGTGCCATTATGATTTAACCAGAGGCCTTGCCTTCTCCAGCAGGGGGTGGTTCACAGCTCATTTTTCACCTGTTTGGCATTGCCTAAAGTTTGCTCACACATTTAGTCTTAGTCTAGAGTCTAAGCATGAGAGGTACAAAAGGAACTGTTAGCCTTTCCCCATGGTCGTTAACCTCTCTGTGTGAACATGGTAATTCCCTCTCAGTGGGGAGTTCTCCCAACCTGGTGAAAAAATTCTGTGTGGGTCAATGAGCACAGGGGAATTAGGTTTTTAAAAACATCTTCAAAATTCTAGGAGTGGCCTGAGGTTGAGGATAACTAAGAGGCATGGATAATTGATGAGATTTCAGAAATGAGAATTTGAAGGTGAAGTCAGTAAGCATGCTGACTGTGGTACATTATACTCTGATGGAAACTTGAAAGAGATTACGTAGTTCCTCCAGGTTCTCTCTTGGTCTACTTTCACATCCTTTCTCTTGTTTTCTGCCTTAATGAGCGCTCTGCATTTCCATGTCTTCTTTTCTTCATCAAAATCCGAAATCCAAATGTTTTACTATTGTGGTAGAAATTGCTGATGTATAAAACAACAAAGTATTTTACTGAATGCTCTATTATAAAGTTATTTCTATTAACAAATGGAATGCTAGATGTTAAAAAAAATTCCTAAGTACGTTTGAGGAGCACCTTTTTATGATTCAGATTCTTTCCAAGTCTCAGTGATACTATATAAAATACTTCGTGCCAGTGATGGGGATGACAGGTGGAGATATCTCTATGTGTGCTATTGGGGAGGAAGTGGGTAGTTTATGGAGAGTAGAGACAGATGCAGATTGTAGTGGTTGCTTATCAGCATAGAATTACTTAACATAATAACTCTCCATTATTGAAAGTTTGGAACTGAAAAGAGAATAATAAAGGAGTAATAAAAATGTGCTAAAATAAATTCGATGCAAATGAGATGCAAAAAGTGCCCTGGATGTGTTGGAAGAGGATGTCAGATAATTGGAAAGCGTACTTTCTGGCCTACGCATGGCCAATGCCAATCTCTTCAAGAATTCTCTGGAGCCTCTTACTGAAAAACCATTTTAAGCTGAACAGGGACTTTTTCTCTTCCTGTCAGTTAGAGAGCTGTGAAATTCTATTTTGGTGTTTGTTCTATTGGGAAAATGGACAAGTTCTGGAGATGAATCAGAAATAAGCCTTGGCAGGCTCTCCGTACTCACTGTGAGTTCAGCCAAATCACCTTCTTCCAGCAACTGCCTGGCCTGAGGGAAATTGTACAAGTAGCATAGAAAAGGGGACATTGCATAGTAAAATCCAAACTCAGACTGTCCAGACTTTCCCGATCCCTGAACTTTCCTCTGTCCATTTAAAAGATGAGCTCTTAAGCACAAGAGAACATGGGGTGTATGGAACGCAAAATTCTCAGCCTCTCTCCCTTTCCAGATCTCTCATTCCCATCTCCTTTTCAGTGCTACCCCACTGACCTTAAGGAAGATGAGCAGCTAATCCAGTTGGTTATATCCAGGAAGCTGCTAGCAATAGCTGGGGCCCCAGCCATGCAGCCATGTCCTCCTTCCATGACACATAATCCTAAGGAGAGCCCAATACTTTCCTGGGGCATTCCATCTTTCTCTACCTGTGCACATGCATCACTGAGACACATTCATCCATGTATCCCAGTGGAAGTGAATATCTACATTAGATAAAGGGACAATATAACAGTCTTCACTGGTCCCACTGCTCAATCACATAGTGCAGAGCTGTTTTTTCCAAAGGATGGGACGCTGCAGCCCAGGCTCTGATGTTACTATGCTCATCACCAGCCTGCTGCTCCTTAGGCCCCTCGCAGCTCTCCCAAGGGCTGGTGTGGACAGGTGCTGGACAAAGCACAATTTAACATAGTGCTTTTATTCCTCTTGGGGGCTTGGCAAAATGGCAATCTCATTCTTATCACTAAAGACAGAAATGTTGCCAGATTTTCTCTCCTCCAAAGGATTAAGTTACCCTAATCTGAAACCAGGGAAATTGAAGTATGATTGGGTTTTAGATATGATAATATGCTATGCTAATGTTTATCTGGGCAGAGATAATAAGCCAGAATGGTGAAGCAGTGGGAACAGATTTGTGAGGCAAAAAGAAAAAGAAAAAAAAAAAAAAAAAAAAAAGAAAGAAAAAAAAAAGGATTTGCAGCTCAGAGGCTTGCTGTGCTTCTGAGGTTGTTGTAGACCAGGAAAAAGGAAGTCTTGTTTAGGCAGCACATCCAGGCAGAGTCTAGGGTGGTCGTAAAATCATGATCTGTTTGGATGATAAGTGGAGGTTTGGTTTTATCTCAGAGGAGAGAATGTTCTTTTCTGATGACGGAAGGATTGAAGCCTTACTGCAGAGACTAGAAGAAAGAAGAAAAACTTGAAAAGGAGATCTGTTTGATATCTGAGTGTTTTAGAAATTAAAATCCCTTCCCACTGAAGGCAGAGTGCCTTGGGTACTTTAATCTTTTGGGTACAATTTGTTAATGTGCACAGGTGTTACCTGGAGTCACTGAGCAGGGTCCAGGGTTTAGAAGAGTGAATCCAAGAGCATGGTGTTTGGGAGGAATGACTTATGCTTTGGCAAGACTTTTCAGAGTAATTCAAACTGCAGCCACAGAATTTTTAAATATTTTATGGGTTCAAGTTGTGACTGTGTCAGTAGTTATATGATTTTAAGAAAGTTTTATCTTCTCTCTGGGCCTTAGTTTCTTGTAAGTAAATGAGGATCTGGTCATATATTAAGGGCTTATATTTCTAGCTTTCTCTTCTCCTATAACTTACACTGAGGAATTGTCCTGGGCTGTGCTTTGTCATAGGGATCCTACGTCTTTATTAAATACACTACAAGCACTCTGTTTCTATGGTCAACACTATACAATCCATGCCCCTTTCTGAATATTAAGCACCAGGGAACTACTGATCTTACATTAAATAAGGAGGGACCTCTGGTTTGAAGGTGTTTCCATACTTTGGGCCCCTGTGTAAGCAACTGCAACCTAACTTTGCAGTTTGTTAGTAGCTAAACAAACTGAAAACCTAATTTAGGAGTATAATTAGCAGTAAAATCTCAGCCAACCATAAGAAACTCAGCTTCAGCCAATCACAGGCAGTCAACTGATCATTCCATAAGCAAATAAGGCACACTGCCAGCTGTAATCTTTTAAGCTATTTCTGTCTTTTATTTCCATGTAATTTCTATCAATGCTTTCTACCCACATTGCAGGGCAGAATCTCTGAATCTCTTCTGCTGCTGAGTGTGGACCAATGCATGAATTGTTCTTTGATCAAATAAACTTTGTTAACTTTTTTCAATAATTTTTCTTTGACAGCAACTGTTCACTCTTATGCCTTAATCTTGTGATCTTGATTTTTCAAACTACATTTCCCAGAGTCTCTCCTTAGCAAGTTCTCCAATAGATTTGGCCAAAAAGAAGTATTTTTATGAGATTTGGAAGCCAAAAGGAAAAGCAAAGCCTAGAGTTTCGGAGGCTGCTGTGGGCAGGTGTGTGGACCTTGTACCAGCCATGTACAGGGCTGTGCCAGTACTTTCTGAACATCCTCCTGAGGATAAATTTCCTTGGTGACAGCTGAAGTCATCAGCAAAGATTTTCCAGTGATTCTTATACTTTAAGATTCAGTACCAGCCTTCTTGGCCTGTATACTCTTGCCTACTTTTCACCCCACATTTATGGGCTAATGGGACTGTGCTTATAATCACTTGACTAGAGAGAAACAATATTGGGTCCTTTGATTCATGGATGACTCTGCATGATGATATGGGAGCATATTGGAATGCATTGCTGCTGCCTGTCAGAAGGGGCCCAAGAAGACTTAAAAGGAAAAACTTAGCTATAGGCAGAATTTTGAGAGATATCTAGAGCTGCAGAGCTAAAGTAAACAGTGACAAAAAGTGAATGAATGGTCATGAAATTGGTAAGATCCAGATTATAGGCTTGGCGACAGGGAGAGTTCTTGGAAATAAGTATGTGTTTAAACATTTTGGAGTTGGCATAATGTTCAGGTTAATTCTTACCCATATGACTGCTCACCAAAGGTGTCATCTGCAGAGAAGATTCAGCAATCACAGGCACTAGATGATCTAGTCTGAGGCTTGTTTCTGGCTTTTCCCCCAGATACTCCACAACTTGCTAATCAACAACGTAGCCATGTTAACAGGGATGATGTTATTATTCATGAGCTCCACGGAATGGCTCCTTCACCAAGACTGATCTTACTGCTACTGCTGAGTGCCCAGCATGTCAACATGTCAACATAAATGGCAGAGACTGGAGTTGGGTCTCCCGATATGGCCACATCTCTCAGGAGGATCAGCCAGCCACCTGGTGGTGAGTTGATTACATTGGACTCTTTCCATCGTTGAGGGGGCAGCATTTTTTTTTTTTTTTTTTTTTTCTTTTCCTGGAATAGATGCAAACTGTGGATATGGGTCTTCTTTTCTCTGTCAGCGATGCTTCTGCCAGCACCGCCATCTGTGGACTTATTGAATGCATTATTCACTGTCTTGCTATCGCACAAATATTTTTATTCTGATCAAAGAATTTTTATTATATAGCTTAAATGAGAATAAAGAAAAAAGAAATAAAAATGAGAGAATATGTCACACTCATAGCATTCACTGATCTTCCTCTGTCCCTCATTTTATCTAGAAGCAAGATGCAATAAGTACTCAAAATCAGCAAACCATATATGATACATTTTATGGTTCATATTTGAAATGACTCCAGAATGCATATGTCAAAAGTGTGGTTGCCAGTTGATGGGATTTTTGGAAAGTGATGGGGTCATGGGGAGTTTAACTTCATCAAGTGGATTAATTCACTGATGAGGTCAGGGCATGGGGCGCAGTTGGAAGGCTTGGATCATAGGCCATGCATGGGAAGATAATTTCTGGTCCTGACCCCTTATTGTCTGGCAGTTTCCCTTTTCTGCTTCCTGGCTGGCATGGGGTGAATGATTTTCCTCAGCCATTTCCATCAAGCGTCATCCTCAGCCTTGCCCTAGACCTAAATTACTGGAGCGAGCTCATTATGGACTCGAACAGACAGCTCTTCCTTTAAGTTTATTTCCTTAGTATTTTGTCACAGTGATAGAAACTGATTAACATGGTACTATTTATCTGATAGCTAGTGTATTATTGGTCTAGAAAATCAATATTTACTCCCAACCCTATCATTTGCACTCTTCTAGTTTAGAGGTCCAAGTTCCCATATCAGAAACACTTCCATCAGGGGAAGTTGAAGCAATAACCTGGCCACTTACAGGTTCCTAGTACCACTTAGCCAACAGATAGATAAAGAAGGGAATTACTGTATCATTACTTATTGGTTCTGATTATTAAGGGATAATCAGGCTGCTGTTATACAAGGAAGGTAATGGGAAGCTTGTCTGGAGCCTAGCAGGATTATTCTGCATTCAGTGGTAGAAGTGAGTGGAATTCTACAGCAACTAAAAATAAGCACCTCCATGAATAAAGGTTTGAATCAATTTAGCAGATAAATTGTCACAGTTGGCTTAAATGTGGGCTGATTATACAGGGAACGTGGAAAGGGTATTAGTAAGAGGGAGCTCAAAGTCTAACTACAGCTTTTGAGCTTTGTGACTTAGCAAAAGGGAGTCGTATGTTTGTCGTGTATGTTTCTTTTTTGCATATACATATGTATATATGTACGTGTGTGTGTTGGAGCTATTTTGTGTAAATATATTGCATATATCACTTCTTTTTGTCTTCTTACTTTTCCTTATAGTTTTATATAAGATATGCTAGTTGGTATTAACTTTGCAACTCTACCTTTAGTGTAATGGCTATCAAAGAAGGAGTCTAAACTGGGAGAGGAATAAATAATACCAGAAATATCTAGTTTCTGAAGGGACTTTTAGTCTCTACTTTTTTAAGAGTAGACAAATCTATCTATCTGTTGGTCCATCTGATAGACATATATTACATCTATGAGGTTGTTGCTATGAAGTTTTGGTTAGAGGATTAGTATAAAAGAATATTATAGATTTAACTTGAGAAAAATTGTAGTTTGTGCTGAACTACCTATTATAGGTCAACATTAACCTACCCCTTTAAATAATTTAACTGTGTTTCCCAGCACCTTTTACCACCATAACTCCAGGCTGTATTCTGCCAATGCAAAATACTGTCATGAGATTCAATATTGGAAAAGAAGTGAAGCTATTACTCCTTGGTTCCAGCTAAGGGCAAGCACACAGACTGGGCAGTTGCAAACACAGCATTTAGCCAGTATTTTTGGACATCCTCCTAGAAATCACCTGTGTGGTTATTTCCAGTAATGGTAGCTCCTGATTGCAGCTTCCCCATGAGTCATGCACTTTGTTTGACCATCATTCCCTTTGCCCTAATGAAAATTACATCTCTTTAAATTCACTTAGGAAATTTCTTCCTATTTGTATTCCATTGGCTTCCACTTACTTGACAAAACTCCCCTTTTACTAAATTGGAGTCCCCTCTTCTCCATGGAAAAAATATTCTGAAACCAAGGTACAGATAGGGCCAATTACTGGTATCTCCTGAAGGTTCTGCTAAGTGAGACAATCCAATATTAGAGAGTTAAAATTAATCTCTTTGAAGTATCTAATATTAGAAATAGTTGTCCTTATTGGAGTAAGGGTCAATGCTCTATTGGAGGTTATGGTTTAATACTAGGATCTTCAAACTCCTAAGTGCATCAACCTCTATATTCAGAATAAATAAAATGTTCAGTTATATTCATTTCCTTGATGTTTCTTTTCTCTCCCTCTCAATTTACACAATCCCATAGAATGTAATTTTTTCTACTGGTTAGTAGCATACAAATTTATTTTTAAATATTAATACATTATTGAAATTTTCTCATTAATTATTTTCTCAGTGAACGTAGAAGTGTGCCATTTCTGAAATGCAGATCTTTACAATCTTTCGACTTTAGGCAGATTTTCTCATTATAAAATATCTGAGATACCTTGCTTTCTAGTACAAAATATCCCTGTGATTTCCTCTCACCCTTGGAGATGCTGTGTGATCCTAAAGATGACAGGCTGAGACTGTGTTGGATTTTTTGCTTCTTTGTGACAAAGAATTTTTGGAAGAGTCATTTTTTTGTCTTGGGTTCAGTGACCTCATCTGTATAATGATATTGAAAATAGTTGTTAGAGGGGCTGGGGATTTAGGTCAGCGGCATAAGCGCCTGCCTTGCAAGCAGGCAGTCATGAGTTCGATCCCTGGTACCAAAAAAAAAAAAAAATAGTTGTTAGAAGTAGCAAGACAGAGTAAAGTATTTTTTTAAACAAAATCACTATAAGTATTATAAGTGTAAGTTTCGCTGCACGGTTAGCTAGTCCTCTAAAAGTTCATGGCTATTTGTATATACACAATCAGCATTATGTAAATCTTCTGTCAGAATCTTAAACTTATCCACCTCCATAAATTAGGAGCTGTAGCTTAGGAAAATTACTTATCCCTTAATGATTTTTTATAATCACCTTTTTTGTCTTGTTTTGAGACAAGGTCTTGCTATGCAGTTCAAGCTGACACTGAATTCACTGTGTAGCCTAGGCTGGTCTCAAACTTGCAGTGATCCTTCTGTCTCAGCCTCCTGAATGCTGGGATTACAGGTGGGTGCCATCATGCCTGGCATATAAACACTTTTTATATCTTCCCTTTTTATAGCTGAGTAGTGTTCCATTGTATAAAAATACCATAACATTTTTATCCATTCCTTGGTTGATGGGCATTTGGGTTGTTTCCAAGAGTTATCTATAGCAAATTGTGCTGCTATAAACATGGCTGCGCATATATTGATGTGGCATGATGTTTTTTACTCTGGGAAAATGCTCAGAAGGAGAATAGCTTGGTCAAATGGGAGCTGTACTCCAGTTTTTTGAGAAATCTCCACACTGATTTCCACAGTCGTTGCACCAGTCTGCACTCCCACCACACAGCTTCTCCTGCATTTCTTATCGGTTGATTTGTTCCCAAAAGCTATTCTTTCTGGAATAATTTGCATCTCTTATCTTAATTTGTATCTCTAAATGATTTTGAACATTTTTTCCATGTATTTATTTTCTATTTGTGTATCTTCATTTGAGAAACATGCATTCACCTCAGATGCCCATTTTTGGATTAGGTCTTTGAATTTGGGGAGTTCTAATTTTTAAAAATCCTTCATATGTTCTACATATGAGTTCTTTGTTTGAGGGAAAGTTGGCTAAATTTTTTTCCCACACTGTGGGTTGTCTTTTCTCTCTGTCGGTGATTTCTTTTGATATGCAAAACATTTTAATAAGATGAGATCCCAGTTGTTGATTCTTTGAAGTAATTCCCATGCAGTTTGGGTTTTGCTTATGAAGTCTATGCCTACACCCGTGTCTTCAAGATTTCTACCTACTTTTTCTTCCAGTAAGTTAGTATTTATGTTTTAGTACTTATATCCTCGATCTATTCTGACTTCAGTTTAGTGTATGGTGATAGACATGGGTTTAATTGTAGTCTTTGGTATGTAGAAGCACCATTTATTAAAGAGGCTTTCTGCCAATGAACCATTTGTCAAAAATAAGGTGGATGAGTGTGTTTATAGCTGGGTTTCCATCTTCTAATTCATTCTGCTGATCCTCAGTCTGTTTTATTGCCATACCATGCTGATTTTATCACAGTAACTTTGTAGTACAATTTCAAGTCAGGAATTATGTTGTCTCCTTCCTTGTCTTTGTTGTCCAGAATTGCTTTTGCTATTGTACATCTCTTCCATTTCCAAATGAGGTTTAGGAATATTTTCTCTAGATCTTTGAGGTATGCTAATGGTATTTTGATTGAGATTGCATTAAATCTCTATGGTAATTTTGGGAGTATGGCTATTCCAAAATACTCGTTCTTCCTATCCAAGAGCAAGGGATATCTTTCCATTTTCTGATATTCTCTTTAATTTCCTTTTTTAGAGTGCTGTAATTTTCAATGTATAGATCTTTTACTTCCTGTGTTAGATTGATTCCTAAGTATTTTATTTTTTTTAGATGTTATTGTGAAGGGTGCGTTTTCCCTAATTTCTCTCTCACTGAGTTTGTTGTTTGTGTACAGAAAGACTATTAAATTTTAAGTATTGACCTTGTATCTAGATATGCTACTACTGAATTTGGTTATATAATCTATAAGTCTTTTCCTGGAGCTTTTGGTATCTTCTATGTAGTGTATCATCATCTGTGAACAATGATAATTTAACTTCTTCATCTCCTATCTTTATTCCTTTTATTTCTTTTTCTTATCTAATTGTTCTGGCTAATATTTCCAGAACTATGCCAAAAAGCAGAGCTGAGAGTGAACATCCTTATGTTTTTCCTGAATTCAGAGTGAAAGGTTTCAAGTTTTGTCCATTTAGTGTGATATTGACTGTTCACTTTTCGTAGATAACTTTTATCAGATTGAAGTAAAGATCAACTTTTCCAATTTTCTGTATCGGTTTTTATCATGAATCAGTGTTACACTTTGTCAGAATCTTTTTTCTGCATCTATTGAGATGATGCGATCTTTATCTTCGTTCTGTTTTTTTTTTTGGAGGGGGTACACTGGGGATCAAACTCATGATCTCACACTTGCCAGGCAGGTGCTTATGCCACTGAGCTAAATCTCCAGTTCCTTTTCTTTGGTTCTGTTGGTATGGTGTGTTATACTTATTGATTTGTGTGTTGAACCATCACTGCATTCCTGGGATGAATCCTACTTGTCATGGTGTGTACTCTTCTTGATGGTTTGCTGCATTCTATTTGCTTCCATCTTATTGAGAATTTTTGCTGCTATGTTGATTAGAAAGATTTGCCTATGTTTCTCTTTTTTGGTTGGGCTTTTCTTTGCTTTTGGTGTCAGGGTATTACTTGTTTCCAGGAATGATTTAGGGATATTGCTTTCCTTTCAATTTCATTAAAGAGTTTGAGGAGTATTGGCATTAAATCTTTACATTTCTTATGGAATTCGTCTATGAATCCATTAGGACCTGGGCTTTTATTTGTTGGTAAGTTTTTAATTACATTTTCAATCTCATTAACTGGTACTGGGTTATTTAGAATTTTTATATCTTCATGATTCAGGTTTGATAATTCATATATATCTAGAATCTGTTAATTTCTTCTGGATTTTCCATCTTATGGGAGTAAAGATTTATCATCTTCTGAATTCCCACGGGATCTGTTGTGACTTGGACCCTTTCATTCCTCAATGCATGAATTTAAATCTTTTCTTTTTTTGATAAGTTTGGTGAAAGTTTTATCAATTTTTTATTCCTTAAAAAAACAATTTTTTGATTAATTCTTGATATTGTTTCCTTAGTCTCCATTGCATTAATTTCTGCTCTAATCTTTATAATTTCCTCTCTTGTATGGGCTTTGGGTTTATTTTGCCCTTCTTTTTTGGGAGCTTGAGATGCAACATTATTTGTGCTCGTTCTGTTTTCCTGATGTGAGACTTCATTGCTGTAAATTTCCCTCTTAGGACTGCTTTCACTGTGTCCCGTAAGTTCTGGTATATTGTGTCTGCATTCTCACTTAGCTGTACATATTGTTTCATTTCTTCCTTCATTTCATCTCTGACCTATTGGTTGTTTAGGAGGGTGTTAATTTCCAGGTAGATAGATAATTTTATTCCTATTTTATAGATACAAGGTGGAGAAGTCAGCTTTTCTGGCATGAGACTAGAGTTCTTTCTGTTTTAATCTTTTAATCACTTTTTAAAAAATTTATTTCTTTTTTATTTTTTGGCACCAGGGATCAACTCAGGATTGCGCACTTGCAAAGCAGGCCCTTATGCCACTGAGCTAAATCCCCGGCCCTTAATCACTTTTCTTATCTCTGGGACAAATATGCCACACCTACGATTTAACAGAGGTGAAGTTTATTTTGGCAGATGATTACAGCTCCAAGACAGAAACAGCATGGTGTAAGGGCCTGGGTGGAGAAAAAGCTGCATATTCTATGACAGTCAGAAAGCAGAGAAGAGGAAAGCCCAAGAGGAGATGCACCAGTGACCCACCTCTTGCTATCAGTCCTCACTGCTGACAGCACATAAAACTCTGCACTCATCCATGGATTAATTCCCAGATGAACCCAGCAACCGCATGGTCCAATTACCTCTCCAAAGTCCCACCTCTGACCACATGAGGCCATTGGGGATATGCTAGATCTAAACTGTTACACTGTTGTACCACAATTGAACAGAATTAACCTGATATTTTCCTCAGTGTTTATATACTGATTATAAATCTTGGTTACTGCACTGCCCTGTGTATCCTCCCAGGCAAGTCTTTTCAGAATTATTTCAGTCACTGAATATGTTTGAACGTAATTAAAGCCTATTTTTAAAATGTATCCCATAATTGGGCTGGGCCATCTCCAAAATTATTTTAAATTAGTGAGGTCGCTATTAACACAACCAGCTATATTAATAAATGCATGAACATTTTCTATATATCTGTTACATCCAATGGGCTCTAAGCTAAAATCAGATTTAATATTTTATTTATGGGACAGGATTTCAGCTCCTAACTACTCATTTGCCAAGTTCGTGTTCCAAAATAAAGAGAATTTGTGTTACTGTAGTAGTGAGTTGTCAAAAAAGTGGAAAGCACCAATAATGAAATAATGTGATGTCACATGTAAACTAGGAGTCCTTCTGCATTGTTTTAGCTGCTATTGTTTATTTATATTTCCTGTATCCTCATTTAGTTCACAGCAATGATGGATTACTTTACTAAATTTATGGCTGCAGAATCTGTTTCTCAGAAAATTTAGGACACTTGGTCAAGGTCAAGGAGTATATGTTGGAGTCAGTCTGATTATTTTTTCCCTTTGAAGCTCAAGTTTTCTCCATCTCCTGATCACTGTTCTAACATATGCAGTGTACACCATATAGGAAATAAATATTCTAGCAGCCATGCCAAGAATGTGAAAAGGTTCCCTGCGATACAGAATTGTTCCAGTTTGATATCTGGTTATCCCCATCCTGGACACCTCTTTATTTGAGGAATTTCTGGGCTTTGATACCTTAGAAGAGTGTTGGGGCTGTCTGACATACTGTGAACTACTTGGGGCAATAACAGGGCTATGAAGACTGATTTCACAGATAGCTAGCAGCCAGGACTGAGCTGAGCACACAGTGACGGAGTCTAGGGACCACACTCCCTGTCACTGGGCCATGTCACTTACTCAGTGCACCACTTTGTAGTCTTATGGCCTAAGAAGAGAGGTGGTTGGGAATGGGAGATGTTTCTTTCTCCTCACCTAATTTTCTAAGAGACTCAGAAGGTTTCTGAGGGCCCAATTTGATGGTCCAGTCTTCTTTTGGCTCATGCAATGTGTTAGCAACTGTGAGTGGGCAGTTGTGGTATCTAGATCTGTGTCCATGCCTATGGTTACTGGAGGGATCGCTCTCTAAGCAGGAGGGGAAATGGGTTCTGAGAAGGAAGAATAGGCATTCACGATGATAACTGACAAAAAAGAAAGCCTTGTGAAAGCTGATCAGCTACTAAAGAGAGTGTGGTTAATGAGAAGCATCCATCAAGGCCACCTCTGCAGTCATCATGTTACACACACACACACACACACACACACACACACTGTGCCAATTTCTATTCAGGGGAACACTTTGCATTCTGTGTGTGTGTGTGTGTGTGTGTGTGTGTGTGTGTGTATGTTCTGGGGATCCTCATTCTAAACAAACACCCTAACCACTGACCTATACGCTAACTACTGACCTACACCATCACCTCTGCCCTACACCCTGCATCCTGAAACACTGAGACCAGGACTTCACTGTCACTGCATCAGTGCTTCTCTGGCTTTAGCTCTACCCTTTCTACTGCTTTGTACTTTTTTCCTAAAGTCTTGAAAATGTTCTTAAATTATGTAAAAAAATATAATTAAAATAAATCTGTTTATCTCTAAAGCTTGTTGGTGCATTATGGATTCGGAGAATAGTTTTTTGATTTATTTCTTGTGTTTGGGCTTCTTCTGCCATGCTGGTGGAATTTGAATCTAATCTTTGTGATCAATTATAATTAATTAGGCTGTATTTTTCTACAGTACTGGTGACTACAGAACGTTTATGGTGATCTGTGTGATTCCCTCATTCTAAGCTGTATGTAGAGATCTGTTTGCTAGATTGCTGTTAATTAATCATTTAGCTTGTCAAAACAACCCAATGGGCTTAAAAATACATTTTGATAGTGCTGCTGCTGACTGCTACTTGTGAATCTCTGCTGGCTCCAAGAAAAAACTGAGGAGAAAGATAAAATTTCCTTACAAAGATGCTGATGTTGGTGTGTAATTCCGCGCCACCTGCTGAGAATGTTTGTGGCTCTGAGATTATACTTTTATTTACAGGATGTATACGCACATGAGTATAAATGGCAGTTAGTGAGGACAAATATACCAGCTGTAATGTATTTAGGATGAACATAAATTGGCAAGTTGCAAAATACTGTGTTTCAAAGCTCTGGATAATACCTGCAAATAACACAAAGAGTTCATTTTAATCAGTAGTGTTAGTCCTGTGACAGTCAAACTGTGGCACTAAAAAAGAAACCACCACACTTCATTTTATGTATTTCTTCTAGTCATACTCTGCCTTGGGATGGAAGGTCCACATAATAGCCACATACTGGCAGCAGTGAGGAGAGGTGAGAAAGCATTGCTGGCCTTGCACGTGTCTCCATTTGGGTTACTGGTTAAGAGAGTGATGCCCCTACGTATATTGCTTCACAACTCTACAAAGGAAGGAAGGCATCTTCTGAGTGCCAAGGCCAGGAAAGGGACCTTACGTCTCTACCTCTCTGAAACAGGTGTCTGCTGATCTCATATGAGGTATTCATAGGGTATTTCCCAAGAGTATGAGTCTGTGGGTGTGCAGGGCCAGGCAGTTGAGAGGATCTGAAGCTGGTGACAGACCAGATTTTATTTATCTTTGGGGACACAAAATATGGAGGATAGGAGAGGACAATGGAATTGACAAACCTGTTTTCGACTCAAATTGAACAATCATCTTTTTTTCTTTCAGTACTAGGGATACACTCAGTCTTGTGCACTCTGCCATTGAGGTACATCCCTAGGCGTTTAAATTTTATTTTTTAAAATTTTCAAATAGCTTGCCTAAAATACTCTCAAATTTCAAATAGCTTGCCTAGTTTCCCAGGCTGGCTTTGAACCTGTGATTTTCCAACCTCCGTCTCCCAGTTAGCCAAATTACAGGCATTCACCACTGAACCAAGTGATTGATCCAACCTGAGTGCAGAATAAATTCTAAAAGGATTTCAGGGTATGATCAACGCATAGTTGTTAGATTTGAAGAATCTACTATGCTTCCCACTCCAATTCTGAATCCTCTGATTTGTTCAATGACTCCATGCCACTTCAGGATAAAAGTTATTTTAGTTTTTGCCTATTTGTAATATGAACTTGACTGTTCTAATCATCAGTGGAGCTGGCGCCCTCACTGTCACTGAGGGTGGCTGTAGTACCCTTTGGGGGAGCTCTAGTCCTTATGTTGAGCATTGCTTGCTGGCTCCAGTGCAGAACTCTTGGCTGACTGGCACAGATCCTTCCTTCTGCTGGCACAGACTCTCCAGGTGCTACCACTGGCCTTTGGGCCATCCCAGCGCAGATACATGAAACAGACTTTCATGAGACATTGTCATGGGTTTTAAGTCTACAGCTGGACTCATGCAGGACCTTGCTGTGGGATCTGGGCCCTCAGCTGGATTTTATTGGGGTCTTTTGTGTGTGGACAGATTTCCTGCACTTTTTTATATGCAACTCTTTTTACTCAGGTGACTATTATAAAAGAATACTATACATTATGTGTCGTGTGTTAAATTGTTTTTCTTGTAACATCTGACTATAACAGAGCAGTAGTTAGTATCTGGACTCCCAGGCCAAGTCACTTGGTATAAATCAAATGATCATAGCTTTGAAACTTGTTCATCAAATAACTTCCAGCAGAAGAGCTAGTCCTCTGTACCTATTTCTTGCTACTTTAATTTTTCATAATAACTGCTATTTGGTCATGTTTGCTGAAAGCATAAATAATGGACGTAGGAAGCTGAGGCAAATTTTTGGTATGTGGTTAACACGATGTGTGACACCCAGGAGAGCAATGTATTAGAGAGATGCAGAGGGGACACCAGTGGCCAGACTACCTGGATTCAAATCACAGCTCGCCACCTCCCTACCATGTCACTTCGCCTCCTCGCTCTTCCTCATCTGTGACATCTGAACACAGAGATAATGGCCCTAGCTACGTCTGAGTTTTGTGAAGATTAGGTGCATATATAATATATATATGTGCATATAGCTGCCAAAAGCCCAGTAATTGTATGGATGTTATTGTTATTGTGATGATTATTAAGTAAGAAAGGGAAGAATTTGCTCCCTACATTGCATGGGAGGTGACATGATGGTGGTGAATGCATTAATGCTGGAGATAGCTGTTTTTTTTTTTTTTTAACTTTAAAGAGGGGATAAAACCAAAGAGATAAAGCAGAATAAAACCAATCCAAATAAACCACTATAAGTGATATAGGACTTCAAAACCTTAGGAAATCAGCAATAGTTACCATAATGCCTTCTGTTGTCTTCAAAAAAGCTACAGATACTTTTGACATAGTAAAAATGGAACAGAACAGAGAAATAGAAACAATAAGCACAAAACAATGAATTCAATAAAGGACTTCACAAGCTAATCGTAAATCTAAAATGATTACCATGATATGTCCTGCTATCTTTTAAATAGCTGCTCATGCCATCAGATTTAACATAATCAAACAAGACAAAAGGGAATAAAACCCAACCCAAGAACACAATGAAAATAACATGGTTTCTAGGTGGGGTTCACTGCCTTATGGGGCCTGGTTCTCTCCCTCTGCAGTCTGCGAATGGCACTGACTCATGGAGAGAGGCATGGGTCTGGCTGTCCCCACTCTGGCAGTGGCCTGCACATGGTGCTGATTTCCAGGCAGGGGTCACTTTCTGGTGAGGCCTAGTTCTGTCCCTCCACAGTCCGTGAGATAACTGTTCTTTACCTTATTCTTCTTATCTGTAAAATTTCTACAGGAATACAGTCCAAATCACAGGGCTAGTAAGGTTTTTTTTTTTTTCTTTTTCGTTTTTATCCGAACCAGGAATTGAGCTCACGACCACCTGCTTGCAAGGCAGGCGCTTATGCCGCTGAGCTAACTCCCCAGCCCCTAGGGCTAGTGAGGTTTAAAGGAGACAAAGTGTGGAGCCCGACTTGTACCTAGCTGGAAATGAATGCTAGCTAATTTATATTGCTTTTAAGGTTATCTGGGATGCAGATCCTTGGCACTTGTACCCTCAAGACAGTCCTCAGAGTCTGCAGACAGCTCTAGCGTGTGCCACGCCGAGCGGTCCTCCCACATTGCCAGTCCAGCGGGTGGCACACTCTTCATTTCTCTGCACAAGACTCTTTGCAGGCCTTCTCCCCCGTCCACACTGTTCTTTGCATATGGTTTTCCGAAATTATGTGGTTTTTTTAATTGAAAAAATATCTCAATTGGTCAAAACAATGTAGGCACACCAGAAGGCACAAAGATTGCTAAACAGTCTCAAAATAACAGTGGCAATGTAGGACTTTACATGTGTCAAGTACTTTTTGGAGATATTCTTTTTAAATAACTTCATGGAGATATAATTTGCATTATATAAAACTCACACTTTTAAGGTGCACGATGAAGCAAATTTTCATATATGTACAGAATTTCTGAAGTAGACCCATATATACATTTTAAGATGTATATCTTCAAATCTACTCTATGCTCATTGACAGTTACTTTGCATTTTTGAGATCCTCAAGTCCCTGATGACAACAACAGCCATTAATATATTTTCTGTTCATATGAATTTGTCTATTTTTGAACATTTTGAACATAAGTAGGATCATATAATGTGTGACCTTCTGGGTCTGGCCTCTTTCACTTAGCATGATGTTTTCAAGGTTAATCACGTATTATAAGTCAGAGCTTCCTTTCATCTAATTGCTGAGTAATATTCATTATATGCTAATTTGGTAAACCTCAATTTGTTTGCATTGATCAGTCTTTCCTCTTTTTTCTCTTTCATTTAATTAATTGATTAATTAATTATTTATTTAGAGGCAAGATCTTGCTATGTATTTCAGACTGGCCTTGCGTAGCACAGGCTGGTCTCAAACTCACAGTGATCCTATTGACTCAGCCTGCTGAGTGCTGAGATTAAGGGGTACACTATAATGCTGGCTTATTTTCATGTTTCTAAGTTTATACTTAGAAGTAGACTTGCTGAGTAATACTGCATTCCTCATATATAAGCTTTTGAGGAACTCTCAGTGTGTAGTCTTTTACCCACATCATCTGTCTTGACGCTGCCTGGTCTGATGAGAGAGTTACAGATGGTCTCATTTTATACACAGGAAAGCTAAGGCACGATGATCCCATTTAAGTAACTTGCCAACACTCACAGAGCAAGTGAGTGTTAGAGCTAGATCCCAAAATTTAAAACATTACTATGTACCTTTTCTGTCTCCAAAGAGCCTTCCAGGATTCTGAAAACTTGTTCATTATGTCAATTGTAAAGAAAATTTGAGGATAGGGCTTTTCAAGGATGAAGGGTATTGGCAGGGAACAGAATACACAATAGCACAGTCATGGTCCTGGTAAACTGAGTCTGAAAGAAGGGGTTGTAGAAACCAACTTGTTGTGGTATCTATATGGAAGAAAAATGACACACACACACATATACGATAGTTCAGTGTCAGCTTTGGTTGAGAGATTTAGAATCTGGGTTCGAACGTGTTGGCGTTGGTGTTAAGTATGTTGGAAATATCTTCTGCCATTTTAGTTTTGTCTTTTAGCTTTCCTTCTAGTGTCCTTCAGTGGAAAACTTTTTAACATATTGTAATGAAATTTATAAATCTTAACTTAGGGGCACAGACTCCAGAGCTAGATTGTCAGCATTCAAATCCCAGGTCCCCTGCTTGCTAGCTGTTTGACTTTGGTCAATTTCCTGTGTCCCAAGGATTTGGTTTCTTCATCTATGAAATATGAATAAAAATAGTGTTTACTGAATGGGTCAAGGAGGAGTACATGAGATAATGCATATAAAATGGTGAGAATGGTACCTAGCATAACAGAAGTAACATATGAGGGAAATATTTTATTATTCTCTTCATCATGGATTATATTTTAGTGTCTAATCTAATAAAACATCCACTACCCCAGAATCTGCTATTTTGTCCTCAAAATGGTATCTTTTTCTCAATCTTAGAGTTTATTTATTCTTTTATTTTTCTGCTTGTGTTTTCAGTTTTCTCTTATTTAAGCATTTAATAAATGTAAGTAACTTATATTCTATCTTTAAACTCTATCTCAAGCCTGTGCTGGTATGTTTGTAGCCAGAATCTTGCTGCTTTGTGTTGGTCTTCTGTCAAGGAGCCTTTAAAAACTTTTGTATGTTTTACACTTTGAGCTTGTAATCCTTTCTTAGAACGTTCTCCTTAAGGTATATTTTTAGGTTTTGATTGAAAGCACATTCCTTGCATTCTCCCCCCCACCAAGGACCTCTGTGTCTATGGGCCTGGGTTACAATCCTCTATGCGAGCTTTTCCAGGTCACATGTGCTGTGCTTTGGATGTGATTTTTCCTGCAAAGTTTCATGTGCTGGAGTTTTGGTTTTCAAGGGGGCAGAATTGAGAGGGGTTGGGCAGCTAAAGCTGGGACCTGGTGAAAGGTGATTAAATCATGGGAGTTCAGATCTCAAAATGTTCTATTGCCATTTGTAGGCAGGGGTCAGACCTCCTAGGATGAGACTGGTTTTCACTGACTTAACGTGACTATCTTGGATCCTTGTCTTTCTTACTTTCTTGCCATTGTGACCCTTTCTACATGTCACTGGCTCCCTTTCTATTTTTCTGCTATTTTAACAGAGCCTACGAACTCTTGTCAGGATGCCAGACGCATGCTGTTTGGATCTCCAAGTTGGCAGAATTGTGAAGCAAATAAACATCTTTTTTTTTTTTTTTTTTTTTTTTTTTACCCGCAATGTAGTATTGTTATAATAAAACTAAATGGTTTAAACCAACATGAATATGAATGAAAAATCCATTATGGTTGACTTGTTAAAAATGACCAGGTAATATTTTTTCACCTCTTCCCAGTACCAAAATTGAGAGTGGTGGTAATACTTGTGACGGCCCTCCCTGTGGCAGGGCTGATTTCCTCCTTGTCCTGTGTCTGGAGGGAAATCCCTGGAAGCTGCGAGATTCGTCCTGTTTCTACACCCAGAACTCGTGTAACCGATGAAGTAGGAGTATAAGGTATTCAGAGTCCAAGGGGAACTCTTAGTTTAAAATCTTGCTTAGGTGCTCACTTATTTTCTAGGATTTTTCATTTCACTGCAGTTACCCATGTCAGTTCAGGCTTGAGTTTAAAAATACATTTGTGTACGTTATTATCAGTGCTTTAGTTGCTTCTATGCAGAGTATCACTCAAGTTATGTAGTTTGCAGTGAAGCCAGGAATGGATGCCTTTCCTCCTTTCTGCTCTGTTTGTACCTCTTTGCCCTCCACCTCCCACTTCTCCTTCCTCTTCTTCCCTTCTTGTATCCTTCCTTCACTCCCTCCCTCCTTTGTCTTCTTAGCCTGCAAAGTCAGTCTTATCCTAGAAAGAGGAGGCATCAAGAATAAAAGCCTTCTGTATAGGTGATGGGCTTTAGTTATCCTCACGGCAATGTTTGGCAGGTTTTTTAGTTATCAAATTATGTGTAAATAATACTCTAACTCCTCTTAGCAAAGTATAGTGCTTGATTCATTATTATATCTACAGTGAACGGGAGAATTATCATAAGTTACTATACACAAACTTTCCTTCTGGGTGTTTATAAAATAAATCCTATTTGCAAGAATATGAACTGTGTAAGTGAGCCCTGTTTCCATCTTTAAGTCTTTTTATTGTATTCAATTTCACTCCTGTAGGCCAAGCTTTCATCTATCTGAACTTTGGGCATGTCTAAGTTTTTAGGCAGTTCTGAAGCCTCTTTTCTTAGGGTTATAATAAACCTGCTATTTAAAAAGTCTTAGCCGATTTAATTTGAAATCTCTAAATTGACTCCTATCTGGGGAGCTTTTTTCTCTCCTCTGAGAATCAGAGATGATCATCATGGTTAGTGTAGTCTGAACTGCAGATGAATTGTAATTTTTGTAGCCTCGTGTTATATGTTTCTTATAGAAAGACTCTAGTGGTACAGTTAAGATTTTTATCATCCAGAAAGAATGGACGGAGGCAATTGTCAGAGACCATTCAGATAAATTTAGCCTAGAGGTAGCCCATGACGTTCATGTCATTCAGTCTCCAAGTACTTATGGAACATACACTGTATGGCAGAGATTGAGGCTCTGTAATTAGAACTGGAAGTGTAATTATGAATAATACACTATTCCTGACTTCAAAGAGTTACTGCTATAATAGCAGTGGCATGTAGGGCTCCCTAATGCTCCGTGTTCTAAGACAGATCCTATCTCATTTCCCCCACCCATCTCCACCAAGCTTTGGAGGCGTGGCTGACTTAACGAATATACAGTATTTATAAGATTGTGATCTCCAATAGTGGAGCTCTGGTCTAACAGTAGTTTTTGCATTTTAAAATTCAAGGCCTGTAATTACATTGTGATGTTTATTCAATATCTCTCTTAAACATTAAGAACATTTCTCGTCAACCTCTATGAGGATATTTTGTTCCATCTTATTCTCCAATTCCCTGAACTAGGAGACTCCATCTCTTTTCTAAGCTCTATATGTACCCCATCCCTATTATGCTCCTTGTTTATTCAGGCTTTTCTCTATTTTGTGGTACACAACTGTCCTGGAAATTATAATTATTTTCCTAATTGCTTTTTCTGTGAAAATCCTGCTAAGCAGCTTTGATTCTTTTCAGAAAGTGATGTGAAAAAGCTAAGCAGTGAAGGCAAAAGTTGTGAATACTAACAAGTTGATTTCTATCTCATCACATCTTCTTATATGAAATGGGCCCATTCTTTAAGCATATGATTTTTTGGGATTGGGTACTAGTATATTATGGCCCATAATTGGGAATATGGGTGTTCTGCCAGTTTAAGAAGCCAGTGAACAAGTTGTTGCATCCTGAGAATAGAATCATCCTGGTGGCCAGAAAGGTACAGGGAAGGAAATTTGCAGTGTTGGGAGAGAAGGAATAGCATGACTTGAGAGAAGGGCTTGGATAATTAAGACAAGACTAGAGGGACATGCTTTACAAATATTAGGCAGGAAGAGCCCAGGAAAAGACAAGATGAAGAAATTGTGGAAATCACAGGGTTATAAACTCTGAGTTTCTTTTTATTTCCAGAGTGCAGCTAGCATTTTCTTAAGCATGGCTTATGTCATCTAAAATGGATCTCAGTTCTGCCCCTGTTGGTCTGAATCATGGAGCATAAAGCTGATAAATTTCATCATTCTGTTCACGCAGTGGAGATCTGATGGAATGGGCTTCAAATAACTTTGAGTTTTGCCGTATAAAATGTCCTCTGAACACAGTCATAAATAGCTCATGATTTTGGTATTGGTGGGCTATAAAAGTAAAGCCATCTTCTTCCAATTGCAAAATTCTATGCTTTAATACTTTCTTCAGTCTAACACTATATGAGGTTCCTTCAGAGGCACTAAGTTCCTTCAGAATGTCAGGAGTCATTCCCTGGTGAGGGGTAGGCATTTCTTCAGAGTTCTTAAGTAGGAGTTCTTCTAAGTTGTAGTCACTGATGACATTGTTTGGACTCTGGAGGATTCACTTGAGCTTTTGACAATTAACTAATGTAATTTTAAAGTATGTAAGTTTGCAGACATAAAAAACAGCAATAAAAGGCTCACTACAAACTTCAGTAAATATAATGGATAGAAACTATTTGAATACAAAAGTCCAAAATACGAAGAAACAGAAGAGAAAGACAAAAGATAGATAAGAAACAGGGAGCTAGACCATTTCCAAAAGGGAACCAGGTCAAGAGATGAAGGGAAGGGCTTGACAAGAGGGGAGAAAAGGGTATGACAGAAGAGTTAACATGTGTAGTATGCATGTATGAACACCCCATGATGAGTGTGACCACCATGTACTATAAACATACTAATAAAAATAAAAATGTAAAACAAAAAGTATAAACATATGTATAAAATATAAAATTGTTAAAATACATAAAACACTAAGAAAACAAAAAGTATAATATAATATTATAAACTATAATAAAATAAAATGATTTAAACATATAAATGAGCCAAAAATTCATGAGAGGGAAATTAGAAATACCTGTTAAAAATTTGAGAGGAGTGAGAAAGATAGTGTACTGCTTGTCTGATATACAAGAGGCCCTGGATTCAAGTTTTAGTAATACACACACACACACACACACACACACACACACACACGAAGAAATAAAGTTCACAATAGCTATTTGACAAAATTATGCAATACTGAATTGCAACTGTGAAGTTAAGACAGTATGACAAAATGCTAGGGAGTACAGTAACCTGAAAGTAGCTCATAATATATATAAATTTAATAATTATACAGGCTTTCAGAAAGCAGTTCGGAGATATTTTTCTCAAACTTGGAAATAAATACGCCAGTGACTAGAAAGACCAACAGATACACACAGAGAAAAGCCTCCACAGATGCCCACTTTCACCAGCTAAATGACTAAAAACAGGTCAGCCTAGCAAGACAAAAAATTTGGACAAACACCACAGTAAGAACTATAGCCTCACCCTCCTTGTACCAGCAACGAACTACACAAACGAGAAATATGTATTTCTGCTCTTCCACGGAGGCCTCCTTGCCCGGAGGAGGGAGGGAGGGAGTAGGCTGGTAACCAACACCTCTCTCTCTCTCTTTGGGAGTCAAGAATTCCATCTCACTTTGTATTACCACAGTATTCCTCCTGCTGCAGACCAGGATGCTGCAATAGGAGATGCAGTGGAGAGTTTGGACTGTCATTGCCTTCCAACGGAACAGTACTGCCCCCTGTGATGCCAGAGGAGGCACTTGGGGAGCTGTAGCAAGGTAATTTTACCTCTCCCAGGCAGGGCCCTGTCAGCAAGCTTGTGGATGACCAGACACAAGTTTTAAACAATATCCACAATGTCAGGTTTCAATAGAAAAATCACTTATACTTAAAATGAAAGAAATCTGAATTTAACAAAAAAAATAATGAACAGACACCACTGCTGAGATGACAGTGATGTTAGAATTATCTTATATGCCATTATAAAAAAATACTTGTACTAGTGAACACATTAACACAAACAGAATAATCTCAACAAGGACGTATAAAACATTAATAAGTAAACGGAGGCTTAGAACTGAAAAGCACTTAAATAAAAATCACAATACATGGTTAAATAAAAATATCAATGCATGGTTTCAACAGAAGTGTGAATTAAGGAAAAGATCAGTATACTGGAATACAAAATAGAAGAAACTACCAATCTAACACACAAATGTGGTAAAGACTCCCAATGGTTGTCCAGCTCAAAAGAGAGGGGCCGACCTGCTGCCCCTGCTTGTACTTCAGGGGCCAGCAGCAGATTGAGAAGGGCAGCATTCCCTAGGCAGCATGCTTCAGAGTAATTGTAGCCAATACAGGAAGTGCTGGGGACCCTTACTATCCACTTGTCTGGAAGAAATCAAAAACATGACAACAGAAAGGAACCAAAGGAACTCTCCAGCCTCCAACCCTCCAGGAGAGGTAAACACAGAAGAGATCAGGGATTACACACTTGCAGTTTTGGAAAAAGCAGCATTTGACATAAATAATTATCTTCATGACATTATAAAAGAACTCAAAATGGAAGTACTAATGCATGTAAAAGAAGATATAAGAAAACTAATAAAAGAAATGCTAAATACCTCTCAAGAAGACACAGATGGAAGAATGGAGAAGCATAGAAAAAGGAGAGAAACCTTCAATGAAGAATATTTAAAAAATCTAGGATACATGAATTAGATTCAAAGAGACTACCAGGAAATTAAAAACTCATGGCAAAACTGCTTGAAAGAAATTAAAGATAGAATATAAAATCTTGAAGACAGGTTTGCAATGTGTGATTGTGAAAGGAAAGATCTCTTAAAATAACAAGCAACCAGGGAGTAACAGTACAAAGGCTAGAAGACGACAAGAGGATCTATAACTTAAGAGTAAAAAATGTGAGTGAAGAAGCAGGGGTAAACACAAATGAAATACAAAGCCTGTTTACAGAAATAATCAAAGAAAACTTGCCAAGCATAGGAAAAAGGAAATGATATTCAGATATATGAGGCACACAGAACTCCAGCCAGCTATAACCAAAATAGATCTACACCCAGACATATAATAATCAAGATCCCAGAAATTTAACACAAAAACAGAATATTAAAAGCTGTCAGAAAAAAGAAACAGATATAAAGGAAAACCTATCAGAATCATGGTAGACTTCTTGACACAAACCATTAAATCAAGAAGAGCTTGGAGTAAAGTATTCCAAGCCCTGAAAGAAAATAATCTCCAACCCAGATTGATGTACCCTACAAAACTATCTCTCAAAATTAATGGAGAAACAAGATGCTTCCATGACAAAGTGGAACTGGGGAAGTTTGTGATCACCAATCCAACCCTACAAAAAATACTGAAGGACATTCTAGAGAGACAGGAAGAAAAGACCATGATTTCAAGAACAGCGACAGAGGGGGCTCACTGAATGGGGCTGATAGTGGAATGAAGGGGAAAAGGAGACAACCAATGGCAGAAAAATAGCATGGCAGTGATGAGGCAGAGAGGGTTAGTCATAATCAAAAACATAGATGGCCTCTATACATTATAAAAAGAAACACAAACAGAGTGGATCAGGAGATAGGGTCTATCAAGATGCTCTATACAAGAAATATATTTAACCTGAAAGAGGGTTATGGACTGAAAATCAAAGATAAGAAAATAATGCTCTATGTGACAGGGAACCAGAAAAAAGTGAGGGTAGCTTACCCATCAGCTGCAGATTGGTTGGAAAGACATAACACTTTTATACAATGGAGAAATACTCAGCTATAAGGAAGGAAAACCTTGAGGCTCTTGTAGGTAAGTGGATACAACTTGAAACTAAGTTCAGGGGTAAAAAGGTTCAGGATCACTTAGGTAAATAGCAGGTTGCCTCCCCTTATGTAAAAACTAAAGGAGTTAGTGGGATACAAAATGTACAGTGCACCCTGTGAAAGTGAAGAGGAGGAACTGTCTAAATAGGGAAGGTAGAGGACATTGTTAATCTTGTATCATGATTTAATAATCACATTGCTTTCATCACTCTGTTTAGTTTGGTTATATTCTGTTCCAGTTTGTTTGAGGGCATAGATAGTTATTCCAAAGATAGCAGGATATACTCTGGTAACCATTTTTAATTTCCTGTTAACTTAATCTAAAACCCTGTATTGCCTTCACTGCCTTGTTTTGACTGATTTTATTTGAATCTGTTATGTTTGATAGTATCAAATCTGAGAATATAGGGAGTTACTCTGAAGACATTAAGGTTCACCGCAATTCATTCTGGTTTGACTATTACCCTCTTTTGAAGTCCTATAATCTCTTTAGTGTTTTGTTTTTATTGATTCTGTTCTGTCCTGCTACGTTCAATTTTATTGTACCTGATGATATCGGCAATTCTACTGAAGATAGCAAGAGACATCATGTAATCATTGTAGATAAAACCTTGTATTGTGGTTATAAATCATTTACTACATCCATCCTTTTGTTTTGAATGATCCCTTTTTGTGTTTTTTCTCATTTGGCTTTATTCTTTTCAAAATAAAAATTTAAAAAAATTACCTTACAAGAATGAACACAAATCTCCAAACAAAAATTGGCAAAAGGCATCTTAGGGTGTGAGAAATGAAGAAAATGATGGAAAGAGAAAAACATGCATAAATACAATAACTTTTCCTTCCTTGAGTTTTATGCGCTATGGTTAAAGTCAAAGTTAAAGCACTTTCTGCTGTAGTTCTACATGTATGTGGAGAAAGTGTTTAAGTCAGTTATAACCTAAACAAAGGGAGGAAAAGGATGCCAAGGAAAGTAAGCCTTCTAAATGTAATTTTAAGAGAAAAATTATTAGCATAAGTAAACTATAATAATTTATGTGAATATAATATCTAGAGTATTCACTAACAAAGCTTCACAAAGAAATAGACTCACAAACTATATATACATTCAAACAGAATTCTAGAAATTGTTGAAGTAACCCACAAGAAAGGAAGGAGAAAAAAACAGAGATGAAAAATAGAAAAAGTTAAAATTAAAAAGGAAAATTTAATTCTATACAAAGTAACAATCTCACTAAATGCAAATGATTAAAATACATCAATTAAGGATTTATTTAGTTCAGCAGTACAAATGCCTCCCTGGAAAGCATGAAGTCTTGAATTCAATTCCTGGCACCAACAAAACAAAACAAAACAAAACAAAGCAAGACAGAACAAAACAAAACAAAAACAAACAAAAAACCAAAAATCAGAAAACAAATATAAAAATCAATTAAAATAGGATTGCCGGCCTGATTAAAAAACTTGACCCAGCTATGTGTTGTCTGTACAAACATCATTTCAATGACTATATTTATATCAGACAAAATAGACTTTAAGGCCAGAAAATTAGCAGAGAGAGGGAAAGTGACATTAAGGGATGAAAGATTCCATCCATAAAGAAGACATAAAAAAGTGTGTGCACTAAACAAGAAAGCTACAAAATATGTAAACCACAAATAGGTGGGACTGAAAAGATAAAGCCGCAAGTACAGTTGGACATTATCTTCTGAACCACCAATGGTAGGAGAAGCATGAGCAATAAAGCTGAAGAATTCAGCAACAGATTTGTCAACCAATAGGATCAAATTGATGTTTATAGAACACTGTTTTCTGTAACATAGTACATATCCTTTTCCAGTGCTCATAGAATACAGTCTAAGAGAGATCCTATTCTACATCATAAAGCAAACTTCAATATATTTTAAAGGATTGCAACCATACAAAAGTATGTTATGTGATCATAATGAAATCAAAGAAGAAATCAATAACAGAAATATAGCTGAAAAATTCCAAACACTTGGAAAATTAACAAAATATCTCTAAATAAGCCCTTTCAAAGAGAAAAATGAAATTAGCCTTGAGAAAATACAGTGAGGTGCATGCCAATGAATTACACTGTATCAAAATGTTTTGAACAGAGCTGACCTAGTGCTCAGAGAGAGATTTAAAGCCCTTCCTTAAACCAGAAAAAAGAAATATTTCAGATCAGTAATGTGTGTTTCCACTTTGATAATGTAGAAAAAATAGAAAACAAAATAAAACTAAATTAAATGTAAAGAAGGAAATAAATATAAAAGAAGTTAATGAGATTTGCAACAAACGTTTTAAACAAACAAGTCAGGTCATTTTAAAAAAATGATCAATATAATCGACAAACTTATGGAAAGATTAAAAAATGAAACAAAAAAGGCTCAAATTACCAACAGCAGGAACGGTGTAAGGAATGTTGTTGCCGATACTGCTGACATAAACTTTATTTGACCAATAATCAAAACTCACTCAATATAAAATGAGAATGTTCATTAACCTTAAACTCTTACAGAAATTGGATACATGATTTTAGAAGTGCCAACAAAGAATTCTCCAGACCTACATGATTTTCTTTGGAAAATAAAACAGAAAAATTGCAATGTAACACTAATGCTACCCCATTTCTACCAGAAAATAGAAAGGAGGAAACATTATTCATTCATTTTATGAAATCAGTACTATTCTGACAACTACATCTGAAAAATTACTGAAAACAAAGTTCTCAACTATTATTGAAAGACATTCCTGATGAATACAGATGCAAAAATCTTTTAACAACATATGAGCATGCTGAATTGAGCAATATATAAAAACACAGATTTCAATCAGATTTACTCCAGGGATGCAAGTTGTGATATTATACTGTAGTTCTGTAAGGTATCATAGTTGACAGCTTTGAGGAAACGCACATATGATTGCTTTATATTACTTAGTACAACTGCGTGTGAATCTATGATTATCATAAAATTAAAAGTTTAATAAAGCAAATAGTATTTCCTCATTAGTGTGCTGTTTACAATAGCAAAGTATTGAAACAATTTTGATTAAAGCAATTTAAATGTCCAAAGATGAGGTATGTTCAATTATTTTCATAATATGAAGCATTATGAAACTTTGTAAATGATTTCAATTTAAGTGATATTGCAGAACATTTCTGCTATAATCTAAAGTAAAAAAATCCGTATACAATGTTGTTTATGTCTTACAATCTCAATTATGTTTAAAAATGGCATTAATACAATTGGAAGACACAGTATATTATTTGAACAAAAAGTAGGCCAGTGCAATAAAACAAAATCCAGGTATAGTCCTACATACATAAGAACATTTATAATATGATAAAAGTGTCAACTCAAATCAGTGGAGCAAAGATAAACTTTTAAATAAATAATTATTTTAGCCATTTTAAAAACATAAAGTTAGCTTTGTATCTCTTAACATATATAAGAATAAATTTCAAATGGGTTAGGGTCTTAAATGATTGGATTTGGGAGTCAGTTTAACTAGATCAAAGATAACCAGATAACTGATATAGCATTAATTACTCTCTTTGCTTCAGGAGGCACCAAACTATGATTCTTTTACTGAAGAGGAAACCCAGGTGTTTGGCACTTGATTAGGACGAGGGCAGCCCACATTTCTCTGAGGGTGTTTAAGGAGGAATTTGACAGTCTCTGTAGTCAGTGTGCTGAGTGGGCAAGACTGTGCCTCAGTGCAGGCAACACCATCCAATCAGCTGGAAACTCAGAATAAAAAATGGCAGAGGAAGGGAGAATTCTTGTCCTGTCTTTGGGAACAATGATACTTTCGTCTTTACCCTTGAAGATCAAAACTCCAGGCTGTCTGTGTTTTGAACTCCATGCCTTATACTAGAGGCCTCGTTAGGCCCTCAGGTCTTTAGCATTGGCTGGGTGTTACACTGCAGCTTCCCTCTCCCTGTGGCCTTTCGATGTCTACAAGCTGGATGGCAGACTGTGGGACTTCTTAGTTCCCATGATCAAGTGAAGTAGATCTCTTAACTTTCCTAACTATGTCTCAAAATCCAGAAGCAAAAAAGCAAACAAAAAATTGATAAATTTGAGTATATCAATTTTGTAAGAGTACATAGCAAGACATAAAGTCAAAAGCAGTTGACAAACTGGGAAAAAAAGATTTCAACACACACCACAAAAAAATCTAGTATTCCCAGTATATAAGGATCTTTTAAAACCTAAGGGATGAAGGAAGAAAACATGACATGCACAGACAATTTATAAAAATATGCATATGTCTTTGAATCATACAAAAATATTCAAACTCCTTGATTGGAAACACAAAATAATGAGATCATTTGCATATATAAGACTAGCAAAAAATTAGAAAGTATAGCAACATTCTTCTGGTGACATTGTGGGGAAGTAGGTACTCTACGAGACGGGTTGGCAAAAATGCTTAAAGTCCAACATGGCATTATATTTTTCACACTTGTTTCTTTAGTGCGACACTGTATGAATGCAGCATGTATTCATGCCATTGCATGTCATCTCCATGGTCTTGGAGGACAAATGCAAACATGAACCTCATGCTATTTGTTGTACTTTGAGTAATAAAACCTTTGTTTTTCATCTAGGGAACTTGAGTCATCTAGAACCATCCATGCCATTGTAGCATTTCAACACCCATGTATATGATGGTAAGTAAACTTATTGTGCTACATCTGTCAAGAATTGTGATGTATCTGAGATTTAACCTACCTGCAAGTCAGTAAGTTACTCTTTCACAGGTTCATGGAGACTAGCAGAAGACAAGACTTCTAAGTCAGAGATTAAAAACAGTATATTACTTAGAGCAAGCATAGCAAATCTACATATTTTTACATTTTGACACCAGCTCTTTGAGTCTCAATTTCTATAGGACAAAACAGAGTGCCAAATAATGGTACACAAAGGAAACTTCAGATTAAAGACTTTGGGCTTTTATAGCAAATAGCAAGCGTGACCACCTTTTGTTCAGAGGAAGATACTATCTCTTTGTTTCTGAAGCTTTTGGTTATACAAACACATCTAAAAAGATAGTTTGGAATAAAGGATAGTAAATGGACTGCTCAAGAAAAATAAAGACATGCAAGAGCCCCAACAATATTTAACTAATAGAGTATTACACAGCTGTAAAAAAAAATCTTAAGATTTGATTCAGGGTGATTCCTATAATTCACTTTTAAGCAGACATAATGATAGAGCAAAGACACAAAAACCAGAACGAAACACATACATATAAACATTCACATACAGGCACACACACAAAACCAAATTATTCACTACTTTTTGTATAAAGAAGAGGACAAAACACACAAATACCTGGGTATTTGTGCAAGCAAACCAAAATAAAGCATAGGAAGAAAGAGTTAGAAACTAGTTACTTACAGGGAGCAAGTGGGCCCAAAAGCAGCTGATGGAAATGAGCTGGCAGAGATGCCGATGGACATCATTTCTCTGAGTATACTTTAAATAGGTTTTTGTTGTTGTTGTTGTTCCATGGTGCTAGTTCACATTTCCACTCCTTCCTCTAAATACCTTTGAAGGACCAACTGAATAACTCACCTTGAACAAAGAGCAGTTATCTCTACTTTGGCTAAACCTGGCCCTGTCTCCTTGTACTAAGTACAAAGCTGACTAGGCCATTTCCTTTTCCCTTTCATTGGCTCTAAGCAATGTAAACAGGGCTAACTGAGGTGCTGATGTGTAATCTCTGAAGCTAGGTGACAGTTGCCCTTTCTGCACCCCAAATCCCAAAGATGTGTTGAATCCATAACTGCAGGGCTGTCAACTGGGTTTGAGCCTTGAGACGAGAGGCTATGACTTCCCAGGGCAGAAACGTTTAGAGCTGAAGCATGGGCCTCATAACATTAAATATTATCTGAACCGTGCTATGTAGATTGGTCTTTCTGCATGTCGTCTCCTCCGCATTTTGCAGAGGTGCTTTCAGACTTCCTACCTCGCCCAGCTCATAGTACTCTTGTATTTGGAAGGGTTTTGGCCCAGTCTGGATACTGTAGCCGGTAAAGCCAAGAGCTCCTATCTCCCCCACCCTTAGGAATCTACCTCTGGTGCCAAACTAAGACCAATGGGCTACCTGTGCATCTCTAATGCCCCCCTTAGGTTCCACCCCGAGCTGAGGCTACTTTTGTGCTTCACTCCACGTGTCCACGGGACAGATCACCGACCCTGGGGTGGAGATTGAAAGGGTTGTTGGCCCAGACCGGACACTGTAGCCAGAAAAAACCTCAGCCAGAATCAAAAAGCTCCTGTCTCTCCGCCCCTAGAGATTTACCTGTAACTCTATATCCCCCCACCCTTTGGAATCTGCCCCTGGCGCCAAATGTGTGCCAATGAAATACCTGTGCATCTCTAGTGGCCTTAGGGCACTGCCCTAAGCTTAGGGTACTTATATTCCCCCAGGACACAGAGAGAGAGAGATCGCCAGACTTCAGCGGCCGTGTGCCAGTCATCTCTCTGTGTTCTCAGAGTAAAGGCCTCTTTTGTTTTATAACTCTCATTTTTTGGAAATATTTTTCATCTTTTGGAAATAATCCTATCAGAGATGCCATGCCCCTAGGGGGGTCAGGGGTGTCTCTCCCCGCATTCTCAAAATAAAGATCATTTATATTTCATGCTTCTTATCTTTTCAGCCGCCGCCGGTCCTCCCCCACAGTTCTATCAGTATTTCCCACCATTCTCACAGTCACTCATCCTCAAACCACTCCCTTCCTCACAAATTAATAAAATCTGCGTCAAGGTCTTTGTTCCAATGAACCTTCATCCTGGCCAGACTGAGGACCCCTTGGTTCTCCATAACTATAAATATGTCTCAGTGTCTTTATTCTAACTGTGGGTTGCCTTAGAAGTGGTAGATTGGGATTAATTTATTGGAATTTCAATGGTATTGTAAATACAAACTTCCTAGAGTGTGAGGAGGCCATCTCTGTGAATACTCAATGGATCAGGATAGGGGCAAAATAAGGAACATACACTGGCTTAAGAACCTTACTTTTTTTTTTTTATAAACAAATAGCAAAATCATAGTGATTGGGATAGGAAAAAACACAAATAAGTTTGGAAAAGAGTATTTTGATTAGATACCTAAGACTAAAGATAAAGCAATTATATGCAGATACTTAGTCAACCTATTTCTTGCAGATATATTCAAAGAGCTATAAACATAAATGTGTATACTCTTATAACCCAAAACAATCCCCAGCCCCCACCTTAAGTTTCAAAAATAGGGCAAAACTTGTTTTAAAAAAGCAGCACTGATTTATTTTATCCTGGGCCCAGCAACACAGTACAGTTGCAATTTTTGCAAAAGCTCTGTGTGTCTCGCCCCCTATACTTGCAGCCTTTAAGTATATCTCACAATTTACAAAGTAAGAGGTTTGGGTGCAGATCAGGAGATAGGCTAAAGGGGAAGATCCTGTTTTCCTCAGCAGAGAACAGAGGAGTCTAACAGCAATTTACAACCTTAGTTACCTTATTTTAGCACCACATCTGTTATTTGTAGAGGGCAGCAATGGTTAACATATCAATTAGTTAGGACCCCGGGGATTTATAATTCTAGAGGACAGCATTGATTAACATATCAATTAGGTCACCCAGAGGGAGAAGGGAGAAGGGGGAAGGGAAACATATATAGAACAGTTAGGGTCACCTTTAAGTTTACAGGTATTTTGGTATAAAACAAATATAACAAAGCTCTTTTTTCTAGAGTACAGCATATACATATGGGCATTTCCTGTGTTGTCCACTGAGGTCCACATTTCCCTTGTAGACATGATTACACTGCTCTGTGATGGTTGTTTACTCAATGCCATTTTTTTTTTTAAATAAAAGAAGCCAGAATTCAGTAGTAAGTATTTGATTTCAGGCCAGGGAAAAAGAAAACACAAGATAGGATTTGCTTGAAAAATAGTCTTAGGGGCTGAGCATGAAAAAGACACAGGTGCCACCAGAAGGAATTCTCAGTGGTCAAAGATGAACCAATTCAATCAATAAAATAAATGGTGATAATGCTGTTCTATGGCTCATAGACTAAAATATCATGAAGTCGGGGCTGGGGATTTAGCTCAGCGGTATAAGTGCCTGCCTTGCAAGCAGGCAGTTGTGAGTTCGATCCCTGGTACTGATAAAAAAAATATCATGAAGTCATACTGATATATTTCTATGACCAATTATGTAAGTAAATATATGTAAATGTGAGGAAACAGCCCTCCCTTGTAGGAAAATTTTAATTTAATAAATACAGAAAAAATGAGGAATATTTAAAATAAGGTAACCATTAGGCAACCACCACAGTCATTGTTGAAGGCAAAATCTACTGATGCATGCTATCTACAGAGGTTAAAACTTTGGGACAAAACAGAATATTCAGGTATCTCAACTAATTTAATTACCAGTTTTCAAAGAGGAAGTGGTTAAGTTTATAGTGAAGGAACACAATAGATGCCACTTTCAACATGTAATCAAGGTTGACATAATCAGTAAGAAGACTTCTTCTCATCCACACACACCTGAAATGATGCAAAATCATTCTGACATTAGTATAAAATTGCACATCTTAATAGAATCAATTTAATCATTAGATAATGCTAGAGAAGGCCAAATCAAGAGATGTGGCCATAAATGCTTAAGCCATGAAAGCTAAGTGAAGGTTGTGAGAGCATACCAGGTTGGAGGAGATTAAGGAGATGAGACAACCAAGTTCAGTGTTGGATCCTGTATCAAATCCTGAAATAAGAAAGCAGCAATTAAGAAAACAAAACAACAGTTGAATTCAAGTGACACTATAATTGTGTTGATAATACTGTACCATGCTAATTTCCTGATTTTGATAATTGTTCTAAGGTTATATAAAGTGATGAGGCTTTAGAGGAGGCTGAGTGAAGGACATACATAAAACCTTTCCATTAATTTTGCAGTTCTTCTATAACTCAAATGTATTTCAAGTTGAAAGATAAAAAATTCCTGATAGAAACCCAAAATACTAACTGTTCTCTTTGTGAAGTGATATTATAGATTTATTTTATTATACTATTTTAGCTTCCAAATTGTATTTATTATTTTTTCAATAATCTATTCTTTGAAAATATGAAATAGTTTAAATACAATTTAAACTATTAAACTCATATTTAGTTTAGTGTTTTTCATGGTATATAGAATGTGTTACAAAGATAATAGACTATTTCTCATCTTGTCATTGGTCAACTTCCTCTTTGTCTTTAGAGTCAAAAATTATTCTAAAATCAGATGTATTTTTCCACTGATATGGATGATGTATAATACATGTGTCTACAAGCAATGCTTCACATTTCACAGTGAATTTTCTTTTTTTTTTTTTTGTCTTTTTCCTTTTCATCGGTACCAGGGATCGAACTCAGGACTACCTGCTTGCAGGGCAGGTGCTTATGCTGCTGAGCTAAATCCCTAACCCCCACAGTGAGTTTTTAAAAATATGTAAATACTATTTCCATATAAATATCCTCTTATAACTTTTTAAAAATTCAGCATTGTGGTTAGGATTTATCTAAATTCTTTTTAAAAAATGTCACTTAGAATTCCCTTGCATAGTTATAACAATGCAAAATAACTATTAGGATTTGTCTGTGCTGTGTTTATTTTAAATCTACCTGGTATTCTCTTGCATATTTATAGCATAATGAAAATAACTATTCTTCTATGGAAAGGGTTTGCTGTTTTCTTTCTGTTTTTCCTCTCTGTCTGCTGTAATAATTTTACGATTACATCATGAGTAAAATTTCCTGTGAGCATGTGTGCAAGTTTCTATAATAAAGCTCATAGAAGTGGAGATTCTGGATTGTAGGGTGTGAGCATCTTCAGCATTACTATACATTGCCAAATTTCTCTCCAAAGTGGTTAAACCAATTTGTACTCCCACTAGCAGCATACGAGTTCCCATCTCTCTGCATCCTTGCTAACGCTTCTATCGTCAGACCTTTAAAATTTGCCAATCTGACGAGTGTGAAATGATATTTCATTTTTGTTTTAATTTGCATTTTTCTGCCTAGTAATGAGTTTGAACATCTTTTTATCTGATTCCTGGTCATTCCTGTTTCCTATTCTGAAAATTACTTTTTCATAACCATCTTACTTTTCATGATAACTTTGTATGTACTAGTAATAAAGAAATGGAATTAACATAGGAAAATGACTATCATAAATGTTGCAACATTTGATCACAAGGGCCTTATAGGCCACCATCTTGGAGCACTGTTTTTTCACAGAGATCTGCCCCGAGAATACTAATTGAAATAATGAAGACTGGAAATCATTAGTATGAGAAATAGTTGCAGCCATATGGCATATTTCACCAGAATGGTCTGAAGAGGGATTCAGTTATTAAAAAACATTGACAAGCCCCAGGAGGCAGAAGATGAGTTTGTATTAATATTACTCCAGGGTAGTCAAGGCCAATAGTGTAAGTTTTGAGAGAGAATATGAATATCTCCGATCAAGATCAAGGAAATTTTGTTTTTTTAATAATTGCATTTATTCTGGGATAGAATTGATTGTGTTCTCAGATGGTGTTAAAGCCAAGGATTGTAGATCTATGTGTTGGGAGTATAGTCAGATTTCTCTAAGGAAAGGACCCCAGATAAAACAATTTCTAATCCAACTCAAAATTCTACTTCTCTATATATAGAAAACAATTCATAGAATGAAGTTCCAGGAAATCCACAAGTGAGTCATTTTTAGTGTTCATAATTGTGGTTGCTCAGTTAAAACATTGCCTGAGGTAATGGTGACTCAGTCTTTGGTTTGTCTGCATTTCCTCTGCAAGACAAATAATTTTAAATTGGCTAGACCGAAGTGGAGCATCAACTTCAAATCAAACTTGCTTTTCATTATGGCGTTTTATCCTCATTCCACCCACCCAACTCCCACTTCTACTACAAACGACTCTCTTCCTTTTGGAGTTCTGATTCCCACAGCTACCATATTATCTCTTATATCAAGGGATGTGGAAATCTAGGAGATAAATGTTAAATGGAAGACCCTTTAGGGAAAATTACATTACTAGGCAAACTAGAAGGGAGATGTTTTTGAGCAATGAAAATCCCTACATAAATGGATTTGGGGGTGGAACAGAAACAATTTTAGTTAGAGGAAGAAGGGGAGTTTTCTGATAGATTTTTAAGTCTTTGATGAGTACTAATAGAAGTTGAGGAATATTTTCAGATCTATATACTGACTCTATGTACAAATGATGGCTTAGATAGTGTTCTCCCAGGAACTCACTTCAATGTTGGAATGATCCCTGAGAGCCCTAGCCAAGTCCTGTCGTATTATGTGACCAACACTGGAAGCTCTTTTTTGTTTGAAGGACAGGTGCTTCCTCCTAGGCTATTGCATTTGGGACTTTAACTAAAGGACCCAACTCCAGTACACTGACTATTCTTTCAGTAAAGTTTCTTGTAGAGGCCCTCCTGCTCCCAAATGCCACTGAATTGCTTAGTCATTCTATTTTTCTTCTCTTCCAACCTAAATGGAGGTTGTTCCAAGTTGTTATTCTGTCAGCTGGGTTTATCATAAGTGTTGGGTGTTGGTAATGCTGCTGGTATCCTTGTATCAGAGAAATATTTTAAAGCCACTGTTTACTTATTTTTTCTGTCTGTAAAAAAAATACCTTCAGAGGAAAAGCAAGATCAGAAGATGGCACAAGATGATCCCTAGATTGCTATCTGCATTAGTTTTGCTGTTGCTGTGAGAAAATAACTGAGAAAAGCAATTGAAAAGTGGAGAAGTTTGTCTTGGCTCGTGGTTCCAGAAGCTTCAGTCCATGGTCAGCTGACCTGCTGCTTCTAGACCTACGGTGAGGCAGACGACATGGGAGAAGGGCATAGTGGAGGAAAACTATTCTCCTGGTGGCGTCATGGCAAGGGAGAGAGCGAGACAGCAGCAGAGAGAGAGAGAGAGAGAGAGAGAGAGAGAGAGAGAGAGAGACAGAGAGAGACAGAGAGAGACAGAGAGAGAGACAGAGACAGAGAGAGAGACAGAGACAGAGACAGAGACAGAGACAGAGAGAGACAGAGAGATAGAAAAAAAACAGCAGAGACAGAGAGAGACTAAGGGCAAAAAATACACACCTCAAAAATACTTGCCCAGTGGCCTTCTTCATTCAGCTAGGTGCTACTTCTGAAAAACTCATTCAGCTATGAGATCATGAATGCATTAACGGTGTTAGTTCTCTGATGACCCAATCACCTCCTTAAGTTCCATCTCTAAACGCTTATATTGGGGATCAGGCCATCAACGCATGATCTTTGGGAACTAGCCCACAGGAGTACTCTTCCCCAGTTGTAATGCTAACTCTTCCACATTCCATCTCTCCTTCATAGACTGCTAAGGGTGAAGGGGGGGCAGATTCCTTGACTTGCCAGATGGGCTTAGATAAATGAGAAGATGCTGTGATCATGGTTTGGTCTCCTGAGTTGATTATCTACTCTTTAGAAGCTCCTTAAAATGAGTGGATAGTAAGTGTTTTGCAGGTATAATATATGTAATAGTTGAAGGGAGAAGCCCAGAGAGAGGAGCCAGCTAGTTAGAAATGTAGATGATCAGGAACGCCAACACCAGGAGGATTCAGAAATTAAAAGATAGGGTGAGGGAAAAGTTGAAAATTTCTATAACTATGAAGAATCAAAGATGGCTTTGAGACAAAGATTAACATAATTATGATTCTAACAGCGTAAGATTTTTGGCTAGATCATTAATTTGGATTCACTGGTGGCAATAAGTGAAAAAGCTAGAAAGAAGTTTGCTGAATAAATGTGCCTGGGTTGACTGGAATATCTGTGTATCTGTATTGTTTCTATAACACACGTTCTGTTTCCTTCCTGTAAGTTACACGCTGTGTGGCAGACACAGATCTGTGAAAGACATAAAATGTGCAGGGCACCAAGATTTGAGCATCTATTTGCTTGTTCCTGAAAGACCTAAAGACCCTCTTGCCATTTATAATGATTCCAAACATTTGAAGAAAGCCGATTATAAATACAAAAGGATGCACAGAAAGGAGAGCAGAAAACTGGGGAGTCAGAGGTAATTATAGAGAAAAATGCTAATCTTTGTAAGCAGCAGCAGCAGCAGCAGCAGCAGCAGCAGCAGCAGCAGCAGCAGCAGTAACAGTGATTTAGAAAAGGATTGTCTTCTGGGTATCTGAGCTGTCTCTGTCCGGGGAGTACATTGGACTAGTATTTGATTTACAGTATTCTATCCTGGTTTTAGACCATAAAAGATAATAGGACACCTTGCCTTTAGGATGCTTTCTGATAAGATGTGGGAAGAATCAGAGAATGATATTGCTATCCAATTGTCCTTCTCCCAGTGGATCAATAGAATGTCAGAGTGGAGCAGAAGTTAAAGAGATCAAGACCAGTGATCCTCTACCGGGGGCTTGGGTATTTGAGATGGGTTAGTTTCTCCCAGTAATTGTGATAAGCAGAAATACCTTGGCCTTCATGTTTCCTTCCGTCCCTGGAATAGCAGTGCATCTGGTTAATAGCAGTGCACACTTCCAGTACCTCCTTTTGCTTTATGGTGTAGGAAATAGAATCCCAAAGAGATTAGATGACTTGCTTAAGAAGGCACAGTACAATGCTGGTAGCGCGAAATCTAGAAATATGTCTACAGCTCGTTGTGCAAAGTGGTCCATACCTCTGTCACACATGTCATTTCACTGACACGGTCACTCATTTGGGATTAAGTTTTGTGTTTCCAGAAATCTCTACCAGTGTCAAATAGTACTGGGAAGCTTGACATATTACAGAACCACAGAGTTTCCTTAGAAACTTAAACATATCAGGACAAAGACATAATGAAAGAATAGGAGGTATCAGGGATTAAAAAAAAGATGAATTAGGGGCTCAGCTCTGGTAGCACAACTGAAAATGGAGGCCTGGCCTGGTGCTGGAGCAGGTGGTTGTGCTCAGATACAGGCTGTCTTTGTGAGTGATGTGGTCACAGCTAGGGGGACATGAGGGTGTAAAGTACTGGCCATCAGGGAAGGCTTGTGAAGTCAGCCTCTTGACTTCAGTTTGTAGTCATAGCTCATAGAATTTATATCACGAATTCATCTGTGGGGCTAGTTCTCCTTTAGTAGACTGTTCACTCTAAATTTATTTCTAAAGTCACCCCACATTAGGTTCAACTTGACTCTTTAATAAATTTCTTCTTGCCCGGGGCCTGGACAGTTTGGAGCAGGTACTCAGGAGAGCGTGGGTTTGGCATTTAGCCAGAGCTGTGGCGGACAGTTTGTCCTGCCACTTACCAAGTTGTTCTGACTTTGGGCACATCTTAACTTCTCTGACCCCAGGCCCCTTCTCTGTGAAAGGAGGTGGTCAGGATGTTTAAGAGATGGAGTATCTGATGTAGCTGGTATCTGGCTGGTAACCAGTTGGCATCCACTCCTCCCTGCATCCTCATCATAAATAGTCTTCTTGAATAAAATTCTTTTTTCCATTCCAACCTGCCTATGGTTTTTCCAGTCTTCTCCTCAGCCAATTTTCCTGTTGTTCTTTACGTATGTGTGAAGAGTCATTTTGTTTCGTGTTACAGAATCTTCAGTAGTTTACATACATATTCAGAGGAGCTCAGTTTGTCACTGAGATGCCTGGCTTCCCCTCTGTCACTAATTCTACAAGATACATTTCTCATGGTGTTCGGAGACCACTAAAGCTCCTTAAAGCCCTACAATCGCATGTAATAACAATTCAGTTTTACCTTTCCAAATTTATAGGATACTGTGACTGAATTACGCAGCTTTTTCAGGTTGAATTCCTCATAAATTCCCGCTCTGGGTAAAACAGCGTGCCCCTCTCCCCCATTTCTTTACAGCTCAGAAGTCATAGTCCATTACCGCAGCAGGGTCCACTCTCTCTAGTGAAAGGGAGCTCTCTTGAAAGTTTCCCTTAGGGGCCTGGGTTTTAGATATGCCCCTCTGCTTGTGAGCCAGGCCGCTGATTAGCGTCTGTGTTGTGGCAGAGTGATTATGCATGTTGTGAATAAACACGCTTGTGTACGCATGTGTGCTGTCACAGCAATGAGTAGCATCCAATAAATACTGGGTTAAGAGCATGCCAGCGTCTTCGTAACAGCTGGCACAGCTGAAAACCTCGCCTGCCTTATTAACACTCCACTTATCTGGAATCTGCTCACTGAGCAGAAACAACTTCATAAATTTTTGCAGCTTCCATTCCGCTTCGCCATTGCTCATTACCGTTGACCTCATCCTCCTGCATAGAGAGGACGGGCCTCCCACGGTCCTGCCGGATCCATGCCCCTTGCCTCTGCCCATCAATATCAGAGGCAGAGTCCGGGTTAATGCTTGTTGCTGCTACCAGGACTGAGAAAGAATCATGGTAATTTTTTTATTGTTTTGCCTTTATGCCAGGGAAAGTGACATTTCCAAAGCCCTTTCTTCCTCTTGTCTGCCTGTAATCTCTTCTTCCCGAGGAAGATTAAAATAGAGAGGTCTGTGGCTTCTTCCAAGTGGGAGGAAATGAAAGAGGCAGGTGGCAATTTGGTTGTCCAAGAAAATATTCTAATTTCCTCTCAGGGTCTTTCAGAGACTAGTCAATTGTGCTCACGATGTATGTCAGTTTCTCACTTAATCATTCTGATCTAGTTCCCCAGCCTTTTAACCTTTCTCCCCTTTGCCCTGGTTCTTTTATTCCACGCTGCATTTGCAGCTGTTGCATTAGCCACAGTTCACAGTGCATAGCATCTGCTTAAATATGTTTCCAGGCCAGGTGCCATTTCTTACTGGTCTTTGTCGTGGAAGGAACTTCACCTTTCTTTCTCCGGTACGCAGTTGCCCTTCCCCACCAGTAATGTTATCTTCAGGACTCTTGATTGAAAATGAGTTTTTCCTGCTGTCTGTGTTCCCTCTTGAAGGGTCCTGCAGCCAGGGTCCTGGGTCTCTGAACCCCTGGGGACAGTGAGGCTGTCCTGAATGCAGAGGCACTTCGCACAGAAGCTTCATTAAAAATCACATCACGGATTTGCTTTTATTTTTTCCCCCTCCCTGACTTGATCAAAACAAAACAAGAAGAGGTAGGGAGAGAAGAGGGAGGAGAGGTAGGAGTGAGGTGCTTAATGGAGACACTCAGTTTGAATATTTAATATGCTGATTTTTATTGAATAAAAGGTGAAAAAGTGGTTTTTGTTTGTTGCTTGCCTGTCAAACCATGGCAAACAAGCATTCTTTTCCCTGACTGAAGCTTTTTATTACTGTATGGATTCTGGACTGTAATTATGCTCTATATCTGAGCTGCATTATACACACAATTACAATTCCCCAGCTGAACTATTTATTTATTACCAGGGGAGATATTCGTTAAGTTTCCTGGGAGAATCTTTTTGGCAATGCTTCTCGCCGTCTCACCCTTCGTAAAGACGGACTGTCCAGGAAAAGCCCCTTGATCTGAGTTCCTAGCTTCCCTGGTGACAGTTGGAATGAACTTTAAAGCAATACTTATTCAGGTTGTTGGAGAAAGATACCAGAGAAATTTTAGGGCTATAAATGTTTAAGAATGTTTGTACTGTTTTCAGAGCTTTCATGGAAAGGACTTTTCATTCTAGCTGTTATCATCTTATGATAGTTGATTTGCAATCAGTTTGGAAAAGAGCTTCTTCTAGGTACAGCCTGCCTGCCTCACAGTTCATAAAAAGGAATCCATAGCTGTGTCCATGTTAATGAATAGTTGCTGAGGGTCGTACTCTTGGAGGAACACTGTTCTGGGCAACGGGACACACAGGTGAAGGAAGCCCAGGCAGATAATGAAGTAAGCAAATAAGTAATTAAGGTAATTCTAGATATTGATGGTTACTATAAAAACATAAAACAGAATATGTGATAGAGAACTCGTGAGGATGAGAATGAGATAAGGCGAGGAGGCAGTATCCTTGTGCAGAGACTGAAGCAAGGATTTCAGGTTGCTTGTGGAGTGAGCCAGGGGATTTCCGGGGCAAAGGAAGCAGGGAGTAGGTGAGTTCTAGGGCAGGACAATGAGTGACGGCCCCCAGTGAAGGGAACAGAGCAAACAGAAGATCAGGATGGGAAGATTGCTCATGTATTCCCTGAAAGCTACGTGAAGATTTGGGGGTTTTAGTCTGACTTCAGTGTGATGACACTGGAGATCATTTTATAGGACAGTAGTCAGAGGGGCTTTTCCTCCTGGGCCTACATACAGGCACAATGATAGAGAAGGCCAATCAGCAGGAGGAGGAATTGAACGGAGCGCCTGGGAGCCCCCTCCCTTCAGCTGTTGGCCTCATGAGCATCCCTCTTCATCATCAGATGTGTTCTGGTGCCAGTTTGGGCCTTGCCCATTTTCAAGGGTAGCTTTTTAATCTTCCATTGATTCTCTGAACCTCAAAATTAGCTCTAACACATATCTTTTGGTTGAAGCAAAGGACACAAACCAAGCAAGGAGGCACCTGGTACCTTCTGTCATTGCACAGGGGCTGGCCAGGTGAGACGTGGAGATCTCTCTCAGTCTCCACCATCAACCTTGCAATTAGTGACGTAATATCCCAGAGGCTGGCTGTAGTGTGCCCGGTAGTATTGTTTTCTGACTTAGTCCTTTCCTATGTCTTTACTGGCATTTGGTGGAATACTAGAAAAAGCAATAATTCATTTTAAATCTTAAGTTTCAATTTGAGCTGCACTGAGGAATCATATTAGCCATAAAACTGTTAATGTTTACTTTTTTCTATGCTTTATTGGTTCAAATTGTCCCACATGAAGTTTTGGTTTACTTCCCAAGTTTATCTTACCTAATTTACATATTTAACTATTAGATCATTGAGGAATTTTAGATATCTCCAAGCAGAGGTAATTCTGTAGGGGCTAGAGAGGAAAACATAATCAGAAATCAGACTTTTTTCTTCTCTTTTCTCTGACCAACTTTTATGTAGGACTTATTCCTTCTGTAGATGTCAGCACTCAAACAATTAAAGCTTGCATCCTAATAATTTCCTAATGCTTTTATATCTTTATATTTTTATAAAAATGTGTCCAGATGGTTCCAGGATATTTCTTTTCATCACTGTGGCCAAAAGACTGAATGTTTAATTGTGAAGATTTGCTACTGCAATCATTTTGCTTCTAGATAGCTAATCTTTTTTTTTACTTTCAGTCTAATAATTCTTCTCAGTTTTTAGCTCTCAAACTGATAATAACCTTTTAGAAATATAATTTCTTTGTAGGAGTTCAACTCTCCTGGTTAGGAGTTTTATTTTTTTATTTGATATTTTTCTCCAATATTTGCTTTCATGACATACATTTGTACATGGATTCTCAAAGTTTCCTCTTAAATTTTCATTTTTAGTGTGGTTTGTTAACAAAAGCAACCCACAAAGTCCAAAGACAAATGATCCATGAATCCTTGGTGCTCTAAATATCTTTTCTGTTACAGATTATGTCTTTAGTCAAATTTGCATCAAAATGATAGGTGAGAAGGAAAAGGTGGATGTAATTAGCCATAGGTCTGTTCTTCCTATGAAGGTCATAACATTAATGAGGATCTTTGCAGTGTTGTAGAGACAAGTAGGGCTCTTGTGCTGGTATTTTATACTCCCTTAGCACCCTCATTTTGAGGGTTGAATTTTTATTTATTTATTTTTTAACCAAAAGAAATTGATTTGCTCAAAAACCCTAAACCATAAAGGAATTGAAAGCTATGTAAAGATAGCTAGACCAGCAGCAAAGCAGTCTGTATCAGTGGGCAGGGGCAGGTAAGTAGACAGGCGTTCCCTTAGCACAGGTTAATACATGCTGTTAAAATGGGTTAAGGAAAGATACATTCTGTGGTTAGAATGGGGTGTGATTCCTGAACGACAGGGTTCTCAGTAAGATCTGAAGGAAAAAATAAGTCTTAGCCAAGCATACACAGAGCAGGACTTTCTAGGCAGAGAAAAGTATTTACCTGCCAAGACCTGCAGGTGAGTACATGGTGCATCTTAGCACCACTGTGACTATAGCATGGTCCAATGAGGAGAGTTACAAAGTCCACTAATATACAAGACACTATCATCATGTGATGAATTGTACACCTTACTGCTTCTTCTCCAGTGATCATTCTGCATAAGGAACCTGATTTTTCTCATTACTTTGATGTAAAAACTATTTTCTTGACAAATTTGTGACTAGATTGTCATCGAATTTCAAGATTTTTTTTTTTTTTTTTTGCCTTCTCCTGAACTGGAAGGGTGATGTGATATCACATTCACGAGTGTTTTAGTTCATATTACAAAGGGACTTTGCAGATGTCATTATGGTTACTTTCAGTTGACTTTGAGTTTATTAAAAGTGATATTCTTTTGAGAATCTCATGAATTGTATATAAGCAAAAAAGATTGTCAGCAGGTCATGTAAAGAGAATTCAAAGTGATTTCAACTGTGGGAAGGATTCAGCTCACCACTGATGTCAGAAAGGTGGGGGTTCCTCTGTATCAAGGAATAGAAGGAAGTCTCTAGAAGCTGAGAACAGACCCTGGATAATGTCCAGCAAAGAAATTTGATCTTTCATCTTATAATATCAAGGAACTGACTTCTGCCAACAAACTGAATCAGTGTTTCATCTTGAATTTCTCTGATAGCCCAGTATGGCTGACATCTTGAATTAACTGGTGAGAATTTAAGCAGAGAATCCAGTTGAGCCTACCCAGATCCTGAGCAATAGAACTGTGAAAAATGAGTGGGTAATTTGTGGTAATTTGTTAGGAGGTGATAAAAAGCTAGTAAAAATGCATGTTAAATTTTTGGAGATTTGGCATTGCATGAACCTGACTTTAAGTCCTAAGTTTTCCATTCACCACTTTTATAATTATAGGAAAGTTACTTCTTGGAAGCTCAGATTCCTATCCTCAAGGAGGAGCAGAAAGAGAAATACCATTTGTTTTATAGAAGGAGTGGGGATATTTAAGATATGTATGGAAAATTCTTACCTTACAATAAGTGTGAAATAAATGTTAGTTATTTCTGTTATTACTTCTGATATTGCCATTTCTGTTGTAGAAAGCACCTAGCAAGTATGCAACACATAGTAGGTGCTTACCAGTGTGAGTGCCACTCAGCTTTCTTTCATGTTAGTTCTTTGGCAATCCCCAGTGCCACTAACTGCATTCTTCCCGTCTATCTCCTACACTTTGTGAATATTGATTTTGAGACTGGGAGGGAAACATTTATCACTCTTAATTGCAATAAAATCATTACAATTGTGTTAAACATTCAACTAGAAATTAAGTTCCACTGCATAATGCAAAGACAACTATTAATCTGTGCCTGTAGCCAAACCAGGAAAAGTGATGTGGATAAAATGGATGTGATGTATTAATAACATCATGATGCTAGGAAAGGAATTTCGATCTGAGCAAAATAGTCATACTTCATAGGCAAGACTTTGTGTCTCAAAATGGAGAATCAGCAGATAAATTCCTGCAGCAAAATGGAAAAGTAGAAAGAAAACTTAAAAATAAAAACTAAAGGAGGCATTTAATTTCCAAGTAATTATTAACACTGTCTGTGGAAGATAAAGTCACAACACTAACCTATAAAGATTCATGTTCATTCTCATCCAAATTAGCGTGAAAACTGATTGGTTGACTTCTGCCCTGCTCCTTGGTTCCTGACCAACTATTGTCTCAGCCCGGAGACTGGGAGGCAAGACTCTTAGCCAGGGTTGCTGGAAGGTTTTACAGGGCATGAATTTGGATATATTTTCAGAGACAAAATTCAAAACTTAGGTAAAATGATGAAGACTTACTCTAAGTGATAAAGGAAATAACACCAATTATAATTTTTTGAACAGATGATAAATACCAAAATCCTCATAAAAGCTGGAAAAATAGATCTTCCTCGTCATCATTAATTTACTGCCTGCTACAACTGGATAGTACTCCTCCCCTACATATTTGGTTACATACTCTTGGATCATTTCAATTTGATTTCCTATAGAGAAAATCCAGTTTTCCTCCATATTGTCTTCACAAAGTTCTGTTTATAATTGGGTAAAAAAAATAATTATCCTATTAAGAACTTTGTTTTGGGAAGGCTGAATCCCATGACCAACTCTGCAGGATCTCACTGGGGAGCCTCTACCTGTCCGAAGGCAAACATTGGAAACTCCAGTTCTTTGGCTCTTTCTTTGCATGGCTGTAGCTGCAGCATCTGGTCTTGATCCTTAGGGACTCAATAACCCATTCTACCAATACTTCTCTTCTGGGTTTCAAAGAGCATTATCTCCTTTGCATCCTTATTAGGGCAAAGATGGTATTGTCCACTTGCTTGTTAAAGCAATTCTTAGACAAATTTTACAGAGAGCTAGGTGGATGTGGAGGCACACTGAAGTGACACTCGAGGAAACCAAGAGGTGACCTCCAGACCGAGGTAGAACTCCAGGTAAGGTTATTGCTTTGTCTTTCTGTCGCTGGAGCAGGACCTACCAGCCTTATCAGTGGTCATTCAAGTGAAGTGTCCTGAGGCTTTAACTTTATTAGCTGCATGGTATCTATCTCTTCTCTGGATTCATCCTCAACCTACCTTTCCAGTTTCCTAAATTTGCTAATAGTTGTTCTAGGAAGGTTTCTATATCTTTCCTACTTCTGGCCCTGAGGCATTCCAGTATGTCTACCTAGAATGCCTTTTCTGCTGAGATCCGTTAAGCATAGCTCAAGTGCTGTATCCCCGTGAGGTCTTTTTGATTCGATTTACCAGATAAGGACTACATCTAAACCCATGAATGAATGCATGTAAGCATTTCTGCATGCCTCGTGCCCAACATCATACTTACAATATGCAAATTAAATGTTTGCTTAACTAGTTCATATCTCATTTGCTAAACGAAGGAAAGTAGAGCATCTATGTCAGAGAAAACAGAATGTTCAGACTGATGTTTTGTATCTCATTGATTCTAAGATACACATACATAGGTAATTTAATATCTCTGAATTTTTTACAGTTAACATATTATAAACTACATTTATTTTGCTTTGTCTTTCTCAGCAGTACATAGACAATGGTGTATTTTCTAATAAATTATGTGCGTCATTCAGGGAAATGTGGTTGATATCTTCATATGAATAAATCTTTCATTATTAAAGAAATGAACATCATAATTTTTAATGTTTCAAACTGATTTTTCAACTCATTAATTCAAGTCCATTGGTAAAGTCTTACTCTGGATTCACGGAATTGGAGGTGTGAAGAAAGAGGAAAACGATTCCACCACCGTCCAGTCTAGAGCATGCTGAAGAACCATTCTGTTGTTTGCCCTTGAGTATCTTTTCCTCCTTCCCACTTCTGCAAACTCTGCCTTTGACGCTGAGGCCTTGTGTTCTCCTGTCTCCTCTCTTCATCCTCCTCAGCGACTATTGTGGGAAGTTCAGTGTTCTTAGAGTGGGTTCCTCCCTGAGCATATTTGATTTGTCCAGATTGTAGGTGCATTGAGGATGTTCTTTCCAGGGGAACTGTGCGTTGTGACAATCAGAAAGCGTTGTACCAGTTAGCATTTTGAGTCTCAGTCTTGTAAGGTGTAAAATTTGTGACTCTTTGGTGATCACATTCTGCCCTGGAAACTGAAAAGTAGAGGAACCTCTCTGTGGGTAGAGAGACTACGGATGGGTCAATACACAACAGCGTTGGATTCTGTCCGTGTTTCTACGTAGGGCTTTGTAGAGGTAGAAAACAGGATGATCTCTTTCCTGCATAATGTACAGGGGCATTCTAGCATCCCTGTAACAACAGATTAGCAAGAGCAAAACATCACAAATTCACTTGAGCATAGGTTTATGTGACATAAGATCTTTCAGATCGAAGACCAAAGGACTTGAGGCTATTTTATACTTAGTTTTGATGCATCATGACCTCCATGTAGAAATAGGATTGGATAAAAAAAATGTAAGCTAATGGAAATATATTATGTGGGGCTGGGGATTTAGCTCAGCAGCATAAGTGCCTGCCTTGAGTTAGATCATGAGTTCGATCCCTGGTACTGATAAAAATGAAAAAGACAAAAAAAAAAAAAAAAAAAAGGAAAGAAAGAAAGAAAAAAAGAAATATATTATGTAAGGAAATACAGCAAGGGTTGCCTGTTCAAAACCTTCTTGGCATCTCTATGCAGCATTCCTTACTCCAGGGTGTGAGGCAAGAACTTCTTTAGAAATAGGGATCTAATGATTTGCTATTAGGGTAGATCACAGAATTTCTTTATGGCCGGCTCTAAGGCAGGGAAAGATTAGAATAATATTTTGAGCTTTATAGTTTGCTTTGAGGAAAATGGATTCTGTTTTCCATGACCTACCCTGGGGAAGAGAAATTACAATTTCTATGGCTTGCTGAAAAAGGGGAACCACAGACAGGAGGACAAGAGAAGATCAGAGAGGAATGTGCTTCTGAGGCTACTTGTGAGGCCTTCGCTGTCAACATTTCTGAGCTTCAGCCATTTAATAAGGTAACTGCAACCTATGGTAAATCCTCCCTTAGCCTAATTTCCTTGTAATTGCAACCAATTGACACCAGTAAGTTCAAGTGACGTATTTGGCCCTTCCAGAATGGGGACTTCAGTGTTATTGTTTTCTATGCTAGTTTAAAGAGAGTCTATTTCATTTCCTGTTAGATAAGCTTTCTCAGTAATGACTAATTCATCCTCTAAACCTTCTTTACACAGGATAGGTATCTCAAGTTTATCAAATTAAGTCTATTTCCTTGGTTCATTTGAAAGTGAAAAGAAATTGTTAAAACAAGAAACTTACAGTAGCAAGCTAGAATTTGTAACTTTGAGATTATATTTTTTTTGTGCGGGAAGTTGTGCTGCATGCATTTTGTGCTTGCTGCTGCAAGCCTCACAACCACCTTGTTAAAGGAAAAACTATCTCTTTTTCCTGATAAGGAAACTGAGGCTTAAGGAGATTAATTTATCCAAAGTTACCCATCTCAGTTAGTAGCACAGTTAGCATTCAAACTTCAGAAATAATTGTGTTATAATTAAGGGATATAGCAATGCTCAGGCCTGCTTTGGTGAAAGAAAAAATATCTTAGAAGAGCTCAATAGTTTTTCTTTGAAATTCTGTGACACAAAACTGAAAAATGGTCTCAGCAAAATGGCACATTAAAAAATAAAGTTACCCCTTAGAATCACCCATTTCTCTGGGTAAAATATCCTCGAGATAAGAAAGAAACTGCTAGTCCCAGAATAGACCCATCTGTTATCTTGGGTGCCCTGGACAAGATTTTCGTGGAAGACATCCTTCTCATCCCTGTGAGACATTGCTGAGCAGAATTTTTAGATTTGTTAATCACTCTCAAGATGCTAAGTGTTGAGAAAACCAGCTAAAAAGAGGCAGCTACCCAGTTAAGAACATGAACACACATATGTTTTATAAAAAAAAAAAAAAGAAAGAAAAGAAAAGAAAAGAAAACTTCTGATTCTCCTTTCCCTTAAGAAGAACACACTGAAGAAGTGAAGTGTAGTTAGGGTTAGGCAGGGAAAATAGTGTAATAATAGAAAGTTTAGGTTGGTAATTTTTAATATCATCCTTTAAATCATTCTAGACTCTAATAATGGTCATTGTTTTGAGGTGCTCATGTTGTAGTCCAGGTCTCCAGAAGCAGACCCTAAGATAAAGGGTTGTGTCAAATATTTTATTAAGCTAACAATTCCAGGACAAGATGAAAAGAGGATAGGGTAGCACCCAGGGAGCTTAGGTGCCCAGTCTATATCCAGAATTAGTCTTACAGTCAAGTGAACTGGGCAATTATATTCAAGCCACTTACTCATTGGCACACTAGCTTCACAAGTCTTGAGACCCTTTCTGCTTAGCTGAAACACTCCAGCAATTGGTCTGCACATACTCCTTAGAAATGCACACCATACTCTAGCCAGAGTGAGATAATTTTCTCCACATTATAGGGGAAAAGGTTCTCTAGAGATTAAGTAACATTGTCTAAGGTTGCGTCACTAGAAAGTGCAGATTTGGTATTTGACCTTGGGTTTTTTTGCTGCTAAAACCCACGTCCTTTCTTCTGTAGCTCACATTGTTTCTCTGGAGGTAGTTTCTGCTAACTCACAATGCAAACCCTCAACCAAATTTCTATTCATCCATCAATATCTTCTGAGCACCTGCTGTGTACCCCATGTTCTGTTTGGCATCACAGATGTAAAGATGAACAAGATTTAATGCTGCCCCTGGGAGTCTGCTCTCTTACAGGACACAGAACTAAAATTGTAACATGAAAAATGCCACAATAAATTCATGAATTAAGTATTTTAAGGTCATGTAAGAAGGAATAACTAATATTGCTGAGGAGCAGATACAAAGGAGAAACAAGGCTTTAAAGAAAAATTGTTATATCAGTCAATCTTTTGTAAGTTAGAAGGATCCAAGTCAAATGGGCACTGTTAGAACTTTCCAGGAGACAATTTACAATAGAGATGTAAAAGGGTGGCTCAAATTTTGGTAATTATGCCACTTTTATATGTGTGTGAGTATAGTTAGGTTTATAACTGCTTAAGTGGCGTTCATTTCAATATCTTTACCAAGCCAATTAAAGCTTGCATCCTAGAAAAATGATGAATAAAATCCTGACTGATGCTTCAGCCATTAAATATTTTTATTCTAAAATTAAGTGTGGTTAAAGATGCATTTGACTTTATTAAAAGCCTTGTTGCAGTGTACTGCTTGAAGATCTAGCTTCTTGGTTGGAAGTGGTAAATATGTAAAATTCACATGTGCAGATTCCCAACTAATCTCATTCAAATGCTTATTTAATTATGAAATTAGCTTTTGGGATACACATACAAGTAAATAAAACAGTCTGATTTTTGTTCTTTCCCATTAAATACTTTAGGCTTAAATACCATAAATGTACCCAGCTAGAGTTAAAATTTAAGACATCCTTATGAAATGGAAATTGCTGACAATAGCTTACCAAAGACTGGCTATAACCACCCTGTCCAGATTGCCATTTATATTAATTTCTGGAAGATTTTATAATTTATTCCAGTGTCACTTTGGAATTATGGAGTCAAAATTGTATGATTTATGATGGTGTATACAGTTGTCATGGTGGTGTATACAGTTGTCATGATGGTTTATACAGTTGTCTTGAGCATACTGTGGTAGATCATATGATTCAGCCTCAGAGCCATGTGCCTCCACTGTGTTGAACACAGCTATGGTCCTATGACTTGTCTGGGCCTTCACGGTGAGTCATACATGTCACTTTCAGGCAGAAGCTGGAAGGTAGCTTGACACATTTGTTTGTCTGTAACTTCTGCCATGAATCACAGCAGTGTTCCAGATGAGAATTGTTCTGTTAGTCTGAGATTGGGAGCAGCAATCTGGTCATTCTTTGATATACAAATAGCTTAAACAACAAGTATTATCACAGCATAATGGCCTAGCTTGGTTAATACAGACATAAAAAAGTACAAATACATGTACCACATCATATAGCATTCTGAGTTTTCCATAGCTTACACATAAAGAAGTTGAAAACCTCTTAACATATTATGGTTAAGAAAATTGTTTCTGTCGTGGAATATCTTTATCTTTATCTGTATCTGTGTCTGCATCTACGTCTGCATCTGTCTGCATCTGTATCTGTATCTGTGTTTGTATCTATCTGTATCTTTTTTATATCTTGATTTATTGATCTTCTTCTATATCCTCTGTCCATTTTGCTTAGTGGTGGTCTAACTACTTGAGTGGTCACTCATGAGCCTTGATACTAACTTCATATCAATTTCATAGAACACTAACATAACATTTTCGTTGTTATAGCTCCCAGTTAATACTTTAATCAGGTTCCTTTCCACCTGCTTTTTCAGCCCCAGTTTAAATCCGGTTTTATTTTTGCAGAAGTTTCCTGCCTCGGTTTTTGTTTTGTTTTCTTGTCTTCAAAAGCTCCATAAACTGAGTGGTCTCAACCAAACACTTACTTCTCTAGCAATATTTTCCTCTGTATCTGTGTGGTATTGTGTCTTCTTTATTTTTCTGTGTTTGGTGACATAAAGCCATACTGTTGAGGAAGAGAATCAGCCTTCTTCTTTGGATTGGAAGAAAGACTTCTATGTTACATTTGCAGTGGTCAGAAGTGTAGGAGCCACTTTGCCTCCTGGATAAACTCTCCCGCGGTGCTATCCTCTCGGGGCTCTGAGTATGCTACTTTCTCCTGCTTACTGTCTGACAAGTTATACAACAGGCCTAATAGAAACACTTCTGAAGTCATTCAAAGGAATCAGCATCCTTTAGCAAATACAGCAGCTGCCACTTTTCAGATTTTTCTATCCTCAACTTTTGATTGCCTTCAAAGTTTAAAGCCTTATGAAGATTTGGTAAAATGAGTGTCCCCATTTCTCTAAAGCATCAGTTCAGAAAAGAGTGCTTTGAAAGAGTCTTCAGAGTTTGGGATCCACTTCTTTTCCCTCACTGTACAGGCATGTGTGACAAGGGCACAATGAGTCCCTGCAAGAGAATCTTCACTAAACTGATTTTGATTAAGTGTTGAATGGTGTGGATTGAGGATATTGTTAGTCGCTACAAATGCACCCTAGGAAACATGAAAAGCAGGCATGAGCTTCAGGTTTTAATACTAATTATAGGCATCTGTTTCCCAGGTGTGAGGTGTTTATCAGTGAAAAGAAGACAGTAAAGCAGAGAAGTAGCAACCTATGGCACTGAGGAGCCAATGAATGATTGAGTGGATTTGGGAAGGAGAACAAAATAAGGGAGATAAAATAGGACATTATGATGAAATACAAGGTCCTTGGAGAACAGCTCCAGCTTGCTGCAGTATATTGGGCTGGAAATAACGTAAATGCCATGTGTTGCTTGATTTTTTATTCAAGTTCTTTTTTCTTCTTACCCTTTTTCATCCCCCTTCTTTTTTTGTCCAGGGCTGTATAACAGTTTTGCCTTTGAAAAATGTACTTTTCTGCAATTTATGAGCCCCAGAATGGCTGATAATTCTATGCACTTAATCTGTGCATTGCTAAGTCTATCTCTTTAATATTCATATTTAGTACTTACAACGAACCCCCAAAACAGGAAGTACAAATCTCTTTCTTTTTTTCCTCAAACTAAAGCAGACAGAAGTGGCTTTGTTTGACATATATCAAAGTAGTGCTTGATTTGAGCAGAGGTTAAACACCTGAACATTTCCTCAGTTTTTCCAAAGTGTTTTTTCTAATGTCAGAAAATACAATATGGTGGTGACAGCATGCGATTTGGGATCTAGAAATGGAGGTTCTAAGTCCTTGTTCTGACTCCTCGTAGCTGCATGAGTTAGTCTTTTCAGTCCTTAATTTCGTTCCCAGCAAAATAAAGATTCACTACGATCACCCTTAAGATTTCTACCAGTGGTATTATTGCAAAACTCATGATTCAGTTTATTTCTCTAAATTTTTTTTGGTATTAACTATATGTCGGACGCTAAAGATAAGACAGATGTAAGACGTCGTGTTCTCAAATAACTCATAGTGGAGAAATACAACCAAAATAAATGTCCCAGACACTGAGTTACTGAGGAAGAGAGCTGATGAACGCTATCCACATGTGCTAGGGAAGATCTATTTGCAAAAATGAAACTGGAGCCTGATTTTGAGGGTGAAGAGCCTCTGTGGGTGGCATACAGAGACCTTTTGCATTATTATGCATTCAGTAGTCTCCTCCGGAGGTTTCTTGGTCTTCCGAGCTCTGCCATTCGCTTCCCTGCAGTATACAGTACGTGCGCGCATGCGTGTGTCTGTGTACTGGGTGGAGCCATTCACTGTCTTCTGAATTACTTCAGACTGAAGATGCTTCGATTTTTTTTTGCTTTAAACAAACTTTGCCTTAACCTTCTCCTTCACTTTTGCCTACCAGGCCCATCTTTCCCCTCCTTTCATCTGCAAACATCCCTAATGCAAATAGCAAAGACAACAAATGCAAAGACAACTTTTACTGAAGGTTTGAGGACAGCGGAGGACAATTATAGCTCGAGACAGGGGAGGCCTTTAGAGAGTTTTCATGGAAAAGTAGATCACAGGGGTCACTATTTATTGTAGGACCTTGCTTCTCATCATTCTTCCTGAGAACCTCCCTGGTAAGTCCTCAAGTTTCTAGGAGTTTGTTAAAAGAATTCAACATTTTTCTCATTCTCACCTGGCTCTGCCTCAGCAGAGTTTCTTTACCAAAAGCAACTATTTAAGACTGATAAGTGTCTTCCTTAACTAATCAGTATTTCCATTTGTGTGTGCTGTAGCACATTTGTCTCTCCAATTTACTGGTTAAGATGCGAATCTAAAGTAATCTTTACTTATTCCAGATAGATTTTTTTTCTCCTCTTAAAATGTTGCAAAGAGGTAGTTTATGATTACTGTAGTAGCTGCTTTCCCCCATTGTGGAAAAACCTACATTGTTTCTATGTTATTGTTTCATTGGCTGTGACCTATATTCCTAAATTCACCTCATGGCCCACTATGGCACAAGGACTCCAGCTGTTACATCTGCATTCCAAGATGAGAGGATGACAGATAAAGCAGGCACTGAGTAAGTAACAAAGAATTTTCTCTTACAAAAGTTGTACAGAAACCACCAACCTATTGGCTAGAATTAGTCATTCCTATCTCTTTAGCCAGAAGTCAGCCCCGTGGTCACATGCATTCACATAGTTAGAAAGGTGGATGCGGAATGCAATTCTTATTCCCACCGTGTGCCCAACTAAAGCATGAGCCTTTTATACCATACCCTGGTATGAAAAGAAAGAAGCATTCAACTAATCTAGTCTAATCTAATCTAATTGAATCACATTTTCTTTACTGTGTTGGAGAAGAGGAAATGAAGGCTCTCTGTAGCTTTTAGGTTGCTCACGGTGACTTCAATCCTATCAATGTGGTCCTTTTTAAATCCTTCAAAATTTCTCCCAACTTCTCTTAAAACAAGGGCTTCAAATATAAGCCAAGGATGTGAGGGAGATCTGGCTGTGACACCTGTCACCCCATTGATCGCCAGGGTTGACTCAGCTGATCAGGCTGGTGAGGTGAGTGTCCCCCTGCTCTGCACCACTCCATGTCCTGAAGCCATGTGCTTGGTCCAAGGGCATAACCACCCTGGATAGAGGAGGACTGTTTTCTTGATCAAGGGAATACAGTTAGCTGTGCTTCCCTGCTAGAACCTCCAAATAAGCTCTCAAATACAGGGCTACAGTTTTTTAAAAAGCATCCAACAAATCCTTAATCAGTTGCCAAATACCCTTTTCTGTAACCATACTTGGGATTAGAGTCTGGTTTCACAAGGAACCTGAAGCAGTCAACTGTTTGTCATTTTGACAGTATAATCTTTTCTTCTGTTGTTATTTTGTGTTGTATGCTTCTTATAACGTTTGAAGTCTTTCTCTTGTATTCTCTTTTTGGATTTCATTTTGTACTGTTTCCCTTCAAGCCCTTTTTAATGAGAGTATTAAATCTGACCAAGGGCTAGATTATAAGGGGCCCAACTGAGTATAACAACAGCATCAATAAGGTTATTCTGCAAAAGCTTGTAGGATATATTTGGTATTTGCCTCGATATAATCATTTGTTTATTATGTTATTCACCAAGGAAATGCATTTTTAATGAGCACATTTTGTGCTTGAATTGAACACAGTAGCTGAAAGCATCTGCAAATTAAGAAGTCAAGGCAGGCATGGCTCTTAATCTCATAGAATACACTTTCCAGCATGTGATTGATAAAAACAAAGAAAAATCAATTACATGATTCTTTTAACAGAACCCCTTAACAAAATGGAAAATAAAAGCATTGTGAGAGAGGAGTAGAGGTAGAGGTTCGGTTAGGGAGGGATTCCTGGCATTGCCTATTCTCATCAGTTGACATTGAAGAAGGCTGAAACGGTTCAGGAAACCAAACCCACCCAGAACTTCTTAGGAGCAATCCAGGAGAGGGAATAGGAAATGCATACGCCTGGACTTGGGAAGTAACTTGGCATGGTGAAGGGGCTGAACACAGAACAGTGTGGATGGTGTGCTGAGAGCTTCCGTTGGCTCTACTGTAATGCTTGCTTTTAAAATGAGACTTTTTCCTAACCAGATTGATAAGAACAGCTTCAGTATAATGTGGATTTTTGCTTGTACTTACATGTGACTTTTTCTGAAAAGGACAATAGTTGATACAGAAAACTGTGCCCCACTAAGCTAGGAATGTAATAGATGCAGGCATGCATCCTGTCCCTCAGATAGCCGCCACCTACTTTGTGTACTCTGCCTGTGAGTCACACTCACCCACCCATCCATTGTTACAACTTTCTAATTTCAGCTAACCTTTTCCTGTCTTCATAATTGACAAACTACAACCCTTCCGGCACAACTTGTGTAGCAAACTTGAAGATTTTCCAAACTTAAGGACCATGATTGTGTATCTTTATATTCTTTAACCATTTAAAGAGTTAAACTGTGCAAATGTTTATATGGGGTCCCTATCTTTTTAAAATTTGGTACTCATGAATATTTTGGGTATTTTTCTGCTAGCTTCATTCTTCCCATCAGCTTTGTGATTTTTATTGCATGATATTGCACAGCACAATGGTGTTTTAGGAATGTGTCAGTTGCATTATAGCAGAACTGACCAGGGTTACCAGGGAAGAATGAATGTAGGCAGGCACTGGATCCTCAGATGCAGCCTTATACACTGTGAAATAACATGTATTATCTTCCTGGCTGTAATGTGAGACTCCCAGAAGGTTTTAGGAAAAGAAGCAATATGATGTGATCTGGTGGTGATGTGTTTTATAGGAAGAGCTAAAGACTGAGCCAGTGAGACTAGCTGAAAATTACTGTAATGGTACACGTGAAAGACTACATGGATTTAGACTAGGGTGAATGGACCAAGGTTGGAAAGGGGTGTATAGAAGTAAGCTACTGTTTGGCTTTCTTGGATGACCTTCAGATCTTGCTGATGGGCTATTTCAGACAGTTAAGTTAGACCATCTGTGGCTCGAACCCCTACACTCTCCAGGTAACATGGCCCCATCTATGGCACTGTGCATCTGTGAGGGAATCTAGGTCATTCTGCCCCCTTCCCGCCTCAGGATTACCAGGCAATGCAAGATCACTTAAGAAATGACAGTGCCCTTGAAGGTATCTTTTGTAATCAAAAATGCTAATTTATTTTCACTAATTTCTCTTCCTTTCTTTTAAGATACCCTTAGGATTAATAAAATAAATTATAAGATACAATGACTGGAATCCTGGGATGCTTAAGGAATTAACTGAAACAAAACCCTCTGAAAACTCTGATATGCTTGCTGAGGGGCCCACGGAGCCAGATGCGTAAACCAGGTAGCATAACATTCATATCTAGAAATATGAGAATAATAGGAGGATTAATTTTCAGAGTCTGAGAGGGATTACTGGGTAGTAGGGGAAAATCAAAATGACTCTTAAAAGAACTAATCTTGTCAAACTAATCTAACTTTTTTCTACAACAGCATGAAAGTTATAATTTAGCTTGGTGCTTATTGTGCTTTTGATTAGGCATTTGAATGGCATTTTCCTCAAAAGTCTGAATAAAGTGATTTTGAACATTTTTTTCCCTCTGGAGTACCTGCATCAGAGGGAGGCCTAGCCTTGCATAGCTACTGATGAGTGCACTCACCAGGTGGGAGGGATTATCCCTGCATACACAGAAAGGCAACCACACTAGGGATCCTTTTCATAAGAGCAGGGCAGGCTAGCCTGAGTTATGAAAGTCTACAACTGTAGAATATCATTAAATTAATGAGGCATAGAGATGGAAGTCATGACCAGGTCCTATGGTGTACAAGTCTCTCTTACTTACTTTATTGAGTGTTGAAGTATGGGCCTAAATTGTCAGGATTATGAGGAACAGAAAGTCAGAGGTTGAAGACTCAGTTTCCCTTGAGTTTGGCTGATTGCCCTCTTTTCAAAGAAGCGAAAGCATGCCATGGAGAATGAGATGCCCAGAGCCTAGATTAGAATTTAGGATGATATTGGCAGACTTGTAAAGTAGGTTAGTCTGTTCTAGCTGCTATAACAAACTAACTTATGCTATATAATGTATAAATAACAGAAACTTATTGCTTTCAGTTGTGGAGGGGGAGAAGTCCAAGATGAAAATGCTTGCAGATTTGGTGCCTGGTGAGGGTAGGAGCCTCATAGGTGGTGGCCAGGACGTGTCCTTACCTGGCAAAAGGCAAAGTGGTTCTCTGGGACCTCTTCTGTAAAGGCACTGCTCCCATTCATGAAGATGGAGCCCTCAAGGCTTCCTGAAGGTCCTACCTTCTGATATCATCAGCTCAGTATGTGAAATTTAGGGTGATACTAATCAATTAAATCAGAGCATAAAGTAAACTTTACTCCCAATATACTTGAAATTAGTTAGTCATTAACAAAGATAGACAGAAGAGCAAGCTCTTAATCAGTAAGACTCAGTAATTAAATTAACTGTACAATAAGTGATACAGTAAAAGATTTTTAGCAATTAGTACCTTAAAACAGGGTCAAAGGAGAAAATACTCCTTTCATCCCATTTTATCCTCATCTTTTTCATGCTCTGAGGTTAAATGTGTATTTATAATTACAACACCTGGTTTACATCATCCTTAGCAATAATACGTAATCTTTAAAATAGATATGTTTTCATAAAAAGTAGAAATCTTTTGAGAAAACAAATATATAATAATGTCTTCAATTTATTGAACATATTATATATCCTGGGCCCCACTTTACCTATATCATATTTATTATCTAATTTAATCTTTATCCCTTTGATTTGAAAACATAGTCACTGAAGCTCAAAGAGGTCCATAACATACCCAAACACCCAGAGTTTAGAAAATTGCCAATCTTTAACGGCCACTAGTTTACTCATATACTATAAGAAAAAAAGAAAGGCCCTTTGTTTAATACTGTGAACAACTTTGGAAGTGGTGCATGTCTTTCATCCTTTCATTGAGGACAAGAAACATTCTCTACCTGGGTCTTATTTTTCCTTGAGAAAACAGATACTTGTGGCAGTTGTAATATTTTCAGCCTTTTTAAGAATGTGGTTTGGCCAGTGCAGTCCCAAATTTTTAGAGATCTGTTGTGTGGCTCAGAGGTGGTCTGAGCTGTGAAAATCTATACATGTAAGACTCCAGGACAGTTCTGGTCTTGGAAGAACCCAGTTCTTTTTTCTTCTTTATTTGTAGTTTTCAAGAATGACGAGTGTGGTAGGACATTGAGGGCCTTGTGGCACGGCCTGGGATCTGTTTAGATCCAAAACACTCACAGGATGACTTTGGAGTGGTAGCCTAATAAATCTTATTGTCCCTGGGGAGGAAACTCATGGAGGGTCATTTTCCAGGGTCCCTCAGCTACAGAGCAAGAGGAGCTTGTGTCTGGAGGTGTTCCTTCTTTCACGCCTCTCCACAAATCCGCTGCCTTCAACATTGGGGAGATAATTCTGCACTGCGTCGTTAACTTGAGCACTTGTGAACTGCTTTGTTCTGATTTTTAGGCTTCTCTTATCCCTGCTGTTGATCTGTGAGAGAAAAATCTGCTTCCTATGCCTGTGTGTGGGTGCACTGTCTCACTGGACGCAGACACACTGGTCGTCATTGTACATGAATCTGTTTCACACGTTTACGCAGTCCATGTCAGACCAGTTTCAGCAGCCAGCTTGCAACGTCTCCCTCCAACGTTCCAGTCCATCCCACCAAGCAGGACAGTGCTGGTCTGTGTCCTGGGCGGCTGCCACAGGAAAGCATGTGCTGCTGATTGTAATAGATTTTTTTTTTCTGCCAAAATTTAGTAGAAAAATGGGGACAATCACTTTTACTTTCTCAGCCATTTTGTTCTTTTGTTAGTGATAGAACTTGTTGGCCTTTAGGAACTATACAATCTTTCAAGTAGTTCTTGCAGTCATCTTTTCTTTTTTAATCTTAAAACTATATTGACTCCGAGTATTAGCTTTAAATATTACCACTCTGATGTTACCTCTGACAACCAGCTAACGTCAGAGTCCATGTTCTTAACCATTATTTTCTTTGCCTCTCCACCCTCTCCAGAGTGATTATGTATGTTTGTTAGCTTCGCTAAATTTTAGATTTTAGAACTGGGAGACCCAATGTTTACTCACTGACTATAAGTAAAAGTAAAATAGAAAATTATATGAATGTTTATGCTTTAAAACTTTAATGGAATTTATAATCATAGCTGCAGGTGCATGTATGTGTGTAGTCAGATGAGGAGGTTTTCTGTCTTTGCCTTTGCCAAGATAAATTGTGTGTGTGTGTGTGTGTGTGTGTGTGTGTGTGTGTGTATGAATTTGTAAACTGTTTGTCTGGAAAGACTTTGGCAAACAATAAATGTTCTTGTTTGTGAAAGTACAGTTAGAAAGAGTTGTTTCATTTGTTCACCTTGATAAGATCTTTCTAGCATTTTCTAAGTATTCATATGAAAGCGGGGAGGTATGTGTAATCTCAAAATTTGAGTTTTCTGGCTATGCTACCAACTATGGTTGTGATGTGTGATTTTAGGTCTATTAATTTACCATTGAAAGTAGTGTTACAATACCTCCAAGGTGACTTTGATCTTTAAACATCCATAGATTGTGAGAATAATTATAACTACCATAAAATATACAAAGAAAATCCTCTCTTTAAGAAACCTTAAAATAGTCATAATAGAAATATACTAAAGTTTAGTGATACTGTAAGAAAGAAGAATGTCACACAGACAATTTTGAAATGATGGCAGGTTAGAGAAGTAATACATTTTATTGCTTATGATTGGACTCAGAATTTAAGGGAGAATATCAAAGTGAGAGACTTAGAATTGCTTTATTTCTAAAGGGAATGGCTTGGGTCAGAGAGGTAAGATTCTGGACAAAGAAGGAAGAATTATGTGAATTGTAAGATACTCTGTGACTCTAACTTAAAACTTACATGCAGGGGTTTCTATTTTTTACTTATTCTTTTGTGCTCTGACTTCACCAGCAAGATAGATCTGATAGGAGATTACATACATGTGTATGCCATGTATGTACACAAAAACACACCATTTTGTATGTGTATATTTTAGTTTCCATTTTAATTTGAGTCCAAAGCAGGGAGAACACTGGTATTCCAGGTTGAAGACAGTTAGACAGAGAAAAAGAATTCTTTCTCAACTCTTCCTTTTTCTTCTACGTGAATCTTTACTAGATTGGAAAAGGCCCATCTGTGCAGGCATTGCTTTGCTCAGTCTACATATTCAAATGTTATCTAATTTCAGAAATACCCTCAGGTGCAAACTCAGAATTTTTAACCCTAAACTGGGCACTCTGTCACTTAGTCAAGTGGGCACATAAAACTCACTTCAGAAGGCCCAGTAGGAAAGATAGTGTGCTTGTGAGACTGCAGTGTTTGAAGCTGTGAGTGTGAAGTCAAAGGTGCAATGGGAGGATGCAGTGCAAACCAGAAGATTGGAGAGGCCAGGAACATGGGTCATCTGAGGACCACTGCAAAAAGGAACAACAGCCAGCCCAAGAGAGAATCCATGAGACCTATTACTGCTGGGGTGGAGCCCCCAAAGCCCATTGAATGTTTGTCTTCCACAGGTTATACTACATATTGAACATGGAACTATGGAACTTAATGTTTGCCCTGCTAGATTTTGGTCTTGCTTTGGTCCCATTCCTGCCTCACTTATTTCTACAGTTTGGAATGGGAATGTTTAATCTGTGCCATTTTTGTTAGAAGTGTTTAACTTTCTTTTCCAGCTAAAAGTTTGCCTTAAATTTCAAAGAAGTTAGACTTGGACATTTCAACAATGCTGAAGCTGTTAGGACTTTGGCAACTCTTAGAGACGGCAACTAAATGAATTTTGCATAAAAGGATGCATGAGAATCTTTTAGGGGGGGGTCAGTGTGAAATGTTATGTTTTTTATCTAGATGTGCCTCCAAGATTTCATGCACTCGTGGGAGGAGATTTTTGAAGGTGGCTGGATCTACAGTGTGCGAATATGTATTAAGAGTGTGTAATAACTAGATTGGTTTAGCATAGTTCTGGGTCCTAATAATGGGAAGTCTCACCCTAGGTATGGCTGGCACCAACCAGTAGGCTTATAATCTGAATAGAATATGAATTATAGAAAGCAGCCTGCTGCTGCAGCTGCCTCCTGCCTGCCATGCCATGGATTGTTTCTCCTCTGCCATGTCTTTCTACCATGACACCCTGCCTTTGAGCCAGTCAACTATGGACTGAATCCTCTACAAACTGTACTCAGTTGAAAAAAACTTTTTCTCCTTTAACTTATGGGTTTTGTGTGTTTTATTCCAGCAACAAGAGAAATAACTTGTTTATTATGTTTATTAAGGAGTTATTGAACAAATGATGGAAAGAAATTGTGACATGTACTCTAACATAGATTAGTTAGAGAAGAGTAAATGTAGAAGCTGGGTAGAGGTTGGTTTTTCTGCTTCATAGCAATTTGATTTCATTATCTCTTAAGGGAAAGAAAACTTTCAAAACTTCTCCTTTTACTGTTGCTTATTTGACTAGATGTGACATTCCAAAGTTGATATTCCTTAATAGCAGTGATTAACACATCTAAATACTTTTCTGATGACTTCTGGAGCATTTTTCTTTTGTTTGAAGTTTTATTACACCCTAGACGGGCAATTTTGAGGGAATAAGCAGGCAGTTTTTTATTCTTCCTGACGAAACATTCTTGTGTAAATCAATGATCCAGGGATGGCGGGGGGGGGGGTATCTTTCCTCCAAAGACAAGAAGCAATTCCAAATTCCAATTATTATAAAACACAATTTGAAATATAATTTATTTAAAAACTCTCGGAAGTCCCACACGAAACAAGGTGTACTCAAGATTTCCTTTGAAGTATGAATTTAGTTTAATTTGCTAGACCACACTTTTCCTTATGGATCCTTCAAGGAAAACTTCAGATCAATCCAGACCTTGTCACCATGCTTCAATTAAAATTTTTAATTAATAAAACTGTCTTAATTAGTCTGACAAAACTAGCAATGTGAACTTATCACCTAGCTATACCTCTGTGATGATCTTGAGTTTAAATTTCCATAAAGGACAGAGAGTAAGTAGAAAATTTCTGTTTTCTTAATCACATACCACATTCTCAGTTATAACATGTAATTGCCCCTGCTCACAACTTTATCCACCAATCTAGAGTGTGTTCTGGAGCTAGTTAAATTAACTTAGCTATCAAAATGCTAAACTTGATAGCTCATTTATCTTTCTGTCTCACAATTCGACATTACAATATAGTGGTGATTGATCTTGCATCTTCCAGGTACCATATAGTATAAAAACTAAGAGAAGATTAATTAAATGCTGTCTTACCTAGACAGGTTTTTAAATAAGTTTTAGATTTACACTATATATCAGCTGAAGCAGAAAGAGATTCTAAGACCAGGAGGTTTGTAACATCAACTGGATTTTTCTTTTATGTAGAATATATATGCAATGGTACTGATGACAATTATTATTCCTCCACAAGTGCTGAATACCAAAAAGAGACAGAAAGATCCTAAGAGTGTTCTCCCATTGTCCCCACTCCATTGCAGAGTAACACAATATACACACACACACACAAACATGCATGCACGCACACATACACGCACATGTGCACGTGCACGTACACACACACTGTGTGTAATGTTGCAGGAATATCCCTCAAGCACAGTTATCCTGGCTTATATTTTTTCTTCTCTTTCTCTCTTTTGTGGTCTTTTGAGATGGGGTCTCACTATGCAATTTGGGCTGGCCTTGAGCTCACTTTGTAGCCCAGGCTGGTCTCAAACCCATAAATGATCCTCCTGCCTCAGCCTCGGAGTTCTGGGATTATAGGCATGAGCCACTACACCTAGTTCATATTTTTTCTTTCAATTATGAAGTTTCAGAGATTTAAGTGAATATGGAAAAAAATGGTGAGAAAATGATGAGGTCTGAGACAGTGGGAAAACTTAGCTCACATTTACAGAATAATTTTTAACACTCGGTGATAGGTGTCTACAAAAAACAATAACTGTAGCAATCATTTAGTGGACTATTGTGTCACATGATTTGTTTACATCCTCTCTAGTATTTACAATAGTTTTAAAAGGTTAAATGTAACTATGCCCATTTTACAGATGAAGACACTGACTCACTGCAGTGTTAAGTTCTCAGGCATTGCCTACAGGTAAGATGTATACAGAACTGGGTTTTCCAGTATGGGATGACTCATGGGGCTCAAGGACCATGGCGAAATGTGCTTCCACCACCCTGCAGTGTAACAAGTGCAATGTCAGGCACATTGTGGAGAATTTTTGAAATCCAGAAAAATGCCTAATGCATTATAGGTTCTGCAAGCTTAAACTCTCTGTTTAGAAAAAATTGGTTCTTTCATGGGCTATGCCACGTCTCCAAATAAGTGTTTCCCTGAGCTGCTTTTCTCATTGCTGAGATAAAATAGTCACCACCTTAAGTTAAAGGAGGAAAGATTTATTTCAACTCACTCTGTTCACAGTTTTGCAGAGGTTTAGTCCACAGATGACTGACTCTAAGACAGGGTTGCCATTGGCAGAGGAGAAACAGTCTATTTCACAGCAGTAAGGTAGCAGCAGCAGCAGCAGTAGCAGCAAGCCTCTATTTTCTATTTATCTCATTCAGGCTGGAAACCTTTTCAGTGGTACCAACCACACCCAAATTGGGCCTTCCCCAAAGCTATGCTAAACCAGTGTAGTTACCACACACTCTTAATCCCTGCACCACACCCTTAATCCACACTCACACACTCTAGATCCAGTGACACTCAAAAAGCTGCACCTATGAGTGCGTAAGGCTTTGTGAGGAGGGGCATCCTGATACAAGATGTAACATTACACTCTGCCCCCAAGAATGTCATGTGCGTCCCTTTATACAAAATGCATTTAGTCCATCTCCAAGAGTTACCAAAGTTCTAACGGCTTCAGCATTGTTGGAAAGTCTATGTCCATAGACTCCTTTGAGATATCAGGCAAACTCTTAGCTGTGAGCCCCGTTAAATGAAAAGAATGTTAAGTACTTTCACATACAATGGCAAAAAAGTAAATATTCCCATTTTAAAAGGTAGAAATAGGAAGGTAGACAAGAATGAGGTGAAACAAGACCAAAATCTAGCAGGCAAACATTAAGTCTCACAGTTCCATATTCAGCACTTGGGGTCATCTGTGGCAAGACTGGAACTCTAACTTCTGGCTGTCATAGCTTCCATGGTTTCTCTCTTGTTCCTGCTCTGCTCTCTCCTTGCAGGTTCCTCTGACAATTTCATGTTCCTGGGTCTCCAACCTTCTCACTCACAACTTTACACACTGCCTTCCTGGAAGCACACCACCTGGCCTCTGAGGCCTTCTTCTTGGTGGAAGCCTTCTTGACTCCACAACTCTTAAATTCTGCATGTACCAAAACCAGCACCATATTTATGGACGATAAGAAATGCCACCAGCTGGAGCAGTAGACATACTTACCTCCTGGCTGTTGAGTGCCTGTATTGATGAACTCTATGAATCAAGAACTGAGGAAAAAATTTCCTAGGCTGCTGCTATTTTGGGACATGCTACTCTTGGGCTTTCTTCTCAAATCAAACCCTTTTACCTTTGCAGTTTTAAGACTGCAAAGAGTGGAGTTATGCTGATTTTTATGATACCTTCAGGCTATCTTTTCTATTTGTCCTTTTCCAAATTTTTTTTTGTAATCTCTATAGCAATTGATTCCCTTTTGTTCCATTTTTACAGTCCACAACTTTCCTTTCTGCCCAAATTAAAAAAATTTTTAAATCATCCTGTTGGACTGCATGCTCTTTATTTTCAAAGTATGGTTGACTAAAATCTCCCAATGGTAGCTATGCAACCACCTCAACATTAGGCTGCCTTGAAATTTCTTCTGCCAGAATAGTCTGCCATACTTAATCACAGTCTCACAGTGTCACAAAACATCTATGCAAGAGCAAAATGCAGACAAATTTTTTGCCAGAGTATGACATATATGAGTTGGAGTTCAACTGCTAATGGAATCTAGTTGCTAACTGAAAATTTCTGAACCTGATCTTTACCAGCTGCATTTCTGTTAAGCACTCTGGTCTTCTGAGCTCTGACTAAAATCTCCCATCAATTTCAGCTTGCAGCATTCCAGGGCTTCTTCAATTGGCATCTCTAAATCTGCCAAACTCTTTCCACTAGTCAGTTCTATGAGCTGCATGGCCTGGTAGTGTCACAGAAATGACCCTACTTCACTAATTCCCCAAAATTCTTAGCTTTCTTATTGCTGAAACAAAATATGAGAAATACAAAATTAAAAGATGAAAGATTTATTTCAGCTCACGGTTTGTAGGGATATCAGTCCATAGTCAGCTGGTTTCAAGCAGGGTGGCATGACAGAGGGGCATAGCAAAGAAGAAGCAGTCCATTGCAAGGCCAGGCAGGCAGCAACAGAACAAGCCTCTTTTTCCCTTTTCTGCCATCTAGGCCATAATCCTTTTGGGTAATGCAACCCACACCCAGGGTAGGCCTACCCATTACCTATACCCAGAGCTATGCTAAGTCAATCTAGTTATCACACATCCTTATTTCTAGTATCAAACTCTTAATATACATTCACATACCCTAGATTCAGCACATTTGAAGAGCTACACATATGAGTGCACGAGGCTTTCTAAATATAAGCCATGACAGAGCTCTTCTTTTCCACCTGCGAGGAGGGGTCTCGCAGACGTATTACATAGCATACTCTGCTTTCATCTAAATGTTTTAAACCCTTTAACATGGAGATGAATAAGTTCTACATTTTCTACAATTAAAAAATGAATAAGTTTTTCTTGCTAAACTTTGAGCTGGTAATCCCAAAGTTTCTTATAGATTAACTGTAAAGAAAATATTATTATATACTTATCTCTTTTATAAGCATGAAGTACTACTCATCCTATACTCTAAATGAATATATTTATATAGGTTTTGATTTTTTAGAAGAAAATCTTTTTTAGCTTTTACCCAAAAGGAAAAAGAGGAATATGAAATGTATTAAACTCCTAGATGGAGAATGAGTGATGTTGTCTACAGTCTAATTAAAATGCCAAATCACAAACTCACTTATCAGATAGGTACTGAATATCTTCTGAATAATTACGCTGTGCTAGGAACTTTTGTGAACACACAGATGATAAAGATACAGTTCTTTCCTGAAGTATCTCCTGTGTAGTATGGGAGTAAGATTATATCCATAGAAGAAACAGATACAGTGTGCGCTCAAGGGCATGCTACATGAAAAAATAATTTTCTTCTGTACAACTTGGATGTTTGCTTTATTGGCTGAATCTTAAGGCTGAAAATATGGATGAATTTCCATGAGAGAAAGTGACCTCTGCTCTTCCTCTTAGGGGCCATGCTTATCAGTGATGATATGGCCATTACGGGAGTGTGGAAACCCAGTATATTTTCTGAGGTAGAGAAATTGTCCCTAAGTTCGCTGTTCAGCAGAGGAAAGTGATGACATATACAAGCATCTTTCCCTGAAAAATTTATGCCCACTAGTTACACAACCCAGGTACTACTATGAAGGGATTCTGCAGATGTGATGAAAGTCTCAAGACCTTAGAGTATAAAGATCACTGGAGTCAAATCAATTCAATTATGTGAAACCTTAAAAACATACTTTCCTTTGGCCATCATCAAAATAAGTCAGAAAGATGTAAGTGCAAGAAGCATTTGATGCATTGTTGCTGGGTAAAACATGAAGTGAACCATGTGGCAGCAAAGGCAGATGTTTCTAGAAGTCTTAAATGACTCAGCTGAAAATCAGCAAATAGATGTGGAGCTCAGTACAACTTTAAGGAGCTGGATTCTGCCAACAACATGTATTTCAGTCAGCTTTCTGTTATTATAATAGATACTAAGGTAATCAACTTATAAAAAGAAAAGGTTTGTTTTAGCTCACAACTTTAGAAGTTCCAGTCCATTGCCAGCTAGACCTACTGGTTTTAGATCTCTGGTCAGGTGACAGAACATTATGATATGAGAATGTGGTGAAGCAAAACCACTTAATGGCTAGGAAACATTAAAAAACTAATAATGAGAATAATAATAATAATAAAAGGAACTTGTGGCACAGTCTCCTTCAAGGGCTTAGTGGCTTACTTATTCCTAGTAGGTTCCACCTTTTAAATGATCCATCAGTTCCCAGTAGTCCATGGGCTGGGGGCTAATCCTTGAACACAAAGACTTTTGGGGAACAGTTACCCAAACCACAGCAACATGAATGGGTTTGGAAGTCAATTTTTCCCAAGTTTCAGCTAAGATTTCAGCTGATACATTGGTTTCAGTCTTGTGATACCCCAAATAGAGAGTCCAATGGAGCTCACCTACATTTCTGATGCACAGAACTGTGTGCTAATAAATGGATAATATTTTCAACCCCCTAGATTTATGCTTATTTGGTGTAAAGCAATGGAAATGATACACCATCAAAGTCCATGAAAAGGTAGACAGCAAAGAGCTTTCTGCCTCTGAACTCGGGCTGTTCTCTGGGAAGCCTCATGTTATATGCCAGTCAACATAGAGTAAGGGAGATATCTTGAACTTTGGGTTTCACACATAGGTTTAGGCCTAGATCTGCCATTTATTGACAGTATTACCTGGTCCCCCCCCCAGTCACACTGCTGTATTCGTGAAACATGCTTAGTCCTATTTATGCAAGAGCATCATGCAGATGAAATGAGATACTATGTGCTGTATAGTAAGTGCTCAATAAAGGTGGCATTTATTTTACTTTAATAATAGATTTTCAGCATTTCTTTTAAAATTGTATAGTTTTGATTTTTTAGCTTGTATATTAACCTCCTTAGACTTAATGGGAAGAATGGACTCAGGGTAGCCTCTTAAAATTTCCCAAACAAAGGGGAAAGACATCCATTTTTCTGTTTCTAAGGATATTTCTTGTAGTTAATCTTGGTATTTACCAGGAACTGGGAGGCCAGTATTTGCTTTTGTTTCTGAATGAATGGGTGGTTAGTCTCACAATTGTTGGTAGTAAGTTTTTATAAAGTATGTAGTTGAAGAAAGAACTATTTCTTGACCATAATCTTCACCAGGTGTCAGTAGAATATATACTCCAGCACAGTTTGAAACTTACATTGGTGGGGAACATTTGTTTATGATTAGCCTGGTAATTTCTTAAGCAATGATTCTCAAAATATGGTTCCTAGATCTTGTTTGAAATATTGGATCTTGGTCCTTACCCTAGATCTGCTGAATTAGAAACCTTGGGGATAAAACACAGCAAGCCGTGTTTCAGCAAAACTTACTTGTGCTGCCTTTTAGGGTTGAGAAGCACTGTCCTAAGAGATTGGGGTGACTTTTGCTATTGCCTGGAATTTTGAAGTGCAATTTTCATTTTTGGAGCATCATGAATACAACAGAGAATTAATGAGAAAGATTATGAAAGATGCAACTCTATAGGAGACTGAATGCAATCTCGATTGCTATGCTTCCTAAATTTTACATGTATATTAAAATCTTCGTGAAATGAATTACTGTGCAAAGGTATCAGGAAGGATAGGTATCTGTTTTTTTAAGGAAAAAAATTAGGTGGCAAATTCTTTTGTAAAGTTAAAGCTCTGATTTATCTGTTTTGTAAGCAGAATTTTATGTATTGAATTTTCTTAGAAGAAGGCAGATTGTATCTGGTAGTTTTATGCATTGGAAAAGCTTCTGAAGAAATACTTGATTAGTTGATATAGGAGTCAAAATATGCTAGGTTGTAGAAAATTGCCATTTTTACTATAAATGCTTTAAAATAGAACTTGATAATCTTTTTTATAATTTTATTTCCAAGGCTATTTAAAAAAATGTTTTGTGTTTTGAAGATGGCGCAAGGAAGAGAGAATCAGGAGAGTGTTCTGGTAAGAATGCCTCTGTGAACTTGAGTTGATCCCCAGCCATACGACCTTGACCTTGGGCAAATTCCCTCCTCCTGGAGATTAAGCACCAGGTTGTTTTTCAGGAGCTTGTTAAAACAGAAATGGTCTGGGTTGGAGTGAGAATGGGTACAGCAGCCATCTGCCATGTCCTTGTTGTTATTCATAGGCCAGTTTCAGTTGTGATGGGGAGAATATGTGGTTGCCATGTGGTATAATCTACCTACAGGAATATGGCAGGAAACTAAGTTATAAACTGCTCTAAGGAGAGCATTAGTTGGGATTCTCTAGAGGAACAGAATCAATAGAGAATAGATGTATAATTATGTAAGGGGATTATTAAGTAGTCTATCAGGATCAGAAACAGAGACGTGCATAATACCTATCTGTCCACTGGAGAGCCAGCAGGTCCAGTGGCTGCTCAGCTCAAGAGCACGGAAGGTACAGATCAAGAGAGATAAAGGATGCAGCCCTAGATGAAAGCTGAAGGCCTAAAAGCTCAGTGTAGCACTGCTGGTCCAAATTTGTGTTGGAAGGTTGGAGAATCTGGTGACCAACTCTTGAATGCATAGATATAGGCACAGACCTTCTGAACGAAACTCCAGTTGCATAAAAAATAATATCGAGTGAAAAATGAGATTACATCAAATTAAAAAGCTCTGCACAGTAAAGGAAACCATCGATGTAATGAAGAGAAAACCTACAAAATGGTGAAAATTTACTCCTTAAACAAAGAACTTGTGTTAAAATCCAGCAAAAAATTAGGTCCACCAAATTTAAAGATTCAATAAAAAGTGGGCATCTGAAATGAATAGACACTTTTCAGATGACCAATAAATACATGAAAAACTGTTCAACATTGCTGGTCATTTGAGAAATACAGATTAAAACGACATTGAGATTTTATCTCATCCCAGAAAGAATGATTACCGTGAAGAAATCAACGAATACCAAATGCTGGCAAGTCAGTGTGAGGAAAGGAACCTTCCTTTCTTGTTGGTGGGACTACAGACTGATACTGGAAACCAGTATGGAAATTTCTTAAAAACTTAACAATATAAATTCCATTCAACTTAGGTACGCCCCTTCCAGGTATCTTTCCAAAAAAGTTAAAGACATCATACCACAGTGATGCATGCATACCCATGTTTATAGTAGCACAATTCATGATAGCTAAATCTTGAATGCAGCCTGTATGTCCATCAACAAGTGAATGTATTAAAAAAGTGGTATTTATACACAGTGTATTACTCTGCCATAAAGAAGTTTAAACCTGAGTTATTTGTAGGAAAATGGATGCATCTTGAGATCATAATGTTAAGTGAAGTAAATTAGACACGCTTAATATCACATGGTTTCTCTTACATAAAAACTTACTATATAAATAAAGAATGAAATAAAAGACAGATAATAGGAAAAATGAGAGAGAAAAAGGTAGTGTTGTCCAGCATGAACAATATTTGTAAAAGTGTTCCTTGACTTGGTACAATTGTCTTACGTTATTTACATGTTTTTGGCCTATTACTCTGAGTTTTAAATACAAATGTATAATTAACTTTGTGTGGTATTGTAAGATGAATAAGTGAATCTGATGCTGGAGAAATAAAAGAGTAGTGGAGGGAAAGGGAAAACAAAGAATTGAAGCTGAGCACGGTAGCACACATTTATACTGCCAGCACTCTGAAGGCTGAGGCAGGAGGATTGTTGTGAATTTGAGGTCAGCCTGGCTACATAGTGAGTTCAGGGCCAACCTGGACTATATAATGAGACCTTGTCTCAACACAAAAACAAACAAACAAATGAAGAATTGGAAATTTCCTACAATGAATGTAATCATTACATGCTGAAAACATATACTATGAAAGTAAAAAATAAAAACAAGCAAGCAAAAAACCAAATCCAAAGGCAATGGCAAATACCACAGCTCTCCAGAAATGGTACGGTCTCCTTTTTCTTTCCCTCTTTATTCTGTCCAGTCTAACATACTACTGGTTTGTGCCAAACATGTCTGGAGTAGGTTTTCTTCCCTCAGTTTGCTGGCCTACTTCAGAAACTCTCAGAATTGGACTTTGTTAATATGCTAGGTGTTTCTTAATTCATTTGAGTTGACCCATCATTATTAAAATCTCAAGGGGCTACTTAACTAAGGGCATCCTGTGGCCAGAAAGTATGCTTTCCTTCTCAACCCAGGCCGGTGATATGAGGAAGAGTTTGTCTATAATACTTTGTCCTTTCAGAGCTCACTGACTAAATTCATGCAGAACAACTTTTGTAACGTTAGTGAAGGGCAAAAGTTTTGAGTCTTTAAAGTAGATATGGAATTCTTCATCAAATCAGTTGATAATCTTGAATAATATAATACTTTCCAAGAGATCACATGTAAATCATAATTTATCTTTTAAAATTATTTTGAATTGAGAGATTCTACTTTATTCTTAGAACGCAAAAATAGAAGTAGAAAAGCAAATATATCTGATCCAAGATGGAAAGCACACAACTATTAGAGATTATAAAAAAAACAAAAAACAAAACTTTAGTTCCTGTAGATACTGTTCTAATGCTGGTTCTTTTCTGTCTCTCACAATATAGATTCAATTGTACTAATGAGAAATTATATTATCAGCATGGATTGAGTGCTTACTGTGTACCAGGCACAGTTCTAGCTAGTTACTAATTTATTCAATCTCTTCAGCTTGGCTTTGCTTATTTGATTGACAAGGAAAATTTTTATCTGCTTATGGTGCACAGCATGATGGTTTGAAATAGGTTTACATGGTTAAATGGCTAACTCAACAAAGTTAACATGCGTTATCTCACATTATTATGATGTATAGGTATAATTCATTTAATCATCATGAGAATGTGTCAGTGCAGGCAGCAGTATTATTGTTAAGCAAGGAATACGTGCTCCTTGCCCATGACCTCTGAGTTGGTGAGCATCAGAGGCAAAGTTCAAATCCCAGTCTCTTTTGTGACCTCATGTTCAGGGGTCTGTGGCACACCGACTCTTAGGGCAGAGTGGTTTCTCCTCTAGTGATTAGTTTTGAGTTGTCCTGTGACTTGTGCAGGGAAGAGACCCTCTATATCCAGGAAATCAGGAAACTACCCAGAACTCCCTTTTCCTGGTCTGTGCCTACATGTGAGAATTTTCCAACTGCATCCCACCTACCGACTCAACATCTAACCTGTGTCCAGACCTTAGCACATCCATGGCTTTATTAAACTGACTTCTTCTTTAGTATTGGAACATCCCTATTTGGAAAATTTTTATCCCAGATCTGTAAATAAACTAGGATTCCTGATCCGCAGGGTCCAGTGCAAATGAACAGGAGTCACAGTCCCCCTGTTTTCTCTGTGACTCCTGGGGACTTGTCACTCAGCTCCCCTCTTCCTGTTACCCACTTTAACATTCCATCGTCTATTGGCTTCTTTTTCAAGGTCTGACTCCGTGTCTTTACATTCATGCAGGTCCTCTGGATGTGACGGTAAACATGAGCTCCTTTCATCTGCCTCTTGATCCTTGGTCATGACAATGTGTATTTGTCTAGTGACTCTTCCAATTCTGGGCCACTACAGAGAAATCTTCACACCGAACCCAGTTCTGACTTATTGTAATCTCAAGCAGCGTAGATAGAGGGTCTCACTCAAGCAAAATTGTTAATTCTTAGCATGACCTCTTTCCTGCCCTAGTACCTGAGCATTTTAATGGTGACTTTATTTTAGGCAGGAAACACATTCCAGGAGGGTCAAATTAGAGCCACATTCTCCAGTGCCTTTCAATTTACACCTATCCTTACATTCATAAGATATCACCGAGGTTGACTTTTAATATACACATATTTTAATTAATGGAAAGTAAAAACAATCTAAGAGCACAATTTAAACAATGTTCCATTGAATTAATTTTTCCTGTAGGGATTCTCTGACAGATGTACTCAAACGGATCGAGCAGCCTTTTCTGAAACCTTTCAAGTCAGGCACTCAGAAAATCTGGAAGAGGAAGCAATAGACAAATTACATCCAAAGTTCCAATCTCCTTTGTTTGTTCAGGTCATTCAGGATATCATTATCATGTTAATGGAATTTTTTTAAATTTCTATTTGCAGGTTCTTTTGTATGCACATTGTAATCTGATTTTAAAGGAAGGGGGAAGAAATGCTCCCTCATTTTTATCTTTTCCTAGAGCTCAGCTCCTGTGGCAGATGTGCTGAGCCCATGGATTTATTGGCTATCATGAAAGTTATGCCCTTGACCTTTTTACTTTGATCCCCTTAATTTTATGATCTCTATTTCTTTAATTCTGATGTCGTCCATTGGCTCTAACTGGTCCGTGTCTTGGTATGAACTCAGGCCTGAACAGTTTAGGGGCCTGTAGCCAAAGTAGAGTAGGAAGGCTAAACCTCAGTAGTGGAGTGTTTGGGGATAAGTCAGGCAAAAGATATATTTAATTTTACCTGTGTTTAAGTGTGTGCTTTCTCACTTCACCAAAGTAGATCAGTTAACTATAAGGATAGTCCCAGGTTGATGGAAACAGAACTTAATTTTCCATTTGATTTTAGCGAGGAAGAACATTTTTATAGTGTTGTGATTCAGAGATGATAATTTTATTTGCAAATGGTGTGTTTTAAGCAGTAAACAAATATTACCTTCCAGACTCCAACGATAGGGTTTAGATGAGGCTTAAATCATCTGGTGCTATATCTGGAACCCAATTTCATAAAGTGGAGTGTGTTTCTGTATGACTATGTCAGGAGGTAGAAGGTTTATCCTGTGTTAGCAATGATAGCTTAACAAGAGTTGATCAAAGGGCCTGATCAAATGTAGTGTCTGGGGTCTTGGAGACTTACTGCTTATATAATAGATCTTATAGAAAATCTTTTTCTTTCTATGCATTTCACTAAATCAGAGAATTCCCTTGGCACTTTATTTGGTTTCCTTACCCCCATAAGTAATTATTCTTTATTTTTAAGTGACAGAATCACTTTAATTTTGCATTTCCCATCTTTATATAGACCCTGGCAAAGATTGATCTGTCCAGAAGATTCTGGGTACTTAATTCTTAAGTTTCAGGACTATGAATGGGATATAGCATGCAGCTTGTCTTTATCCTGCCTTCTAGGTTTATTTGAATGCCAATTTTATTTTTAAAAAAGGAATGTCTCTATTTCTCAGTCCTTACCAGATATAGCAAGTCCCATACTTAGAGTTGCTGGGTGTCTCCTGATAGTCTCATAATTGGCATTTGGAGGCTGTAGTAACAGTGTAGTAAAAATTAAACCATCATTAATTCCTATTGTCCATTTCCCTCCCTCTCCTTGTGCTGCTCTTTTCATAATTCATAATCACTTCTCTTGTCTTTCTTTTTAAAGTTTTTATTACCTTTGCTTTTCTTAAAGCAAACAGACAAGCCTCCCTCAAAAAAATCCCTCAAAAATATGACAAGTTTTGTATTCTTTTCCCACCCATTTTAGGGTGGTGCTTCTCTTTGGTCCTCAAACTCCCTTCTCATATCCCTTCCAGTTATTTCCACTTTTCTCTTAAGAAGGAGTGGACATGGTTTTACTATAGTAGCCTGGAGCGAACTAGATAGATTTAAGATTCCACTTAAAATTAACTCCTTGTTCTGTCACTCACCAAACAAATGTGTGGTCATGTACCATTTCATCAGTATGCTGTCCACTTGTGTGTATGAGCTAAGACCGTGCGTGTGTGTGTACGTGTGTGTGTGTCTCCATATTAGAGAAAAAAGAACAGGGAAGGACAGTAGTTTGGGATTGCTCACACTATCTTTTCAGGATGCCAGATAAATGCTCGGAGCCCTTGGGCCAACGACAGTCTTACCCATTTATTTTATTTTTGGACTTAATGGCAAAGGGAAAACACATCAGCCTCTTTTCATAAGTTCTAAACATTCTTTTAAAAATCTCTGTTCTTACTCTTCATCAAGTTGATGAAATGATTCACTAAGACCATATTAATATTTTTGGTTGGATTACTGAACACAACTGTTTGCAGTCTCACTGTTTGAATGTTCGCTTTGTGTGCTTTGATCCTGTGACCTGAAACACCGTTTCTACGATGATAGCGAGTAATCTATTAACTGGTGATAGCTTACTGTGTTTTTTGTTTTTTGTTTTTTTTGTAGTTCTGAATTACTTGTACCCTTACACTGTTTTGTTTTGTTCTGCTTTTCCCCCACTATTTTTCCTTTTAAATAATATAAAAAAAATGCACAGGGTGAGCCCAAGTCCTAGTTTATGTGATTTTGAAGCTGCTAGAAGCAGAGAGGGTTGGGAAACTTGTCCTGGGGCCTCACCTTTTCTGACTTCATCACCTGAGTGACTTTTAAAGAGGTGGCCCAACCCTGTAGGATCACCACTTTCATTCCATCCCTCCTTTCTCTGCTGACTCTGTGTTTTTCTCTGTCTCTTCCTCTCGTCTGCACTGTATGTTCTTATAGAATTTGAAGGAAAAAATACAACTTAGAATTTTCTGTTAGTGGTGAAGAGATCAACTTATATAAAGACCAGGCAATGCATTTAAGATCATTCTATAAACTGATAGTAATTGCAGGAACTTTATGTTCTAATCCAAAACTGAAACACATGGTCAGCAAAACTAATCAGAACAACAGTGGCAATGACAGCAAATGACTGATATGAATTGATCATCCACAGTTAGTCATTGTGCAGGGTACATTATATCTTACTTGACCCTTTCAGGACCCCCATGTGGTAAATTATAAGTTTTGATTCTAACTTTACAGATAATGGAGTTTAAGAGAGATATCTACTTAATACACAATAACAGTGCCTACATAAGTTGTAAATGAATGCTATTTCCAAAGCTGGTACTCTACATGGTGGTATGTTAGAGGCATCTTGCTGTGGCTCATAAGAACTAATTGTTTGTATTTTTTCCCAGCTCAGTGTTCAGTGACATCAGATAGTAGCTTGAAATCAACCACAATAAAGACAGTTCTCAGTTAAAAACAATTAGTCTATCAACAAGAAAAATGCTAAGAAAGACTCCATAAATGAAATCATTCTGATGTTATCACTGAGGTTTGCACAGATCCATGCTAGTTGCAAGGGATTACGATGTCATTTCTAAACTCAAATTAATTTCTTTGGTTGAAAGTCCAATTCACCATAAAAATTTACCGTGTTCAAATCCCCTCCCATTTTGCTCTACCCCTATACAAGGTTATTACTAAAAGCAGAACTATCTAAAATTACCATTTAAGAAATTATATGCAAATAGAAGACATCATGCCCAAATTGAAGAAAATGACCATTTTTAAATATTCAACCTTTAGAAAATGCTTTTAAAATAAGTACTATACTATCTTCACTTTCTGGTAGTTAATGAGAAACAAAATATGTGCCCTTAGCATTAGAAGCTCTGGAGTTCAAATGATCAATGCACTTGGAAAAAATCCTTACCCTGCATATCAAACTTAAAATCTCATAAAAGAATTTTATTTGCGCCATTAGGATATTACTGCCCAAAGCCTACACTGTCCTACAAAGTATTGTTAAGATTTAAAATAATTGCAACAAAACTAGTCTAAATTCCCCAACTTTCAGGAAGTATGGTGGTTTGGTCTGAGCATTCGGGCTTATTTTTGCCCTTTTCAGTATCTGAATTCATCATTTACACTTTAATGTCGAAATACCATTAATATAATAGAACTCAACTTAACTTCGCAAGAACTAATTATCTATACTGAGATTTACTCACAGCACATCTTGCTTTTAACTTCTGTGTAACATAACCTTTCCTGCTTAAGTAGCTGCTCTAGTGACATTATCACAGTCTCACTATGCTTATTCTTATGTGGAATGACAGCCTGCCAGGAAGTAGAGCAGGAAAGTCTGGTTGATTTGTTTTAAGATAACTTAAAACAATTAATGACTCTGGTCTTTCTAAATTCTCTTCCCCTTTCCATCTCCTCTTCTGGTTCCCAGGTTTTCCTTGCCAGGTGTTAGACAGGTGGCCATGTGGCAGAGAATAAACAAAGGCCCTGAATCCAGCTGGTGCTTTTTTTGTCTCACCTGCGGATTTGCTTTTTTTTTTTTTTTTTTTTTTTTTTTTGTGGCTATGAAAGGAGATCAAGGAGAAGCATGTGGCAGAGATAGGTGGGGACATATGCTGGATACTGTTTTATTTTCCCAGATATGCATTCAAATGGTAGTGCATGTTATTTAAATTTGGAAATATTTTTGTACTAGTTGACATATAGCTACTGTTCAGAGCTCCTTAACATGTAACTTGCCTGTTCATCTACCATCCTGGCTTCTTGTGTGTCAACTCTTGCATACCCTTGATCTACCTCTCTACAACCAGTAAGTTTCCTGCTTAGACCTTAGGACTTAATTTATTCTATTTTTAGAATTTAGAATTTATTCTAATTTATTCTATTTTTATTCTATTTTTGTTCTGTGTGCACCTCAATCTAATATATATATATATATGTATATATTTAGAAGAATAGTCAAAAGCATAACTGTAAATGTTTTGTAATGTCTCTGTCTCTGTGTCTCTCCATCTCTCCTCTTTCTTCTATCTTTTCTGTCTCTTTCTCACTACATATATATTAGTTCTAACAGCTATTAGTGGTAGACTATGGGTCTTAATATCCTTATGTCTCAATGTCCTCAATTCTAAGGCAGGGAATATCATAGTTTTTACCTTGATGGTTTGTTCAATGAGATGCTATTTATATGTAGTATGATTAGCAATGTACCTGTCAGCAGTAAACTCAATTTTAATTATGACCATTGTTTTTTCTATGCTGCTTTCATGCTTGCAGTTGGCCCTAGAAATTGTGTTTATTCCTATCTGGTTGCCCAAATATAAGGATTGTGATGGTCGACATCAACCCCTTTTCTTCTTCGAAAGTCTAATTCAAAACTTGCCAATAAAGTTTAGTCTAATACCTAATGCAGTTTATTCATTCACATTATTTTTGTATCTTCTAGAGGTTTAATTGCAACTTTTTAACACATTAATAAGGTTAATACTTAGCCATACTTACAATCGCTTCACAAATTCCCTTTTCTCCTTTGTCCTTACTATGAGCCTTGGCTATTCCCTCCTTCCCCTTGATTGTTCAACCATTTCTTTCCTTCTGAAATTCTTTCTCCACTAATTATAACCTTTTACTTTAAGGTCAACAGAAATTCTTATCTCTTTTGCAAAACTTCCCAAAATGTCTCGTCTCAATGATGTTTTCTCTTTTGGCCTCTGGCAGAATTTATAGTCTCTGATCTCCATTTTAGAATCAATTTGCTCTATTGTTTCTTGGGAATCTTTGCTTTTCAACTAGATTGTACACGTCTTAAAGGCATGGGCCAGATTTTAGACAGTCATATGAGATATCATAAAGGATGTTTAATAGCCAAGCATTTTTCTCAAAAGTCATAAGGATGTAGGTTTTTCAAAATATTAAAGAACTTTACATAGAAAAAGGAAAGAAAAGAGATTTTTTTCTTAAAAGTTGCTATGTAAAGTAGAGAACTTTACACACAAGTAGAGAATGGATGCTTTTTGAATCTTGCTTTGTTTTTTATATCTCAGCTTTATATGAAATATTTAAGTGAGACTTAGGTATCAATAATTAAATGCATCAGTTAAAAATTTTTTACATTCATAGTCAAAACACTGATGGGTGAATTTTCTGCTAATTTATTGTATAGCACATAGGAGTAGATGTCATATTTCATAAAGATCAATTCATGGAGTCTAGCTATCTATGACCATCACAATTTTAATGATACTCAACAGTGAAACCTGCCTATTTCAGTTGAATCAGAGCAGAAGAGGATTATTTTGCAGAGCTATAACATAGTATAATGCATGCTGCAGCAGACATGCAGAGCCTTCTCTGTCAGCATGTAAGGCAAGCGCATGAGTTGTTTTTTCTGAACTAAAGCCTCAGTATTCAAGTTTATTCACAGTATTGGCACTCAGTGATAAGTAACTGGGTTTTGGTTGCAGTTTTGACACTCGGGCTCTGAAAGATTTCCTATCACTGTTACAATGCAATAGGAGGTGTTGCTTGGGAAAAGTAAATTTAAACTAGCATTGACTCAAGTTTTCCAAAAAATTTATTCAAGTCCGAGTTCTCTTTTTTAGGGAACTGAGAAAACACTTGAACAAGAGTTAAGTAAAATCTCTCTGTAGGCCTTGCCGTACCTTCTTTTCCAACTCGTGATCTGATTCCAAGTCGTCTCAGTTTCTGTTCGGGTGCTTTCTATTGAGAGTGACACGGTGCCTGGTTCCAGTGTGTCGCTCTATGTAATTAAACACTGACAAGGAACTGCCTGTCAGTGCGGCTGGACCCAAAGCTCCGCTGGCGTCACTCTCTCTGGGGCGTTTGCTCCCCTTTCCCGCCTCTCCTTGAGCCTCATTTTGTTCTAAGCCCTTCTCCCATTCTTAAGTTCATCAAGCCTCTGTCTTAATGATTTCTAGAGGAAATGAAATAGTCATTGGATATTTCCAAGTGAATGCTTAGAATTAACTAAATTTTAGCCTTGATGGACTTGACACGGGCATAGTGAACATCTTTGAACCAGTGTAGCTGGGAGATGGTGCCTGCTTGCTTAGCCCAGTCCCATGCTATTGCTTGATATGTGAAGTTGGAGTCAGCTTCATCAACAGTGCCCAGGCCAGGATGGGGGAAGTGGGTGCTTAGATGAAGGGTGTTCTCATTCATTTTCAGTGGAAGTGGGAATATGCTGCAGGAAAAGCTTGTGGCCGTTCATTTATATTTATTCCATTTACTTTACCCTATCTCACAATGGACACTTCTTTGTATGGTAATTTTACTCTAACAGTAAAGAATTTTCAGTCTCTCATGACTGCTTACAGTTTAGACTTTAAATGCAATACTTGATAAAGTATGCTTCTGTGATCTTAACTTGCTGCTATGCAGATGGTAGGATGTTAGCCTCCAGGGAGCAATCTGTCTAGGGCCCTTGTTTGTTGCCTCTGTGCTGTGCACCAGTACTGCATAGGCGCTCTAAAAAGTCTTCTTTGGCAGTGCGTTTTCCACAACTGGGTGCCTCGTACTAGCCTGGAGTTACACTGCTTAAAGTGTCCTTTGTCTCTCAGCTGCCTCTGGAGGTTGTGGGAAGGTGAGTTTTATAGACAGCCTTGATTTTTAGAGAAAAGAACACATTTCTAAGGACAGCAACTTGAAAGGTGCCTACTTTAAGTGTAGGTCGCTGACTCCATGTTACTTCCTGTGTCTCAGATATAACATATCTCTCCTCGTGGTCATTCCTCTGGGAACTCATCATTGAACTTGCTCATCTCCATTAACAGTGAGCTATTGGGTCCTGATGTCATTGTTAGAAAAGAATAGCTCTGTAGTGGCACTGAGGTTTTTTGGATTTAAGGCAGAGAGAAATGAGATTTTTGACTTTTGAAACTATCGTTCATAATACAACTACTTATATATTGGTGTGAATTTTATTATTTCATAAAATATTCCTTGTAAACAGCACAGGGCAATAAGGATGTACAGAAGGGGGCTTGTGGTATTACCCCAAGGCAAAAATTCCTGTGATTTTTGATTGCAAAGGTCTCCCATTTGGCAACTCTTGAATAATCCATCAAGTGGTAATTTCAATGTTCTCTTTTCTTGAACAACTTTTTAAGTAGCTCTTCCTTATCTGTATATGGCCTATCATGGTTAACACAGGGTGATCATAAGCCAGTATACTAATTCCTTTGATCCTCATTAGTAGCATTGTGGATTAGGTGGAGTTGGGCTTGTTGTGCTCATTTATTGATGAGGAAACTGATTCAGACAGAAGTAATATGATTTATTGAAGCTCTAGAAATAAAGATATTCATTAGATCTTAAAAGACACGTTTTCATATAAACAAACGTGGGTGTCTCATTTCTAGAATGGTTCTGAGGTCCCAAAGGAAGGATTCTGTCAACATTTACTTTGAAAACTGATGGCATCACATAGAGTTGCCCATGTCTACACTGGCATCTCAGTTTCAAAACTGGAATTGTCCAACAGTAGGTTCTGCTTAATCTTTGTCCTGTCCACGTACAGGGCAAAACCTTTGTATTGACCATTGTCCAGGTGTGCCCCTAAACCCATGGGTTCTTTCTTTCTTTATTTTTATGACCTTTATCTTTTTCCTTTTTTATCATGATGCTGGTTTGAATGAGAAATACAAGGCAATAAATTTTTACACCTTATAGTATGGGGTGAATTAAGCATACTGCCATCCAGAGAAATAATTTGGTCCATTAATTTTCATATTTTTACCACAGCATGAAAATTTTAAACTATTAAAAATTTAGGCAGTTGACAACTTCCTAACATATATTTGTTAGTTTCCACAAGCATGCATGGATCTTTATATCAGATTTTTATTTTATTTATTTATTTTACTGGGGATCGAACTCACAACCTCACACTTGCCAGACAGGTGCTTATGCCACTGAGCTGAATCCCCAGCTATGTCAGATTTTTAAAAGTTTATTTCACAGCTACTTTTGTATATTTCTATACACTCAGCACCTAGCACCTATGGGCTGGTCATTGATCTAGAATTTCTTTAGTGTTCCTTCTAGTAAAAGGAATATAGTTTTCAGTCATTCATGTATAAATATACACTATTCTACTTTTGTTTACAAAATGTTTTTCTTAACTTAGATTTTAATAAGTTGAATTACTGGGTTAAGAGGCATGAATATTTTTGTGGACATTAGTATTTATTGCTAAATTGTATTCCAGCCACACATAATGGTGCACACCTATAATCCCAGAACCTGGGAAGCTGAGGCAAGAGGATTGCCACGGGTTTGAGGTCAGTCTGGGCTACCTGTCTCTAACAACAACAACAACAACAACAACAACAACCACACAGAACCCCCTCCCCCCCAAGCCACAAATAAATTCCTTTCCAGAAAATTTGTTGAAATTTACAATCCTATTGGGATTATATAAAATTATCAATTTCAATGGCTCTCATATGCTTCCTTTTTAAATTTAACAGTTTATTGATTAATTTGGGCTGAATGTTTTGGCATATTGTATTTTCCAGTTTGTTTGTCAATTGTTTGCTTTTAGGACACCAGATTTAAAAATGGTGTCATCGCAGGTAAAATAGTTGCAGTGGCTAAATTGTTGGGAGAGAGCCTATCTTTCAGGCCATGATTTTGTTTCCAGTCCTTGTCCTCACCGAGTTGCAGGCTAATGGAACAGTGCCATTTGTTGCATCTATTTATGCAAAGATGTTAATGGTCTCCTTTCTTTCCACTTTGACAAAGCAGCTGTGAAGGAGCCAGGATGCCAGCATGTAGGATCTGCTGCAGGAAAGAAACCCCACGGTGGCAGGAAGTGACCCTAATAAGGTGAAAATTAAGGAAGGACCCTTGGCACAGCCTGTTTCTAAGATACTTGTGGTGACTTCACGCCTTAGCAATTATTCTCTTAAAATCAACTTGGTAGATTTTTTAAAAAAAATATTAGATCTGAACTTGAAGGAGGTTCAAGAAGAAAGGATAAAAGGTTGGAAAATACTTAATTTTGTTTAAAAAAATCATTTGTCTTTCTCATTTAATAGGAAATGTAGTTCTTTTGTACTTTTTCTTGGTCATTTATATCTTATAGAAAAACAAATACTCGAATTTTAGGTTATGTACTTTTGTGCTCAGGTGGATGGTAGATACCTGCAGAAGGGGAAGATCAAAATCTTTTAATTCTTTATTTGCAGAAAAAAAATACACGAACTGTCAAAAAAAATACAACCGATGGGAGATGATATTATGGGCCATGACGTAGCTATGCTTAACTGGGGAGGTGAAGTGGAAGATACTAAGTGGCTTTCTTTAGTGATTAAGGAGCTCCTTAGGAGTTTGAAGCCTCCTGCCTGGGTATGGGGAGTGCAGAGCCCAAGTCTCTTAATGCTTTTCTTCCAAATACCCCCGTTACTTTTTATATCTCTACTCTTAAATCTTCTGCAGAATGGGCCACTCTCTTTTACTTAGTTTCTTTTTATTTTGATTTGTACATCTTGGGTTGATTAAAGAATCTTAAAAGCACTGATAAAAAGACTATTTTGGGGGGTATAGATAACATTAAATGTGTATTTTTTTGTTGCTTCATCTATTCTATGAACCATTCTGGGTACAAGACAACCTGAAGTTAGAAAGAGAAGAAATTTTTGTCTAGTTTGAAAGGGGAAAGTCTGTTTCTGATTGGCTAGAGGTGTAGATCCTCAATGGAGGAGAGCAGTAGTTGATAGTAGCCGGGGAACTTGTTGACAAAGCCATGCTCTGCTCAACTCTGTGATTCCTCATTCCAGTACCACAGCAGATGCTTCCATCTGGTCATTGGGCTGAAATAAGTGCCATGAAAGGTACTTCCTCTTTATTCCCTGGAGCTTATTTTCCAAGACAAGTGAACTGCTTTAGTGCTTTTGGTAATCCCAATTTGTTTTCATTATATTTGCAGAAATTCTCCCATTCAAAGTACCAGCAATTTCAGAGTCTGAAGAGATCTTATCATTTGACTCCTCTAAATTTGCCCTCTATAGAATTGTGAGAACTGAGCTAAAAAGAGCCCCCAAATCCAGAAACAATAAGCAAAAGCAACAAGATAATATCTGGTAACGATTCAATTGGCAGTCTGTAAATATTTTAATATGTCTTGTAGGAAAAGCTAATTGGGAATTAAGTTAAAAAATACATGAGATCTAGTTCTTGATCTCAGTTCCCTAATCAGAAGGGGTAGGTTTGAAGTCTGGCTTCAGTACTGTAGAAGAAAATAATCAGTTGTATATGGTTATCCACGTATCCATATGTTACGTGCACTCTGTTATATGTGTTACTGGATCACCAGTAATGCCCATGGCAGAGTGAAAGATGGGGAAGATGTGGCCAAGGGGGAGGCAGCAGGGGCTTTAGTCAACTGACTCGGCTTGAAAACTTCCAATCATGGGCCACTCTGTCTCTCTCATAGTGGGCCATACACTTTAAAACAGCTCCCTACAAGTTGCTTATTGAATATTAACTTGAATTACGGCTCTATTTCTACCATGTTAACAACTACCAAAAACTATAATTCTTTTCAACCTTGTGACCTCCAGCCTCATTGTGTAAAGTCCCTAACCATCTTTAAACGTTTAGTTCAAATACGAACTCCTTGGTATAGTCCATGAAGCTTCACAGAAGTTTTGTTTTATGTTAATACAAGCTTGGAGTTTTGAAACTTATGTAGTGTATTAGGACATTCTGGTGAACAATTAAAAATAAAGATGCTGATTAATAAAGCTTCCCAGAAAATCCTGTGGCAGTTGGTTTATAAGCCAGCATTTGGTAACTGTGTATGAACTTGGTGTTTATTGTACGCTTACTTTATGCTTTAGTCTTTCCTTGTTTGGTTATGATACCTGGGCATTTTTGTTGTTTTGTAAACATTTCCATTTCCACTTATTGATTCGTCATTTAGTTTTATAATTATCTATCTCTATTGCTCAGCATACTAATGGGTTTCTTTCACTTTTGATCTTCTTGAGTCCTTATCATAGTACATGGCAAAGAGATCTCCCTAAGTTATTGCCCAATGAGTGAAAAAAAATTACTTGAGTGTTAAGGAGTTTAATATTTACCCCACACTGAGATAGGAAAACTGACCCAAGCTTGCGAAACTGAAATGTCTCAGAGGGTGGACAAAGGGATGTAGGACACTGTAAAATCTGGACAACTTGGCCAGTAATTAAAGCTTGCCTGCCAAACTTCCTCATGTAGAAAGACAAGCTATTGGCCTATTTAATTTTATAACATGTTGGCTTTCTTCTAATGCCACAAGTAACATATGAGTAAATACACACACACACACACACACACACACACACACACACACACACACACACAGATGGAAGGAGAGAAAGGGAGACAGGAGGGAGAGAAACAAGAGGGAGAGGGAGAGAGAGAAAGACAGAGAGAGAGAGAGAAAGACAGACAGAGAGAGAGAGAGACAGAGAGAGAGAGAGAGAGAGAGAGAGAGAGAGAGAGAGAGAGAGAGTAGTGTTCAGGAGGGAATTAGAAAGGTATTGGCCAAGTTGTCTAAAGATCATATCATGTATCATATCATGTGTAAAGGTTATATCATTGCTGGGAAAGTTCAGGGTACCCAAAATCTCTTCTCTTTCCTCTTATTCATAAGTCTAGAGTGTGATGGAGAGTGTGCATTGGTCAGCTAAATTAGTTCCCTTGGGATTTTCAGGACTTCTTTATCATGTGTTTGCCTTCAGTCAGATCAATAAAGAGTCACCAAAGCAATTTTATTACAGGAACAGTAAGGTCCTTAATTACTGAGACTTGTTTTGAATGATTTGAAACAGTTATATTTAATGGCTCTGCTGTATTCCTGGAACCACGAGTGACTGTTTAATATTCAGGTTGCACAGAATCAGTGAGAGCTCCCAACAGAAAAGGGAATTAACTGTTTGGTGTGTTTTAATAAGTGAGTGAGCAAAGATCATGTGAATCGATTATCAATTTGGCTAACTATCTTGCAGGGGTTGTGTGGAAGAATTAAATGCAAACAGACTGCATGTTTACCAAGGAGGAGTATACCTTGAGGTGGATGTTAGCATTCTCAAATGTGATTTTTGCAGCACGCTGAAGCCTTTTCCCCTTCTTCCTTACTTTTGTTACAAGCATATGTTGGAAATGAAGGAAAAATCTCTGAAAACAATAGGTCCAGAAGCAGTACTTGTGAGTGGAGACCTATTTGTCTAATAAGTACATTTGAGACGTTGAGATGTTAGTTCAGAGGTCATTGCTGGAGCCTCAGGCTTCAGGTGCTCTTGAGGATGACACTGAGTTTGTTCTGAGCCTGGATATGGCACTGTGTCCAAGCATGGTTCTATTTATTCCACTATATTTACCTGGATAAGAATATACAGTGTAAGGCACCAGAAAGCTGAACTAATCTTGTGTGAGTCCCAGGATATTCAGGGATTATAAGTGGAAAAGGGGACTTAGAATCAACTTTGGTTCTAGTTCTTTCTTTCTTTCTTTCTTTCTTTTCTCTCTCTCTCTCTCTCTCTCTTTCTCTTTCTTCTTTCCTTTTCCCCTTATTCCTTACTTTCTCACAGGGAAGCAAAATTTCCATATTAATGGTGATAAAAATTCTTCCCCTAAGAAGGCACATGGGGAGAGAGACATGTGGACCTGAAAAGAGAGACAAGGACAAGACCCTAACTAGCTACATTTTCTGAACCAATGCGTTCCCTTGTTTCCCTTTTTCATGAGAGGGACACATGGCTGTGTTGCAGATGTGTGGCATTGTATCTATTATCTACAGCTATTCTCTGAGCACAGGGTCAGTATGCAGTAGTAACTCATCCATTGCTTTTGAATGACTGAAAAAAGAACCTCTTATGAACTATGAAGTGACCAACATTCATGTTTTTAAATCCACATTTGCACCTTTCCTGACTTTCATAAATTTCTGGGCTTTGTTGTCAAAAAACAAAGAGCTACTGTTTTACTTCATCTTTATTGGGTCAAGTGAACGGGAAGGTTAGAAGCTTACCGGGTCTGAGGAAGAAAAGCTGATCCTAATAAACTATGGAAACAGAAGTGACAGTGACTTGTCACATTCTTTTCTCTGCAAGAGGTACAGATAGCTCAAAGTAGAAAATTCACAGGAAAGTGATAAAGTGGGAGCTTGTAATGAATGGAGAGAGGGAACTGTTATGCATTTTCTGGCTAGAAGATCACATGGTCCTGGGCGAGGGCTGGCTTGGGACGGTGGAAAGGTTAGGCTTTGGCGGTCTCCGTCATCACTCTCTGCTGCTTCAGATGACCCTCACTCCAGGACTCTCACGCCATCACTTTAATGACTTTCTGGACTGGGGTTCCCTTTTGCCAGATCTCCCCAGTTTGCACATGAGAACCTGTGTCTGCCTCTTTAGAGCCAGCTGAATGGACCAATTTGCTTATATTAAAAGAATTAAAATCTAGTAAGAATTGAAAGTTGATATTTTACGTTCTAAGGTTATTTGCATTTTAACAGGATATGCATAGACTCTTGGGTTAGCTTAAAGGAATAGATCACTGATGCTTGAATTTGCAGACTGGCAGGCAGGGGCAGCAGATATTTTTCTCAGCATCTTGTTCCAATGTCAGCCCTCAAGTTGTGTGACTGCCTCTAGCACAGACACAGCATATTCTTTCTATTCTCTGTCCTCCCACCTCCTCTTATCCTTCCTCCTCCTATTTCTCTTTTTCTCCAAATTCCTCTTTTTCAGATGTCTAAGTGGACATACGAAGGGTTAGAAGTTATACTCAGTATCTCCTTGTGGTGAGAGGAAAGCTTTCCAGTGTCTATGCCCTTGGAACTATGTTAAGAAATGGGAGTATCTACGACTGTGTTGTCAGAAGGAAATGGAAACTCAGTGCTTAGAGATTTGGATTTGATTCTTCTAAACCACCCCCATCTTTGCTCTTTGGTCAAAGTGATAATGTACTTGTCAATCTGTGATTCCTAACATGGGGAGTCATCATGTGGAAGATCCGGATCATTGTGTCTCTCCTCTTTAGAATATAGAACCAGAGTAGAGTTAAATGCAGCAGTATATATAAGGTTAGGGCACAAGAAGAATCTCTGATAGGTAAGATTTGAATAAATGATTTTGTGAAACTATTTACAAATAATTATCTTCACATTTTATGGTTAAAGTCATGATGAAGATATGAACCCTTAGGTGGTCTTGGCAAACTTTAGAGGTTCAAGATATTTCAATGATATTTTATTTTCAAGATATTTTATTGTTTCTTCTTCTTTTTTTTTAATCAGTAGATTTATTTTCTTTTTGCGTGGTTCTAGGGATCAAAGTTAAGACACATAAATGCTAGCTAAGCAAGTGTTCTACCCCTGAGCTACATCCCTAGTACCATGCTACTATTTCTACTAACTGCTGGACAACATAATCTAGATGTATACTATTCTGTATGGTAGCTACTTGCCCAAGGTTGCTGAGCATCTGTATAACATGTGCTACCCAAAGTTGAATTAAACTATGTGAGACAATATGCTTTGGATCTTAAAGACTGTACAAAAGTTGATATATTTATAGATTGCATTATTGCATGTTTACACTATTTTAGCCAAATAGAGTACATTAGGCAAATCATTGTCATTTGTGAGGACTTTGCTTTTAAAATATAGTTTCTAGAAAATCTAGAAATGGACATCAGTGGCTCAGATATTGTGCTGGAGATTATAATTCTACTGGACAGTGTTGATGCAGAACACGCAAATTTCCAAATTAGAAATTTCCTCTAGATTGAAAAGGCATTAACTCTTATCTTATATTCATCTGTCTTATTATAAGAGTTTCATTATTTCCATCTAGGTGTGCTTTACCATTAGTATAAAGGCAACAATGGCGGAGCCTCAGGGATGTCGTTTCTTAGAAATAGCATCTCCTTGGTGTTCATTTTGGGTATGTGTTTTAGAGAAGGAGATTGGACTCTGTCCTCGAGGAAGAACCACATGATCTTTAAAGGACACATTATTTTTTAACTTGTGAATACTATATTGTTCTCTTTTGTAAAAGAACATCTTATTTTATATACTTCATAAAAAGTCATATATTTTTAAAAAATTTTTATCGGTACCAGGGATCGAACTCACGACTGCCTGCTTGCAAGGCAGGTGCTTATGCCACTGAGTTAAATCCCCAGCCCCCAAAAATCATATTTTTAATAAAAATAACAAGAGTCCCTCAGATTACCAACAAGGATAATCTGAGTCTCATTTTAAGACAATTCAGATTCTTATTTTAGTTGAGGATTTCTTTTCTACTGAAGGTCATTCTAATTATTGCTTGCTAAATAGTAAATTAGGCTGTAAGATCCATACTATAATCTCCCTGTATTATTTAAGATTGGACTTCGATGTAATTAATGATGAAATCCAACAAATAAAGGCTTTAAAAGATATGTTTGCTTTTCTTCTGTATAGAATGTACTGGAATGAAGGTCTGAGTTGGCACAGTGGCCTTGTTCTATGTTCTCGTGAACTTGGGCTCCTACTTTTCATTCCCTATTGTGAGTCTTTCATAACCTGAAATAACTTCATCTACCTTGCAGTATGTATAGAAGAGAAAAATCTAAAAAGAGAATGCAAAGTTGCATAGTAGATGTTCATAAAGTGTTTTAAAAACTGCCATATCACAATTCCACTTACACTGATTCACTGGACTTTAATCTGAGTGGCCAAGTTGCTCGCTAAAATTTCTGGGGCTATTAGAGAAAAAATACACACTGAAAGACAGTTGGTAATTTTTTCACACTGCCTTGTTACTTATCATAGGAATTATTTTATATATTACATTATTTTAGAGTTTGCCAACAAAGTTACATCATATAGCTCTGTGTACGAAAGCTGGAAAGCTATTTTATGTTTTATGCCCTGCACAGGGAAGTAGTTGGCCCTGATTTCTAAGAAAAGTTATATTTCTGGAAAATTGTTAGCATATATAATGATATAATAATAATAATAATAATAATAATAATAATAATAATAATTGTCTTAGTTACATTTTACTCGTTGTTGAGTCAAAATACCTGAAGCCCAAAGTTGGGAAAGGAAAGGTTTATTCCTTACAGTTTTTGGAGGTTTCAGTCTACGCTCAGTTGGCTCCAAGACAGGCGGGCATGGCTGGACTGCAGTTCATGGTGGCCGCCAACAGCAAAGAGGAACCAGCAAAAAGCAAAACACACCTTCTTCCTGCCATTACATCACATCCTGGCTCCACCCCTATGTGGGTGTAGCACTGACAGCACCAATCCAAGCACGATACAATGAACCATCACAAATGCACAATGCAAACTCATGAGGCCTGGGGCCACAGACATAAACCATGACAATAATAATAATCATAATAATGGTAATATTAATAAACACTTTTCATTTGGGGACCTCTGGAGCCATTAACCCATTAATCCAGTTTTACACATGCTGGACACAGGATCTTGACACAAATAGATGGGGTGTTTTTGATCCCTTTTAATATTTAGAGTGGGTCCTCTATCTTAGGGATTAGTGATATGATAAAATGATTTGCCAACAAAGCCTGAACTCACATTTTAGAATTAGAAATACATGTATTTGGTAATATTTCTGGTTTTAAACACTAGGTCAGGTGAACGTGGGGTCAACGTGCTGTAGCCCTTCTGTCTGCATGGATGTATTAGGGAAGTGTACCAATTATTCATGCGTCCATCCCTGCTGCCATGTTTTTTCGTGCTTAGTGACCAAGGGCTTTGTGCTGACATTTGGCAGCTGTCTGTTTTTAGAAATCATCAAGGTTTCAGAGGGACCTTATATTTTGTTTATATTTCTCACTCCCAGAACAACTCCTTTTCTGGACATACCTGTTGTTGCATGCAGGTTCCTGACATTCCATAAGCAGTTCCAAACTTACAATTTCTCTTCAATGGGAATAGTCCTGGAGCTTCTTTCTCCAACTCCTTCTTAAGGGCTCCAAACTGTCCTCAACATTTTGTTAAAGGAGCAACTTTCTCTTTTTCATTTGGCAAGAAGATTTTCTTTTCATAAATTATTGCATTCAAGCTTTGAAGAAAAAGCTATTCCCTTTAACATTACATAAAGCATATTTATTGCTCCTTTAAAAGGTCCCCAGCTTAACAAATCTGTGTGATTTCATGAGCTTCACTTACACTTTCCTAGATATTTATCACTGTACATGTCAAGAAAACATGCAGAATTTTGACCCAGACTAATTTGGTCTCAAAGCTACTTACATTTATTTACCAGCATTGCTGTGTTGCCCATCTGTGTGACCCTGGGTTAGTCATTTAACTATTCTAAACCCTTGTTATAAAATCACTGCTCTAGGATCTATCTTACATGGTTATTGCAAAGATGAAAATAATCTTTTAAATCACTTAATTGAATGCATGGTATTAAAAGAAGCTTAAAAAGCTCTGTTGTTATTATTTTAGGTGTCAGATCCTAATCTACATAAGGTTGACTTTTTTTAAATTTTCGACTCACATTCTAAGGGTATAATTGTTTCTTAAGACTTAAAGTTTCTGTTGTCTTTATTGTTCTTCTTTCCTACCATTTAGCTCCTCTTTAATTTCTCTCCCCTCCTTTCTCTCTTTTAATTCCCATCTTCTATTGTTGCAGTCCCAGGGTAAAATAGTTCTGTTAATTTTACCTCTATTGGTCAATATGTTCCTTATTACCATACCTCTGGTTTTTATAGAGTAGGTCCCCATAACTGGATTTCAACTACTAAGTATTTCAAATCATCATTTTATTTCCATTCGTTTGCAATTGTCTATTTACATTTAATAACTTTAGACAGTACGGGTTAAATCTAGGGAAACTAGACTTGGGTTTTCTCATCCTGTTGACAATAGCTGTTGACAAGGTCAGATCCTAAGCCTCTTGCACTCTCCTACTTGTTGTTTCTTAGCCTTGGGGTGTAGGGAAAGGAACTAGCAAGTCAAGGCAATGCATTGAGCAGAGTAGGTGTAAAGAGTGTGAGCCCAGGCTCTGCAGAGTACCGTTGCTAGGCAACAGCATGCAGGGAGCAGCCACATGCATATGCCTGCCAGCATCTTGTTGCCTTAGCAACAGAGCATTTGGATGGAGGGTTAGGGATGGAGGGGAACTGGGTTCAAAATACTCTAAGTTCCCAGGTTTGTAGGGTACCCTTTGCCCTCAACCCCATGTGTTTATTGTCTTTCCCTGCCTGAGTTCACGTAAGTGGAAACTTTTATCTTTTTTTCTGTTTCTTTAGTTCATCATCCAGCATTTGCGTGAAGTATTTCTGCAGAACTCTGTCTTTCGCCAGTTGCATTGTAATTCGCTAGCACTCATCCACCTCCAAGTCCTCTGGTGCACCACCTCCTAGGGCCCAGTCTATGGAATTTAAAGATGGTCCCTTTCTCTAAACGCAGCCTCATGGGGCAGAAATTGAATGCTTCTTTGGAGGGAAATTTAAATTCCAGGTTTGGGGTATGTGCATTGATAATGTCATTATCATGAGCTCAACACTGGTGCCTGTGAGTGTTATATCAATTTCAAAGCCTAACATAAGGGAAAGAAGGCAGGAAGAGGTTGGCCTCTCTTCTGTTGAACTCTGTGATATTCAGGAGTTCTTGTATTTTGTTTTCTCTTATTTGTCCGTCCTTCACACTTGAACATTCTCCCCTACATGTTGGAATCATGAGACCATCTCTGCCATAGTTCCCTGGCACATGCTTGGTGAATCTATTTGGATGGCCTGGAAATTTCTAAAATTATACAGTGCGATATGTAAGTATTAGTTACTATTTATGTATAGTTTAGTTCTAATCTTAACTCTAATACTCTCTGTTTGGTCACTAGATTGGACTGTCCTGCTCTTGAAATCACCTCCTACCTTTGAACCCCTTTCTCTGTGTCTGTGTCTCTGTCTCCCTTTTTAAAATCTCATACCCTGTTTTGAAGACTTAATACCCAATTTCTTATTATTAAAACCTTAGCTTTTTCCTGAGAAAAATCCAGAGACCTCATGGCTTAGTTCATTTTGTGCTGTTATAACAGAATATATGAAGATGATAACTTTAAAACAATAGGAATTTATCCCCTCATAGTTCCGGAAGCTGAGCAGTTCAAGATTAAGGCACGAACATCTAGGGAGGGCTTTCTTGCTGCATCCTTATGTGGTGGAAGGCAGAAGTCCTTTTTTTAGTGGCATTAATTTGTTCAGGGAGCACAGCCCTTATCACCCCAACACCTCCCCAAAGCACCCATCTCCCAGCATTATAATGTGAGGATTATATTTCTAACACACAAATTTTGGGAAAACATTTAGGAAACAGAAACTTGTAAACCAGCCCTAAGGCTAAATTTTTGCTTTCAACCTTAAGATTTTTCTAATGCTGCTTATTGTGTTTCACCGTATCACAGGATTGTTCTCCTGTCCCATCATGTCTGGAATAATAATTTTGAAGCCACAATTGATTCCCCCATTACTGTAGTTTCTATAGATTCATGCTACCCACCAGGAGCACTTAACATTAGACCTTTGTTGACTGCAACCAATCCTGGCATCTTAAGGAGGAGCATCAGGTGAGACCAGAGACATTTTCTAGTCATTTGCAGTTATGATAGTAAATTCAGCCCATTTGTCCCCACTTCATTTATATTGCCTTTTACAAGGGATCCTTCTCTATGAAAGAGAAGGAAAAAAACTTGCTACAATATGATCTGAAAACTTAATTATTTACTGCCTAATCAAATAGATATAGAAAGAAAACAGGAAAACAAAAAGGAAACAGATTTTTAAAACCCTACTCAATATCTAGTGCTACAGGCATAGTGTGCAGTTAAGAAATTCTCTTCAACTTACATTGAATTATATTAATTTTACCCCTGAAATAAAAGGGTTTTTGATAAACCTTTGAATTGCCAGCAAATGGTCCAGTATCTCAATGAAATGATTAGGATCCTAAATAGCAGGAGTGGGACAAGGCCCCCTTAAGTGTTTACTTTTTACCAGCTTTACATTTTGATTCTATGTGTCCTGAATTCATGTGCATTTTCCTGTTTTTGCAATGGAGCCTCATTGATATTCCAGCCCACTGCCATAAATTTTTGCGCATGAGGATAACGCGACGTGTCTGGAGTTCACAATCTCAAGAGGCCAGAAATCTGATGGCACCATCAAGAGAAATTTTTATTTAGAGATTTCCAATTTTATAAACCATAATCAGATCAACTTAAAAAACAAAGATCTTCTGAGTCACCTTTTTAAAAAGTATACATAGTGGTGAGAAATTGCTTTTTTTACTAGAATTAATTGTGGGAAGATACATTTGTTCCTGCATGCCACTATAGTAAATGACTGCCAGAGACTAAGAGAGAAACAAAGTTTGCCATGGGCTTGGCCCAGATATTCTTATCCTCATCCTCAAGCTCTGTCTCCTTTCTTTCCTACCAGTTTCTTCATTATGCTAGAGTGCGTTCCTGCTGTGCATCCTCTTAATTCTGTGGATGATCCAGCAGCTATGCAGCCCTACCTTTTCACAAACACGCGTCTCAGTTTGTATGCTGCTTCTGATTACATTCCCGAGTGGCATGGGGTGTGGCCATCAGCAGCGTAGGGTGGTGAAATGGGTGCCACCTGGACAAAGACTGCAGTGTTGGTGGTCCAGAGAGGAACAGAAAGATACTTCTCTGACTCTAACATTGTGGTAACTTTCAGGCTCTATCTAGAGGGCTCTATTTTGTGGGAAAGTTCTTGGAAGACTTAGGTAGAGTAGCTTTCTGCTGTTGCTAGTCCTGAGTCATATTCTACTGAAATATCACAAGGTTTTTCTCCTCTGCATGCTCAGGTATGTATCAACCTGGTCTCATCAATGAATTGGGTCAAAAGAGCTGGAATTTCTTCTGCTGCAAAAAGTTTGTTTTAAACATTCAAAGGAATGTATGACTGAAAGCTACTATTTAGGTATGCAAGTTGTTATCCCATTTTCACTGAAGAAAGCACCCTACATGACTCCCAAGTTCTTGTGTTTCAAATAACGAAGACAATATGAGATTATGGACCTGTTTCATAAAATTTCTCTTCTTTAATTGAAGTATGTTTTGTTTTAAAAAAGTATTCCCGTGATTCCTTGCAGCAGTCACTATAAAATAAATCAAAGCTGTTTCTTTGCTTTTCTAAAACCTGGGACTCCAAAGAGAAACCACAGACCAATGCCAATGCATACTGCAGATACCTCCAGAATAATGGAGAACCACATGTCATCCCTTAATTTGGGAGCACACTGAATCTTTGCAGCACAACTAAGGGGCACCTGGACAGAGCATGGCTTGGAATTGCTACAAGAGTTGTGGGGCCTCCCTAAGTCCTTAACTTGCTCACCAATTCCAGACTCACAGGGCTATGAAGAAATAGACAATGTTCATCATTGCTTATCTCCAAATAGGACCCCGGGGAATAATTGATGGAGTAGTGAAATTGTAAACACGCCATGCTTTGCAGAACAAATGTCTTGCCCTTGGAACTTGTATTGTGTGTCTCCTTATGATGGATGTGTGGTACAGAACAACTACTTCCAGATCTCCCAGGAAAAAAAAGGCTGACTTAGAGATGCCTCACATACATGTGGGTGTGTGATAAGCTATGATTTGTTTTCTGCACCGCACCTGGGAAACATGTTCACAGTGTGTGCTCCTTGTCGTGCACTGATTGTGGCTATGGTGTGCACTGGTGATCACTGTCCAGTATGATGAGACTCTTTACTGATTTTTGTAGGGAAAAAAATCACCAGTTCATTCATCACTCATCAATCATTTTCCTCAGTGACTCATCATCGGAAACTTTCATTCCTCAACCCTTCTTTCTGAGGCTGGTAAATAGCATGTCATTCCAGCAAAAGGCGGAGGGGGTGGCAGCCCATCTGGACCCTCAAGTTTGATTTCATATTTATGAAACAGCTTAAATGTCAGTTTGAGTGAAAAACGACACCTTCTCCAGCTTCTCACATTAGATCTTGTGGCTGTTACTGAGTGTTTCTTTTTTTCTTTTTTTTTAAAGGCAGCTCATGGTTTCCCTACGAGGCTTCTCTCAGGCAGGAATGGAAAAGGGATAGTTGGACAGATTGATCGATGGGTAGACAAATGCATGAAACCACAATTAGCTTTACCAGACAGGAGAAAGACATGAATGGAAGAAAATGAAACAAAGATCAAATAGAAGAAATATTGTGGTTTTATAGGGAGTTTTGATCAATGGGGCAAAGATCCTGAGACACTTTCCTACTACTTTAAATTGAAAAAATTCAATGTAAACATTGGGAGAATAAAACTTTAGGAAAATAAGTCATTTATGATTCTAACATTCTAACAAGTTTTTGTGATCATTTGGTTGTATTTTTTCCAACTTATTTTTTAAAAATGCATGTGTAGTTTCTAAAGGTCAAAGTAGAATGTGCACATATCGAACTTGGGCTCAGTAACATTTTAGGACCTTAGGAATATCTTTAGTGCAGAACCACAGAAGGCTGTTTGCCCTGGAAAAAGGTAAGCACATTTAAGAACGAATGATGTTAAGGCACTTTCAATCAATTGCCTGAGAGTTTTAAATAGTATCATTAATGAGAAACCTTCCTCTTGCTAGAAGGCTGCAGAATTTGTGCAACAGAGCAAAAGGACTTTGGGATGATACACATGAGTTGTGTGCCAGGTAAACTTCATTTGACATTTATTTACTTGGTACTGGGGATTGAACTTACAACCTTGTGCTTGCCGGGCAGGCACTTATCCCTGGTACCCGTTGTGGGACTTTAGTGTCTGATAGACTGATGGAATGGGAATGAGAGAGAACACTGTAACAACTCCACAAATCCTGAATTTTTACCAGGATGAATGATTTGATTTTCTTTAATCATCCAGTCACAGGAAGCCTCCACAAGGATGTTAAGTGCTTTTGTCTTTCCTGAGTACGCACACCTTGAGAAATAGAAAAAAGCATCAGCAGCTTTAATGAGAAGTTCCAAGAAACTTCTAATGAGAGGGAGAAGATTAGAGGCAGTAGTTCTGACAAGAGGGATATGGATGACAGGGGAAACAAAGACTCCCCTCCCGCAGCCCCAGCCCTGGGAGAACACAACCTTGGTGCAGCCTAACTCAGCTCCTAGTGGTGGCCTCTTAAGAGACACCAGCCTGGAGAGGCAGAGGAGCCCCTACCTGCACAGCTTCTGGGAAGGAGAGCAGAGGCTCCTGCAGACTTGCTCTTACCTTGCACCAGACAGTGCAGAGAGGTGGGAGGTGTGGCAGATCCAGGGAGTCGCCCTGGATCACACGCTGCTGGTGGGAATTTTGTTGTTCAGTTTGTTTGGTTCCAAGCATTTGGACGAGAAGCAAAGGGGTGCTTCACTGCATTTCTTATGGATCGGTCTTTGTGTTCTCTAGAAGGAAGTCATCATGGTGGAAGTTAGGGACATAAGGAAACTTCGCCTCAGTCTACAAGTGGTGGTAAGATTCTTTAGTTCTTTCAGAACTCCTAAGTGGACTTTTTGTTTGAAGTTTAACATGTTCCAAGCTGAAGAAAGTAACTAACTGCAGGAAAAATGATGTCTGTCTTTACAGTCTCTGCTTGTGTTGTTTAGGCTTTCTTACCCTTTAAATTACATTAGAAGTTATTTAAACACTGATTTTATTTTCATTAAAGCTATGATTAAATATTTAACCATACTGCCTGGTCTCAGTCATTATTTTTTTTCCAGTACTGGGGATGGATGCAGAACCTCACAAGGGCTAGGAAAGTGTTTTACCATTGGACTGTATCCCCAAGCCCACAATCATTAATTTTAATGGCTATAATTTGAAAAAAATATTTTAGAGGTGTGCCTTATTTTTGAAATTATTTCCCACTTGTAGGTCACTTGAGTTGCTATTAACTTTTGCTATTATAAGTATGCTTTGATGATTATTTTATAACATATTTATCATCACCCTCAACAAGTTTTAGCTTTTTCTTTTTGCCGTATTCCCGGAAATGGAATAGAACGTCAACGAGTATGAGTTTTTTGGTTTCTTGATACACATGAGGTAAAGAGACCAAAAACAAAAGCAAAAACAAAAGACTTATCTCAGTTTTGCTAAAGAGCTTTGCATAGAGAAATCAAAAAATGAGCACAAAAAGTATGATCATGATCAAGCTTCAGAGTTCAGGCAGTCTTTTCTTAAGTAATCATGGTGGCCCCTCTCTCCTGGCATGTGAACAAAGGCGGATAATGACTCTTGGAAGTGTCCTAACAGTAAAAAATAATGAAATCATTATTAAAGTCAGTATGTTTGCTATGGTCAGGCCTGGACAGAGGAGAGAAAGAGAAAGTACTCTGGATTACACAGTCCATGGAAAAGCATAGGCACAGGGCAGCAGTGTTAGTGAAAGACAGAAAGCCACCTATGTCTGGTGCCCTGCTGTGGCATAGCGGGAGGCAGTCCCAGGAGCAAGCAGTGCTGGGACAGGAGCCCTGAAAAAAAAGATCAGCCACAACCATGTGTTGTCTGGTAGGGTACACACACACACACACACACACACACACACACACACCAGCCCACAATTGGCACAAGCCTCATATTGAGGTCTGCGGATTATCATACCACACAGAAACACAAAAGTGTATCGAAACTTCTTGTGTTAACATGTCATTTTAAAAATTTGTTTTATGCAGCAATAAGATGAACATATTTTTATACTTTTTTATATTTTGAGAATTTGTTCTGACCACATTCCTTGAATTGAGGTGACTGATTCAACAGTAGCAGAGTGTATGTATATCTGCCTCGCCAGAAAAGGTATTATCTTGTTTCTAAGTCTTTGCCACGGCCTTTCTTTGAGACTGCTCCTTCCTCATCACCCACCTCTGCTCTCTAGCCTTGGACTGAAGTCAGTCCTTCTTAGCATATGAGAAAAAGAGCCCTCGATGAAATCCAAGGTTAGAACGAAGAGAGCAGACTGGCAAGAACGTGGGCTAGACTAAGAATGAAGCGGAAGGAAGCTCAGAGGTTGGCGTGTCAGTGTCTGAACTTACACAAAAGCATCAAGGGAAACACAGAAAAAAGCAGCCATCGATAATTTGATGAGAGAGACCGAGGCAGAGACAGAGGGTCTGGAAAAAGAGTATGGCCTAGAATACAATTTGTAAACAAGTGAAATGTAAACTATGAGAATATCCATAAGTAATTATCTTTGTATTTCTTATAGACTCAGAATCTTTTGGCTAACTTACATTTTCATTAGGAGGTCTAAATATTGGAAAAATCACCATCACAATTTTTAGTATTATATTTAGGTCTATAACACTAATCAGAATAGCACATTTTATTTTCATTTTGTAACATTTGTTTGTGAGTCTCATACCAAGGCAGTTTTGGTTCTGAAATTGACTGATGTCTTTGTCAATAGTTTTGTTTGACAAACAGTTTTCTAGGATTTTAGTGTGAAACACACACACACACACACACACACACACACACACACACATTTTTTTAAAGCAGCCAAGCATGATAGAACTGGGATTGCTGATGTGGGCCCCTTCTCGCTTTCCTTAATTATTTTCAAGCACCCTGGTTTCATCCTTGGGCTTTGATTATAATTTTCACTTTATATTTATGCAATCTAATCTTATAATCACAAGTCTCTTTGGACCGCCATATGGTTTGGTATCTTCAGACTAAATCTGCCTTTAGAAAGCCTCTGGTTTCTTTCAGCTGCCTTAAGGCCAGGGTGGTAACTGTTCAGAAGCAGGGTGCCAATCTGCTGATTGCTATTCCTTCTGCCCTGTGCTGAAGCCGAGGCAGCTCTGCAAGCAGGAGTGGTACCAAGTGCAGTTTCCAACTCCGTTAAAAAAAATACAGCCCACTAGTGACAGATTCCTTTAAGTTAGTGGTCCTCAGTCGTATTCAATGGGCAAAATCCCTGGAGAAAGTAGGGAATCCTGAGAAGGATTCCACAAAATACTGATATGCTTATTCCACTTAGAAACTAAGAACACTTAACCAACAGAAAATATGACTGTCCTATGCTGGATATGAAATCACTTTTATAATCACACAGACCTGAGAGTAAGTATTTGTCTATTTTTTTTGTTAACTTTAATGTAGTACTTAATAATTCGTCAGGTCATTTGCTGAAACTCATCAACAACTGTAGCAGTCACTGAAAGATTTAAGAGCACTTTTACTTTTCTCATAAAAAATAAATTGGGAAAAACGTACTAAAATATCTTGCAATGTGAATTCAGACATAAGTAAATATCATTATGTGACTTCAGCAACAAAATGCCTCAGATTAGCTGAGAACATCATTATTGAGAACAACTGGTTTGCTCTGTTAATCCCCTTTAAACAGTTTCTGCAGAGGCTGAGCTGGGCTCCAGTGATATCTTAGTGTGAATTACTTTAATCAGATAACAAATGTCTCACTAGTATCACCTGCTTTGTTACTTATTCAATTTCTTTTAGTCTATACTTGTGGTTTTCAAACATATATTTTAGCTGTAGATTCCTTCCTTTCAGATTTATGACTGCTGTACAAATCTTTCAGACGTCAGATTCATCTTAGAGTCTTCCTTTCTTCATGTTTATCTTTTAAAAGTATTATTTCCACCACAATCCTTGGTGACTATGATGTTAGCCCTTTTGCTCATAAACCTGAAATTTGGGGAGGATATGGGGGGAAAGGAATATCTCTGCTCCATATGGAGTCAGTTGGAGCAGCTCAAGTGGAGCTGGAATATGCATACACTCACATATGGCTGATAAGTCACTGAAGGCTGCTGGCTTTGGGCAGTAGTGTGCTGGAGCCAACTAATATTAATTTTTAAAGTGGATCGTACACATCTATTTCTCAAATGTATATCCAGAGACATCACGTTGTTTATAGCTTGAAATCAATCACGGTAGGAATATTTACACCAAGGAAATTGGCGAAGACTGCAAATTAGAGGTTTCCACACACACTCATGCACTAATCAGTGGCTCAGCATCAACAGCTTGAACCTTAGCATCTCTCCCTTAGGAGCCTTTCTACATGACCTGGTCTTCTTCACAGGGTAATGACAGAGTTCCAAGGATGAGCATCTCCAGAAGGAAGGACAGTGTCAGGCAGGCTCAGTGACACCTTGTGTAGTCCAGCCTCAGAAGTCATGTAGTGGTCTTCCACTGTACTCCTGGGTTCAGAGGGAGAGGACAGAGACTTTACCTTTTGATAGGAGAATGTCAGATTGTAAATGTGAGTGTGAAGTCAAAAACATTATTGTGGCTATTTTTGAAAAATACAGACTGCTGCACTGTTTTATCCAATCAACTAGGTATAAATCCTTGTGTTCAACATGCTTTGCTAATCTACAGAAGTCATGTACATATGAGAAGAGAGGGCATACGGTCATAAAACTTGTTGTGAACTGTTTGAAGAGAATTAGGGAGGTGGCAAGGAATAAATGTACTTAGAAAACAGAAGAGAGATTGCCTCATCTAGAATCATGACTTTGTCTTGCAGAGTGTAGGGTACTGAAGTTCGCCAGCTACATTATAGCAAAATTCTAGATGTTGGTATTCATTTCCTATCGCTGGGTATTAAGTTACAACAAATTTATTGACTTGAAACAACAGAAATTTACTATCTCATTGTTTTTAGGTGAAAGTCCATCATATTTCAGCAGGGTCCTCTGTTGAGGGCTTCACAAGAGTGAAGAAACCAGAGTTATTTTTTAAAATTGATGTGTATTAATTATATAGAATAATGTATTTCATTGAAATTAATAGAGGACAAAAAAAGGGACTTTCATAAGAGACCACAGATCATTAGGAAGTATTTTGAAAACTTACATTCTTATAAGTTGGAAGATATAGAAAAACCTGCAGAAAACAATTAGCCACATGTGACCTACCAAAATCAAACCTAGAGAATATAAAACCTTAAACAGAATAATGACAAGCAATGGGATTGAATCAGTAACCAAGTCTCCCAATAAACATAAATCCAGTTTTAGATGAACTGACTCATTGGAGAATTTTAGCAAATCTTTAAAGAAGAACTGACACTAATGCTTCTCAAATTGTTACCTGTGGACAGTGGCCTGTTTGTAAATTCCCGCAGGCGTGTGGAAGTCTCCAACACTGAGTTCCCTTCTGTCGTGCTAGCTCATGCCTAGGGGCTTCTCTCCTCTCCCCAAGGCTATTTGCAGGCCCCTGTCACTTGGGTCTTCATCTCAGCAATGGAAAATCTCTCTCAAGGTCACTCTGTTTTGGAAGACCTGCTGCATGAACATCCTTGCCTTAAATACTCAAATAACGAAGTCAAGTTCTCTCCTTTTAAAAGTCAGCTGTCCCATTTAACATAACTTAACCAAACGCCTGGGGATTCTAATGGGAGAGCTGATAGAAAAATCTTAATACTCGCTTTAGAATTCTGTTTACCCCACTTGGACTGACACATTCTGTTTCTTGATTAGTTCATGAATCTTTTTTAGCAATGTGCTTACCCAGTGACTACAGGAATATCACTTAAATTATCCAATGCTCAGTTTCATCATTTAAAAAACAAAGGTAATAGTATTGCGAAGTTTCCTACCCCACACACCTGCCAGCAGTCTAAAGGGTGTTAATGTTTTGGAAAATTTAGTTCTTCGTTGATTTTATGGTGCAGAAACCCTGCATGTCACAGTCCTACCATCAAGTCTCAGGTCGAATTCTGTGCCTTCTCCTTCTTGCCCCTGGCATGTCGCCAGCTCCAGCTCTCACCTAGCATTTTGTCTGTCTGTTTTTATGCTGCTTTATAATTTTTCAATTTAGCACAGTGTAATTTTCCATTTTGACCTGTGAAATCGTCGTGAGCCCTTCATTCTTCACATACCTCATCAAAGCCTCGCTTAGTGCCTCCTGCACAACATGGGCTCCTCAAATATTTGATTGAGGAGTGCAAATGAAGCTCTTGGGATAGCAAACAACATTAGAGTGGTTATGAAATGAAAGAATTAACAAGGCTATCACTGGAATTCTGGTTCTAATATTTTTAATATGAAATATACTTCGCGGAAGTCTCCCAGAATAAATTCTGTAGTTCAATGGCAATATGAACTTTGTCCTAGCACAGTTTTTCAGATCACCACCAGAGTGTGGGGCCTGAAGGCAACCAACACACCCCTCGCTAGTCTTAGTATTGTGTTTTTTATTGAAGCCTCATAAATATTGAAAGAAAGAAACAATGAATGAATAGACAAATACTGGCCCCAGAATGGCTCTAGTGAAAGAAAATACCCTGTGGTCCAACTCCGTGGCCTCACTGCCTTAGTCAGTCTCCCACATGCCTGAGAACTGGAGCTCATACCGGAAGCACCCAGCAGAGACTGTGATCTTAGTTGCAGTGACTGATTCAACATCCTATGAGGATCAAAAATCCTGAATTCCATCCACACTGCTGTTAATCCCACAATTGCCCCAATTCCTGAACTCTGAGACAGGCTTACTTCATAGGAGTTCAGACTCCCAGCAGGCAGCAACCTCAAACGGCCGCAGGGCAGCCTCCTCCTCAGTGGACTGAGGTTGAGCTTTATGTCCAGGGTAATTTGGATAAAAATGCTACAAGGAAGCAGTCTTAAAAGGGAAGCAGAATTCACAGCTCTCCATCGTCTGTAATAAAGTGCAAATCCAGGAAAGCTGGTGGTGAGGTGATTAAAATAGCAAGGTTATTATGTTCAACTTTAACGCATTTAATATAACAATAGATTATTCCATTGTCACTAAATGAAGGGAAGGTAGGAGGATCTAATTCTGTCTCCCCGATTCCTTAATAAGTACTTCATTGTCAGTGAAATCATTTGCATTGTTCAATATCCGAATAAAAGGGAAGAGTATACAGTGTGGTGTGTACACTTGGCAGAGAACTGTGAGCCCAAAAGAACTTCAGCCCTCCTGCAGAGCTGAGCTGCACCCGGCCAGGAGACTGGCGATGAACTGCTATTTGTTCTGAGATGAAGTGCTTCACTGTGGTGGAATCAGGGAGGTAGTGTTTTGGTGAGATGGAATTGACAAATGCTTCATTTCATCCACCTCCTCACACCCGATGAACATGTGATTTTGTGGCAGGATTTGGAGATGAGGTTTTCCACTGTATAGGCTTCTTGTCACGATGAATGAAGACCCTGTGTCAGCGAGACTGCGTTACCTGCTGTGGCCTGTAGGCGGAGCTTTTGCTCTAGAGTGAGTCGCCTGCAGGTTCAAGGCGGGAGCTGCTTTCAGGCCTGTCTGCAGGGCCGGGCAGCTTGCAGCCCTGTGAAATCTGTACTTGTGGACACCTAATCGAAGAGGGATGCAGCTTTCTCCGTACCAAATAAACAGATCCTCAGTATTTGCTAATCAGCCATTAATGTTCTATTGATAGGCAGGGCCAAAACAAATTCACAGGAGTGGGCTCATGGATTTACATTGCTGTTCAAATTTATAGCCTGAATATAATTTTCTTGCTTGCTTTTTGTCTATTTTTCTTTAAAACCCTCAGAGATTATAATCCTTAGAGATTACAATTTTAAAAATTTATCAGGGACCACGGGTTTGTTGAGAGGTTGAAAGGAGACATCATTTGACATGGACTCAAATTTAATTCCATATTTTTGAGAGAAAAAGATTACACATATCATGATTAAAAACTGCATGAATTTGGTGGGATAGACTTTTATATTGTACAGTCAGGTAGGTGCTAGCCAAATGTGACTCCTTAAAATTAAATAAATTAAGTGAAAATTAAATTCATTTCTTTGACTGTATATTTCATGGGCTTAGTGGTTACCTGTGACTGATGGCTACAGTTTGGAAAGTGCAGGTATGGACCATGGCTGCCATGGTGAGAATTTTTATTAGAAAGCACTAGAGAGATTTTAAAAAATAAATGGAGAATTAGAATAAAAAGAGGAAGAATCAAATATGGAGGGGTAATAATTAGGTAAAGGTCTGCGCCAAACAAAGAGAGAGAGAGAGAGAGAGAGAGAGAGAGAAAGAGAGAGAGAGAGAGAGAATATGACACATAGGCAAATGGGCACATGGACACCTATAGGATGAAAATCAGACAGCTGGGGCAGCTGGGGATTGTTGCAGATAAAGTGGGACATTAAGAGAGATATTCTAATATTACAGAACCTAATAATTCTCAGTACAAAATGTTTTTAAAGCCATGCTGCATTGTTTGGGACGATGAGCAACGTTGGTGACACTACTTCTTGGATCTTTTCATGTTGTCAAGATGAAAATAAATTGAGACTTTCTCCTGGCTCATAGACTTCAGTTTATCTATACCTAATCAATCAATGCCAAATCAAGTTGTTGGAAAGTTAAAGAGCCTTCCAGGAAGTCATTTGTCTATAGGAGATGAAATGATTAGTTTTTCTCACTTTCACTTAGCTAAGAAATTATTTTGAGGCCATGTAAGTATATTTGAAGAGTCAAGGCCTAGATATGACTAAGAGGACAGATCTGAAGGTAAGTTAAAGTAGACAAGCATTTTCCTTATTACATAAAGAGCCTGGGAATTGGGATTTTATAGCTATACTTTAGAACAATTCTAATATCCATTTGCCTGTCAGAAGTTCTTCCTTTGAGCTAACTGGTAAATTCTTTGTCTATAACGTGTATCCATTGCCTTTTAAAAAAACTTTTATTTAAAGAGAAAAAGAAAAACAAAACAGAAAAAGGTAATACAGAATTTCAAAAAAAAATAAACAGTAAGAAATCACTAGTTAATAGATTACATATTGTCATCTTAGAAATGCATCCATTGCCTTTTGATCTTCTAGTGTCTATACGGGGAAGGAAATTGTTTTTGCTGTTGTAGTCCATATAATATTTCTTTGGATTCTGAAGGACCTTGAAGAGATTAATAGCACTCAGAGTGGGGTTTCCTCCCAGCTGGTAGTTTTCCTTATAATCTCTGCTCTACTCACTGAAGTTACCTGATAGCTAAAGCCAGCAGATTCGATACTTTCTTTTAAGTCCTTTTAAACCCCAACGCACTATTTTGTAGCACCAGCAGTTTGATTTTAATCATTCTTTTTTCCCTGGCATGATTAGGCACTGAGTAATTGGTTCACAACAACACTCCTCCCCCGACCCATTCTGATATGCGAGGCAGAATGCGGGTTTATTAATTTACACTGGGAGAAAAACGGCCTGAGACTGTGAGTTCATTCAGAAAGAAGCATGACAGTTCAGAAGGTTTCTTGGTGAATACAGAATCCGAGCTGGACGTCCTCCAGGGGCGGGCCTGTCTAGCCGAGGTAGCTTGATAAATTGTCTCTCTCCTCCTGAGAGATGTTGCTGTCTGAAGAGCCAGGACATCTCCAAGTGTGAGCACCCTCGCGCCTGGCCAGAGTGGCAGAGAGATACACTCAGCCTCTCTGCTCCTGCCTGATGACCGTGTTGTCACTGCCTTTCTTCTTGTTTTCGTCTCCCCCTTTTTCATTTAGCAGCCTTTTGTAAGTGTTTACAGTTGACGAGTTCACAGATTACTTTTAATTAATTATAGCTTAGGTTGGCTACCTCCTAGTGACATTTAGAGAAGCATTATAAACTCATTTGGTTCTCCATCTCCAAATCAACTTGGATGATAATTTTCTTTTTCTGGGGAAATTTTTGTTTTTGTTATTGTTGACAGCTTTTTAATTCATTCATTTATTCACTCATTCATCTGATATTTATTAATTCCTGCTCTTGCTAGGCATCAAGAGAAACTGTTAAATTGCAAAGATGAACAAAACTTAATTTCTCAGAGCTCACACTATAGTTCAAGAGACAGATATTTACTGTTATCATGCTGTATAGGGATAAACAAATAGTTTTGGGAACATGTAGGAAACGTTGATGGAATGCTCTAAAATTTCATTTTCCATAACAGATACATGATCTCCACTTTTCTAATTTTTGAGATTAACAACAATCACGGCTACAACAGTGATGTTCCCTAATGTATCTTGAAGAGTTCCTATATAATTGACACTGGCTCTAGCAATCAATGTATGTTATTTAATTGAATCCCCCTCAATTTTATTTTTTGCTTGCAGTACTGGGAACTGAGTCCAGTTCGCATACTGGGCAAGCACCATAGTACTAAACTATGCCCTCAGTCTTAATTTGCTTTAATTAAAAATCTTTGCAGGAAGATATTGTTCTTGTCTTATGGAGTGAAAAGCAGGAGTCAGAGTGGTTAGGTACTTTGCTAAGGTCACCCAGATAGAAATGGTTACAGTGGGCATGGCTTCCAGTTCTGATGTCTATACCTCTGTTTATTTCCCCCTGTCCCATGCTCTCCACTGGCCTTTGGCCTCCCTCTGTGAACTCTACCAAGTGCTACTGCAGGTTAAGGGTGTGGCTCTGCAGAGGATCCCAGTTCATTCTGGTAGGATGAGTAGATCATTTAAACTGAAACCCTCCATTTGGTGAACTTACAGGGAGGCGTGCAATCATGAAAAGTCCGAGGATAGCAACTGAAGTAAATATGTTCAAGTTATCAGGAACACAGTTTCAAGAACTGTATCAGAGAGGGGGTTAGTGGATATTGGGGTTAGTGGATTTTGTGACCGTTTGTAAGTGCTCAGAAGGATTGTGCTTGTTGGATGAGGAGTGACAGTACTGGCACAGGGTTGCCTGCCACTCATATATGTCTGACTTGACTGAGGCCATTGAGGCCTCCCCTCCCCTCCCCTTCCCTCCCCTCCTGTCCCTTCCCCTCTCCTCCCTTCCCCTCTCCTCTCCTCTCCTCTCCTCTCCTCTCCTCTCCTCTCCTCTCCTCTCCTCTCCTCTCCTCAATTGTAGCAAATCAATTTTGTTATCTTTCTCAATTTTTAATAACTTCCTTTGATTCTCTCTCTGAGCTTAAGGCAGTGGGACTGAGCTGCCTGTGAAACAGTAGAGATGTACAGTGTGAGGAGCTTCCTGTTGCATTCAAAAGACTTGCCAGAGAATCACGTGTTTCCCATTAGCCTCAATTCCCACACCAGTAAGTATTCGCTGCTTTCTTTGTAGTAACTCTCCATTGTTACTTTCAAAGGTTAGTGCCCTTCTTCCTTTGTTGTCCTCTGTCTTATTTCTAATTCCTATCTCTTAGCTGTCTTCTACAATGGGAGAGTGGAACACAGGGATAAAGGCTGCATCACTGCAGCCTGCAGAAAAGAGTCCATCATTAATGGAGCAAGATTGGAAAGACACCATCAGTCACCTGGCGTTTCCTTCCCTTCTACGTTCCCCTTTGGGTTTTAAGGGATGGGGAAAGGGAAGGAAAGCCATTCATAGGTTCACTCAGTGGTGAATCAGAGCAGGAGAACCTATTCCTAAGTATGCACAGACACATGCCCTTGCTGTCTCAAACATGCACACATACGGATTGGCAGTGTTGTGTCTTTGTCTCAGAATTTGCTGAGCAGAGAACGACTCTAGAGCTCGGCGCTGGACACAGAGGACACAGAGGAGAACCACCACATGACATCCTTACTGTCCCCACCATGCCACCTGCTCCCCACAAAGAAAAATGTCAACACTGAGACCAAAAGATTCAGTTGCATTACTCCGATTACTTCTTTTCCATGCTGTACCTTAGTGACGATTTGATGGAAATCTGTGTAGATTTGGCGGTGGGGCTCAGGGCTATATTCAAGAAGACATGGGTTCTCGTCCTAACTTTACATTTTGTGCAGCCATTTATATGTTCATTGTATCTTACCTTCCTCCACGAATGAAAAGAATGATGTTTACTTTTTTGTTTTGCTCTAGTAAAGATGGTAATGGATGTGGATGTACATCACAAATTCCAACTCGCTGAACACATGCAGCTGTTTATTTTGTATTTATTTTTTTCATTTAAAGAATAAAAGTAAAACAGAAAACAGGGTAGAAATAGTACAGAATTTAAAAAAATTAAATTTAAATAAAAAATTAAATTTAAATTTAAATAAAAATTTAAATTTAAATAAAAATTTAAAAGAATTTTAAAACAGTAAGAAATCACTAGTTGATAATTACATATTGTTATCTTAGAAGTACTTGCTCAAGTCACAAAATCAAAGCGTAAAAGGTGGACAATGACAGTACAAACCATTCTGTTTGATGAACCAACAAAAACTTAGCAGGATGGTTATCTATCTTGCATGCAGCTGCTTAAATTAGAGAATTTTTAGTCCTTTATTCACTTCTGTTTAGCAGGAGCCAGCCCTGGAAGAAGTGGGTAAAGTAAGTATATTTCTCCTTTCCTGAGGCTGAGCTGACACCTGCAAATAAAGTAGAAAAGTATTTCAAAGAGATTTATATCATTTTGGGGTCCATAAGAGTTTATTGATTTTAATAATTTCTAACATTTGAGAGGCAGCTTAGTGGTTAAGGGTGGGCCTTAGAACCAGACATGTTAGGTTGAAATCCTGCACTTTCATTACCGTTAACAAGCCCTAAGACTGTGCGTGGCTCATTTTTTCTATTTATAAAATATGACAGTTGTGCTAATAGTACCCCCTAGAGATGTAAAGGTCAGGTGAGTTAATATATATAAATGACTTAGAAGACTGTCTGCTCCATAGTAGTTTTTATTATTATTACTATGACATCACCTGGACCTTTTCAAGGAATATTTACATCTTACAGTTCTTTGACCATCAACACAGCCACCCTGAGCTGTAGCAGCCACATTTTACAGGTAAGGAACCTGATGGCTGCCGCCACATCTTCCAGCTCACACAGTTAATAAAGGGCAGCACTGCGGCAGGTCCCCAGGGCTCTTTCTAATGTGTTCTCACCCTTATCCTCTTGGATCTTGAAATAGGAAAGTGCTAGAGTCTCAAATGGCAGTCACCTACATAACAAGTACACATAAAAAACATCACATCTGAGAATCAAGACTTTAGATTTGTAATCTGAACTTTTAGATGGAAAAGAGCTATATTAAATTGTTAACTATGTGAAATTAATCTTTATGCTAGGTTGTACTTTTAGCACTTAGTGGTAATTAATATTTTTTTAAAACAAAAAGAACAAAAACATTGCTCTTTTATTATTTTAAATTTATACCCCACCAATTACCATAATGTAGATTCCAGTTGAAACACAAGCTCAACAAAATCTTTAGAGATTAAAAAAAAGCTCTCCTAGCTCAATGGTAAATGGTTGAGCTTCCATTTTTTTTGTCTGTGAAATTTAATCTAAGACAAATATACACATTTCCATGTAAATATTATTTCCTTCAGAATGAAAATAGGTTTCTTAGGTCCCTCAGGGGAAAATTATATTTCTATAAATTAGATTACCTACATTATTGAATAAGAAAATGTCAATGAAATAAATGGCATTGAGTTTTAGCTATTAAGATGTTAATTTTGAAGCATAAATAAATTCATCTCGAAGTTGGACAATGCACGGGAACTTGAACCCAGATGGACTGTGTGTGGTTGAGGGATGAGCGCCACTATTCAGACTGAAACAAAAGGCAAGAAGTTGAAACTTCCTGGCAGCAAGCACCAGCTGAAAAATCTCTGATTAAAATATTCCTTGATTTCCTAAGAGTAGAAGTTTGTGCATCAATTCAATTTAATTCAATTTTTTGACAGAAAAATACGTGATAATGCTAGGAGAGCTTTTAGCAACTATCTGTCAGTCTGTCTGTTTGTCTGTCTGTCTACCAGGGATTGAACCCAGGGTGTTCACACAGAACATCTCTAGCTCTATTGTTTTTCTTATTTTGGCATAAGCTCTCACGGTGAGTCAGTAAGTCTCCCAGGCTGGCCTTGAACTTGGGATCCTCCTGACTCAGTTTTCCAGAGTGATGGGATTACAAGTGTGTGCCACCGGGGCAAACAGCTTTTGAAAATTCTTTAATGAATCATGACCAGATAGATATTTAATGGAATGAGAATTTATGTAAAGGTCTTTGAGTGACACCATGGACAACATTTTCAGTGACAGCTTTTGAGAAAGACACTATAAATGCTCAAATGGACAATTCTTGTGACAACTTCTTATTTTGACTAAAGATGCACATTAAATTCTATTTTATTAAAGGCCTTCCCTTCCCTTTTCTTTCTTTCTCTCTTTCTTTCTTTCTTTCTTTCTTTCTTTCTTTCTTTCTTTCTTTCTCTCTCTCTCTCTCTCTCTTTCTTTTCCTTTTTCCTTCCTTCCTTCCTTGCTCCCTTCCTTGCTCCCTTCCTTCCTTCCTTCCTTTCTTCCTTCCTTCCTTCCTTCCATCCTCTTTTTCTCTCCCCTCCTCTCCTCCCTTCCCCTTCATTTCATTTCCCTCCATCTCCCTTTCTTTTCTGTTTCTTGAGAAAGCTATTAGAATGAACTAAGTTATTGCACAGCTCTTATGGCTTTTAATATTGAACCTTTAGTAAAATGAAACCCACGATGCTAGGATCACAAACCCCTGTGCCTGTCGGGCCCCGGCCAGTGTTGCTCCATGAGCACAGATTGGTGGTGGCAAAGGCCACGCGGGAAAGCAGCGATCTCTGAACAGGGAAGCACTCCTCGGCCCCAGAGCCAGGAGACAGCGTGGACCAGCACCATCAGGTCTCCTCATCTTTCAAAAATAGTTACATATGAAAGCTCTTGAGGACTAAATATTGACAAGTAATTCCTATAAAAAGCTTGCGTATGTGCAACATCACTTATATGTAAGTGTTAGTTTATTGCAGCATTTTTTTTCGTGCTGGCATGTTTGGAAACAGCTTAAATATTCTTTGGAAAGGGACAAATAAAATAAATCATGTTGCCTCCATCCAGTGAAATGTTACTCTGGTGTTAAAAATGAAACAAAAAGAATGAGATCATTATGTCTTCATAAGAAAATCTCTTTTTGTCATTTATAAAACTTTAAAACTTTGAAATAATGTTAGATTCAGAAGAACTCATAAAAATAGTGCAGAGAATTAAGGTATACTCTTTTTTTTTTTTGGTCTTTTTCCTTTTTATGGGTACCTGGGATCGAACTCACAACTGCCTGCTTGCAAGGCAGGTGCTTATGCCGCTGAGCTAAATCCCCAGCCCCTTAAGGTATACTCTTTGACCACGTTAATATATTCAGGATAAAATCTTAGATAATCATTAATATAGAAATCTGAAGAATGGTTTTGTTGTGCTGTACATATTTATGTGATATAATATGATGTTTGATTTCAAATACAAGTTGTGGAATGATCAAATTAGGCTAATTAATGTCTATCACTTTAAACATTTATCATTTCTCAGTAGTGGTGACATGCAAGTTATTTTATTCTAGCTTTTTTTTTAGATATTGGGATTGAATCAAGGCCTTTATACTGAGATGTATTTACAACCCTGTTTTAGTTTTTATTTTGAGACAGGATTTTTCTAAATCGTCCAAGGTGGGCTTGGATTCTCTTACTTCCTCTGCTTCCTGGAGTGCTGGGATTACAGGTGCCTCCACACGTAGGTCTGTTCTAGCTCTTTTGAAATATGCAGTGCATCAGTGTTTAATCATCCTGCTCTGAGATGCAGCGTCTGAGCTCATTCCTATCTGCAGCGTTACACTGCACACATTGGACATTCTTTTTCATTTTCTTCCTCCCTCAGTCTTTCCCCAGCCTGTGATAGCTGTTATTCTGGCAACTTTTCTGAGACGGTATTTTTTATATTTCATATTCAAATGACATCATGGGATGTTTGTCTTTCTGTGTGTAGCCTTTCAACACAGTGAAGAGGCAATTTACAGAACTGGACAAAGTGTTTGTAAACTGTAAATTTGACAAGGGTTAAAAGGTAAAATTTCATAAAGAATTCAAACAATTCAAGAACAACAAAAACCCCAAATAATCACATTAAAATGGCTAAAGCCTTAATAGATATCCAGGTCTTTCTCAAAAGATATATAAATGGTCAACAGATACATGAAAAATGCTCATCATTAGGAAATGGATGCCAGACCACAATGAGATATTATCTCATCTCAGAATGGTTATTACAAAAAAGTCAAAAAGTAAGAAATACAAGTGAGGGTATGAAAATGGTTATGCACTATTGGTGGGAATGTAAATTAGTAGAGCCATTCTGGAAAATAGCATGGAGGTTCCTCAAAAATAAAAAATACAATTACTGAATGATCCAGCTGCCCAATTACCATGGATACATCTGAAAGATATAAGTCTAAGGAAGAGGTATCTTTCCTCCCATGTTAGTCATATCACTATTCACAAGAGCCAAGATATCAAATCAATCTAAATGTTCATTGACAAATAAATGGATAGAGAAAAGACAGTACACATATACAATGAAATAAAATTCTGCTATTAAAAGGATGAAATCTTGTCCCTTGTGATAACATGCTAAGCCTGGAGAACATGATATTAAGTCAAAGAAAACTTGAAGAACTCAGGGATGTGTGTGTTATGCTTCACTAATTAAAGAAAATGAAGATGATGAAGGAGAGAGAGAGAGAGAGAGAGAGAGAGAGAGAGAGAGAGAGAGAGGAAGAGAGAGAGGATCTTTTTAGGCTGTTGTAATCAAATACCACAGGCTGGTGGCTTAAACAAGAGAAATTCTTTTCTCCCAGATAGAAGTTTATGACTGAGGTAGCAGCACACTTGGTCTCTGTTAGGGAGTCTCTTTTGGCTTCTATGATTTTGCCCTCCCTTTGTGTGTTCACACAGCTTTTCCTCTCTAATCCTGGGGTAGGAAGAGAGGGCAAGGTGAGGGCTCCCTGGTGTCTTTTCCTCTTTTCATAAATACTTAACTGTATTAAGACCCCCACATTATGACTTCATTTAACTTTATCCACATAAAAATCTTGCCTCTATTGTGGATTAGGGCTTCAAATTTGTGAATTTGGGGGTGACACAGTGTAGTCTATAACTGTATAGAATATATTTCAAATGTCATACTATAATTAATAATGTTAGCTTCTAGGCATAGGGAATTGGAATATGCCAAACAATACATTTCTTTTTGTATTTTTCCTCTCAAAGAAGCCAGCATTGTTTTCACTGTAAATTTAAAAGCTGGATTTTCATCTTACCCAGAGAGAAGACCATACCTTTACCTGAAATTGCATTTTGTACAGGCAATATTATTTTTTAAGAAAAAAATAGCTCTCAAAATTTAAATGCTTATTTAACCAGTTGCTTTAGACCCTAAAAGTTCTACCCCATATAATGTGGAACATGAAAGAATACCAAACACTAAAAGCAAATGAATTGTGGCTTACAGAATTAGTCATCCAGATTCAAGTTTCATTTCATTTATCAATGAAGAGACATGCATATCCTTGCAGCATCTAAGATGTTCAGCTTGAACATTTCCTTCTATGTAGGCAGAAAATTCTTTCCTTAATGAAGAGGAAATTTTATTTTCTGTTTTTCCTATTCTTTCTACTCCTCCTCTGTCCACCAAAATACCCACATTCAAGAAAACTTGAGGGATCTTTACTACTAAATTCAGCAGATGCTTTCTCTGATTCAGAGGTTGGGAAATCTGATGTATTAAACAGCTTCTTTCTGTCTAAGGCTTAAAATGGAGGTTGAAGGGTGAACAGCCAATTTTAATGCATTTCCTACAAAACATTGTGGTACTCCTTTAGATGCAGCTCTCCAGTTTTCACAGAGATCTGGAAAGTATTGGCAGTAACTTGCGTATTTGCCCGCAGGCCCCAGTGCAGATATGAAGGTTGGATTGTTAATTCTTCAGTGGTGATAAAACAATGTGTTTTAGTTTGTTTTGTTTTGACCAATATTATCCAGGGTAATTTGCTGCAAGTTGCTCTTTCCCCCCCTTTGATTCATTCATTTCTGCTCTAAAATGCTCCCTTTGATTCCCAAATGCTGTGAAGCATGGGGAACTTTGAGAAATTCTGCCTATTTCCATAGATGGGAGCTGTCATGTATGACTTCAGAATAGACATGTCAAATATAAAAAAATGCCATTGATGTAGACGGATATTTAACGGTGCTGAGTGGTGATGGCACCCAGCCAAAAGCCTCCATCCTCTCTGCAGCCACCACTGCTCCCATCCAAGAAGGTGAATTCAGGTTTCCTGGGGCCTTACAGGTCCTGTGAAAGTGAACGAGGGCCTCAGTTCTCAAAGAAAGTGAGCAGGGAGGCCACTTCTCCACTGTCTCTGCCTTTTGGAAACTTATGGTGACCTTTTATCCTTAAGAAGACAAGGTAGCTGTCTCCTCTTTCCCTGCCATAAGCAATCATGTAGAAGGGTAGAAGCTGTGCTCCCTACACTCTTTCACTTTCTATACAAAGCCAGTTCTCTGAGCAGTTCTTGTCCACACCTGAGTTCTACCCACCCTAAGTACTATTGGCTTTGGTGGGGATTAGAAGTTTATAGTAAACAAGTTCCATTGTGGGACATTGGGAAAACTGTATATTATTTCTTTTTAAAAAAGTCATCCTTCCATGGTTATGTATGATGATAGCATCAGGGGAAACAGAATGAAATTTACATAAGAACTCTGTAAATCTGTGATTTTTAAGTTATCTTGAAACAAAAGTTTTTAAAAATAGTGTCTGATGAGGTAAAGCTACAAACAATGCACTAGGCAAGGTTCTCTGGATGAACAGAATCAACTGAACTTACTAGGTAGCTCTCAAAATCAGAGGTGGAAGAATCCACAATGGCTGTCAGTGTGGTGGAGAGCCAGAAGAGCCAATAACTTCTTAGCAATGAATAAAAAAGCCACAGAACAAGAGGGATCGAGGATATGGCAGCAGTCCAAGGTCAAAGGCCTGGAAATTCATTAGAAGACTACTGACACAAATCTGTTTTGGAAGACAGAAGAAACTCTAGACCTGGAGACTGATGTCCAAAAATGACAACAGCAAAGAACAGACTTAGAAAGACTTAGAAGTTCCTGTTCAAAAACAGGAACACATTCTTTCCCCCCTTTTTATTTCATCCATGTAATAAGCCTATTTGTTGTAATCAACCACATCCTGGTTGAGTCTTCCTGTCAGTTTGTTTGCCTTCATTCCAACATCCATAGACACATCTAGAACTGGGCTTCACTAATTGGCTAAGCATTTGTTAATATATTCAATTGACAGAGTGGGCTGGCAAGAGTATCAGTGACTTCTTCCCCCACCTTGAAGACCTCAGTGGAGCAACAGGGACCTTAATAACTCCTCTTCCTACCCAGAGCATCTTGACAGGCCAGTGAGAGCACAAGTGAGCCCTCCTCTGTCAAGAGGACCCTGAGTGAGCCAGTGAGTGTGAGTGAGCCTTTCTTCTACCCAGAGGATCCTGGGAAGGCTGGTGAGAGCACAGTTGAGGCCTCTTTCCAATCAGAGGGAACAGGGTGGGCCTACAAGACTCCCAGTGATGCAGTAGGGCCCCAGTTGGAGGGCACACCATGGACAGTCTAGTTGTCTAGGCTAGTCAGTCCAGGAAGAAGCCATAACTCACCCAACTGGTCTTGCAGGAGGAATTCAGATGACTGACCCCTCCTCTAAACTGTGGGACCTGGCAACTGAGTGAATGCCAGCCACCCAATAGGACACTGACTAAGATGCACTCAGTGGACAGATGAGACTAGTGAGATTGAAAAGACTAAAACACAAACTGAGAAGTGAAGATGACAAGATGAAAAAGGAAAAGAACCTCGGACCTCCAGCCCATCTGGAAAAAGTACAGGAGACATCGACATAGAAGATAATGGATGAGACGCACCTGAAATTTCTGAAAAGATAGCAAGTGAAGCAAAGCAACAAATCCACGAGGCTGCAGAAGAAATTAGATCAGAAATAATCACTCAGATAAAAAAGAAATGACTTCTTTAATGAAGTATGATTTCTCGGTATAGCTAGAAAAGATATAGATAAAAAAAAATACAGGGCCATAGGAAAATGATGGAACCACCAAATGAACAATATAAGAAAGAAATAGAATGCCTGAAACAGATTCAATGAGATATCCAGGAAATTAAAAATTCCATTGAAAGTTGGTTAAACCAATGATCAAAACTGAAAATAGACCTTGAAGACAGGATTTCAGCTAGCTATCATAAAAGGAAAGATCTCTTAAAATAACAAGGGATCATGAAATAACAATTAAACAGCTCCAAGATGATGCAAAGAAAAACAATATAAAATTGATAGGTGTCAATGAAAATGCAGAAGTCAATGCAAATGACAAAAAACCCCCACAATTTGCAGAAGTAATAGAAAATTTCTCAAGCATTGGAACAGAATAAGATATACAGATAAATGAGGCATATAGAACTCCAAATAGCCGTAACCAAGATACACATGTGATTAACAGTCCCAAGCAGATTCCAAGTCTCTCCTAATGAGACCTCACTTTACTGGCTGTCTCCATGTTCTTTTAGGAACCCCCCTTGCACAAAGGCAGGAGCATCTCTGTTCTCACCACTTAATGTATGGACCATTCAATGTATGGACCATTCATGTTCATGCTAATTTACACTGGCCAATAAGGGAGAACTAAAATGAATCAAGAAATTCCAAGTAGAACTTATTGCAGGTCAGTAGGAAAAGTGATTATATATGGAGTTATAGCTTCAGCACCTTTGAATTGAAAATATGAAGGCAGATATAATCTAAGAGATTTAGTAATTTTCATACTGCTTTTCATATTGTTGCATTAAAGTAAGTTTTTAGCTCTAACAAGAGAATTCTCTTGAGAGGTCTTGGGAAATGTGTCTATTGATAGTGCAGGGCCAAGAGGTCTTTCTAAATGTCTCTTCAAGGACATGGATCAAAACAATGTACAAGAGACACTTGGTACTTTGTCTGGTTACCATTGATACCATGTGCCTGAATTCCCCTTAGAAGATCCAAGATACAGTTCTTGGAAGCTATTATTTAGGGTCATTCTTTTTCATAATTAACACAATCCTGAGACCCAGCACGGCTGGCCCTGGGCACATGGACATACAAACACAATTTTGCAAAATAAAGACCAGCAAAATGGAAAGTAGCAGCAAGAAGCCAGCAGTTGGGCTGTAAAGAACTTCACCAACACAAGACAAGTCCCACTCTCACACACAGAGGCCAGAACACCCATGGCAAACCTAGCTGGAGCACACAGCACATTTCTGGGATCTGACATGGATACTATCACAGAACTGTAAACACCAGAGATATTTTACTATTTTTGCTTTCCTGTCTGGTTGGATATCATCTTGTGTTGTTTAGTATTTTGTAGTTATTTTTGTTTTTGGGACTTTTTTTCCGTCTCCTCTTTTTCCCTGATCTCCCTTTTTGTTCTGTTTTTCCTTCATTTCTTCTTCCTTCTCCTCTTCCTTCTTTCTTTTTTTTCACTGTTTAGGTTTCTTACCTTTTTTTTTGTTTTCTTCTTTTGATCCTGTTTCTCTCTTTCCTCAACTATTTCTTAAATTTAAACATTCAAGTGAGTAAACATTGTCGCCTCCAATTCTGATTACTCTACCACACTCTATGTCTGTTTCCCTTCTGGGTCATCCAGTTCCACAAAATTCTGATGATCATCCTTTGGTCTCCAACCTTGACTCTAATACACTTGACCTCATTTGTCAATTTAAGCTGTCCCCCGCACTTCCTCTCCCACCTCCTGCAGAAGGGTAAAATAACTCCACTAAGGGAAAAATTACTGCATACAAGTATGTGGTATACCCTCCATGGACTTAGGGTCTGGCAGACCATGGCCTTGCTCCCACTCCCACCATCCATGGACCTAGGGGCCGGCTCAGGATGGGCTTGCTCGTGACTCCATCCTCCTCAGACCTACAGACTGGCAGACCATGCCTCTCCCTCGCCCTCACCCTCCATGGACCTAGGGACTGGCTGACAATGGCCTTGCACCTGCCTCTACCCTCCATGGACTTGAGGGGTTGGTGGATCTCCTTTCATCCTCCCTGGATCTTTGGCTGCCCCTCCGTCTCCCAGGACCTTTTACTGCAGTGGATTAACCTTGCTGGAGTGATGAGAGACTCAGTAATGCTTCATCCAAACAGAGGACCTCAGCAGACTTGTGTCAGTGTGGGTGGAAAACCCAGAGGAAATGGACAGATTTTCAGTTACATATGAACTACCAAAGCTTAATCAAGAAGATATAACAATTTAGAATAACCCAATATCAGCTCTGAAGTTGACAATATGATTAAAAACTTATCGACAAAGAAAAGCCCAGGTCCTTATGAATTCACAGCTGATTTCTACAAGGAATTTAGAGACGATTTAATGCCAATAACCTGCAAACTCTTCAATGAAATTGAAAGGGAAACAATCTTCCCTAACTCATTCCTGGAGGGAAGTATTACTCTGACAACAAAACCAGAGAAAGTCTCAACCAAAGAGAAGAACTATAGGCCAATCTCACTAATGAACCTTGATGGGAAGATTCTCAGTGTACTACTGGCAAATAGAATGCAGCAAATCATCAAGAAGATTATACATTATGACCAAATATATTTATATCAGGAATGAAGGGATGGTTTCACATATACAAATCAATAAATGTCATACAACACATCAAGAGAGCCAAAGGCAAAAATCATATGATCATCTCAATAGATGCAGAAAAATCTTTTGATAAAAATCCAACACTTGTTCATGATAAAAAAAAAAACCTTATAGAAACTTGGAATAGATGCCATTGACCTCAATCTGATAAAGGCCATCTATGATAAATGAACAGCCAACATTATACTAAATGAACAAAAATTGAAAGCTTTCACTCTAAAATCAGGAAAAGACAAGGATGTCCACTATCACCACTCCTCTTCTAATATAGTTTGGAAACATAGCCAGAGCAATCAGACAAGAGAGTGAACTAAAAAGAATAAGGATAGGAAAGGAAGAACTTAAACTATCACTATTTGTAGATGACATGATACTCTACATAGAAGACCCCCAAAACTTCATCAAAAGACTACTACAGTTAATGAACAAATTCGATAGTGTAGCTGGATACAAAATCAACAATCAAATATCAATAGCATTCTTGTACACACAAAAAATTGACCAAGAGAGAAATTATGGAAATAAGACCTTTCACAATAGCATCCAAAACAATGAAATACTTAGGAACCAATCTAACTAAGAATTTAAACGGCCTATATGCTGAAAATTATACTACTGTAAAAAAGGAAATTGAAGAGGATATTAGAAAATGAAAGAATATTCCTTGCTCTTCGTTAGGAAGAACCAATTTTGTGAAAATGGCCATACTCCCAAAATTGTTATACAGATTTAATACAATCTCAATCAAAATACCATTGACATGCCTTACAGACATGCCTTTCCTGTTTGGTTGGATATCATCTTGTGTTGTTTAGTATTTTGTAGTTATTTTTGTTTTTGGGACTTTTTTTTCGTCTCCTCTTTTTCCCTGATCTCCCTTTTTGTTCTGTTTTTCCTTCATTTCTTCTTCCTTCTTTCTTTTTTTTCACTGTTTAGGTTTCTTACCTTTTTTTTTTGTTTTCTTCTTTCTCCTCTTCCTTCTTTCTTTTTTTTCATTGTTTAGGTTTCTTACCTTTTTTTTTTGTTTTCTTCTTTTGATCCTGTTTCTCTCTGAAGCAAACATCCCTAAAACTCATTTGGAAACAGAAGAAACCTAGAATACAAAGGCAATTCTGGCTTAAAATTCTGCTTATCACAACACATATTGGGACCTAAAATAGAAGGTAAATATTTTTCCCAGAGTTCATAGATAATAAAAGGCACTACTATAATTTCATTCATTATTTCCATTGGGCTGAAAATTCCAAGATCTATAGGCAGCAAACAAGAGATCTAGAAGAGTTGATGGTATGATTGGGTCAAAGGCTTGAGTTTCAGAAAAACCAATGGCGTAAGTTCAATCTAAGTTTGAGTCCAAAAGCAAAAGACTGATGTCCATATTAGAAACAAGTCAAGAACAAGAATAAAACCCCTTTTTTGCCTTTTATTCTCCCCAGGCCTTCTATATATTGAATGTAGTTCTCTCTTCCTGGAAAGGTCAACTTGCCTTCATTAGGTTCCCAATTCAAATCTTCATTCAGAAATGCTACACCGAAACACTTAGAGATAATGTCTAATGAAATACACAGACTTTCCCTGGTTCTATCAAAATCATACCTAAAAATAATCAATATACCTTGAATGTACTGAGACCATGTAACAGACAGAAATTAGTATTTACCTCTCAAAGATTAAAAGGTGCTAAAACCTGAAATTCAATTGAAATATAAAAAAATTAATCTGAATTTCTTCAGATCTGAAACCATAGCCTGAATTCACTTACCTGCGCTTCTCCCAGTCTTTGAGGATCCTCTTACAAGCTGTGTCCTCCCTTAAGCCTTTCTGAATTCTTATAAAAGGAGATATTTGAAATACTTTCTTGTTCCTTCTGCAAGCCACTTCCTATCTTCACAGGTGTTGTGGATCCATGGAGCCATCTCTGTACCCTATGAAGCATTCAGGATAGAGCCATGCATGCCACAGGAGCTTAGTGAGTGCTTTCAAATGAATGAATAAGTGGTGTGATAATGATGTAATCTATGACAGACAATAGCCATTAAGAAAGAACTTAGAGAGTGTGTGTTGGGGATATACAGGGGGATGAATGTCTATTGGAAGGAGCACTGGGGACACAGGGCTTAGCTCTTAAGCACCTGTGGAGATTTTGAGGTTGATTGGCAGTTTTGAGTATCATTCTGCTCAGCTTTACAATTGGCATTCTAGTACCTGTTCTGCCTACCTCAGGGCCACTGAAGCTTGGAAGGAGACACAATAATGTTTGATATGAAAGGACTGAAATGATTAGAATGATGCCATAGAATGTGTGGTGGAGTTTTTTTTTTTCTGTTTTCATATGTGCATGTGCTCTGTGATCATTAATTATGATCTGTCAACTTCATTGGATAAAGAAACACCTGGAAGATTAGTAAAGCACATGTCTAGGTAAGTCTCAGGAGGTGCTTCCAGAGATGACTGGTGTGTAGGTAAGAAAACTGAGAGGGTAAGACCCAGCCTGATTGGCTCAGTGACATCATCCAATAGGTATGTAGCTGTCTTGGTTACTTTTCTCTCATTGTTGAAACAAAATACCTGTTTGCCCAAAGTGAAGCAAAGAATGGTTTATTTAGCTTACAATTTCTGGCAGCTTTAGTCCATAATCAGTGGGCTTCAACACAGGGAGGCATAGCACTGGGGCAATACCTCAAGGTAGCAGCCAGAGCCAAAAGAAGGGAAAAGCAAACCTCTTCTCGTCCCTTATGTTGTAAGCAGGCCACCCCTGAGGCAGAGCACGTGTAGCACTCACAAAATCTCCTTATCCTCCTCTTGCACAGGATGAGGATATTTACAAAGTAAGAACCTTGGCTTCCTGCTGAGTCTCTTAAACTTCTTTTTTTTTTTTTTTTTTTTTTTTATTTAAGAGGAAAAAGAGAAAAACACAAAACAAACCAAAGCGGCGTAAGGGTACACGCAATACAGAACTACGAAACAAAACAAAACAAAACAAAACAAAAAACCATAACAGTAAGAAATTTCCTGCTAGTAGATTACACACTATTTTCTTGAAAATAGTTCCTCAAATCACAGTATCAAAGAACACAAGGTGGACATTCAAACAGGGAGACTGCAAACAGCTGTGTTCAATGTTCCAAAAACATTGATAAAGTCAGCTATTTAACACCCCCAAACACACTTGCTGTTATATCCGTTAGAGCTCCTTTTCTTTTTTTTTCCCTCTCTTTTTTTCAACAAAATTTACACATCTTGGATTTTATTACTCCTTAGTGCTTATTACTTGTCTCTTAAACTTCTAAACTGCTCAAGTCGACACAGCGTGTCAACCATAACAGATACCATAGTATGACAGCTACTAGAATGCCAATAGCTGAGGTGGAAGGGACGATTAGGAGGGAGCTGGCCTCCATTTGAAAAGCACCATTCTCCTTGAGTATGCTATTTTTGTTACTTCTATCACCTGTGACTATTAGACTGGAGATTCTTCAACCTTTCAACACAGACTCCTACCAGCATTTTCCAGGGCTTTGGTCTCTAACTAATGCTACATCGTTGATCTCTCTTGTTCTGTGGGTTTCAGATTCTTGGACCGAGCAGCTACTGAATCCTCAGGCTCTCCAGTGAGCAGTTAGCCATAAAGGTTCTCCCACTACTGATACGGTAAGACATAGCTATATATCTATATCTGTATCTATTTGTACTGATTCTATTGCTTTCTCTATTGGACCCTAATCAATGCAGGCAGTATCCACAGATTATCCATTCCTAGAGAATATGAATTCTTACATGTTTTTCTTAGTATGTAGATGATTGTGAGCATGGGTTTGGTATCTGCCTGCCAATCTGAGCATGCACTGGAGTGAGGGTTTTTTAATCTGAAAGGAACAAATCCCCAAACTTCAGTAAGTGTATACTGTCATTGGATAAGGAAGACAACAGGAAACCAATTTAGTGATAGAAAGTGAACACAGAAATGATTCCTTTGCACCTCTGAAGAAGGGTCAGGTACAGGACACCCACTACGGCTAAGGTCCTATCTGGGTGCTGGTGAATGAAAAAGATACATTACAAATTTCAACCTTGTCATTTCCTGAGTGATTAAGCACTTGTAATATGCCAAGCGGTGGACTTCTCAGTGTTAATACAAGCAGCTCTCACAACAACCCTGGGCAGTAAGGGTTGCTATCCCTGTTTGCCAGTGAGGGACCCTGGAAGGTGACAGAATTGAAAGCACTTATCCAGCAATTGCCTTATAGAACTGGGATTGAAACTTGTGTGTCAATTCAAAACCTTGGATTTTTCCATTATATGCAGAACATACATGGTTTATAATTTTGTACAAGCCCCATTTTTGTCAAAAAATAGTAGTAAAGAGGAAAGAAAAGGAAGACGTTGTGATAGGTGAATTCTTTTAAATGGCACTTGTAGAAATTATCATCTTCATTGTCAGGCCCTAGTTTTAATTTTCAATGAAGATTGCTTTCATTTATAACCAGTTGGCCTAGTATGCTTTCCTCTCTGTTTAGTGAATATTTTCAAGTATTTGCAGCCATCCCTTAGGTATTTTGTACTATCCAAGAATATCGTTGTTCTTATTGTTTTAAATGATTAAATTAAAATTTACACCTGGAGGGCTAGGACTTTAGAAACATACCACTGTTGTTGCTTTCAAGCATGGAAATGAACCTACACAGAAAGGGAGAGGTCAGGTTAATATAATTGTGTTGACCCCTACATCTCCATGGATAGGGGCAGGGAGGTTTGGGCAGCACGTTCTGACTGAAAGGTTCCCTGCCTTCCGGCAAGCAAAAAGAAGCAGGACCTGGAGGAAGGGATGCAATAATGAAAGACAGAGAAAATTAATTGTATAAAAGAAGGGAAATTTGCAATAACTCAATATTTCAAACACTTTGAGATCCACGCTAAGGAAGATAAGATTCACATAACATATCACATAAATATGGTAACATTTCTATTTTCTTTAATCATCAGATTAACTGATATTTAATTGGACCAGTTAGTCAGTGCACAAACATTTAAGAACATATATACTGTTATAGAAGATTCTATTTCAAATATGTTGAAAAAGAAGCAGTAAGAATTCCAACTCCATTCTTGGGGAACTACCAGTTCTGAAAAGGATCTAAGAGTATGAAAGGATAGGGTATCACTAGGTGCTTACCAGAGAAATATATATAAGGCAAGATATATAAGAATTTACAAGATTGTATTATAATGGCCACCCACAGTCAGGTGTGGAAGAGTGCAGAGGATCTCTCTGCACATTGAAGCCTGAAGGATCCAGTGGAAGCTCTGGTGCTCAGTGTAGTGTCCTGCATGAGTCCTTATTAGTAAGTCACAATGTTTGTGATGGAAGACTGATGAATCTGCACTGATATCTGAAGAGTCTGCAGTGGAAGCTAGGAGATGATGTGCAAGGTGAAGGTAAAAACTGGAGTTTCTCCAAAAAATCAGAAGCAGATCCATCCTTCTTCATTTTTCCTTTAATGCCATCCAGGTGACAAACCACCTTAGGTTGGGTATTCCTCATCCAGAACCATGCTGAGCCAATTTAGTTGGGCATTTGTTACTCGAGTTGACACAATCAGCCCACTATCACAGGTACAAACAAGCATGAAATATGTGTCAGAAAAGAGATCATTATTTGTGGAGCTTTGATACTATTCTCTACTGCACTTGATAAATCAGCACTTATCACTTGCAGTGGTAGACAAAATGAAGATCTAGATGGTGATGGCCATGAATGAGGACCTATGACTTGGTTGGCTACAGTAAAAGGTAACTGAGGACAGTGGTCAGCTGTGACGTAAAGCCTAGAGGGGGCAAGACAGTGAAAAGTTTTTAATGCCAGATGTAACAATCAAGGTTTGTTCTGATAAGAACAAATTTTATGGAATAATGATTTATAACAGCTATTGGACCTCATGTGGTTATGATAGAAGCTGTAGTATTTTGATTTCCTATTGGTATATAGTAAATCATCCTTTAAGTTAAAGGCTCAAAAAGAACCATTTTACCTGCTCCTAGTTCTGAGTTTAATGGTGATCAATGGAATGGTTCTTTTGGGAATCTTACCTGGAATCTCTCCTGTGCTTGTGATAGGTCATAGCTAAAGTGGCTTCACTCATAGGTCTAATATTTAGCAAAGATATCTGAGAGAATCTCTCTCTCTCTCTCTCTCTCTCTCTCTCTCTCTCTCTCTCTTTCTCTCAACATGATTCTTTCAGACAAGTTTAGATTAATGGTGGTTGAACACTAAGAAAAAGCATTATAATAGGATCAGTCTCACTGTACAAATGTATATAAAGCTTCTGCTTTGGTTGTACTGCCAAATTTCCCATTGGTCAAGCCCAGAGTTAGTATAACAGAAGATTGCACAAGGAAGTGGTTTCTGAGATTTGATTCATTTGAGTCTACCACAGTAAGTCAGTTACTACACTATGCTTTGGGATGAGGATTTTTTTTCAGTAGGTAAAAGGGAGCTATTGAAACATTTGGAGAAGAAAGTGACATAATTGTACCAGTGCTTTAGGAAGACTAATTTGGCAGTAACTGTATAAAGAGACACATCAGGCAAGGAGACCAATTAAGAGACCATTACAATCAGTCAAAGTAGAAGGAAATGAGGGATGAGTCTCGAGTGAGTATGTCACTTGACAGCTCATATGCTTTCACATCCATTTCTCTATCTTTCTTTCATTAAAGAAAGTAGATTAGTGCAGTCTGTGTGTCTCAGGCTTCATATCAGCTGTTGGCTTCCTGCTGGTGTGGTCACTGAGAGGCCTGGTGGAAGAATGGAGGGAAAGTCAAAGAAATTCAGTGTCTTTTACTTTCTCTAGCTCAGGTAGGACTTCTGGCAGTTGTGGCAAATGCTTTATGGCTCTAGCTTTGGTAGCCTATTTTTATTTTGCTTCTCCAAGGTATGAAATTAGAAACTTACTGTTGTACTAATTTCTGGGTTATCTCGCTATTATTTAGTTTTCTGGTTCTTATGTCATCTTTATGGCTAAACTTTTGTATTTAGGTCCCTCTATTCTGAATTCCTCATATCTTGATGTTGCAGAAAGTTAGTAGGAATAATGAAGAGGAAGCACAAACATAGAAGACTTTTTAAATGATGGAGGGGGTTTAATATGAGAATATTGAAAATTTAGAATTTTTGAATTTGCACAACTGATAGAATGGTGGCATGTATAAGAAACAGGGTACCAGGATGGGAAGAAATCTTTTAAAAAGATAATGAATTCAGTTTTGTGTGTAATTAATTTCTTGAATGAGTGGAGACATGATGACAACCACCATGAGGTTGGGAGAGAGGTCAAGGACAAGTGATTAGCCTTAGATACCCAATAAAGGATGAAAGTAGACCAGAAGTGGAAGCAGTTGTGCAGCATGCAGATACACGGAGCTGTTTTTTTTTATTTAAGGAGAAAAAGAAAAAAAATAGAAAAAGGGTACAAGTTACACAGAATTTCAGAAAAAATAAACAATAGGAAATCACTAGTTAATAGATTACGTATTGTTATCTTAGAAATAGTTGTTCAAGTTACAAAATTAAAGCATATAGAGGGGACTTTCAAACAGTGAGACTGCAAACAGTTTTGTTCAATGATCCAACAAAACTCAGTAATATGGTTATCTATCTTATACACTTAAACATGTATGCAGTTACACTCTTTAGAGCACTTTCTTTTCCTTTCTTTTGTACAACTATGATTACACATTTTGGGTTTTATTACTCCCACAGTTCTTATTACTTTTTTTGTTTTGAAGAGAGTAAAGCCAAATGTGATAGAACAGTCAGTCAAATCAAAAGGATGGACATAATAGATAATGTAAAAACAACATACTAGGTGATCAACTATGGTTACCATACTGCCTCTTGCTATCTTAAAAAGAATTGCCTATATCATCAGTTATAATAAAATTGAACAAAACAGTAAAGAATAAAACCAAAACATTGGAGACATTACAGGACTTTAAAAGAAGATAATAGTCAACCGGAATGGGCGTCATAATGAATCTTACTGTCTTCACAGTTTTGCCTATACTTTCGAACTTGGTACTATCAAGCAAAGCAGAATAGAGGAAAATCAGTCAAAGCAAGATGGTGAGGGCTATACAGGGTTTCAAATCAAGTTAATAGGAAATCAAAGTGGGTTACGATAATCCTGGTATTTTTTATTTTTCCCTTAATTAAAAAGATAAAAATAAAAAAGTAAATAATTAAAAAAAGGAGACTGAGATAAAAGAGGGCATAACAACAAAACAGTGCAGGTCAAAGCATAACCATTGAAGCAAAATAGTGTTTCACCACAAGATATCCTGACATAAAAGTAGTTACCATAATGTCTCTTTCCTTGAAATCTTTGAGTATAACTTCATATATTGTAGCACCAAACATATCAAGACAATGTAAAACCATTCAAGGGAATGACATGGAGCTGTTTTTAAGTGAAGTAAAACAAATTTTTTAGCATCATGACTTGCAAGTGGCCACAGTTCAGTTCCTGTTTACAAAGTATGGGCTTGTGTCTCCAGGAGTTTCATTACTGTATGTCATCCTTACTTTTCACATTGCTGAGACAAAATACCTGATACTCAAAGAGAAAGGAGGAAAGTTTTATTTAGCTCACAGTTTATAGAGGTTTCAGTCCATTATTAACTGACTACAGGACAGAGTGGCTTGGCAGAGGGCATTTTAATAGAGAAAAAGTTCATGGCAGGCAGAAGATAGCGAAGGCAAGCAAGCAAGAGACATTTCTGCCTCTTTTGCCTTTCTGCCTCATTTATTTTATCCAAACTACTCACTCTTAAGGCAGGAAGTGCTGATACACTTAATCCTAGTGCCCTTGTTTGTGGCATCACACCATGAATCAATCCCAGCATCACATACTGTAGATCCAACCGTCTATGAGAAAGCCCCACCTATGACTGTTGGGAGGACATCTAGACAAAGCCACAGCATTGTATTAGTTCTAGTTTCTTTAATGAAATACTCAAAGCTGAGTACTTCCAAAGAAGAGATTGATTTAGCTCATTGTTGGAGGCCCATGGCTGTGGAACCATTTCTGTTGAGAATCTTGTGATGGGCAGTATAGCACTGAGAGGAGCATCCTCATCGGAAAACATGGCCAGACAGGAGGCCAGAGTAAGATTCCAGGGTCCTAATGATGCTTTATAATGATTTTTTTCTCATGAAAAATAACTGAGTGATCCCAGAAGAAGGACTTTAATCCCTCTGAAAGCATGCATCTGATGGCCTGGCACTAGACTGCACTCCCATCGCTAGGCTGCCACACGGAGGGCCAGAGCTCTGACACATGAACCCGTGTTGGACACACTCAAATCATACCCAACCATCACAGTGACAAAATATGAGGACAAAATATGAGGACAAGTAAAGCTGAAGAGTTAACAAGGAAGTGAAGGATGTACAGAAGTTATCATTTAAAAGAAGAAAAGGAGGTAAATACAAGTGCATCTGGGATAACTCAATCCTGTTTGAAGGAAGATGATTTGTATATGCCCACGAAGGCTGTGTTGTGTGGGACAGGGGAGATAGTAGCTTGGACTGAAAAACTATCAAAATTTCATTTTTTCCTCTGAAAATTTACTTCATTTTGTTTTGCTCTTACTTCCTATAAAAAGCAACTCACATCTTCCTGGTTTTCAATTCTTTCATTCCAAAACCGAGTCAGGCTGACCACTTGCTTTTACTTATAAATTCGTAGAAAGAAACAATTTGACCGGCTCATCTTGGTTCAGACCTCTCTTCCTAATCCTATTGCCTCTGACTCACAGGGGTCCAAAGCTGAGCGTGACTCCTGACAGCCGTTGCCCCGTGAAGGAGTGAACAGTACCCCATGGAGGTGAGCTACCGAGACCAAGAACAGTGAAACAAAAAGTGGTGAATGTCTGATGGTTGCAGCAACAGCACGGATCATGCTTAGCCTATTACCAGAGCTGGGCTTGGAGGTTATACTGAGAGTTACTGTGAACTGGTGAATGGAAAAATCATAGGAGGCTACTTATGAAATATGTATTTCTAGCTTATGTCAACAATTTTATAAAAAAATAAAAATATCACTAGGGAGTGGAGGAGTTTGAATGAGGGAAATAGGCCAGGAAAGGCAGCCGTTTGGGACTAGGTACCATGCCAGGAAGCCTCTTGCACAAGCTCTGTGATCAAAGCAGTGATATTACCCCTCAAAGTGGGTAACGCTCACTCACGGTGTCCAGTCAGACTTAGGATGCCACCTTAGGAAGCCAGGATAAAGCCTGATGAGCTCAATCTATTCTAAGGGATTAAAATAATGTGGGCTCATATTGTGGGTTTGCTCAGTGAATCTGTTCCTTCAATTAACATGAATATTACCACTGATCTTGTTAAATCATTTCACATATAAATATGCAAACTTTCAGAAATTAAGTACCCTGTGTGTTTTCCAAACTTGAAATAAAATTCTGAAGATGGTACAAAAAAAGGGCAATGCCAAACCATAAATCCTCAATACATCTAGATGTGTAAAGAAGATAATGGAAGGCATGTACAGTTGGTACGATTAGTGTGTTTCATTGTCACAGAGGGTGTGTCGGACCTATGTTCATGTTGAGTAACCCACATAGTGGGTACACCTGTTGCATCCCTCACTGGAAACAGTCACGAATGGGTTATACCCCCTTTATGAACAAAGGGCAGAGAAGCGATCATTTTAGAAGTAATACCACTTAAATATTTATGATCAGTTTCAAATCAAATCATGTAATCTAATGAACTAATACAGAGAATATTAGTTCTTAATGAGAACATCAATAGGCCCATAGCTAGAATGAGGTAAAAGCCACTGCTAGCCTTCTAATTCATCAACATAAATGGTCCCTCTGATACAAGCCCACACTAGATTTTCTTTGTTATGCATTACCAAGAAGAAGAAATAAATCTCAGCATGAGGTCTCCTGGAGCAAAATAATTCACCTCAATGGTATCTCTGCTATTCAAAATTTAATTTTTTCCCTGAAAGTCTGTTATATCAACCTATAGTGATTGTCTTTGACTACAAAGTCAAGAATTTAATGGATTTAATTTCCTTTCATAGAAAATTCCTCAAGTGGAAACTTTTTCTGCCTAACACTTTACTCTGCATTGTAGGAGACATTGCTTTACAGTGTTATAATCATATATGAATTCAAATTCAGTTTAAGATCAAGTATCCAGGAGGTGATAGGTGTTTTAAGTGCATGTAGTTTACCAGTGAGACACCTTCAAAGAGTCATAGCCATTTTTTCTTTGCATGACTAATATTTCATTTGAAAAGGACCACACAATTGACAATTCTTAAAAGTAAGGTTATTGTGCTTGGTCCCCTTTCAACTGCTTGTCCAGAGCAGTGCAATTCAATGTATCTACAGGGAAATAAAGGGTCTATATTTATGCCTCATGGTAGCCACATGCTATGAGTGTCTACTAAGCAGTTAAAATACACCTAACAGGCTTGAGGAACTGAATTTTACTTTGTCCATTTGTAAATGTAGATTTCGGCTTTGTTGCTTTTACTCTAGGTCTCCTCCTCCTCCTCCTTTTTTCTCTTTGCTATCTCTCAGTCCATCTCATAGACTTTTAGTTACTTTTAAATTTAAAATTTTTATTAGTTCATTTTGCAGCATGTAGTGATTACATTCATTGTGGGGATAGGTGCATGTCCATAACACATTTTAATTCTTGTTTACTGTCCCATCTGTGTCTCTTGTATACCCCTCCCTTATCTCTTGGCTTTCTGCTCATGTAGAAAAGATCTATCTAACTATTTCCTATCGCCTATCTTTTATTTGGTTCTTTATATTATTTATATTTCAAGTTTCTCATATTTAAGCCCTTGTGTCTGAGTTATTTCACTTAACATTATGAACTCAAAGTACATCCATTTTCCTACAAATAACTCAGATATAGCCTCCTTTATTGCAGAGTACTATTGTATTGTGCATTAACGTCACATTTTCTTTAACCATTCATCTGTTGATGGATATAGAGACTGGATCCAACATTTAGCTATTATGAATTATGCTGCTATAAACATGAATATGCACATGTCACTGTAATATGAAGTCCTTAACTCTTTCTGGAAAATTCCTAGAAGGAAAATATCAGGTTGAATGGAATTGCTAGTTTTACTTGCGTGAGGAATCTCTATACTGGTTTCTATAGTGATTGTATGAGTTTATATTCTCACCAACAATGCAGAAGTGTTCCTTTTTCCCTGACAACCATACAAGAGTCTGTTACTACTTGAAATCTTGATGATAGCTATACTTTCTATAATAAGATGGAATCTCAGTGCTATGTTAGTTTGCTCTAACATCTCTAATGGCTACAGATGTTGAACATGTATTTCATGTATTTATGGGTCATTTGTATTTTGAGAAGTCTCTATTTACCCATGTTTTGATTGGATCTTTTATTTTGCTGAGATGAATGTTTCAGAGTTGTTCATATTTTATAGGTGGTATTCCTCTGTCCAAGGAATAGCTGGCAATTTTTTTTTTCCATTCTGTAGGTTGTCTTTTCACTTTGCTGGTGGTTTCCTTTGCTCTGTACAAGTTTTTAAATTTGATATAATCTCATTAATTGATTTTTTATGCAATTGGGGTTTTGTTCAAAAATACTTGTCTGTGTGTATGTCATTAAGAGTTTTACATATTTTATCTTTCAGCAGAATCATTGTTTCTGTTTTAACACCGAGGTCTTTGGTCCATATTGATTTTATTTTATACACAATAAAAGATATGGGTCTAGTTTTCATCTGCTGCATGTGAATAGCAGTTTTTCCAGGTCCATTTGTTTTAGAGCCTATCTTTTTCATAGAATGGAAAAAGTTTGCCAGCTTCTCCTTCGACAGAGGAATAACATTTAGCAAATATAAACCACTCAAAAACATTAAGGCCCCAAAATAAACAATACAATGAAAACATGATTTTTGTTCATTTTGTCAAAGGTCAGGTGACCGAATGTGTCCAGACACCTGGGGCTTTTCCTGTACTCTCTATTTTGTTGTAGTCATCCATGTGTCTGTTTTTGTGCTGTGCTGCTTTCTATGGCTGGGTCTTTCTAATATAGCTTGAAATTCTGGATTTTGATGCAACTTGCTTTGCTTTTGTTGCCCATGATTGCTTTTCCTATTCTCTTCTGATTTTCTATGAATCTTGTGATTGTCCTCTAGTACTTTGAGGAGCACTGTTGGTATTTTGATTTGGATTGAGTTAATCTCAGATGTATGATCATTTAGATAATATTGGTTCTGCCTATCCAGGAACAAGATATTATCATTCTATGTCCTGATGGCCTTTTTGATCTTTTTCAGCTTACTATGGCTTTTATTATAGAAGTCTTTCATTTCTTTGGTTCCTAAGCATTTATTTTTATTGATGTTATGGTAAATGGTATTGTTTTCCTAATTTCTTTCTTGGTAAATTCATTATTATTATACAGGTATGCTATTGATTTTTTTATGTATTGATTTTGTATTCTTTTATCTTGCTGAATTTGCTAGTTCTAGGCGTCTTTTGTTGGAATATTTTGGCTTTGCTGTGTAAAGGATTATGTTATCTGAATGAGTAACTTAGTTTGATTTGTCCCTTATACACATCCATTTTATTTCTTTCCCTTTTCTGATAATCTGGCTAAAGTCTTTTTGTTTACTTAGAGAATAAAGCAAAACAGAAAAAAGAATAGAAAGTACAGAATTTAAAAAAAATAACAGTAAGAAATCACTAGTTGATAAATTACATATTATTATCTTAGAAGTAGTTGTTTAAGTTACAAAATTAAAGCATAAAAAGTGGACAATCAACAACAGTACAAACTATTCTGTTTGATAAACTAACAAAAACTTAGTAGTATGGTTATCTATCTTGAGCATGTAAACATACATACAGTTATATCCTTTAGAGCACTTTCTTTCCCTTTCATTATTACAATATCTGTTTTACATTTTGGATTTTACTTCTCTTTCAGTTTTTTATCATTATTTTTATACTAGAAAGACAATATGATATTTATAAATTTGAGTGATTTATTTCACTTATGAGAATAGTCTAAAGTTGCTTCCACTGACCTGTAAAAGCTTCAAGACCATCCTTTTTTATAGCTGAGTAATGGTTCATTGTATAAAAATACTGCATCTGTTTCATCCATTCTGTGGTTGATGAGCATTTTGGTTGTTTCCAAGATTTAGCTATTACAAATTGTGCTGCTATAAACATGGGTGCACACATATCACTGTGACATAAAATTTTCAATTTTTCTGGGAAAATACCAAGGAGGGGAATAGCTGGATTGGATGGAATTCAGTTTTTGAGGAATCTCCATACTGATTTCCACAGTGGCTTCACCAGTCTACATTCCCATCAGTAGTGGAGAAATGTTCCTTTTTCCCCACAGCCAACCAACATTTGTTATCAGTTTCTTTCTTGATAGCAGCTATTCTTTCTGGAGTGAGATGAAATCTCAATGCTATTTTAATATGCATTTCTCAAGTGACCAATGATAGTGAACATTTCTTCATGTATTTATTTGCCATTTGTTTGTCTTCGTCTGAGAAATGTGTGTTCATCTCCAATGCCCATTTTTGGAGAGGGTCTTTGAATTTGGGAGTCTTGATGTTTTTTAATTCTTTATATGTTCTGGATCTAAGTCCTTTGACAGAGGGACTGCTGGCTAAAATTCTTTCCCATTCTGTAGATTTTCTTTTACTTTGTTGGTGATTTCTTTTGAACTGAAAACATTTTTTAATAATATATGATCCCAGTTGTTGATTCTTTGCAGTACTTACTATGTGGTTTGCGTTTTGTTCATGAATTGTTTGATACCCAATGTCTTCAAGATTGCTATCTAATTTGTCTTCAGGTAGACATAGTGTTTCTGTTTTAATATTTAGATCCTGATCCACTTTGACTTTAGTTTAGTGCATGGTAATAGGCATGGATCTAGTTTCAGTCTTCAGCATGTCTTCAGTCCTTTCCAACACCATTTATTAAAGATGCTATCATTTTTTTGAGTGAACATGTTTACTAATTGTCAAATATAAGGTGGCTAGCCACCTTATATTTGACAATTAGTAATGTTTGCATCTTCTAATCTGTTCTATTGATCCTCAGGTCTATTTCTTTGCCAGTGCCATGCTGATTTTATCACCATAGCTTTGTAGTATATTTTCAAGTCAGGAATTGGGTTGGCTCCTGCCTTGCCTTTATTGCCCAAAATTGCCTTTGCTATGCTAGGTTTCTCCTATTTCCAAATGAATTCTAGGAATGCTTTCTCTGGATCTGTAAGGTATGTTAATGGTATTTTGATTGGGATTGCATTAAATTGATATAACAATTTTGGGAGTATGGCCATTTTCACAATGTTGGTTCTTCCTAACCAAGAACAAGGAATATCCTTCCATTTTCTAATATCTTCTTCAATCTCCTTTTTTAGAGTGGTGTAATTTTCAGCATTTAGGTATTTTACATTCTTGGTTGATTTAGGTTGATTCCTAAGTATTTCATTGTTTTGGATGTTATTGTGAAAGGCATTATTTTCATAATTTCTCTCAGTGAGTTTGTTGTTTGTGTACAGGAATGTTATTGATTTTGAGTGTTGACTTTGTATTCAGCTATGTTGCGGAATTTCTTTTTTAACTGTAGAAGTCTTTTGATAGAGTTTTTGGGGTCTTCTATGTAGAGTATCATGTCATCTGAAAATAGTGCTAATTTAAATTCTTCCTTTCCTATCCTTATTCCTTTTATTTCACTCTCTTGTTTGACTGCTCTGGCTAATATTTCTAGAACTATATTGAATAGGAATATGACAAGGAGTCGGCATCCTTGTCTTATTCATCATTTTAGAGTGAAAGCTTTCAGTTTTTGTCCATTTAGTATAATATTGGCTGTTGGTTTGTCATAGATAGCCTTTATCAGATTGAGGTAGACATCATCTACTTTGAGTTTCTATAGTTTTTTTTTTATTTATCATGAACAAGTTTTGAACTTTATCAAAAGCTTTTCTGCATCTATTGGGATGATCATGTGATTTTTGCCTTTGGTGCTATTGATGTGTTGTGTTACTCTTACTGTTTTGTGTAATGTGAAACCATCCCTACATTCCTGATATAAATGCCACTTGGTCATGATATATAATCTTCTCGATGATTTGCTGCATTCTATTTGACAGTATTTTACTGAGAATCTTTACATCAATATTCATTAGTGAGAATGGCCTATAGTTCTCCTTGTTGGTTGAGTCTTTCTTTGGCTTTGGTATCAAAGTAGTACTTGCCTCCAAGAATGAGTTAGGGAGAATTGCTTCCCTTTCAGTTTCATTGAAGTGTTTGAGGAGTATTGGTGTTAACTCTTCTCTAAATTTCTTGTAGAATTCAGCTATGGATCAATCAGTACCTGGGGTTTTCTTGGCTGGTAAGTGTTTAATCATGTGTTCAATTTCAGTAACTGATATTGGGTTATTCAAAGTTGTTACATGCTTTTGATTGTTAGTTCATATGTTTCTAAAGATCTGTCTGTTTCCTCTGAGGCTATCATTTGTGCTTATCTGCATATCAGATTCTTTCCTTATGTTTAGGAAATTTTCTGCCATTATTTCTGCAATTGGTCAATCTATTTCTTTTAGGAGATGAATTGAGGTCATTTACATTGTGTTTCACACCCTATGTGAGTAAAGATTTTCAAAGTAGGTATTCATGATCTTTTAAATTTCCATGGAATCTGTAGTAATTTCTTCTTTTCAGTCCTTATAGCATAAATTTGAATTTTTTTCTTTTTCTTGATAAGGTTGACTACAAGTTTATTAATTATATTTATTCTCTCAAAAAACCAGATCTTTGATTCATTAATTTATGTATTTTTTAGGCTCAGTTGCATCAATTTCTGTTATGATCTTTATAATTTCCTCTCCTCTATGAGTTTTGGATTTTATTTGCTCTTCTTTTTCTAGAAGCCTGGGATGTAGCATTAGATTATTTTTGCTCATTCTGTTTTCTTAATATGATAATTTATTGCTATACATTTGCCTCTTAGGACCATTTTCATTGCATCCCACAGGTTTTGGTATGTTGTACATGCATTTTCATTGAATTGCAGGTATTGCTTAATTTCTTCTTTATTTTCACCTGTAACTCATTGATTGTTCAAGAGGTTGTTATTTAATTTCCATGTATTTTTGCATGTTTTACAATTATTTTCCATTGATTTCCAATTTCCATTCACCATGGTTAGATCATATGTATGGGATAATTTCAAAGATTCTCAATTGAATTTACATTTACTTAAGAATGTTTTATGGGGTAATATATGGTTTATTTTGGAGAATGTCTCATCTGCAGATAATAAGAAAATGTATTCTGATACGATGTGGTGGAATACTTTGTAAACATCTACTAAATCCAGTTGCTCACAGATTTGATTCAGTTGTTAGTTCTTTGCTGCCTTTCTGTCTAGTTGATCTATTTCTTTGTGACATTAGAGTACTAAGGTCCCTATTGCAATTATGTTGTTGCTTATTCTGTTTTTCATATTTATTAGTATTTGTATTATATATTTGAATGCTCCTGTATTTGCTGCATAAATGTTTATGATTATTAGCACTTCTTCTTGAATTATTCCCTTGACAAGTATGTGGTGACATTCTTTATCTCTTTTGATCATTTTTGGTTTGAAGTTGACATTGTCTGCACATAGAATAGCTACCCTTGATTTTTTTTCTGGGTCTCTGTCACATGGAATACTGTTTTAGATCCTTTGACTTTTAGTCTATGAGTTTCCTTTTACATCAGATACGTTTCTTATATGGGGTCCTGTTTCTTGATCCATTCTGTCAATCTATTTTTTTAATAGGTGAATTGAGACCATTTTCATTGATGGATACAACTGATATGTACTGGCTCAACTTGTCGTATTATTTTCCTGCTGTTGGTTTTCTGCTTTACCTTGTTTAATTGCTTGCCTTGTCTTTTGTTTCTCTCTGTTTTTCTGGAAACTGTAGTCATCTTTATCTCCATCTAGTATGTCTCTCAATACTCTTTCTAGGGTTGGTTTTGTGGACATGAATTGCTTCAGTTATTCTTTGTTGTGGAAATATCTTATTTCTCCATTAAATTTGAGAGAACGTTTTGCAGGGCACATCAATCTTGGTTGAAAGTTGTTTTCTTTTGGGGCTTGAAATACTTCACTCCAAGCTTGTGTTAATTTGGAGTTTGTACTGAAAGGTCTGCTGTGATTCTAGTGGGCTTTCCTTGATAGGCGATTTGTGTCTTTTCTCTAACAGCTTTTAGTATTCTGTTTCTATGCTGTATGTCTGGGATCTTAAGTTATTATATGTCTGGGTGTAGATTTATGTTCATTGTGACTGTTTGGCATATTGTATGCCTCACTTATCTGCATATCCGATTCTTTCCTCATATTTGGGAAATTTTCTGCTATTACTTCTGTGATTAGTTTACACATATCATTCACATTGACTCCTGCTTCTTCACTGATGCCTGTTAGTCTTACATTGTTTCTCTTGGCATCATCTTGAACCTGTTGAATTGTCATTTCATCCTTCCTTGTTATTTTTAAAAGTTCTATCTTTTCATGATTGCTAGCTGTGATCCTGTTGTCAAGGTGCAAAATACTACCCACAGTTCATTTAAATGGTTTTGCCAGCTTTCAATATAATTTTTTATTTCTTGGCTATCTCTTTGAATTTGTTTCATGCATTCTACTTATTTTCTATATTGTTCATTCAGGGTTTCAGTTTCCCATGCTCCTGTATTTTTTTTTAAATCTATATCTTCTCTAGCTATGCTGAGCAACTCCATTATTAGGGTTATCATTTCTATCTTTAGATGAGAAATTCTTTCTAAATGCAATGTAAATCAGTCAGGTCTTGGAATTTTGTTAGTTGGCAGAGGGTTTTGTTTTCTTGCCTGGCTGCAGGGTCTTTTACTGTCCATTCAGGTTTTATTAATCTTCCTAGTTCAATTTTATTAAATCATGTGTCTGTATCTAGGAAATTTGAAAATATTCAAGGGAACCCTACACAAATCATGAAGGTCAATGTCACCAAAGTACCCAAATGAAGAATATTTCCATATGAGAAATTAGTTAAAAGCAAGATAAAGGAAGAATAAAGCATGGAAAAATATAATGAAAAGAAACAATAAATACTTTTCATTAATTACACTCAATGTAAATAGCTTCAATTTTCTGGTTGAGAGACTTAGAATGAAAGACCATATTGAAAAAGAAAACTCAACTTTATGCTATTTGCAAGAGATTCTGCTCATCTAGAATGAAATAACACCAAAAGGAAAAGGATTAGAAATATTGGTTATGCAGATGGAGTCTGGACAAAAGCAGGAATACCTATTTTAATTTATTATGAATTTGACTTCAAAGCAAAACTTGTCTTATGAGAAAAAGAAATCTACTACATATTGGTAAAGAGAGCAACACACCAAGAATAAATAATGAGTGTGTTTATGCATCAAATGTTGATATATCCAGTTTCATAAAACAAATGCTTTTCCATATAAAAGAGAGTTATATATCAATCAATACAATCCTAGTGATGTATTTTAATACTGTTATCACCAATAAACACATCAGTCCATTAAAAATCAATAAATAAGCTATATCATGGAACAAAGTGCTTAACCAATATCTGTGGAGTAGTTCATCCAACAATAACCGAATATACAATCTTCTCAGCAGGATGCAAAACCTTTTCTAAAACAGACCATATTTTGGGCCATAAATGTTGTCTCAATAAATACAACAGGACTGAAAGTGTATCTTACATTCCTTCAGATTACAAGACAATAAAACTTCAAAGCAACACCTAAAATAACTTCAGAAAATGCAAAATGCTTGGAGATTGAATAATATGCATGTGAATGGTCATAGAACAACTCAGGGAAAAATTTCAAAAACTTCTTACAATCAAATTACAATGAAAATAAAAAAAATAAAGATGTATAGAACTCAATAAAAAAAGCACTAAGAAGGAAGCAGTGGAAGCCTATATTAGAGAAATAGAGGGATTTCAAATAAATAACATAATGATGCATTTCAGGTTCTTAGAAAATCAAGAACAAGCCAAATCCAAATAAAGTAGAAGGCAAGAAATGATAAAGATCAGAGTGGAAATCAGTGAAATTGAGATCAAATAAAATGAAAGATCAAAGAGATTCCCAGTGGACGCCTGAAAAGATAAGATTAAAAACAAGAACAAAAACAACCAAAACAATGTTGGTCAAATTCACTAATAGAATGAGAAAATCCAAATCAATATAATTAGAAATGAAACAGGAAAAAAAAATTGACACACATCACTGAAACCTAGAGGAGTATAAGAAGCTATTTTTGAAAATTTATACTTCAGTGAATTTGAGACTCTGAAAGAAATTTCCCACTCTTTTAATTGAGGTTTTTGTCTTGATTTCTTGAATCCTTCCTGGCATGTAATTTTCTTCCAGGAATATAGTCACCACATGTCTATTTGAACTTCTAAAGAGGGCCCACCTAAATTTCTTGTTACTTCTGTCTGATTCCATACTATACCACATCATGCCCTTTGTATGTGACCCATTAATCTCCTCAGTTCTGATAGAAAATTCTCGTGACCCCCAAACATTATGCTTATTACAGATATATCTGTCATGTCAAGTATGGTTTCCTTGCATTTGTTCATCTGATTCCTTTGCAAGAATCTGTCTGGATCCACAGGGCAAACTCAGGATACCACTCAGAGAGAATTATGAACAGTTTTATAAAAATCTAGCTGATATTTGTCATGCATTCCCTTCATGTTACACTGAACACAGGAGATACTATAGAGATATAAAGTTTTTAATCACATGAAATTCAGGCTAAACCAGGTGATAAAAGTCTCAATGTGCTTGTATTAGATAATTTTAAGTGTTTTGTCATCATTGCATATTTGCCAATTTTAAAGATTGTTGTAATGGATATAATCCACCTAAAATATAGGTGATAGGAGGTGCCCAGTAGTAATTACATTATACTAAAAAGGAACAATCCATAAAGGAAATTTTTAAAAGCCATTTAAAATAGCATCAAAACTCATAAAATACTCAGAAGTTAACTTAAACAAGGAGTCAAAAGACTTGCACACAGAGAGCACAAAAGGTTCAAGAAAATTAATTGGAGAAACATTTCATGAAAGACTTGAAATTACTATCAGTAGTAAGCAAAGGATTGAATAGTTTCAATGCAGACCCCTATCAAAATCCCCCAAAATTTTTTTTCAGAAATGAACAGGTCTGTCCTAAAACTCAAAACAAATTTCAGTGGACCATCAAGTATCCAAAATAATGTTCAAACTGAAAAATAAATTTGGATGTCTCAAAAATCTCCAATATTAAAATTCTACAAAGGTACATCAATCAAAACACTGTGTTACTAACAGAAAGACAGATATATGAATCAATTAAAACAGAAAAGATTACAGAAAAAATCTCTCACATGTATGAACAAATAATTTTTATAAGCTATGAAGACTAATAAATGGAAAATGACAACTTTTCAACAAAAAGTGTTGACAAAGCTGTACATCCATATGCAAAAAGAAAGTTGAGCCTTTACCTTATACTATAAACAAAAATTTTAAATGAATCAATGATATAAATATAAGGCCTAAAACAATAAAATTCTAAGATGAAAATGTAAGGGAAAGCTTTATGACATTGGACTTAACTGTGATTTCTTAAATAATATATAAAAAGCATGAGAAACAAAAGTAAATTTACTTAGACTACACAACTTAAAACTTTTCTGTGTCAAAAAGCATATTCAACAGTGAAAGAATAACCTAGAGAATAGAGACAAATATTATCAAATCATGGATCTGATAAAGGGTTAATACCTAGGATGCTACTAAACTAAAATTTTTTGACCCTCACTGTGGTCTAGGTGAATAGCATGGAAAGGCCCAGAGAATGGCTCCACTCTTCATGGCTGCTGGGATCCAGTGAACCTTGTTGGAAGGCCCAGAGACAAGAGGTAATACTTTTGGGGGAAAATTCCAAGAGGAAGAGATAACAATCATATATATGAATGTAACAAATACAGGCATATACAAGTATATAAACAAATATTAATAGATATGAAAAATCAAATAAGCAATAACACAGTTGTAATTGGAAAACTTATTGTCACAAATTGATATATTAACTAGACAAAATATCAGCAAAGACATATCAGAACTGGACCATACCTGTGAACAAATGAACCTAGTAGATATTACAGAGTGTTCTACCAAACAACATCAGAATACATACTCTTCTCAGCTACACATAGGGCATTCTTTAAAATAGACCATATACTAGCACACATAACGTGCTTAAGTAAATGAAAAGGAATTGAAATTATCTCATGTGTATTATGTAACCGTAGTGTAACAAAATTGGAAATTAATGACAAAAAATTGCAAAAACTCTATATACAAATGGAACTTAAATAATATCCTCCTGCATGACCAATGGGTCACAGAAGAAATTAAAGAAGAAATTGAACAATATCTATAATTAAATAAAAATACAGATAAAATGCCTCTGGGACTCAATGAAAGCAGTCCTAAGAAAAATATTTATAGCACTGAATTCTGACTTCAGAAACACAGAATGAGCATGATTAAACAACTTAGTGTTATAAAGTTAAATTTCTAGAAAAAGAAAACCAAGTCAAGCCCAAAGCCCAAAAGGGAGGAAACTATAAAGATCAGAGCAGAAGCAATACAATGGAGACAAACAAACCAATACAAAGACTAGTGAATTAAGAGTTGGTGCTTAATTAAAACTGATAATCCCTTAGCCTACCTTATCAAATAAAAAAGAAAAGAAAAGAAAAAAGGACTCAAATTCATGCAGTGAGGAATAAAATGGGTGAAATTGCTACAGATTTTATGGAAATTCAGATCATCAATATTTACTTCAAAAATCTTTATTCTCATGCGAATCTTTACTCTCAGAATACACAGATTCCTAGATATGTACGATTACCAAAACTGAATCGAGAAAATATAAAATTTCTGAATAAACCAATGTCAGCTAATGAAATTGAAAGTGAGATAGGAAGAGTTCATCGAGGCAAGTATTACCCTAAGGTCCGAAGTAGAGACCTACGGGCAAATCTCTATGATGAACATAAGTGCAAAAATCCTCAATAAGATACTAGCAAACAGAATGAAGCAAATGATCAAGGAGATTATATGTCATGACCGAGTGGGATTCATTGCAGGAATGCAGAGATGTTTCAACATATGCAAATCAGTAAATACAATACATCATACCAACAGTGCCCAAAATCGCATGATCATCTCAATAGACACAGAAAAATCTTTTGACAAAGTCCAGCATTCATCCATGAAAAAACTCTACCAAAAATTGGAATAGATTGTCTTTACCTCAATCTCACAAAAGTCCTCTATGACAAACCAACAGCCAACATCTTTCTGAACAGATGAAAACAGAAAGTTTTTACTGTAAAATCAGGAACAAGACAAAGAAGTGTACTATCATCGCCCCTACTCAATGCAGTTATGAAAACATTAGCTAGGATAATTAGACAAGGGAGAGAAATAAAAAGAATAAGAATAGCAAAGGAAGAAGTTAAATTGCCCTTGAGAGACAACATGATACTCTACACGGAGGATCACCAAAACTCCACCAAAAGACTTCTAGATTTAATAATCAAATTCAGCAGCATACCTGGATACAATGTCAATGCTCAAAAATCAATAGTATTCCTGTACAGAATCAACTAACTCACTGAGAGAAAACTTAGGGAAACCATACTCTTCACAATAGCATCCAAAAAAAAAAAAAAAAAAAAAAAAAGAAAGAATACTTAGGAATCAATGTAACAAAGGAAGCAAAAAATCTAGTAATTGAAAATTAATTACAGTACTCTAAAAAAGAAGATCAAGGAGGATATTAGAAATAGAAAAGATATCCCTTGCTCATGAATAAGAAGAACCAAACAGTGAAAATGACCATACTCCCAAAATCATTATACAGATTAAATGCAATCTTGATCAAAATACTATTAGCATACTTTACATAACTAGAGAAAGCATTCCTAAAATTTATTTGGAACCAGAAGAGATGTAGAATAGCAAAGGCAATTCTGGACAACAAAGGTAAGGCATGAGACATCATAATACCTGATTTGAAATTATACTACAATGCTACTATGGTAAAAGCCAAGTGGTACTGGAAAAAAATAGACTTGAGGGTGGGCAGAACAGATTAGAAAGTGCAGACACAACTACAAACACTCTTGTCTTTGACAAAGGGGCTATACATGTTCTCTGGAATAAAGACAGCCTCTTTAATAAATAGTGCTGAAAAATTGACTCTCTACATGCTGAAGACTAAATTAAACCCATATCTATCATCGTTCACTAAATTAAAGTCAAAATGGATCAAACATCTAAATATTCAAACAGAAATACTAAATCCACTGGAAGAAAAAGTAGGTGGAAATGTTGAGAACACAGGTGGGCAGAGACTTCATAACAAAACCCAAATTGCATGGGAAATACTTTGATGGATCAACAATTGAGATCTCATCTTATTAAAACCTTTTTCTTTTTGGTGGAAACAGGAGTTGAACTCTGGACCTCATGCTTCCCAGGCAGTCTCTGTGCCACAGTTCTATATTCCTTGCTCTATGAAAAATTTTTGTGCCTCAAAAGAAATCACCAACAGAATGAGCGACAACCCATGGAGTAGGCAAAAATTTTATCCAAGTGTTCCTCACACACGGACTTTTATGTAGAACATACAGAGAACTGAAAAAAAATCAGATCCTCTAAATTAAAGAACCATTAAAAAATGGGCATCTGAGATGTATATACATTTCTCATGTGAAAAATACAAATGGCAAAATATATAAAAAATGTTCAACATCTTTGGTTATTTTAGAGTTGCAAATGAAAACATCACAGAGGAGATTTCATTTTTCTCCAGAAAAGAATGGCTTTCAAGAAATCAACCAATAACAAATGCAGGAAGGGCTATAGGGATAAAGGAAACCTTCATCACTGTTGGTGGCAGTCCAGACTGGTGCAACATTTGTGGAAATTAGTATGCAGATTGCTCAAAATGCTAGGATTAGTGGTCCTATTTGACTAAAAACACTGTACCACAATGATATATGTGCACTCACATTTTTAGCAACACAATGTTTAATAGCTAAGTCCTGGAAACAACCCAAATGCCCATCCACTTAGAAATAGATAAGAAAGTTGTGATATTTTTACATAATGGAGAACTACTTAGACATAAGGAAGGATAAACGAATGCAACTTGAGAACATACTCATAAGTCAAATAAATTAGATTCACATGTATAAACATCATGTTGTACTCCTGGTTTGAGAAATTTAAAGAGTAAATAAGGTCTAAAATTAACAAGAGATATTGTGAAATAGGAAAAATTTTAAAAGGAAAAACTAGGTAGGATGCAGGAAAGGAAAAAGAAGGAAGGGAAAAATGAGACAAAAAATGCAAGTTAGCTCTACTGTTAGGGTCTCTTAGTTCCTGGAAAAGGAGGGTTTGTGTTAATGTCAATTGAAGAATTTTTTATGTAGTACTCTGAGTAACTACTTTAAAGATAACAATATGCAATGTATTAACTTTGTTATTCTTCTATCATCTTGTTATTAAATTTTGTTTTACCTCTTTCCCATAAATAAAAATGCAAAAGAGAATGGTACATTAGTGCAAAGAACTAAGCAATGGTCTCCTTTCATTTGAAAAGAATGTCTTTCGGAGGGAACTGTGTCATAAATCCTTCTAGGTGTAGATGAAAAAACTGAATTTAAAGCCCAGTTGGTAAGCTAGTTTCAGTGTAGAAATGATCTCTAAGTCCTTTGTATTGCTCTATCAGTACTTTCCATTCAGACAAAGTAGAGACTCCTGATGTCAAGTAGCTTTATGACAAGACCTTATTTAAAAGTGTAAGCCTTTAAATTTGTGTGGCTATCACTATTTAGAAAAACAGCTTTATTACTGCAAAGAATGAAAATCATTTCAATTAGAGATAGTTCATTAATTGTATTTATTGTTAATGACTCCAAAACTAAATCAAATTAACTTATTATGCTTTAAATAAAAAATGACTGATTTTTTTACTTGTTGATTTTGTAGGTTGCAATTTTTCTGAATGTGTTTATTGGGTTTAATAGGTTTTGTGAAATGTTTAGGGTTTTATATAAAGAAGATCATGTTGTCTGTAAATTATGATAATTTCACTTTTTTGTTTTCCAATTTGAATATCTTCTATTTGTTTTTCCTGTCAAATTGCTCTGGCTAGGACTTCTGGTATTATGTTGAAAGAAAGTTATGAAAGTTACATCTTTGTCTTATTTGTGATCTTAGAGGAAAAGCTTTCAATCTTTTACCATTAAGTATCATGTTTGCTGTTGACATTTCATACATGATATATTAAGTTAATTTTATTCCATACCCAGTTTGGTGAGTATTCTTTATATCATGAAAAGATGCTAAACTTCCTGAAATGCTTGTTATGTTGTTCATGTGCTTTTCTTCATTCTGTATTCGACATTTTTCATATTGTACACCTCTGTGATTTATGTGATTTATCACAATGATTTTCATTTGTTGAACCATAATTTCCTTGCAGAAGTAAATCCCTCTTGGTTATGGTGTATTGCTTTTGCTGTGCTGCTGAATTGCATTTGCTAGTATTTCACTGAAAAAATTGTACAATTTTTGACATCATTGAGACTGTTCTCATATAATACCTGAGGACTCTCCGACTTGAGAGAGACCATGATTCCCCAAAGTCAGGCATCTTGTCATTATTGTCAAAGTAAAATATAGAATCCAATAGTCTTCAATACCCCCAGGATCTTGTAATTGGTTTGAATTTTGAATGAATCAAATAGATGTTTTAAGTTTGCAGAGGCCGATAGTTACTGCCTTGCTAGCAACATCAAAAATATCTGGGGAGCTTTAGAAAATGTTAAGCCTGAATTTTATACCCAAAGATTCTGAGTATCTGATTTAATTAACTTTTTTTAGAGGAGCACCTAGCAATCAGGTCTTTTATGTGTTGCCAGAGTTAAGTACTTCTGATAGAGACATAGTGACTGCAGAAAAGACTGTGCTTATGGGTCAGAGATAGTTTCATGGCAAGCAGACACATCAGCTTTAATTGTAAAGTGCATCCCTCGGATTCAGCAAAGTGGAGGGATATCTATGGGCATCAAATACTTTTAGGTCATCAAATTGGAAGAATTCTAGGTCAAGTTTTTATCAGATAAATAATAAGACACCGTCACATGAGGATAAATAGATGGATCCATTTTACCACAAAGCAATTTTCATGGCCAAGTCATAATCGAGCAACAAGAAAATTGCTATAGCTATTGAGAAGATCGTTCAAAAATTGTTGTACCTTCTTCTTGCATATTGAGATAAATCTAAATTTTCTGGCTAATATCTGTGTTAGCTCTATGGAAACTGTTAGGGAGAAATAAGGGTATACAAACCCACTTACTTTTATTATTTTCTTCAAAAGTCACTGCTGTCTTTAACCACCTGCAAAGTTTTCCTCAGATACTTCACAAAATTTCTTCAAAGAAATCGTTCTGAAGCCATGACACCATCAAAGGGATATCTTTACTTACTGATTTATTTTAGATGGGATTTTAAAGAAGATGAAATCTTCATATGATAGCCCTTTATGATGGTCTATACTAAATGAAATTTTATTTTATAGGCTGCTGTGTTGTCTTGTTTAATTGATTTACATACACCGTAGAAAGTTTTATGTAATATAGTATGCAGTTCTAACATTTATAAATGATTAAATACAGTGTTTGAGACCATTCATAAAAAGAAGCTGGGCACAAGGCCTTGGTGAGGAAGAGAAACCTATTTTGTAAGATTGCTTTCATGGGAAAATAAGATTTAACTTATTTCTTTTAGATTTACAGGATGTGATTCAGAAAACTATCTGATAATCAATATAGTAAAAATGTTGTAAAATGCCTTTCTTATTTTATAAAAGACACAAGGTAACGTATATTTTTTTCTATTCCTTATCTAAAATATTTCCTGATTATGTTTTAGATACTTAGGAAAGAAAATTACTTCTGTCAAGTCTCAAGTCTTGTACTAAATAATTTAATTCAGTGAAAACCATTAACTGAGCATTTATTATGACTTATTTTTGAGAGGGGGAAGACGACATAGACATAGAAGTGCTCCCAATCTAAGGAAGCTGCAAGGATGTGTCTTTATGAGTAATAGCATGGATAACATAAGAAAAACATAAATTATACCTAGAATTTAAGGGACTCTAGAGTACCAATTTTAATTCTTTTTTAGAAGAAACTATATATAAGTTAAGTCTTGAAATATTTCAGTAGATAGAGGTGCAGCAGAACACTTCTGGCTGAGAAAATGGCAGGAGAGAAACAGGTGGTAGGGAAGCGTGTGGTGACTCTGAGGAACAGCAAGGAGCCTCTGTTGCTAGAACAGAGGATACATGTGAGTAAGGAAAGGATATGAGTGGAAAACATGGACTTTTGAATACTGGATTCAAGGTGTAGAGGGGATGATGAGGGGATAGCATGAGGGGATATTTAGGAAAAGAAAGGTTGGAGGGAACTCTAGGAAGTCCTGTGCAGGAGAAGAGAGAAGGGTGGACAGGAGATACCTCGTACACCCAGAGCATTAGTAACGGGCCTGCTTATTCTTCTGTGAGGGGTGTATTAGTGATGTCACAAAGGCCTGGTTTTACCTGGTGAAGGGAGTCCTCACTAAGGGCCGTAGCTTCCAGTCACCCGGTTCTTCAGCACATCTATATTTAAGGTGAGTGCAAGGAAAGGGAATCTTTCTTTCCAACACCAACACTTTGGAACTGGTGTGCACTACGAGGGATTGCTTCTCAGAGCAACTTCTTTAACCTGGGCACCTGCCAACTATAAATGGAACTCAGACCTTAAAAGCTCCAGCTTACTGCAAAGGTTGCACCCACGATGCCTGCATTGAGTTTAATGTACCCTGAGAAGCTTTCCAGCTCTGTGGGCGAGATGGCACAAAATCAATACAGAGTTGTGCCTGTCTTCTAAACTTCATACTGGGGAAGAAAATACAAGCTCCATGACCCAAAATGTCCTGAATACCTCCATTGACTCATGAGGCAACTTTATATAATATAGTTAGGATTGAAGCCCTCATTGCTGGGGAAGAAGTCCATTCTAGAACAAGGAATTTTTTCACGGTAGGCCTTTTTAGGAAATCAGCTTACATTTTATGGATAGGTCTGGGTGTTTGGTTTCTGGTAAAATAAATTGCCTGCACCAGTCTCCGTAATGTTCTCATTGGGTATTTTCACTTTCATAGTGGATCATTCCCAATGCATAACAAAGAATTCAGGTATAAAACATGGACTTGTGTGACAACTCTTGATTTTCCTCCAGCTTATTTTGGTGTTTATTTTCACCTTCCAGGTTAAGCCTACTGGAATTCCAGGGCTTATACATGAGAAGTCTCCCTTTTACATGTGTCTCCCAAGAGTGTTGACTGGAGCGAGGCTTATACCTGATTGCAGTGAAGAATAGCTCTTAGCTGTCACTGCTGTCCCCTCTGGCTGACAGGGAATGAAAACTCAAAACCAATTCTGAAAACAGCAAGAAGGACTGTAAAAGTTTCTCAGAGGCAACAGCTATTTCTTTAGGAAAAATAAAAGGGACCAGTGCCTTAACAGAGTCTCAGGCTAGGGACCAGGCCTTTGACCCACGTGCCTTTGGGGGACATGCCAGGTCCAAAGTACAGCAATAACACAGCAATGAAGGGTGTGCGTATTTTGTCCATAGTTGTGTTTTTGCTCTCATAGCAGATTTAAACAGATGAGACACAGAATGTACAACCCACAAGCCTAATGTATACAAAGAGCATTGCCATCTGGTAATAATTGCAATTACTGCATGGTCGAGCACTACACTGCGTAGTACTTGATAGCTGAGAACATTCAGACCCATTCAGGTCTCACCTGGGTTCCACACTAACCCTGTCAGTTGGGAAAACAAAATATTATTTCTACTTTACTGATGAGGAATCTAAGTCCCACAGAAACATATGCAGTGCTATCCATGGCCTGACGAAGAACCAGTGATCTCGAGATCTTTAGAGGCCTTAAAAACTGCAGAGAGTTTTGGTTCATCATGACTGGTATAACTATTGGTAATAATTGTTTACCTTTACCCATATCTGTGCCCTTTGCCACGTAACTTCACAATGTTACTCTAAAACATGGCATATATGGTTCTACTTCTTGTGCATAATCTTGGCTTATGACTTGGTTTCTCCAATGACGTGTTAATCGACTGTGTTCTTAAGGCAGACCTGAAACGTCCACCTTGGGGCTTGCCTTCTCTTGTGTTTCTGTCAATGATAAGAGTAAAACATACTTGAGCTGGCTTGGTGGACAAGAAAGTATAGCAGAGTCACCTGTCTCAGCTTAGTTGTACCATGTGAAGCAGCTGCACTGACCACCCCTTCCTGGAGCAGAGCCTTGCTGAGTCCAGCCTAGGTGAGGCACTGGCCAGCTGCCCCACAGACACTGATATTTTAAGTCACTGAGTTTTGGTATGGTTTGTTACTTTTTTTTCCTTCCCCCTTATAAACACAAAGGCTGATTCACAGGACATTAAACAGTTATACAAATAAAAGACACTCTCTTCTAGTTTCTGTAAATCAATATCCTTGTGCATGGATAACAAACTTATCTGAGTTCAGGGAGACTGAACACACTCATTTCCAACTGGTTATATGAAGAGGATTTATTACTTAGAGATAGGTGGCACAGGATGAAGGAAATCAAGGATTTGTTCAGTGTTCAGACTCACGTAACTCCCAGAGATGTCTCAGATGTATGTGGGCTCACTGGCACCACAGGTGAGGGACCCCCAAAGGTATTCTTCCATCAGTGGTATACCTTGGGGTCACGTGACACACAGTGCTAAAGTGGCAAAGGGTATTCTATTGTAGGAAGGGACTGGAATGGAGCCCAGATTTCTCTGGGTACCACCTCCTCACTTCCTTAACTAAAGATGTTGCATTCTACAGTACTTTCAAGGGCATTTTATAATTATTTTTGGGAGCAAGCAGGAAGGTTAGGAGAACTGGGTCAATTTAAGCCACCTGAAACACCACAATGCAGTGTCCCATGCTGATTTTTTTCTAAACAACATTAAATTCTATCAAAAATATTCTTTTTGATGTTTCCATCTTGCTGAGCATCCTGCGGCCCCCTAGTGCCTGCCATTTGGGTTGTATAACATCATTCCATTGTACTTTCCGTTGGCCTGAATGGCAGATTTAAAACTCCTATTGCACACTCCTGAGAAAAGGCTCTTGGGGACCATGGGTTCCTGGAAAGCAGCGTTGTGACTGCGCTAATCTTGGTCTTTTTAGGACAAGGGCACTTTTTATCTTAATGAGGTATCCCAGCAGTCTGCTATTTTCCCAATCAGAGGCAGGGGGATTGCTGGGTCACCTTTCTGAGATGGACAATTTATGTTAGCACTGTCCCTTGTATTTCTAAATCTCAGTGGTATCCAGTCAGCCAGGGGATGCAGAAGTCCCCTAGTTTGCAAATGTACCCATTCTCTCTGCTTGTTCGCTTTTTCTTTCCCTCCCTACCATTTATACGTTTCTGTTCTCCTTTACTTTTTATCCCTCAGCTTGGGTTTTCTTGGCACTGAGTCAATTCAAACAGTGAGTGAAGCATCTTAGAGAGTAATCCAGACGGACTGGAGTCTTGGGAGCCTCTGCAAGCAGAGGAAAAAGCAGCCCACCCCTCCCTCTCCCACAAGCTTCTCCTTCATCTCCTGGGAGGCTGGAGAGGCCTGAACTCATTCATCAACATGTCTTTCTTTCTTTAAAAAATAAATCAACAAATCAGGAGAGAGCTTCAGAAATCCTTTGTAAAAGCTACTTAAAGAAACAGGCTCTTTTTATTTCAGTCACATGCTCTTGTAACCAAAAACCCATTTATATACTTTAGTTTCTAGATTGAGGTATCCATGACATTTTGATCTAATGTATTCAAGTAATTTTAGGTCAAAATACCAGGTAATTTACATGGTACATGTAGCATTCTTTAAACTCACTGTGTTGAAAAGAAGAGCGGCACATTGTGTAATCAGAGAAAGAAGTGTTAAGGCAAATCTTATTTTGTTGGAGGGCTATAAGGCCTAGTGGTGCTGCTTCTAAGACTTAATTGTGGAAACTTTCTTCGCCTTGAGTGAGTAGTTGAGTGTATATTCTGGAATGAAATAAAGGGGTTAATGAAAGAGAGAGAGAGAGAGAGAGAGAGAGAGAGAGAGAGAGAGAGAGACAGAGAGAGACAGAGATAGAGAGAGACAGAGTTTTCTCTCTACTATCAACAGAGCTAAGAGAGCTGAGATTTTGGCGAATGATACTCACCAGTCCAGGCTCTGACCCAGGAACTATCTGGCAGGCTGCATATAAAGCCTCAGGATTTAGAAGCAGAATGGTGATCATTGGGTATGCCTGATGTCTTTTCAAACTGTGAGGGGTCATTCAGGCTTTTTGCACCTTTCTTGTACTTGTCCATATTAACTGCTCTTGAAATGTAACCTGGACTCCTGACTCCTCTTAAAATGTAACCCAATGACTTCTAGGAACACTAACTTCTGGTGAGCACCCTGGTCAGTGGCTGCTGCTGCTGCTGCTAAGGCAGGACAGACCTTTCTCTGCTGAGTGAGGGGAGCTTTGCAGCTCACACAGGAAAAGGGTTGGCTGTGGCATCATGGGTACTGTGTGTGATCCTCGTCTTTGGTAGCTGAAGACCAACCAAAGAAAAATGTGATCTGAGATATTTCCCCACAGCGGTACTCATAATGATTTGGAACAAGAGAGGCGGAAGGCAGAGAGAAGGGCTTGGAGCAGTTACTGCAATTTAGGCCATTGTTTCCCACAGTGAATTTGAGGTAAAGCTTGAACGACAGGGCTTCCATGATCAAACATTTTACCTTGCTCATGGAGATTCCCAGCGCTCAGGAACACATTAAAGTCCTTGTGGGGTTTCTCAGCAAGGACCCGTGACTATGTTTAACACAATGTGTCCCCAATATATTCAACAGCAGAGCTGTCTTCATGTGTGATCCACATTAACAGTGTGGGTTTTGACAGGAATAAGAGAAAAAGACAGTAGCCAAGGTATGCAGTGGGTGCAAGCCGAGATATGAGCACTCTGTGCTCTCATGTTTGGAAAGGAAAGAACAGGACTAATACTGGTAACAGTAAAATTGAGATGGTGAGCGTGACAGTGACTTTCCACATGTTAAGAGTTTTGACCAGGAGGTGGGTGACTGAATAAGCTCCTAGTTTAGCCTTTTATATCCACTCCATTAGTTCAAATTAAAATAACAAACCAAGGCCCAGACCCAATTTATTCAGAGGTTCATAATGTTGCTTGGGCAAGAAAGACTCTCTAAGGAATATTTTAATTGGTTCAGCCAAAATTTCTATCTACTATATTTTATACAATTTCCAATTTAGTAGTGTGACAGAATCATAATAAGTCAAATATTATAATTAAAAAAGGGAGAGAGGATTGCCAGTTTTGCCATCATCTGGGACAGAGAAAATTTTATATAGATAGATATATCTATATATTTACATAGCTATCTATCATCTACCTATCATCCATCTATCTATCTGTCATCAATATTATCTATCTATCTATCTATCTATCTATCTATCTATCTATCTATCATCTATCTATCATCCATCTATCATCTATATGTAACTTTAACTAAGATGGCTTTTCTTACTCCTACAGGTTCTTAGACTCCCTGGGATAGATTCACATAGTTGCACTTTGGTTGTTGCCACCGTTGCTATCATTGTTGCTATTTCTTGTTTGTAGGTCCCGCCAGACCAAGTGACGGAGTCCTATCTATTCTGCCCACTACTGACTTGGGTCCTCCTCTTCACAGGTCGCTGCTCCTCTAGGACTCCCTTTCATGGTTTCCTCCTGGTTCAGATCATGCTGGAGTCCCCATTCCTTCCTCCAGTAAGTTCAGTTTCTCCCTTCGCATTCAATCCTTCTCCTGTGCCATCTTAAGTTCAGTTCCCGCCTCTGTGAAAGCTCTCAGGCATGTGCTATCCTGTGCAGTGAAAATGTGCAGATTTTAAAGGTACAAGGCTTTGTATTTGTACCCACACAACCATCACCCTAATTAAAGTGCACATTTCCAGCACTCCAGTTCGTGCTCATTTACAATCATTTCCGACTCTGTTCTATTTAAACCCTGATCTGATCCTTTGTCTTTTTGATTTGTTTTACATGTTCTAAAACTTCATATGACTGGAGTTATTCAGTATGTACTTTTTGTACCTAGATACTTTTTTTTTTTTTTAATCGGTACCAGGGATCGAACTCACGACCGTGCACTTGTAAGGCAGGCGCTTATGCCGCTGAGCTAAATCCCCAGCCCTACTTAGATACTTTTGTACAAAATCTTACAACAATTTTTCCATGTTGTTGACTGTATTAGTCCAGTCTCTATATTGGTCAGTAGTATTTCATTTTATGAATAGTTACAAATTATTTTTTTATCAATGCATATATTTTGTCATTGTATCTTTCCAACCTTTTGACATTGTCATTAAAGGTGCTATGAACATTCATCTATACATTTTCACACACACACATATATATATATATATATATAAAATATTTATTTTACATTAAATATTTATACATTATGTTTTTTCTTTTGGAAACATACTAACAAAAAACTACTGAATCATTTAATTAGTATATATTCAATTTTTAAAGAAATTGCAAAACCACTTTTCAAAGTGCCCTACATTTTTTCTACAACTGTGTTCCACTTCTCATTCTTAGTTTTTGTTATTCATATGATACGACATCTTACTGGGTTCCTAGCATGTGTTTTCCTGGTGACTAATGATGCTGAGTCTCTTTTCAAATGTTTCCTGGCGTGTTCATGTCTTCTGTTGTGAAGTGTACAATGTGTATTTTCCATAAACTTAGAAACTGACTTCTTGTTCTCATCCTCTTATGCACTAGGCCTTTCCTTTGATATGTGCCTAGATATATGTATGTATGTTCCAACGCTTCTCTTCCAGTCTTTGGATTGCTTTTCACTTCTTTCTTTCTTTTTTCTTTCTTTCTTTCTTTCTTTCTTTCTTTCTTTCTTTCTTTCTTTCTTTCTTTCAGCTTTAGTAAAGTATAAATGACAAATAAAATTGCATCTATTTAATTGTATAAGTTGATGTTTTTGTTTTGTGGGATGATAAACAAGATAGTACCATCTGTTACCTCATATACTTCTTCTTTTCTCCTTTCTTCATCTTTCTCTTCCTTTTTTCCCTGATTACCTTCCCCTTCTTCCTTCCCTTCCTTCTATTTTTCTTTCATTTCTCTTTTTTTCTTTTTCTTTTGTGATGAGAATAATTAGGATCTACCCTCTTAGCATATTTCAGTTAAAGTGATCCCTCCTTATTTGTGGTTTCACTTTCCATGGTTTCAGTTACTCACAATCAACAGTAATGCAAAAATGTCACATGCAAATTTCAGAAATAAATCATTTATAAATTTTAAATTGTGCACCATCCAAGGAGTGTGTTGAAATTTCATTGCATTTTCTACTGTCCTGCCTGTAATGTGAATCATCTCTTTGAGCAGCATATTCATGCTGTTTGTACTATAAACTCATTAATCTCAAAGTAGTCTCAATTTTCAGATTGATGTCATAGTATTGCAGTGCTTGTGTTAGTCATCGTTTATTCCACCTGACAATGGCCCTCAAGGCACTGTATTGTAATATGTGTGTAGAGTTTTGTATTATCCATACTTTTAGATATCTACTGGGGAAGCCTAGAATATATTCCTTACAGATAAAAGGGACAGAGTAACTATGTGCAACACAGTATTGTCAATTATGATCACCATGTTGCACATCACCTTTTAATTTCTTAATGGTATCTTTGGAAAACCAGAAGTGTTCTGTTTTGGTGCAGTTCTAGTTTTTTCTTCTGCTTTCTTTTTTGGTTGGTATGTTTTAGTTATTTTTATTTAAAAACAAAAAAGGATAAAAATTATACAGAATTTCAAAAACATAAGAAGTTAACACTAGTTAACGTACTTCATATTGTTATCTTGAAAGTAGTTGTTCAGATTACAAGATTTAGGCATAAAAATGATCAAGGAGTCAGACGTCTGGTTTGTAATTTTAATGCAGAATAATTTAATTTTAATACTCATCTGATAAATCTTTGCTTAGCCCAAAATGTGAAGATTTGTTCATGTATCTTTATGTAGAATTGTTAATGTTTTTATTTTATGTTGATAGGTATGATCTATGTAAAATTAATCTTATATTAGTTGAAGGACAGGAATTCAATTTTACTTTGCACCATTTGTTTGATTTGTTTCCATTTATTCCAATATTTTTTGTTGAAAAGATTCTTCTCTGGGAAGATTTCTTGAAAATAAAAGTAGTGTGTGTGTGGTGTGTGTGAGCACTGTATCTCTGGTCTGTACTTACATTACTCTGTTCTGTTCTGATTATACTATACGTAGTAGGGAGTGTATGTTTTCCACTTTGTTTCTTTTTTACAATATTATTTAGTCTATTATAGATGCAACCAGTTTGTCAATTCATATCAAAATTCCTAATAGGTTTTGATGGGGATCAACTAAGCTTGTCAAGCAAATTGAAAAAAGCAGACATCTTAAATTTGAGTTCTGCAATCCATGAATGTAACGTATCTCTGTATCTAAATTGTTACTTTTTCTAAAAAATATTGTGTAATTTTCAGAATCAGTGTCTTATTACAGTTTTAATAAATTTATTCCTAAGAACTTCATATTAATTTGTGGTAATATAAATAATATTTTTCAAAAACTTCAATTTCCAATTGCTTTCCTAGTACATAAACTTTTGTATATTGATCTTGCATCTTGTAACCATGCCAATTTTACTTATTAAGAATGTATTTTCCTAGTACATAAACTTTTGCATATTGATCTTATAACCTGTAACCATGCCAGTTTTACTTATTAAGAATGTATTTTTGTGTTATATGTTTTATGCTTTCCTTAAAAGTTTCCATGCATACAATCATGTTGTCTATCAATAAAATGTTTAGTTCTTTTCCTCCTTTCGTATGTATTTTTTTTACTACTTTAAACTCTAGCAAATATTAAATAATATTTGTAATGGGTAACTACCTTTCATTCTTATTTTTGAATAATTAATAGAAATCCATTTTTCAATTGTTTTACTTGCTTTAATCACTAAGATGTTTTTAAAAGAATTTAAAAGAAAAAAATTGTCCTATACTTATATTGATTAATTCAATTTCTTTATTTCCTATGGAGATGTGTTTTCATGTAGTATTACTTCCATTAAAGCTGAAGAATATCACGTATTTTTTATCATGCAGCCTGTAAGGCAATAGGTTTTCTAAGATTAAAAATATCTTCATTTCATCTGTATTGCCCAAGGAAAGTTTACTGGCTGGACGCAGAATTCTGGGCTGACTATTGTTTATTATTTATGTAATCTTAGCATCTTAAAGATAAAAATCTCTACCGCTGAGGTGTGGCTCTTCTGAAGTCTAATCTGCATTCTTAATGTTAATAGAGTATACATAGGGTGTTAAGGAGGTGTCTATACTCTAGCTTGTCTAGAACTGTAATATTAATATTTACATTATACTTGACTTCTCACATCTCACATCTCAGTTGCATAATCATTGTTTTGATGATTAGAGACTTAATGCATCTGTGAGGATGGTGAGATTTCCAAATATTTAAATATATGCATTCTTTTCAGAAAACTCTATTTAACTTTTGTTTCTTACCAAATCAACTCATCCTGTTTACTCAACACAATCTAGCCCTCTCAGCTAAGGATTCATGAGGTCCCCCACATGGAGTTCTGGAGTTGTTTCTTCAGGGGGCCACCCTGTTTAACATGATGGGTCCTAGATTCCACCCCTTTATGTATTTCTAAATTCATGTGAGGCTCCTCAGCTCAGGTAGAGTGCTATACTCTGTCTGGGCTCTAAACTCAGCTCTGCTTGCTTTGGGAAACTGTCCACAGGTGTATAAAGCAGGGAAGTGTTATACCTGGAACTCATCTTACAAATTTATCTTTTTTCTTCTAATGCCTAAAAATAGAATACAGCAAATCTTCAAGAAGATTATACACCATGACCAAGTGGGATTCATCTCAGGCATGCAGGGTTCAACATATGTAAATCAATAAATGTAATCCACCATATCAATAGAGCCAAAACTAAGAATCACATGATCATCTCTATAGATGCAGAAAAAGCTTTTGATAAGGTACAACATTCATTTATGATAAGAACCTTACAGAAAATTGGAATAGATGGTCTTTACCTCAATATAATAAGGCCATCTATGACCCAGTATCATACTAAATGGCCAAAAATTGAAGGCCTTTACCTTAAAACCAGGCACAAGACAAGGATGTCCCCTTATCACCACTCCTATTTAATAAAGTACTGGAAGTACTATCCAGAGCAATTAGACTAGAGAGAGAAATAAAAGGGGTAAAGATAGGATAAGAAGAAGTTAATTTATCATTATTTGCGGATGACATGATACTCTACATAGAAGACCCCCACAACTCCATTGAAAGACTCTTAGATATAATAAATTCAGCAATGTAGCTAGATATAAAATAAATACACAAAATCAATAGCATTTCTGTACACTAACAATAAAAATCACTGTCAGGGAAATAAGAGAAGCCACACCCTTTACACTAGCAACTAAAAAATGAAATATTTAGGAATTATTCTCATGAAAGAAGTGAAAGATCTATATAGAGAAAATTATAATACACTGAAAAGAGAAATCAAAGAAGATCTCAGAAAATGGAAAGACATCCCTTGCTCATGAGTAGGAAGAATAAAAATTGTGAAAATGGCCATTCTCCCAAAACTCTTATACAGATTCAATGCAATCCCAATAAAAATACCATCAACATACCTCATAGACCTCGAGAAATTACTCCTAAAATTCATCTGGAGTGAGAAGAGACCTAGAATAGCAAAGGCAATTCTAAGCAGCAAAGGCAAGGCAGGAAGCATCACAATCCCTGAGTTGAAGTTATACTACAAATCAACTGTGTAAAATCAACATGGTACTGGAATAAAAACAGAGCTGAAGATCAATGGAATAGATTAGAAGATACAGCCACAACTATAAACACACTCAACCACCTTATCTTTGATAAAGGGGCCAAACATGTTCACTTCAAGAACGACAGTTTCTTTAATAAATGGTGTTGGAAAAACTGGCTCTCCATATGCCGAAAACTAAAACTTGCCCCATGCCTATCACCATGTACTAAATTAAAATCTAAATGGATCAAAGATATGAATATTAAAACAGAAACACTGAATTTATTGGAAGAAAAGTGGGTAAAAATCTTGAAGACATAGGGGTAGGTAGAAAATTCATGAACCGCACAAGAAATACTTCCTAGAATCAATAATTGGATCACTTCTTATTAAAAAGTTTTTGCATGTCAAAAGAAATCTCCAGCATAGGGAAAAGAAAACCCACAAACTGGGAAAAAATCTTAGTGAACTGTCTCTCAGACAAAGGACTTCTGTCTGAAACATATAAAGAATTAAAAAAAAACCAGACCCCCAAAATTCAAAGATCCAATTCAAAAATGGTATGAATACACAATTCTCAGATGAAGAAATACAAATGGCAAATAAATACGTGAAGAAATGTCCATCATCATTACTCATTAGAGGAATGCAAATTAAAACCACACTGAGATTCCATATCACTCCTTAAAGAATGGCCAGGATCAAGAAAACCATCAACAACAAATGCTGGAGAGGCTGTGGGGAAAAAGGAACTGTCCTGCATTGTTGGTGGGAGTGTAGACTGGTGTAGCCTTGTGGATGTCAGTCTGGAGACTTCTCAAAAAGCTTGGATTGGAAGTCCCATTTATTCCAAATATACCACTTCTAGGCATATTCCCAGAAGAACTGAAAGCATCATACCACAGTGATATATGTGCACCCACGTTTATAGCAGCACAATTTGTAATAGTCAGATATTGGAAATAACCCTAAGTGTCCATCAGCTGAGGAATGGATAAAAAGTTGTGGTATTTTTATACAATGGTGTACTTCTCAGCTATAAAGAATGATCACATTGAGACATTTATAAATAAGTGGGCACAGCTTGATAACCATACTCATAAGTGAAATAAATGAAACTCACATGTATAAATACCGAATAGTTTCCCTAGTGTAAGAAATGGTAAGAATACACAAAAGTATGTGATAATCATGCTTCCCCATTATATTGTTTTGAAGACTTATAATGTTTTCATTCATTAATTGGAATAGTTTTATTCTGGGGTATTTGATTTTATTGTCTGTGATGGTATGAGCAGTTATTTTGAGGAAAACAAGATGTTATAATAGCTAGTGCTGATTTAATATCAGCTTGTTTTGAAGCCCCAACAAGCTTTTGTTCTTCTGTCTCCATTGGTTTTATCATGTTGTATCTTACTAGATTTTATTATATGTGATAGTGTAAACAAAATTTTTTATAGTCAAGGAGATAATATAGAAACGTTGTTCACTTTCTGTTAGTTGGTTCTAAATACCCTGTAATACTTTTACCCTCTTGAATGGTTTTACACTGTCTTGTTATGTTTGATAGTATATGAAGGCATACTCAAATATTTCAAGGAAAGAGACACTATGGTACCTGCTGTTATGTTGGGTTATCCTGTGGTGAAACACTACGTTGCTTAAGTTGTTCCATTCTGACCTGTGTTGTTATGTCCTGTGTCATCTTAATCTCCCCCATTAATATATATATATATTAATTATATATATTAATACTAATATATATTATATTAGTATTATATATTATATAATACTAATTATATATATTAATTATATAATTTATAATTTGCTGTGGTCTAGTTATTTTAGTGACTCGTTATTATAGTTGACCAAATGTACTTCATCTACCATGCTATGATTGAATGATTGTGATTAACCTTCAAGTGCTCTTAATACTAATTATATATATTAATACTAATATATATTGATATATATATATAATTTTGATAAAAATAGTTTCTTTTAATATGTTCTCCATTTTTATAGCAATGTATAGTATGGTAGACTAGCTCATCCCTGCTTTAAATTTTTTAAACAGTTGTTAAAACATTGATAACTTTAAATTAGTCAAACGTGGTGGAATGGGTGTGCATGTTTTGAAAACAGGCAAATGTTAGAAAGCAAGGCTTTCTTTACTGTAGATCCGGTAACTGAACAATGACCAGCACAACACTCTTTAATCCTGGTAGGGTTACTCAAGTGCTAATTGTTCCTTCAAAGCTAGAAAATGAAGTTTCATTTTCTCTTAATTCATTAATTTCTTAATCCCTTCACGATTAGACTTTAATTGCCTCTAATCTATTGTAAAAGACTACATATATCTGAAATTTTCTATATTTTTTTGATGTCTCCAATGACTTGACTCATGGTTGATGACCTTTCTTCTAATCTTGGCTAATTAATTGTTCTGGCACACGCTTTTGTGATTTTCTGTTTATGCACTGCAGTCTATCTTTGCTCCACTAAACTTTCACCCCATGAAGCTATTCATATTAATGTCACTTTACCAGAGAAGAATTAAAAGACTTGACCCTGAGGATCTATGAGATCAAAAAGAAAAGGATCAGAATGTTACCTGACTACCTGTTAATTTAGTTGCTCCTATTTTGATTAATTGTATCTTTTATAAACTGCAGTTTAGACTTAATATAGTTCACTTTGGATCTGACACTTGAAATCAAATGTGTTCTAGTTTTCAATTCTAGTTTTAATGTGGTTGAAATCTACTTCCTCAATGAGCCTTTTCTGATCTTCTTTGGCCTATACCTCATTTCTTCTGGACAACAAAAAATTTATGGTTTTTCCCCGATTTAGTGTTGAAATTATTTAATGTATTCACTATTGGCTTCTATATTTTTAATTGTCTTAGAAGCTCATTAATGGCAGGGCTCACTTTCTCTGTATTCTTTTCTTCCCCCTAGTGTCTAATGATTTTTAGAAACTCAATGCATCTGTGAGGATGGTGAGATTTCCAAATTTTTAAATACATACATTCTTTTCAGAAAACTCTATTTAACTTTTGTTCCTCACCAAATCAGCTCATCCTGTTTGCTCAACACTGTATCATCAACACAATTAATCACTTCTTTTAGAAGAAACGAGTTTAATTAGTTCAATATCAATCCGGGGATTTAGTGAGGTAGCTAGTCCAATACATTTATCTTAACAAACAAGATAATTTGCTGTGGTCTAGTTATTTTAGTGACTGGTTATTATAGTTGATCAAATGTACTTCATCTACCATGCTATGATTGAATGATTGTGATTAACCTTCAAGTGCTCTTAATGTCTCTCCTCCCACTTGCTGTGGAGACTATGAGAGATCTAAACATAGCATCTGCAGTTGTATTTCCTCGGTTCAGGAAATTCCCCTGATTCTGTAGCCCTGCTCTCCCCGGGACTTGCTCAACCTGGCCTGATCACTCCCCTGTATAGTCTATTTTCAAATGACTAGGATTCTCACTCTCTGTGTGACTTCCTTTACAGGTTAATTAAGTACACTTACCCTTTCATTTCAGTGCTACTTACATGATTCAAATAGGCCAAACAATTAAGAGGCACAGTCAATAAAACAAAATTATCTTAAATTTTAAGAAATAAAAATGGTAAATTTGTGACTGCTTATATTACGAGAATTGTAGGAAGTGTCATAGAGGTTGAGGAATATTTAAACTGTCTTTGTTCATATCTAGTCCAGAAGATATTAATGCACATATGAAAATTAGATGACGCTCAGGGGCAGGAAAGTGCTCTACTCAGGGCCATGTGATGGTCATCTTCAGGTCTGGAAAGAGTACCCCAGGCTCATCCCTACTCCACAGCTGACTTCACCATCACAAATATTTTAAAGTAAAAATTTTCTCCTTTCTTACATCCCTTCTTTTTATGTATTTTGAAAGCTGGAAACTAAACAGATATTTTTGATCATAGCTTTGTAGATGTTGGCCTTTTAATCTGCTATGCTTCAGAAAAAATGGCCACAGCAAACTGTCCAAATCTGCATTCTTCTTCTCCCTGCTTTCTGTTCGATGTTCTCCAAGCCACCCCCAGTTTATTCCACCTCGTCCCCTTAGAATGATTCCTGTTGCTATCTCCAGCTGCTTCCATGGTGCCAAATCCATCATCATTTCTCTGTCCACACCTTATTGTGTTATCTGCAACTGTTTTGGAGAATTGAAACTCTGGTTTTTCTTCTCTTTCAGGCTATTTGTAAGCTTTTATTGTTACTTGCTCCCATCTGGAAGTGTTAAAGTATTTCAGAGCTTCATTTCAGCCCTCTTTTCAGCTTGTTCTTATAGATGACTGTTTCATCCTTGTCTACCGATTTAAAAATCAATGAATCTCACAGATATCACCCTTTTGTATGTTAAACAAGATCTCAGTGGAAATTAACCTAAAATGAAATTCTAGGTGTTTAACTTTTCCATGTGTATCCCTGTTAGCCTTTTCCATCTTAAGATTCAGTTTCTAAAACCAAACCAAACCAAACCAAACCAAACCAAACCAAACCGAATCGAACCAAACCAAACTGAACCAAACCAAACCAAACCAGCACGTACAATGAGTAACACCGAAATGAAATTTATATTTATAATGTGAATTTGGTTTAATAAATAGTAAAAATTAGACAATGATATTGTCTAATTAATGATATTGTCCATAATAACAAAAGGAAGAGAAAAAAAATTATAGTCATTTTTATAGACGCAGAAAATAAAATCATTTAACAAAGTTAACACCCATTCATTAATAAAAGTTCCCAGCATTATAGGAACAGAAAGAAAATTTCATATTCTGACAGGAGTCATCTATGAAAAGTCATTAACATCCATGTTAATAGTGAAATATTGAATGTTTTCTCTTCAAACCACAAACAATCAAGGATATCTACCTTCACTATTTATATCAGTGCTTTATTTCCCATATTTAACAGCATGAAACAGAAAAAGAAGCAAGTTAATTTATTTATTATATTAGTTGAATAGCATAACATACAAAATAGTACCATGATAAAATTATATAAGAGGTCTAAACTGACAAATGATTATCATTGCAAAGAAAAGTTAGATATATTACTATACAATGTACATTGACTAGGAAATATCGTTGGTATACTGAATCTCACCTCGAAAATCTATAGCTTCAATGCACTCCTGATAAGAATCTTAACAGACATTCTTTGAAAAAAGAATAAACCGGTTCTATATTTATGAAAATATAAAGGAACTAGACAACTTATCTTACAGGAACAATAAATTTGGTGGACTTAATCTGGCTTCATGAATTATTGTTGAGTTATAGTAATTGAGACAATGTGGCAATTATCTAATTGCTCTGGGTATGAGGCTGGATCTGTACAGATGTGCAGACCTATGTGAAAACTACGAAAAACAAATGTCATGGGGTCCATTAAGAGAGGATGCTGACAGTGTGCCTCACTTCCTTCCAGCCAGAGCTGAGCCATAATAAGGTGGTGGAGGAGATGGGACACAGGACACACAGGTCATCCATCCCTGGTCTTACTTATGTACGCTTGAGCTCCACATTAAATTCATCTTGGCTCTGATGCTTCTAGGTGATGGTGGATTAACCTCTCTTAATAGGGAGAGAATGCAAAATAGGGCGGCACTGGCTGGATCAGGGGAGGAAGAGATGGTGTGACATAGAATACAATATTTGATTATGTTATGAGGCTGAGATTTACAAACGTATGCCTTTATGCTGGCTGCAACCAACCAAACAAGTTGATTTAGCCTTTTCAGGAGATTTAACATAGCAATCAATATTCAAGTCTCCCCTTGAACATCAAAGGACCAGTTAACACTGAGTCTGCTTATTTGCAGAACAACTTCAATCTGAAACTACACATTCTCTACCCAGACAATAACATAGTGTGGTCCTCCATTCTCTAGCTCCTACTACTTCTCATGGTGTCTTCAGTATACAGTCACAGTTAGCTACTTATCACTCTTGACCTGACTTTTTAAAAAAGTACAGAAATATCATCTTCCTTGGTTCTATCAGAGGCAGAAAAACAAAAAACAAAAACAAAAAAAATACTGGGATCTGAATTTTCTTCTATTCTGATATATTCTTATAATCTGAATTTTCTTATATTAACCACTTTCATTTAGTCATATTATTCTCTTTCAGAACAAACCTAACATTTCAAGTTTTAAAATTATCATTATTTCTTATTAATATTTTGTTTTGTTTTGCTTTGGTCCCTGGGATCAAACTCAGGGCCTTGTGCTTACCAGGCAAGCACTTGAGCTGCTGAGCTAAATCCCTGGCCCGATTATTATTTTTTAAAACTGAAAAAAAAAAAAAAAAAGGACATGCTTAGCAAGCAGAGAAAGAAAGCGGGGTAGATTAGCTGAGAGAATATTTCAGTTAGCAGAAAATAAAAGGGTATAGTTTCAGAAGTGTAAAATGTATAGTAAATCCAGGGAACAATGTGTCTATTTCTCCTTGTGTCCGGGAATTCTGATATGGGGTGATCTTGGCCTCATGAGTGTGATAGAGGAGAAAGATAGACGTGTGAAGCTTATTTAGAGTGAAAGATAGAAGACTGTAATGTAGCTTGAGTGATTTGCTGAGCAGGTGGGAATCTGGGAAAGCCTCAGTAATAGAATCCATTGAGGCTGCTGAACCACTATGTGGGAAGGTTGTTTAGACATGGGACAGATGGATAGGTATGGGGGTTTTAGGGGCTGGGGATTTAGCTCAGTGGCATAAGCACCTGCCTTGCAAGCAGGGAGTCGTGAGTTTGATCCCTGGTACCGATAAAAAGGAGAAAGACAAAAAAAAAAAAAAAAAGGTATGGGGGTTTTGTAGTCACTGGAGTCACAGATAACATATATCACAGATAGGGGAAAAATGCAGTGAATGTTTACATTGAAAAAGACTTTACTACAGTAAAAGTTATATTCCCAAGAATGATGGGGTAAGTGTGCTTGAAATGAGGGGGAGGTATTTCGAGAGAGATTCATGACAATGTGTTTGCTATGGCAACAGGTTTTTAAAATTTGAACATTTGCTGACGTTTTGATCATCCCTTGCTGCCCAACCTCTTTCGGTAATTTCTGTCACCATGCTATGTCCTCATCTGCCTCATTTACCAGATCTGGCACCATCAGAATTCTTGCTGTTCCCTAAAGGCAAGAGATCAATGTTTGAAAGGTTTACTAGCTAAAGGCATCCAGAGGAGTGCAACCAGACAGTTACGAAACAGGATTTCCAGAACTACTTCAGAAAGCGTCAAAAAGGATGGAGTAAGCATGTTCAAAGCGAGGAGGAGCTTTTGAGGGGGATTGATGGCAATGAATTTTTTAGTGGAATAATTTTTTAAAAATTTAAACATTTATCATCATTACTCATCAGGCCTCATATTTAGGACTGAAAATTGAGGGAAAACTTTGTATTTGCAGGTCAGATCATCCAAATTTTTCATCACGTCAGTCACCACAGCAACCAGGTGAAATGTAAAGATGTAGTTAACAACCTGGAAGAGAAAGCCAATTATACTGGTTTTATTTGGGTTGTTAGCTAATACTTGAACCTTTTTTGGGGAGAAGGGGGTCAAAGTAGACATTCGATATAACTTTTAGCATTTTCTTTCTTGGCCCAAGTGACTGCCAACATAATCAGAATTAATATGAGCTATGTTCATATTATGTTCATGAGCATAGCACATTTGAAAGATTATCAGATCTTGATCTGAGCTACAGCTGACTTCCATTTAGTTTGAAGGAACCTGATGCTTTTTGGACCTCAGCCTCTTTAGATCTCTTTCATACAAACTGGGAAAAATGGAACTTATTACTAATGCAATATTAACATCTTTGAGAGCTCATTGAAAAAAAACATAATATTTTAATAGCCATTTTATTCATTAAGATATTTGGATTTAGTAAGTTACTTTTTCTTAATTGTATTTGATTTTCATCATAAGCTAGGTTATGATGAGGACAGGGATTTGGAATTATCTTATATGTGAGAAGAGAATTTGTCTGTGAAGGCTTTATGAGTTTAAAATAATTTTCTACAGACTGCATAACTGGTAACTGATACATCCATCCTGGAATACAAGTGCTGTGGATCCTGTTTTTGTTACTTTTTCCACCTGCAATATTCAGCATGTCTGTGCCTTAAGATGCTATGTGTTGAAAGAGGCAATTTTTGAAAAACAATTTTAACATTATATCAGTAAGGATTTTTTCAGAATATCAAATAGCAGACCATTTAATTTAAACTGGCTTTAATAAAATAGGAATTTTGTTGACATCTATTTCAAGGCTCAGTTGGCATTCAGTGGTGGCTTGATCCAGAGGGTCCCAAGCTTTATCAGGGAAGTTTAGATTTTCTTCGACCCCTGGGTCTACTTTCAACTGTGTTGATTTCATTTTCAGGTTTCTCAAAGGGATTTGAGACAACTGGCCATAACTCCAACTTTTATATGTTCTTGTCTTTAGATAAAGTGGATATAATAGAATAAATCTTGGTGGTTGTTGAATAAGCCCCAGAATCCATCTCAATCAGATCAACACGGACCATGCAGCTAACTAGAACCAGTCAGTGGGACAAGTCTCTGTGTTGTGATGAACTAAGGCACACAACAGGCTTTGTCTCTGGAAGTAAGGATGGAATTATATATGGAGTGAAAGGAGACAAAGGGCTGCTGTGCAAAGGAAATGCGGGTGAGAATACCAGAAAAGATGGCATCAGATGCTGAGGGTGGGGGCAAAGTGGAGATGATCTCCTCAGGGACCACTTCAGTTTTTGGCTTCATTCCCTCTTGTCTGAGGAAATGGGAGTTTTTATGAAAATGAACCCCGTCATCTACTAAGCAGTAACTTTCTTCACATTATTTGTCAGTATGGTGAAGAAGAGAGTCACAGTTAAGTTCGGAGGGAAATAATGTTTGTTAGTTCAACCACAGGTTCTCATTCTGGACCCAGGTGCTCTAAACTTAGGCTAGTGGGTGATTTGGACACTGGTAGTAGTTTGTAATGCTGGTTATTACTTAGCTTCTAGTTTAGGTCTATCTCCTTCTCTCCTTTCCTCTGTCTCCAACTCTTGCCTCCCACACAGCACCTATATCCACAGCTTTCCTACCTTGCTGGTATTCTGTAGTATCCCTCATATTCATGTGCATTTTTATGGGCTCCCTTTTTGCTGTGGGCTATTCTTCCCATCTTTGTCTTCCAGATGGAGTCATTCCTAATTTTCTTTCATGACGCTGTGTAAAGGTTATCTATTCTACAGGCTTTTCTGTGCCTGAACCCGCAGGCTGAAATAGTACTCCTAGGGGAGACTCTATATTTCAAAGTTACACACATATTCAATTGAATTATAGTTTTTAAGATTTATAAAATTTACTTTTAATTGGAAAGTAATAATTGTGCACATTTATGTGGTATAAAGCGATGCTGTGATCTATGTATCCATTGTAATTCAGTTAAGCTAATTTGCATATGCAACCACTATTGCAACTTTTTTAAAATTTAAAGATAGTAAAATCCAACAAAACAAAACAGAACAAAGCCAATCAAAATAAAGCAGCAAAATTGGTACAGAACTTCAAAACAGGATACTAGGAAAAGAACAATAGATAACATAGTATACATTGTTATCTTCATAATAGTTGTTCATTCCATCAGGATAGCAAAATCAAACCAAAAACAGCAGAATAAAACCAACCAAAACAGAATATCAAATAAAGCAAAACAATCAGAACAAAGCATAACAGTGAGAACAATACTGCATTTCAAAGATAAGCTAGAAAGAATATCCCCATATTTGCTATATTGTATATACTTTCATGTTCCCAAGAGATGCTGAGACCGCTGACCCCAGGCCTACATAATCAGCTAAACAATACAAGCGTTTAGTTGCTTTATGTCTCAGCCCGCAAGCTGGTAGGCTAACAAGAGACACTATCTGACTTTTCCCTTCCTGAAACCTGTGCGGCTTGCATGGCTTATCAGAAAGGCTGGCTCGTTGGCTTTTTATTGTGTCCTTGTAGTCCCAGCATGGCCGATTCTCGGGAGGCACTGACTTTTCTCTTGCTGGAACCCACGTGGCTTGCACAGCTGAACAGAAAGCCTGACTAGTTATCATTGCCACTCCTACCTTCCTATCTATGTTCACCAGAACTCTGTTATAGCCTTAACTTGATCTATTCACCCTATTAAAAGCAACTGTCCCAAGTTTGACCATGAGTACTTTCTCAGTATGTGATTACTACATTGATGAATGGACAAATAAATTTGTGGTTGGATAATCTGAATAGTAATTATTAAAGGACATCAACCTCATTTTAAAGCCTATATCATTTGCTGCCTTGTCTGTTATCAAAATGCAGGTAATGGAAATTTTCTCATGAAATGTACTTAGAGGTAGCATAGGAAAAGGGGCAGACATCAGTCCTTAGGGATTATGTTCCCTGATCACATGTGGGAGACAGTTTTTTGCAGGGAACTTGACACTTGCCATCTTTGTAATGACAGCAGTAGCTGAAGAGACAGGCTTGGAAGATGTGGAGATCCAGGGTCTAATTAATGGCTGTGGCTTCTCATTATGGGGGGAAACCAGTTCCCACACAGCAGCAAAAGCTGCCCACATCAGAGCCTTATTAACTATCTTTGCTCCCTTGGATAAGTCTGCCAGAGGAGATGGTGTTGTCACTTAACAAGAGATTGCCAAGGAAGGCGGCTTCTACCTTGCACCATTATTTAAATATTGTGACCAACATGTAGTAGCTCAAAATCCTAGGATGAGCACACTGTGTGTATTGGAAGTCAATTACCAAAAATAATTGTACGGTATTGGAAAAAATGGCTTATGAGAAAAAGCTCTGTTAAGTAGCTTATTTCACCAAGAGAAAGAGAAATACAGGGAAAACTTGCTACATTAACAGACTCCACGTACATGAAAAGTAAATTTAGAGGTTGATGCATTTATAGTTTTACACGCTGAAAGATTTTCCCTATTGTCGTCTCTCAATTTTATGCTTTATTCCCCTCTGCAATATATTGATTAAAGATAATTATGCAGTAACCTCAGAAAGTCTAGGAGAATAAATACTTTGGAAGTTGGCAGCATTATTTCATTGTCTTGCAACTGTCTCTTTCCCTTCCCCCTCAAAAAGAAAAACACAGGAAGGAGTAACTATGCCATCTGTAAGAACTCTTTCCTCCTTTACAACCATCCCGCTGCCATCTGCTAAAATCTTTAGCCCACCTGGGCAGTGAAAAACATTAATTGTCTTCCAGAAATGTGCAAGAACCACAATGTCTCCGAAAACTGAGACTAGGATAAAGGAGACAGTTTAGAGTTGCTTCAAATAAGCTTTGCACCCCAAAAACCACCTGCCTCCCTTTTTAAATCCTCTGCATGCAGTATCATGTTTATTTTCTGAGTAGGGAGTAATTCTTAGATGAAGTACATTTTTTTTTTAATGTTTAAAGCCTTCGAGGACTCAGAGGTGCTGTCCCCAGTGTTGCCAAGAGTTCTGAAGTTATTGCTCCAGATCAGGAAATTTTTCACCATTCATATTGTGCCACATCATATCTCTATGGTGTTTTCTTTCCCTGGCCATTCCTTGAATGTCCTTGGTGCTCCCTGTCACTGTAGCACTTAAAGATTCCCAGCTACTTCCTACATCCCCTAAAAGGGCTCTGATAGTTCCTGCTGACAACTATGCGTCTGTCTTTCTGCTTCATCTTTTTGCATTTGAGGAAAAGAAGTCAGGTTTAAGGGTTGCTTTCTACTAGGGTGAAAGCTTTCTGATTTGCTTAACTTAGAGCAGTTATCATGGCCCCACACTACCAGGCAAGGTCTATAAGGTTGTGAAAAATTGAGAATGCATCTCTGGAGATAGTTATTTAGCTGAGGACTTCTGTCTTTCTGTCTCTGTCTCTCTCTCTGTCTCTGTCTTTGTCTCTGACTCTCTGTCTCTCTCTGTCTCTGTCTCTCATATACACACATACAGCATGGCTCTTAAATCTGAATCTAAACTTTATAACAACCCATTAGTTTAAAGAAGTAGTTTAGAGGAAAAAGAAAACAATTCAAAAAGCCAGCTATGACTAACTGAAATAGTCATAGCCATCGTGTCCAGTTGGCCCACAGGCATATATTTCCCAGCTGCATTCATTTCCAGTTATGTTATTAGGTGTCAGGTGGCGATGCCTATGACAAATTTAGGCTATTATTTTCGGTAAGTATTTACATATCATCCATTCATTCACCTTCTGTGGGTATCTTGTTAATAACTATCTACAATTCAAGTGGGATTTTCTTAATCAGCCTCATAAATTCAGCATACAGTATTTTGTATATATATTTATCAGATTCAGTCTGCTACTCTCAGCCATATCACTTTATTTATGAGAAAAATCTTATGTTGACTTCTATTTCTCCTTCTTGAAACAACATTACCTCCACAAACAGGAAAATAATGACAGTAAGGCAGATCTTCTTAAGGCTTTATCTACATAGGTTTTGCCATTTAATGAGTGACTACTTCATACTTCAAAGAGTTAAGCTGATTTAGCAGGCTTAGCATCTAGAATAATCACTTATTCAGCAATTTATCTATTGTACGGCAATCAATAAACGTAGACTGACCATCACGATGTTTTCCCTAATAGATGATATTGTCCTTTTCTTGACAGAACTGTTAAATTTGTGATTCAACACTATTTTAATCAATAACTAAAAGCTTGTTTGAATATCTATATATTATATATTGTGTTAACTAGCAAAGGTAAAAAGATAAAGGGAGCAGGTGTTTTGTCCTGATTTCATTCTCTTTGTTACTCTGAATTTTTTTATTTTAAAGAGAAAAAAACACAGGGAAAAAAACCCAAAAATCAAAAAAGACAAACAACAACAAAACCTCCCAAACAGTAACAATAGAGGCTTTCAAGATAAGATGATAGGAATTTAACAATGGTTGTTATATTGCATATTGTTATCTTCAAAAAAGTGTAATTAGATCAATTTTGTATGTTGCTATGTATTTTTATTAGTACACATTTATAACACATGATGGTCACATTTATTACAGGGAGTCTGTAGACACAAACACATTTTAATTCTTTTTGTCCCCTTCCCCTCCCATCTCTCTTTGCTCCCTTTAACTCTTGATCCCCTCACCATTTGAAAAATCTCTATTTTCCTTTTTTTCTTTGATTCTCTCTTTTAAAAACATTTACTAGTACATGTTTGCAGTATATGCAATTTATAATCATTTTGGGGGTAGGTATATGTACAAACGCTATAATTTGCAAGCTGGAGATGCTGTTTGAAGCTATTTTTCAAGTCAAATTAAATCAATTATTGATGCTGATAAGTTTTGGCTTATTAATAGATTTTTATAAGGTGGTAGTTGATGAAAAAGTGTTGGTAAGTAGCATGTCTGAGAAGTTAAACAACTTGGTTGGATAACTTATTTTTAGATTATAGGATATTGAGCTTAGTTCTATTGCTGTTGTAAAGCTGATACTTGTTACTGTCAGGGCTGAAAGATTGAGGTCAGCGGGTATAGTTGTTTGGTAAATACCTGTAGGTGGGATACTATTTGAAATAAAAAATCCTGTGGCTATACTGCCAATTGCTAAGTGTTTAATAGAGTTACCCAACATAAGACTATTTTCATTGATGATTGGAGGGAAAGTGAATCAGGGGCTCTCTAATATGATGAAGAAAATAATTCATGTACTGTAGACAGCTGCTAGAGAAGTGGTAAGAAGGGTGAGAAGCAGGGTTCAGGCCTTGGTATATAATGTGGTGGCAGTTTCAATGTTGATGTTTTTGGAATAACACCCTGTGAGGAATGGTATACCTGTGAGAGCTAAGCTTCCAATACTAACGGAGGAGGAGTTAAGGGTAGAATTTTAAATAGCCTTTATCTCCCACCTCCCTACCTCCTCCTCTATGCTCTGTTTCTCAGTTTTCACTCTTATTGATACTACTAATCTTATCTCATTTGAGGAAGGGAGCAGGATAAAAACAACAGACTTAGAAGTCAAAAAAAAAAAAAAAAAAAAAAAGACTCCAAATTGCACCAGCTCCTTGGATGAGTCATTGAACTTCTTTGTATTGTGGCTGCTGGACCATTACGAGGATTAATAGCATAGCTACACTACACAAGGCTCCAGAGTAGGGTTGCAAATGCTTCCATGGCCATTACTACAAAAGAAATAGCTTTCATCCTTGTGGAGCTTGTATTATCACTGTAATTATGGAATCTCAGAAATTCTAGGTGTACACATGATTATTGTTTTTAAAATTCTCAGGTTAGTTTGCTACATTGGGATGCCGAACGTCCACATTTTGTGCCCAAACTTTTCCCGTGGTATTTGAAGATACATCAGAAGTGCTACGCAGACTAAACATGAGCCTGCCACAGCTCTGTTCAGAACATGATCTCACAATTGTTCCAAACACTCTGGGACGACTGAATCATCTAATGCAGTTTACAGGAAAACAAGCTGTGTGTTACTGTAGGCGACCTTAATGATGAGAGTTATTTAAGAACCTGGTGTTTACCACTTCCAGTTGCAAGTGCATAAGTGAACTGAGAAGGAAGTATAAGTACATACACTGAAATTAGGTTAACAAAGGTGCTGTAATAGCTCGGTATGACCACAGACCAGGACTTCAATATCAGAGGGTTGTTCCTCTGTGCATACATAGTCACATATGTGCATAGTCAAACAATGCTTCACAAGTAAAACTTCCTACAAGCTTTGATCAGTGTTTGTGGCATAATGGTAATTATCTGGAAATATAGTTGCTTTCCCTCCAGAAGGGAAAAGCTCTTCCTTGACATAAGGGACTTGTCTTATTTTCTAAGATTTAAAAAAAAAAAATCTTAGTGGTTTATAACAGCAAAGACAATCTCTTTTGCTCACTATATTCTAATAATATTAAAGATAAGCTTTCTTATCAGTTAGGATAGCTTGTTTCTTCTCCATCTGAAGTCAGCTAGGGTAGTTCAAAGGCTAGGTGATAGAATCATCAAATCCAGTATTTCCTAACTGGAAGTGATTTTGTGTCTTTCCTAGGAGAGATTTAGACGTGTGTGGGGAATCGGTGTTGGCTGTCACAAGTTTGGGGAAGGCTGTGATTGACATCTAGTAGGTGGTGGCTGAGTGACTGCCAAATGCGCTGCAACTCACTGCTTTCTCTACAACAAAGATTATCCTTCCAAAATGCTAATCATGCCAAGATTGAAAAGCCTTGATGTAAAGGCTTGTGCATGCCAATGTCTAGTGGTTGATTCTGTTCATTGCCTGGGGGCCTCAGTTCATCTTCACGTGGACATCTCTAATGTGGAGTTTCCTCGGGGTCTAGTTTGGGCTGCTTACCACATGAAGTCTGACTTCCCAGTGTCCTGATGAAAACAGCCAGGCAGAAGATGAATACTTTATGTGACCATGCCTCAGGGACTTCACAGCATTTTCTATGGATGGAGTAGTCACAAACTCCTTTTTATATTTTCACAGAGGATATTCAGTCTGTTTCATGTGGATATAAGAGAATACTACAGGATCGATAATTCATAAAGAAAATACATCTATTTCTCACACTTGTGGAAACTTGGGAGTTCAATATCAAGGTGCTGGCATCTAGTGCGAGCGTTTGTACTTCATCATGCCATGACAGAAAGTGCAGGTCAAAAAGCAAGAGAGAGAAAGAGAGCGAGAAGAGGGTGACCTTGCTTTTGTAACAAGCCCAGGCTCCCTAGTAACTAATACATTCTGATAGCAATGACACCTACCCATTCAAAAGGGAAGAGTCCTCATGAAACCGTCACTCTAAAACTTCCATTTCTTAACAGCTTTACTTTGCAGATTAAATTTCTAGCATGTGAAATTTGGAGGACACTCAGTCACAGCAGGGATGGGAGTTGGATGAGAGGCATGGAACTTCCATTTTATGAGAAGGGTATCAATAAATTATATTGCAAAAGGAGCAGAAGATACAAATTTCCAGAGGGACCATGCCTCATTCTTCTTTGTGTTTTTCTACCTTACCAGTCAATAGAAAATAACAGATGCTCAATCTGTGCATTTTTAAATTGTATTGAATTAAGTAAACTTAATATATGAGATATATGATAAACAATGAGGAGATTTGGCAATATACATAACAATTTTCCACAGAGTACCTTAAAATAGTGACTTGCTCCACTTCATTATAAAGTATGATTTAATTATGAAAATTCCAATGGCATATTTATTCATCTGGTTGTTCATTAATTCAGTACTCACTGAGCACATACTGTAGGCAAGACAGCATGCTAGGCGCTGGAATAGAAAGATGGATCAGATGCAGAATGGCCCGCAAATCACTCGCAGTCTAGTGGGAAGGTGAGCAGCATACATACATCACTTTAATACAGACCAAACCTCATTGGGGTGCAAATGAAGGGCCCTTGTGCTATAAGAAAACATACAGTTATTTCAAAATGAAAAGTGAAGACTTAAGGTTGTTCAATCTAATGAATGCTAAATCTTTTTATTTCCCCACCTCACCCAGCTATAATTGCAAGGAGAATTTGGCAGAATTTCAGCCAATTTTATAATATTCAGTTGAAGCATGCACCTACCACACAATTGAAGGCCATCTGCTATGCAGCTGTCAAGTCTGTCTGTCTCCATCACAGTCATTTATGCCTGTGGGAAGCCCCAGTTCTTCAAAAGGATGTGGTGGAGCTTCTTTCTGCCATCCTAAGACATTCCGTTTGAGTGCCAGGGAAACATTGGAAAGAGGCAGTCATCTGTAGTTTGTCCAAGAAAGAGACCTGTTTCGTAATTCTTGGCAGTGTCAGAGGCCTACTCTTTTAGTCAGCTTTTGCCACAATGACCAATATCTGACACATACAACTTAAAGGATCAAGTTCATTTTGGCTCACGGTTTCAGTCATTTCATCCCATGCTGGCTGGCTCCAACATGGAAACGTTATGAAGGAATCATGTCACAGCAAAAGCCACTCAACCTATGGCATGCAGGAAACAGAAAGAAAGGGATTGCTGCAGAGAGAGAAGGGAATGGGACAGGCTAAACCCTTCAAAATCATACCCTCAGGGACCTAATTCCTCCCGCTAAGATCCACCTTCTCATAGCTCGCTCAGCTGTGAACTCATCAGTGGGTCAAACCATTGATGACGTTGGTGCCCTCAGTATGTAAATCCTAGCTGGACACTTCATATGTAACCAAGGTAAACCACATGGTTACCTTGTGAAATTGTGGGATCCTCAGAAATGTTAATGGAAATCTATGTACATTAGTGTCTCTCAGTCTTAGCATTTCAGAAGGCAGTATTAGAGGCTTTCAGACTCACTGATTGCTGACATTTAGACAATATAAATTTTTTAATCAGTTTATCTCATGTGAAACATTTATATAAGTAAAATACAATTATAATAAATGGTACTTTAGAAAAATCTTGTGACATTTTGTAAGATTCTCTATAATTCAGAGAGAGAGAGAGAGAGAGAGAGAGAGAGAGAGACAGAGACAGAGACAGAGGTTTAGCAGCAAGGAAACCACTTGAAAACAGACATACTCAAGGAAAAAGATGATGATCTAGCTTAAGATAGTAGCAGAAGGAATCAGAATAACTCATATTTTGGGGGCAATTTTCCATTTAATAAGGACTGCATCTGGTTTCTTAAAAGTTCTCTATATCAATTCACACTGCAACCACTTGAGATAGGCACTTTTACTTCCCATTTCGATGATTAGGATAGGGGAGCTTAAGAGTAATTGTTAAAACTAGTATTTATGTCTATGTATGTACTATTACAAGGAAACAATTTCTATCTCAAAGAGGAAGAATCCAGATTGTTCAGTAATAGGATTTAATCCAGTAATAAAGAAAGAGTGTGGCATCCAAAATAACACATGGCTTGGGTTTGGCCACCGTATACAGAGGTGCCATTCTCTTAGGTCAAAAAGCAAGAACACTGAGATTGACTAAATAGCAAGTTCAGTTTTGGACATGCTGAGTGAAACATGAGCTGTCCCAGGAACGTTCATATGGAGATGGCTTGTAGGCAATTGGATAGCTTCTTCAAGGTCAGGAATGAGATCAATATAAAAGATTTGTATTTGAATTCATCAATCGGATAGCAAACATTGGGAGTGAAGAATAATGTCTAGAAGCATGTGATGCCTAAGGAGATAAGATGGCTCATTACAAAACCGATTAAATAGGATTTGAATTATTGGATGCTGGGACAGCAAACAAAAGAGTGTATAACTGCTGGCCAAAAGTTGCTATAATTTCGATGTGGAGACATAACAGAGACATGTGAAACAGCTTGAGAACAATTACCAGACAGAATGCAAAGGAGGGAGACATGCTTTCAGAATTAGAAAAGAACAGAATTGGAATGGGATTAATCTGGAAGGTTTCCTGGAGCTCAGATCCGAGAGCTGAGTTTCCTCCAGCTTGCAGGCTTTGGAGGAGAAATTGGAAACTGGGTGAGGGCAGAAGCCTGTGTGGGAAGCAGGGCAATCACTCCTCCAGCCTCTGCTTTCCACATACAGAGGGAGGCATCTAAGTACCTCCCTAATAGCGCTTGCTGTCCAGCTGTTGGCTTTGCATGAGTCTGTGTATAGGGAGGGAGAGTAAACAAGCTGGAACCTGCAACCTGAGCTGGTGTTTCTTGCTGCCACTGACTTTGATAGCATAAGCATTCAGAGCAGAAGATAGGGCTCTGCATTTTGAAACTAAATTCACATCTAGTGTGGGAATTGGAGAAGTAAACAAGGGTTCAGGTTAAAGTGAAAGGTTACAGATACGGATTTTATTTAACATGCATGAGCGAACCAGCAGCCCAGTGGCAACCTGTGTGAGCTACAAGATATGAAGCTTGCACCTTTGCCGTCTTGATCTAGATTCTCTTATGGTCTTGGCCAAACCCAAAACTGAAAAGAAATTCAGAAAAATCTTGTTCGTCCTCCCCAAGAGAATACAATACAAACCCTTATAATCTGGATAAAGGTAACCAAGTGTGAATGACAAGACAAGGTTTGAAGCTCAGTGCTTCCCCAACATCAACACATCAGGAACGTTACAACATAAGAGTTAAATATACAGTAGTTTTGGAATGACTGGAACTCAAGGGATGTTGATGGAGCTGATCCAGGGCCCACTTGTAAGAATCCCTAATATAGCTATAACACAGAGGCCTCATTAGTGAGAAATTGCAGTGAAGAGCAGCATAGGAAAGGAATAATTAAGAAAAGCTATGGAATCGTGAAATGTGAGATGACAGGATGACATTAGAAGTGACTGAACAGGAGGTTCACAGGCAAAGATGATGTTTGAAGGAAAGTGCACACTTGCTGTGTGACAGAGATTGTCTTAAGGAAGGCTCAGAAGTGAGGAAATAAATTGCAAGGTAATTTTACAATAATCTGATTATACAGGGCCAAAATAGAGAGGTAAGTGACTGTGGAATCAGAAAGAAGGGATACAGAAAGCAAAACCACTTTGGGTACAGATTCGGGCCCCCTGTTCTCACCTCCCACCTAACAATATAGATTCATGTCTCCTTGTGTCCCAGAGTCAAATGAGAAGGAATGAGGTAATTTTTTGACATTTCTAACTTTCATTTCTGATTTTCTTTCCAGCATCTGTGTATTGGAGGGCATTGGGAAATCAGAAAGATATGAAAATAAAATAAAAACTTTCTGCAAAACATATGTAGTCATTGCCAGACATGGAGTATATTTTTATTCATTCTTTCCTTTCTGCGTATGTGAGCGTGAACATTTCATCTTTCTTGACACCGGAAGACTTTACTTTGGTAGCAATGCTCTTGATCTTAGTGGGGTGATTAGGAGGACATGTTACTGGTTCTGGATGAAGTGACTGTCACAGATCTTGGTATTTCTATCACTTTCTTCTCTCTTGAATGAGCACCACTTTCTTTTGTAGACAATTCACTCCTGGCGACATTAGTGCTGGACTGCTATTGACTTGTTATGTGGCTTCCCATTGATGTATCTGCCTATGTAATAAGTGAGGACCAGAGGTGGTGGAATAAATCCAGTGACAAAAGCTGAGGGCTGAGAAAGGTGAGAAGCCACCAATCTAGGAAAGCAAGCCCTGACTGAGACGTGTTGTTTTATCTGATTAGGCTACACAGAATCTCTATGAGATAGAAATGGTAAGAATGATCACAATGAGAAAAAGAATAACAGGTAGTGTTCATCAAATGTTTCCTGTGGTTACATATCTTTCTATGGGTTATGTCCTTTAATTTTTAAAATTTTACAATGAGAAAGTTTTTTACTTTATTTTATTCACCTTACAGATGAAGACATTATGATTTGGAGAGACTAAGAACTGAGAGAGAGAGAAACAGACACAGAGATAGACAGAGACAGAGAGAGAAACAGACAGAGGCAGAAGACATAGACAGAGAGATAGAGAGACAGATACTGACTTAAAAATGAAAGATTTGTCCATGACATAGTATAACGCATAAGGGAGTCCTCCTTAGAATCCAGATCTTTCATTTCCAGCCCATTATTTTTCCTCCTGACCACAATTTAGAAACTTTCTTCCATGCTCCTGACTGGATTTGCAATCTTTTCTGCTCTCACTGCTTGCTGTGTCTGCTCGGACTCAGATTTAAGCATTGGCACTTCTGATCCTCACAGTTTGTAACTCATCCCGGAGCGTGGCAACAGTGTCCCCGATGGCAGCAGGAAGGCCTCAAACCTCTGCACCTGCTATTGCCCAGTAATGAGAATTGTGAAGGGCGATGATAACTTATTCTGAAGGCACAGCCTATGTGCTTCGCAGGATGTGGCAAGAACAGTTTACCTCCAGTTCACTCAGTTAGAGCCCGCCTACTGCCATCTGGCTCCTCCACGCTCCTCCTGCTTCTGACTCCTACTTAAGCACCACCAACCCTGCAGAGCACAGTGTAGGGATCCATTTCCCTCCTCAGAAAGCTAAGAGGACAGGAAGGCCTTAACCCCATGCAGTCCTAGCCTTTTCTCTGCAAATAGCAATGAACTATTTTTGTACCTATTTCCCAGATAAAATGTATTGGAAAGACAGGAGACAAGCTTTTTAAACAAATTACTTATATCCAATTATTTTTATGCAAAAACAATTTGCATTGTAATAGTGAAAATCTAACATTTCTGACTTGAACTCTCTATCAAACACTTCTGTTTTTCAACCCCACATTTTAAATCTGCCATCTATCTATTTCATACTCTTTTCTAGATTACATACTCAAGACAAATCTTTTTTCACTTTGTCCTCTTCCTTTGATTTTTATTCACACTGTTTCTCATTTGCAGGGTATTTTATCAATCCTTCTATCTAAGATTGGACCAGTTTCTTGTAGCAGGCAAGAATTTCTGAATGGATTCATTAAACTGGACATGTAACATGTGCATCCTGAGAGCAGCAAGCTACTACTTTGAAATGTATTAAACCAAACAGGATTTTATTTTTGATGATTGTTCAGATGAAAGCAAATGTTGTTAAACTGATGGATGGATCAGGGACTAGATGGGTATGTATTGGATAGACAGATACATAGATAAATATTGCCAAGAGAAGAAGTCACCAATCTTGGCAAGTGTTCATTACTTCCTGAAAGAGGGTTTAGAACAGAGATGGCAGCAGGCACCTGATGGTAAGGAAGAGACAGCTAAGAGGGTAATTAAGAAAGAGGCAATGGACATGCAAAACCTATTAAAGAAACTGAGTACAAAGAGAGTGGGAGAGAAGGAGGGGACAGAAGAGAGACTGAAGAGATGGAGGAATTAAAAAATTAGGAGAAGAGAGATAAGGAAAAGACAGAAAACTAAAAATAGAGGAAGAAAGAGGAAAAAGGGAGAGAGGAACAGGAAGAGAAAGACGGAGGGAGGGAGACAGAGAGAGAGAGAGAGAGAGAGAGAGAGAGAGAGAGAGAGAGAGAGAGAGACAACATAAATGAGCTATTTTCAAGTTTCAGAAGCTTGTGTGTGTGGCTGAAGGGTAAGTTGCTATGAAGAGCAGGTCACAAAGTATGGATAATTCCAGGATCTAAGTTCCAGGGGAGGGGTGTTTTGGTTTAAACATGACCTACAAAAGTTCCACGCATTGAAAATTTAACCCCAAATTTTTGCGTTAAAAGTATTTGGATCTGGGGCCTTTGGGATATAATTAGGATTAGATGAGGTCATAGGGTAAGGTCCCCAAGCTAGTATTAGTGGCTTTATAAGAAGAGGAAGAGAAACCTGATCTAGCTTGTTTCTTCCTAACTTGTGATGCCCTTCACTGTATTTTGGTGCAGCAAGGACAAGCAGATGGTACAGCTATGCACTGTGCTGTCCTAGTCCCCAGGACTGTAATAAATACGTATCTTTTCTTCATTAATTTCCTGGTTTCAGATATTTTGTTGCAATAACACAAACTGGACTTGCCTGACAAGGAGGTACCTTGTATGTATACTCTCTGGTGTATGCTTAGAGGACAGGACAAAAATAAAGTGCCATTAAGTAACCACCACACACCAGGCACTTTCCTATCTCTCTTTTTAAAAATATTTTCTTTTTGGGTAAGCATGACTCTGATGTTATAAATAAGGAAACTGAGACAGAAATTTTGGTTTACTTAGAGGTGCATCGCTAATGGATGACAGAACTGATACTAGGATTTAACCTAGTCTAGTTCAGAACTGAAGCTTTTAATCTTATGCTACTTTACCTTTCCAAATCATACCTACAGAGGACAAAGGAAGGTGAATATTTCTGCCAGGAGAGAGATAGTCAGAGAACGGTGGTGACCAGCATTTCTGGAGCAGCTAAGGAAGTCAGAGAGCAGGGGATCTCCCCTGGGGAACTGGTCAGCCCCGGATAGGCCACGTAACTGACGTTACAATGGTCCCCACAATACCTTTCAGCATTATTGGGGTCACAAATGTAGTAGGTGAAGATAGCAAGGCAAACAGAACCTCATGCAGAGGCTAGGACTTATGGAGACAGAGCCAGAGACTAAAGCCAGGTTTTGGGCTTTAGGAGAGTGGGAAATGACAAAGGTCAACTAACTGGACTTTATGCTAAAGGAAGAATACAGTCTCAAGAAACATGAGTATGGTTTTGCAGGACCTGCATGACTGAGTGGTTTGTTCAAATTCTATTTTACTTCTTACTTGTTTCTTCAGGGTTGAGTTCTCTGGCCAGATGAGATACCTTTCAGTAACTCTTTTTTTTTCTTTTTCCTTTTTATCGGTATCGGGGATCGAACTCACGACTGCCTGCTTTACAAGGCAGGCGCTTATGCCGCAGAGCTAAATCCCCAGCCCCATCAGTAACTCTTTAGCTGGATGTTTTCTCTGGTCTTCTATTCTTCACATATTCTCATTCTACCCAAAATATTTCCCTCTCACCCTTGCCTTTTACTTTGCCTATTTATTACTCAACCTTCAGGTTTGTGATTAGACCAAATTGCACTCCAAGCCTCTTCTGGCATAGTTGGCCTAAGTTCCATGCTTTCTGTTCCACTTTAGACTTTCTAATCTTACATTGACTGAAGTTGTACGTTGTATTATCTGTTGCCCCAAGATGGATGGAAAGTTTCCTGAAAGCAAGCACCATAATAATAATTTCTTTCTTGATTTCCAGGTCTGTGGTATAGGTCCTGGCACCACTTGGCATCATTACTAAAAGTACTACATTTAAAGGTAACCTAAATAGTTTCTGCAAGAATAAATAAATAACTTAAAAATTGCTTTAAAGTCTATTTCATGGGGTTCTCTGTTAGAATGTTCACTTAGCACGTATAAATCCTGAGTTCAATCATTAGCACAAAAAAGGTCTCATTTATTTAACCTCTTTTTTCTCTCAGTGAAATCATTCCTGTTGATATTGTTTAATCTCTAATTTTTTTCCTTTGGTGAAAATACTGAATTAGTTTATATGAAGAATAAGTCTATATGAAAATCTCAGTTAGTCTATATGAAGAATGTTCCTGCAACTACATCTCTATTTAGCATGTTCTCAGGTGTTTCGTACATTTTCAATGGACAGTGCAGGCTCACATGTCCAAAATTAAGCTAATTTTATTCTAAAATCTTATCCCCTTGATTTTTATTCAAATTATTGACAGTGAGATTATTCTTCTGGATAACCAACCACACTTCTTTCTTTCCTCCTCATAGTGTTAACACAAATCCTTATTCTTTGTAATGTTTTTCTAGTGCACACTCTCATTCTTGCCCAGGGCTTTAGTATTATATAACTGGATTATATGGGAAGCTTTTTACACTCCAGCAGATATTGTTAGAGCATCTGGGTAGTCATATATAAAAATGAGGGTGTAGTCTGACTTTATACCATGTATGTACAAAGATTAATTCAAAAAGGGTCACAGACTTACATGTAAGAGTTAAGAACATAAAATTCTTAGAAAAATTGTAAATAGTTATAGATACCTGAGATTGACACCAAAAGCAACAAAAGGAAAAAAAGATAAATAGGATGCAAGTAAAAATTTCAAGAGTATGCAAGAGAGTAAAGACAACTCACAGAATGAGAGTAAATATTTACAAGTCATATATTTGATTGGGGAATTATGTTCAGGAAATATAATTAATGACAACTCAGTAACAAAAAGATAGCACAATGATCTGAATAGAAACTTCCCTAAAGAAAATCTAAAAGTGGCCAGTAAGCACACAAAAGGACATTAAATATTTGTAGTTATTTGAGAAACACAATGAGATATGTATGACTTTATGTAAGTACTAGGATGACTATAATCATGAAGATAGACAAATCCAAATGTTAAGGATGTGGAAAAAGTGGAATCCTCACACACTGATTATTGTAAAGCAAAGGGTGCAGCTGCTTGGGATAACAGTTTGACAGTTCCTTAAAAATTAAACAGTTACCGTAGACCTCCTGTGTAGATACCATGTACACATGGTATCCTGTGTACATGCTCAGGAAAAATGAAGACATATACCCACACAAGAAAGCTTGTGCAGAAGTGTTCATAGCAACATAATTTATAATCATTCAAAAATGAAATCAATTTATATTGCCATCAACTGATGGATAAATAAAAGTGGTATATCTATATTACGGAGTATTATTAAAGAATAAAGGAAATGAAATTTTAATGATATGTGCTACAACATAGATGACCTTGAAGACATGGCAAGTGAAAGAATTCAGTCATAAAAGATGACATGTATGGTTCTAGTTATACGAAGTACCTGACTATGTAAATCTATAGACATCACTAGATTGGTAGCTGCTGATGGGTGGATATTGCTAATCTCTGGTGGGTTTCTTCAGGAGGAGACAAATATGTTTTAAATTGAGACTGTGATGATAGTTGCCTAATGGGTGAATATACTAACAATAATTAAATTGTAAAGTTTAAATGGGTACAATTTCATGGTATATGAATCATGTATCAATATGCTTATTTTAAAAAGTCTCCTAAAGCATTCTGTTTATCTCATCAATTCTAATCCACCCAACCCGTGGCCACGAATTAAAGCATCATTTTGCTCATTTGCATTTCTGCTCAATGCCCGCCAATTGTTCTCCAGTAAGCCCAAATTTCAAATTCCTTCACCTGGCATGTGAGATCCTGTGTATTCTAATCTCAGTATACATTTCTGTTCCCTTGTCTACTTTTCCACTGGAACTCTGCTTCAGCTGGCTTGTGTGACTGTCCTTATCCCTGTCCTTTTGTAACTGCTAGTACCCTTACTTAGGACACAGGTTATTTTCTGTTTTCTATCTAAAATGTATCACTTTCTAGTTTTATCTAACCAGTGGAAATTTCCTTGGCTTGCATAATTCTCAGAGATTTTTCTCTCCCATAATCCAGCACTGTTTATTGTATACTTAACTAATTTTACCTCTGTGGCATGTACACAAAATTGTATTCCAAATTATTTAATAACAAAGGCAAGAGAATCAGTGCACACATATTCAGAACTTTTCCTAGAAATAAACATTTTAGGATTTAGAGATAATTAACTGCTAAGTGCAAGGCACCGGGAAGTGATCTTCTTAAAGTATAATTTATTTAAATATAGTTTAAAACATTGCATTCTTGAAAATGGCACAGCATCATGTAGTAATTTTCTAATTGAAAAGAGCACTTAATGAATGAAAATAAATACTGGAAAGATAAGTTAGAAAGCAAAAAAAAAAGGTAGTCTATTTTCTGGGCAGTCTAGATGCTAATCCTATATTTCTTATATAAAATTATCTCTTAGAAAGGAGAAAGAAATGACTTTATAAGTACCAGAGAGATTTTGTAAGTTCATTTTTATCTTTTCTTATCATGTATCTTTGCCTGAGAATTACCTAAAGTATAATTCCTGGACAAGCCCTGACAAGAAAATTGTTTTCAAAAGGCATAAATTGCTATCATAATATTAATGATAGTGATTGGAGCTTAGTTCTCATTATTTAGGATATGTACTTATATGCATTTTCTCATATAATCATCAAAATAAACCTCTGAGTTATACGCATGCTATTATTTTTCTTATTTTATATAACTTGGCAGTTACCGTACAGTTTACTTTTGAATGCAAATATGAGAAATCCTTAAAATAACAGCTACATCAGAAGTCTTTTCCTCTATCATTTAAATACACAGAGATATCAACCCAGGCTTCAAATCGTGTGATATAGCTCTGCTTGTAGAAGCAGAGTCCTCAGGAACCAAGACACGTACCAGTTCACCATCCTGCCATCCATTGGTCATGACTTCCAGCCTCATTATTGACATTAAACTGAAGAAAGATGAGCCAGACGAGGCAAACAGTATATCAGCCTTCCTTTTAGGTTCAGAAATTACTCTGAATATTTTCACTTAAATTGGGCACCATTAGTCATGTGCAGCAATACAGGAATTAGTTTTAAGAATGGTTGGGAACGTAGCCCATATTCTAGGTAGCAATATATCCAACTAAAAATTGTATTATTAATGTAGAAAGATGTCAGAATGGATATTGGAGATGATCATTACTATGTCATCTCAGGTCACAATTACCAGGTAGTGGCATTGGCATCAAAGCTCTCTTTTCTGAGCCCTTGTGTTCGAAATGTCCCTCCAAGCACCTCAATTCTTCATAAGGACACACTTAACTGGAGACAAAGGGACAAAACGAGAGTCTTAGCTAAATTCCTGCAGTGGTTTGTGAGGCTCCTGTTTGAAAGTTGAGTCTGTGTGGCTCATGAATTCATTGGGGGCTGGGAGGTGGTGGATTGAAAGCCCTATGTTCTTAAGCAGGTCAGAGAATGAAATTCATCATGACTTGTATATTATACTTGTTCTTAATTTGATTGGGGACTGCAGACTGAATAATGGTCATGCATTTTTCATGTTGCATTATCATTTATGGTGAGCCACAAAACAATTGGTTTTCAAATTATTAATAGTAAATACAATTGCATTGCTCAATTTCATGCTAAACAAACTGTATTACTCAGAGACAAACAACATGATTTCTTATTTGTGTCTGGAGATATATATTAAACCTCAGAACAGGAAAATCAATTCCAACTTCAGAGTTACAGAACTTTAGAAGGTACTTTGGGAATCACTGAGAGTGGTCCTTAAGAACAATTATTCCCCTTTAAGTAAAAGCTGCAGGTTTTAATATGGTATTCGCTTTGTCCTGAAGCTTTCTTTTGTTTTCCTGTTTCTTTTCAATTCAGGTGAGTTACACTTCCCAAGGAAAGAAGGTGGATTTAGAAATAAATATTTTGCTATTTCCAATTGACTCTGACCATATCACTTCAGTCGAAAGCCTCCTGTTTCTTAACTGTTAAGTGGTATGACAATTGTAAATATTCCTAATGCTTTTGGAAGAAATAAGCAATGTATTTTATAAAGTGTGTGATATAGTATGTCATATAAGTGATATATTATTTTTAATTTTTATCTTTGTGATTATTTTGTTTTTCATAGTACTATCCTATTTACCACTGTGTGATTTTCTAAATGTTGATTATTCTGGATCCCCATGAAGAATGTTCTAATTTTTAGAAAGTGAAAGACTTACAGATTAGCTTTGCCATTGCACAGACTGATAGAATGTTTTCTGGTGCTTTTCTATCACTAGTACATAGGATTGATTTATGGACCTACACATTATTAATATTGCTACTTCAGATGTAGTTTTTTACATTCTGAGCTTCTGTTATTTCATGTCTTAACAAGGGATAATAACATTTCCTTTACAAGGTCATATGGAAAATTAAAGATAGTGAATGTCACTTCCTAATACTGGTACCTACCCCAAAATATTATCAATTCCTAACACTGGTGTCTTTATCTTAATATTCCTTAAGATAGAGGAAACTACTTAGGCAAAAATAAAGTCAATTGGTTGCCACAGGAAAATTTTCCAAAATAGAATCAACCTAAGCTAAAAAGAATGTGTTTTGGAAACAAAAGCAAAATTTTTGCTCTCATTGAGAGGTTTGCAGAGGTGTAGTTGTTGCAAGTTTGTGCTTGAAGCTTTCTAGATCCATACTTTTTGCTCCTTTTTCCTTTAGGCCTTAATAATTCCTCTTTCTAGAGACTAAGAAGACATCAGTCCTGCCTGGGCAAATCATTTTTCTCGTGCGTATATTTTAGCATGTGAGGTTACCTGGGACTGGATATACGTAGAGACAGTGTGTTGTAGAGGAGCAGAAGTTGGACTGGGTATTAGGGTGTTCAGATTTCTGTTAACAGAAACTGTAACACTAGCACCATCATCTCTTTGAGGCTCCGCCTCCTTCTTCAAAACAGAATCAAAGTTTACTTAGGATCCCAAATTCAAAGGGTATTCAAATAAAACAGTGAGATAAGTAACTGGGATTGTAATTCATAAGTTATTTTGTTTTCTTGTTCAGATGCTTTCTCCCATAATTATAAGGCTGTCATGCTTGCTGCAGAGCCACAGATTGCTCCTGACAGGTAGTGACTAACTCCATCTCTACATAGATGACGTCATTGCCAAACTGCCTCAAAGTCCAGACTTTAAATTCTTTTTATGTCATTACAAAGATTGTAAATAGCCCTACATATAAATTCACGACCATTTATCAAGCCAAAGTCATATATATCTCAACTCAATTTAAACCTTTAATTTTCCCTCTTACTATCCATCCATCCATCTGCTTGTTCATGCGTTTATTCTCTTATCTTTCCAAACAGTGTCTTCGATATGTGCTTATGGTCAAGTTGCTGCAGGGACTCTGATATTTCTGTCTTTTGTGGGGTTTAATGATAGTAATTATCAAAATAAATGCTGTAAAGTAAGTGCTGTGAATGTCCAACTTGTTAATCGCAGAGTCATGTTTGATGTCAATCAAGGGTATGAGATCTTGGGCCAGTTTTATCATCTTTCTGACAAACATCTTCATCTTGTTTAATAGAGAGGAATCTATAGCTTTCTCTCTGGTTGTTGTGAAGACCAAGTGAGCTGATGTAGATGAATGGCAGACATAGTCCTTAGTATACAATGTTGACTCAATATATAATACTTATTATATAACCTGTAGTAATTTTTAAATTTGATAAAATACACATTTGAATTGACAGAATAAGATGAAGATGAGCAAATCACATAATGAGTGAACCTAGTGAGGCGAAGTTAATCCTCAATGGGCAAACAAGTTTTTACTTATAACATACATTGTAACTTTCATTATGAATCTGAAGCCATAAAATTTTTTGTACATCATATATCTGACAAATGAATTGTCCCCAGAACAATGTACTCGAATTAATAGCATAAAAAGTTTTGTATATCATACATCTGATAAATGAATCATACCCAGGACAAACCTTGCTTTGACTCTCAAAATTTAGTAATAGTACATAAAACCAGATTTTAAAATGCCCACAAGTTTAAATATATTTCATCAGAGTAGATAAAGTGATAGCAAATAAACACAGAAAAATTTTCAACTTCCTTAGTCATAGAGAAATTAAAACTGCAAGACTCCTTACAGAAAAAGTCAAATAAAAAATGCTATTAGTAACTATACGCTGGTCAGGATATACAGGAAATGGAACGGTCACATTTTGCTGATAGGAATGTAAAATTGTTTAAGCATTTTATAAAAACAGTTTAGCAATTTCTTAAAAAACTAATCATTGCCTACTATGTGACACAACAATTCCACAAGTATGTGTATACACAAGAGAGATGAAAGTGTACATTCACATGAAAATTAGTACACAAATATTAATAGCAACTGTATTTCTATAGCTCCAAAATGGAACAGAAATATTCTAAATATTCAGCAACAGGTGAACCAAAAATGAATTGTGTTATACTCGTGTGATATAGTACTACTCAGTAACTCAGCAAAGATATATACATATATATGTATATGCATACACACATATATAACATATTTTATATTATATATACACACATATATAACATTCACATATTGATATAAAATATACATACACACATACAGATAGATAGGTAGATAGATAGATATGTAATATGCTATTGATTTTGCCCCTCTAGAGAACCAATAAATTTCTAGCCTCTGGCCTAAAAATTATCTATTAGTTCTTAAAATTTTCAGCCAGGTATGGTGGTGGGCTCTGTAATCCCAGCACTCGGGAGGCGGAGGTAGGAGGATCACTGCAAATTTGAGACCAGTCTGGGCTACAAAGTGAGCCTAAGGCCAGCCTGAATCACATAGTGAAACCTTGTCTGAAAAAAAAATTTTTTTGAAGCATTCCTAAGAGATGATTTAATTTATTCAGTTCTTTATGTATTGTTTTCCTTGGAATGTTTTGTCTCATACTATATATAACACTTTATTGAATATAGAAATTTTTATTGAACTCTATGGTTTTTTTTGCTCTAGACACCTTGAGTCATAGTTTGTCAAACTTTTGTGTTACAGAAGTTCTTATCACTTAGAAGTATGTTTAAGAGATACAGTATGAAATGCGAGAAACTAATTATGGTGGACACTCTTGGTTTTCTACCCATCAGATATCTTTCTGTCCTGGCCAATGAAATCCCTATTTTATCATTGCAGTGTGTATTTACCCCTTAGCAAATGAGATTTGAATTTATGCCACACACCCTTCTGGCAGATGATAACTCAAATTCATCAACAGGATGTGAGGAGTTTAGGAAACTGAAATTATTTCCCTCTTTCAGTACTACTAGTAAAAGACGGCCACTTGAGGTTGTGCCCATTATGGACACACTAGTTTCCTTCTCCTTTTAAATTTGTATTTATTTTTCATCTCACCTATAGAACCCTAAAAATTGTACATACTAAAGGGATGAGTGATGCTCTGATACTACATACATCATGAAATGTTTAAATCAGTTTAAAGATAGCTATCTCATCAAACACTATCATTTCTTTAGATAAAAGCTTAAGAAATTCTTCCCTCTAAGTCTACAGTGCAATGTGTTCCTTAGAGTTACCCTAATGCTCAGTAGAACACCACACCTCTTCCTCCTATCTAACCATAGCTGAGTACACACTGATGATCCTTTCAGGCCACTCCTCCTCTGTCCGCCGTGGCCTCCGATCACTAACCAATCTGCTCTCAGTTTCCACATGGCAAACTCTCATTGGATTCCACATATTGGTGAGATCATGCAGTGCTGTCTGTGCCTTCCTGATCTTTCGAGATGCTGTTTTGTGAGGACTGGACACAAGAAGTGTTGCAGATGACTTTTGATAATGAGGGGAGGGAATAGCAAGGCACAACAGTGTGGGGAGGAGAAAAGCTGCTGGAGTGGAGATTGTTACTGTGCCAACTCTGTAGTCCTTTAACCCTGGATTTCTTGACTTGTTTTGAGATAGTGTATGTGTATTATCATCACTTTAATCAGAAATTCCATTACTTGCAGTAACATATGTCTCAGTGCAAATAGTAAACTTTCAATTTGAATGTGAATATTTCTAGGGTGTGTAGACTGACTGCCTGGGCCAATCATTTGTGTCTATGCACACATCCTGTGGCTCTGTTCATGAGAAACTAGTCTACCTTTATTTCTTTGGCACTTCCTGAACTTTCTTTTCTCTTCTGTTCATCCCATTTCTCATTCCAGTGTTAAAACTGTCAACTTAGATCTCTGCTGGGTTGAGTATATCACATCTCTGCCAAACTCTCCGTAATGTCTTCTTTCTCTGTTAGGGAGGTTTTATTTTTTTCTCCCAGTTAAATATGCCTCATCAAATGCCTCAGAAATATCCAATCTACTTGCCTCTGTGCCATGTGCTAAGGACTAACAAGCCTGAGCTTCTTTGACATTAAGGCGAAAGGACAGAATTCTGCATACAAAGGTTCTCCAGTGTTGTTTCTTCTGTCCCTTTTGTGAGAAAAGCTGAGGAGGGGAAAGAAAATGTTTATGATTACATGAGAAGATCAGATTCTGTGTGCATTAGTTTGCTGATGCTGCGCACAATTTTTGGTGTTGGATAGAAGATGCAGGGATGGAATAATATCTACAATCAAGTATGAGCTGAGTGAAGCTGCTTTCACCTTGAGGGGTATAGCTGGGATGCAAGAGCAGGATTGCATCTGTATAGTGAATATGATTCTTTCATATTCAGGGGTTTTTTTACATTCTCTTAGTGAGTTTTGTTCACTGATTTTTAAATACGGCAAGAGGGCTAGTTGGCTGACCTCTCAAATAAGCCTGGGGGAAAATTCAAGATGTGGTCAGGGAGTGCTGGCACCAAGCCAGACACATGAGAACAATTATTTCAATATGTTTAGAGAATGTTCTTCAAATTATCTTGTTAAAAATCTGTCACTCTCCTCCCTGGACTGAAAGTTGATAAAGAGTTTAATGAATATACATTCTGGTGAGCAGACAGTCGCTTCTTCATTTGCTAGATTTGTCCTTCATTGTATCAAGTCTGGACAAAAAGCCCTTTTTATCATTTGTGTCTCTTTAGCTAGAGAAGCAATCTGAACTAATGTTCTAGCTGACCACAGAGGCCATGGCCTCATTCTGCTGATAGGAGTGCAGAATGCTGGCTATTAGCATTTGGAGCTCCCTAGTATACAATGCTGGGCCATGGGACTGCCTTAGGCAACTTTGTTAGGCGTCTACTTAACATTCTGAAGCAGACTCCGATCTGCCTCTGAATCTGCTCCTTTCTCAGTGTCCTGATATCAGCTGATGGCAACTTCCAGTTGCTTAGGTCAAAATCTTTGTTATAGTCCTTGATTCTAAAATTTCGACCTCATATGTCATCCTACTCACTGGCAAATCCTGTTGTCTGTACTTTCAAGGTTTATCCAGGGTTTAGCTGCTACTGATCTAGTTTGAGCAAAGATCTCTGCCTTGATTATTTAAAAAGCATCCTGAATCATGTCCCTAAATCCACTCTTGCCCTGGTTCAAACTCTTCTCAAAGTAGCAGACTGACCTTTAAAAGCACAAGTCAGCACATGTTTTTCTTTTGTTCAGTCCTCTAGATATCTTCCGTAGCCCATCTGTTCTGTTTTTCTCTCACTCAGTCTGCCTCAGCACTGCTACCTCCTGATTGCTCTGAGACCATACCAGAAGTGCTGTCTTCCCAGGAGAATTGCATTTGTATGCGCCCTTTGCCAGGAATGTTCTAGATATTGGTGCACTGCTTCCATGGATCTTTTCATGAGTATGTTTCTAACCCTTTCTCTAATCTTTTACTTTCCTCAATATCTTCCTGATTTCCTGCATGGCTTTGCCTGGGAGTACTCACCATGATCTGATAAACCACATTTTACTTAGTTGCTATTTGTTGCTGTGTTCTTTCACTAAGATATGTAACTGATGAGAGTAGGGACGTTAATTTGTTTTATTTACTAAGCATCTACTATAGTATGTGGTACAATAATAAGATATTCTCAAGCAGAGATCAAGAGTCAGTACCCAATGGTCCATGGTTCAGCCACTTATTTTTGTAGATAAAGCGTTATTGAAACATAAGTATATCTATTCATTCTTTTACCAATTGCTTATGGATGCCTTTAATTGACAATGACAGTCACTGTATACTCTACAGGAATGAAACATTTGACATTTAGCCCTTTAATAAAATGCTTGCCTAACCTTATTCTTAGGGACTTTATAATGTTGTCAGGGAATAAAGACTAGAAATTTTTGGAAAACAGTTCTTCACAAATCTTTTAAATATCTGCACATATTTTATTTAGTAGCACAGATTGCCTTTTTATTTCTGATATTTAGTTTCAAGGAAGTTTGTATAGCCAACAGCCTTCAAAAATACCACTTCAAGGGAAGGAAGCTAATGTTTACTGACTATTTTAAAAGTTTTAAGATTAATAGAACAGTAGGTAATGGAATGATATCCCTGGTTCTTTCATAGTCACAATCAATATTATCAAAATGGCCATCTTACCATAGTGTTATATAGATGTAATGCAACTTTAATTAAAGTATCTATAACACTCTTTACAGAACTAGAAAAAACCCCTAAAATATACATGGAATCATAAAAGAACCAAAATAGCCAAATCAATCTTGGATAATAACAAGAACAAAAATAAAACAAAGTGAGTCATTAAAATCCTGTTTTTTAAGTTTTTCTGCAAAAATATAATAAGAAAAACTATGATACTGAGGTAAAACATAGCCACACAGACCAGTGAAATAGAATCAGACACAAAACACCTCCATGCATCTTTAAGTCTGACCTTTGGTAGCAGGGTAAAAACATATACTGGAGATAAAATAGCCTTTAAACAAATGGTTCTGGGAAAACTGGTTATCTATATGTAGAATGAATCTGGATGTGCCTGTCAATCGGTACTAACATCAAATAAAAATGGATCAAAGACTCAGATATGAAAATAGAAACACTTAGTCCTTTGGAGGATAAAACAGAGAGAACGCTTGAAGACATAATAAGCACAGTCATTGACTTTGTAAACAGAACCCCAGTTACAGAAGAGATAATACCATGAAATCAGCAAGTATGATTATACTGAATTTTTAAAATCTTTTGTATAGCAAAAGAAGCAATCAACAGAGCAAAGACAATCTGAAGAACCAAAAACCCATTAAAAATGTACAAGTGATGTGAATAGACAAATTTCCAAAGAAAAGGCAAAAATGACAAATATATACATCAAAAAAAATTCAACATCTTTGGCCCATTAAGGAAATATAAATCAAAACAGCATTGAAATTCCCTGTAAGAATAATTATCATCAATAACTCAAAAAATAAGCTGCCAAGGATGCGAGGGAAAAGAAACATTCCTACATTAGTGGTAGGAATGCAAAGTAGTATAACCATTATCCAAATTCGTATGGGGATTCTTCAAGAAATGAAAACTGAAATTTCATTTGACAAAGCTATAACTTTTCTAGGTATCTTCCCCAAAGAGTTAAAGTTATCATATTAGAGTGATGCACGTAACCTATTGTTATGGTCTGTAACTAAATGTCCCCTCAAAGACTCATGTGCTCGTAGATAAAGCTCATAGGTGGCTGGAACTTAAGTGTGTGCATATGGATTAGGGGCGTGGTAAATGAATTAGTTCACCAATTGGTTTAACGTAGTTCTGGGTGTGGATAACAGGAAGACCCACTCTGGGTAGGGTGACACCCCCAAAGTCTGATAGTTTGTGTGGGATAAAAGCAAGAGGGAGGCTTCATGCTGCTATTTTGCTGCTTCCTGTCTGCCTTGCCGTGGGCTGTTTTTCCTTCTTCCATGCCTTCCTGCCTAGGAGCCAATCAACTGTGATCTGAAACCACTATGAACTGTGATCCAAAAACTTTTCCTCCTTTAATTTGGGAGTGCTGGGTATTTCGTCCCAGCAATAAAAAGTAAATAGGATGTTGATGTTTGTAGCAGAACAACTCACAATAGATAATTTATGGAAAGAAACCTATGACCCATCAACAGATAAAGGAGTGAAAAACATTATATATATATATATATATATATATGTGTGTGTGTGTGTGTGTGTGTGTGTGTGTGTGTGTGTGTGTGTATTAAAGTTGTAAAGAAGGATAAATTAGAGTCATCTATAGGAAAATGGGTGGATTTTGAGACCAAAATGTTTAGTGAAATAAGCCAGACACAGAAGAGACACACAAGTTAAATATTGCATGCTTTCTCTTATCTAAGAAAGCCAAAATATAAAGTAGAATAAATGAGAGTTAGTAGAAAACAAGGAGGCAGACACTTTTTGACATAGGGGAGGGGATGCTGGATAGGAGATCATAAGGTTATCAAAATGTGATACATATGTATACTGATTCCTCAAAATGACTGCAAGTACTATGTATCACAAATAGAAACTCGTAAAACAAGAAACAAAAGTGCACAACAAACCCCTCTCCAAAAACAACAACAAAACAAAACAAAACAAAACAAAACAAAACAAAACAAAACAAAAAACCCAAAACTAAGATTCCAGTTTCCTAAATCCAGGTGTTTTTCTCTCCTGCATTGTAACTACTTATGAGGCATCACATGAACTGCTCATTCAGTAACTACTGAGTCTTAGGAAAGCAGCACAATAAAATGCTAAAGTTTTGGTTGCTACATTTGCTGTAATAAAACACTTCGTTCCTGACCTAGGAGGCTGGTGCCTCCTGCCAATGTCTATGAAACTGTTACAGACTACTGTGCTAGTTTATAAACTGGTTAAAATCATTTAACCTTCAAAATTACTGATGGTATGGAAAAATATAATGAATTGGGCGGGTGTGGTGGGACACACCTGTAATCCTAGGATTTGGCAGGCTGAGGCAGAAGGATTTCTGTGAGTTGTAGGTCAAACTGGGCTACATATTGAGTGCATTAGCAGCTGTAACTATGTAGCAAGATTTTGCCTCAGAGAGAGAGAGAGAGAGAGAGAGAGAGAGAGAGAGAGAGAGAGAGAGAGGGAGAGAATGCAAAATTACAAAATGGCAGAAGTTTGATCACCAGATTGAATGGAAAGGAAAATTTGATAAAGAAGTTTTGCAATAAACAAAGAAATGAAGATGACATATTAAGTTAAAAGAAAATGGAAAAATTGGACATGTTCCCAGATGTGAAGGGAAAGGGACCAAAGAATATACGTAAGAGAATACTCTTAGTCTGTCCTCTGAGGGTGGTGGGGAAGGATCAGTCATTGTAGAGAAAGAAAAACTGCGATACAGACCAAGAAAAGGAAAGCGATTTCAGGCAAAGATGTGAGGGAATCGAGACGGAAAAACTTGTAAAGTTTTAGAACTTTTGTATGATATACTAAGAAGTGCGGAGTTTATATATGTTAGAAAATTGTGGGAAAATGTGACACTAGAAGATAAAAGAAAACGGTTTCATAGAAAGATTCGCCTGCCCAATATGCAGGATATTTTGAAATGGGGAGAGCCTGAAATGGCAAATCAATTGGGAATCATTTACAGAGTATTTTATTAACAACTACAAGTTATAGAGAAGTAGAAATAAACAAAAATCTCTGTATATACACAATCTGCCCCAAGGAAAAACAGAAAACAGATAAACAAACAAAAAATAGAGAGATACAATTAAGTATAAATACAGTTAAGACGTTCTTTACATGTCTAACCTCCTGATTCTCTGGTGGTAAAATCTATCCTGGTTTTGGTATTCGTGAATTCCAAATTTTGTAAAAATACTTTTACAAAGATTTTTTTTAAACAACAGTTTTATTTTGTCATGTTTTAAACTGTTATTCAAAAGGATATTTTGTGTACTATATTATGGTTATGTTGCTATTGTAGCTCACATTTTGTTGTGACACTCACTCAAATCAATGTATGTAACTTTAGTCCTTTTCAGTACTGTTGCACTGTATGCAATACTAGCATTTATTTATCAGTTCCCTTATTGATGGTATATACATATTTTTGAGATTTTGTTATTTCAATCACTGTCGAAATGAAGATTCTTATATGTTCCCTATACATATGTAGGGAACACACTTAAGAAGGAATTTATGTGTTATGAGTTATACCAATAGGAACGCTATTTTAGTAATGTAGGAGAGAAGTAGCTGGATCAAAGTGGATATAGTTAATGGGAGTAAATAAAACATTAATCTTGTTTTTAGGGAAAATGATAGTATATTTATTTAAAGTAAGATAATGCAAAAATGGAACCTTCAGAAATGAAGACCCAAATAATCAAGACACTTGGATTTTTAGGGATGTTAAAGGGTACGAGCTTGTAGGAAATTAAAAGGCCTAATTCTTTAAGTTCTTTTTAGTATTTCTGAGTCCTGGAAATAAATTCATTCCTTTCCTCCAAATGTAGCTTTGGCACCTTTCAGATGAGGACCTTAAAAACAAAAAGGACAAAGAAACTCCAGCAGTAACCTTCCTAAGTTTATAGCCTGCTTTGAGAAAGAGGGCAGGGAAAGTTTCGGGTAGCCTTCTCGACTACTATTTCCTCTATATCCAAGATGCCGTACTTTAGGCTTGCGTGCTACACCTCAGCATTAGTATTATGGACTCAGTTTATTTTATATACCAACTTTAGTGACCAAAAAAAAATATCTATTGCCAGAAGACATGGGTGGGTTCTGAGCAGACAAATATAAGAATTTCTAGAGGAATTTAAAAGTAATCATTCAGCTTGATTGTTGAATGAGTTAGTAACATTAGTTTTATAGAAAGCCTTAAATCAAAATTTAAATACTTATCCCAAATATTATACAGTCAGAAACATACACTCTATGATAGAAAATTGCAAAATGTTTTTAACAGTGACGATAAATGATGAGGGTGATATGGAAGAATGGACTGTGAGATTCTCAATAGCATAGCTATCCTCATTTACTAGCTGGAAGGTTGTTATCTGTATGGGACAGTGTCAGAAACACTTGCCAAGGTCTTTTTCCAAAGTTTGTCCATACTGAATCCCCCTTAAGTCTTTCTACAGTCAGTCTTCTGAGGTTACAACAATGCAAATATTCCACAGAGGAAATCTGGTACATACTACTTATAAGTGTCTACTGGGCAGATTATTAATGTTGCATCTATTGCTTCTCAGAAATGAGGAATAAGTGTGCTCATAGTGCAGATGACTTTGAAGATGAAGATTTCTGACTTTCCAAAATATTAAAACCTTTGGAAGGTCAAAACCTTCCAAAAATCACTTGGTCCCCATTCCTCTTATCTTTGGAACAGCCAAGATAGAATGAGCAGTGGGATTTAAATGCTAAAAGTTGCCAGAGAAAGGCAGCACCAAAGGAGGGTGCTTGTGTAAAACTGGGCTTTAGCATGGCGATGTCTGTCGTGGTCCTGAGATAAATGGTATCCTGGTGTGCTACTGGTGCTGGCCGGGTTATTGTGATGGAACAGAGAGGCCTTGAGAGATTCTGCAGCTACTGAAAGAGAAGTGACCCTGGGAGAGGTCCAGTAAGGTGGGAGGACCTGATTAGCTAGTGTCGTGGAAGGGACATGTGGTGCAAAAGCCCACAGGAGAAACAATATATCATGGTCATTGAAGAGGAAGTGTAAAAAATAAGGTTGAGCTCACAAGTATGATATGCAATGCTGCATCTCAGGGATGCAGAAAAGTCTACTCATTTATTTTTTTCCATATATGTTCAAAGAAACACCAGATGGGTGAAGGAACTTAGGTACTCATGAAAGAGATTCATTTAAAAAAAAAACAGATGTGGAGTCTCAGAGAGAAAAGATCATTGTTTTTGGTTTCAATCTTTTTTAGTCTACTTTTTGTTGCCATAACTTGTATGACAGACTACCTAATTCCTGAATAATGTATTTATTCAGCCTATGCTTCTCAAGGCTGCAAAGTTTACTGGGTGCTGCCTGCAGTGAGAGACTTCTTGTTGACAGTGGCCCTGCCAGTTCCCAAGGTGGCATGGGACATCAGATGATAACCCAAAGCAAATTTGCCTGCTCAAGTCTCTCTTCCTTTTCTCATAAAGCAACTGATGCCACGGTGAAGGTGGCGGTGTTATGACCATATTTTATGCTAATTACCTGCTGTAAGTCCCACCTTAAAACACTCAACATATGGCTCTGGAGATTAAATTTCCACAGGATTTTTGGCAAGGACAGTCAAATCATTGCAGTAGTTAATGAAAACAGCCCCATAGTATGCATCAAAGTCTGAGAAAGTCCAGTACTCTTGGGTAGGAACCTGTTGTTTGGAAAAAAATGTTATGGTATACTGAGTCTGGTTCATGATTAAATGAATGCCAAGGTAAATTAGAAGCATGAGACTATCCAGGACTATCTCAATACAGTTAACACAGAGATTCTAGCTCAGCGTAATAAAGACAATTCATGAATCTGAGGTGACTATACTGTCAGACACCACTGCAGACAAGAAGCTGTGTCTCTCATGGGTATTGTCTTCAGAACAATAATTTGCACACCATAATTTTAACATTTCTGGGGGGCAGAATGGCATGTGCAAGGAGGTCTCTGTTGGTTTTGCTATATAACAAATATGTTCTATGGGTAAAATAATTTTAAAAAATTGTATAAAGCTCAAATATTTCCCCAGAAGGTTCTGTGACCCCTACAGTGAGATTCTGATGAATCCAGTGTCAGGGAAGATGTAGTGTTGCAGAGAGGGAAGGGGAGATGCAAAAAGAAAGACAGAAGCTTAGAAAGAAGGTCATAAGGTGTAATTTTCTTTGGGATTGGAGCTGGTGAGAAGTTCCATAGGGTCAGCACAGGTCAGTGAGCTATGAACATTTTTCTGGTCAAGGCTATAAGATAACTTTTTAGACAGTACACTTCATTTGAGACCAATCAGAGCAAAGGCAGGACTATCACAATGAGGCGAGAGAAAGGCATAAAGAAGAGATGAATTTAAAAAGAACCAACAGGTATAGTAGAGCCCAGGGTCGGACTATCTCCTCAAAGCAGACAAAGAAACTTATGTAAAATTTATGATGGACTTAGATCTAGGACAGTGAATGCTTTGAAACTCCAATCTATTTAAATGATGATAAATGTCACAGCTGTCCTACTTTATGGAGTGATTTGCTCAGTATAAGAGAAAGATTTCAAACTGCCTTTTCCAAAAAGGAGATGAAAATCACTTAAAATTGGCCATTGACACTGTTTCATAAGTCTCTTGAGCTTCAGAAAATTATAACCCTTTAAAGATAGCTCATAAATAAGTGAACATGTTAGAATAAATTAATCGTCCCCCTAGTGTGTGGTTTAGTAATGACCAAAATAAGGTATTCTCATGAGGTAAGTCATATGAGTTTAGAGAAAACTCCATATTTTTAAAATAAATCACCATTGAATTATCCATTTGTTAATTTAATATAATAATTTGCAACCTAGAAGTTGTAGTTTCTTTTATTTTACATAGTGCTGAAATTCATAGCTCACTTCTATGAATCATTTTGTTTCCATGATCTTGATTCTCTGAAGACTCAATGTCACATCTAGTATCTGCTGTGCAGTTGAATATTTTCCTTATCTCCAAAGTTCAATCATGTATTTTGGCACACTTGATGTTTCTCCCGAGATGCCGTACTGTTAATGCTAAGGGCAAGCCAAAAGATGTGTCTAATAGAATCCTCAGACGGTGCTCAGTGGCCCTTTATTCCCAAACTGATGTGACCAGAAGTTTCAGTCCTTCAGATTACATTTATTCCAAGTGCTGAGAACAGATATGTGGCTTTAAGAACACAAAACAAACCAAAACCAAAATCAAAAATACCCCCTTTATTTTATTTATTTATTTATTTATTTATTTATTTATTTATTTTTCATTTTATGCTTATGGGTCCATCCTCCTGATCTAAATGACTTTGTTTTGCTTTGTCACATTGGGTTTTTCTTTGGTCCGTCTTGCTTTGTTTTTTGGCCTTTTTTTCAATCTTTTTTCTTTTCCTCTTCAAAGAAAAAGTTAAAAAAACTGTGGAAGTAATGAAAACTAAAATGCGTGATTGTTAGTGTAAAAAAGAGAGAAAGGAAAGTGATCTCAAGGATATAACTGCAAGTTTATTTAAATGTGTAGGAAAGAGAACCATATTGCTGAGTTTTTCTTGGATCATTGAACAGAACTGACTGCAATCTCACTGTATTAATCTCCACATTGTATGCTTTAATTTTGTAATCTAGACAGCTGTTTGTAAGTTGACAATGTGTGATCTATTAACTGGTGAACTCTTACTGTATGTTTTTTCTCTTGAAATGCTGTGTTGCTTCTAGCCTTTTACTGTCTTGCTTCGTTTAGTTTTGTTTTTCTCTTTAAATAAAAAAAATACAGGGGCTGGGGGTTTAGCTCAGGGGCTGGGGGTTTAGCTCAGTGGGGCTGGGGGTTTAGCTCAGCGGCATAAGCACCTGCCTTGCAAGCAGGCGGTCGTGAGTTCGATCCCCGGTACCGATAAAAATGAAAAAAGACAAAAAAAAAAAAAAAAAAAAAAAAAAAATACAGAGCAAAATAGTATGTGTGGCAATACAGTACAAGAATTTGCATGAAACTACATATATACTTATAAATCACATAATAGCTAGAAACAAATCAAAAAATCTAACAAGAGCTGTTGCCATTCCAGAAAAATTGGTGACTAAGGGACAGAATTGCTCCAATCAATATTGGTCTGAAGTGTCCTCCAAGACCCCACATCTTAAAGGTGCAGTCCCCAGCCCACAGTGCTGTTGGAAAGTGGTGGACTCTTTAGAGGTGAGGCCCAGAGGGAGGTCTGAGGCCACTGGAGGCAGGTCCTTCAAGGAGATGGTGGGATCACAGTTCTGTTTTGCTACTGGCCATAAAGATGACAGTTGTGGTCTGATGACAGCTTGTTTTGCAAATCCCCCTCCAGAGAGCAATGCTCTTGTTATCCCAGTGCTGGTTTGAAACACACCAGGAAAGCACCTTGATTGTTCTGTATTGGATCACGCGTCTGTCCTGGAGTTGATTAGCTATGGGGAGTGTTACCGAGGTACTTTCCTTAGAAATTTCCACCACAACCTCAAATTAGACGTGATGGGAAAGTCTTCGAAAGACATATTTTTGTTTTTGCAAGAAGGCATCTAAACCACAGACAGACAATATAAAATGAAGACAAGTAAGTAGCAAAGAGATAAAAATATGCATTTGAGAAGCACTTCCCTTTGTCCCCTTTGTTCCTTGGACTGTGTTCAGTAGTTAAGAATCTAATAAAACACATCTGAGAATGGCAACTCATTACATTTGCTTCAAGTTTAAATAACTGATATGCCATCTCTTTCCTGAGAACAGCACATCTTGCCTGAGGACGAGGAGACAGTTAAATAGGAAGGAGAGGGGTAACTTCGAGCCCTTGAAGGCAGTAGGAAGGAAGAATTCTATTCTGCTGCTGCCTCTTTTTCAAACATTTCCTTTCATTCCTTCAGTATCCACTCTCTCTCTCTCTCTCTCTCTCTCTCTCTCTCTCTCTGTCTCTCTCTGTCTCTCTGTCTCTCTCTCTCTCTCTCAGCTACAAAGATATTAAAAGCATCACAGAGCCGTAGATAAAGTGAATTTCCATTAGTGTCATTGCACTATATAAGTTTCTGGAATGTTCCTAAAGTTATCATGAGTGACTAGATCCTTGCAGTATCTGTATCAATGATTAGGTGTGTATACTTGTTTCTTTTTGAAAGCTTTTATTGAATTGTTAGCATGCATGATACATACATGTATGGGGGTTAATCCTAAAACAGCAAAATAATAACATTATATTACATGACATAAAGGCCATTTTCCATACTTAAGTTGGTAAAGCTATTAGGCCAAATGTAGACTACTAGAGGTGTTCTGTTTTTCTTACTTTTTAATTTATTTTTATTGGAGTGTGAAAGTAATATAGAACACTATGGGTTCTTCTGGGAAATCGGTGCATGCATTTAGCACATCATGGTCACTTCCAAACCACCCCCCCTTCCTAGTTTTTCTGCTTCCCCCATCTCGAAAATTCTATCCCTTCTAATTTCCTATCCTTCCTTCCTTCCTTCCTTCCTTCCTTCCTTCCTTCCTTCCTTCCTTCCCTCTCTCTTGCTTTCTTTCCTTTCTTCCTCTTTTGTGTGTGTTATTTAAGAGAAGCCATATTATATTTAACTTCTGAATCTGGTTTGTTTCAGTTAATGTCCTGCTCTCCTGTCCAACCATTTTCCTGCAATGTCAGGATATCATTCCTGTTTACGGCTGAACAGGGTCTTGTTATAAACATGGGTGTGTGTGTATATCACCAGAGCACAATTTCCTTAATTACTTGGAAATACACATAGAAGATACATGGTGGGGTCAAATGATTTTTTTGTTTTGTAAATAAAGTCTGTTGGAACACAGCGATTTGTTCACATACTGTCTATCAGTGCTTTTATGCTATTATAGAGATAGTAAAAGGTGGCCCCTGTCTGATACACCATAGAGGTCATGGAAAATAAATATCCCTATACCAAATTACAGGTCAACAAGAGAAAACATAATAGATTCAGTCCATCATAATCGTACACGTCATGAAAACTTCATATTGAAGATCTCGATGTTTCAGAGTGACCATCCATTTCTGGGTTTAGTCTTAATGAATTGTGGACAATGATGTAAAAATATGTTTAGACAAAAATGATCCGATCCAGTTGTGATAGACTGAAGAAAGGAAATTTAGCAAGGTCTGTCTGTGAAGATTCCTATTGTGCTCTTTGTGTAACTTTCTCTTGGGTAGTAGGGGCAGGACCATTATTGTAGCCTAAAATGAAATAATAATTTCTTTATGTCCAAATTTCACAGAGAAATGTGGGAACAAGTTAGAGTAATATGTTCAGGTTTTATGTTAGGCTTTGGGAAAAGAGACTCTGATTTCTCTATGGCCCACCATACAGAAGAGATAAGAGACTGGAAGATGAGAGATTAATGAAGAATTTCTTTTGGGGTATTATGTTTTTATTTTTGAGACAGGGTCTCACCATGCAGTTAAGGCTGGTTTGGGGCTCACTTTGTATCCTAGGTTCGTCCTGAATTCTCAATGATCCCCCTGCCTCAGTCCCCTGAGTGCTGGGATTACAGGTGTGCACCATCACACTCAGCTTGGTGTATTATTTTCTGACCCCAACACTATGTTTGCAGAAGTAGATAATTATGAGAGGTATCATGCTGTAAAAATTCCTTAAAACACAGAAAGTTTGCTTCCAGACCAAAATCTACATTAAGTAGAAACTGATCTGGTAAATATAGGCCTCTACTTTGTTAGTTATGTTTATTACAAATGCACTTCTGTGCAAATAAGCAAAATAAGGCACCAGTTCAATTGTGATCACAAAAATTAAACCTATAAAGGGCCCTACTTATAGATCATGAAACCTAATCCTTGTGTTTATAAATAGGGAAACTGAGGCTCAGAGAAGCTAGGCAAATGGCTCAAAGTCATATATATTAAACTCAGTCTAAAACTTGACTGTTATTCTTGCGTTATATTGTTTGAAAGAGTTACACCTTGTCTCTCCTTGTACTAATTCATTTTAAAATCTTCAGTCCCTTAATTTTCAGTTTTTTAACCTGCATGAATGCTTCAGTCAGTTGCATTGGTGTGTTCACCTTCATGTTAAGCACCTCATTAGTGTGACTGCACCACAGTATCCATAATACCCTCACATTAATTATTCTAACTTATGCACTCTTCCTGCATTTTTTCTTTATAATGCCATATCCACATGTGATGAATTCTTTATGAATAGCAGCTTCACATTGGCTGCTGCGTATTCCCTGGATCTTTTCATTATTGAGCCATCCTCTACCAGATGTCTTCCTGCTCCTTTTGTTTTATTTTTACTCAGAAAGTCACCTTGGATAATGTGATACAGGAAACCCAGGGATTTTGAGATATAGAGTTCAGAATAAGGTGATTACAAAACATTGCTCAGTGATTATGTTCTTTCTGCACCATCAGCCTTGATATCTCCTCCCTCGTCTCATCCTGCAAACACTCAGCCCAAATATATAAACTACTTTCCCCAGGCATCTTCCATGTCGAACAGAAGAGATTCCCTATAAATTGGAAATGGAAGGGCTACTATTGGTGGGTTATTTCATTAGGGCTTTGCATCTTAGCTCAGAGAAGTTTCTAAAAGTATGATCAAGATACATGTTCAGCTGCAAACCAAAACTTTTAGAAACCTATGCTCTCTTACAGAATAAAGTAACACAAAAAATAACACTAGGTAAGTATTCAGGAGGCCTACCTCTTAAGTCCTAGATTTGTACATAATCGATTTTGTGTGTGACCCTAAAAAGCTAGTATCCTGTGGATTTCAGTTTCCTCATCTATAAAAAAAAAGTTAAGCAAAAATGAATCAAATATGCCTTATAGCTAATGACCATATTTTCTGAGCCACAAAATAGAACAAATGGTTTGATGAGCGCAAATACACTTAAGGGGACAATGAAAGTGGAAATATAAAATATGTATTATCTTGGAAAATCTGGGACATACAGCTTTCCATATTTCCAGGTATAAAATTATTTAGATTTAAGGCTTTCTTTGCTTTTGTCTATTTAAGAACTTTCTAAAGTGTATGAGTCATTAATAATCCTGATCACAAATGCTATTAATATTTATGCCTCTTAGTTTCTCAGCCTTTACACTTTCACTATATTTCTCATTCCAAAGCAAATTCTTTTATGCTTTTTTGACATATTCAAAAATGTTTAAAGTTCATTCAGAAATATTTAAAGTTCCTCTTGTGTTCCTCTAGAGTCAGTACTATCCAAGTTGTACCTTGCGTGTAGTATACAGACCATGGAAAGCAAAGGTCTCAGATGTGATTTATATTCTGCTTATCAAGTAAGGTCAAGTCCATCTAAATGAAGGGCAGAAAGACACCTTCGGTAGTAGTGGTTTTCCTGTGTTAGGTACTGGACATAGAGGGCTGCCATATAAACACAGTCCTTGCCTTCTTAAAAATGGTAGTTCAGTGGAAAACTTAGATATTAAATAAACAATTGTAGAAAATTAACAAGGAAAGAACAAGTTGTTCTATGGGCTAAAGACTAAAGGCTAGAAATAGCACCTTCTTGGCATGTCTCTTCACCCCGAGGTGGGGAGCTGCGATGGTAGAGTCATAGCCAGGTATGCTTTAGTGTCAGAAAAAAAATGAGAATTAAAGAGCCTTATTTTTTTTCCCACAAGGTCACGGGCTAAGTCAGCATCCAAAGCTTTCCTGTTTAAGAAAAGAGATATTTGATCCTGACTTGTATCCTTCATTTTGTCTATGATGTTAAATTGGTATCTAAAGAAATAGAATCTCCCAAACAGTTACTGTGTGCAATGGAAGGAGTGAATCCCAGGAAGTCTTGATCAAGGGCTTCACTTTGGGTTGAGATCAAACCTAAATTTAAATCTTTCTTTCCTTGACCTTAGCTTACAAGATAATCCTTCCCTAACAAAGTCTCAAGGTAGTTAATGTCTAGTTCAGGGCAGAATTCTAAGAACCTGTCATCTTTTCCTTTTGTGCATAGTTAAAATTAACCTGGGTTTTAAAGGTTGAATAGGAATTTGCCTGACAAAGAAGTTTAAAAGGATCTTATATATAAAGTGAATAATATATATAATGACTTGATTTAGGGAGTAATATTACATGCTTATGGAACTGGAGCAAAAGATTGGCCTGGAAAGTTATGTAGTAAATATTAAGTGCTGTGATGATCAATTCGAAAGTATGGATTTTTACTGATGGTGGGCAATGTACAGAGCTAATGATAGCAAGTAATAGATGCCATAATCATAGCTCTCTTATTATGGGAAGAATAAATGCTAAGAAAGAGCATACTGAAAATCAGTTAGAAATAGAAGATTTTAAACAGGCATGCAGAATGAAAGTAGAGAGAAAGATCCTTTTCAGAGATAGGACCCCGAGAAGAGGACAGATTATGGGTGTTAGAATGCTACATGCTTATACCAAGACAGTGAGAGAGGAGAGATAAATTTGATTGGCAGAAGTGATAGTGAAGGATTATGGATAATTACTATGCTCAAGGATTTAGAAATGTTTCTGCAGGAAGTTGATTTGATTATCTGAGGTGAAGTAGAACAAGATTTGAGTGACAAATATATTTGATGTGTAAACAAAGTAACATTCTGCCCTGTCTCTCAGCCCAGTTATTCCTATCCACGTTGGCAATACAACCTGTGCTGGGGGTATGGTGGTAGTGTGGAATTATGACTGGGTGGATGAGGTCAGGAACTAGCATTGTACAGAATGAGTTGTAATTATCCAGTGGAGCTCTGTTCCAAGAGGCAATTTGCTGCAATGTGCAAATAGTTTATTCGTTTAAAAATGTAGACATAAATCTTGACTCAGACCAAGAAAAATATATTGGGCCAATGGACTTCTAAAAAAGTATAAGATAATAATAAATGTATTATCAGACATGAAATCTATGCATTTTAATTTTATTTACTCTTTACCACAAGAGAAGTAAATATTGCTTTCCTTATTTTATAGAGAAAGAAACTGGGATTCAGAGATATTAAGTAACCGGCCCAAGGATTATCACTACACGTGCAGAGTAATCACAAAACTTGATGCTACTGGTTCTTTGTTCTTTTCGTATAACATGTGCTCTCTTTAGCCTACCAAAAAGTGAAGACAATTAATGGCATCATTTGCATTAGATAATACATTTACTAAATCCAATTTACTCTTACTTGCTTGTTAATGAATTGCTGTATTTTATAAATGCATTTTTGGCCCAGGTTCTTCTCTTCTCATTTATTTTTGTCTTTCATGGTCTCTGAGACAAAATGGAGTAGATTCGGTTTTGGTAGAATTTATCTACCCAGGGTATGTATTTGTTAACTTTTTTTTTCTGAATTCAAGCTTATAATTGTCACTTTTCTGGTCACTGAAATTTTATCAACAATATTTTACTTATTGCAGTCATGCTTCATCTCACTGGCAAGTAATAGGGGCTCAGTTGGTATCTGCTAAATAAAAGGAAATACATAAATGTTTTTAGCTCCCAGACCCATACATTTCTGCTCCCAAAATGTGTTTGAGCTGTCTGTCACCTTTTTGTTGTTATCCACTATTGCTTCTATATTCACCAATCTGAAACTTACTGTAAACAAAATTGAACCTCTTAACTTCTTTCCTGAAAAGTGTTCCTTCTTTCTTCCCTTCTTGTTATTGGAATTATTCAATCTGTTTCATTTTTAATTCATTCTTCCATTCTTCCTAAAAAGATTCTACCTTAGACATATTGTCCAAATCAAACCTTTTTTTTTTTTTTTTTTTTTTTTTTTTTTTTGCTCTTTTTCCTTTTTATCAGTACTGGGGATTGAACTCACAACTCCCCGCTTGCAAGGCAGGCGCTTATGCCGCTGAGCTAAATCCCCAGCCGCCAAATCAAACCTTTTTAATCTACTGCTATCATACTGATTTTAAAAAATCCTTGTCATCACTTGCTGAGTTATTACGATAGCCTTATAGTTGATCCTTTTCATATAAAATGTCTTCTCTTCAATAGATCCAGCATAATTTCCTCCTTCACTGCTCAAAAATCTTGAATACTCAATTCTAGGTTCAAGGCTTTCTATAAAATGGTTCTTGATAACCTGTGCAGTCTCACTTTGAGGTGCCTTTTTTCTCCTCCTGCCTAACAGCCACACTAGTGACTCCATTCATGTCCCAATTGCTTTCCTTCCCTGAGTCTTTGCTTGTGAATTGCTTTGTTGCTCACACAAGGTGTCATATAGGGCTAACTTTCCTTGCAATCCTGGACTCAGAGTCCTCAACTGGGAGTTCCAGAGCCTCTCCTAAGAAACCAAAACAGGCATGAATATCTGTCCTATTTTCCATTTGGCCTTGCAGGACTTTGTGCCCTTTACCAGTTATCAGGTCCAATAGTTCATCAAGACCATAATTAAAGGACGGTGCAGCCAAGACATTGCTCCAGCTTTTGTTTGGATTAATCATTTTCCTCATCTGAACTTCTCACTGGATTTTATCTTATTGGCTTCATTTATTTGTTGTTGTTTGTTTTATGAGGTAATTATTTATGTATGAATTAATCCTCCACTCTGGTGTAAGTGCCCTGTAATGCATTTGGCTCAGAATTTCTCCTAGCTCTAATCACAGCACAGGGGTTAATGTTTGTCAAATCAAATTCCTTCTCACACATTCTGCCTTGGTTAAGGTCATAGACAAGTATGGTCTTTTTCTGTACTGTATTTCTCTCTCCTTGAGGGCAAGAATCAAACATTGCTTATCTCTGAGTCACCCATCATCCCTCAAACTTAATAAATTGTTATTGGTAGTTGTAGGAAGAGCTTTCTTTATTCTCTGTCAACAATCATATTGTGTCTACTTAATATCCTTCAGCTGGAAAACTTTGGTAGAATATTCTGTTTTTCAAGCTTATTATTTTGGATTAACCTTCTTTCCAAATGAGGGTAAGCTATCAAGGATTAACTGGATTTCAAAATTATGAAAGGAGCGATTCATCAGTGTCAGCAGATAGGTAGGCATCAGCAGGGAAGAGTGTGGAGAGCATGAGAAAGAGGCAATTCTTGTAGAGGGCAAGAATATCACAAGGAAAGACGTTCATAGAAAAGGAAAGGACAAGACAAAGGGCAGATCATGAAAGGAGAGACTAGAGGAGGAGCCAGGGCCTTAGGAAAAGGCAGCCCATATGGAAGGAGATGGCAGAAAGGAAGAAAACAAAGCTGGACCAAATTAAAGCACTAAAAAGGAGAGTATCAGTGCACTTTGAAATAAAATACCTATATAATTTTCTTGTTCTTTTAAATGGGAGGACAAATAGAACTGAAACAAGTTTTGTCATGTTAATCCACAACAAAATATAAATTGGAGAAATAAGAGATTTTTAAAAAAGACTGAAAAGCCAAAGGTCATAAAAAGAACAAAGGGATCAATGAATACCCTGCACTAAGAAATAGCACGAGAGCAAGGGAAAGGGACTCCAAGCAGGTTACAGCACATTAACATGTTTGTTTGAATACAGGGGCTGCTGTGTGATGATGAGTGCGCACATCTGCCTTTGATCAGCCACACGGCAGTGGAGGATCAGACCAGAAAGCAGATGAGATAGTAAAGTGGTGGGAAACACAGTATGTTTAATATCCAGGAGGGAGAGAAAGAGGAAGGTAATAAGGGAAAGAGAGTGGCTGCCACATCTGGCCCAAAGCCTGCCTGGGCTTTACAGCCAAGGAAGGCAGGGATTGGCAGTGGTCCCAGTGTCCTCTGTGGCCTTCAGAAGCACAGACACCCCGGCAGGCTGAGTGGAGTGCTTCAGGGAGACTTGGTCTTATGGTTCCTAAAAACAGACCTCATAGTGCCAGCACGGCCCAGGAGCTGATGGAAGAGAATTTGTTTAGCTCCAAGGAACTTTCTGAATTGGCATTTCTTTACCCTGAAACAATCCAGAATAAAAGATGAAATCCCTATTTCTAAGGTTTTCTTTTCTTTCCATAGTCCAACGCTCTTCTTAGAGCATCTCTTTTATTGCTGAATTGCCAGAAAGATTGCTTACTATGTACATGTGGCCATGTTCTACTCATGAGATTCTTTGCAGATTTCTGGATTGAACAAGAGCTCTGTAACCATGAAGCAATTATTTGGAACATATCTTAACTATATTTTGGGCAGTAGAGAGTGCCAAGACCTCCAAACTCTGGAATACACACATTATAAATACAGCTAACACATTTTGAGACCCTAGTATGGATCATTATCTTAGTAACTTTCTTACTGCTAAGACAAATTATCTAACATTCACATGTTAAAGGAAAAGAGGTTCACATTGGCTCACAGCTACAGATATTTCAGACCATAGTCAGCTGGATTCAATGCAGAGCAACATGGCGGATGGGGATGCCAGAGAAGAAAAAGCTCTTAGTATAGTAGGCAGGAATAGTAAACAGTAGCACGGAGTCTCCCTTTCTCTTTCATTCCATTCAGGCTATAAACCTACTGTATAGTGCCAACTGCATCCAGGGTGAGCCTTTCCATCATCCACATTGAGAGTTATGTTGAACCAATCAATGGATAATTTAGTTATCACATACCTTTAATTCATATGCATGTACTCTAGACCCAATCACCTCAGAAAAGTCCTATCTATGAGCACATGAGGCACTGGGAGGACATCTTGGTACAAACCATAAGAGACATGCATGCTTTTGTTATTTAAATTATGAGCAACCTGAGGTTCAGAGGTGAATAATATGCTTATGGGTATATACTTACGCTGAAAAAGAAGACAAAGTCTGGGTTGCCCTATTGTGCTCTCTCTGTGGGTGACTGAGTCGGTGGATTTTTTTTTTCAAATGCTAGATGATTGTATAGTAGATGATAATGTCAGGGTGGTAAATCTGAGAGGACTTGAAGCAATCCTCCTTCCACTGTATTGGCCCAGTCTGGTTAGTAGTGTGCACAGTGTGGAAGTGAGGGTCACTAACTCATCTGATTTTGCAGTTGGTTGGACAAAGAAAGTCAGAAGAGGTCAGCATAATGAGAACCGATTCTTGGGAAATGGAAGAATCCCAGACAGAAGACACATTGTCCCTATCTTCAACTATTGCATAATTTATGTAATATGTACTTATTTGGGCCTGTTTTATTTTTATTAGTATATTTTGCAGTACACAACCATTGCATTTATCTTGAGGAATCTGACATACACACATTGCATCTTTATCATTTTTATTTCTCTTCTTACCTTCTCTCTTCCTTCCTGTCACTAGATCTCTTGACATCTCTACATTTCTATTTCCCACCATTTTCCTTTTTAGTTTGCTCTTTAAACTACTTATATTTTGGGTCTCCTATTGAAAAGGAAATTAAAAGTTAAATAAAACCTGCCAAGGATGCCCACCAAGACCAGTTGGACATGTCTGTGTCCAGACAAGGCTTATAACAGAACATTACTTTCTTTGTATAAACTAGTCTACAGATGGCCTTAAAATGTAACTTAAAATGTTATTTTGTATAATCTCTGTCTTTACTGCCTTTGCATACTGAACAGCCTTGCAATGTAACTTAAAATATAACATGACATTTCTTCCTTTGTGTAACCCATGCTTTGTATAACTGATTGCCTAACAATGGGCCTAAAATGTTTAATTTCTCATAGCAACCCAAGATGTCACCCGACCCTCCAATCATAATATACCATATCAATATTTATACCTCTCCATTCGCACTCCCCATAAAAGCCCCAGAATCCTGCCGGGCAGGCTCTGATTCTTTTGGAGAGATTGTAGTCAAGCCCACAGATGTAATAAATAAACTGCCTCCTAAACCTCCTTGATGCTATTTCTTCCTATGTTCAGTCCATTTTTCACAATATTTCTTGGTTCTCTGACTGAGAAGTCCTTACTGACCATTAGGTCACTTGTGGAGGCCTGTTGGCCAAAGCAGGGACCTCTTCAGACTCCTTAATGGGAAGGAATGCCCTCCAGACCTTTTTGGAGTCTCTTGAGAGGGCTTGGAGTGGAGGTTCTGGCTCAGCACTAATGCCTTCATTGGCTCTGCAAGAAAAGGAAAGGACGCTATCAGTTTGGGTCATCAGATAAAGTAAGGCCCCGGTGGGTGCCCCAGTTAGGCCGTCAGTTTGTCACTCAGTCCTGCTCAGATTGGAGTGGAAGGAGAGCTTACTCACCTCTTGTTAGTTAAGGCCATCCGAGAAGGAAAAAAGGGGTTGGAATGTTTAACCTCTGAGTCTTGCTCTATGATCCTGTGTTTGTAACGCACTGCACATAGAAGTAAGGCCTTCCATCTGTGCTCCATGGTTCAAGGGTACAAAACATACTGCAAGGTGATAGAGTGGGCTCGGCTAGAGTAAACCTACAGTTCTTGATTATATGCTTAAAACTTTGAGAGAGGATTCCCTGATGCCTACAGAGTAAAAATAAAACCCGAGAGGCTCAGAGCCTTCTGTGAGATCCACACCTATGCCCAGATTGGCCGCTTAAAGGAAGTCTGATGGCAACTCTAAAGATCATAATGGATTCCAATATTGGAAAGGACCTGCTTGCTGGGGTGTGGTGCATGCTTGGCAGGGACAGGGGAGTGGCAGGGACAGATCCTACCTCCAACTGCAGCCTGCCCTGCAGGCATGGTGCCTTGTCAAATGAGGGGGAAGGCTGGTGGTGCTCAATGTGCTCCCCCATGCGGCTGCAACTCCCACTGGGCTGGGGCAATCCGTGGGAAGGGCTCAGCTCATGTCCAGAGTTGCTACCCCTGTTGATCTCTCTGGGAGTCCAGGACCTACCAGGACCCCACAGACTGCAGATTTTCCTCCTAGGTTCCATATGTCACCACTGTCAAGTCAAGTGTATCTTAGAACCCACATTCATTTTCACCTGCTCCCAATGTGCTCTCTAGTGGTCCAAAGGTCTGCCTGTACCACACAGCCTTCCTTGCAGGAATCAAGAAAAAGACCAAAATCCAATAAACCAGTCCAAAATAACAAAAGTCACTCAAAAACCTGATACAAGCCCAGTCGAATTTTATGAGACATTCTGTAAAGTCTATAAGGTCTACCTACCCCTTTAACCCAGAGGTACCTGAAAATCCACATGTGGTCAATGCTACCATTGCTGCAAAACCAGCTTTAAGTATTAGGAGAAAAATTCAAAAGGTTGATTGATTTGCTGGCATAAACATCACCCAGTTACTTCAGATTGAGCATAAAGTTTTTGTGAACAAAAAAGAGGAAAAAAAGAATAATAATATGAGACAAATCACAAAGACCAACAAAAAGCTGTTCTCTAAGTCTAAGGTTAGGAAGCCTATTCCTGAAGTATCCCATCAAGGCCAATCCTACTGTGACAACAGATAAAAGGGTCCCCGCAAGCCTCACAACCTAAAAGTGACTGTAGACCTTACACCCTAGCAGCTGACCAATGTGCTCACTACAGACAATTTAGATACTAAAAAGATAAATGATTTCTTCACCTGTGGGATACACCCCCCCCCCATTTGCTGGGGTCACTCCAGCCTGAGCCTTTTCTCTCTCTCTTTGATGACAAAAAGGATAGACTGGGATCCACTACACTAGGCCCATGGTTATTACCAGAATCAGGGGAAAATGAGGGACTTTTTTGGTGGGAGATGGGGCTAAGCATTCAGTTGTGGCTCAGCCAGTTGCTCCTTTAACTTCCTGGCAAATCAAAGTTATCAGCACCACCACAGCCACCACTAAAAAAGTATTCTGTCAAAGAAATTCCTGTGAGATTGGGGACGTTTTATCAAACATAAGTTCTTGTCGATGCCTGACTGCCCTGTGTCTCTCCTGGGCCATGATTTCCTCTCTAAGTTGGGGATGACTGTCTCTCAGTCCAAAGCAGCCAACTTCTCTGACATGCTTGTCCACTGTTCCAGACTTGATATTGACAGACTATATCCTGAGAAAAAGAATGATGCCTTTATCAGCCTGAGATGCCTCATAATCATAACCCTATAGTTTTAAGAGACTTATTCCCACAGTATGGCAAAAGACTCTTCTCTGGGGCTTGTGATCAGTCATGCCCCTTTGATGACCAAACTCTGTCCCATTGCAGCTTCCATTGCTTTTATGCAGCACACAACGTCATGAGAGACTTGACTTGACATGCAGCCCCATCTCCCATCTAAAGCAATTTGGAGTCCTGATATCCAGCCAGTCACTTTGGAATACTCCCCTCCTGCTGGTGAAAAAGCCAAATGAGGTCTACTAGCCAGTGTATGACCTCCATGCCATCAAATCAGCCACCACAGCTCTGCACACAATAGTTCCTAAGTTTTCTTATGGGCCACCTTCCTCCTGATATTGCCTAGTTCATCTGTCTGGATTTAAAGGATGCTTCCTTCTATTTATGAATTGCACTCATCAGCCTTTCTTTGCCTTTAAATGGAAAAATCCAGATTTGAACAAAAAGGCCAATTTATCTCAACTCTGTGGCCAAAACTTCCTCACCCACACCTGAGGGCATTAGCAGCAATGGTCCTCCTAATCAAGGAAGCTGACAGACTTGGACCAAATCTGACCACACAGGTGTCACAGACTGTGCTATAGATCAACAGATGAGAACATCATTGTCTCTCGAACAGCCATGTCACTCAGTACCAAGAACTGCTTTATAAATTCCCCATCCTACTTTCCAAATGACTAAACCTGGAAATCCAGCCACCTTCTTGCCCACTGTACTTGTCCCCTACCCTCAGATCATGACTGTCTTACTTTGACTGATGGGGTTTTTGCTAGCTGTCCAGATCTTCAAATGAGAACTTCATCTGATGCTGAGTATACCCTGTTCATAGATGAAAATGGCTCAGTCAAGGATGGAAAATGCCAGGCTGAATATGCTGTTGTTACCATGGAGGATGTGCTCCTAGCTGGGCATCTTCCCCAAACCTGGTCTGCTCATTGGGCAGAACTGTGGGCCCTAATACAAGCTCTCAACTGGGCAAACAAGAAAGAAGTAAACATATATGTGGACTTGAGGTATGCTTTTGCCAAAATTCATGTACACTAGATGCTGTATAAGAAACATAAACTTCTCACAGCAAAAGGAAAACAAATTTTTAAAAAAGATGAAATTTCTCAATTCCTGAGTGCAATTTAAAAATCTAAATGGGTTGCCATTATTCATTGTAAAGGGCACAAAAGAACAGAAGACACTATCACTTGGCAATCATAAAGTGGATGTCAAATTGGCAGCAAAAGACTTCCTGTGCGGGACAAATGATTTAGCACAAAATCTCAAAACCCAAATATAAGATACAGCCTAAAACGTGTCTCAGTCTCTGCAGTGGGCCCTTCCACTACTCCAAGGAAAAATTAAATGGGCAAAACAGAAAGGGCCCTCATGGGGCCAAACAGTGTTTGGACTTTACCAGAGGATCAGAGAGAATTTGGCTTATGTCTGAGTAAAACCATCACGACATCACACAGGGAAAAAAACTATTATAATTCAGCTTCCAAGCAGCTACTATTATATTCAAAGTTAGCCTTGATCTGTTAGAGATGTCAAATCTGTGCAAGGATGACAGCCTCATCTGCACCTAAAACCCCACCCAATACCCATCATGCTAGACTTTCCCCTTTTGAAGGCATGCAAACAGATTTTACAAAAGTCAAATCATATATTGGCTACAGATAGCATTTATCACTAGAACAACAACAACAAATTCTCACTAAAATCTGCAGAATATTTTTTAAAAAATTTATTCCAAGATACAGGCAGCCCCTAACCATAGACAGTGATAATGGCCATTTATCTTTGCATTTGTGGCAAAGGTAACCCAAAATATGACTAAAAAATTAAAAATCAGATTGCAATTTACATATAGCATTCAGGCAACAGTTGAAAAAAAGTTGAAAAAATTAATAGACTCTAAAGTCAGGCTTGACTAAATATCACCAAGAAACTCAGACATTATGGTAAATTTACTTCTCATTTCCCTCCTCAAGACCTGAAGATTACCAGGGCCTACAACATCTATATCATTTTGAAGTTTTGTATGAGAGACCTTCATCCATAATTAGGGGGTCTCCTGAGACCTACATCAGCTAGTTAACATATCTCTGCCAAAACAACTTACATAGTTTAAAAAAAAAAGACCTTTTCTAAGTTACACAAAAATATAGGTAGGCCTGCCATATTCACAAACACACCTGCCCACACATTTATCCCTGAGGATATGGTTTGGATTAAAGACTGGATAAAGGTGCTCCTACAGCCTGTCTGGAGGAGCTGGTACTTAATTATTTTGACCACTTCCATAGCATTAAAGATTTCTGAGATCCAGTGGTGGATCCAACTCTTTAATCAAGAAAGCTCACCCAGACAACTGCTAAAAAGCCTACCCACATGATTTGGCTTCCCTAAAGACAACTCTGAGGAGACAACACACTCAAAGCCCTGCTCTCATCACTCCGGGAGCAGATGGGTCTACACAGGACTGAGGTCAGATTGACACCATACACCAGAGCATCTGCCTCAACTGGTTCATGTTCTGCTGCCCAGTTTGGTTTCTAGCCACCTCCTCTTGTTAATCTCTGTTCTCCTTAGAGTCATAAAGTCAGATATATTCTTTTTGACATTGGTGTCATTTTTGACATTAACATTGTTGGACTGAGTACTCTAAACCACCTTTCCTAATTAAGAGCCAAAGTGGTTGACGTAACTAATATGTATCTAATCTTACTCATCTTGCCTGACTCACATGCTTGCCAAGCAGACTTAGGTCACTGGGAATTCCAAATCCAACTTTATGGCAATGATCTTATAGTGATTCTCAACCAAACCAGATTGGACCCCTCTCAGCATAACATAAAGTGTATCGTTATGTTTGTGCATGCCAAGTTCAAGCCAACAACCCAGGTTGGAACACCTATGCTTATTTTACAGGATTTGAAGTTTTAAAATGAGAACAAGGGTATTGAGCCAACAACAACAACAACAAAAATGTCTATTCTGAATGACACCAAAAAAAGGGCTACAGCAAAAGCAAAACTAAAGTCTGGTTCTGTGTATTTGTGTTTTAACACAAAAGATTCCCATTAATTATTAAAAAAAAGGTGTCAAGAAATAAAATCAACATATCAGGCCATTAAAACATCACACTAAAGAAAAATTTTAAAAAGTGATAAGCACTAGGCAAGAATGATGTCAGGAAATGTTTTCCTTTCAGCTCCTGGTCAGAAGTGTGAACTCTGAAATTAGAGACTCTGACTTCAAATTCAGATTTCTCCTCTAATTAATTGATGGCCAGAAAATTAGCAAGCATTTAAACCTACATACCTCATCTGTAAGAAGTAGCAGCAACCACTTACTTCACTGTGTTATTATTGTGATCACATAATTCAATTAAAAGCATCTACTGGCTTAACCATTTTTATCATTTTAACCAGGTACTAGCTTAATTTGCAGGTTTTTTCCTTGAGCTCTATATTTAGATGTTTCATGCAAATGATTGAAAGAATTTTATATGTTTTTCATATAATAATACAAATAAATTTATGCCTAGATTTAATATTAATTTAAGTAACAGTTTGTTTTAAAAGAGTTTTCCAAATAAAATTATATACTTTAACATATTTACATTTTGTAATTCAGTGACCAACCACAGAGAAAGGTGTAACAGTCCCATATTTGAATCTACTAAAAATCAATGGTAATGAAGACCAAAGCCTCTAATTTATACAGTGAAGCAGTCATTCCTATATTTACAACTGTATATTTTACATAAAGTTATCCAGTTTCCTGGATAAACCTGAAAATATGCAACGTTGAACTGAATGTGCTTTTCTAAAATAACTGGACTTTAAGTCAGCTGCTGGCCACCTTTCACTCTGTTTTATGTATCAGCATGTAAGCCAATTGATGAATCCCTTACTCTCTCTTATTTTTGATTCTTTTGTCATTATTCAAATCTATGCTTAACTTCTCTCCAATTCTAAAGCTTTATTCTCAACAGCAAGTTGGCCTTTCACTACTTCGTCCATTACATGCTTTGTGATTGCTTTGGGACTTTTAGGGATAAAGTTTTTAATCCTAGTAACATCACATGTTTATTCTTTCAGAGAGATTTACTTTGTGCCAAAGTTTGTGGGTTTCCTGCTGATGTCAGGTGGAGCATTCATACATATTCAGCATTTTGCCCCTATCTGAGTTGATACCAAGAGTCCTCTGTGTTTGCACTTTCTATTCTGATGGCCCTTGTGTTTGGGATCACTGACATCAGCACATTGTCCATTGCTGTTTCATGGTTATTCATTCAGAACCAGGCACATGATAATGCTGTGTGGAACAGCCAGACACATAAGTATGGTGCCTGCCTTAAAACAACACTATTGCTGTATTGAATACAGAGACACAGAAACATCCAGGTTCAGATAAGAGCTTTAGATATTAGAAATATTCTGTGACTGAGATTGCAAGGGCTACATGGATGGATTAACATTTCTCAGCTTACCTTTTCTCCAAGTTTACCATTAACCTGCCTACCACAGAAAAGTGATAGAGACACTTCTATCAGCCAGCTAACTGAGGCAGGGTCAAATGATCATGCTGCTTCTCCTTCTGACCGAGAGACAAAAAGCTGGCCCTTTAGTTTTATGCATAATTGGTTTCTGAGATATGTTGATCAGATGAGCTAAAATTGAACAACAGACCAGCACATTTGGTAGTTGATAGTATATCTTAGAGTTACAGAATTAGTTAGTGTATCTTGTCTTCTAGGTATAATTTTATTGAAAGATTTTCACTATTCTGTGCATTTAAAACATCCAGTTTCCTTCTTTCATTGACTTTACTCCCAATTTAGCAATTTAACTGAATGAGCCGTTAAAAGTCAAAATTCACTGATTTCAGTCTCTTGATTTCTTTACTTGTCTCAATATTGTAACTGACTTTATGAGAATAAAAACTCTACTTATGTGCATTTTTGTATTTTCTATCCATGTTTGTAACATGAATGTCACAAGTTTTTAAAAGCCCCTTTTCAGGTAACAGCAAGGGACCTAACAGGTAAGATGATGTGCAGTTGAGCTGCAGACGTGGGTGGGGTGGAGGGGTGCAACGCCATGTCTGGTGTTTTCTTTGCTTTTCACCGCATGGCTTCCTGTAGTGGGATGGAGGAATCCCGCCTGGGCTGTGCTGAACAGAATGTGATTTGTAGACTGTATCATTGCAGTAGACACAGATGTGAGATTGCTGAAACTGGACTTACGATGGGCAAGCATCATTTCCATGTGGATACCTTGAAGTGCTCCTACCTCAGCTAACATAAGAAAGTCCATATTTAGTATGTAAAAGTGATTAAAGGTGTCAACATATAGTGCATCTGATCAATGTGACTGTGAATTTTAGTAAGCACTGATCATCCCATTTGCATATTAACACTGGAGAAAGTAAGACATGAAAGCAGCAGAAGTGTCATAGTTAGGCTCAGTGGGTTATTTTTTTCTCCAATTTCAGTTGGTCTCTATTTCCATTTTCACTTTATTTTTGGAATGCATTTTTTGTCTCATATTGGATCTTTTATGGTTCTCTTCATCTTGGTTCTTCTTGGACTTTGCTTACATTGAATCATGTTTATGTTAGGACGAAAGAACATAAAAGTTTGCAGCTTATGTTGGTTGCAACAATATGGGCCTGAAAGCCTGACTGAATTTTTCTTAGTGTTCATCACAGAGAAAAAAAGATATTAGCTAACACTTTAGCCTCTATTTTTCTAACATGCATGGCAGCTCCTTACACAGTTTTATTCTTTCTCATCTCAGTTCAAAATAGAAACACAAGAAGAAAAGCAGTATTTTTCCTCATTGCTGCATACACATGACCAACATATACTTTCCTGACAATCAGGAAAATGATACCAAATACACCTTATTTTGAAATAACGCTGTCACATTTACCAAATGCCTTTGTTGTTAGATTCTTTTCAAATTAATTATCAAAGTTACAAAGAATTTCTTTACTGGCATCCTTCCCCTCCATTGAATGAATATTCAGGAGTTTTTGTTATGTTTTTATTTTCTTTTTATTGAATTGATTTTCAAACAACATAAAATTAATAATTTTCAAGTGAATAATTCAGTGAGACAGTGCATTTAGATTGTGAAGCTACCACTTCCATCTAGTTTCAAATTATTTTCATCACCTCAAAAACAATCTATTAAGCCATTGCTCCTCAAGGTCTCCCCATGCACTGCTTTACTGTCTTTGTGTATTTTCTTGTTCTAGACATTTCATAACACTCAAATCACTTGGTCTTTTGTGACTGACTTCCTTCACTTAGACCATTGGTGAGATTCATTCATGCTGTAACTAATCCTAGTAGCTCAGCTTTAAGACTGAATGGTAGTTCATTGTGTATTGTGTGTTTGTGTGTATGTACTGTAATTTGTTCCCCCAAACACTGATAAAAATTTGGTCTGTTTTCACCTTTTGGCTATTGTAAATATCATTGCTATGAATTTGAATATACCTCATTAAGAGTACGGGTTTTTAATTCTGTTGAATATGTAGCCATATATACTGTCATTACTGAAACCCCTGCTGAGGGTATCAATCTAAAAGTTTGCAGCTGCTGAAACACCTGCTATCAGTCTAACTCACCCGGCAATATGACTCACGGTGCAAAAGAAAGATAAAGCGAGAATATTCTGAAGCTGGGTGCCCTGGGATGGCCCAGAGTTCTCTCCGGAGCAAAAGGCTTCTTATTGGTATCAATCTAGGAGATGGGTGGGGGGATCATAGCAGACTGCGTAGGGAAGAGAAACTTGGTAGCCACACTAGGCACACAGGTCTCTAATTAGCTATGCACAGACAGCTTTGATGGAGGCAAGGCCTTCTTTTCCTGCCAGGAACATTTGTTTCAGTATTGTCAGCCCTGCATATATCAGTGAAACAGGGTGAAGGAGAGGTCGGGAACAGGTTGTGGCAAGAGCTTTGTTTTTCAGTAGCATTTTCCACAAGTTATATGATAATTCCACATTTTTTTGGCAAATGATTTTACATTTTACCTTTTATTGGTACATTTTTACCTTTGCAGGATATAATTATTACATTCCTCCCAGGGAGCTGGTACTTACACATAACACAGCTTCTTTTTTCTTTCCTTTCCTCTCTCTTTTTCCCTCCATCTCTTGGTCCTCTTCCTTTTTGAAAAATATGTATCTAGTATTTTATTATCTGTCTTCTATTTTGGTCTTTATGCTTATTTTGTATAAAGCTATGTGACATTTAAGCTTGTGTGTCTGATTTATTTCATTTAGCACTATGGTCTCAAGGTGCATCCATTCTTCCACAAATGACTCAAGTTTATCCTTCATGACAGAGCATTACTCCATTGGGTACAAATACTATATTTAGCTGGAAATAGAAGCCATGAGAAGGCTGAGTGGTTTGAAAGATACCACAAGGCCAAGTGAAATCAAAGCAAGCAATAGAGTAGATTGTGGGCTGGGCAGAACTCTAAGGTGTTCTTCAAGATTCCCTTACACTGTTGTATCACCGTGTGTGAGCATCTCCTCTGTAGTGTGGATAGGACTTCAGTTGTGAAAGGACCCTTCATTCTATGATATGCTGTGCTGTATGGTATTGTCTAGAGATTCTCTATGCAGCCTTCCCACTAGAGTCTCTGCTGTAAGGTACCTTCATGTTGTGAAAGGATCATAAGGCTAACCCTGATGATGGCCTTCAGCAGCTTGGAGCAACCTTCGTCAGATAGAAAGTGGGCACTACAGTCCTAACCTACAAGTCACTGCATTTAGCCAACACCCTGAATGAGCTTGGCAGAGAACTGAATGCTACTAAAGACAGCTGAGTCTAATTGATACTTTGGCTTAAACCTCATGAAATCCTGACCAGGAGACCATATGAGCATACCTGTGCTTCTTATTTGCAGAACTATAGTTAACAAATGATTGCTATTTATGTATTTATTTAATTTTAAATTTTATTTAAAGAGAAAAAAAGCAAAACAGCAGAAAGGGTAACAACAACACAGAATCCCCCCCCCAAAAAAAAACCACTAAGAAATCACTAGTTGATACATTACATACTGTCATCTTAGAAACACTTGTTCAAGTTACAAAATTAAAGCATACAAAGAGAACCTTCAAACAGTGAGACTGAAAACAGTTCTGTCCAATGATCCAACAAAAACTTAGTAATATGGTCATCTATCTTACACACTTAAACATACTTGCAGTTATATCCTTTAGAGCACTTTCTTTTCCTCTCTTTTTACAATAGCAATTACACATTTTGGGTTTTATTATTCCTACAGTTCTTATTACTTTTTACACTAGAGACACTGTGATATTTGTAAATATTTATTTCACTTATGAGGATAGTCTCAAGTTGCCTCCACTGATCCTTTTTCTCCGCAGCATCACCAACATTTATCAGTTGTTTTCTTGATGGCAGCTATTCTTTCCAGAGTGAGATGAAATCTCAATGCTGTTTTAATTTGCATTTCTTGAATGACCAGTGATGGTGAACATTTCTTCATGTGTTTATTTGCCATTTGTATGTCTTCATCTGAGAAATGTGTGTTCATTTCTGACGCCCATTTTTAAGGAGGGTCTTTGAATTTGGGGGGCTTGATGTTTTTCAATTCTTTATATGTTCTGAATATAAGTCCTTTGACTGAGGGGTTGCTGGCTATAATTCTTTCCTATTCTGTGGATTTTCTTTCCACTCTGTTGGTGATTTCTTTTGAAGTGCAGAAACTTTTCAATAATATGAAGTCCCAGCTGTTGATTCTTTGAAGTGTTTCTGTGCAGATTGCATTGTGTTCGTGAACTCTGCCTATCCTTATGTCTCCAAGACTTCTACCTACCTCATATTCCAGTAGATTTAGTGTTTCTCTTTTAATATTTAGATCTTTGATTCATTTAGATTTTTGTTTTGTGCATTATGTATTTATTTTTATTGACAGATGGTATTTGCACATCTTTTTGAGGGCCATTGTAGTAATTTGATGTTATGTGCAGTGTATACAATGTGTAGGAATCAAAATAGGAAAATAAGCATTTCTGTCTTTTCAAACACTGATTATTTTCATGAGATGAAAATTTTGTAATCTTACCCTTTTGAAACATGGCATTCTCTAAACCAATAATTACTCTTCTGTGATATAGAAAAAACAATGAATTCCTCCTCTCTGTTGTGTTGTGGTGCTTCTCCTGAGACTTCTCTGTGTACTCCATGTCTCACCCTTGCCTTTCCTGGTCTCTGGTGACCATTATTGCACTTTGTTCTTCTGTAGTTGACTTGTTAGGTTCCACAAATGAGTGAGAACATGTGTTATTTGTCTCTATGTTTGATCTGTTTCATGTAATGCAAAGCTACATGGATGCTATTTTGAAATTGTTAAGGTTGTGGCAATTCATTGCACAGGAGAGGATTAATCCAGGGAAATCTTTAGAAAAGTTTGATAATTATTAATAGATAGACTAGTAGGGGAACTGGCCAGTCACAAAAGATGCTGGCCATACACAAGGGTTCTGTATTACTTACTGAGTGGGTGGGCAGTTTGGGACTGATCAGTGGAGTGCCTACCAGAGGATAAGGCTGCAGGCAGCCCACCCAGACACATGCTGTGTTCATGTCGTTTCTGAGCATGTCTGGCTCAGGTGGAGTCCTTCTTGCATAAGGATGACCTGTGCCCTGTCTAGTACAGTACTGTAGAGCTTCTGGTTGGTTGATACGTATTTTTCTGGAGGTAAAGTCCCTCAAGGCTGGTAATCATAAGCAACTTCCATATTTGAGTGTAAAAACCCAGGCAGACGTGGACACAAACCATCACAGTCAGTGCCTATGATTCCCTTAATTAGCCTAATCCACTAGCATAATACATGCCAGAATTCTGAGCTTTGTCTTTACCAAACTTTACAATACCTACAAGCCCAGAAGCAAAATTATCAGGCATATGTTTTAAACTATGTGCAGGTTTTAGAGTGACATGGGTGAAATGTTGCAAAACCTTTAAAAAAAGTGACAAAAAGTAGGAAACAACACCACAAAATAGTGTTTATAGGGAGACTGCACCACTTACTTGACCTAAAATGTCTTCCAAACTGATTTTTTCTTCACCTTTTTGCATCCATTTTTTCACCTTTATTATTATGATGTGTTTAAATAGTTTCTAAGGAAATTATTTTCATCTGATTCATGTACATGAACATGAAAATATCTGTTCATATTTTTGATTTAATCTAACAGAGTTCCCATCAACTGTAGTAGGTTTTGATGATAGAGAAAAAATTCCTCAGGCATATGGATTTAAAAAAGGACATTATCTGTATGCTTCAGATTTTTATAAAGCAGCATCAAATGCCAGTTAAAAGGAGAGAGAGACAGAGAGACAGAGAGTGAGGGAGAGATTGAGAAAAGAAAGCAGGAGAGAATGAAGAAATGAAACAAGGAAGGAAGGAGGAAAGGAAGGAAGAAAAAACTCAGTAAAGTTCTAACAGGGAAAAATGATCTATCAGTTTTATAATTGGCCAAGTTGTTGTTTAGATATGAAGGCAATAGACAGATACTCCTAAACATGAATTCAAAGGCTGTATCACTGCTCTTTAAAGAAGTACTTAGGGAAATACAATTAATGAAATACACATTTTTAAAAATCTCAGGAATGGAAAAATTGTGGTAAAGGTACTGTTATGAATATTGAAATCATAAATCCATATTGCTAAGAATTAAGGGAACACTGGTAATACATTTCAGAACAGAAGGCAAATGATATAGAACTTGACGTTATTAAAGTTGCATAATAAAGATCTGGAAACAGGGCTGGGAGGTGGGTGGGAGTGCTAATTTTCTCATTTTTCAGAACATGCAATCAATTTGACACATTTAGTAAAAGAGCAAAGAGTCCAACTTCTTAATAGTCCTAATGTTTCTTAAACTTAGTTTTTTTCTTTTTGGAAACTTATCTGCTTTAAAAATTACCTGTATGTAAATTCTGCTATTTCTTCAGCTTTGTGTTTTTGTATTTTTGAAACAAGGTCTAGGTATGCAGTGAAGACTGGCCTTAACCTCAGTATGTAGCCCAGCCTGGCCTTAATTCAGGGCAACCCTCCTGCCTCAGCCTCCTTAATGCTGTGAATATAGGCATGTACCACCACATACAGCCTCAGTTTTATTCATATCTTTCCCTTTACTTATTTTAATACTAATTGGAAAGTAGCAAATTAAGGTGTTGATGTCATTTTTAAGGAATTATTTATGCACCGATTCATTTCTCTATCTCTCAACTATATTTTCATCCCCTCTTCGATCTGTGTCTGGAATGATGCTGTTCTAACAATAAAGATGATTATTCCTGGCTAACTGTGATACAGGTGACTTCAAAATTTTTCTTTTTAGAATCTTGCCTAACTTCTTTAAAAGTTACATGCATAATCTTATGAAAAATTAGGAAGAAGAAACTTTGAATATGGTATTTCAATTGTGACACAAATAATTATTCAGGTAGAGGAAACAATTTTATAGAAAAATTCCAGCACTGTCTTTTTGTAATTTTACTTTAAAGAAGGAAAAGTAAAGCAAATCAAAAAAGTATAAGAAAAACAAAAAATAAAGGAAACAAATAAACAATAATAACAAAAGACCCAAAACAATAACAATATAGGCTTTCAAAACGAGGTGGGAGGAACTTAACAAGGTTGTTATTTTGCATTTAACTCAGATTACCAGATACAGACGTGCAAAATTGATGTAACCCTATGAATGTTAACTGTTTTCTTCCAAGAACTAATAGAATTAGTAGTACAATCAACTTATCTGTCTTGTGTATATATAAACATTTGTATTTTTCCCCTTCCTTCTTTTCTCCTTTTCCTACCCGTTATTTTTCCCCTATGAGCAGTTTGTTACCCTTTCATAATATTTCTTGAAGATTTTAGATCTTATTTCCTCTTTTTGTTTCTTATGCTACAGAGACAATGAAGTACTTACATATGTGAGTCTGATTTCTTTCACTTGTGAGTGTGATCTCAAGTCATAGCCATTTACCTGTAAAAGCCTCAATGTGATCCTTCTTTGTAGTTAAGCAGTAATCTATTGCATAAAAATACCACATGTTATTTTATCCATTCCTCAGTTGATGGACACTTGGGTTGTTTCAAGATCTGGCTCTTACAAATTGTGCTGCTATAAACATGGGTGCACATATATCACTATGGTATGACGTTTTCAGTTCTGGGAATATGCCCAGAAGTGGAATAGCTGGGTCAAATGGGACTTCCAACCCCAGCTTTCTGAGGAATTTCTACACTTATTTTCACAGTGGTTGCATCAGTCTACACTCCCACCAACAGTGCAGGAGAGTCCCTTTCTCCCCCAGCCTCTCCAGCATTTGTTATTGCTGATTTTCGTGATCCTGGCCATTCTATCTGGAGTGGGATGGAATCTCAGCGTTGTTTTAAATTGCATTTCTCTAATGACGAATGATACTGAGTATCTTTTCATGTGTTTATCTTCCTTTTGTGTTTCTTCAACAGAGAAGTGTGTATTTATCTCACATGCACATCTTTGGATTGGATCTTTGAATTTTTGGGGCCTGAATTTTTAAATTTGTTACATATTCTAGATAAAAATCCTTTGAGTGACAATTGAAAAAATTTTTTCCCAATTCATGTGTTTTCTTTTCACTCTATTGGAGATTTCTTTTGACACACAAAATCTTTTTAATAATATGAGTATTTCCCATGCAGTTTGATTTTTATTCATGCATTCTCTGCCTAATCCTATGTCTTAAAGGTTTCTAACTGATTTGTCTTCCAACAGACTGAATGTTTCCGTTGTAATATTTAGATCTTTGATCCATTTTGATTTTAGTTTAGTGCATTGTGATAGGCATGGGTCTAGTTTTAGTTTTTGGCATATGGAGAACCAGTTTTTCCAGCACAACTTATTAAAGAGGCTATCATTCTTCCAGTGAACATGTTCGGTGCTTTGTCAAAGATAAGGTGGCTGGGTGTCTTTGTAGCTTTGGCTGTATCTTCTAATCTATTTCATGGATCTTCAGGTCTGTTTTTATTCCAGTACCATACTGATTTTATCACAGAATCTTTGTAGTATAACTTTGAGTCAGGGTTTGTGACGCATCTTGCCTTGCCTTTATTGCTGAGAATTGTCTTTGCTATTCTAGATCTCTTATGATTCCACATGAATTTTAGGAATGATTTCTCTAGATCTGTGAGATATGCTAATGGAATTTTGATTGGAATTGCATTAAATCTGTGTAAAAATTTTGGAAGAATGGCCATTTTCACAATGTTTGTTCTTCCTATCCATGAATAAGGAATGTCTCTCTATTTTTTGAGGTCTTCTTTGATTTCTTTTTTCAGAGGACTGTAATTTTTACTGTATAGATATTTTACTTCTTTGTTAGACTGATTCCTAAGTATTTCATTTTTGGATGTTATTGTGAAGTGTATGGTTTTCCTTATTTCTCTCTTAGTGAGTTTGTTGTTTGTGTATAGGAATGGTATTGATTTTTGAGTGTTGACATTGTATCTAGCTACATTATTGAATTTGATTATTAAATCTAGATGTCCTTCAATGGAGTTTGGGGTCTTCTATGTAGAGAATGATGTCATCTGCAAATAATGATAATTTAACTTTTTCCTTTCCTATCTTTATTCCTTTTATTTCTCTCTTTTCTAATTGCTCTGGCTAATATTTCCAGCACCATACTGAATAGAAGTGGTTATAGTGGATAGTCTTGTCTTATTTCTGATTTTAGAGTTAAAGGTTTCAATTTCTGACATTAAATATGATGCTGGCTGTTGGTTTTTTAGAGATGGCTTTTATCAGATTGAGGTAAAGACAATTGATTCTGATTGTCTGTAGGGTTCTTATGAGGAATGAATGGTGGATTTTATTAAAATATTTTTCTGCATCTGTTGAGATGCTCATGTGATTCTTATCTTTGGTTCTTTTGATATGGTGTATTACACTTATTAATTTGCCTATGTTGAACCATCCTGCATTTTTATAATGAATCCCACTTGGTCATGGTGCATAAACTTCTTGATGATTTGCTGCTTTCTGTTTCACAGTATTTCACTGAGGATTTTTGCATCTATATTCATTAGGGAGATTGGTCTGCAGTTTTATTATTTGGTTGAGTCTTTCTCTGTTTTTGTTTTAGGGTAATACTGGTTTCCTGGAACAAGTTAGGGAGAATTGCTTCCCTTTCAATTTCGTTGAAGTGTTTAAGCCTTCCCTAAATTTCTTATAGTACTTAGCTGTGAATCCACCAGGACCTGGGCTTTTCTTTGCTGGTAAGGCTGTAATTATATTGTCAATTTCATGAACTGAAATGGCTTATTCAGCAGTTTTACATCTTCTTAATCCAGCTTTGGTAATTCATAAGTTTCTAGGACTCTGACCACTTTTTCTGTGTTATTGAACCTATGAGAGTAAAGGCATTTGAATTATTAATGATCTGTATTTCCACAAGATCTGTAGTGATTTCACCCTTTGCATTCCTTATTACATAAATTTTTAATAAGCTTATCAATTTTATTTATTCCTTCAAAGAGACAGCTCTTTGATTCATGAACTCTTTGAATTGTTTTCTTAGTCTCAATTGTAGTAATTTATGCTCTGATCTTTATAATTTCCTCCCTTCTTTTGGCTTTCAGCTTGACTTGTTCTTTTTACTCCGTTATCTATATATTTGAGGTATAGGATTGAGTTATTTATTTGTGTTTGTTCTTTTTTTCCAATATGGGAATTCACTGCAATAAATTCTCCTCTGAAGACTTCTTTCATTACATCCCACAAGTTCTGGTAAGTTGTATTCTTATTTTCATTTGCTTGTAGAAATGGCTTAATTTCTTCATTAATTTCCTCAGTGACTCAATAATTGCTCAGGAGTAAATTAACTTCCATGTGTTTATGGAGGTTTTGCAGTTTATTTTGTCATTGATTTCCAGTTTCATGGCACTATGAGCAGATAATATGCATGTAATAATATTGATTCTTTTGCCTCTACTTGAATATGTTCTATGATGTAGTATATGGTCTACATTAGAGAATGTCTCATGTGAAGCTGAGAAGAATGTATATTTTTATGTTGTTGGGTGGAACACTGTGTGTAAGCCTACAAAGTCCATTTGTTCACATGTTTGATTCAGTTCTGCTATTTCTTCACTGATTTTTTGTCTAGTTGATCTGTCTTTTTATGCCAATGGGGTGTTAAGGTCTCCTGTTATAATTGTGTTATTGCTTATTTGATTTTTCAGTTCTGTTAATATTGGTTTTATATAGCTGGCTGCTCACATATTTGGTACATGTATGTTTAATATTGTTATCTCTTCCTCTTGAAATTTTCCACTAACCAGTATGTAGTGAACTTATCTCTTGATCATTTTTGAGTTAAAGTTCACATTGGCTGCAAAAAGAATAGCTACCCCTGTTTTCTTCTTTTTGCTTCTGTTGCATGAAATATTGTTTTCCATCTTCTGATTTTCAGTCTATGAATTTCCTTTTGGGTTAGATGGGTTTCTTGTATACAGCACATGGTTGGATGTTGTTTCTTGATTCATTCTTCTGTTTTGTTTCTTTAAATTGGTGAATTGAGGCCATTTACAATAATGGTTATAAGTGATACATATTGGGTTATTTTTGTCATGTTATTTTTCTGATGTTGGTTCTTTACCTTTCCTCTCTGTTTAACTGTTTGCCTTGCTTGGTATCTTTGGATCCATAGTTATGTCTCTGTTTATTTTCTGTATTTTTTGTAGGGTTGGTTTAGTGGTCATGAAGTTCTTCAGTTGTTGTTTGTCATGGAAGTATCTTTTTTTAAAAAATTGATCTTTAAGGATAGTTTTGCCAGGTACATCCATCTAGGTTGAAAGTCATTTTCTATTAGGATTTGAAATACTTCACTCTATACTTTTCTTGACTTCACTGTTTGTGTTGAGAAGTCTGCTCAATTCTGATGGATTTTACTTTATAGCTGATTTGTTTCTTTTCTCTAAGAACTTTTGATATTCTCTTGTGTTAAATTTCTGGGATGTTGATTATTGTATGTCTGGGTGTAGATTTAGTTTGATTATGGCTAATTAAAGTCCTATATGCTTCACTTATCTCTATGTCAATTTCTTTTCCCATGTTTGAGAAATTTCCTATTACTTCTTTACATATTCGTTTGTGTTCTCACAATTGTTTTTCTTTGCATCATTTCACCATCAGACTTGACACTATCCAACAAAACAGAATAGAATCAAATCAATAAAAACAAAACAGTGAAAGCAATACATGGCTTCAAATCAAACTAATAGGAAATCATAAATTATTACCATAATATATCTTTCTATCGTTTGGAATAGCTGTCCATGCCATCAAATATAATACAAGTAGACAAAGTGAAACAGAATAAAACCAAACTAAATGATTGAACAATGAAAACAACATGAGTTTTAAATCACAATACTAGATTAACAATCTCCAGTGCCTTCCCTTTTTAGGCATTTCCTCCCTTTCATTTTGGCAGGATGTATTGTACATTTTGGATCCCACTAACTCCTTTAGTTTTTATATTAGGGAGGCAACCCGCTATTCACCTAAGTGATTCTGAACCTTTTTACCCCTGAGCATGATCTCAGGTTGTATCCACTTACCAACAAAAGCCTCAACATTTTCTTTCTTTATAGCTGAGTAGTTTTTCATTGTATAAAAGTGTCATGGCTTTCTAGCCAATCTGCAGCTGACAGGCAAGCTATCCCCTCTTTTTTATGGTTCCCTGCCATGTAGAGCATTATTTTCTCTGACTTTCAGCCTATAAATCCCCTTTCAGGTTAAATGTGTTTCTTATATAAAGCATATTGATGGACCCTATCTCTTGATCTACTTTGCCTGTGTTTCTTTTTATTGGTGAATTGAGGCCAATTATATTGGTGATTATGTTCAACCTTCTCTGCCTCATCTCTGCCATGCTATTTTTCTGCCATTGTTTGTCTACTTTTCCCCTTCCTTCCACTGTCTGCCCATTCAATGAGCCCCCTCTGCTGCTGTTCTTGAAACCATGATCTTTTTCTTTCTCTCTAGAATGTCCTTCAGTACTTTTGTAGGGTTGGTCTGGTGGTCATGAACTTCCCAGTTCCTCTTTGTCATGGAAGCATCTTGTTTCTCCCTTAATTCTGAGAAATAGTTTTGCAGGGAACGTCAATCTGGGTTGGAAGTTATTTTCTTTCAAGGCTTGGAATGCATCGTCCAAGCTCTTCTTGATTTGATGGTTTATGTAGAGAAGTCTGTTGTGATTCTGATGGGTTTTCTTTTATAGGTGACCTGTTTCCTTTCTCTGACAGCTTTTAATATTCTGTTCTTGTGTTGAACTTCTTGGTGCTTGATTATTATATGTCTGGGTGTAGATCTATTTTGGGTATAGCTGGCTTTGTGCCTCATATATCTGAATATCATTTCCTTTTCTTATGCTTGGAAAGTTTTCTTTAATTATTTCTGTAAGTAGCGTTTGTGTTTCATTTGTATTTAGCCCTGATTCTTCACTCACATTTTTTTTTCTTAAGTTCCTCTTGTCATTTTCTAGCTTTGTATTGTTACTTCCTGGTATCTTGTTATTTTTAAGAGATCTTTCCTTTTGTGATCACAAGCTACAAAATTGTCTTCAAAATTTGATAGTCTATCTTTAGTTTCTTTCAAGCCGTTTTTCCAGCTTTTAACGGAGTTTTTAATTTCCTGATAATCTCTTTGAATTTGTTTCATGCATTATAAATCTTTAATTATGTTTTTCATGTCTTCTTTTACCTGAGATAGTATTTCTGCTCTAAATTCTTTTTTTAACGTCTTTTTCCTTTTTATCAGTACCGGGGATCGAACTCATGACTGCCTGCTTGCAAAACAGGTGCTTATGCAGCTGAACTAAATCCCCAGCCCCCTCTAAATTCTTTTATAAGCCTCTTGAAGTTATTTCTTTATTACTATTCCTGTTGGCTTCAGAAACTTCAGGGTGCAACTCCCTGTCTCTTCCATGTTTACATCTCCTGGACCAGTACTGCTTGGGTTGGAGGCTGGAGACTGCCTTTTACTTCTTTCTCTTGTCATGTTCCTGTTTTTTTCTGGAAAACACAGGCACCTCCTGTGTTGTTTATAATTTTTCTGAAGTGAGACTGTTTGCTTTTGTGCCATTGATAGTGGAGTGCAAGCAGGGGTGGGGCAAGCTAACGTCTCTCTCCCAAACTGTTTAACCAAAAAGATCCTCAGCAGGGATAGTGCATGCAGTAGGGCAGAGCTAGTTGGGGATACCTTTAGGAAACCTTGGTAATGGTTGTTGGACTGTGTATGGGGGCAGGATTTGGTCCAAGCATTTTCCACCTGTCTGCTCTGAGCTAGGATTGGCTGAATGAAGCCAACTGCAGTTCTGGTTCTGGGCTTGTCCTGCCTGACTCCAAAATGGTCCCCAGCCAGTCACCCACTTCTGCAGGAGGACTGAGTACTCCACACTCATTGCCAGCCAGTGCCGTTCTCTGAACTGCTTCTCCTCTCTGCCACTGTATCTCCTCACTGAAGCCTTCAGCCTTGCCAGCCACCAGCTTCACTGTGACCATGTGTCCCCAGGTTTCATAAGTGCTTCTCACATGGTGGTTCTGGCTCCAGATGAGAGTGCCTCCAGCTACCACCTTCTTCTGTTTAAGTATTTCTTTTCTTCTTTTTTATTCTCTCTGTGGGTTTCATTGCTCAGTTTTGGTTCTTCCTGGGTGGAGGAGACCCACTTCCTTCCTTCTTGTCTTTTCCAGAATGGTATATTCCAGCATCTGCACTTTTTCTCTCAGAAAGTCTGTTTGCTGCTTACTGTTCTGCCTTCTTGATCCAAGTTTGTTACTTTACTTCAGTTGCTATCATTTTAGGAGTTTCAAGTGTGTGAGTTACAGTTTCTTCTATGTCCATGTCTCCTAGGCTTGGGATGCACTGGTGGTTTGAGATTGCATTTTGTTCTTTCATTTTGGCATTTTTCTATATTCAGCTGGGGCAACCAAATGCAAAATCTCAGTTGTTTCCTGGGTTGATGATGGCTGTCAATACTGGTAGGAGTTTTTGCAGCTGAGTGTGGGTGGTTAGGCAGGTCCCAAATGGCACTTGGTGCGTCCTTGAGTGGATGAACTATGCAGGGTGGACTGTCAGTGTGCCCCGCACCAATATCCTGAGTGGCCACCAATTGGAGTACGCTCTGAAGGCCTTAAGCTCATGCCACCTGGATTTCTGAAGCTTTTCAACTGCTTGGGGTCATTCGGTGGTGCCTTATCAGGACTCGGGTGGCACATCAATGCTCTCTAGCTGCTTGGAGTCTCTGGGCAGAGCCCTACCAGGTTCCAACTGGCATACCAAGGCTACACAGCTAGGTGGAGTATGCTGTACAGGCCCTCAGCTCTCACCCCATGGCACACTGAAATTTGCTGGCTCCCAGCATTGTTTTAACCAAAAACTTAACTGTGTGTGAGCATTGTGCATGTGTAAATGCATATGTGTGCACATGTGTATGTAGATGGTGCAGGGCATGGAACCCAAGGTCTTGCACATGTGAGGCAAGTGCTCTACCACTCAGCTATATCTCGATTCTCCTGTTATTCTTTTTTTTTTTTTTTTTGTACTGAAGATAAAACTCACAACCATGCACTTGTCAGGCAGGTAGGCCCTTGTGCCACTAAGCTAAATTCCTGGCCTCTTTAAAGAATGAGAAAGGAAGTAAAATTTGACAAAAGAGAGAAACAGTTTAGCTCTGCCATTCAAACCTATATTCAAATGTTGTTTCTGTCTTTAGAATTGATCACTGTAGTCTCCTTGCTGGACATTCTTCAGGTACTTCAATATGTGATAATGTAGGGTTCAGCTCAGTGAGAGCTCAGGAAGACTTCATACTTCATCTGCATATCTGTCTTAATGCAGAACTAAGAATAGTGCCTTACTACAGAACTGTAGCAGGACCTGAGATAGCATGTACGCTCCAAGTGCTTCTTTCTTGCAAATGAGTTACATGATGAACTAAACAAATATCTCTCATATTTAAAAATGCAAACATGTCATCTTTTCTACTTTAAATTTATACTTACTTTTCCTCTGCCTGCATTCTATTCATGAATATACCTTAACTCAGTTATCTATTGCTGAATAACAAATTATTCTGAATATTAGCAGCTTATCGCATCAAAGCTTTATTATTACAAACATTTTCTGAAGGTCAGAAATTTGGAACTGAGTAGGACTGTGGCTCTGTATCTCTCAGGATGCTGCTGTCTCACTGTCTACACGCTCCAAAGGGACTGGATGATTGGGCTGTCTACTCTGTGCTCACTTAGACTCTCCAGTGCTGCGCCACACTGGTCTCTTTATGTGGTGCATCAGCAATGGCTTTCTTCAGAGTGAAGAATGAGGCAGAAAGAGACAATGAGAACAAAAGTAAAAGCAAGAGCATGATAGAGCAAGCAAAGAGGTGGGAAACGGCAGTGTTTTTATAAGCTATTTCAGATTTGACTTCATGTATGACTTTCAGCTCATATGTATTCTGCTTACTAGGTGAGAGTCACTAACTTCTGTCCACATTCAAGGGAGTAAGATCTATAATTTTCTGCCTGGAATGTTGGCAAATGCTTGTAATTCCAGCACTCAAGATGTTGAGGCGGGAGAGTTTCCATGAGTTAATGCTCAGCCTGCATTACAAAGTGAAATCCTGTCTCAAAACAAACAAACAATAGATAGATATATATCTACCTATTTGAGGTGAGAGATATATGAGAGATTGTAGACATATCTTTAAAATGGTCATTTGCCTAATCTTTTCTCTCACTTTCTGTGCATTTTTTAATTTTTTGAAATCCTGGCTTCTATCCCTTCTCTACTGAAACCATTTTGAAAGGTTCCTGGCAATCTCTTTCATAACTATTGGAAGAAGTTTACTGGTAAACTTTAATCTTTCTGTTATTCTGACTGCTTTTTAAAATGTTTGACTTGTTTTATTTTCCCAAGAGCTTCCAAACTCCTTTCAAATGTATACTTTCTTGATTAATTTCATTTCTTACATAGTATCTGGCATGAAGAGAATTCTAAATGCTCCTTAATATTGATAAAAATCCTCATCTTACTATGAAAATATTCTTGATTGTGCGACTTTCCACTCGAAGCAGGCAATAATTTCCTGCTCACTCAGAGTGAAAGTCAGAGTCCTTCTAGGGGTCAAGGACTCTGTGTGATCTCTCCTCTCCCTCCAGCTCTCCATGTGCAGCCTCCGGTTCTACTGCCTCAGTCAGCCTTGACCCTACTCACACTGGCTCCCATGCTATTCCTTGAATACTTTGGATGTTGTCTTGCCTTAGGACCTTTACACAAGCTACTTACTCTGCCTTGGACACTCTTTCCCTAATCATTGACTCATTCTCTTACCTACTTGAGATCTTTGCTCAAATGATACCTTTGCAGTGAAACATTCCCAACCACATTGTTTAAAACTCCTCCCAATTTCATTACTCCCTACTACCTTTTCTCTTCTATGTTTGTAAAAAGTTCATCAGGAAATATTCTGTCTTTATTAATTCCTTCATTGGAATATAATCTGTTTTATTGACTGCTTTATGGGATGTGTTCCATAAGTGTTTGCTGAATTAATTAATATCATAGACATAATTAGCACTGCTTTATAGTTGATGAGGTTAATAGCACCGTGCAACCATGCCCTGTCCCATTATTTAAATCCCATTGTAGTATTTGTTGCAAAGAATGGGAAAGGATTAGACAGGAAAAGAGATACATACTTCCAAAAAAGAACTTAGCCAGTTCCTACATACGCACACTTGGTAAAGAAGAGGAAAGTATCTCATCTAGATTATAAGAGAGAAACAAAAAGAAGACCTGGATATTAGTAAGAAAAACATAGCTGGGAGTGCTAAAAAATGTGTATGAAATAAAAAAGAGAGTGTGGAATAATTTTTTGTTTTTGTTCCTGTTCATACATCACCATCTCCTTATTCATTGACAGATGCTGAGCCTCCTAGAACACCCCAATTAAACCACAGTTTCCATGATCTCTCTTGGAAGTGGTTCTCCATAAATCACACTAAATACAAATTCTCCAGAGTATCTTTCTGCTTGAGTCTCATTGACAATATGTAATTGCCTCACTGTGGTCAGCCTCAGATAAGATATGAACCAGTGTGCAGGCTTGATTCCTTCATGAGAGTATGGACGGGGTGCAGAACATGCTGGTTAATTTGCCAGTTTTCATCAGGCTCTGGGATGTTTCCCTTCCAAAGAACTACTAGAAGCACCATACTCTGGGTGGGATAGCCAGAAGAGAAAGGGAAGTAAATAGTCAACAAGGAAATGATTTAATAAATACGGTGATATGGTTTCTAAGTCAAACATGCTTTTAAAAATATCTGCTGCAAGCAGTAGCACTTGTTTTCATTTTGTTTTTTTCCATGTCACACAAACAATCATATTTTGATATTAACAGATTCTTTCAAGTGAGATTTTAGGAAAGGAATCAAATCTTTCAAAGTTTGAATTTTGAGGTATTTATTTAAAACTTAGTTTAAGAGTAATCTACCCAATGTGTTCTAATCCAAAACACACACCTATTTACTCAGGTTACTCTGTAACTTTCAGTCGGCTTCTTTGAGTCCAAATCTGACCTATTCACCTTTCTTGTGTGCACATTCTCAAAATCTAGGAGGTCAGAAAACTCCTTCATTTCCCCTCACTATTTTCTATCTTTCCCAAGTTCCTTCTTCATTGTCCTTAAATCTTTGAGGCAAATTTCTATTTTTGTTCTTTTTTATTTTCTTTTTTAGACAAAGTCTTGCTATGGTCTGTATTCACTGTATAACTGAGGTTGACCTCCAACTCCTGGGATTACTCCTGTCCCAGCCTCCTGGGCACTGGGCTTATAGGTGTGTGCCACCATACTTGGCAAATTTCTATTTCTTTCTCTCTCATTAACCACATATTCAATGTACTGGTTGTTCTGGTTGCACTGTACTTCTTAAATTGTACTTGAGAAGTTGATTAGTGTTTACTTCTTCTATTAGGATAACAAAGAACATATTTCCCAGAGTTGGCGGACACACACATCTTCAAATATTCTATCCAGATATCTTCATACCTACATTTATACTTATCAGAATGAATATATCTTTTGAGAAAATCAGTGTGTTTTTACCAGAACCATGAAATGCCAGGTTCAGCCCCACAAACCCTAATAGAGAGATGAATAAAGACATGCATGAAAGAAGAGAATATCTACACCAAGATGAGGTCCTGAACTGACTTAAAACTCCCAGCTTTACTGTGACACAAACAAAGGTGTGCTCTGCTAAACATAAGCATGCATTATAGATAAGAAAAATATGAGAACAATTATACTGAGCTGTCATCTTTATATAAGTTTCCTTGTTTCACCCTCAAGGATTGTTTTTGCACAAGTTGGAAGAATATTCCATCTCCAAGACGGCCCAACTTCTAAAGCTCCACAGTCTTCTGGGTCCTGAGTCAACCCTAGTAGGTGTTGGGATCAGCATGAAATTCCACATGTCCCATTTTTGGTTTCTTTAAGCAGTTGATTAGTGATCCAAACTTGATGTTGTTGTTTTTGGTGCATCAGTGCCTTCATTCTGATCTACTAGGCAAAAAAGAAAGATAACTGATAATAACAGGACAGCCATGGTTATCATTCTCCGAAGAGTACCAGAAGTCCAGGTTCAGGGATCCATCCACTGTAGGTCAGAGTTTCAAGTTTCATATCACCCCAACTTAGTGGCTTGTTCTTGAACAGTTAGGATATTTTATTGAATTTGATCATGGAGTCTCTGTACATCAGAGGTAATGTTATCTTTAGTGGATCCTATGCATTTTGATCATGTTCATATATGTTGGATATCAATCCAAGGATGGCATGTAACATATGTGTATAGTACCACCCACAGGCGAGAGAATAGTGAATGCAGCACAGTGATCTCCAAGGAATTCAGTAACTGTTTCTACAAGTTGTAATTGGGTAAGCAGTTTTTTAATTAATAGACTGTGGCATATTAAGGGCAGACGTGATATTAAGCATAACATGATCAACATGTTTAGCAGTTTGTACAGGAGCTTGTCAAAGAGACCACTGCTGTTGCAGCAGTGGCAAGAATAACTATGGTGGTCACAAGGGCAGCAGTGAGCATACCAACAATTATTAGGAGAAATGGAGCCCATCTAGAATCTAATTTTAAATATCAGAAGCATAGGACTCTTCCCAGGGCTGGGTTAGGTTAACAAGCACATACTCAAAGGACTTTTTACGTAGGAATGATATAGAGAAATTTATACATACCTGAGTTAAGCAGACATTATATGAACAAGAACAGATCATTTAATACAAAAAGTCATCCAGATAATTTTTTAAGAATCCTTGAAGGAAAACAGAAGGGTGATTAGTATACATCTTAACTTTAGAAGTTATAATTTTATGGAAGATCAGATTGAAAACATTTGATGACTTTGAGAGTTGATCCTGCCATGCTTGGGGAAAACAAAAGGGTGGCCCAACCTCCAAACTGTAGTTCATGATGGACCACCCTAAAAAATGTTGGGGTACAGATAAACCACTTCCTCCAAAAATTATAGAATCATTACTGTAGACAGTGAGGTCTAAATGTTTTAAGTATGTACAGAGAGAATGTGATTATGTTGATCATGAAGATAAGCTTTTGGTCCCCAATCAATAATGTTTAAAATGACCAATGGTGTTTTATGACTGATGGGGTCTCTACATAGTTACCAGTTTATTTTATGTTGAGTGCAAATATTTGATTATATGGCAAAGGAGTAAAATATGTCTAGTTTTAGTAGTAGTATTATTACCATGCTTAGAATTTCCCAATGATAAGAACTCAAGAGCATCATGACCAAAGCATAAGTGAAGCCACATCTGTGCCTTAGGAATTAAACAAAAGGATCAGCACTCACTCATACATATTAAGGGCTAAGCATGTTAGTATGTTGTTGCATAGCAATATTATAATGACAAATAATAAGGAGATATAGAGGGTGCTATATACTTCCATTGCGGGGACTTTCACTATTGAATACAGGAAAAGGGGAATCAAACCAAGTTATAGATTTCCATAAAGGGAGGTCTTGTACACAACCCAATAATGGGTAGCTAGTCCCAAAGAGAAATTTCCCAGCATTATCACAGAGCTGATTATGGCAAGCACGGCCAAAAATAGTCTCAGAGGTCTTATGTCCTGTGTGTTGGAGAACTTCCATTGGCCCATTGTGTAATAGTTTTGACACTGGTCCTTCCTATCTTCCAGATAAAGGTCCTGCATCTGCAGGATCTGATTGTCTCTCTGAAGGCCACCATAACTGTGCTGGCAGCTACATGAGTCCCTCTTCAGTCACACAGGCAATCACTCAACCCCATGCTAAAAGAGGAGCAGGGCCTTCTCAGCTCCCTGTATCCTTCTATAAGACTAAAGTGTGATCTATTTGGCTGGACTTAGTAGTCTAGTGTCATTCTCCTGGGGTGAGATTGAGAGATTGAGATCTCCTGGGTGGTAGCCTTGGTCATTAACATGGAAAACATTAGAGGTTGTTAAAGCCTTATGTAACTGCATTTGTGGGATTGATTTCAGGTCCTTATCATTCTTCTTTTTTCATTTTTGAAACTTACTTTTTAATGTTTGATGGGCTTTTTAAACTAGTTCTTTTTAAACTAGTGCTTAGCCTTGAGGATTAGAGTGAATGTCATATATGTGAAATATTTTATTGCTTACAAAGGTTTAGAAATGAGAAGCAGTGTAGGATGGACCATTGTCTGTTTTAATCTGTTTAGGAATGTCTGTATGAGGAAAACTAAGGAAATGGCATATAGCATGAAAAGCAGTTTCACTGTGTTATGTGGAAGTGTAAAACATTACTCAGTGAGTATCAATAGAAACAGGTATGTAAGATAACTGACCAAAACTAGGGATATGGGTCACATCCTTTTGTCAGATCTGATTAGGCTGATTAGGGGTGCCCACTGTGCTCTGACATGAGGAACACTGCTGAATATTGGACCTTAGTGTGAGTGAAATCTCTACAAATGCCTCCTCAATTTTGATGCAAAATTGCATGAGAATTGTGGGCCTCATCAAAAGTAGAGAATATTATCAGGGTGCTTCACTTCCTTCAGAAACAGCTTCAAGAAGTCTCGAGTGGGAGCAGAGGTGAGTGATGAGATGATGGCAGCTGCCTGCCCTAACTTTTATAACTGTATAAACAGCACGAATAGATAAGGTACAAAGAAGGGCTTGACATGAACAGTTTCAATATTTTGGACAATATATTGAAACTATATTCTGAAACTATATTCAAAAGATCTTTGGGAAATGTTTCTAAGGATGGTATGATAGCACCTAATTTTGACTTTTGCATGGAGGGAAAACCTTCTCTCATCATTCTGATATTATGCCAGACATTTTTGTGTGAGCAGATTCATCAGTAAACATGGTACACATCTGTGGAATGAGTTCAGGATGAACAACCTTACAAAGGACGAAAGAAGTAGTAGTTAAAAAGTCCAAAAGCTTATCAGTGGGCCAAAATCCAAGGATTTCCCTTGTAATATCAGCTAGTGACTCAGACTGTTGAAGTAAAGTTTCAAATTCTTCAAGAGGAATGGGGTATCCTGATCAGAACCTAACAATTGATTAGCTATCTTTGTAACCATGACAATTATAGAAGATATGAGTTTAGCTTAAGGTGTGATAATTTTATGGCTTCCATGGCTCAAAAATAGTCATTCTAAATTTTTTAAATTAGGGGTCAATTGTCCAATAAATCTAGTAGGTAAGCATGGAGTGGGAAAGAGAAATAGCTAAATAAGAAATCGTGAATCTATACAACCAGTCAATGCTGTTGAGTAGCTTATCTCATTAGCTGGAAATATTTTGTAGCTTTGGGGGTTAAGGTATGAAGGGAGGACAAATCTGGATCATTTCAAAGAATATTAGTTAGGTGTGTAAACTGATGAGTAGGAATTCCTAAACTGTGATGGAACCAGTTAATACCACGCATCACTTTTGGGAAATTATTTCAAGTAGTAAGTTGGTATCTTTGAATGGATTAATTTTACTGGTTAATGGTACAATCAGTTAGTAAATATTCTAAGCAATTTCTGGAATGGATTCAGAGGCTGTAAGGGCTCCATAACTGGTTTGCTGACTTCTTTTGTCTCATTTTGCTATTTTATAGGACTAGAGTGGTCCTGTTAGCCCCCATAGCACCATGATGGCTATAGGAATCTTTCTCCCTTGTCTTGAGCTCCCCTCACATTTTCCCCAAATTTCTCCCATATTTTTAAGTATAAGGTACCATAGTCAGGAAACTATGGATTATGCTCAGTCACAAGCTCTAAGAGCTTAATAACTTGTTCTTTAGTGACTAACACATCAACCTCCTTCAACAGCTGGTGCAAAACCTCGATGTAGCGCTTTTGATCTGCCATTAATGACTGCCCAGACTGAAAAAGTTTCACAGGCATGCAAAGCCCTTGTTTGAGAATCCACTTACCCAGCACTCCTTCTGGTTTCAGATTCCGTGGGCTTTGTTACTTGCCTTTGCTGTGGCTCTGTCTCTGATTGGGTACCTCTTGCCAAGTTTGGGCCAGAAAACTCTGATAGAAAGATGAATGATGATGCAGGAGACAGGAAATATTTTTGTGGAGAAGTCAGGGGATTCCACCAAAATGAAGTATGGGACTGATTTAAATTCTCAGTTTTATTGAGAAACACACAAAGATGTGTTCTGCTGAACTTGGGTATTTATTGTAGGTAAAAAATTCATGAGGATAATTATGCTGAATTGTTACCTTTACCTAATTGTCTCCAGGATGTTTCTGCTTGCTTCAACTGCAAGGTTTCTTTCTGCACAGGTTGGTAAACATTCCATTTTCAAGATGTCCCAACACCTCAAGTTCTGGAGTCAACCTCAGCAGATGTCAACCCCTTTGGGTGTCTCAAAAGTTCCACAATGGAATCTTTTTAACAGTTTCTACTCTTCCCTATGGATCAAATGTTAGTCATTTCCTTGAAGCTCTTCCAGCCTCAATCTCTAAGCCTTTTCATAAACCTTTTCTAGAATAATTTAAGTTTAGCTCTTTTACATCTTGCTTACAATCTTAGAGGGGCACATTAATGTTTACCATTGTAAACATCAGTTCCTGAACACAACTTCCAATAGAGTATGCTGTGGGTCAGCAATGCATCTGTCTCTGCAGAGAAACAAGCATGCTGGCATCTCCTCCAGACTCAGTTGTATCTCCATTGCTTTACGTTAGGGTTTGTCACCTCCAGACTTTGTCTTTCTATCCATACCTATTCTCCCATTAAAGAAGCTCCTAAACCAGCATTCTAAAAGATTCTTAAAACTCCCTAAATAAATGTAACAATTTGAAAAGAAAATTTTAAAACTAGAAAAACTCATGGAAAACCTAATTTAAAGCAACAAGAACAATATAAGAGAAATTTCGACATGAGAAAAGCATTTTAAAAATTATTTTCAAATTAGCAAATATTACTATGTCTAACACATTGTAAATGAATTTGAGGGTCTTAATACCATGAGAAACAGTTTAAAATTGCTATTAAAAGAAAAAGCTTGGACCATTAAACATTTCAGTTAAAATTTTGAAATTTAATTATGTACATTTGTTTTGAATTCTGAATCTCAATGCTTGTATCCAGGCTGGTGTTTTCAAAAATTTAGGGAATTAAAAAAAATTTAGAATCCCCCATAACTCGATGACCTCAGCAGCCAAGGGAAGGTTTGACTGTTCCTCCTGCACACCTAGATAGCAGCCAAGGGGAGACTCGGTTGCCCTTCCTCTGCACCTGGATGAACTCAGTGGCCTACTGGGATCATCAGCCATCACTCTTCAATCACCTGGATGACCTCAGCAGCTGATAGGATTGTTGGATGCCCTTCTACTACACCCAGATGACCTCAGCAGCTGAGGGGATCATCAACCACTCTTCCCTCACATACAAAGGACCTAAATAGTCCACAGGAGCGTTAGACCCCTTCCACCAGATACAGTACTTTGGTTGGTTATGGGAGCTTCAGAAACCCCTTACTCCACCCACAGGATCTGATGGGGCCAGAGAGAGTACAGTGAGTCCACTCCTCAAGAAGAGGATCTCAGTGGGTCAGCAGGAGTGTCAGAAAAACCTCACCCCACTCAGAGAACCTTGGGGAGCTGATGAGAGTGTGAGTGAGTCCTTCTGTATGGAGAACCCTGGGTAGGCTGATGAGAACAGTAGTGAAACCTCCCTCAACCTGGAGAAATCTGACTGGGCCTGTGAAACCCCCAGTGACACAGTAGGATCTTGGCTAGGGGGAACACTATAGATAGGTGGGTCGGGTAGCCTGGAAGAGCCTGAAGTCACAGTAAAAATAAAAGATAAAGTTTGGCTAACATGAATACTCCTAGACTAGCCAACCTAAGAAGAATATAGGACTAATAAAGCTGTACTACAGGAGTAATTCAGGTGACTGACCCTTCATTACACTGTAGGACCCAGTAACTGGGTAAATTTAAGCCACACTATGAGACCCTATGACAGTCAAGACTAGTGGGATTGAAAAGACAGAAATATTACCCCAAAAGTGAAAATGACAAAATAAAAAAGCAAAATGCAATCTCAAATGCCCTGTATATCTGTAACAAGTATAGGAGACATTGAAATAGAGGTCATTGAAAGTCACACACCTGAAATTTCTGAAAAGATAACCAGATAAATAAAGAAATAAATCCATGAGGCTACAGAGCAAATTAGATTAGAAATAATGTCTCAGGTAAAGAAAGAAATGGCAATCTTAATAAAGTAGTTGCTCAGCGTAGTTAGAGAAGACAGATTTAAAAAGTACTGGATCATGGGAAAATGATGGAAACCTTGAATGAACAATATAGGAAAGAAATTGAATGCATGAGACAAATTCAAAGAGATATCTAGGAAATTAAAAATTCCATTGAAAGTTAGAAAAAGTGCTTGAATGAAATTGAAGATAGATTTTCAGGTCTTGAAGATAGGATCACAGCTAGTGATCCTGAAATAAAGAACTCTTAAAAGTAACAAGGGACCATCAAATAACAATTCAACAGCTTCAGGGAAAAAAATAGAAGATTAATAGATGTCAGTGAAAATTCATGAGTCAATGCAAATTACATTTAAAAAGCTACTTTCAGAAGTAATAGCAGAATATCTCCCAAATGAGGGGAAACAATCTAATATACAGATAAGTGAGGTATATAGAACTCAAAACAGGCATAAATAAAATACATCTACACACAGACATATAATAATCAAGATCTCAGAAATTCAGTGTAAGAACAGAATACTAAAAGCTGTTGGAGAAACAGCTCAGCTATCAAGTAAAGCTCATTAGAATCATGGCCAAATTCTCAACTCAGAACATGCTTGGAGTGAAATATTTCAAGCCCTAAAAGAAAATAAGTTTCAACTCAGATTAATGTACTTATCTTCAAAATTAATGAAGAAATAAGATACTTCCATGACAAAGAACAACAGAAGAAATTCATGTCTGCCAAACCAACCCTAGAAAGAATACTGAAAGACATACTAAGCAGAGTAAAAATGACCACAATTATCAGAAACAGCTACAGAAAAAAACCAACAGGCAGGAAATAAATTTAAGGGGAAACACAGGCTCTCAACAATAGGAGAACAATGTAACACAGATAAGTGAATACATACCAGCTATAATCATCAATGTAAATAGCCTCAATTCACCAATTAAAAGAAACAGATTGGCTGAATGGATGAAGAAACAAGATTCAATAATATACGGTATACAAGAAACACATCTAACTCAAAAAACATTCATAGAGCAAAAATCAAAGGACATAAAACAATATTCCATGAGACAGAAACTCAGAAAAAGCAAGGATAGCTATTCTGCTTGCAGACAATGTGAACTTCAGACAAAAAATGATCAAAAGAGATAAAGAAGATCACTACATACCTGTTGTAGTCAGGGATTGTGCAGCGAGCAATTAGAATCAGGACACATAATTTATAATATTATTTATGATGGTCACTCCAAGTTAACACAAGAAAGTTCAGGAAATCTATCCACAACACTAAAGACATAGATATTCAGCCAAGGGCCTGAATCCCACAGCAATGTCCTATGTGAGTCCAGGTGAAGACCCAGAGCTCAATGCCTCCCAAAATCTCAACAAGAACTCACACCAGTCTTTACGGATCTGTGCTGGGAAGGCCCCAAGGTCAGCAGTGGAAGCTAGAAAGTCTATGCCAGCAGAGTGAAGGAGCTGTGCTGATATGTTGAGGGTTCTACACTGGAGCTGAGAAGTTATGCTCAAAACAAAGATCAGGGCTGTCCTGAAAAGCACCACAGCCATCCTCGGCAACAGGGAGGCTCCGACTCCTCTGACAACAAGAACAGTCAAGTATATGCCAGGAAGCCAGCATGATGAGTTTCTCCTGGAGATTAAGTGGCACATGTCTTCTCTTCTGGTGCCAGGAAGCAATGCTTAATGTAAGTACCAGAGCTCCCCCAAAGTAAACCACAGCCACTCTCATCAACAAGGTCTTAAGCTCCTCTGATGACAATGGTCAAACTCACACTGGGGAAGCTAGTCATGACAAGCTCCTCCAGGAGAACCAAGGGCTCAAAACAGAAACATTTAGAGAAATCCACAATGCCTAGTTTCTTCTCCATGTCTCTATTTATGCCAGCAACTTTCCTCAGGTGGAACATCTACAGTCAGCACCATGGTAATTTAATTCAGCTGGCATTAGATTGGCCCTCAGTTTTTATTCCCTAATAATACTTGTTAGGGGAAAAATTCAAGAGGAAGAGGTAACAATCATAAATATATGTGCACCAAATAGGAGAGCACTGACTATATAAGACAAATACTAACAGACATGAAAAATCAAATATGCAATAACACAATTGTGATGAGGGAGCTTAATACACCATTTCTGGGAAGGGACATATCAACCATACAGAAAGTCAGCAAAGAAATAATAGAACTGAATCAAACTTGTGAACAAATGGACTTAGTCAGAGTACAGTGTTCCACCCAAAAACATCAGAATAAACATTCTTCACAGTTGCACATAGTATTTCTTTTAAAATAGACCACATATTAGCCCATAGAACATGCTTTAGTAAATGTAAAGGAATTGAAATTATCCTATGCACATTATCCAGCAATAGTGAATTAAAATTGGAAATTAATGGCAAAAGAAGCTGCAAAATCTATATAAACACATGGAAATTAAGTCACATTCTCCCGAATAACCAATGAGTCATTGATGATTTTGAAGAAGGAATTAAACAATATCCACAATTCAAAGAAAATTTAGGTACAATATACTAGAATCTGTGGGATGCAATGAAATTGGTCCTAAGAGGGAAATATACAGGAATGAGTTCTCGCATCAGGAAAACAGAATTAGTACAAATAAGCAACCTAATATTGTACCTCAAGCTTCTAGAAAAAGAAGAGAAATTTAAGACCAAAGCTCACAGAAGGGAGGAAAAGATTAGAAGAGAAATTAATATAACTGAGACTAGGAAAACAATACAAAATATTAAAGCATCAAAGATCTCGTTCTTTGAAAGGTTAATCAAAATTGATAAACCCCTAGCCAATCTTATGAAGAAAAAGAAAAAAATTCCCACAAATGCATGCTATGAGGAATGATAAGGGTAAAATTATTACATCCTGTGGAAATTCAGACGGTCATCAAAATCTACTCTGAAAATCTTGACTCACATAGGCTGGCAAACACAGAGGACATATTCCTAGAAAGACATGAATTAGCAAAGCTGAACCAATATATAAAAATTTTGAATAGGGTTGGGAATTCCACTCAGTGGTGTAAGTGCCTGTCTGGCAAGCACAAGTTCGTGAGTTCAATCTCTGGTACAAAAAAAAAAAAAAATAGCCCAATATCACTGACTGAAATTTTGAAGCTTAATTAAAAACTTAACAACAAAGGAAAGCCTAGATCCTGATGGATTCATGGCTGGATTAAACAAGAATTGTAGAAAATATGTAATGCCAATATTCCACAAACACTTCAATAAAATTGAAAGGCAAGCAGTTGTTCCTAACTCATTCTTGGAGGCAAGTTTTACTCTGCAAACAAAACTAAAGAAAGACCCAGCCAAGAAGAAGAAGAACCACAGGCTAATCTTATTAATGAAGATTGGTTCAAAAATTCTCAATAAAATATTAGCAAACCAAACACAATAAATCATCAAGAAGATGATACACCATGACCAAGCTGGATTCATCACAGGAATTTAAGAATGGTTCAAAATAAGCCACTTACTAAATGTAATATATAACAGAGCCAAAGAAATAATCACATGATTATTTCAATGGGTGAAGAAAATGCTTTTGATAAAGTCTAACAAATGTTCATGATCAAAACCCTCCAGAAAATCAGAATAGATGGTCACTACCTCAATCTGATAAGAACCATCTATGACAAACCATAATCAGCATCACACTAAGTGGACAAAAACTGAAGACTTTCACTCTAAATTCAGAAACAAGGCAAGGCTGTCCACTATCACCACTTCTATTCAATACAGTGCTGGAACATTAGCCAAAGCAATTAGACAAGAGAAAGGAATAAGGACAGGAAAGGAAAAAGTTAAATTATCATTATATTCAGATGACATGAAACTCTAAAGAGAAGACACCAAAAACTCCATCAAAAGAATACTAGAATTCATAAGAAAATTCTTCAGTGTAGCTGGATACAAAGTCAGCGCTCAAAAATCAATAGCATTTTGGGGCTGGGGATTTAGCTTAGTGGCCCAAGTACCTGTCTGGCAAGTGCAAAGTCATAAATTTGATCCCAGTACAAAAAAAAGTCATATCATTTCTGTATACAAACAACAAATTTCCTCAGAGAGAACGTATAGAAATAGAAATAACACCTTTCAAAGTAGCTTCCAAAAAATGAAATACTTAGGAGTCAACCTAGCAAAGGATGTGCAAGATCTATACATTGAAAACAATATTTTAAAAAATGAGATTGAAGAGGATATCAGAAATTGCAAAGATATCCCTTGCTCTTGGATAAGAAGAACTGATATTCTGAAAATGGCCATACTCCTAAAACCATTATACAGATTTAATGCAATGCCAATCAAAATACCATTAGCATACTTCATAGATCTAGTGAAATCATTTTTAAAATTCACTTGGAAGGAGGAAGACCTGTAATAGAAAAGAGAGTCCTGGGAAACAATGGAAAGACAGAACACATCACAATCCCTGACTTGAAATTGTACTACAAAACTACTGCGATAAAATCAGCATGTTGGACACACACACACACACACACACACACACACACACACAACCAACCCACAAACAAACAAATAAACAAACAAAAACCAAAACAGACCTAAGGATCACTGGAACACATTAGAACATGCAGACACAGCTACAAATACATTCAGCCACCTTATCTTTGACAAAGGAGTGAAACATATTCATTGGAAGAAAGATGGCCTCTTTAATAAATGGTGCTGGAAAAATCAGCTTTCCACATACCAAAGACTTAAACTAGACCCATGTCTATCATCATGCACTAAACTAAAGTCAAGTGGATCAAAGATACAAATATGAAAACAGAAGCACTAAGTCTACTGGAAGACAGGGTAGGCAGAAATCTTGAAGACATAGGGGTAGGCAAAGAGTTCATGAACAAAATGCAAACCACATGGAAAGTGCTTCAAAGAATCAACAACTGGGATCTCAATTTACTAAATGGTCAAAAGAAGCCATCATAATGAATAGGAAGCCCACAGAATGGGAAAAAATTTATCCAACTATCCCTCAGACAAAAGACTTATATCTAGAAAAACATCAGGCCAACCAAATTCAAAGGCTTAATTCAAAAATGAGCATCTGAAATCAAGAGGCACTTTTCAGATGAAGAGATACAAATGGCAAATAAATGCATGAAAAAGTAGTCATCGCCACTAATCATTTGACAGATGCAAATTAAAACAACATTGGGATTACATCTCACTCCAGAAAGAATTGCTGCCATATAAAAATCAACCAATAACATATGTTGGTGGGGTTGTGGGGAGAAAAGAATCCTTTTCACTGTTGGTGGGAGTGTAGACTAGTACAATCAGTGTGGAACTCAGTGTGGTGATCCCTCAAAAAACTAGAATTGAAGGTCCCATTCCATCCAGCTGTTCCCAGGAAAATGAATATATCATACCATAGCAAAATATATCCACCCATGTTTATAGAAGCACAGTTTAAAATAGGTGAATCTTGGAAACAACCTAAATGTCTGTCAACCGTAGAATGAATAAAAAAGATGTGATATTTCTATATAATGGAGTATTACTCAGCTATAGAGAAGGATAGACTTAATTCTTTTGTACATAAATGGGTGAAACTTGAAACGTTATTTATAAGTGAAATAAACTCACATGTATCTCTAGTGTAAAAATAACAGCAAAAAACGAAGAGTAATAACATCCAAAATGTACAATAGATATTGTGAAAGCAAAAGGGAAGAAAAGTGCTCAAAATGAAAGAACAACTGGGATAGGGCAAAGGAGAAAAGGAAGAAGGAGAAAGATTTTATATATATATATATGTGTGTGTGTGTGTGTGTGTGTGTGTGTGTGTATAAAATACATAACTATATTACTAATCTCTGTAAATTCAAAGAAAGAACAGTTTGTGCTTTCACTATTTGATTTTTTATGCTTAAATCTTATGATCTGAACAATTACTTCTAAGATAAAATATGAAATATATTAACTAGTGTTAATTTCTTATTTTTTGAAATTCTGTATGATTTCTATCATTTGATTGTTTTGTTATTAAATAAAAAATTTAAAAGGTGCAAAGTTACTGACTTGTAATAAAATTGTCATATTCATATAGAAAACTTGACAAATTGAAGCTGAATTAAAATAAGAAATACATAAATCATAGTTATTTATATTTTGTCTTTATCTAAATAAAATCTCAAAGTCCTTACACAAAGACAAATCATAAAAACCCATGAGTAAATTGAATTCAAATATACTCTAAATATAATAAAAAAGTACAATATAGTATTTTCCACTGGGCTATAATGTATTAGTATGAAGAACTTCATTAATCAAGTGACCAACAGAAAAATGATTGTCTTATGAAATATTAAATAGGTTTCTGATTGCAGTCAACACTCATTCCATCAGAACCTATAAAGAACATTATAAAGGTCTACCATTGTGCTTAAGGGTAAGTAATAGTCCTTCTTTAGAAGAAATCTTTGGTCTAAGAAAGTTGCTTGTTCTGAAAGTTCTTTCCAATAAAACAAGATGAGACTGGGCATGAGTGCTTGATAGCTAAGACCAGAGGAATCCTGCACATTTGAGGCCAGTTTCGGTTACATAGTGCGTTCAAGGCCAGTCTGGACTCCTTAGTGAGGCAGTGTCTCAAAAACCAACACACATGCACACACACACACACACACACACACACACACACACACACACACACGAAAGTAGGAAGAAAAGTTAGCACATGATGTAAAAAGAGTACAAGGTTATCAACAATTTTATATCATGTACTATGTGTATCCTTGGTTTTGACTGACAGCTTTGTTTTGCCATATTTGACTTTATTCTCTTCCAAAAAAAAGTAATAAGAACTAAGGAGTAATAAAACCCAAAATGTTTAAATTTTGTTGTAAAAAAGAGAGGGAAAAAAAGTGCTCTAAAGGATACAACTGCAAGTGTGTTAAATAGATAACCATATTAATGTTTTTAGTTGGATCATTGAACACAACTGTTTGCAGTCTCACTGTTTGAAAGTCCACTTTGTATGTTTTGATACTGTGACTTGAGCAACAATCTCTAAGATGATAATGTGTAATCTATTAACTGGTGATTTCTTACTGTTTTTTTTTTTTTTGTAGTTTTGTATTACTCGTACCCTTACACTGCTTTGTTTTGTTTTTATCTTATTCCTTTTAAATAAAATTTTAAAAATTATTCAAATATGAGTTAAAATGAGCATTTTAAAAATAATTTGGCTTTATTCTAAGGAAAAAAATCTTAAAATTTTATGAGAATAAATTGATATTTGCAAAGTAGCTGGAGACAAAAAATAATTTTATGGAAACCAATAGCTCTTCTATAAAATGGCAGGCAGTCACCAAAGGAAAAAATAATTTCATTCACAATAGCAAATATAAATATAAGATTCCAGAGATGGGTTCTAGCAGGATGGCAGAATGCTTGCCTAGTGTGTGCAAGACCTCAGGTTTGACTCCCAGCACTGAAAACAATTATCAATAAACATAATAAAATGAGTGTGACAGTTTTTTAAAAGTATGAAACATTTTGAGATTAAAGATCTTTATTTTTAAGGATGAAATCTTTCTTAACACATTGATATAAAGTAGTATCTATCAAAATACAGGTGATTTTTTGTGTTATTAAGTTCTATAGAATTGCTGTGAACACTAGCTTAATCCATCCTGAATCATTACTCCTCGAGCATATACAAGATCACATTCCTAGGAACCCCTGGTTCACATGTTTTAATCAGTGTATCAGTACTGTGTATAACTATTGCATTGTATTTCTCTTTAAAGACCCCTCATTTAGTATATATTGCTGATTTGTTAGCATTGAACTCATAGCTGTCATCACTATATCTTGTGCCTGAGCCTTCTCTGCTCTATAATGCACACCACAACCTTTATGCAGAGCCAATCAAGAGCTGAGGGATCCATGAATTGACTAAAAATAAAAAAGTGACAATGTTTGACTCTACCACTAAACACACATGGAGATTTAAATAAAGGGACATCATGTGTTTTCAAAATAATTCAGTTAAAAATGATAACCAGGAACACTGATGACAGCATTAGGGATCTTGAGCTGTACTCCCTAAGCAACCTTAGGTAGAAGTTCAGCATCTTCCTCCAGGGTTGTTTTAAATAGCATAAACAAAAAGTATAAAAATATGTAAAACAAAATACTACATAGATCTCAGGGAGGAAACTTGTATAAAGTGTGAAATTTCAGACAAACAGGCATTGTGATACCTTCATTTTTCAACTTGTCCTGCCAGACTTGTGGGTTTCAGTGTTTTGCTCATGTCTGCAGATGACCAATAAATTGTTGATTTTGTGGTTATGAGTACATTTTAAGAAACAGGCAAATCTGCATATTGCAAAGTCCAGGAAATGAGAAACACCTGTGATTACATTTTTTTAAAGAAAATCTTGACAAAATAATTCTTTCTAGAAAACAAACAAGCCAGAAGAAAATTTGTAAGAAACTAGTAAGAAAATTTGGAAGGAAAGGAGGCTAAAGCAATTTGTATCATTTGGTGGATATATCTATAGATAAAGCAATAGAATTTGCTATCTTGGAATAGATCCCAGGATATTTAAATACTTTTATGTTTTTACAAATTTTATTTAGAGAAAAAAAGCAAAACAGAGAGAAGGGTAGGAATAACTCAGAATTTCAAAAAAACAACAGTAAGAAATGATTAGTCAAAAAAATAACAGTAAGAAATCATTAGTGGATGCAACTTGAGACTATCCTCATAAGTGAAATAAGCCTCACATTTGTAAATACCATATTGTCTCTGTAGTATAAAAATAATAATAAAAATTGAAAGAGTAATAAGATCCAAAGTATATAATAGGTATTTTAATGATGAAATACTTTTATGTTTTTGAGACCGAGTCTCAGTTTATAGTCTGTCCAGGCTGCTCTGAAACTCAAATTGCTTCATCCTCTCTCCTGCAGGGGACATATTTAAATACATCACATTTGACAACTAGTCCACCATAAAATACTGCAGTAGGGAAGCTCTGTGTGGATTCAGGAGTTCTTATTGTAACTTTTCAAGGAAAATGAATTTATTTTTTCCTCTTATTTCTATCAAAATAAATTTCAAATATACTTAGAGGACAAAACATAGAAATATAATAACAACTACAAAAAGAATAAAATAAGTAAATATTTAACAGATATCAGATAAAAACTTTTCTGAGATTAAAAACCATGACAAAGAAAAAAATCAATAGATTTTGATAGACAAAAAGGTGAACAAACCTACTGCTTCTGTTTATACACAAATGCCGGAAATTCAACTGAGGCAAATATGAAGATAAAAATATTCTATACTTACAGTAGCAGACAATGTTATATTCTTAATGTGAAAAAGTTTTTAGAAATAAATAAAAGCCTCAGTAGTTATTAGTGCATAAGACAATTAAGAGATCTGGGGCTCAAACTGTCTAAAAATGAGAAAGTGATAGTGTTTAATTCTACTGCTAAGCAAACTTACAAATTTGAACAGAAGGATAATATTTGCTTTCAAACTAATTCAGGGAAATACGGCTGACAGTGTTAGTTTCTGGAGGTGTACTGCCTGACTCCAGTCTTGGACTGTTATTTATTAGTTTTGTAAAGATGAATAAACTTCCTAGCCCCTGTCTCTTTCAGTGTGCATTAAAGGTAGGATTACCTATACCCAGACTTTTCAGTCAAAATAAAATGAGTTAACACACGCAAACATAAAGCACTGATAACAAGCTCTGGGGGCAAAATCAATGCAAGCTTTCTTTCTTTTTTCCTCTCAGGATTGGGGAGTAAGCCCAGGGCCTTTAAGACTGAGCTTTCCTTCCTTCCTCTTCTGTTTTTCTTTTCTCTTTTTTAACTTTAAAGGGAATAACACAAAATAAAATGGAACCAAACAAAACAGTGAAAGCAAAATTGGGTTTCAAAAATAAGACAGGAGGAAATCCCTCATATTGCTATATTGCATATTTTATCCTCTAAATAGATGCTGAAACTACAGGTTTCAGGCCTGCAAAGTCAATCAAATGATGCAAGCATTAAGTTGTATTTTTACTTCAGTAGCTATCATCTCAGCCTCTGTACCTCTGGATCATCCAGTTGCTTGTTGAGAGTGAGGTGAGGGCTGGGGGACTCAGATCTTACTGTCTCCAAGCCCGTGTGCTAGCTGGTTCACAGGAAGGGGTTGGCTGACTGGCCTCTAGGTTCTTCTCCTGGTCCACATGGCTCTGTTTTTGGTTTTTCCTTTCCTTTTCTTTCTTTCTTTCTTTCTTTCTTTCTTTCTTTCTTTCTTTCTTTCTTTCTTTCTTTCTTTCTTTCTTTCTTTCTCTTTCTCTCTCTCTCTCTCTCTCTCTCTCTCTCTCTCTCTCTCTCTCTCTCTCTCTCTCTCTCTCTCTCTCTCTTTTTAAAACAAAGTCTTTCCATGTCCTAACATTTCCCAGAGTAGGTTAAAACTTGCAGCCTCCCGAGAGCTGGGATTACAGGTGTGCACCTGCACAGTTGGCTAGTGCTAAGCACTTCAAAGACAGGAAATCTTTAGTCTTCTCACTTGCCTGGGTTTGTATGCTAGTCCCTGTCAAGCGCAGGGAGAGGCTGTCTGATGTCCTCTACTGGAGTGAAGGAGGTTCTTCAGAAAATGATGTATCTGTTTTGGACTTCCTCTGTAAAACCTCATTCACTAGGGAACAGTAATTCATAGAGTAGAAAACTACAATGTCTCCTGTTTTTCTAAGTACTTGTAGATCTTTTATTCTGAGGACTGCCACCTAAGACTTTATCTTCATAAGAGAAGTAGAGTTCTTTTGACCCTACGGTCTTGTAGGGAGCTCAGAGAACTTTTGTCCCATGATTGTGTATCTTTCTTTGTGTCCTTTCATTTCTTCTAAAAATTACTCATCAGTATAAAAGTGTACATCGTGCCCTATTTCCCTCTCCTCTAGGGAGGTTATGTAAGCATCAACCAGTTGACTCTTTTTTTGAGTTTCCAATTTGGCATGGCTCCCGTGTATATGTGCACATAAATAAATTTCTTTGACTTTTCTCCTGTTCATCAATTGTCAATTTATTTCATTAAGCTTTGCCAGATAGATTGAAAATTCCTTTTTTCCTCTATGTTAGTAGATCTTGGAGAGTAAGTAATTTATCAGTTTATATTAAAAACCCTTAAAATATTCAGCTCTTTTAACTACTGTTGTCACTTATTGGAATCTATTTTCTGTAATAAGAGAATCCAGTAAATAATATTTTTGCATTAAATAGTTCTTGTTGTACGATTCATAAATGTGAACAATGGTAAACAATTTTGGGACCTATTATAAAGAACAATTAAATGTGTTGTATGTCACACATTGATACATTAAGATTTGTTTAAACAAACCAAACTAGCAAGTCATCAAATAAGTTTTTAAAGAATGTTACTGACATAAGAACATTCACACCACAGGCTGAGGTGAGGGAAGCAGGATGAGAATCACCGATCCAGTGGAAGCCTGGTTTTCCTGAAGGCTCCCTAACGTTGGTCCTCTACTGTTAATATTTGGACACAACATGTAATAGCTTCCTGCCTTGTATCATAAACTGCAAGGTTTTGTTTGTTGATCCTCCCAATAGAATGCAAACTCCAGAGAATAGTATGACAATGTCTATATCTTTCACCAGTTGTCTTCATTTTGCAGTGAGTGGGGCGTTCTCATGGCAGAGTAGATACCCATTGAATAACTGTTGAATGAACGAATGAGTGAATACATAAATGATTCTAAGATATTAGATAGAATTATATGCAGATTGAAATATCTAAAATAATAACAGAAATGTGTTCGGTGTATAAATTTTTGAATTTTCTGGAGTTAAGATTGCATCATTAAACAGGAAAAGATACCGTGAAACACATACGCATAATTATCTGTCTTTTATATATGTCTCCCCCTACCAAAGTTGGTTTGAAATTCTTTGTAGTTCACAATATATTTCCTGTGCATGTTGGTGTTTAATGCAGTTCCTTCTTAGGCATATTCTGTTATTTTGTTTAGAAGACAGGCCAATCATGTATGCACACTATTTATTTTAGTTACTAAGCCTGCTCCTCCTTGATTAAATAAGAGGCACTTCTGACTGACTGTATTTCTTTTAGCTGAACAGAGATAAACAGCAGTGGGACGCACCAAGCTGCCTGGTCCTCGTCTTCTTGCTGTGTGTCTCAGGGCTCCACACCTGCACACCAGCGGTCCTCAAGGCGCAGAATATTTCTTAGTAGCTGCTGCTCGTTTTTGTTGTTCCCTCTTTTTAAAAGAACCCATTAGGCCAAAACAAAAAAAATGCTTCTCCTCATTTGAAAAAAATAAAAAGTGGAAATTAGCATTAGCTGTATTCCTCCATAAGGGATAAATGGAGTAAGGGTTCAGAAGGGTTTGTGTGGGGACGGCCGTCCTCCCATTCACAACCAGCAACATTCATAACAAGGCCATTTAGCCAACATGTATTTTCTTCTTTTAGTACCTAACGGGTAACCTGAGTAAGAGATGGTTTGAATTACAAAGCAGCCTAATAATGTACTTTCTCTGAGCAATGACTGCTATTTGTGTCAAGGAAATAAAGCAGTGGAGAAAATGAAAGAGAGGGTATGGGAGGGAGAAAGAAAGCACTTCCAAGTTCTCTTTCTCCCAGCAAAGGGAGAACACACTAGAAATTAGATTTCTTTATTAAAAAGTTACTACTTTATGTCTTTGGTGAGGATATTATTTACAAAAAAAAATCAAACACTTTCAAGGTTTTAATAGGACTTTTGCCTCTTAGAGACAAAGTCCAGGACTCTGCACACCTGCACCCCTTCCTTCCTTTTCCTCCCCTCTACACGCCAGCACCTGATGCTGCTAATGTGCCATAATGGTGCAGCGGCGAGGCATTTATGTTCCATTTCCCCCCAGTGTTATTAAAACTGCTCCATCACCACCTGTACTGGGGGGGGGGTCCACGTTTTCTCTTGCTTCTATCCCTGACATGACAGAATGCCTGCCCTTACCACTATGCTATAATATAGAGGTAATTGAAACATAACTCACCCTAAATTACAGGCAATGTTCAGGAAAAGACCCAGCGAGCTTCCTGGGGCTTATTACAAATAGAAGCTAAGTATTTTTTAAAGGAGGGTGGGAAGAAACCCAGCGCTTAAAAGAAAAGAAAAAAATGGGAGAGGAAAGGAGATGAGAAAGAGCACGAGAGAGAGAGAGAGAGAGAGAGAGAGAGAGAGAGAGAGAGAGAGAGACAGAAAGAGAGAGAGAGACAGAAAGAGAGAGAGAGAGACAGAAAGAGAGAGGGGGAGAGAAAATCAAATGAGGGACTTAAAATCAAATAAAGATTCCAACAACAGATTTATCTCTCCTTTCTACCCCTACAACACTCAGTGAGCCTCCTAGCTGGTTGAGATCTGTAGCACCATTTTACTGTTGGTAGCTATATGGCTGTTTCCTGGGTGACTTGACTTGTGGTTTCCTTTGGGTTTCTAGATGACTCCATACACAGTTGTGTTTGGTAGCCATGTGACTCCTGGGTTAGCAGCATGTGCAACTGGAAGAGGCCAGGAAGATGAAGTAGTGACTTCCAAAGACTGAAAGACAGTATGAAAGAGAGGATGTTTTGCTGTAACTCTTTCAGTTTTCAAAATCTGAAATCTCAGCCATTGTCTTGGATTATCTACTGGAGCAAGTCTAAGATCAGACACTACTAACTGTGATCCAGCTCCCTGTATAAATATGATCTACTGTGGTCTTTTCAGGAAAACAGGAGGGACAGTTAATTATCAAGCAAATGTGAAGTTCATCTGTTTCAGAGTAGAATGGGTTTCGTTTGACTGAGTCCCACCCTCCCACAGAAGGGCCTCTGTGAGTCTCACCCATCTTGTCAGCTCTCTCTCATTCCCCCTTTGAGCATTGTTTATAGGAAGCTGTTTGATTCTTTTTGAGCTACTGAATTGAGTTCTTAGCAACTCCCATCTAACACCCACGTCATGTGAAATGCCTGGCTTTGCCTGCCAGTCTCAGTTGCAGGACTCTTATAGGAGGAGCACAGTTAGTGGGTGAGAAGAAGGAAACGTGGTAGTGTTGTCTATCAAGGGACTCAGTCTCTGCTGGTGTGTCAGCTAATCCTTCCTCCACATTTTATAGGGCTTGTCAATGCATCCTGTATGTGCTGTCCTCAGAAGTAAGTAAGTGAATTCCTCTCTCCAGGAGACAGCCAGGATTTTGTTGCTCCTGCTCTTACCCGAGGCTCAAACTGATTTTAAAGAAAAACAAACTGGTTTCAGGGCTCTGCAACATCTGCCCACCATGGTCTCTACTATTTGTGGCGTTCTCCCTCAAAATTGCAGAAAGCCAGTGCCATGACTTTGAAACTTGAGATTCCCTTTCACCTTTCCTGTATCAGGACTTCAGAAGATTCACACATGTTTACTGTCATGTTTGTGCTATAACTTATTGGGAGGGTGTCTGCTTAGACGTGTGAGTCTCTGAATTCAGTCTTTACCACAGAGTTGAAGGTCAAATGTAGCCCTTTTGACCCTTAAATGATAATCTCTTCCAATCCTCACATTCTACTGGAAAATGATCTAAGGGGAAAAGAGACCTAATGAAAGATATATAGTTATTATGGATTGCACAACTGGTGAGTGCAAATACCTTTTTCTCATTGTATGTTCTTTTAACAATATATTAAAATTACTTGACTCTACCTCTGGTTTCTAAAAAGTAGAATTTTAGTGACTGTCAAATTGAAAATGATCTGTTCTCATATCCATAAAGTAGTAATAATAATGAACAATAGTTTAAAGGGTTGAAAAAGATTTATGCCCTACTTGCTATTATGTATTTTTCTTTTTATTTATAATTTGAGTTTCTTATAAAAGGGAAACTACCTAATGTTTAAGCTTGTGGGTCTAACTTATTTCATGATATTATAAACTAAAGATTCACCATTTTTCACAAAAGACTCAAGTTTTTCTTTCTTTATGGCAGAGTAGTACTCCATTACATGCAAATATCACATCTTCTTTATCCACTCATCTGCTACTGAGTCTATATGCTGCTTCCAAGATATACCTATTACAAAACGTACTGCTATAAACATACAGAGATATGTCTTTCTCAGATGAGAAGGGGATCAAGAGATGGAGGGAGGGAGGGGAAAAAGAGGAAAAGGGGTAGAAAAGGAATTAAGATATGTTATGTACATGCACTAACTTCACATGAAAAATGTAAACATTGTGTACTACAAATATGTACCAACCAAAAATAATGAGTAACTGAAATGTTTGTTAGGTACTGTTGATCTTTAAGGTAGTGTAACTCCCAATTTTTAAAAATTATTAGATAATCTGTCTATTGATGAAAGTGGGCTTTTGAAGTTCCCAACTACTATTACTTTATACTATTATCTCTGTCTTGAGATCTACTAACATGTGCTTTGTGTATTTTTGTGCTCATGTGTTGTGTACATATGATTAAATTGTTGGATCCTCTCACTGAACTAATGTATTATTACATAGTATTTTTCTTCATCTATTTTTGTAGATTTTACTTAAATACTATTTCATATAAATACAGCTATTCTTGCTGACTTTGGTTTTCTATTTATTTGAGATATTTTTGTAATTTGTTCACCTTCAGTCTATCTGTGCCTTTACTGGTGAGGGATCTTTTAGGCATTATATGGTATGGTTTTCTGATCTAATGTCTTTAGGAAGTCTGTATCTTTTAATTGTAGGATTTAAGCCACACATTCAAAGCTCTTATAAATAAGGACACTTACTTCTATCATTTTTGTATGTCCTATGAATTTTTCTTCATCTCTGTTTTTGTGATGCTAAAGACAAAGTCTAGGACTTCACACATGCTAGACAAGACCTGCACAACTGAACTATGTACACCCACTGTCCTTCTTTCCTCTTCTCTTATTGTAAATCTTTGTTTTGGACATTTTCTGCACTGATAAAGTTTAGGGCTTTTGCTCTTTTTATTTTGTATATATACTCGGTTAATCAGTGGTTTTTATACTTTTGTGTGTTTTCAAGAAGTTGGTTGTCATCTGTTTTCTTCTATAGGTATGAATTCCATAAGCATTACTCATGAGGCTGGTCCTTTCAAATCTAAAGGTTACTATTTCTTAGTGTAGTATTTTGGAGCAACATTTGAAATATCTTTCATCATTTTGAATATATCATCTCATTGCCTGGCCTTTGGGATTACTGCTGAGAAACTCATAGACAGTACAATGGGAGTGTTTTATGTATCAATTGATGCTTTTTTTCTCTTTGACTTTAATTTTTGACAATTTAATTATAATATGCCTGATGAAGAACTCTTTAAATTCAATTTGTTTGAGAAATTTTGAAATTCTTGTATCTGGATATTCATATTGCTTTTTAACTTTAGGGAAGTTTCCAGGAATTATTTCACTAAATAAGCTGTGTGTTTCCTATCTTAGGTTTACTTGAATTTTTCATAATCTGGATATTCTATGTATCTTGTCCTCAAAAGCTTGTAAGCTGCCTTCATTCTTTTTTCCTCTTTGATGTGGACAATTTCAAAATATCTATTTTCAATTTCTCCAGTTATTCTAGTCTGCTTCCAATGTTCTTTATTATATTTTTATTCAACTCTTTTTTTTTCCTTGTTCCAGATATTGAAGTCAGGACCTTACACTTTCCAGGCAGGTGCTATAAACCTCCCTTGTCCTTTAAAGAAGAATTATTTGAATTCTTCATTCCAAGATTTTTTTATCCTTAATGATATCTACCTGCTTGTTAAATTCTCATCAGATAATGAATATTTTCCTTTCTGTTGGATTATCTACTTGCATTTCCGTAGACACCACTGAGTTTCCGAAAGATCATAGTTTTGAAATCCTTTTTAGGCAGTACGTAAATGTCCATTTCTTTGGGGTCAGTTACAAGAGAGTTATTGCGCTCCTTTGGTAGTATGTTTTCCTTTCCTTTCACATTTCTTGTGTCCCTGTGTTGATTTCTGGTTGAACTGTACCAACAGTCAAACAGTCACAGCTTCCAAGCTTCACAGAATGAGTTTCATAAGAAAAAGACTTTCACTCACGGATAAGCCTTAGTGTGCTAATTAGGATGGCAATGGTTGTATTTGCTAGAAAACGTTAAATAGTCTCAGGGGTAGAAGGATGTACCCCTATCTCTGACCCAGTAGTACGCTGTAGCATCCAAGACACTGTGGGGCCATGCAACTACAGCAGGGACTCTGAAATTGTGGGTATATTTTCTTGATCCTGAAGAGCCAGAGACATCCCAGACATGACTCTACTTCCTGGAGGGGAGAATGGCCCAGCAGTTCAGCCTCTGTAGTCTAGTCCAGGTCCAAGAAGGGAAGGACTAGAGTTGTTTGACCTGTACGTTAGGGTGTCTTTGCAGCAGCAATGCTGTTTTCCCAGGCTATAGAGCGTTAAGTCGGCTCAGCCCTAAAATGGACAGCTGCTTGGCTCAAGCAACACAGCCATTCCCAGAGTGGTATCAGTGCCACTTCAGCCAGACACGATGCTGTGACTGCTCTGGGTAGCCAAAGCCAGTTCCTCTAGGGCAATTTGCAATGTCAGCTCAGGCCTTGACGGCCAGAGTACAGCAGTGACTTGAAGAGGCAGATGAAGCATAGGCTCCATTTCCCTGTCCAGGGAAGAAAATCACAGCTTCATTTCAAGCCCAGAGCAACTGAGAGAGGTATATAGAATATGTGCCTTCACAGGACTTTCTTGGGATACACTGTGTAGCTACATCTCTGGTGCTGAGGAGCACAAGCCACAACTCAGGGGTAGATACAGCAGCTCTTTTAGGATGCGAGAGCTGAAAGTTGTAGATGGACTAGATCAGTAGTGAGTTGGCTCTATAGGCAGAGTGTGGCAATAGCTCATCTGAGAGATTATAGTAGCCTGGAGGATGTGGGTGGTCCAGTGTTGGACACAGCCTCAAAGATGGAAGAATGACATGGTCCCTTGCTTCCAGTTCCAGTTCCAAGACAGAGAAGCACAGTATTCTAGCTGCAGTATTCTCAGGGTGTGGGATAAGGCATTGGCTATTTATCTGAGGCAGCTTAGCCCCGTGAACTCCAGGCAGCTCCCTCTGTCACTGGTTCACCTGAGACACTTGTGTTCTTCCAAAATTGAAATAAGGATTCTGAGCCCAAGAGATGATAACGTGTGCTTTTTTTCTTTTGTAGAAATTTACTGAAAGGCCTGGACAACTTCATACTTGGTACCATGACAGGCAGACTACTACCCTCCAAAAGGGACTACCAAAGCCACATGTTGTTACATATGCAGACTCTCTCCTCATTTGACAATACTGTCTCTTTACATGCTGCATTTAACTTAATTCTGTTAACAAAGTTTAAACAGAAAGGTAGAATTGTGCCTGTTCCTTTACTGTGTCTGATTCTCTCAGCTTCTCATCTTTAGGTAAAGGACCTAGAAAGTTGGATTTGATAGGATGGCCTGTGTTGATGATACATTGCTTATAGAGGAGGATTATATGATATGCCGTCAAGACCTGTCTGTGTCCAACCCATTCCTAACTCTACCACAGATCTGTTAATTCAGTTGATAAGAACTTAAGAGAATTGATTTGGTACTTCTAAAAATAGACCTTGAGTGAAAGATAGATGTACTTGGTTTATTTGGAGATGATATACAGAAGCAGTAGTGTAGAAGGGGAGAAGCAAGAGAGAGGAAGGGAAGATGGCAAGAATATATACGTTTCACTAGTGGAATTTAAATACTGAGATGTGTCGAAGTTCTAACTGCCGGTACTTAGAATGTGACCGCATTTGAAGACATTTGTAGAAGTAATTAATATGAAATGAAGTCAGATTTGTGAACCCTAACCCAGTATGTCTGTTGTTCTTCTGAGAAGAGAGTGGGTCATAGGGATGTGTGTGTATGGAGGAAAGACTGTGTAAGGATGTAGAATGAATTCAATTATCCACAAATCAAGAAAAACAACCCTAGGAGAAATAAAACTGAAACCTTGGACTCCCAGCTTCCCAAATGGCGAGAATACACATTTCTGGCTGCAATTCTGAATGAGACCAAATCAGAAGTGCTAAGGACTGAATGTGTCCCCTCCAAAATCTACATGCTGCTGATAAGGCAATTTGATAATATTAAAATGTAGAACTTTTAAGAAGTGACTAGGATATGTGAGCTCCTCCCTCACCAATGAATTCAGACCTTTGCAGGGTAGGTTTCTCTCAGTGTTCAGCTAACTCGCCCTCCTGTTTTCCGTCCACAGGAGGACAAAGTGTTCCTTTCTTCTGAGGGATGTGAAGGAATCCAGCCCCACCATCCGACCTAGCCCACACTATCTCCTCTCCCCAGTCCGGATGCACCCAGTGACTCCTATCATCAGCCCTGCTGTTGATAACAGCGGCTGCTCCATGAGTTTGCCCAAGCCTCATCCTTGGACAACTATTACACTTGGCGTTCTCTCAAGCCTTGTTTTTGGCAGGTAATCACTGAACCCCTGTACCCCATGACCCCACAAAAGACCTCATAGCCTGTATGAGAAGACCTGGTCTGATCTCAAGGCCAAAGTGGTTCCCTCTCAAGTTTGTACTGAAAAAACCTGTCTTGTTGAGCTCATACCTTTGTTTCTTTTTAAAATTTTTGAATTTTATTAGCACATTTTTTTTGTCTTTTTCCTTTTTATCGGTACTGGGGATTGAACTCATGGCTGTCTGCTTCCAAGGCAGGCACTTATGCCGCTGAGCTAAACCTCCAGCTCCTTATTAGCACATGTTTGTAAGTAATGCAGTTTATAATCATTTTAGGACAGTTACATGTACATATTACAGCTTCTTCTTCTTCTTTTTTTGTTTTGCTTAATGCCTATTCCCTTCTGTCCTTCTTTTTCCAGTTCCCCTATCCCTTTGTTGATAATATTTGTCTTAGCTCATATTATGGTGTATAGCATTTACATTGCTTTCAGTTAATAGGTTCCTATACATGGCACATCTTTATTCCTCTCATTTCTTCTGCCTCTCCTCTTCCTCTTTACTATTATTTCTTTAGATCACTTCCCTATTGCCAGAGATCTATTCCTTGTCTCTTTCTATTCATTTTCTGTTTGTAGTTTCTTTTAATCAAATGAGAGATATTTGAGGTCTTTAAGCCTGTGTGCCTGGTTTATTTCAATCACATTACATTTTCCACTTGCATCCATTTTCCTACAAATACCTCAAATGTGTAATTCTTTTTAGCTGAGTAGTTTTCCATTATATAGAGATATCATGTTTTCCTTAGCTAGTCTTCTGTTGATGAGTACACAGTCTGTTTCCAGGATTTGGTTATTAAGACTTGTGCTGCTACAAACATTGTCATGCATGTATCACTGTTGTATGATTTAAAATCTTTCCTTCTTTTTTTCTAACAGGAATAAAGCTCACCAGATCATCATTCTTTTTGGCATCTTACCTTAGATGTCTCAGCTTTCAAAACTGTGAGGAAAACATTTCAGGAGTGCTCAGTGTGGGATCCTGCAAGGCATGGGCCTCTCTATAAATTTCCCTGTCTTCAGGATTTAGAGAAAACTTTTTGATAAAAGGACAACAATTATTATAGTGAAACTATCCCAGGCAATAGCAAGGGCAACCTGCTGACTGGTTTCTGAAGTATATAAAATTTAGTAGATAAAGGAGAGAGGGAAGTAGATGGAAGGAGGCAATGATAAATATAACCTAGTGATGTGATTATTTAAATTCTGTGACACTGGCATCTGTTATAAATAGTATATTTTGTTTTGTGCTTATGTATGATTTAGCTGAATATCACCACACAGTTTTCACTCATTAAACCCACACCACGAGTCATGGTAGTAGCTAAGCTGGTCAAGTCCTGGGGTAGATGTGTGCCAGCCCTTTCTTAGAATTTGACAGCTTATGCTGTAGAGACAAGAGACTGTATCACTTGAAAGACAGTATTCTCCCATAAGCTTTATAATAAAACAGAAACCAGATGACAGTTTGGGAATAAAAATAAAATGTGTAACATCTAAAGCATGCAACAAGGGACACAGAAACACAAATAATAACTCCTAATGAGCCTTTTTCATAACCATAAGAAAATGTAACAGAGGTAGAATCTGTCCAGGCCCTTCAGATGGCCCATTCTATAAGCAAGGAAAGTAGTGAGTAAATCATACAGATTTACATGGAAGGAATGTGCAGAAGACATGGAGAGAGGAACCATAAAGAGGACCACTAATGTATTAATGTTCAGTCAGACAATGGAGTACCTGGATGCTAAAGGGAATTTGGGGATGATCCATTCTAACATTATTTTTTAGATGAGAAGAAAAGTGAATTGCTCAGGAAAAAATAGTTTGTTATTCACAGAGATAGGATTAGAATGAAAAGGGTCAATCTGAACTCACTGTGTTTATATACCAAATTCAGTGCAAATTCATGAAGAATTTGCATGAGTGAATGCAAGGCAGAAAAATGAAGCAATAATAAATAGATACAACCAGAAACATTTTTGCCCTTCAGAGAAATGCAGGTGAGCTGGAGGAAAGACAGTTTACTTTTAAAAATATTTGCCAATAAATGGAGCCCAAAATAAAAATTTGATGTCAATTAAAATAATTTATTGCAGGCCAGGGATTTAGATCAGTGGCCTCAGCTCCTGCCTGGCCAGTGCAAGGTTGTGAGTTCAATCCCAGATACCCAAAACAAAACAAAACAACAAAAAAGACTTTATTGAGCTAGACTTATTTTTAAATCTGTCAAAAACTGAACTCTTTAAATCTAAACATTGAGAAATAATATAGCAACTATTCACCTAAAGAATACAAAAGAACATGTAGAAAATTTGAACATTTGCACATCATCAACTCAAACCATTATTTATTTGTGACTATTGTAATTAGCAATTATATTACCAAAGCAGCTACTTTTGAAGGACACATCAAATAACTCTCAAGGTTGGAACAAAGAATATTCAACTAGGCTTGGACATAAAATCTCTGAATTTTTTTTTTTTTTTTTTTGTACTGGGGATTGAACTTATGACCTTGTCCTTTCCAGATAGACCTTTGTGCTGCTGAACTAAACTCCCAGGCAAAATCTCTGAATTGAACCTTTTTTGCTTGTTTTTTTGAAACAAGGCCTCACTAATGCAGTTCAGGCTGGCCTTCAGTTCGCTTTGTAGCTCTGGCTGGTCTCAAACTTGCAATGATCCTGCTGTCTCAGCCTCCTGGGTGCTGAAATTACAGGCATATTTCATGGGTTGACTCAAATGCCAGTCTCCATGTGTCTGATGTGGTGTAAACAAGAGAGGAAACCCATTTATTAAGGCAGTTATTAAATAAATAAAAATTAAGCAAAAAGATAGCACTTTTATATCTAAAATATGCTTAGCTTAGTAACATGCTTCAACACTCTTGGCTATGTGTCCAACTCTCTCTGCACATATTTCCTTTGATGTATACTATAGCCGCATCAAATTACCAAATCTGCCATACCAGATCCTGCATCTTTCAGTTCTGTTTTCTCCACTCCCACCTTATGCTCAAGCTCATTAAATATCTACCTCTTGTCATTTGCTGTTCTTTTATCACTATCTTCTTGGTCGTTGTTGACTTCTCCTAAGTATTTAATTTATATCTCCTCTGCAATGTCTCCTTCCCTTAACCCAGCATTTGGATAGTTTTTCTTTTTGCTCCATGACATACAGGGAATGTAAACTTCATCATTCAATCTTTAATTCTGATCTGTAAATTGCCTTGTAACTGAGTCTTTTCCATTAAAAAATGTTGACTAAAGATTCAGATGCTCTAATCTCTGTATCTAAAGAGAAGTTTGTGATTGTTTTGGTCTTATGATGACAATGGATGTATATAGTCAATAGTTTAGATTATTTGACATCAGATTGGAGAGGCTAAAAGTCCAGGTTTGTTTATTTCTCTGAGCTATGCAGTCTCTTTTACAATGGGATTCAATATAAAATAATCAGAAAGGAAAAGATAAAGACAACAGCTTTGTAATCAGAGGGCTGAAGTGGCGAATGTCCTCGTGTGCCCAAGGGCCCATCCTTTTTATCATCTGAAATGAAGAGAAGCAGTTCTCTTTCCCTGTCATCAGGCTTATTACCCAATCATGTGTAGAGCGATCTCTCAGGCACTTGCTCTGGGATTTGTCATAAACTCTGGAGAGCCCCCACTAATGCACAGGATTCAGGCAGCTTTTGATAATGTTATGTTATATGTCCTCATTATCCTTCCAGTGGTATTGATGGCACTTCAGAGATGAGAAGGAACAAGATAAAATAAAAAAACAAAACTAAGAGAAAAACAGAAATGACTTGCTTTTTCACATACAGCACGTAGAGGATGGACTACTGGCAAAGGGCTACAAATCACATCTAAAAGTGGACAGCAATAATCAAGGGGGAAAAGTCCATTCTAGTCTACCAAAGAAGCCAGAGTTCTTACTAAAAGACACAAAACCTGAAAAGAAAGGAAAAGAACAATACAAAAACTGGCTAGCTGTACACCTCAGAAGAAAGGCTCCGTGGAAAGAATGAGGTTCAGTATTTCCATGCGGAACCTCAACAGCTGTCAGGACTGCAAATACACCATAGGCTTTAAAATAACTTTTTATTGTATGTGAACATCAATAAACTAAAAGATGTCTTAGTGACATTTTAAAAATTAATCTACTGCCCAAATATTTGTTAATTAGTTTTATATATATTGATTTTTGAATTGTAAATTTGCCATTTTCCTATTATGAATTTGATGGTTTCTTTGTGATTTGAGTAAATTCTTTATTTATAAAAAGTTATTACTCCATTGCTTACAATTTTCTATTTGAGAAAACCATGTGTGTATCAAAAAATTAATATTTGAAATACTTTTATTTATCTAGGAACTATTAATTGAACAGTTACCATGTGCTGAACATGATATCAGGCACTTGGATAAATCGGTAAATGAAACAAACCACATCCCTGTGCTTGAGGAGTTTATATCTATACGTGCGTGGGTACTCATTTTTGTATTAGTGTGGAAAATAAGACACAATGTTAAAAGGTGATACAGTTGCTATATAAAATAGATAAAAAGAGCAAGGACAGAGTGCTATAGGTAGGTGTAGGGGGTTAGATTTTGTTACTAGGTAGGATGGTTGGGTAGCTTTAATGAAATGTGATACTTGAACAAAGGATCTTCCTCAAGTCTTTGTATTGTTCTAGAAATATCAAGAAAGTTGCCCATGTGAGGCATCTATGGCAGGAACATCCCTGGTCACATTAAGGGGTACCAAAAGCCAGTATATCTGAAAGAGAACAAGAATTTTAGACCTCATTTCCAGGGCACCAGTGAGAAAAGGGGAAATGGGAATAATATCACCATATCCTATCAGTTCATTTGATTTTCAATGTCTACTTTTTATCTTTTCTCTCCCTCCATCTCACCTCTGCTGCTGGGTAAGGAGACTCAGAGTCTTAGCTCTTTTTATTGATGTGTCTATCGAGTATTAAAGTGGACAGAGAAGAAAAGAAAGAGAAGAGGATGCTCTTTATGTGACATTACATGCGGTAAACAAAAACAAAAGCTGGACAGGATGCTTATCTTCTGAGGCTTTCTTTGTCATTTTCCTCTTTTGGTTGCCTTAATCAGCACTACAATCTGAAAGGAAAGGGATTTCTAATGAAAAAGGGGGGCCCTTCCTGTCAAGGATGGTTAATCTGCTAACGTGTCTTCCCTTAGTACATTTGGTGCTCAGTCCTGTTGGAGAAACCTAACTAGAGTGGACAAACTTACCTTTGTATTACTGAAACTTAAAAAAATTTAATCTGTTTCTCATATTCCTAGATTCTGAGAGGGAATACTTTCTATCATAAAAAAACCAAAACCATTTGGTATTCATACATATGAGTTTGATTTATTTCACTTATGAGCATGGTTTCCCTATTGTAAGAAAGGATTCAAATATATAAAACTATGTGGTAATCATGACTCTCCATTATGTGACTTTGGAGCCTTATAAAGTTTTCACTCATTAATTGGAATGGTTTTATTCTAGGCGGTTTGTATTATTGCCTGTGATGATACAAACAGCTATTTTGAAGAAAACAAGACATCATAATAGCTAGTGCTGATTTAATATCATCTTGTTTTGAAGTCCCACCAAACTGTTGTTCTTCTGTCTCCATTGGTTTTGTCCTGTTGCATCTTACTGGGTTTTATTATATGTGAGAGTATAAACTAAAATTTTTATAGGCAAAGAGATAATATAGAAACCATTGTTTGTTTTCCATTAGCTGGTTCTAAATACCCTGTAATATTATAGTAACATTTTTGATTTCCTATTAACTTGATTTCAAGCCCTGTATTTCTCCCAGCATCTTGTTTTGACTGATTTTACTCTGTTCTGTTCTGTATGATGGTATCAAGTTTGAGGCTATAGGCAACTACTTTGAATGCAATAAGATTCACTATGACGCCCATTCTAGTTTGACTATTATCTTCTTTTGAAGTCCCGTAATGTCTCCAATGTTTATGTTTTATTGGTCTTGTTCTGTACTGTTTTGTTCAATTTTATTATATCTAATGTTATAGGCAATTCTTTTTAAGGTAACAAGAGACATTATGGTAACCATTGTTGATTACATAGTATACTGTTTTTACATCATGTACTATGTCCATCCTTTGTTTTGACTGGCTGCTTTGTTTTGTCATATTTGGTTTTATTCTTCCAAAAAAAGTAATAAGAACCATGGGAGTAATAAAACCCAAAATGTATAAATGTTGTTGTAAAAAAGAGAGGAAAAAAGTGCTCTAAAGGACACAACTGCAAGTGTGTTTAGGTGTGTTAAGATAGATAACCATATTACTGACTTTTTGTTGGATCATTGAACATAACCGTTTGCAGTCTCATTGTTTGAATTTCCACTTTGTATGCTTTAATCCTGTAACTTGAACAACTATTTCTTAGATGACAATATGTAATCTATTAACTAGTGATTTCTTACTGTTTTTTGAAATTCTTTATTACTTGTACCATTATACTGTTTTGTTTTTTCTCCTTTAAATTAAAAACAAAACAAAACAAAACCAAATCTACAAAGATCCAGATGGATTTTACAGATTTTTAAAAAATGTTCCCTTCCCCAAAGTATGGATTTGCATGGATGAAGCATTACAATTTAAACTTAAATATTTTTTTTAAAAAAGAATTTTAAATGATGAAGTAAAAAGGAAAAGACAGTCATGCAGGACTCTAAGGTCGTGATAGGAACTTTGGCTTTCCTTCTAAGTGAATTGGAAAGCACTGGAGTGATACGAATTCAGTTTTAGTAGAGGCACTCTGGCTGCTAGATTGGGAAAAATTCCTGCAGGAGAGTTAAGAACAAGCAAGCCTACTGGAAGACTAGACTGAATTTCCTCTTGCTGACAGTGCATTAACAAAATCATGGTGTCTCAAAACAACACAGATTTATTACTTTAGCGTGTTGGAGGCCAGAAGTCTGAAAGTCATCCCACCGGGCTGGAATCAAGGTCAGCAAAGTTGTATTTCTTCTGGATGCTCTGAGGAGAATCTATCCCCCATGCACTATGCAATTCATAGAGGCTGGTATAACTTCACCCCCACTCTCCTGCCAGAAATTGCATTACTGGACCTCTGATTCCTTCACTCTGCTTTCTCTGACTCTGATCTTTCCGGCTCCCTGTTAGAAATGTCCTTTGATTAAGGTAGGTCCACCCAGATAATCTTACATAATCTCCCCATCTGAGAGCCTTCACTTAGTCACATCTTTTGGCACATAAGGTAGCATAGCCACAGGTTCAGAAAATTAGGATGTGGACATCTGAGTGTTATTGCATTATTCTATTACATAGCTTTCGTAGTAACTCAGGTTTGTGGTGATGGTGACCTGAACCAGCACATCACAGTTAAGATAATAGGGATAAGCTAGATTTTAGATATTGTTTTGCAATGAAAGTTAACCGTATATCCTAATGGATTAGACTGGAGTACAGAAAAGGCATAAACCAAGCGAGTTTTCAATAACAATATCCTGATGATCCTGCACTCAGTGAGGATAGTGGCTGTGTCTGTCTTTATTTCTGTATTTGCAGGGTCTATCATAGTACCCATATACAGTGAATGCTCAGTAAGTAGTCAACAATTTAAAATTTCTTATTGCAAGTATATATGATTAAACAAACCTGGAAAATACAGAGAAACTCCCTTAGCAAAAAGTACCCTCAAGTCTAAAAACTTAGCTTTTTTATTACTTATGAACAAATTTTTAATATTTTACAGATACCATTAACCTATATATTATGTCCATGAAATACATTTTAAATTGATACATTTCCATGTTTGTACATTTCCTTGGCATGAATTTTCATAATGTTTATGCTATTTCCTTTAAAATCCTTTATAACTTACATAAAAATTCCTTAGTGTTGGATATTCATTCCTTTATTGTTAGATATTCAGGTAGCCTTACCAGTTTTGTTAATATACATAAAATATATAATTAAATATTCTTCAAATATTTTTTCTCATTTTATATTCTTGGTGTAGGGTTCCAGACCAGGAATTGTGATGTTGTTGCTAATTACCAAGTTGATTATTTAATGATTGCTGTAATTTCTATTGTTTTAACAAGCTGTGCCCATTTATTTATAAATAACCCAATGTCATTATTCTTTATAGCTGAGTAGTACTCCATTGTATAAAAGTACCACAACTTTTTATCCGTTCTTCAGTTGATGGACACTTAAGTTGTTTTCAAGATCTGGCTATTACAAATTGTGCTGCTATGAACATGGGTGCACATATATCACTGTGGTATGATGGTTTCAGTTTTTCTGGGAATATGCCTAGAAGTGGAATAGCTGGAACAAATGGGACTTCCAATCCCAGCTTTTTGAGAAATCTCCAGACTGACCTCCACAATGGTTGCACCAGTCTACATTCCCACCAACAGTGCAGGAGAGTTCCTATTTCCCCACAGCCTCTCCAGCATTTGTTGTTGGTGGTGGTTTTCTTGATCCTGGCCATTCTTTAAGGAGTGAGGTGGAATCTCAGTGTGGTTTCAATTTGCATTTCTCTAATGAGTGATGATGATGAACAATTTTTCACGTATTTATTTGCCATTTGTATTTCTTCATCTGAGAAGTGTGTATTCATCTCAGATGCCCATTTTTGGATTGGATCTTTCAATTTTGGGGGTCTAATTTTTTAAAATTTTATTTAAAAGGAAAAAGAGAAAAAACAAAACAAAACAAAGAGGTGTAAGGGTACAAGTAATACAGAGTACAAAAAAAAAGGTAAGAAATCACCAGTTAATAGATTACATATTATCATCCTAGAGATAGTTGCTCAAGTCACAGTATCAAAGAATACAAAGTGGACATTCAAACAGTGAGACTGCAAACAGTTGTGTTCAATGATCCAACTAAAAACATTAATATGGTCAGCTATTTAACACCCCTAAACACACTTCTTGTTGTATCCTTTAGAGCTCTTTTTTCCCCTCCCTTTTTTACAACAAAATTTACACATTTTGGGTTTTATTACTCCTTAGTTCTTACTACTTTTTTGGCGGGGGAGAGAATAAATTCAAATATGGCAAAACAAAGCTGTCAGTCAAAACCAAGGATAGACATAGCACATTATGTAAAAACAGAGTACAAGGTTATCAATAATGGTTACCATAATGCCTCCTGCTTCCTTAAAAAGAATTGTCTATCTCATTAGGTATTACAAAGTTGAACTAAACAGTAGAGAATAAGACCAATAAAACCTAAACATTGTAAACATTACAGGACTTCTAAAGGTGATAATAGTCAAACCAGAGTGGGCATCTTAGTGAATCTTATTGCCTTCTTAGTAGTTGCCTATACCCTCAGACTTGATACTGTCATACAGAACGGAACAGAGTAAAATCAGTCAAAACAAGATAGTGGAAGTATTACAGGACTTCAAATCAAATTAAAAGGAAATCAAAAAAGTTACTATAATATATCCTGCTAATTTTTTAAATTTTTCCCCTAATTAAAAAATAATAAAAAATAACTAATTTTTTTTAATGAATAAGGGAGAGATTTTGATAAAAGAGGACATAACAACATAACAATACAGGTCAAAGCATGACAGTTTCAGCAACCTAGTGCTTCACCACCAAATAGCCCGACTTAATAGTAGTTACCATAGTGTCTGTCTTTTTCCTTGAAATATTTGAATATAACTTCATATACTATAGCTTCAAATATTTCCATATCAACCAGCCCAGAATAAAGTGACTCCAATTTATAAGTGAAAACTTTATAAGGCTTCAAGGCCACATAATTGGGAATCATGATTATCACATACTTTTATATATTTGAACCATTACTTACATTAGGGAAACTATTTGGTATTCACACATGTGAGATTGATTTATTTCACTTATGAGTATGGTCTCAAGCTGGGCCCATTTATTGATAAACATCTCAATGTGATCCTTCTTTATAGCTGAGTAATACTGCATTGTATAGAAATAACACAACTTTTTTATCCATTCCTCAGTAGATGGACACTTAGGTTGTTTCCAAGATCTGACTATTACAAGTTGTGCTGCTATAAACATAGGTGCACATATATCGCTGTGGTATGATGCTTTCAGTTCTTCTGGAAATATGCTTAGAGGTGGAACAGCTGGAACAAATGGGACTTCCAATCCCAGTTCTTTGAGAAATCTACAGACTGACCTCCACAAAGGTTGTACTAGTCTACACTCACACCAACAGTGCAGGAGAGTTCCTTTTTCCCCACAGCCTCTCCAGCATTTGTTGTTGTTGGTTTTCTTGATTCTGGCCTATCTTTCAGGAGTGAGATGGAATCTCAGTTTGGTTTTAATTTGCATTTCTCTAATGACCAATGTTGATGAACATTTTTTCACGTATTTATTTGCCATTTGTGTTTCTTCATCTGAGAAGTGCATATTCATCTCAGATGCCCATTTTTGGATTGGATCTTTGAATTTGGGGGTCTGAGTTTTTTAAATTCTTTATATGTTTTAGACAAAAGTCCCTTGTCTGAGGGGGAGTTCACTAAGATCTTTTCCCAGTTTGTGGGTTTTCTTTTCACTATGCTGGAGATTTCTTTTGACATGCAGAAACTTTTTAATAAGAAGTGGTCCCATTTATTGATTCTGGGAAGTATTCCCCATGCGGTTTGAGTCCTGTTCATGAATTCTCTACCTACCCCTATGTCTTCAAGGTTTCTACCCAATTTGTCTTCTAATAGATTTAGTATTTCTGTTTTAATATTCAGATCTTTGATCCATTTAGATTTTATTTTACTACATGGTTTTCGGCATATGGGGAGCCAGTTTTTCCAACACCATTTATTAAAGAGACTGTCATTCTTCCAGTGAATATGTTTGGCCCCTTTATCAAAGATAGGGTAGTTGAGTGTGTTTGTAGTTGTGGTTGTATCTTCGAATCTGTTCCATTGATCTTCAGCTCTGTTTGATTCCAGTACCATGTTGATTTTACTGCAGTTGATTTGTAGTATAACTTCAAGTCAGGGAGTGTGATGCCTCCTGCCTTGCCTTTGCTTTCTAGAACTGTCTTTGCTATTCTAGGTTTCTTCTTGCTCCAGGTGAATTTTAGGAGTGATTTCTCTAGATCTAGGAGGTATGTTAATGGTATTTTTATCGGGATTGCATGCAATCTGTATAAAAGTTTTGGGCCATTTTCACAATATGTATTCTTCCTATCCATGAGCAAGGGATGTCTTTCCATTTTCTGAGATTGTCTTCAATTTCTTTTTTCAGTGTACTATCATTTTCCCGGTATAGGTCTTTCACTTATTTTGTGAAAATAATTCCTAAATATTTCATTTTTTTAGTTGCTAGTGTGAAGGGTGTGGTTTCTCTTATTTCTCTGTCAGTGATTTTGTTATTAGTGTATAGAAATGCTATTGATTTTTCAGTATTGATTTTGTATCCAGTTACATTGCTGAATTTATTTATTATATCTAAGAGTCTTTCAATGGAGTTTTGGGGTCTTCTATGTAGAGTATCATGTCATCTGCAAATAATGATAATTTATCTTCTTATTTTCCTATCTTTACTCCCTTTATTTCTCTCTCTTGTCTAATTGCTCTGGGTAGTATTTCCAGTACTATATTAAATAGGATCAGTGATAAGGGATATCCTTGTCTTGTGCCTGATTTTAAAGTAAAGGCCTTCAATTTTTGGCCATTTAGTATGTTGGTTTGTCATAGATGGCCTTCATTATATTGAGGTTAAAGCCATCTATTCCAATTTTCTGTAAGGTTCTTATCATAAATGAAGGTTGGACCTTATCAAAAGCTTTTTCTGCATATACAGAGATAATCATGTGATTCTTCTTTTTACTTTATTGATACGGTGAATTACATTTATTGATTTCCATGTGTTGTACCATTCTTGCATGCCTGTGATGAATCCCAGGTGGTCATGGTGTATAATCTTCTTGATGATTTGCTGCATCCTATTTGCCAATACTTTATTGAGGATTTTTGCATCTGTGTTCATTAGGGAGATTGAATCTGTAGTCGTCTTTTTTAGTTGGGTCTTTCTCAGGTTTTGGTACTAGAGTTACATTTGCTTCCAGGAATGACTTAGGAAGGATTGTTTCTCTTCCAATTTCATTGAAGAGTTTGAGGAGTGTTGTCATTAAGTCTTCTTTGTATTTCTTGTAGAATTTTGCAGTGAATCCGTCTGGAACTGGGCTCTTCTTTGTAGGTAAAGACAACTACATTTTCAATTTCATTAATAGAAATTGGGTTATTCAGCAGTTTTACATCTTCTTGACCTAGCTTTGGTACTTCATGCGTTTCTAGGAATCTTTCCATTTCTTCTGTGTTATCAAACCTATGAGAGTAGAGGTTTTTGAAATAGGTGTTGATGATCTGTATTTCTACAGAGTCTGTAGTGATTTCGCATTTTTCATTCCTTATTGCATGAATTTGAGCTTTTTCTTCCCTTTTTAAAATAAGTTTGTCCAGGGGCTTATCAATTTTATATATTCTTTCAAAGAACCAACTCTTTGATTCATTGATTCTTTGTATTGTTTTCTTAGTCTCTATTGCATTAATTTCTGCTCTGATTTTTGTGATTTCCTCTCTTTTTTGGCTTTTGGCTTCACCTGCTCTTCTTTTTCTAGATGTTTGAGGTGTAACAGCAGGTTGTTTATTTGTATTCGTTCTGTTTTCCTGATATGGGAACTCAGTGCAATAAATTTTTCTCTAGACAGGTTTCTTTGCTTCTCACAGATTCCGGTAAGTTGTATTTGTATTTTCATTTTCTTGTAGGTATTGTTTAATTTCTTCTTTAATTTCCCCCATGATCCATTGATTACTTAAGAGGGTGTTATTCAGTTTCCTTGTGTTTGTGGGATTTTTGCAGTATTTTTTATCATTAATTTCTAATTTCATTTTGCATTTATTTAGATATGTTCTGTGAGCTAATAAATGGTCTATTTTAGAGAATGACTCATGTACTGCTGAGAAGAATATGTATTCTGATTTGTTGGATGGAACACTCTGTATATGTCTATCAGGTACATTTGTTCACAGGTGTGATTCAGTTCTGTTATTTCTTTGCTGATTTTCTGTTTGGTTGATGTGTCCCTTGGTGTCAATGGTGTGTTAAGGTCTACTGTTGTAATTGTGTTACTGCTAATTTGGTTTCTTGTTTCTGTTAAAACTTGTTTTATATAACAGGGTGCTTTGGAATTTGGGGAATACATATTTAAGATAGTTATCTCTTCCTCTTGAAGTTTTCCCCTAACCAGTATGTAATGACCTTTTTTATCTCTTTTGATCATTATTGATTTGAAGTTCACATTGTCTGCAGACAAAATAGGCACCCTCACTTTTTTGAGGGGGTTCCTATTGTATGAAATATTGTTTTTCATCCTTTGACTTTCATTCTGTGAGTATCCTTTTGGGTTAGATGGGTTTCTTGTAGACAGCATATTGTTGTATTTTGTTTCTTGATCCATTCTGCCAGTCTGTTTCTTTTAAATGGTGCATTGAGACCATTTACATTAATGGTTATAGCTGTTATATGTTGGTTTATTGTTGACATGTTATCTTTCTGCTGTTGCATCTTTATCTTTCTGCTCTGTTTAATTGTTTGCTTTGCTTAGTGTTTTTTTCCTAAGTGTATCTAAACTGTCCTTCAGTATTCTTTGCAGAGTTGCCTTGGTGATCATAAAGTTTTTCAGCTTTTCTTTGTCATGGAAGTATCTTATTTCTCCATCCATTTTGAAGGACAGTTTTGAAGGGTACATCAGTCTAAGTTGGAAAGCATTTTCCTTTAGGATCTGAAAAACTTCACTCTATGTTTTTCTTGACTTTATTGTTTGTGTTGAGAAGTCTTCTGTGATTCTGATAGGTTTTCCTTTATAGATGATCTGTCTTTTTCTCTCTGATAGCTTTTTTTTTTTTTTTTTTGTCTTTTTCATTTTTATCGGTACTGGGGATCAAACTCATGACCGCCTGCTTGCAAGGCAGGTGCTTATGCCACTTAGCTAAATCCCCAGCCCCTACTCTGATAGCTTTTAATATTCTAATCTTTTGTTAGATTTCTGGGATAGTGCTTATTATATGTCTGGGTGTAGTTTTATTTTGGTTATGGCTATTTGGAGTTCTATATGCTTCATGGATCCTGATATCAGTTTCCAATCTCGTGTTTGGGAAATTTTCAGCTATTACTTCTCTAAATATCCTCTTAACATCCTTTATGTTGTCCCTTTCTTTTTCATTCATCCCTATCAATCTTATGTTGTTTTTTGTTGCATCATCTTGCAGCTGTTGAATTGTTATTTCCTGATTTCTTGTTATTTTTAAAAGATCTTTCCTTTCCTGTTCTCTAGCTGCAATCTTGTCTTTGAGGTCTGAGATTCTATTTTCACTCTCATTGAAGCGGTTTTTACAGCTTTCAATGGAATTTTTCATTTCCTGTATATATCTTTGCATCTGCTTTATGTATTGCTTGTTCCTTATATTGTTCATCCAGGGATTCTACCTTTTTGTTTAGTTCCCACAATTTTTTAACTGTGTCTTCTTTAGATATGTTTAACATCTCTTTCCTTTATCATTTCTTCTTTTACCTGGGAGATTATTTCTAGTTTGAATTCCTTTAAATCTTCCCAGAGTTGCTTCTTTGTCTCAGTTGCTATTGTGTCTGATATTTCAGGTGTATGGCATATGTTTTCTTCTATGTACATAGCTTCTAAGGTTTCTTGGGATGGGCTGGAGTTTTGAGATTATAATTTGGTCTTTTGTTTTGTCATTTTCCTATATTTCTGTGTTTCAAGTGTTATTCCAAGGCTTCCCCAGGGCCTGTTGGAAATCCTCTTCTATGCCCTCAGGTCCTGGGACTCTGGGCACTCAGTTCCTCGGATTGAGAGAGAGTCACTGGGGGTGGGACAGGCTGGCTCAAGACCCACCAAGCTGGTCCAGTGCAACAGGAAGCCATGAAGTTCCCTGTCCAGGGCCGAGGGAGGATCCCAATCTAGCTGGGCTTGCAGGAATGTGCAAGGACACTCACCCCAGGCTGCCCGGCCTTTGGAACTGATGGCACTGGCAGGCCCAGAACTCCAGAGTCTGCCAAACCAGGCAGGGAGCAGTGAGACCTATGCAGGCCATTCAAGACCACAAAGCTGGCCCAGTGCAACAGGGAGCCGCTAAGCTCCCTGTCCGGGGCCAAGCTAGGGTCCCAAACTAGTTCAGCTCAGGGCATGGTGCGGGGTCACTCACGCCAGGCCAGCCAGCCTCTGGAACCAGTGATGCTGGTATACCCAGAGCTCCAGAGTCTGCCAAGCCCAGCAGGGAGCAGGGAGACCTGTCTGATATAATAATTTTTAAAGTTGTTGGTATCTTTTCTTTTTAATTAGCTATAGTTCCTCTTTTGTGAATTACATTTTCCTTGATCTGCTATGTTGTTATTTTTTCATATTGGTGTTTCATAAGTCTTAGCTAATAATAAAGTTTCAAATCATAAAATAGCTTTTCAATAAAATTTAATAAAAGCTAGTAAAATGTATGCATAACTTGCAAAGGCCAATAAAATTACGTACAATAAGGATGGACAGAGCTATCAGATTCCAGCAGGTTTTAAGACTATGGCCAGCAAACTATTTTTGATACATCCTGCAGCATGTCATTTTAGATATCTACAATGGCCAATAAAGAACATCCATGCAAAAAAGATTGTGCAGGATTGCTTTTCTAATAGATTTTCTAAATAAAAAAATTGAAACCTTATTTTTAAGTAAGTATAAACCATATTTTCTTTGAAAACAGTTTAAATAAGCTTGGCTCATACCAGCCATAAATAATAAAAATAGTCTGCAATTTTTTGACAAATTGCAAAGGGACAGAGGGCATTATGGTTGTCATAGGACAAGTTGCTATTTCTACCGTTTCCCTACTCTTCAATTAATATCTTCAAAAATAAGCATCATTTTAATACATTTTGCAGTGATGCTATATTAGGCAATATTATAAACATGGGTGATGGTAGAGAAACTACTTATCTGGAACTTGAAAAGGTTACAAATAGGGACTCAAATCAAAATGAGATTAAACTGGGAGAACGTAAATTAGTACGTCAGGGAAGGAATTGAATCAGATCTATAGTCCTCCTGAGAAATCTGGTAAGTGAGAAGATATGGAGCAAGCAGGCAAGTAAATAGAAATAAATTTATAATGCAATATTGGGACAGAAATAGTTAATGTGATCTGAGCTGCAAAAATAAAAATATTTGAAAAAGAGGAGGAAATGAAACAGAAAGCTGTCACTAAGTCTGTTCTTAAAAGTTTTCAGGTTGCTCATCTTTTAAACACTTTGATAGTCAAGTCAACTAGTCAGAAGATGGAATTATTTTGGAGGAAGAGGCTATAAGGAACAAGATAGATTTAGGTAAAACCTGAAGAATGCACAGTTAACATTGCAAAGTGCGTTGCTAGTCCCTGCAGCTTGGCCTATTGTGCGATTATTTGGTTTGAATTCTGATACTGTTCTCGGTGGCCCTTCATGTGCATTATAATCTCCACTGACATTATTCTTTTCTGGCCTCTCATTCATTCTTGCCTAGTTCAGTACTCCTTTGCTGGTTTATCAGCTTTTGCTCATGGAATCTCTTCAAACTAGAAATCCCTTGCTACTTTTTCAACCTAAAAATAAAACAGAACAAAGCAAAACAAAAACAGAAGGTGGAAAAAATTGCCTATCGTGCAATTTTAGCTCAAATGCCATCTCTTGGTTGCCTTTTGTGAAATATCCCTACCTGTCAAATTACACTTTCTCCCTTGTAGCCACACTAGTTGCTTTTATCATATTAGTTCGTTACATTTTTCCTTCTCCATAAATTTGAAGGTTTTTTTAATGAATAAAGAAGTCTTCATCTATTTAGTCCATTTTCTATTAACAACTAGCCAATACACCTATTTATAAAAAGGAAGTAACTAATATATGTTTACTGAAATAAGTTCAATATCAAAAACTAGAGAGTTACTTTTAAAAGTGAGGGTCAATCTCACCAACAAGTGACTTGGACTCTAGGCCAGGTCATGTGATCCACGGGCCAGGCACTCTTAAGAAACTCACTTCCACAGTAACAAGGGTGGCTGTATTCCAAGTCCTTTACTACTGCCTCTCTCTATACACCATCACCAGCTTGTACAAAGTCATCTTTCTCTGACTATAACAAAACATCTGATATAAACAACTTAAAGGAAGAAAGGTTTATTTTGCTTCGCAGTTTCAGCTCTTGGTGGACTGGTTTCATTTCTAAGGATCTGAGATAAGGCAATATATCATGGCAGTGTGCTAGAGGACAGCTGCTTACCTCATGCAGCTGGGAAGTCGAGTGAGAGGGAAAGCACCAGAGAGAAAGAGACAGGTGGAACCACCAAGTTCACACCCTTATGACTGCCTCTCTTCATTGAGGCCACACCACTTCAGGCTCCATCATCTCTTAATAACACCATCAAATTGAAACCTCAACAACAGATTAGTCTATTGGTGGAGTTAGAACCCTGTGATCCAGTTTTCTCTGAAAACACCCACAGACACACCCCAGAGATGTTCTGCTAATTCTCAATCCAATCAAGTTGACAGTCATGGTTTTCCTCCACATGAGGACTGAGTCCTCATGACTATCTTGTGATATTATCAACCTCATCTTGCAGACACAAAAACTATAGATGTGAAATGTAACTGGAAAGGAGTGAGCAAGCTTTAAATCTTGATGTGCCTGATTATAATATCTATAGCTTAATTTTGATTGCTTGTTAGTTTATTTATTGTTTTCTATTATGCGTTGTTACTCTTGTGATGTCACCAGTTTGAAGCACAAATATGACTGAGAGGGAAAGTAATTATTTCATATGGCATCACAGTATTATAAACTATAGGAATCTTTTCTACTGTTTCTTACATTTCTTCTACTGAAGAATTGTGCATGTTGAATTTTCTTGTACATTGTTTAAATAATTCTGTGTTGGAATCTAATAGTAGACTGTGAAATTAACTTGATGAAGTTTCATCATTCTGAAAAAAGACTAGATGAAAGCATGTTTCAATGCTTTACATGTGATAATGGCAATTATTGTATTATGGAATTTTTGTTTATAAGTACCCTATCTCTTTCCACAGATTACAGTAAAAACATGAAAGCTGTCTATTTCCCTGCTGGAATTCAGAGTTTAAAATAGTAGGCATAAACCAGGCATGATGTTACACTCCTATTATCCCAGCTATGTAGGAGCCTGAGGCAGGAGCATTTCAAATTTAAGACCAGGCTGGGTAATGTAGCCTGTCTCAAAGTGACTGGAGATGCAGGACAGTGACAGAAAAATAAAAATAAATAAAGTTCTAACAACAACAACAACAATAGCAACTACAGCAACTTATGGCACTTTTATGGTGCATTCAATAAGATAGACTTGGCTGTATGTGCATTACATGAAAACTTCTCATCATATTCAGTGATGCTGTTATTTCAACGCTTAAAACAATACCACATTTGATTAACATATATTAATTATATACATTAATGGGGTTAATTGTGATATTTCCACACATGCTTTCAGTGTGCACTGTTCAAATCTGACCTTTATCCATTCTTTCCTTCACACACACCTTTCCAAACTTCTGTTTTTAAAATTTATTGAGATGGGCTTTTGCTATGTTTCCCAGGCTGACCTCGAACTCCAAAGCTCAAGTGTTCCTATCATTTAAGTCCTCTGAATCCTTGGTAGCACAGGTAAGTGCCTCTACTTCTGGCTCCCAACCTCTATTAATCACTATTTTACATTCAGGTGATTTTGGGTTATACATGTGACAGTAAACATGCAGTACTTTTCTGTCTATCAGTGTTTGGCATGATTCCGTTAAAGTAATGTTCTTCAGTTCCATCAGTTTTGCTGCAAATGTCAGGGTTTTATTCCTCATTATGATCAAAAAATATTACATTGTGTGTGGATGTCACATTTTTATACTTTCATGCCCATTCATGGGCACATAGTTTGATACCAAATTCAAAGTTAGGCATACTGAGAAGCCCCAGCTTGTCCTTGTAAAAAATCTCAAGCCCTGGATCCCAAAGCTAGACAAGTGGGAAAAATGGGATCTGAATCTAGACAGATTCCATGAGTCCTTTTCATCACTTCTTTATACTCACTTGCTTAAGTTACAAAACACTTCATTGTAACATCAGGAAGTATAACCTTCCTTAAAAGTCCCCTGGACATTGCAGGCCAAGTGATTATACAAGTAATACATAACTTCAATTATAGATAATATATGTTAGTTATATAAAATGTGTAATATATGGATAATTTGATTTGTTTTCGTGCATACTAAGGTGTGGTATGATGACAATGGATGTAGGTTAGTATGCAGATTGATAGTGCAAGAAGCTACGACCATTTGGTTGGAATCCAAACCATTTGAACCTCTGGTATACATAAAATGTAAGATGTTTGTGTAGGAATGTGGGGTTCTCTTTGAAATCAGGAGAGAACGCTCATGTGCAAGAATGAATTCATACAGGCATGACAGTCCAGTCCAGTTATGATGCCCTGTCGCTAAGGTATAGCTGTGAATGGATCTTTGTACCATTTTTCTCTGGATGATCATCTGCAGGATAACATGGTTTGGAAAACTTGAGTCATGTGAAGTTATTTGTGGGCAAGGCATATTTTATGTTTACAAAGAAAAAAAGAATAAGCAAAAGAGGGGAAATATAAATTTATAACCAAACCTATTTTAATATTGTCATTATTTTAAATATTTTATTTAAATATATCAAACTGTGTTTGAGGTGATTGTGATTTCTTGAGATTTAAACAATAGCTCCCACACCAGACAGGCTATCTCTTGTCTAAGATTAGAATAGCCACAACAACCTCACAATATCCTCAGATATATATTGAGGTCTCTATACTGAGAAGCATTCTGTGTAACATCTCAGGGAGATCTTTTGTGGTCTAGTAAGGTGGCAACAGAAGAAGAGAAGGAGGGGTTGAGGGAAGGAAGTGGCAAAAGAATCACAGAGTATAATGTGTGAAGGATTTAGAAAACAATTATTTGAACCAAAAGAAATCTAGATGTATAAAATATTTATATGTCCACTAGCTTTGTTTGTAGCCCTACTGTATTTGGAAACGGCCATCTTTTATCTCACAGGATGACTCTGATTAGTGCACAACATCAGTTTTCTAATTCTCTGGGATTAGACAGATAAGATGCTGGCTTGGTTTTCCTTCCTGAGCAGTCTTATAACAGTATGTACCAATGTCTGCACTATCGACATTTTGCGCTAATTACTTCTTCAGTGTGAGGGTTCCTAATAAGATGTTTAGCAGTATTCTTGGTTGATACCCATGAGATGTCATTAAAATGCTTTTCCTCAGTTGTGACAACCCAAATTATCTCCAGAAATTAGCAAATAGTCTTCCAAAGGCAAGCTTCCCAACTTACCCTCGCATTATAAGGTTGTCAGTGATCCATCTACCTAGCCATTCCCCTTCCATTGAGTGGTACCAAGCCAACTGTCCTCTGTGACGCCTCCCACCATCACCACCCTATTGGAAAAACTATCACGAAATGTCACAGCTTGAGATTTAAGGATCTCAACATTCTGCTGGTTGGTATTGTTATTAGCAATTAAACTATTACTGTTTTTGTGTTGCTGAACATATTGCTTTTAAAACAGCATTATGGACTATTTCACTAAGCCCCATTATTTCAAGACAGTTTCTAATTTTTAATGAAGAGCAACTATAAGGTTCATGAAATTTAAAGTCTATTCAAGTTAATACCTGGAAACTGCCTTTTAAAAATAGCATTAGAGTGATTCCTTTAGGTCACAGACTCCCCCTTGTTTCAGTTTTTAAAAACATGTGTTTTTATATGGACCAAATTTCTGCTTTCACAAGTCCTGTCTTGATGGTACTAAGAAAATAAAATTATTTCTTTCCATTTCTTTTTCCTCTTTCTTCTTCTTCTTCTTCTTCTTCTTCTTCTTCTTCTTCTTCTTCTTCTTCTTCTTCCTCCTTCTTCTTCTTCCTCTTCTTCTTTTTACCAGTTAGAAGGGTTTTCACTAACTGAAGAATTTCTTGTTTATAATTGCTATTTTGATTTTCTTGGTGGGTTGCTCCCAAATTAACGTACCTTCATAATGTGAAAACTATTGATTTCTATGTGGATTTTATCAGTAGCTTCTTGATGAATGTATTCAGCTGCTCATGCCAATAAACATGCAGCTGGTTAACACAGTTCTTGAGATTTGTCTCTTGAGACTCATCTGTAATCCAAACTCTCTGTCCAAATTCTAGACAGATTCCTATGAACATTTTTTTAAACACTAGATCCTACTTTTGAGATAGTTTTTCAAGTCTTTTAAGTTGTAGCAACAATTCTGATCAGTCAGTGTAAATAGGATGGCTCATGCTTGTTATCTGATCATTTTCAGATCTTTCACTACACCTCAGGTGATATCTTTTCAGTGTACCTTACCTTCAGCAAGACCCTTGGTTGATCACTTTAGCAAGAATCTACCTTACCATAGAGGTTTCTAATTAGTATTTTTCATTTGTCAGTCTCTATAGCTTGTGCCTATTATATAAATCTCTGCTTCTTCTTGTTATATTTGAAATTGAGTCCAGTTCTACACTGAGGTCTCTTTACCCTACTGTAGTAGTTCCTGAATAACTACTGCTCAATTTTGATTTTCTTTGAGTCTTATTCAGTTGTTAAAAACCTGTTGCAATTGGTGGCTGGAGTCTTACCTTTGTCTATGACAATGTCTAGTGGAATTATTCAAATCAAGAATTTGTAAAGAATACAACTGGTTGAGAAGAATAGAAAGAACGGCTTCTGTGAAAATAGGCCACGCTTATTAGTGTTCATAGATGTCACATACCTAAAAAGTCCACTAAAAAGATCTAAATGCTTTAGAGATAAAGAAGCCTCAAGAGAAGAAGCTTGAATTTGCCCTTCCCTTGAGGCAGTGCCGGCCAGGCCATGCAGAGCCTGGGTGGAGAAACAAGAAGCTGATTCACCCCTCTTGGGTACCATCCAGTGCGCAGGCCGGGAGACAAGAAGCTCCTCTCACCTGGTAACAACAAGCTGAACTGATAGTAACTGAAGTACAAAAACAATTTAATGATTTTTTAATTGATTTTGCAGGCCTAAAGCTGATTGTTTGAGCATATCTATTTAGAGGATAGCAACATACAATATAGCAACTATGGGAAGTTTCCTTCTGTCTTGTTTTTGAATTCAATAGGATTCTGTTTTGTTTTGTTCCACTTTATTGTTTTGTTTTATTCAATGTTCTGTTTTGATTGGTTTTATTCAGTTTTGTTTTGTTTGATTTTACTATGTCTGATGGTATAGGCAGCAATTTTTACTATGTCTGATGGTATAGGCAGCAAAGAGGCATGATGGTACCCATTGTTGATTTATTATCCTGTTTTTAAGTCCTGTATCACTTTCACTGTTTTGATTGGCTTTATTCTGTTTTATTTTGTCTCATTTTATTTTAACTAAATAAAATTTTTAAAAAGAGAGAGAAGTAGTATTCTCTGAGGTAAGTGATAAAAGTCTAGGCAGTCAAGGTTAGCCTCATCTGTGTCTTTACAAATGGGAAAGAAGAGAGGAATTTTTAGAAGAGGTGAATGGCCTTCTTATTATTGTCCTCTGAGTCCTATGCTGGGTCATAGGAAATTCAAAAGTTCATAATTTTATAATTTCTGAAAGGTACTATAATTTCTGCATGGAACACCTTTGGTTTTGCAAGTGAGTTAGAACACAAGTAGTAGGTTCAAGCAGGATTGATAAAACATACATTTGAAGGGAGTTTCTGTAAGACAAACAAAACTAGGCAATGGGTTTGGAAGAGATGGGGGCAATTGAAGGAAACTAAAATTTAGGCTTCATCATTGTCATAATACATAATACACCGTGGACTGAAACAGTTTGCTTTACCTTCCCCCGCCCCAACTCAGCTGCTGAAATATATAAAATCAAAGATGTATCACAGGAGGTTAAAAGTGTAGCTTAGTGGTAGATGGTATGCTTAACATCTAGAACTTGGGTTCAGTGCCCAACACACACACACACACACACACACACACACACACACACACACACACAATAGTACATTTCAGTAAGTGAAAAATCTCTAGTGTGGAGCAGAGAAGCATAGCTTACACAACAGAGTGGTCCAGAGATCTCTTATTGTCTCTCCAGTGATTTGTTTGACTTATCCTGCTGTTGCTTGGTAGAGGAGAAGTATTCCTTATGGAATCCAGGAGGGCAACATGTATTAGTAAAGCACTTTAGTAATCTTATAAAAATGTGTAGAGTCAAGAAGAATTCACCAGTAATTTGGTTAGAATATCTTAGCCAGAAAACATCCATTTTATTTCTTACAATATGGCAATTTTTAAGTAGTATGGTCCAGGTGTGATGCTTGAATAAGGATTAATCACACTTAAAAATGAGGGAAGATTAGACCCTTTACTATGAAAATTTTATGACACAGGTAGGATATTCAAGATAGTACTCAATGAACTTCAAACACTTGGCAGACTTGGTGTGATAGATACACATCTGTTCTCAACAGCCAGTTTCAGTATTAACCAAGGGTCAATTGAGTTTATCTATTGTTTTACATTTTTTATGTTTTTATAATTTAGTTTAATATTGTATAAACTTGGGAAGCATAAATGTGAAAAAGCGAAGAATTGATCCTGAAAAGCTAAGTTAAAGGATTAGGGAGGGTATGATAGTGGGAAACACTAGAATATATAATGACACAGATTGAGTGGGATAAAAAAGGGGAAGAGACAAGAAGCAGAACTGTAGAGAGACTTTTGCATTTAGGTTGCACCCTTGAGTAGGTTCTTATTTCACTCTAAAGATACTATATTAGAAAAAAATAATTTCCATGGGAACATTTTTTGCAGGAAATGTGGCCCAGAATTCAGTCAGCACATCCTCAATAAAACCTCTAGGCTTATGTTAAAATATTACACTCTTAGGTAAATTTTTATATTTTAACTAAAAATGAAGTATGTACCATATATTATTATTTTAGTTCTTGGGGCTTTCAGGCTCTTTTTCAAATGGCCTACTTATACGAGTTCAATTGAAAAATAACTTAGGATTCTGGCATTAATTTTCTATTCTCTCTCATTATGTCTTAATGAGACTCTTAGGTATTATCAAGCGAATCCTTCCTATTTGGGGCCTTCTGTGTCTCTTATCTTTCTCTTCTTTCTCATGTTTGGCTAAACCTCTTCTTCGACCTCATTCATATTCTATACACAAATGATCACTTTCTTAACCCAGACCTTTAATTACAGTTGTGTAGGAATCTGCATGGCTGTTTCAGTTTGCAGTTGGATTGTACTTGCAATATTCTTATTAATTGACTTTAATGATTATTGCTTTCTGCCAATATCTTCTGCTGAATACCTGCTGTGGTCCTTTGATATCCAGGAAGAGCTCTATATTTGATGGCTGATCTCTGAGCTTTCTGCCTTTATCTGAGGACTTTCACCTACTGGCTAGGTGTGAAGGCCTGATGCCTCTGTTTTCCATCTCCAGTTTAACAAGGAAAGAATACATTTGGACTCACTGCACTTTGAGAAAAGAATCATACTCAGAATAAGTTCAATTTTCTAACTGAATTTCTCATGGATAGAAACATGAGTACCATAAAGCCAACAGATGAATTTGTGAAAATAAGGTAGAAGCTGGTTTAGAAAATCAATAATGGGTCTGTACCTGGACCAATCACAGGCCTGCAGCCTGTATATGTTCGGCATTATGCACTCAGTCATGAGGTAGGGTTAGCAGCAGTCTCTCCACTGTGCTGACTCCCCTGTGCTACAAAGCAGGTCCTGTTAACACAAAGTCTGCTTTGGTGGTTCTGAAAATCTGCTTGTGATTTATTTCTCAGGTAGTGTGGACACTGAAGGACCTATAAATCTACTTGGAATTCTTTCCCTGAGCATTGTGTATTTCTCTAAAGAAAAAGCAGTAAACATTAGGGGCTAAAGAGTTGCACACGTCTGCAGCCAGTAAAGATCAGCAGCAGAGTCTCCCTACAGCCTCCAGCTCAAGTCTGAACTGGATGACAGTGGCCAGCAGCGGCAGTGACTGGCAGCCAGCTGTGGTAACTCCTCGTATTCGGCATCTTCTGTGTCATCTGGTGACAGTGGAACTGGTAGCATAGCTGCACTTTGCTGATTCATGATTTCCGTCCAATTTGAACAAAAAGGCCTCAACTGCGTGGCAACATCATTGCGTTCTGAAGAAGATTGGTTTCTCACTCTTATAAACTATTCTAGGAATCTACCTCCTTTGATAAGAATGAATCATTGATGAAATAGTTTTTAGCCCTCTTAGCAAAGGCCTTTCTGTTTCTAATGATGTTAATAAAGTACGTACCATAAATTCAAATTTACCACATAGGCAAGGAGAAAATGAATTTACATTTTCCCTTTCCTTGTTCCAATAGCCACACATCTTTTGAACTGTGATAAGATCCATGTTTTTCTTGGAAATATCCTGATCTGGTCATCAGCTTTCTGACCTTTAAGATTTATCAACCAGGGAACCAATTTATAGGATCCAAATTTTCTCATGTTCAAGGATCTGAGTTTTTGTTAATTGTGGTAATAAAGTAGCATAAGTTGCGTTGAGATAAAAGTGTGATAATTACATGATCCAACCAATTTCAATTGTTTTTGAGTTATTTCTGGATATTTCTTTGACTTTGAATCAGATACTGAGAAAGTCTGACCTTTTGTGTCTTTCTGTTTATATTCCTGTAGCTAAGGGCACGTAGAGGCCTCATATGTCTGGTTTCAACTTGACAGCCTCTTGAACTTTATAGTCTCTGTTCCTATTTCTGACACATTAATTTTATGAGATCTAAATACTATGACTGGCTATTGCAGTAACATTTTCACTGCTGGAAAATCTAGATTTACAATATTACTGCTTTATGGTCACATTGTCAAACATAACCATCTTAATGAAAAGGAAGAACATGCTTTCACCGAGGGGGTTCATTTGTGAGTGATCGCTAATAGAATTTAAAAGACACTTAGAGATAAGTGCAAGGAAAAGCATTCTTTCCTTCTCATTAGGAGATCAAGCCTACTTATTTATCATTAACTAATTGGTCTCTTTACTTATCACCATTTTGAAAATGAAATTTATGCGTGGAGAGAGTGGTATTTCTGTTATATAATGAATTTTAACTTAACTTAGTTTCCCTTTGTCTGTTTTGCTAACACTTAGAATGATGAGATACAAATGCCAATGATATACAGTTGAGAATAAGACTTTTCTATTGCATAAACAACCTTTTATTTCCTCATGTACTGGTTTTTCTTTTTTTTTTTTTTTTTTTTTTTTTTTTTTTTTTTTTTTTGGTACCAAGGATCACAACCTCATTCCCCAGCCCCTCCTCATGTACTGTTAGAACAACAACAACAACAACAACAACAAACAAACCCCCAAAAACAAAAAACCAAAACTTCTTTCCTGGTAAAACATGGGCTAAGTATATAGTTTTTCAATTTTTGCTTTCTATAGTCGATCATTGTTCCGGCATAACATCTATTTTTCTTCTCTGCCATTTAGGATTAACCAGTAAGCTATACTTTCCATACACCATAATTCAAGTTTTGGCATAATTGCTATTTAGCAACACAAGATCTTAGAAATCTATATTTATCTATCATCTATCTATCATCTGTATGTCATTTAAATCATTTGAGATATGCCTTTTGCAGAAGCTTATCAGTGGTGAAGTACAGCCCTCAGTGTGAAATAGAATAAAAAATGCTATACTTTGATGTGTTTCTTGATGTAGTAGCCTGAGATGGTTTTGCTGTTACAGCATAGATCAGTGATGATGAACCTTTTAGAGTTTTCTGCAATAACAAATAGCCAGCTGCAACATGATTGCCATAGGTCCACCACACCTGGTATAGATGCTTTATTCCTAAGGGAATGGTAAGCATCTTTTTATCTCTTTGGGGAATTTATTAGTATGTGAAGATTCTACTGATCTTTCTGGCTCATATCAGGGGGCAAATTGAGGGAAGAAAGAAATGTAGGCTTTCACTGGAGTATTATGGAATTTTTCACTCCTATAACATACAATGATGCTAATTGCTGATATAATATTCTTAATATTATTTGAACTAACAGTACATTCACTAAACTACTGCTATTGTTCACACTCAATAGAATTCTGTGTACCATGTCTAGAGACTCCAGATAAGGCAGGGATACTTCTACTTATAGTTATTAGAAAACAGACTCATATATGACAGAATATTATCACTATAAAATCATCCATAATTATTTGCTACATGAGTGTTGCCTCTCCTACTGTTATGATTAATCCATTATTTCAACTTAAGAAGTTTAGAAATTTAACTAAGGGCCAGCCTCTTGGCCCAGAACACCTAGCACAGCCCCCCCCCCCCAGCATGACTGAGCTGCTTCAGACTGCTGCCTCAGGCCTGCCTCTCAGCCCCAAACACCTAGGTCCCTGGGAACTGCCTCCCCAGACCTGCCCTTTTGCCTGGAACACCTGGGTCCCTGGGACTGCCACCATGGGCCCGCCCCTAGGCAAGAACACCTGGGATGCTCCCAGCATGACTGAGCAGCCTTGGACCCCTGCTGCAGGCCTGCCCCTTGGCCTGGCAGGTCTGGGATGACCAGACCACCACTGTGGGCCTGCCCCTTGGGGAATCCACTAGCCTTCTGGACCTAGTACTGTGGTTTATTTTTGGATCCAACATCTTCTTCCAGAACCCTGGACTATAGCAAATTACCATGCTAGTTGGATGAAAGACTCAGGAACCCCTCACCCAAACAGAAGACCTCAACAAGCTCCAATCAGTGTGGTGAGTTTGCTCCTAAAATAGAGGTCTGCAGAGGGTAAATAGGAGCAATAGTGAAGTTCCCTCCAACTGCAAGACCTTGGCAAACCTGGCAAGAGAGAAGGTAATCCCCTCCTCCACACAGAGAACATCAGATAGCTTGAGGAGTATGCCAACAAGCCCTCCCCAACTTGGAGAAAATTAAAAGAGCTTATGAGACACCCAGTCACACAGCATGGTCTCAGCTGACACAAACACTATAGACAAGGAGATCTGATGACCGCAACAACCTGAAGACATAGCAACAGCAGGAACACAGAGATGACCTACATCAATACTTCTAGGTTAGTCAGCCCAGAAAGAATATAAGACTCACCTAACAGTCCCTGCAGGAGGAATTCAGGTGACTGGCTTTCCTCTTCATTGTGGTACCCAGCAATTGGACAAATATCAACCACACAGTAGAACCCTACAATTCACACTATGGACAGTTGAGACTGTTGGGATTGAAAGACCAAATATTTACCCAAAACGTGAAAATGACAAAATGAAAAGGCAAAATGCAATCTCAAACATCTAGGCCACCAGGAGCAAGTACAGGCAGTGTTGAAAGAGAGGACTTTAAAAGTCATACACCAGAAATCTCTGAAAAGATAGCAAATGAAATAAAGAAACAAATCCATGAGGCTACAGAGGAAATCAAATTAGAAATATTGTCTTATGTAAAGACATAATTAACAACATTAGTAAATGAGTTCCTCAGCATAGCTAGAGAATAAATGGATAAAAAAATACAGGAGCATGGGAAATTGATTGATACTTTGAACAATGTAGAAAACAAGCTGAATCCATGAAACAAGTTCAAAGAGATATCCAAGAGACAAAAATTCTATTGAAAGCTGGAAAGACTGTTTAAATGAAGATGAGGATAGAATTTCAGACCTTGAGGACAGGATCACAGATAGTGATCATTAAAGGGTAGAACTTATTAAAACCACAAAATAGCATGAAATGACAACCCAGAAGCTTCAAGATGATGCCAAGAAAAATAATATAAGACGCTTAGGCATCAGTGAATATGCAGGAGTCAATGCAAATAACATAAATTTCCCAAATATGGGGAAAATCTGATATACAAATAAATGAGGCATACAAAATGCCAAACAGTCATAACTAAGATAAATACACACCCAGACATATAATAATTGAGATCCCAGACATACAGAATAAAAACAGAATACTAAAAGCTATTAGAGAGAAAGACACAACTCACCTATCAAGGAAAGCTTATTAGAATCATGGCAGACTTTTCTTCACAAACCTTCAGGATAGGATGAGCTTGGAGTGAAGTATTTCAAGCCCTAAAAGAAAACGACTTTCAACCTAGACTGATGTACCCTAAAAAACTGTCTTTCAAATTTAATGGAGAAACAAGATACTTCTACGACAAAGAACAACTGAAGAAATTTATGTCCACCAAACCAACCCTAGAAAGAGTACAGAAAGACATGCTAGATAGAGATAACAGTGACCACAATCTTCAGAACAACAACTGAAAGAAGCCCCCAGTTTGGATAAGACATTAAACAAGGGACAAAAGCAGGAAACCAACAGTAGGAACACAACATGGCAGAGTCAAGCCAGTACATCTCACTGATATCCATAAATGTAAATGGGCTTAATTCACTTATAAAAAGAAGCAGGTTGACAGAATGGATCAAGAAACAGGATCCACAAAATTCTGTATACAAGAAACACATCTGACTTAAAAAGAAGCTCATAGATTAAAAGTCAAAGGCTAGAAAACAGTATTTTAAAAAACAGAAACCCAGAAAAAGGCAGGGATAGCTATTCTGTTTGCAGTCAAAGCAACTTCAAATCTAAAATGATTAAAAGCAATAAAGAAGGGCACTACATACTTGCAAGTGGAAAACTACAAGAGGAAGAACTAACAACTATAAATATATATGCACCAAATACACCAGCACCCAATTATATAAGACAGATACTAATGGACATGAAAAACCAAATACACAAGAACACAATTGTAATAGGATATCTTAGCACCCCACTGTCACAAAGAGATAGATCAACTAGGCAAAAAGTCAATAAAGAAATAACAGAACTGAATCATACCTGTGAGCAAATGGACTCAGTGGATGTTTACGGAGTATATAACAAAACCACATCAGAATATACATTTTTCTCAGCTGCACATGGGACATTTTCCAAAATAGACCATATATTAACCCTTAAACATTCTTAACTAAATTCAAAGGAAGCAAAATTATCCCATGCAAAATGTCTGGTCATAGTGCACTAAAATTGGAAATTAATGGCAAAAAATCATGTGAAATTTGCATAAATACATGGAAATTAAATAATAACCTTCTGAACAACTAGTGGGTTACAAATGAAATAAAAGAAATAAAACAATACAATGAAAATGCAAATACAACATACTGTAACCTATGGGATGTAATGAAAGCAATTCTAAAAGGCAAATATATAGTAATAAATAGTCACATCAAGAAAATCAAAGAACACAAATAAATAACCTAATGCTACATCTCAAGGTTCTAGAAAATGAAGAGAAAGTCAAGCCCAAAGCTCACAGAAGAGAGAAAATTTTAAATATTAGAGCAAAAATTAATGCAATTGAAACTAAAAAGCAACATAAAGAATTAATGAATCAAACAGCTAGTTTTTTGAGAGAATAAACAGAATTGATAAAGCCCTCAGCCGCCTTCTCAAGAAAGAGAAAGAAAAACTCAAATCCATGTAATAAGGATGAAAAGAAGGGAATTACTACCGTTCCCATGGAAATTCAAAAGATCATGAGCACTTACTTTGAAAATCTCTACTCACATAGGGTGGAAAACAGAGAAAATGGACAGATTTCTAGGAACATGTGAACTACCAAAGCTCATTCAAGAAGATATAACAATTTTGAGTAACCAAATATTAGCTACTGAAATCAAAAACATGATTAAAAAGTTACCAACAAAGAAATACCCAGGTCCTGATAGATTCATAGCTGAATTCTATAAGAAATTTAGAGAAAATTTAGTGCTAATATTCCTTAAACTCTTCAATTCAATTGAAAGAGAAGCAGTCCTCCTTAACTCATTCTTGGAGGCAAGTATTACTCTGATACCAAAACCAGAGAAAGACCCAACCAAAAAGGACAACTACAGACCATTCTCACTAATGAGCACTGATAGAAAGATTCTCAATAAAACTTTGTCAAATAGAATGCAGCAAATCATCAAGAAGGTTATACACCATGACTAAGTAGGATTTATTCCAGGAATGCAGGGATGGTTCAAAATATACAAATCAATAAATGTAATACACTATATCAACAGAGCCAAAAGTAAAAATCACATGATCATCTCAATAAATGCAGAGAAAGCTTTTGATAAAATTCAACACCTGTTAATGATAAAAACCCTACAGAAACTCAGAATAGACAGTATGTTCCTCAATCTCATAAAGGCCATCTATGACAAACCAACAGCCAACATTATACTAAATGGAGAAAAACTGAAAGCCTTCACTCTAAAATCAGTAACAAGATAAGGATGTCCATTATCACCACTCCTATTCAATATAGCTCTGGAAATGTTAGCCAAAACATTCAGACAAGAGGAAGATTTAAAGGAGTAAAAATAGGAAAATAAGAAGTTAAATTATCAATATTTGCAAATGACATAATACTCTATATAGAAGACACCCAACTCCATTAAAAGACTACTAGAGGTAATAAACAAATTCAGCAGTGTAGCTGGATACAAAGTCAGCACTTAAAAATCAATAGCATTCCTGTACACAAACAAAATACTCACTGAGAGAGAAATTATGGAAATATCATCTTTCACAATAGCATCTAAAAAATTAAATACTTAGGAATCAACCTAACCAAGAATGTAAAAGACCTATATGCTGAAAATTATACTACTCTTAAAAAGGAGAATGAAGAGGTTATTAGAAAATGAAAGGATATTCCTTGCTCTTGGACAAGAAGAACCAACATTGTGAAAATGTCATACTCCCCAAACTGTTATACAGATTCAGTGCAATCCCAATCAAAATACCCTATAAATACCTTACAGATCTAGTGAAAATATTCCTAAAATTCATCTGGAAACAGAAGAAATCTAGAATATCAAAAGCAGTTCTGGGCAACAAAGGGAAGACAGGAGGCATCTCAATTCCTGACTTGAAAGTATACTACAAAGTCATAGTAATAAAATCAGCATGGTACTGGCAGAGAAATAGACCTGAGGATCAATGGAACAGATTAGAAGATGCAAATGCTACTACAAACAAACTCAGCCACCTTATATTTGACAAAGGGGCTAAACATGTTCACTGGAAAAAGGATAGCCTCTTTAATATAGGGTGTTGGAAAGGTTGGCTTTCCACATGCTGAAGACTGAAAATAGACCCATCCTATCACCATACAGTAAACTAAAGTCAAAATGGATCATGGATCTAAATATTAAAACAGAAACACTAAATCTACTGGAGCACAAGGTAAGTAAAAATCTTGGAGGCATAGGGGTAGGGAGAGAGTTCATGAACAGAACAGAAACCACCAGGGAAATACTTCAAAGAATCAACAACAGGGATCTCATATTACAAAAAATTTTTGTACTTCAAAAGAAGTCATGAACAAAGTGAAAAGAACCCACAGAATGGGAAAAAATTTTAGCCAACAATCCCTCAGATAAAGAACTTATATCCTTTGTCTAAACATATATAGAATATAAAGAACATATAAAGAATTGAAAAACAGCAAGCCTCCCAAATTCAAAGACCCTCTCCAAAAATGGGCATCTGAGATGAACATGCAGTTCTCAGAAGAAGAGATGGCAAATAAATACATTAAAACATGTTCACCATCACTGATCATTTGAGAAATGCAAATCAAAACAGCATTGAGATTTCATCATCCTGGAAAGAATGGCTGCCATCAAGAAAACAGCAGATAACAAATGTTGGCGAGGCTGTGGGAAAAAAGGAACACTTCTCCACTGTTGGTGGGAGTGCGACTGGTGCAGCCACTGTGGAAATCAGTATGGGGATTCCTCAAAAAACTCGGATGGAAGTCCATTCAATCCAGCTATTCCCTTCCTGGGTATTTTCCCAGAAAAATTGAAAAGGTCATATTACAGTGATATATGTTCACTCATGTTCATAGTAGCACAGCTTGATTGCTAAATCTTGGAAACAACCAAAATGCCCAATCAACCATAGAATGGATGAAAAAAGTGTATTTTTATACAATGGAATATTACTCAGCTATAAAAAGAATGATCTTGAGGCTTTTATAGGTAAATGGAGGCAACTTGAGAATATCCTCATTAGTGAAATAAACAAGACTCATATTAGTAAATATCACAGTGTCTATCTAGTGTAAAAAATAATAAGAACTGACACAATAAAGGGATCCAAAAAGTTTAATAGATACTGTAAAAGTGAAAGGGAAGGAAAGTGCTCTAAAGGATATATATGGTATGTACCATGCGTAAGATAGATAATCAGATTACTAAATTTCTATTAGATCATTGAACAGAAAGGTTTGCACTGTTAATGTTTGAGTCACTTTTTATGATTTGATTTTGTAACTTTAACAACTATTGTTAAGATGACATGTATCAACTAGCGATTTTATGATGTTAATTTTTTTGAATTCTGTATTATTCTACTTTATTTTTTCTTATAAAAATTTTTCTTTTCATTCTTTCTTTAAATAAAAAAATTGGAAAAAAAGAAGCTTAACTGAGTCACTCAGCAGGGAGCCAGGAGCCTTACTTTGTAAATACCCTCATCCTGTGCAAGAGGAGGGCACAGCGATTTTGTGAATCCTATACCCACCCTGAAGGGAGGATGGTGGTGGCCTATGTACAATGTAAAGGCGCAAAAGCTCATTTCCCCTTTTTGCTCTGGCTGCTACCTTGATATATTCTCCTAGTGCCATGCCACCCTGCCTTGGAGTCAGCTAATTATGTAAGGAAACCTCCAAAAACTGTAAGCTAAATAACCTTTCTTTCCTTCGAGTGTTGGATGTTTTGTCCTAGCAACCAGAGAAAAGTAACCAAGATAACTACCTTCAGATATATATATATTTACTTTAGCCAACTTTTCTGTTACAGAAACCTCTCACTTCGGCCCTGTGTCTTGAGCTCTAGGAATTTGGTGGGAAAGGCTGCTCAGGCTTTATCCCTGGAATAGCATGCTTCCTTAAATACTAAATTCTAAAAGAATTTGATGACTGAAGGAAAACAGGTCAATTGTTACAAAAGAGGAACAACTCAAAATATATTAAATCTATTGTGCTTAATCTTTGGGCTAGTTCAGGGTTGAGGGGATGGTAATACAATAAAAGATTGAAAACTAGTTTTTCCACTCTGGTTCTGAAGCTCTTGATGGCACAGTGTCCCACAACAGGTGTGCCAGGGCCTTTGGCACTGCGTGTAGGTAGCAGTGAAGCCTGTCACAGTGACTCATGCCAGAGTCTCCCATGCAGCAGCAGGCCTCATCACTGAAATGTGTACTGCAGGCAGGCAGAACTGGGCGGCAGCAGCAGCATGGCCCTGTGGCAGCATCACAGCTGTGGCACTGCCTCTGGTAGGCATTGCCACCAGGAAGCACGATGTGGTGTCCAAGAACAGTGGCCATATCACAGCTGGGAGTCCGGGTCCACGAAGGATGTGAGGCATTTTCTGAGGATTCCAGAATTATTGGATTTCCTGCAGGGTGAGTGGATATAAAGTCATGGATAGTGAATTTTGGGATGGTTGTGGTGATTTTATTCTATTGTTCATTACACTCATTTAAAAAGTAATCATTTATAATTATACAGCATTTAATTATATTTTTGATTATGTATTATTACATATAAAAACTGATTTTCTGCTCTCTGTTTTTCACCACCAAATTTATTTTTTATTCATATACCTTCATTAATTTTGAAGTACTAGGGATTAAACCAACCCCTTCTCATATTTGGCTTCCATTTGAAATTATTTTGATTTCATTATATGAATTATTATCTCACAAACTTGTTACTCCTTAAAAATCACCTTTGCCATTCTTTCCTACTTGTTTTTCCAGATGATATAAAATTCTGTTCTTAGAAGCCTCAAGTCCTGTGCAGAGATAAGAGAGAATAAATGAACAATTAATGAAACCGTTCACATGCCTACCTCCACACATCCATGAACAAATGACTGCAGTGCTTGAACCTGCTGGAAGCCTGTTATTTCTCAACAACTAGCAGAATAAGGTGCAAATTCTTTCACCATTACTTTAGGACTTTCCTTACCCCAGGCTGATTTATTGTCTTTGAATGCCAGAGCTTTATTTTTAAAATAGGTGTGCTCATGTCTGAGCCTTTTTTCCTTTGTCCTCTCCAGCCTCATCTAGAAAACCAGACCTACTACTTTCTCAGACCATGACAGGGCTGATTCACCAGTCCTTGGTGAGCTCTTTCTCCTTGGAACTCGGAGCTTGTTGACTGCAATTCAACATGTGCTTGGCTTTTTGTTGTTCTTTAGTGTTGATGTCTGGTGTCCCCAACAATGACTAATGACGCAAGTCCTTTGGTATCAGAAAGTGTGTCTTACCTATCTTTGCGACCTTCTTTGATTTCCTGGAGCACAAAATAGATACTCAATATATGCATATTACTTGCTTGATTGATTGGAGTGCAAGAACCAGGGAAAAAAGGCTAGAAAGGAATGGAATGGCCTTGAAAAAAAGAGAGACACAGAGAAAGATGGGGAGAGAGAGAGAGAGAGAGAGAGAGAGAGAGAGAGAGAGAGAGAGAGAGAGGTGGCAGGAGGGCTAGAATTTCTTTAGTTTTAACTTCAAGGTTTACTGCCAGCCATAGATAAGCTGCTATTACAGATAAGCCTCTTCAGTCCCAGAACTCTCCCAGTGTGCTGCTGTTCCGCCGTTGATAACACTGGTAGGGAGGGGAAGAGCCAGTGAAAGGAGGAATTGGGACTTAGCATCTGCCTCCCTCCCTGAAGCTTGGCAGGAGACTTCTGTAATCCAGTGCTCAGTCAAAAATGTAAGCACCTTTGAAACGCATCCCTGACCCCCATCATCAGATAGGCATAGCTACTGGGATTCACTCTGAACATTTTTTTTTTCTTTGTGCAGTCACTTCATTTACCTCAGCTGATCACACATGCACTTCTTTGCTTCATTTTCTGTTTAGTTTTTCCAACTTCTGCTCTACTTTTTAATCTCCTTTTCTCCACTAGCTCTTTAAATTTGCAAAATTGCATATAAGGGAACTGCTTAGTTCTGCTGGTGGCACATGCATTTAAAGGACTGCTTGGCCTAGATTATCTATTGGGGTCTCAAGGAGTTATAAAATACAGCTTGACAGTAGAGCATTGTGTTATGCTGGGAAGTAAATGAGGTCAAGCTTGCAAAGTGAAGTGGAGATTTGGACCTCACCTTGTGGAACTGGGCTGTGCAGCATGCTAAATCAGATCACTCAGGCCACAGGAATTTTTTCTTTTCTTTTTACTCTTGCTAATGGTACAATGAAACTGTCTACACAGATTGAATTTATCTGATATTAGCTGCTGCATGGGAATGAACAGATTTAATACCATACCTACTCCAATTGGGTCCTTGGCCTTGAACAAGACTTCTGGGCACCCTGGAGTGAAGCCACCAAGGGCCTAATTGTTTCAGATATCTCTGCCTGTTTGTAATTTGTATTTTGTTTGCTCCTAGTCCCTTGGGAGTGCTTTATGCCATTCAGTTAATTGAAAATGGCTAAAGCTGAATGAAGCAGCCGCCTTGCAGGTGGCATCTTTGGGATCAATTTGAGATGACTATTGAGATCCTCTTGCTTAGCTTAATAATTATCTCTGATCGAGGTAGGACTTTAGTCTTGAGACTAATAGGATATTCCAAAAGTTTCCCATTGGCTTTAGGGAATAACAACTCCCTGAGCAATTAGCTTTTCCTAGAGGGTATTTCTATTAAACAGTGCAGTCGATGATGTTACTAAGTGTAGCAAAAATGACATGGGGGGGGGTAGAAACAAAAAGGGAGAACAAAAGGACACTTATGAAGAGTTGGGGTGAGGGATGGAAAGACTTCTAAAGCTGTCTTAGATAACTCAGGAAGGAAAAGAATTAAAGGTGTGTGTGGAGAGAGGTTGAAGCATATTTCAAAATTTTAAAGAAAATCTAATGCTAGTGATTTAAAAAAATATAAAAAGGAGTATTAGAACTAGCATTGATTGAGAAAAGAGAGGAGAAAACTTTAAAGAAAAAGTATTTTAAATAAATAATAAGTAAGATACTGTCTGTGTCTTTCCTTTGATGTAATTTTGAGGGCTACTCTATTGAAGTATGTGTGTGGTGCTTTCAAAGTCTCTATAAAGTTTTGAGGCTACATTTTGTATTCTAGTGTTCTGATACCTGGAGTAAGATTTGCCTTTTCTGATGTGTATGTCCTGCACCAGATATATACTACTGGTGTTAGGCATCTTCATATTAAAGTAGCAAACCGTCTTATTAAGATCAGTTCAGTGGAGCTACTCAGTCAAACAGCAGTGAAGTGAGGTTTTGAAGCGGTGGAGACAGGTTTTAGTACCTAGAACCCACTGTATGCCAGGTACTCTGCTCATTATTCATACAGATGCTGAGAGCTGGCTTGGGAGGCAGGCTCTGTACCAAGTCGCTGTGTGCACGCAAAACTGTCCCACTTTCCCAATGACTTCCTCCAAAAATAATAAAATTTTGACTGTTACCTTCTTTATTAAAATAAATACTAGAAAAAGTAATTGCAAAGTTAAAAAAAGTTGTAACACAAACAACATAATTCAAAGACAATAGCAGAGCACCTTAATTGTACTACTAATTCAGACATTTCTGTATAACTTTTGGCATAATCAATAAATGCAAAAATACAAAATTAATCTGAAATCAAGGTGCACACAAAAGCAAATCCAGTGTATTTACAAATCATGACTGCATTGCATTGACTGCATAGTTGTGTAATCATATTATTCTTAATTGAATACACTGCCTTCCTAATCAACATGTACAAAGATCTTTGTTATTGGAACATTTGTTTCTTGGGGCAGATTGTCGTCTTAGAAGCAGTTTTGCTCGCTGATTTGTCTGGACCTTCCAGACAGCATCAGGACAAGAGACAGCAAATCTGCTGAGATACAATCCGGTGCTTTGGGATACAGACTAAAAACAACTTCACATTTAATTGTCCTGGCTCTCTGTAGCACTGTTGAAAGCCCATGCCCTTGAAAAAAATGTATGGGAAATTCAATTTTGTGCAAAATTTCCATTGTAAAAAACGTACTACATGTTTATAATTGTAAATGTTGCACTCTGAAAGGAAGTAACTTTGAATTTGACTTGCTTCAGAAGAATCAAGTGTGCTGCCTATAATTTTACAGTACTGATGACAGGAAGAAATTTCTACAGGCTGCCTCCTGGCAATGCACATTTCAAACTTTACTTCTTTTCTGTTGTTCTGACTTCCAGTACATAGAGCTGTAGGGTGTGTTGGTCTAACAGGATCTCTGATACTCTACAGTGGCACAAGGTGAGTTTACACACGGAGGCGCACTATTCTGCAATTCACTCCCACACCTAACAGGATTCTTATACACTGAACTTATTGGGAGCCATACAGTAAGCTTCCCATTGAACTCAATTGAAATGCACCTTTCACTGAAATTCTCTTTGGTAAGAGTTCTAAAATGCTTCAGTGCTATGTATTATGAAGTATAAGAAGAAAAAAGTATAAACAAAATTTGTTTTCACTGATTAGGGTTCCTTATCAAATTTTACATATATTTATGTCCACCTAAACATATTTTTGGAACTACTCCTGGGTTCTTATAAGAACTCCACTCAAGTAAGAGTCCTTGGATTCAAAAATGCATTCCTTTCTCTTGCACTGAGTAGTTTATTCAAATGATTCAGGAAAGATTATGATTGAAACACTATGACTCAATTTTCCAATTAAATTTCAAAATTTCTATATTGCCTTTAACCATCTCTTCTATTTTTATCCATGAACTGTTAATTTAAATCTTACAACAATCATTGTTTTTTGTTGGTTTGGCTGATATTCTATATCTTCGCCTAGAAGGCAGTCACTGTTATAAATCTATGTTCTGCGACACTGAATTCAGTACTTAGTATAGTCATTAAATACACTGTGAATTGATTAGAAGCAAATTAACTAAATGAATGGAAAATCGACAATGTAACTTTTCACTATTGCTGTTAAATGTGTCAGCATTAATAGGAGAATGTTAGGAACCAAATTAAAACAGGTAAGCTAGTCTGGAGTGTTCATAATGTCAGAGCACAAATGGCAGTGACCCTCACAACACTACCTTGAGTTCCTATGTAGAACTGGTTGAAGACAAGGTAACTTCTGTTCTTTGGACTTTAAGGTAATGCTAATAAAAATCAATAGTTTTAATTTTGAAATAAATTTTAGTGGATATATTTGAGAATCACAACATGATATATGTAACACATTGAGATAGCAAAATAGTTACAACAAAGCAGATTAAGGTATCTACCATCTCATAATTAAATTATTTGTTACAAAAACAACTAAAAGCTTATTTAACAAGATTCATTGTATAATGAAATTTAACTCTAGCTCTCATGTTTTACATTAGAGTTCTAAACTTGTTTGCCTTACACATCTCTTATTTTGTATCTTTTAGTTTCTAACCCTCCGCTGGTAACCTGTGCTTCACTCTCTGTGCCTTTGAGCACTTATATTTTTATCAGTAGTACCTCGGTTCAGGAATTTAATTCTTTCCTCAATTTTGGTCACAAACCAAACTGGATGAGAACTGAATTAAACTTCCCCATAAGGTCAACCGTTGAAATTGAAGCTTAACCATTGAAATTGATGTGGTTCTTATCTAATTATTTTTGCAACATGAATTGTGGAAGAAATTAAGCTCATGAACTGAGGTACCACGTATTTGTAAATTTATTTTTCAGCAATGAGGATTGGACACAGTGCTTTCTCCCTAGCTCGCTCGCTCTTTCTTTCTTTCTTTCTTTCTTTCTTTCTTTCTTTCTTTCTTTCTTTCTTTCTTTCTTTCTTTCTATCTTCCTTCCTTCCTTCCTTCCTTCCTTCCTTCCTTCCTTCCTTCCTTCCTTCCTTCCTTCCTTCCTTTCTTTCCTTCCTTCTTTGGTTTTCTGCTTGAAATTAATAATAAATATATTTATTTCAAAGCACTGGTACTTATATATCTTGTAACTTTGTCATTTTTGATCCCCTACCCCCTTTTGTTCCCCGTTCTTGCTCTGATCCTCTTTCTACCACTAAAATGTCTTGCCTCTCTGTTTCCAAACATCTCTCTTTTATTTTTATTTTTCTTGTTTTTTCTTTCCTTTATTTTCAGTCTTCGGTTTATTTATATTTCGATTTTCCCATACAAAGAAAACCGTGTGATATTTAACCTTGTCTGATTTATTTCATGTTCTAAATGTTTTTTTCTACAAAATATGCTAAATCATTCTTCTTTATGAGTGAATAAAATTCCATTACTTATATATACCACATTTTCATTATCCATTCACCTGTAATGGGCATCTAGGCTGTTTCCACAGTTTAGCTCCTGTGAAGTATGCTGATATAAACCTTTTTATGCTAGTATTGTACAGCACACTTTAACTCTTTCAGGAATATGCTCAGGAGAGGTACAGCTGTGTCAAATGGAATTTTTATTTTTAGTTTTTGAGGAAACTACGTTATGACTATTCATTAACATTTCCAACAACCAATGTAGAAGCATTTCTTTTCTCAATATCCTTGCCAGAAATTGCCCTTTTTGTGCTCCTGATGAAAGTCATTCTGACTAGAGGAGATGGACTCTCAGAGTTGTTTTGATTTACACGTCCCTAGTGGCTAAAGATGTTGAACATTTTTTATATGCTTATTGGCTATTTGTACTTCTTTTGATAAATGTCTAATCTCCAATCTGTGCCTTTTGATTGGAAAGTTAAGACCATTTACATCAAGTGTAATTACTGAAAAGTACTACTGATTTCTTTCATTGTATTATTTTTCCAATGTTAATTCTCTTATTTTCTGCTTGTAAACACTCTCCAAAATTGATGTGTTCTTTTCTTTGTTCATGTTGATCTCACAGTATCTGTTTAGAATTCCCTTGTAAATTTCATGCAGAGCTGGTCTGGTGAATGTAAATTTCCTTAGATTTTGTTTATTGTGAACATATTTCTTTACCCATCAATTTGAAGAAAAGTTTTCAGGATACAGTAATCTCGATGAGCAATTATTTTATTTTAGGTTTTGAAATGTTTCCTTCCAAGTTCTTCTGGTCTGTATGAACTGTACTCAGAAATCTGTAATTTTGATAGGCTGCTTTTATATGTTAACTTGGTGTTTTCCTCTACCAGCTTTTAGAACTTGTGGAGTTCTGACTCTGATGTATGTTGTAGATGATTTTTTTCTAGTCATGTCTGTTTGAGATTGTAAAGACCTCATCAACCTAAGTTTGCATTATAGACTTGGAATATTTTCTGCAAACAAATTTTATACCCTTAAATCACCTCTCAAATTCTTCTTTAAATCCTATAGTTCTTAGTTTTGTTATTTTAAAGCCATCTAGGAGCTCTTAGATTACTTTATTCTGTATTGTTGAGTAAAATGTCTATATCATAAACCTTGTCATCAAGAACTGATAGACTGTCTCCTGTTTCATCATGCCTACTACTGAAACATTCAATTGAGTTTTTCATTTCCATGATTTATGCTTGACTCCTGTTCATAATCTTTAATTCTTCACTCACATGGTTGTTTATACTCAGTATTGTTTCCTAAATCATTTAACTTCTTATTTGTATTTCCTTTCAGCTCATGGTTCTTTTTATTAATTAAATCATTTAAGACCATACTCATAAGTGAAATAAATCAAACTCACATGTATAAATACTGAAGTTTTCCTAGTATAAGATATGATAAGAATACATAAAAGTATGTGGTAATCATGATTCCCAATCATATTGGTTTGAAGACATATAATGTTTTCACTCATTGATTGGTATGGTTTTAACCTGGGTTGTTCGATTTTAGTATCTGTGATAGTACGAATAGCTATTCTGAAGAAAACAAGGCATCATAAAAGCTAGTGCTGATTTAATATCATCTTGTTTTGAAATCCCATCAAGCTGTTGTACATCTGTTTCCACTGGCTTTAACATGTTGTATCTTACTATATTTTACTATATGTGATAGTATAAACAAAATTTTTATAGGCAAAGAGATAATATAGAAACTGTTGCTTGTTTTCCATTAGCTGGTTCTAAATACCCTGTAATTCTTTCATTCTCTTGAATGGCTTCACACTGTCTTGATATGCTTGATGCTATAGTATACAAAGTTATACGCAAATAATTCAAGGAAAGAGGCACTATGGTGACTACTATTATGTTAGGTTATCTGGTGGTGAAACACAATGATGCTTAAATTGTTCGGTTCTGACCTGTGTTGTTCTGTTACAATGTCCTCTTTTATCCCAACCTCCCCTCCTTTTTAAAAACATTAATCTATTTTTTCTTATTTTTTTAATTAAGAGAAAACTAAATTAAAAAATAGCGGGATATATTATAGTAACTTTTTTGTTTTCCTATTAACCTGATTTGAACCCCAGTATTGCTCTCCCCATCTTGTTCTGTCTGGTTTTACTATATTCTATTTTGCTTGATAGTATGAGGGTATAGACAACCACTTTGAAGGCAATAAGATTTACTGTGATACCCATTATGGTTTGACTATTATCTTCTTTTGAAGTCCTGTAAGGTCTCCAGTATTTTATTGGTATTGTTCTGTACTATTTTGGTCAATTCTATTATACCTGATGATATAGGCAATTCTTTTTGAAATAGCAAGAGGCACAGTGGTAACCATTTTTGATCACCTGGTATTCTATTTTTGCATCATGTACTAAGGCCATCTTTCTGTTCTAACTGACGCTGTTTTCTTTAGTCACATTTGGTTTTATTCTCTTCAAATAAGTAGTAATAACTGTGGGAGTAATAAAACCCAAAAAGTGTAATAGTTATTGTAAAAAAGAGAGGAAAAAAAGTGGCCTAAAGGATATAACTGCATGTATATTTAAGTGTGTAGGATAGAAAACCATATTACTGAGCTTGTGTTGGATCACTGAATGGAACTGTCTCCAATCTCACTGTATGAATGTCCACTTTATATGCTTTAATTTTATAATTTGGACAACTGTTTCTAAGATGACAATATGTAACCTATTAACTAGTGATTTTTTACTGTATTTTTTTCTTGAAATTCTGCATTACTTGTACCCTTTTACTGCTTTGTTTTTTTATTTCCTTTCTTTTTTCTCTTTAAATAAAAAAATTATTTGGCTCCTTATGTACATCTTTAAGCTCACTGAGGATTTTTAGTAACTGTTTCATTCACCTGCCATTTGTATTACTTTGATCTCTTCAATTAGTTGTTTTTGTGTTGTTTGAAAATTCGTCTCTTTCAAGGCTGTGAGATAAGCTATTAGGGAGTCACGAATTTTTGGAGGTATCTTGTTGCCTTGTCTCCTCAAGGGTATTATTTCCTTTTATTTAACATTGTAGATCAGTTGGGATAGAAAGTTCTGCCGCAACAGTAGGGATCTCTAATAAATTTCTCCCTGAGATGTGTCTGGCTTTAAGTATCATTCAGTAGGCATCTGCTCTACCTGTTCAAAATACTACTAGTTCAGTCTTTCTCATTGAGAACAAGTACCTGAAATAACAACATTTAAAGAACCAATCCTCTTTCCACATTTAATTTAAAATTTTTTTGAAGATTTTTCAATTCTTCCTATTCTCTGAAAATTTATTTCATTAGTTTTCAAGGTTCACTTTACCAAGATAAAGTGATAACCAGGAAAAGGATAAAGGAATAGGGAAAATGAAAATTGAATGAGATAACACATAAAAAAAATAAAAAGGAAAAGTACGAGAAAATAAGATCTGCTGGTTTAATGAGTTTATTCCTACACAAAGAAAAGGAAGATATGAGAGGTTATGTGAGAGGGCAAAGAGAAAAAGGAGGAGAGAAATATAAATATAAAGTGAGAAAGAATTTATGAGTGTTTGACTCAACTAATTGTGTATTCCTAATGACAGAAATCTAATTTTTGAAGACTCAAGAAGCAACATTTGGTGAGGGAAAACTCTCACCAAATTGTATCACACCGTCGTAGATGTTAAAATATTAATCCATTCCCATTCAGTTGCAGAGCACAGCTCTCATCTACACTTTGGGCGTAAAGGAGTCTGAGGATGCATACAGATTGCTGTGTAGGCTTTGTATTTGGCTGCAGACAGCTTTGGAAGGCAGGACAAGGCTCCGCCAGTTCTAGTCCTACCATCTGTCCCACTGTATTTCAGAGTCTCTGTTTTTCTCAGAACTATTGGTGAGACATTGACACTTACCTCAATGAGTTTTAACCTCAAGGATCTCTACCAGCCATGACGGTTCCGAGCATTCCCGTCTGTCCTCATTTATTCTCGGAAAGTCTGGGTTCCCTTTTCTCAGCTTTCTGAGACCGCTGTGTTTCTGGTGTCTTCTAGGATTGGGGTGGAGGTTTCCACAATGCAGCATGTATGTGCCATTGTTGGTACCTAATTGTCTTAGGTTCTATGTTTAGTACTTTAGTTCTTGTATCTCCTGGTGCCCACAGCTGGAGAGGCAGGAATCATGAATCTCTATCTGTTACGTGGATAATATTGTCTGGGACATGCACCCCACAATGGTCACCCCCTCACCTTCTTCCTGTGAACAAACACTATCTATATCTATCTATATTTATATCTATATCCCTATATCATCTATATCTATGTCATCTATATCTATATCATCTGTATCTATGTATATCTGTGCTCTGATGTCTTTGTGAATTCTGGGTGATGTCCTGGCAGGGAAACTTGAGTCCCACTATGGCTAGGGATAGCACAGCATGTCTGAGGTGAGTGCCTGGCTGTGGCCACCACCCTTGCCTTCTTTCCCTGAAAGTTTATTGTTCACAGTATGGCTAATTCTCTTGACTCAATCCAGGATCCTACCAGCCATTTGATGATGTGTTTTTGTCATTATCATTGCAGATTCTGGGCTAGATCCTGGCACGAAAACTAATGGCTCCTCCATGCTGTGAACAATGCCATATGCAGACCTAGCTTAGGAGAGTGCCTAATTTCTAGCTTTCAATTTTCTCTATCATATCTGTTTTCTCTTCTGTTCAGGGTATATTCTGTTGGTTGGTAACCCCATCACCTCAAGTACCTGGACTTTGACCTTGGCACATATCTTGGAGCTGTGAATGGTACATCTACATCTTCATTTCTGAAAAACCTTTATTTGTTATTTGAGATGGAATCTTATTAAGTCATAAAGTTGTCTATGCTGGGCTCTAATTTTCAATTCCCCTGCCTCAACATACCAGAATATTGGGATTACAGGCATGCACCACCACAACTAATTTATTTTGCCTCTAAAAAATAGTAGACCTAGTATAATGTCTTCTAATATTTTCATGTGTTTCCAATGACAAGTTCTGTTTTTTAAAAGCTGAGCAACATTTCATTTTCTCTGTATGCATGTATATATGTATATGAAATATATACCACATTGTCTTTATCCATCCTTTAATGAAAAGATATTTGGGTGGTTTTTATAGCTTAAATGTCATAAATTATGTTGCAGTCAACATGGAAATGCGGATCTTGATGGGAGGTGGTTTCATCTTTTCTAGTTATATGTCCAGAAGTGTGATAACTGGATCATATGGTAGTTCTATTTTTTAATTTATTTTAGGAAACTCCACACTTCTCATATGGCTACATGAATCTGTATTCCCACCAACAATATGTTAGAGATCCATTTTTCTCCACACCCTCACTAACAGTTGCTGTCTCTTATATTTTGATAATAGTCATCTTTCTGAAGTGATGAAGTGATATATCGTTATGATGGTAATGTTGATTTTCCTTACGATTACTGATGTTGAGCACCTTTTCATATACCTGTGGTCACATATCTGTATGTCCATATATTTTTATGCTTTCCATGGAGAAATGTCTACTTACTTTGCTCATTTTAAAACTGAACTACTTTATTTCCTATTAAGTTATAGGTATTCCTAATAAAATGTGGATATTTACATCTTACTGGATATTAGACATAATTTTGTTTTGCAGTTTTCATCATTACTTTTGATTTTTGCTGACTATTCCATTTGTTGTATGGGAAATATTAACCTTGCTGTAGCCCTTTTGATTAGTCTATTTTGACTTCAAGCTTTTGGCGTGAGAGCCAAGAAATCATTGTTATAGTCAAGGATTCGATGCTATTCTTTATGTTCTAGATATTTTATATTTCAGATCTTACATTTAGTTACTGTATAAAATTTTAATTGATGTTTGTTTATAGTATAAAGTTCAATGCAACTTCATTACTTTTGCATATGAAGATCCAGCTTATTGAAGAACCATTTATTAAAATTTTTTTCACTCCAGATTGAGGCTACTTGATGTACTGGACAAAAATTGGTGTTCTGTTTATATATGAATGCATTTCTGGGCTTTTCATTTGATTTCATTGGTATAAGACTGTTTTTATTTAGCACTGCACTGCTGTTTATTGTAGATTCATGACATGATTTTAAATCAGTAATCATAATGCCACCAATTTTGTTTTTTCTTTCTTTGTCAATACCAAGATACTTGCATTGTTACTGTGGTTCCATAAAACTTTCAGAATTTTTTCCTCTTTCTATTAAGTCTGCCAATGGAGTTTTCATTGCGTTAAATCTGTATGTGCTATGGGTTCTACAGACTTTTAACAGGATTAAATAGTCCCATGTATGAACTTGAGGCATCTTTCCATTTACATGTATCTTCAATTTCTTTTACCAATATTTCATAGACTTATTGTAAAAAGGTTTTACCTTGGTAGTTAAACTCATTCCTTGGTATTTTTAATGCTATCATAAGCAAATTTGTTTTCTGTATATCAGGCCATGATTAAAGTGTAATCTTTCTGAATGATTATTTTGTTGCTAGCACTGTTTCAAGTGTTTTTTGTTAGGCAATTATTGTATCATTCAACCCTTAAAAGAAGCTAGACAAGTAGACCTATTTTTACTAGCATTTTGATTCTGAGGTACCTCCTGCACAGAGGTTACCCAGTTGTGAAGTTGGGGAGCCCATACTCCGCAACCCTGAGTTTTTCTGTCTCAGAATAGCAACACCAATCTCAGGCAATCAGTGGAGTTGCTTTAGTTTATAATCACTTGCATTGATCACCCAGTTAATGTGCTCTCACTCCCTACAAGAGCATCAAAAAGAAATACTAATTTTAAAATTGTCTTCAGTGAAGTCACGAGTGAAGAACAGCAAAAACAGAGAACTCACATGAATAGTACACACAGAATAGAAGACACATTTTAGAAGCTAGGAAACATGAAAACAGAAGAAAACCAAAACTTAATTTAACAAGGAGGCAGCATACAAGCTGGATATTTTATATGATAGAGATATAGAAACTATAAGAACTGGGAATATAACATATGCCTGACAGTAAGGAGTTCTCAGAGTGAAAATAGAACGATTTGGGAATCTGATTAAGTCAACTAGATAACAGATACTTTCCTCACTTTATTTGGGACATTGATAATGATAAGTATTAAAGACTAGTCCTTACATTGAGGTAAAGGTCAACAAAATGAATACAATTCAAATTTTACTTCTTTAAAGCAAAAAAAAAATTCAGCATTAATGATGAGGTAATTGGGTTCAAATGCTTCAATCTAGAAGATACACACAGAGAAGTATCATTCCCTACCAACTCTTTCTACTGTGTTTCTGTTCCAGTTTTTCCAGTATGCTCTATCCATTTCCATTCTAACCATTCCACACGTATGCCACAACTCAGAAAAAGTAAATAAAATCAAATGTCTGTGTGCTCAGCCCTACAGCGAGGGCACAGAGCTGCTCTCTTCTTCCCCACTGTGAACCTGTAAGTCAGCTGTGTGTGATCTATTTCATGTACAAGCAGCCTGTTTGGGTGGCCTGAGCCTTTATTCTTTCTGCATTTCATTTTTCACAAATAAGCAGATATCTTTGTATTTTGTTATGTACTCTTTATTTTTAAATAAGTGGTAGAATATATTTAGATACCCTGTTAAGTTTTATTGCTTCACTTCAAGCTGCTCTATGCTGTAATTCCTTCCATGTAGTTCAGAGAGATTGCTGCATGATTTTCTAGAACTGTACAGAATGTCACCATGAGGCTTTCACTTGCCTGCTCTCTCCTATAGATAGGCATGTAGATGGCTTTTAACTGCAATGCAAATTATGGTGCAATGGATAAACTTATGTATATATATATGTTCATAATGTTGTGGTATAAAACAAGATAATTTTATGAGTCAAAGTTAATAGCATATGTGGTTTTATTAGAAATAGCCAAATTTACTTGTAAAAATTCCTACTGATTAGCATTCTTACCAGCAATGTATGATCATAGTTGATTCCCTCCAACCTTACCAGCAGCGAGTTATTACAAATGTACAATTTCTACTAAACTATTAAGTAAATAATGTATCTAAGTGTTTCTTTGCTTAAACTCTCAGTAGGTCTGCTTTATACCTTGTATTTCTGAGAATTTTTTCTGTATTATCTGCATTTTTGTCAGCTCTTTGGCTTTATTTTTAATATTTTCTTCTATAAAGAGATATTATCCACTTGTGATTCATTACAAAAATTTCTCTGTTTGCTAGTTGAATTTTGACTTCTTTGTGATATCCTTTGAAATGTTATAATAAAATGTCATCGAATTTATCAATATTTTTATTGCTTTTGTAGTTGAAATCATATTTAGAAATACTTTTACTGCAGTAAAGAGAAATTCAACTACTATGTCTTGTAATATGCATATAGTGTAGTTTGTTTTATTTGGGTTCTTAGAGTAATAGTTTGTTATGTGAAGAAAAAATAAAATTTTATCTTCTAAGTAGCTAAGCAACTATTCTATGATCATTTATCAAGTAATCTACCTTTGCTCTTGTGATTTGATCCTCTATGATAGCTTAAATTTCCATAGGTACTTGGGATTTTTCTGGTCTGTACTGTTCCCAGGTCCATTTGTTTATTTGGTAACACATCATTCAGTCATGTAAGCTTTCCAGCTTTCTTTTAAATTTTAAAAAGCAAAAAGTCAGAAAAGAAAAACAAAAAGCAAAAGAGATAAACAACAACAATAAACCCAAAACAATAACAATATAGGTTTTAAAAACAGAATGAAAGAAATTTAACAATGGTTGTTATATTGCATATTGTTCTTTTTTTCAAAGAAAGAAAAGAAAATTTAAAAAATAGAAAAAAATAAAAAGGATATAACAATAGTGAGTTAAAAAAGTTAACATCATAAAATTGCTAGTTAATACATTACCCACTGTCATCTTAAAAATAGCTGATAAAGTCACAAATCAAAGCATGAAAGTGGCTAGACACTCAAAACATTGACAGTGAAAACCCTTCTGGTCAATGATCCAACAGAAATTCAGTAATATGGCCATCTATCTTACACACTACACATACCGTCATACCGTGTAGAGTGCTTTCTTTCCCTTTCACTTTTACAATATCTGTTATGCTTCTTGGATCCCATTATTCTGTCAGTTTTTTTTATTTTTTATGCTAGAGAGACAATGTGATATTTATTAAGAATCTTGTGTATTTCACTAATGAGGATATTCTCAAGTTGCCTCCATTTACCTATAAAGGCCTCAAGATCACCTTTTTTATAGCTGAGTATTATTCTATTATATGGAAATACCACATTTTTTTTCATCCACTCTGTGGTTGATGGGCATTTTTCTTGTTTACAAGATTTACGTATCACGAATTGTGCTGCTATGAACATAGGTGCACATATATCTCTGTGACATGACTTTTTCAATTTTTCTGGGAAAATACCCAGTTGGGGAATAGCTAGATTGAATGGAACCTCCAATTCTAGTTTTTTAAAAAAATACCTAGGGAAATTAGATATTTTTAAAAATCTTTCTTGTGGTTTTTTAAAAAAATATTTCCCTTCTATTCTTTCATGCTTTATTTGTCATACAAACTTTATTACAGATATGAATTTGGCATAAGGCCATGTTTAATTCAACAAATGTAAGACAACATAAAAATGTCATCTTCATAGAGAAAGAAATGCACAGTTTTAAAAGAAAATAATTGGGAACTATCATAGAGTGTTCACAGTTCAGGGGATGGTCTGGCATTCTTCTTTAGTATTGGCTTTACCTATTAAAGAGCAGTTTGCTCCTACCATTTAGAGAGTATACTGTTTTTGAGACCAAAATTGTGAAATCTGTACATAAAAAGAGTCAATAAAAATGCTTTTGCTCAAAAGGATGGAGAAAAATGTCACTGGATTTCCTAGTTGTTACATCTCTGTTAGTTATTTCGTCTTGTCCTGCCTTCTCCTTCCATGAGCTCAGTCCTTGCTATTAACAGGGCACAAATACTGTGAATGACTAAGCTCAACTTCAGACTCTCAATTGTAATAATCTGTATTTCTGAACTGCCAGGATTTAGAAAGCATTGAAAGCAGTGATTTGGGTGGGGTGCTGGCCTCATATTCCATGTTTCCTGACACTGTAACTTATATAGTATGCATTTCTGTTGAGAGAAAATGACTTTGCTTTCTCTGTTTAATTTTACCTGTGCAAAATAATTTAACTTTCATGTAGCTGCTTTTTTGTTACACCACATCAAGTCAGAACTTCTAAAAAAACCAAGTTGACAATGTGGAAGGAAATTAAGCCTGTTATTTTTTTCCACTTTCATCGTGACTGATTTCCACAATTCTAACCTACTTGGGTGTTTCAAATTTGTAGACAATGCCTGGTTGCTGCTAGAAAAGAAAATGACATTTTTTGAGAGATACTCAAATTTAGTGAGAGATGTCTTCTCAAATCACAAAACTCTGTAAAGAGTAGTTAGGTTGTGGAAAGGGAACTGTTTGAAAGAGATTTCACTGAAGTTTTGCTCATGGTGTTTACTGATGACAGTCCCAGCCACTGAGATTGGTGTCAAAGTCTAATTTTGTATTTTCTACTGTAATTTTACTTTCAGAGAGAAGAGACTTTTAATAATGAACTTCCATGAAAAACTAAAGAGATACGGTCTACATATTTGAAACAGATGGATAATTTGAAAGTGTACTCCAAGACTGAATTCTCCTTTCATTTACTCCTAAAACTTATGTATCAAATATTCACACCAGAATTTTCATGTACATCTTGAATTATGAATAAAAAATGATATCCCATGACATCAGCTTTAAATTTAACTCTACTCCTTATCTTTAAAATATTGTTTTCCCCTATTTTGTTCTAGTTACTCTTGTGTTATAATGCAATTTCTTCAACAGTTTTAAGATATTTTCACATATAAAAATTTCCCTTTTAAAATGTGTATGTTAGTTATTTGCCCATCTTTAAGAAGTTGTGGCACCATCACCCCTTTTCAAACTTTAGAATATTTTTCATTCCTAAAAGAAACTCCAATTCTATTAGCAGTCCAATACTCTCTCCTTTCACTTCTCAGAAACCCAATAACATACTGTCATCATGTCTTTGTTTATTCTGGTTTTGATATATACGAAATCATATACACTATCTTTGTGCCTCGCATTTTAAATTTAGCATGTCATTTTCAAGATACATTCATATTGGAGCATGAATTACAGCTTCATTCTTTTTTATTTTCAAATAATATTTATATCTAGTCATATATATTATATAATGTATATTATATAACATATTACACTACATACACTATACATATATATTCATATATATACAACATTCTATTTGGCCATGGATAAATGAATGCCTATGTGGGCTCCTATCAAGATCTGGTTATTATAAATCATGCTGTTATGAATATTTATACATTCTATTTTGTTTTTTGTTTGGATGCATGAATGTTTTAACTGATCTTAGATAAGCTATTAGTAGAATTTCTTGGTCATGGTAATTCTATATTTAATATTTTTAGGAATTTCCTATTTTGCAAAGCAATTGTACCATTTTATGTTCCTCCCAGAAATATAAGGTTTCAGTATCCCCACATCCTCATCAATACTGGTAATTCTCCATATTTTAAAAATTAAAAATGGTACTCACCCTATTGGATATAAAAATAACACTGTTATAGTATTCATTTGCATTTCCCTAAAAGTTGGCCTAATATTAAAGAGTCAAGTCATGTGTTCACTGATTTTTTTATATATATATATATATATATATATAATATATATATATATAATATATATATATAATATATATATTCATATATATAATTATATGTAAGTATATTATATTTTTCAATACTTATTACTGTATAGTACACTAATTTATAGTAACATAATATTTATCATATAATTATATAGGTATATTTCAATATTTAGTACCATATATAGTATAATATATATTGTAACATGAAATATAGGAAAATAAATATTGTAAAAGTATTTAAATTGGAAAATATGAGTCTCCAGCTTGTTCTTTTCAACATGGTTTTTTACTATTGTGCATTACTTGCCATAAACATATGTTTAAGAACTAGGTTTTCAACTTTTATTTCAGAAAAGCAATTGAAGATTTTTAACAATGATTATATTGAATTGATAGGTAAATTTTAGGTAGATTTCCATCCTAAAAATATTAAATCTTTTAATTCGTGAATATACAATATATTTCTATTATTAAGATCTTTATTTCTTTCAGTAAAGTTATTAATGAGTACTTTACTATGTTTTGTCTTCCTGATTTGGGGGGGGTATGCCAGTAATCAAACTTAGAGCCCTCACACTTGCCAGGCAGGTGCTTTGCTGCTGAGCTACATCCCCTTGCCCATAGTGGTGCTGTTGAAATGGAATGATTTTCTTAATGTCCTTTACATATTCTTGATTTCTAGCTGATTTCTGACATCAACTACCCACAGTTAAAGATGACGTTATAAGATGAAAGCACAAGCCTACACAGAGGTGCTCTCACTTAGACATTTGTGGTAAATTCAGTTCTATGCTGAATTCACTTCTACAAACTGGGTCCAATTTCCAGGGTTTCTGCATGTCCCTCAAGTTTGATTATTCAATATAATAATGCACAAAACTCAGGGAGTGATGGTACTTATTATTTCTGTTTCATTATGTGGAATATTCAAATCAGGAGCAGCCAAAAGAAGAGACAAAACTGGACCAGTTTCAGAAGGTTCCCAAGGCTGATCTTCACTGTGTTCTTCCCACAAAGCAGGACACATCACCCGTCCAGCATATTGATGTGTCACAAAATGTAGAGGACTAGCAACCAAGGAAGCTCACCTAAGTGCTGAACCCAGAATTTTCCTGAGGTTTCATTACGTAGGCATGCTCCTGGAAACATTCACTGTGTGTGTATCTGCAATGTAGCAAGCACTATATTCACCAGAAAGTGTACAAAGAATGAAAACTGCTGGTGATGTTCTCGAAAGAGCATGGGTCGCTTGCATCATGACTATGATAGTGGACAAAATAATAATTTAAATTATCATTGCTTGAATAATAAAGAAGAAAGTAAAGGAAAAATTATAGTTTAAAGAGGGTGAATAATCTCCAAATAAATAAATAGCAATAGAAAAACATCATGATTCTGACAAAGCAGTCTCAGAAAATAATGTCATTTCAATTTGGAAAAGGCAGAAAAAAATGGAAACAGTGTGCTAACCTGGAAACATAGAATTTGGTTTCTTCTCTATTCTGTGCATTCCTTGTATGATCGTTTCTTATTGACAGTTTTCTTCTTGATCAAGACATTATAGAGAGTAGCGTATTATTTTACATAGTTAATATGAGTAGGAACTATGATCAACGATAAGACCAAGATTTTCCAGATACATGATTTGGGTATGGAATTTTGGGTATGATCTAGCATTTTCTGGAGGTACCTACAGCAAGAATGCTTGTTTATATGCTAGCCTTGTCTACTCTTTAGTAAATAAATTTTGACAGTTGTTTAATCACTATCCTCAGGTATTATTTTACCTGTAAACTGAGAATAACATACTTCAAATGGTAGTTGTGAGGATTAAAAAAAATACTATATGTGAAGTATTTGGAGTCATACTTTGCATCTAATTATCTTGTATTAAATTTATGATTACTTATAATTATATAAATATGTATATATATAATATTCTCCTTGGACTATCATAAAATAAAATGGAAAAGTTGCAATATAGGATAGGATTAGGAGAATTACATTTAAAAACATATATAACACCACAAAATGATCCAAAAATCAATTATTTCTATATAGGACCATCGTAAAAAATTTAAAAAGTATCTCAACATGCAATATCATAAAAAATAAAAACGTTACTAGGAATAAAGCACAGGAGACAAAGCCCATGTATACTAAAAACTATAAAACACTGATAAAAACAAATAATAGTAGAATAAATGAAACTAAATCATGTTAAAGGATTAGAAATCTTTATCATTAAAATTCAGTATTCTTCAAGCATATTCCCTTCCATTATATTAATGACATTTTTAGATGGAAAAGAGTCATCTTAAAATTCATATGGACTCTCAAATAACTGTAAACATCCAAAAACATTTTGAGATGATAGTAGGCTACTGTGACTGAATAGCATCCAGAAATAAGCGCTAACATACATGGAACAATGTTCCTCAACATGGGTCCCAAAGCTCCTCAATAGTCAAAGGGCAATTTCTTCAACAATGTTAGGAAAACTGAATATCTACATGGAAAAACAATAAAGCTGGACACAAACACAAAAATTAACTCAGCAAAAATAAAAGTTTCCATGTTATAAAACTTTTAGAAGAAAATACAGGAAAAAATCTCTACAACATTGAATTTGACCATGGTTTCATAGATACAATTCCCAAAAGCACAGAAAACAGAAACAAAACTAAACAGATGGGGCTGCCCTGAACTAAGAAATTTTGTTACTCAAAGAATATGATCAACAGGATAAAAAAGATAAGTGGAGAAAAATTTTTCAAATGACATATCACAACAAAAATTTATTAATTATATTTATGATATATGGGGACTCCTTGACAAAAATTAAATAATTTGATTTAAAATGAAGAAAGGACATGAACAGGTATTTCTCCAAAACTGATACATGCTTGACCAACAAACATGAACAGACTCTGCAAAGCACTGATAATAAAAGCAATTCATATCAAAGCCACAATGAGATGCATCCTCAAATAAGTTGGAATGACCACTATAAAAATTCACAAAAAGGGAAAAAACAAGTGTAGCAGTGGAATCTATGACAATGAAATCCTTGAAGCACTTTCTATAGAAAACAGTGCGGTTGTTCCTCAATAAATTATTTATTTTTTCTTCCATTTTTCTTAGTATATGTTTGCAACACACAGTAAATACATTTATCATAATGAATTGGTGTGTATACAGACTGCATCTTGATCCATTTTGCCTCCTCTTCTTCTCCCTCCCATGTGATCCAGCAGTTTGTCCTTGGGGTGTATAGTCAGAATAATTGAATACAGAATCTTACAAGGATTTTTTCACAGTCATGTTCATAGCTGAATATTTCACAATAGCTGAGAAGTGGAATCAACACAAAAGTGCGTGGATAGGAAAACTGGTATAAAAACAGCAGAATACTCTGCAGCTTGGAAAATAAAGAAAGCACCAGCACAAGATCAAATATGCACGAACTTTGAGGACAATATGTTAAATGAAATGGTCCATTTGTAAGAGAAAAAATAATGTGGAATTCTTATTATATGAGACAACTAAAATAACCAAGATTATGTAAATACAAGTAAGATAGGTGATGACCAGGGACTGGAAGGTTGGGGCTTTTTTTAAAAACTAATTACTGAGTTTCAATTATGAAAGATGGAATTCTATAGATCAGTTTCATATCAACTTGGCTACACTAACAATTATTGAATTTAAAGGTGGTTACAATGATCACAGTGCAGTATGTGACTTTAAACTACAATTTTGATGAAAAACTTCACTTGCCTAGTATGAGGAATTTAAAAAAAAAATCAGAGAATTACAAAGTGTCATAGTTTTGCACAAGAGGATGTGAAAGCTCTGTTCAAATAATTTGGACAGTTTTTCTTAGATTCAGATACAGTCTTAACTAGTTTTCATTGTTTTGTGTTTTATGTATTTTACCTTGTTTATGATTTTCACAGATATTTTAGTGAGACTTGATATGGGTTCTCTCAGAAGTTACTATCAGATTTTGAATCAGCAATCATAAAAGAGTCATCTTCTTTTTATTTCTTAAACTAAAATCTAAGTGAAAATGACTGTATAAGACTTGAGTATTACCTAAGAATTGGTCTCTCTCTTTCCTCTCCCAGTGCCATGTTCTTAGATTTATCAGATAATTCCATATTGAAGAGGACAAATTAATTAGCTGACTGCATCAAATGACAAATATAATTTTAAAATAATAAAACACTTTTATGATCAATAAATGCATCTATGAAGTTTATAAATGCTTGCTTGACAGTGACTTAAAGTCTTCTCTGTTTCCTAATGGCTGGAATTATCTCTTTCTTTGTGACTGCCAGGTCTCTCTGGATCTGGCATAGTGCCCACTACATAATGACTGCTCAATTAATTGTTGGATGAATGTGGGGCTTCCAAGATAAAAATCTGGCAATAGCCGAATGATTAATAGGATAAGAGAAGAGGCAATATTGTGTTCAAGGGTTGACCAGAAAACCTGATTCAACAAAGCAACAAAGTGTAAAATCAATAAACTATATACCTCATATTTAAGGTAGAAATGGAAAAATGGTTACTAAGGTTGGCAATCAAATTAAATGGAAGGATATGTTGGGAGAGTTAAAGTATTTACCCTCTGCTGATCAAGTCCGAATGAAATAATAAGTTTAAACAAGGTCTGTGGATAAGTTATTTCTACTTACTAGACTACACTGTCTTGAAATTCATAAAGAAAATATATTTATTTATATGTAAAGGCACTCACACTTATCCCATAAAAGTACTTATAAGTACAATGGAAAAAAACAAACAAAAATATATTTTTCAGAAAATTAAAATTTGGTGATTGAAAAATGGCAAAAAAATGACATTAGGAACATTTTGAAAGCAAAAAAAAATTAAAAAAGGAAAGTAAATAACTCACAGTAGCCATGAGAGTATTCTTCAAACAGGAGCTCTTTAAAGAGGAAAGTTATTTTTACAGAAAAGGAAAGAAATGTTAACAGATGAGAATAGGCTGGCTTATAATTTTGAAGGTCAAGGGCATAGTGAATTTGAGGTAGACAAAAAAAAAAAATAAAACCTACAAGAGACTCTAATGCCAGTAATAGGTTTTGGTTTTTTTTTTTTTTTTTTTTTTTTAAGTATATCCAAGGCAGAAAACCAGAGAGAAAATCACTTGGCAATGGTGGTTTGAAGAGTGCACTTGGGAATGAAAGGAGAGGGCATAAAGAATAAATAAAATCATCAATTGGGAGTTTTTGGTGGAAGACCTTAAAGGAATCTCCACTCCCAAATTATCTTTTAACAAAGACAGATCAGACAACCTAGATCAAATGCCAGTATAGGATAGATATTTCCGTGTGTAATTGAAAAACCAGATGAAGACAAATAACTTACCCTGATATGTATTCCAGTTCTTTTTATAAATCAAGAAAATGCCTGTGTTCTACTTGATTTTATGTTCAGTTTCAAGCATGACAGCTATTTACAGCCAGTATCTCCCTTTGGCCAGGTTCAGGACTGCTAGGTAACATCCAAGTGAGAGGCATACAAAGGCAGCTGATCAACTGCTTTGGGATTCCAGCCAGGATTCTGCTTTCTCCTCAACTTCTAAAATCTTAGTTGCACATTAGAATCTCCCTTATTCTGGTCCCGGTAAGTCCAGGCACTTGTATATATGTCTTCTGATTTTGTTGACCCAGGTCTTGGGACCTGGTAAGGATTCTATTTTATCCTTCTCCTCTATTCAGTGGTCCCATTATCCCTCAGGTCTCCTAGGCCCTCTTCTGTTAATGACTTGTCAAGAGAGTTTTAAAGGAACTCAGGAGTGAAATTGTGGAATCATTGGCATAAATAAACAAGCTGCCATAAACAGGTCACTGTGCTGTGTGATTTTCAAGGCAACTCAATAGCCTGAAAGAGAAGAGTTTAGTGGGGCTCAGGAGTTACAGACCAACGAGTCTGATTCTTCGTTAGTTGGACTGGTGGGATTTGTAACAAAGGATTTTTCCATTGATCACTGAAGATGGTGCTTTTGAGACTTTCCCAAAGAAGATTTACAAAGGCAGAGGATATTGAACAGTCTCACCCCGAACCTTACGGAGCATGACTGAAGAAGTCTGCTACAAGTACAAAATGTGTTTTAAGTTTTGCATTTCATATGATATATTCTTGTGAAAGTTGTATTCCAGTCCGTAATAATCTTTCCTGTATAAGATAAATTATCTTTTGGATTGTGGCTGATGAATACATCATGAGCTATAAAAAATTTCCCTAATGTCAACCATAGAAAGTTTAGTAGCAAGCTCATATCTGAAAGTCAAATGCAAAATCAAACCTCGAACTGCTATATACCTAAGAAGAATGGTGATCTGAGTAGCTTTTGTCAGAAACCAGATAGAAAAGAGTAAGATGGGTGGGAACCTTTTCTTTTTCTTTTCTTCTTTTCTTTTTCAACAAAAGCAAGTTTGGTTTATTTGAAGATTTCATTAAATAAGTCTACAAGGTAAGAAACTGAAGCACAAATCACAGTCTTACAAGAAACGCAACGCCTGAGGTTAGTGCAAAATGTACAATCAACGACTGCTGGGAAGCGATGGGAATATTTTCTAAGCTACGCTCTTACGTTTTCTTTACACTGAGTTGGACAGTAATTGCTAATTTCATCATCTTACAAAGAGCTCATACTTCCTGATTAAAAACAATATAAAGAAATATAAAAGTTCTGCTGCTGATAAGTAGTAGAAGACCAGTAGCTGGCTTGCTGTTCTCAGGCACTTCCTTTTTCATCCGGCTTTTCTCCAAATCCCCAGGTCTATGTGATAGTTACTAGGATGGATGCCTCATTGCATTGATGCTTTTTCTCTGATAGTTAAAAAATGGATCCCTGATTGGTACAAATGACAGAAACCAGAGCTGTAAACACACCCTATGATCATATTTCCCCCAGGGCTCATTGCTGCTCTTTATTTTTTTTTTTTTTTGTAAATCATCCAGGATCACAAACTAAGACCTAGGTATTTGCCTTTTTCTTTTCCCCATCACCCAATATGGTTCCTGATAAAAGGAGAGCATGAACTCATTAACAAAGTAATAGTCAAGTGGTTGAGACACAAAAAGGAAGGAACAGACTACAGTATTGAACAAAACTCTTGGAAATGCTTACTTAAGAATCTACCGACAGTAAAGATATACTAAAATCCATAGCAGTTGTGTTGAGCAGTTAACTTGACCAACATCATGGAGCTCAACTCATGGTCTTCTCAAACTAACCTTAGATCAACACATGAATCAAAGTTGACATGATGGAGTATTTCTTAATCTTGTTATCTGTGTCATTCTAGAAAACTCAAGAATGTCACAACTGCTTGAAGAACAACATAGTAGTCTCTGTTAAGAAGAAATAAAAACAAGATATGTATATTTTTAGTTGAGATCTTGCTTTGTTGTCCAGGGTGGTCTTGAACTCAGCTCATGATCTTCCTACCCCACCTTTCAAGTAGCTTGAACTCTAGGGGTCCAACATCACAGAGAACTGTGCATACTTAGGCAGATGACAGATACATGGGTAGATAATAGAATTTTAAACACAGGACTTCTTATAGCTAAAATAAACTAATATGTCAGTAAAGTTAATATATGAGATAACAAATTAAGAATTTCTATATGTGCTTATTCACAGAACTCACATTACCAAGCTGTTTTACAAAGATGATTTTTTCCCCAGCCCATGTGGTTGCTAATTTTACGTGTCAGCCTGACTGGGTGAGGGTACCTATGTGTTTACTGAAGCACTACACTGATGTTTCTGGGAAGGTATTTTATGAAAGTGAATTACATTTATAATCAGCTCACTTTAGAGTAAATCATGTTATACTCAGTAATGTGAGTAGGCCTCATCAAATCAGGAAGGAGCAAAAACTGAAGTTTCCTTGAGAAAAGAGGATTATATCTTAAGACAAACATAAAAAAAAACTTGGATGTATTTTTCGTTTTCTGGTCTACCTTCAGATTTTGTATTTGCTAGTCTCCTGACACTTGTGTAAGCAAATTCCTTAACTTAAAATTCCCCCTATTTTTCATACATATTTGAATATCTAGAGACATAGATACATACATAGATATGCTATTGTTTCTATTTCTCTTCTGAATTCTGAGTGATACAAAGACTCAGGGAATTCTCTTGACAAAGGAGGCATCAGACAACTCAGTTTACTTAAATATAATTGATAGGGTGCAAACAAATTTAGGTCTAATTAGGTTTAAGCACTTGCATATTCAAAGTATCACCTAAAAAAATAGAACCAATTTTATAACTTTCATGGCCAACTGATCTTCGCTACTCTTCTTCCAACTGGATTAGGAAAATATCCTTGAAACCAGCACCCTGGCTCTCCCTCTGCATCCTTGGATACCTACCCAGTTTCTAGATGATCCATTACATCTTTGAAATAAAAATTCAATGATAGTTATAGTCATTACCCTTGAAGTGCATGAGATCTGACTTTACTTTTCAGGGTTATCTCACTCAAGGCCTTTCATTTTTAAATTTTATTTTATTATATTTTACTTTATTTTATGGTTTGGTACTGGTGATCAAATCTCAGGAGTGTTATCCTGAGCTACATCCTCAGCCTGTTTTTTAGTTGTAAGCAAGGATTTACCAAATTGTTCAGGTGGGACATAGACTTGTGTTTGTCTTGCCAAGCATTCCTCAGTTCTGGAGTTATAGGTACAAGTTTTTTTGTTTGTGCTCCTCTGGTATCTAGTTACATATCTCTTTTCAATGTCTTATGATAGAGTGTTTTTTTTCCACTTTTTAGTCCTTCAGGAGAACTTCAATTCTGAGACTCCAGCATCACAGCTTCAGGGGCAATTCAGGGACAAAGTCCATAATTAATGTACTCTCTGGGCCTCATAGTTCTCATTTGTAATTGTTATCACACATGAAAATTTGCATACGATTACTACAGCATTTATGCTTTTCTCCTTAACTAGATTGTAAGCTCTATGAGGCCAGAATTAGGACTGTTTTTGTCACTTTCATATTCCCAAAATAGAATGTGATGTATAATATATATGTAGATATATATTTAAAATATACAGCTATAGATGCAAATATAGATACAGATTATGTAGGTGTATGTATATAGCTATGTATATATATATTCTCCACCAAAACAAAAATTTGATGAAAAAGTGGATTTATGAAACATCCATCTAGAATCTAGGAGTACATTGTAAGCACCCACATTTGAAAACTATATGTATAACTTTTCAGTATTATTTCTAATTATTTAGATAAAATGGATGAAACAAAACATGCTACTTTGATTCCATTTATGCAGTAAAGTCAGAGAATTAAATTTTAAGAATATAAGACACTCTAATTTAGGTAAGTTTTAGATGTTCTTATTCTGAAAGGATTATGTTCTTTAAGATCATGCTCAGCACAATGTATTCCTGTATCTGTTATGAAGTTTTGCTTGGAAATCAGTAGAGAAAGGAAGTAGAAAGGAAAGTGACTTAAATCAATGAGAGAGCTGCTGATTCCACAATGTAAGAGTTTAATGGAGGCTTTGGCCAGCACATACAACGTTACTAAGTGCATGATACTTCTGTATTAGCTGAGCTGCTTAGATTGAAAAATAAGAGAGAGAAAATATCAGTTAGCAGAAGAGGTTGAGAGTGTTTGTTCTCAGATGCTTCAGTAATTTTTAAGAAAAAATAATAGCAAATATATCTTAGAGGTATGGTTAGTAAAATACCTGATAGTAAATCTAATACATTTTATGATTAATATATTAATAAAATATCAAATTGTAAAGGCCAAAAAGGCCATTTAATTCAACTTCCCACCTTCTTTTAATACAAAATTTCATAATCACTCAAAGGAAGTGATTATTACAAACATTTGTAGTTATTAGTGAGTTCACTATATAGTGAAATGTGTGGTTCAAGCCGCTCTCATCACTCAAAATTTTTTCTCTTTTTAAAAGAAAATTACATCTATGTATCTGTAATTTCAATCACTGAGTCCAATTCTGGATCTTCAGAGAATAAGTTAATTTTTCTCCCACACATCTCTTTCTGGGGAACATGAAAGTTGTCATTGACTCTGATTTTCTTTAGGTGAAAAGCTTTACATCGTTAATCATTACACGCATTCCGAATTGTGTTCTTTTCCTTTTAGAGCATTCTCTACTTCTAAAGTGTCTTCCTTAAATACATCAATAAGAATTGAACATAATACCTATATTTTTTGGAAAGGATAAAATAGAATTGAATGAATACTTCAGCTCATCTGGAGATTGTGATCCTATTAAAGATTAATTTGTGCTTCTAGGTTTTCTTTCTTTCTCTCAGTGATAGACCTCAGTCAAGATTGCATGCAGTTGAGATCCTCGGCTCTTATTCTTGACTCACTGTTAGATCATGTTGCTTTCTCTGAGCCTATGCAATCAACTCTTAGATTTTTTTAAAGCTGTTTATTTATTCATGTAATAGTGGCCATTTTTCTAGATATGATATCTCTAAATCTTTATTTGAAGTTAAATACCTTCAGTATTCCTCCATGTTAAATTGATAACCACGTGAATTTGTAACTTAGTCCAAAATTGTGGTAAAATCCTGATTAGAACACAAGAGAGTTGAAGAACAAATCCTCCCTTTAGGAACATACCTACTATTTATCTATATTCTATGTATAACTGGCCCTGTAGGTGGGCATTTATGTAACTGTACCATTTTCTAGTTCACATACCTTCTTGATTTCTCTATCAATTCTAAAATATACTTTATCAAACTCAACTGAGAGTTAATGGTGAAGGTTATTTTAAAAAAATCTTTGAAGTGCAGAGGACTCTGGTTCAGCTACAGCTGGATAGCTCTGGGGGCAGAGCTACAGGACATCATTAGGACCTGGTCTCTTTCTGCCTGAGATGTCTCCTTCCTGCATTTGCTCCCATTCTCAGTCAGGTTCCCTCTATGTGGTGGTGTTTGGTGGCTATGAGGTAAAAATATCTGTTTATAGTCCACAGATAGCAGGAAAAAGAAACACCTTTCAGTTTCCAGCATTCTCTTTGATCATCTCTACTTGGATCTTATGCTGATTTCTGAACAAATTGCTGTGGGGAGAGAAATGTCATACTCTCCTATGTGTTAAAGTCCATTCAAAATAATTGTTTCTAACACTTAAGGTCATAGGATTTAATACTTTTACAAATACATAAACCCAAATATACATTTCTTTTTTGGCTTTTCTTATTATGTCATATTAAACGAGTTTATTTTAAAGTAATAGTTATAGAAATTTATTTTAAATCAATGATCATAAAGCATATATTTGCCATCATTATTTCCTGTATTTTTCTCATTTTTTACCCAAAATATTCAGTTATGGAAAATTTCAAACATGTATAAAAGTAAGCAGAATAGTATCATTAATTACATCCAATAAATCCAAATGGAACTAAAACTGAACAATTAACAAGCATTATCAGTCTAGTTTCATTATTGCCAGCTATTCTCTTAATATTATTTTAAAGACAATCTCAGATATATTATTGCTTAATTTTTAGATATACAACTCTGGAATCCTAAAATATCTTCTAAAAAGTAACTGTTAAATTATAATAATTCTATCATATCATACTATTCCTTAATATTTAAATTTTAAATTGCTAAAAAGTTATGATTTTTTTTTTACTGGTACCAGGGATCGAACTCATGACCATGAGCTTGCAAGGTAGGCGCCCTTATAATTTGTTTTAATAATGTATGGTTTTCAGAATTCAAGTAAGATTCAAAATTTATGTTTTTGAAATATTTTATTAGTATATATGGGTAAAATATAATAATTACATTCAGCTTTTAAATGTCTAACTCTAGACTTTATCTCTTTCTTCAAAAGCTCACTGTCTTCCTTTCCAATTACAAAATAAATTTACTTATCTATTTACTTTGTAATATGGTTTTTGCACTCAAGGGTTGCTAATTACACTTTTGGTTGACATTTAGCATTTCTCATTTTCTGGAAATTGGTAGTTTGATGTAGGCACTTGATGAGACTGAATATCAGTGTTCTCAGCATGAGTACTTGGTAACTGATGCTGTCTTCTCCCATTAGGAGGCTCACAATGCCTGGCTGCTAACAACCATTGATATTACTGTACAGATCAATTACTGTTGTATTTGGATATTTTACTTCTTTCATTCCCTCATAATTTATTAGCTAGAGGATTTCTATAAGAAGAAATATCACTTTATCTTGATTTGGTTATTTGAGAGTCTATGTATAAGAGAAAGTTAACATAAATGCCCTTCTATTTCACTTTTAAAAATACTACTCTAATGCTTTTAATTCAAGTAATAAAATGACTTAGTAGCAGAGTAACTGAATTTTTAAATAAACTTTATCATTTTGATTAATAGTTGAAGCACATTATATTTTTATGTAATTCATTGCTTTTTATTAATTCATTACTGTTTTTGTTCTAATTTTTGCTATAGTGAGTCTTTTAAAATTGATTCCTGAGTTCTGATACAAATTGAGTACTGTAGACTTTAGGAACACTAAATACTAAAATATTTCAGACTCATACAGAAACAAATCAGCTAGTTCTCTATGAAATTTTGTTTTCTTTTGGTGTGGAGTTTTTATTAGAGACTAAAGTCTACAATAGAAATGTATATTGCTACTTCATTGGAGGTTGCTTTTAAGACTTTAGCGAATAAAGGTGGGAAATATTTAGAGCATAAAATACATCTTAAGTTTATTCTGGTACTCCCATTGCAACAGAAAGCATAAATGTCAAAACAACACTGAGGATATGGATTTACTTATTTAGACAGTCATTGATCAGAATCATTCCCAGAATGTCAGGCTCTAATAACTTGTGGTCTAGGTTTTTAAATGTGATACACAAGCAGGAGGTACAAAGGCGAAACAGAATGGCAGCTCTTCTGATTAGCTAGCAGAGTGGGATCTTGGGCTACAAGGGTAGATTAATGATCATCAGTTTATGAAACTTGATATAGTGGTACAATTAGACATCCTGTATTTTTAGTTATGCTCTCTGGTTACAGGAGTCAAGAAAGTAATTATAAAGTCATGAAGTAGTTACAGAGCTAGATAGTTTCAAAAGAACAAAGTTTTAAGAAGAACAATTTCTCTCCTACAATTTTTCCTTTCTGCCATGAGTTTCAAAGTTAGGATGCTGGGATTTTCACCTCTTATATCCTTCCTCTTTCATCTCAATGCTTTTTAATCTGTGACAGGAATTACAGTTTTAAATGATGCTGGAAATGGCAGGATGCTCCTTTATTACTCATTTTCTTTATTCCCTAATAGACAGACATGATGGTCTCAATGCAATCAATCAATCAGTCAATAATGATTAGTAAAAACAGTCCAAGATAGTGCATTTTTTTTCTTTTCCTTTATAGTTTTTTCTATTACTTAGGTACAATTGAGTTGAAAATGTGTTCTAATATCTTGAAATAGTTTACCCAGAAGAATATACATTAAGGTTCATTTATTTCACTTGCTTTTTGTTTGAAGGGATTATTTTAATATTTTTAATATTGTTTGAAGGAAATGTTAGCATAGTTACAAAATTAGACCTTAACAATATATATTCAAATATTTCAAGGTTTTTTCTCCCTTAATTCTACCTCTCACATTGATATTTAAGATTTTTAAAAGGAAGCAATGCTTTGTTCTTCTATTACTTATTTAAATGTTGAGTATGCTTTTGTGTTTTGAAGGTTACATTTCTGTACTAATATTTATTTTTATATTAAAATATTTATAGACTGTATGCCAGAGGTCCATCCAGAGTAGCTGTGCTGTCCAGAATCTCTGAACTCCTCCCATCCAGGCAAAAGGCCCCAGTGGTGCCACATTCTGGGGGCATGCTCTGGCTAGCCATCTGGGCTCTCAAGGTTCTAAACTCCACCCAGCCAACTGCAAGGCCTACACAACACACTTTAGGAGTTCATCCTCACTAACTGCATGGAGGATCAGCATCCCAGTGCATTCCATCAGAGAATGCCTTGACAGCCTCATAGGTCACAGAGGTCCAGAGCCCAGTACAGTCCAATGCCCCAAAACTGCCCACCAGGGAGCGACTAGGCTTGCTGATGGTTCTTAGAGAATTTGAGCTCTACTCATCAGGGCACAAGGCATCAGCATCATAGTTCAGGACTAGCCATGAAGGCAGTCCTGGAGATTCTGAACTCTGCCCAGCCAGGAGCAAGTCCCTGGTACCCAATACTGGAGGTGCACCCAGGCTAGCTGCTATGCAGAGGCTCTGAACTTCTCCAGCCAGGTGCAAAACCCTGGCTGTTCTACATTCTGGGGGCATGCTCCGGCTAGCCACCTGGGTCATGGAGGTTCTAAACTCCACCCTTCCAGGTGCTAATCCCTGGCAACACACTCTGGGGTGTGTTCCTGCTAGCCACCTGGATCCTGGAGTTTCTGAGTGCCACCCAGTCAGGTGTTAGCCCTTAGCAACACATCCCATGGGCACATCCCTGCTAGCTGCATAGAAGATCCAGTCTCCACCCAGCCTAGCATCCCAGTGCATCCCAGATCTGTACATCAGGGGAATGCCTGGCCTGCCTCATGGGTCACAAAGCACAAGGCTCCAGCATCATAGTTCAGAGGTGCACCTCAGCTAGTCCTAAAAATATTGGAGGATTAAAGCTCTGCCCAGCATATTGGTCTAGTGCAAGCCATTGGGATTATGCCTGGCAAGCCACATGGGTCCTAGAGAAAAACTATGAAATGGAGGAACAAGTGCAGTCCCAGTCTTCTAGCCTACTGAAAACGAATCCAGGAGACACTGAAATAGAAAACACTGGATGGAAATTGCAAAACCGAACTTCCTAAAATGATAGCAACTGAAGTAAAGAAACAACTCTAAGAAGCTATAGAAGATATCAGATCAGAAATAATCTCTGATAAAAAAGAAATGATAAACATTATGATAAAATACTGTATCTAAAGATGATCTAGACAAAAAATAGAGGAACATAAGAAAATGAAGGAATCCTTGAATGAACAGCATAAGACTGAATTAGAATTCATGAAACAGATGCAAAGGGATATTCAGAAAATTAAAATTTCCACTGAAAACTGGCAAAACCACTTGAATGAAGCTGAAGATAGATTCTTAGAATTTGAAGCCAGGATGGAAATAACAATTCAAGATCTGCATGATGATGCAAATAGAAACAATGTAACACTGATAGGTGTCAATGAAAAAGCAGGGATCAACACAAATGACATATGAAGATTATTTACAGAACTAATACCAAAAATTTTCCAAGCATGGGGAAAGAATCTGATATACAGATAAGTGAGGCATATAGAACCCCAATTAACCATAACCAAACTAAATCTTCACCCAGACATATAATAATTAAAATGTCATAAACTCAGAACAAGAATAGACACTAAAAGTGGTCAGAGAAAAGAAACAGATCACCTATGAAGGAAAGCCTGTCAGAATCAGGGCAGACTTCTAAACACAAATCTTCAAGTCAAGAAGAGCTTCCAGTAGGTCCAAAAAGAAAATAACTTTTAACCCAGATTGATGTACTTTGGAAAACTATCTTTGAAAATTGATGGAGAAATAAGACACTTTCATGAGAAAGAACCACTGATGAAATTCATGACGACCCAACCAACGCTAGAAAGAATACTGAAAGATACTGTAGAAAGAAACAAATAAGAACAACATCAGAAAGAAACCACTAAGCTGGGAAAAAAATTAAACAGAAAAAGTAAACAAATAACAGAAAGCTAACAAGACAATAATAAGTAAGTATATATCCATTATAAACTTCAATGTAGATGATCTCAACTGACCAATTAAAAGAAACAGACTGGCAGAGTGGATTAAGAAACAAAATTTAACAATATACCGTGTACAAGAAACATTTAACTGAAAAGGAAATTTATAGACTAAAAGTCAAAGGATAAAAAAGAATACTTCATGCAATATTAACTCAGAAAAAAGCAACAGTAGATATTCTGTTTTCAGACAATATAAACTTCAAACTAAGAATGATCAAAAGACATAAAGAAGGTCATTGCGTACTTGTTAGGGGAAAATTTGAAGAAGAAAAGATTACAATAGTAAATACATATGTACCAAATATGGGAGCACCCAGTTACACAAAAATATTAATAGAAATGAAAAATCAAATGGGCAACAATACAATTTTATGGGGGAACTTAACACACCATTGTCACAAAGAGATAGATAAACCAAACAAAAAAATCAGCAAGGAACTAATATAACTGAATCAAACCTTTGTGCAAATGGACCTAGTAAATGTACGCAGAGTGTTCCACACAAAAACACCAGAATACAGTTTCTTCCCAGCTGCACATGGGTCATTCTCTAAAAAATACCATATGCTAGCCCTCAGAGCATACTTAAATAAATGCAAAGGAACTGAAATTATCCCATGCTTATTATCTGACCACAGTGCAATAAAATTGAATATTAATCACAAAAAACCACAAGAAACCCATAAACACATGTAAATTAAATAATACCCTCATAAACAATCAATGGCCACAAGAATTAAAGAAGAATTAAATAATATCTACAATCTAACAAAAATGCAAATACAGATTTCCAGAATCTATGGGACACACTGAAAGTAGTCCTCAGAGGGAAACTTGTACTGGTAAATTCTCACATCAGGGAAATGGAATGAACACAAATAAATAACCTAATGCTTCACCTCAAACTTCTAGAAAAAGAAGAGAAAGTAAAGCCCAAAGCCCAAAGAAGGGAGGATATTATAAAGATCAGAGTAGAAGTTAGTGCAATTGAAGCTGAGAAAATAATAAAAAGCATTAATGAATTAAAGCATCCATTCTTTGAGAGAATAAATAAAATTGATAAAACCCTAGCCAACTGTTATGGATTAAGAACTGGTGGCCAACTTAATGCCAGTTGGGTTGCAACAGCATGGTGCTGAGCTTAGATGCTCCACCTGAGGGAAGTTCTCAGCATAAATAGAGAGATGGAAAAACAGTGTGTTGATGCATTATTGCATTGAGGCATTGTGGGTTCTCCTATGAGTTGCTGTTTGAGCCAATGGTTCACCTGGAGAAGCTTTGGTCCTCACATGGAGCACTGCTTCCTGGCTCTGGAGGGGAACATGGAAGATGTGTGCCGCTTGGTCTCCATGATGAACTCCTCATGCTGGCTTCCTGATGTGTACCCGACATAGAGGAGCTCGGAGCCTCCATGTTGCTGAGGATGGCTGTGGTGCTTTTCAGGACATCCCTGGTCTTTGTTGTGAGTGTGACCACTCAACTCCAGCATGGAACCCTCATCCCATTAGCACAGCTCCTTCATCCTTCTGGCATGGACTTTCTGGCTCCCACTGCTGATCTTTGGGCCTCTGAGCACAGATCTGTAAAAGAGACTGGTGTGAGCCCTCTTGTGGGCTCTGGAACTCCAGTTGGACTCATGGGAGGCATTATCGTGAGCTCTGGGTTTTCATCTGGACACATGTGGGACATTGCTGTGGGATTTAGGCCCTTTAATAAATATTCTGTGTTTTCGGTGTTGTGGATAGATTTCCTGCATTTTCTTGTGTTAACTCCTGGTGACCATTATAAAAATAATATTATAAACTCCATGTCCTGATTCTAATTATTCTCCACACAACCCCTGACTACAACACCAATCTTATAAAGAAGAGGAAAGATATAGCTCAAATACATACAATAAGAAATGAAACAGACCCTGTGAAAATACAGAAGATCATCGTACTTACTTCAAATGCCTTTACTCTCACAGTTTCCATAACATAGAAGAAATGGACAGATTCCTAGAAACTTATGAATTACCAAAGCAGGAACAAGATGAAAAACTGCTGAATAATTCAATTTCCATTAATGAAATTGAAATTAGAATCTTACCAACAAAGAAAAGCCCAGGTCTTGATGGAATCACAGCTGAATGCTACAAGAAATTTAGGGAAGACAATGCTAAAAACATCAAACTCTTCAATGAAATTGAAAAGGAAGCAATTCTGCCTAACTCGTTCTAGTAAACAAGTGTTTCCCTAGTACAACAAATATTTCCCTAAGCCAGAAAAAGACCCAACCAAACAAGAGAACTGCAAGCCAATATCCCTAATAAACATAGATGCAAAAATCCTTCAATAAATAGTGACAAACAGAATGCAGCAAGTCCTCAAGAGCTTTATACACAACTACCAAGTGGGATTCACTACAGTAATGCAGGGATGGTTCAATGTATGCAAATCAATATGTGTAATACACCATATCAATAGAACCAAAGATGAGAATCACATGAGCATCTCAACAGATGCAAAAAAAAACTTTTGATAAACCCCAACACTAATTCATGATAAGAACCCTACAGAAATCATAATAGATTGCCTTTACCTCAATCTGATAAAAGCAATCTATGATAAACCAATAACTAGCAACATATTAAATGTCAAAAACTGAAACCTTTAACTCTAAAATCAGGAATAAGACAAGACTATCCACTATCACCATTCCTATTCAATACAGTGCTGAAAGCATTAGCCAGAGCAATTAGATAAAAGAGAAATAAAATGACTAAGGATAAGAAAGGAAGTAGTTAATGTATTATTATTTGCAGGTCACGTGATACTCTATATAGAAGACCCCCAAACTCTATTGAAAAACTTCTAGATGCAATAACCAAATTTAGTACTGTAGGTTGATACAAAGTCAACACTCAAAAATCAATAGCATTACTGTATGCAAGCAACAAATTCACTGAGAAAAATAAGGAAAACCACACCCTTCATAAGAGCCTCCAAAAAATTGAAATAGGAATTAATCTAACAAAGGAAGTAAAAGATCTATACATTGAAAATTACATTACTCAAATAAAGGAAATAGAAGGGGATTTCAGAAAATCAAAAGATACTCCCTGTTCATTAATAGGAAGAATCATGTTATGAAATGACCACTCTCCCAGTGTATATATTTAATGTAATTCCACACAAAACACCATTTGCATGCCTCACAGACCTAGAGAAAACATCTCTAAAATTCATCTGAAACCAGAATAGACCTAAAATAGTAAAGGCAATCCTGGGCTATAAAGGTAAGGTACGAGACATCACAATCCCTGACTTGAAATTATACTACAAAGCTACTGTGGTAAAATCAGTATGGCACTGGAATAGAACGAGATTTGAATATCAATAGAATAGATAAGAACACACAACTTCAACTATGAACATCTTATCTTTTACAAAGGAGCCAAACATGTTCACTGGAAGAAAGACAACCTCTTTAATAAGTGGTGCTGGAAAAACTGTCTTTCCATATGCCAAAAACTAAAAGTAGACCCACGCTTATCACTATGCAGTAACCTAAAGTCAAAATTGATCAGAGATATACATATTAAAACAGAAACACTGAATCTGCTGGAAGACACAGTAGGTAGAAATCTTGAAGACATAGGCGTTGGCAGAGAGTTCATGAATAAAAATCAGTCTGTGTGAGAAATAACTTCCCAGAATCACAACGGGGATCTTATCTTATTAAAAGTTTTTGCATGTCAAAAAATTTCCAACAGAGTAAAAAAAAAAAACCTCATAAATAAATTGAGAAAATATCTTGGTTAACTACCCCTTACATAAAAGAACTTCTGGCTACAACATATAAAGAATTTAAAAAAGTCAGCCCCCCAAAATTCACTCACACAACCAAAAATTGGACATCTGAGATGAACACATAGTTCTCAGCTCAAGAAATACAAATGACAACTAGATATAAGAAAGAATGTGCAACAGCATTGGTCATTAGAGAAATACCAATTGAAACAACATCAAGATTTCATCTCACTCCACAAAGAATGGCCAGAATCATGAAATCAACCAATAACAAATGCTAGAGAGGCTGTGGGAAAAAACGTAATTCTTCTCCATCGTTGGTGGGAATGTAGGCTGATGCTGTGTAAATCAGTGTGGAGGTTTCTCAAAAAGCTAGGATTAGAGATTCCATTTGACCCACCTAGTCCACTTCTGGGCACTTTCCCAGAGGAATTGAAAACATCATACCACACTGATATATATGCACCCATGTTTATAGCAGCACCATTTGTAACAGTCAAACCTTGGAAACAACCCAAATACCCATCTACTGAGCAATGGGTAAAGAAATATGTGGCATTTTTATGCAATGGAGTACTACCCAGCTATAAAGAAAGATTGCAGCAAGACTTTACAAGTAAATGGACATGACTTGAGACCATGCTCATAAGTGAAATAAATCAAACTCACATGTGTAAATACTGTATTGTGCCCTCAGTGTAAGGAATTGAAAAGATATATATATATATATATATATATATATATATATATATATGATCCAAAATCTACAATAAATACTGTGGAAGAGTAAGATACCATCCAAAGATGAAAAGTAACTTGGATAGGGGAAAGAAGGAAAGGAAAAGGAAAAGTTACAAATTGGCTTATATACACATAAAACAGCTAAAATAACTATACTATTAACTGTATTAGTTCTTAAAAAAGAACTGTTAACGTGCATATGACTATATCAGTTTTACATGTCTAAAGTCTACTAATCTGGTCAGCCTTTTGAAGATAACAATAGGCATTATTACAATTATTGACAAATTTCTATCATGTTATTTTGTAAACCTATATTGCTATTTTTTTGGATTTGTCATTGTTTGTTTGCCTCTGTTTTTTTGTTTTACTCATCTTTTTTTCTCTTAAATAAAAAATTAAAGAAATAAATAAAATATTTACATTATGTTGTAATTTTTCTTTCCTTTGTTTTCTTAATTTAGCCATCTTTTCTTTATGACCTACTATTGGAAAAATTGGAATTAACTAATAACCACTTCTTTCCACTCTTTCATTGTCTGACCTGAAGTAATAATCTTTCATCCTAGATAAAGGATGTCAGGCAATCTGTGAAACTACTCAACTTTAAACTTTTCTTTCCTTCATCTTTTTTTAAAAATTATATTTTCCTAAATTATCAGAGCAAGACAACATTACATATCTTGTTCTTTCCCTAGAGTCTTACTATTCTTTTGGCTGCCTAAAACTGCCTGCTTTGTTCCTAACACTTAGAATAGAAATAAAGGCCTATTTCATAGTCACTTTTGTTATGTTAGATGAATTACTGCAATTTCTTTTGCTACAAATCTTTACTGCCAAAATTGGATTAAGATATTTTTCTAAGTCTAATAAATTGCATAGTACTTTCATCCTGAAGGTTCAGAATTTTATTTTTCTTTCTTTAAAGTCATATGCATTCATTAGACTGTGTCTCAATGTTGAACATTTCTCTTCCTTTTCCACATCCTTTGTATCTTCCTTTTCTCTCTCATTCACTCTTATCAATCTCTCTCTGTCTCTATTTCTCTATCAAATTCCCCTTCTGCTTAAAATCTGACAGACTTGTAACAACATGCCTTGGAATTGGCATTTTTTTCAGGCATGAGATAAAACTATTCTGCAAGTTAGTGTGGTATGTATTTTAGATTAATTTTTTCCCACAAAATATACTTAACTTACAGTTTACAAGTTTTAGTAAAATTTGTAAAGAAAAAAATTAAAGATTTTCTGGTTGGTATTTATTAACAGAAAAGTGTGATGTTACTTATGTTGGGTGAAGAGCAGTTTTGCCTTCCATCATGGTCTATGTATAGTACAGAGTATAGATGGTCTGTATAGATGGTCTGTATAGATGGTCAGGCTACCTCTTACACCACCTAAGAGAGAGAAAAAGGACTCCTTACACCTAGATTTGAACAGGTAGGAAGTTCAGGATTTCTATCTTTTCCACTGACCCTAGTGTTCATGGTAAGATTGGTGGTGGCTAACAGAAATGAAAATCTCATCTCTCCACTCAATCATTGTTGGTATGGGTGTGGTTAAATTTCTTCTGTTGTGTTCCACAGAAGTAGAGAGTTTATTGTTTATAATTCCATCTGACAGGCTACCATTTTGCTAGCCATTTGGCTAAACCAGGCTTTTCTTGGGGCATTTTCTGGTCAGTAGTTTCCAGGCATAATTGTTTTCAGTTTTAAATTTTATGTATAGACAAGGTCTATGCATAAGATTTTACTGGACATTCTATCTTTACTGAACTTGGGAATTTTATTTTGGTTTACATAATGTCTAGATTTATAATTATACTTATCAAGAAAGATAAGAAAATATATGTCTACTTCATTTTTCCAGATGTCAGATATTTAACCTTGTAATACAATTACATGCTATTTTAAAATTCTGGAGCGTTTTTAATCTTATAGAATGTTTTGAGACTAGTAAAGAAAATCTATTTTGTTTTGTTTTGAAATATTGGCTGTAATTATTATAGTTCACTGCATTAATTATATTTTTATTGCTGGGACACATTGCCTGACAGCAGGAACTTAAAGGAAGAGAGGTTTATATGGCTCCTGATTTTAGAGGGTTCATTTTATGGTCTTCTGGGTCAACAGTCAAAATTGCATAGTAGCAGAGCCTAGTGGATAAATCTGCTCAGTCTATGGTTTAAGTAAACCCAGAGAGCTAGCAAGAGACAGAGAAAGATAGCTCCAAAGGAACACCCCCAGTGACCCACCTCCTCAAAGCAGGCTCCACTTACTAATAGAACATTCAATTATAAACTCAACAATGAATTGATTCATTGATGAATATAGTGCTCTATGAACCAATCAGATTAAAAAATACTGACCTCTGACAACTTAAGGCTTTTATAAGGCATTTAAGATTAAACCGTAACTTTAAACTTAGATACCTTTGGGTTTATTTGTTGTGCCCAAAGACTCTGATGTAATTAATCTTCAGACAGAACTCAGGTTTTATCACTTACTCCAGTTAATGTCCTTTATAATCAAGTCTCTGCATCAAAACCTGCATGTTTTTTGTAGTTATTTTTACTCAGTATATGTCAGTTTTGAATGGCTTCTTAGTCATTCTTCAGTTTTGTAACACTGACAGTTTTGAACATTATATGATTTTATTTTTATTTTATCTTTTTGGGATACTGGAAATCAAACTCAGGACCTTTCATTTGCCAGGCAAGTACTCATGCTGCTGAGCTATACACTCAGCCCAAGAGTTTATTTTGTGTAATGAGCCTCAGTACGGGTTCATCTAATCATGACTAAAAATCAAATATAACTTCTTAAAATATTTAAAAAGTGATATTGTATTATTTTATTTATATCCTATCAAGTGAACCATGATTTTAATTTATCTCTTAAATGATCACTTTACTTTTGGTTCTTTGATAGCATCAAGGAGCCAGCACCATTTGAAGTCTGGGACGGGGTGTGGAGAACATAGGCATACCAGCAAATAATCCCAGTCTGTAAACCAGCACCAGACATGCACCACTGATAGATCAGGAACAGCTAGATTCAACCTCTCCCCATGAGTCAACACAATTTGTGGACTGCGGGGAGAGAGAACAAAGGCACACCAGCAAAGAAACCAAGTCTGGGAACCAGTGCCATGCACAGGCTGCCACCTGACTGGGAAGAGCCAGACCCCATCCCCTTCTGTTGTGTGGGCTGGCAATACAAGAGTACCATTCCTCACCCCTATCCCTGCAAAAGACTGGCTTATCCAGAAAAACACAGCCTGTGATGATAGTTATTGAGGGGAAATGCAATTGGATACCTGTGGTGCGTTAGTGTTTCACTAAAATTGCAGGTCCAGGACCAGTGGTCTGATCATAGGTTCAGAGGATAACAGTACACAGTGTGGCATCTAGGAGGATCTAGCCATTGTTGATTCCATGTGGTATTGTTTTTGAAGTACTGTATCATTTCCATTATTTTGTTGGTTTGGGTTTTATTCTCTTTTTTGTTTAATTATGTTAAATACTATGGCAGGAGCAGGTAATTCAAAGATAGCAAGATATATTATGGTAGCAATTTTGCATTTACTATTGGCTTGTTTTGAAATCCTTTATTGCATTCATTGTTTCATTTTTATTATTTCAATTCTATTCGGCTCTATTTGATTTTTACTACGTCCCAAGTTATCTGCAGCTATTTTGAAGACATCTAAAGGCATTATGGTAACTATTGTTGATTCGGTAATGTTTTGGAGTCCTGCATCTCTCACACTGGTTTGTTTTGATTGGTTTTGTTCTATCTTTTTAAAATAAAAAAAATAAAGTTTATGTACACCAGAATTTTCCAATGTAAGTTACTCTTTGTCTTTTATAATTAATCAATATCTGGGATTGAATTATATTTTGGTACTTATGCAGCTTTGTAGATATCCTGATCCTTATCCAGCTTTCATGAGCTAACATATCAATACAGATTCACTGATTTTTATTTTACATGATGGATTATAACTTGATGGGATCATTTTCATTTTGATCTTCAAATTATCTCTGAGAACCTGTGTTTAAACAGTAAGAACTGTTCAAGTTTGCTCTGATGTGGCATCCTCATACTATGAGCACTCATCTTATTGCATATCACTAGTTATTTCAGGCTTTCTTGTACTGCTCTTGGACTGGGTAAAATGAGTTCATTGTTTTTGAAATGTCTAAGGATCCAAGTTGGTTCAATTAACAGATCAAGGTATTTATGTAAACACACAAGCATTTTTCCATTTCAATTTATTTATGTAGATATCTATATGAAAATCAGAAGATTAGATTGGTACCTGTAAAACCAATGTAATGCACAGGAGTTATCTTAATCTCTCTTTCAATACTTGTCTCTCTTTGATAGTGAGAAACTGAACTCTTTTATAGCTACTTATGTATTTTTTATATTTTTCATAATAGAACAAATATTCCATTGTTTTTGCTACTTCCCTTCCACACATGCCTGTTTTATTTGTACTTTTCTGTGTAGATAAATTTCCTGTAAAGCTGCCTTTCTCTGAGAGTTATTCATACTAAACCACTTAACAAATCCTTCATGTCTTCTCTGTTCAGCAAGCCTAGACGCTGCAGCCCCATGCTGGTCATCCTTTTCTGACATTTGAATGTCCACTTAACGTTTCTGAGGACATCACACTTCACTATGGGTTAGTACTTTTGCCCTTTTTACTACTGTGTAGATGTCTTCCTGGCTTGGTTCCACCTAAAGCCTATTGGAGTAAATTCAGGTGAACAATCAAAGTGAAAAAATGAAAAATAAAAAGTAGAACAAAATAGTGGAAAACTGACAGTCTGGTATTTTAAAGGGATTTTTAAATTCTTAGCATGTATATTTCCCTAATCGACATCTGCAGGTTGTGCCAATTTTGTGCAGAATGTAACTTGAAGATTTTCTATAGAATGATCTGGTAGAAATTATATATTGAATATTGAATTTTGGAACTGGAAAACGTTTTTGCCTAAAAGCAGAGAGAGAGAGAGAGAGAGAGAGAGAGAGAGAGAGAGAGAGAGAGAGAGAGACAGAGAGAGAGACAGAGAGAGAGACAGAGAGAGAGACAGAGAGAGACGGAGAAAGCGAGAGAGAGACGGAGAGATTGCATTTATACACTTGTAGAGTTTTAAAATTATAAAGCAAGTGGCATTAAATTGGAAAGGTTTACATAAGAAGATATCCTACTGTTGTCTAATTAGTGAAACGAATCAAACAATGTGTTTAAATCATAAGTTGATCACATAGAACCTATACCATGTGTGTTATGATAAACAATGTTACAATATCTACATCTTAATAAGTTTTAAAGAAATCCATGTCATCTCAGTGGAAGGAAAGACAATTGAAAATTTCTAGTTTTGAATAACAAAATATTCAAAACAGAAATATATTTCGCTTAAACAAAAACTTAGCATCATTATTGGAGAGCTCTTAGAAAACAACTTAAAATTCATGATAAGGCAATAAGGCCCAATAATTCTCCTAGTAATAAATCTACTTTCCTTAGGTATTAGACATGAAAATAGACAAAACAGAAGCAGAATTTATACAAATAAAAATAGAACACAATTATCCCCTTATGCTATAATTTGTCTACTTGAAAATTCAAGACAGTAAAAGAAGAGTATAAAAAACAATTCTGTAAGTTGTCAGAATATAAAATTATACCAAAATCTGTTGCCTGCCTAAAGATAAAGCAAACCAGTGGGAAAAATAATTATTTTAAAATTCCCTTTATAGACCCAGCATGGGCATGGTGACCCAGCCAGATCCACTTCTGCTTGCCTGTCACCACCATCAGAAGGCTTGCTTTCTGAGGGTAGCCAGTATGATCATTCTCACACATCCAGGTAAGCCCCATGCACCTGCTGGCCACCATTGGAGACCCTTGCTTCCTTAGCGTAGCCATTGGCCACTAGGAGAATCAGACATAACACACTCTTGTGTGCCTGCCACCATCACGGGAGTCCCAGTGGTAGACATGCAGGCTAGGAGAAGAGGCGACCCCACACACCTCTGGCAATCACAGAAGATCCAGTGCAGCAAATTTGTCTTGAGAAACCTATCACATACAATGCTACCTCCTTGGGTACCTGGGGTCAGAAATACCAAGGTGCTTATCCCATTCTCCTGCACCTTGGTGGGGCAGCCAGTGTAGGAAGTACCTGTGATCCCACAATCAGCTTGTTGGAGGAATCTAGGGAGAATGTCAAGACAAAGGAGCAAAAGGCGATCTCAGACCTCCAGCCCACATAGAACAAGTTTGGAACATATAGTCATAGAAGAATATGGAAGTCACACATGTGATCTCCAAGAGGACAGCCACTAAAGTAAAATATAAAACAACTTCATGAGACTGTAAAAGTAATAAGATCACAAATAATGTGTCAAATAAAAGAAGAAATAACAAATATACTGAAAGAATTGCTGATCACATCTATAGAACACATAGATAAAAAAGAGGCACAGGGCTGGGGATTTACCTCAGTGGTTTAAGTGCCTGCCTGGCTAACACAAGGTAGTGAGTTCCATTCCCAGTATGAGAGAGAGAGGGAGGGAGAGAGGGAGAGGGAGAGGGAGAGAGAGAAAGAGAGAGAGAGAGAGAGAGAGAGAGAGAGAGAGAGAGAGAGAGAGAGAAAGAGAGAGAGAGACAGAGAGAGAGACAGAGAGAGAGACAGAGAGAGACAGAGAGAGACAGAGAGAGACAGAGAGAGACAGAGAGAGAGACAGAAATAACAAGGTGGAGGAGAAGGAGGAGGTGGAGGAGGTAGAGGAGAAAGAGGGGAAGAAGAAGAAGAGGAGGAGGAGGTGGAAGAAGAAGAAGAAGAAGAAGAAGAAGAAGAAGAAGAAGAAGAAGAAGAAGAAGAAGAAGAAGAAGAACAAGAAGAAGAAGCAGAAGAAGAAATAGAGGAAGGAGAGGAAAATGATGGAAATCTTGAGTGAGCAATATAGGAAGGAATTACAGTACATGAAACAGATTCAAAGAGAAATCCAGGAAATTAACCAGTTGATTGAAAAGTGGCAAAATCTTTTGAAAGATACTGGAGATAGACTTTCAGACCTTGAAGACAGGATCATACTAGCAGCCATGAAAAGAAATATCTCTTAAAAATAACAAGAAATAAGAAAATAACAATTCCACGGCTGCAAGACAATTCAAAGAGAAATAATTTAAGAATGATAGGTATCAGTGAAGAAGCAGGGGACAACACAAATGAAATTAAAAGGCTATTTACAGAAATAATAGCAGAAAAATTTCCAAACATTATAAAAGGATTTGACATACACATAATCAAGGCATATAGAAATCCAACTAACCAAATCAAAGTAAATCTACCCCCAGACATATGGTAATCAAGATCCAAGACATTCAAGAACAGACTACTAAAAGCAATTAGAGAAAAGAAACAGATCATCTACAAAGGAAAGCCCATCAGAATCATGGCAGATTTGTCAAAATAAATCACAAGTCTAAAAGAGTTTGGAATGAAGTGTTTCTAATCCTGAAAGAAAACAACTTCAAACCAAGATTGATGTACCTGCAAAACTGTCTTTCGCAAAGGAAGGAAAAATATGCTACTTCCTTGATAAAGAGTAACTGAAAGAATTCATGACCACCAAACCAACCCTAGAGAGAATGCTGAAGGGTAGTCTAGAAACAGATGAAGATGATCATGTTTCCAGAACAGCAGCAGAAGTGGTTACCAAACAGGACAGGCAATTTAATGAATAGGAAAAGTGGAGGGTCAACAACAGGAGGGTAGCATGGCAGAGATAAATCAATATATGCCAATTGTAACCATTAATGTAGATGGCCTCAGTTCACCAATCAAAAGTAACAGAGGGAGTATGGGTCAATAAACAAGATCCATCAACATGTTGTATACAAGGCACACATTTAGCTCAAAAGGAAATTTATAGACTGAAAATCAAAGGAGAGAAAACAATTGCTCCACACAACAGGAGATCAGGAAAAATCTAGAGTAACTTGGCCATTTGCTGCAGAATGTGTGAAAATACCGTATCTTTCTTATCCATTCTGCGGTATAAATAGGACCGTTTTGAAGCCCTTTTAGGTAAATGGATGAAACTGGAGATCATGTTCATGGCCAAAATGGCTTAAACTATACACGTGAACTCTATTGTAAAAAACAGACGGAGTTTGTGAGACCCAAAAATCACAATAGATACTAAGCGAGTGATATGGAGAGGAATCACCTAAGAGGGGGAGGTGATAATCATTTTAACTTATTATTGTCTGGAATGGAATTCTTGTATTTTTTCATAATTTTGTTAGGTTTGGTTATTTTCTGTCTTGTTTTGGTAGATTTTCCCGTGTCTGATGGTGGGCAGTTATTTGGAAGATAAATAGGATGCTTTATGGTAACCATTATTGGTCTCCTATTATTCTTTTTTGAAGTCCTATAATGCTTTCATTCTTTTGTTTAATTGATTCTATTCTGTTTTGTTTTGTTAGATTTTATTATGTTTAATGGTAATGACAGCTATTTTGAAGAAAATGAGACATTCTGGTAGATTATTACAGATTTTCTGTCATCTTGTTTTGTTGTCTTATAAAGCTTTTATTCTTTTGTTTTGATTAGTTTTATTCTGTTGTGTTTTATTGATTTTTCTAATGTATGATATATAGATGGCTATTTTGAAGAAAATGAGATATAGTAACAATTGTTAATTTCCTGTTTTCTTGTTTCAAGTCATTTAATGCATTCATTCTTTTGTTTTGATTAGTTTTAGTCTATTTTCTATTATTTGATTTCATTATGTATGTATGACAACTATCTTGAAGAAAATAAGAGACGTTATGGTATCCATTGTTGATTTCCTATCGTCTTGTTTTGAAGTTCCATAGTGCTTTCATTCTTTCATTTTGATTGCTTTTATACTATTTTGTATTGTTTGATTTCATTGTGTGTGAACATATGGACAACTATTTTGAGGAAAACAAGGAACTTATTGTAGCCACTGTTGATTTTGTGTTGTCTTGTTTTGAAGTCCTGTGTTGCTTGCATTATTCTCTTCTGATTTACTTTGTTTTGTCTATTGTATTCTCTTTAAGGTAAAAAATTAAAAAAAATATTTCTCTTTGCAACAATAAAAATAATAAAAACCTAGAAATAAATTTGATGAATAATATTCAATAAGGAATTAAGTACAGACTCACTCATAATTGCAAAGCATCTCAAACAATATAGAACCTCACCCTCTTTTTGAAAATGAAAAATCAGTATTATAATAATGTTAACCATCTCTTAAATTAATATAGTTAAAATATCTCCCTAAAATATCATTAGTTTGTATTTAAGACCTAAAATAGATAATAGTAAAAGTAATATGAAAAAATTAAAAAATATATCCAAGGAAAACCTCAAGAAAGTCATGGGGAAAATTTTAAAACTAATTCTAATAAAATAGAGTGTAACTAACTCATGAATAGGCACATCAGTGCAGCACAAAAAAGATTTCAGGAATAGGACTAATCATTGAAATTCAGTCCGTGACAGAGATGAAGTGTATTCATTATATTGAAAACAAAAATTATTTAAAAATACATCTGTGACAATTGAGTAACTTTCTAGAAAAATAATTTATTAAATTTATTTATTTACTTCAAAAAAGTAAAACATAAAAATATATAAATATTACAGAATTTCAAAAAATGTAAGAAATCAACACTAATTAATATATTGAGTATTGTTATCTTAAGAGTAATTGTTAAGGTTACGGGTTCTAGGCATAAAAAATGAGCAAACAATGACAGCACAAAATGTTCTTTTTAATTAACTGACAGAATTCATAGTATAGTTATCTATCTTGCACACATATATATACATACAGTTATATGTGTATAGCTACATATATAAGTATATGTGTATATATACATATATAAATAAAATCTCCTTTCCTCCATTTCATTTGTCTATCTCAGTTGTTCTTTCCTTTTGAGTTTTTTATTTTCCATTCATTATTATAACATTTATTGTACATTTTGAATTTTATTACACTTTCAGTTTATTATTATTATTTATTTTTACACTAGGGAGATAATATGATATTTACAAATGCAAACAGGATTTATTCTACTTATGAATGTAGTCTCAAGTTGTCTCCATTTAACTATAAAAGCTTCAAAATCATCCTTTTTAATAGCTGAGTAATATTCCATTGTATAAAAATACCACATCTTTTTTTATCCTTTCTGCAGTTGATGGACATTTGGGTTGTTTTCCAGCCTCAGGTATTACAAATTGTGCTGCTATAAACATTGAAACACATATATCACTGTGACATGTTATTTTCAATTTTTCTGGGAAAATACCCAGAAAAACTATAGCTGGATTGAACGGGACTTCCAATCCTAGATTTTGAAGGATTCTCCATAATGATTTAAATCGTGACCACAACAGTGTGCACGACCACCAACAGTGGAAAAGTGTTCCTTTTCCCCCACAGCTCTCCCAACATTGTTATCAATTGATTTTTTGATGGCAGCCAGTTTTTCTGGAGTGAGAAGGAATCTCAAAGTTGTTTTAATTTGCATTTCTTGAGTGACCAGTGATGTTGAACATTTCTTCAGGTACTTATTTGCAATTTGTATTTTTCTATCTGAAAAGTGTGTATGCACCTCACATGCCCTTTTTGGATGATTCTTTGAATTTGGAGGGCCTAAAGTTTCTCAAGTCTTTATATGTTCTATTTATAAGCCCTTTGTCTGAGAGACAGCTGGATAAAATTCTTTTCCATTCTGTATTTTTTTCACTCTGTTGGTAATTTCTTTTGAAGTACAGAAACTACTTATTAAGAAGAAATCTCAGTTGTTGATTCCACACAGTACTTTCTGTGCATTTGCATTTTGTTCACAAACTCTTTACCTACCCCTATATCTTCAAGATTTCTACCTACTTTATCTTTCAAGTAGATTGTGTTTGTATTTTAATATTTACATCATTGATCCATTTTGACTTTTGTTTAGTGCGTGGAGATAGGCATGGGTCTATTTTCAGTCTTCAGCATTTGCAAAGCCTTTTCTGTGTCATTTATTAAAGAGGCTAGCCTTCTGCCAGTGAATATGATTAGCCCCTTTGTTAAATATAAGGTGGCAGAGTGTCTTTGTAGTTGTGTTTAAACCTTCTAATCTGTTCATTGATCCTCAGATATTTCTTTGCAATGCCATGCTGTTTTTATCATTGTAACTTTGTAGTATATTTCACACCAGGAATTGTAATGTCTCCTGCCTAACATTTGTTGCCCAGAATTGCTTCACTATTCTAGGTCTCTTCTATTATCAAATAAATTTTAGGAGTGTTTTCTCTAGATCAATGAGGTACAATTAATAGTATTTGGATTGGGATTGTATAAGTCTATATAACAGTTTTGGGAGTATGGCCATTTTCACAATATTGGTTCTTCATATCCAAGAGCAAGGAATATCCTTCCATTTTCTAATATCTTCTTCAAGCTTATTTTTTGGCATAGCATAGTTTTCAACATATAAGTCTTTTACATTCTTGGTTAGGTTGATTCCTAAGTATTTCATTTTTTAGATGCTATTGTGAAAGGCGATATTTCCATAATTTCTCTCTCAGTGAGTTTTTTGTTTGTGTACAGCAATGCTGTTGATTTTTGAGTGTTGACTTTGTATCCAGCTACACTGCTGAATTTGTCTATTACCTCTAGTAGTCTTTTAATGGAGTTTTTTGGGTGCTCTATATAGAGCTTCATGTCATCTGCAAATAGTGATAATTTAACTTCTTCCTTTCCTATCTTTATTCCTTTTATTTCTTTCTCTTGTCTGATTGCCCTTAGTATTTCCAGAACTATTTTGAATAGAAGTGGTGATGGTGGCCATCCTTGTTCCTGATTTTAGAGTGAAAGTTTCATTCTTTGTCCATTTACAGTATTATGGATGTTGGTGTGTTACAGGTGGCTTTTATAAGATTGAGGTCGATATCATCTATTCTGAGTTTCTACAGTTATTTTTATCATGAACAAGTGTTGGACTTAAGAGAGGCTTTCTCTGCATGTATTGAGATGATTATGTAAGTTTTGCCTTTAGTTCTGTTGAAGTGGTGTATTATATTTATTGATATGTGTATGTGAAACCATACCTGCATTCCTGATATAAATCCCACTTGATCATGATGTATAATCTTCCTGACAATTTGATGCTTTCTGTTTGCCAGGATTTCATTGAGAATGTTTGCCTCAATGTTCATTCGTGAGACTGGCCTGTAGTTCTCTTTTTGGTTGTCTTTCTCTGGTTTTGGTATCAGATTAATACTTGCCTTAAGGGATTTAGGGAAGATTGCTTCCATTTCAATTTCATTGAAGAGTTTGAAGTGTATTGGTATCAAATATTTTCTAAAGTTCTTGTAGAATTCAGCCATGAATCCATCAGGATCTGGGCTTTCTTTGTTGTTAAGTTTTTAATCCCATTGTCATTTTCAGTAGCTGATACTAGTTTTTTGAAATTTGTTATATCTTCTTGATTTAGCCTTGGTAGTTCATACGTTTCTAGAAGTCTGTCCATTTCCTCTGTGTTTTCTACCCTATGTGAATAGAGATTTTCAAAGTAGGTATTCATGATCTTTTGAATTTCCATAGAATTCTGTAGTAATTTCTCTCTTTTCACATCTTGTTACATGAATTTGGTTTTTTTTCGTTATTTTTCTTGATAACATTGGGTAGGGGTTTATCAATTTTTTCATTCTCTCAAAAAACCCAGCTGTTTGATTCATTAATTCTTTGTATTATTAAAAATCTCAACTACGTCTATTTCTGCTTTGATCTTTACAATTTCCTCTCTTCTAGGGGTTTGGGTTTGACTTGCTTTTCTTTATCTGGAAATTTGAGATATAGCATTTGTTTGTTTATTTGTGTTCCATTTTCCTTACATGACAATTTATTGCTTTATATTTCCCTTTAGGACTGCTTTCAATGTGTCCCACACATTTCACATTTTCACTGAATCATAGGTGTTGTTTAATTTCTTCTTTAAGTTCATCTGTAACCAATTGATTGTTCAGAAGGTTGTTATTTAATTTCCATGTATTTATGCAGGTCTTGCAATTTCTTTTGCCATTAATTTCCAATTTCAGTACACTGTGATCAGATAACATGCATAGGATAATTTCAATCCCTTTATATTTACTTAAGAATGTTTTATGGGGTATTATATGTTCTTCTTTGGAGACTTCCCATGTACAACTGAGAATAATGTGTATTCTGATGTGGTTGGGTGTAACCCTCTGTAAACATCTAATAAGTGCATTTGCTCACAGGTTTGAATTAGTTCTGTTATTTCTTTGCTGACTTCTTGTCTAGTTCTGTTATCTCTTTGTGACAATGGGGTATTTATGTCTACTATTACAATTGTGTTCTTGTGTATTTGGTTTTTCAAGTCCATTACTATTTGCCTTATATAGCTGTGTGCACTTGTACTTGGTGCATATATAATTGTTAGCTTTTCCTCTTGCATTTTTCCACTAACACTTATGTAGTGGCCTTCTTTATCTCTTTTAATCATTTTAGGTTTGAAGCTTATGTTGTCTGCAAACAGAATAGCTACCCCTGATTTTTTTCTGGTTTCCTGTTTCATGGAATACTCTTTTTCAACCTTTGACTTTTAATGTATGAATTTCCTATTGCATCAGATGTGTTTCTTGAATACAGCATATTGTGGGATCTTCTTTCATGATCCATTCTGTCAATTTGTTTTTATGATGTATGTTTGGGATCTTAATTATTATAAGTCTAGATGTATATTTATGTTGGTTGTGACTGGTGTGTTATATGCCTCACTTATCTGCATATTAGATTTTTCCCCATGCTTGAGAAATTTTCTGCTATTATTTACTTCTGTGAGTAATTTACCAATGTCACTTGAGTTTTCTCCTGCATCTTCATTGATGCATGTTAGTCCTACATTGTTTCTTTTGGCATCACCTTGAAGTGGATGAATTGTCATTTCATATTGCTGTTTTATATTTAAAGTTTCTATCCTTTCATGATCACTAGCTATAATTCTGTTCTCAAGGCTCAAAATTCTATCCTCAATTTCATTTAAATGGTTTTTCCAACTGTCAATCAAAATTTTTTTTTTCGGAATATCTCTTTGACTTTGCTTCATGCATTGTGCTTGTTTTCTATATTTTTCATTCAAGATTTCAACCAATTTCCTTATTCCTTTTATTTTTCTCTCTTGCAATTGCTCTCTATAATGTTTCCAGGGCTATAATATGAATAGGAATGACGATCATCAACATTCTTTTCTTGTTCCTGATTTTAGAGTTAAAGCTTTCAGTTTTTGTTCATTTAGCATAATGTTGGTTGTTGGTTTTTCAATGATGGGTTTTATTTGATTGAGGTAAATACCATCTATTCCAAATTTCTGTATGGATTTTATCATGAACAAGTGTTGGATTTAAGAAAAGTTTTTTCTACATCTATTGAGATGATCATGTGATTTTTTGTCTTTGGTCCTGTTGATGTGATGTATTACATTTCTTGATTTGTGTATGTTAAGCCATTCTTACATTCTTGGATAAATCCTATTTGGTCATGATGTATATTCTTCTTGATGATTTGTTGTATTCTACTTGACAGTATTTTATGGAGAATTTTTACATCAATGTTCATTCGGAAATGAACATTTCTCCTTTTTGGTTGGGTCCTTCTCTGATTTTCTTTTTATCAGAGTAATACTTGCCTCTAGGAATGAGTAAATAAGGATTGTTTCTCTTTCAATTTCACTGAAGCATTGGAGGAGTAATGGCATTTCTAAACTTCTTGTACAATTCAGTTATTAATCCATCAGGATCTGGGCTTTTCTTTGTTGGTGAGTTTTTAATTTATTGTAATTTTAATTTATTTTAATTTTCAATTGCAATAGTTGGCATTGAGTTATTCAGAATTTTTATGTCTTCTTGGTATTCTTAAGTTTCTGGGAATCTGTTCTTTTCCTTTGTTTTCCATCCTGTGTGAGTAAAATTTTTCAAAGTAGATGTACGTGATCTCAGTTTCCATAGGTTCTGTAGTAATTTCACCCTCTTCATTTCTTATTGATCATATTTGAGTTTTCTTTCTTTTTCTTGATAAGGTTGGGTAGGGGCTTATCAATTTTATTTATTCTTTCAAAAAACCAACTCTTCAATTCATTAATTCTTTGTATTGTTTTCTCAGTCTCAATGGTGTTTATTTCTGCTCTGATCTTTATAATTGCCTCTCTTCTATGAGCTTTGGGCTTGACTTGCTCTTCTCATTCTAATAAGTTGAGGTATAGCATTAATAAAGATTTTTTGTGCTTGTTTTATTTTTCTGATGTGACAATTCCTTACTATATATTTCCCTCAGCTCTGCTTTCATTGGGTCTTGCAAGTTTCAGTACGTTGTATCTGCATTTTCATTGAAATTTTGGTATTATTTAATTTCTTCTTTAATTGCATCTGTAATCCATTGGTTGTTCAAGAGCTTGTTATTTAATTTCCATGTTATTTACATAGGTCTTGCAGTTTCTCTTGCCATTAATTTCCAATTTCATTGCACTATAATCAGATAATATGTATGGGATAATTTCAATAACTTTGCATTTACTTAAGCATGTCCTATGGACCAATATATGGTCTATTTTGGAAAATGTTTCATGTGCAGATGAGAAGAATGTGTATTCTGATGTTGTTGGGTAGAATACTCTCTAAATATCCACTAAGCCCCTTGTTCACAAGTTTCATTCAGTTTTGTTTTGTCTTTGCTATCTTTTTGTCTAGTTGATTTATCTCTTTGTGCAAATGGGGTATTAATGACCCTGTTATACTTGTATTATTGCATATTCATTTTTTCACGTGTATTAGCATTTGTCTTATACATTTGTGTGCTCCTAAATTTGGTGCATAAATATTTATGATTCTCGGTTCTTCCACTTGAATTTTTCTCCTAACAAGTATGCAGTGACCTTATCTATTTTGATCATTTTAGGTTTGAAGTTCACATTGTCTGAAAACAAAATATCTTTTCCTGCTTTTTTTCTGAGTTCCTGTCACATGGAATATTGTTTTCCATGTTTTGAGTTTTAGTCTCTGAGTTTCTTTCTGAGTCTGATGTGTTTCATTGCACACAGCATATTGTGGGATCCTGCTTTTTGATCCATTTTGTCTACCTATTTCTTTAATTGTTGAATTGAGGGCATTTACACTGATGGATGTGTACTGCTGTATATTAGGCTAACTTTGAATTTATTTTCCTGTTGTTGCTTTCCACTTTCCCCACTTATTTAATTGCTTGCCCTAGCTAGCTTTTGTTTTATATCTGTGTCATTCTGGGAAATGTAGTCATTTTTGTCTCTCCCTACTATGTCTTTCAGTATTGTTTCTAAGGTTGGCTTGATAGGTATGAATTTGTTAACTTGTTCTTTGTCATGGAAGTATCATGTTTCTCCATCAATTTTGAAACAAAATTTTGTAGCATACATTAATCTGGGTTGAAATTTGCTTTTTTTCTCCCATTGAAATATGTAAAGATTTATTTAAAAAGAACTTGAAGAGAGAAAAAACATTACAAATGTATACTGAGAGAGAAATGATAATTATCTTGATTATACCACTATCATATATATTGAATATAACACATTGTAACTTAAAATATCTGTAATTAATTAAAAGTTTAAAAAATAAAAATACAGAAAACAAAACAAAGCAAAGAAGAATCATGACAATTCAGAGTACACCTCTAATAATCATATACAAATTAATTTTATGGAAAACTATTTGCAAATAGAGGAGTGACACATAAGAATTCAATAAAGAAAATGTAAAGAAATTCCTTTTATGAAAGATGACTACTTATTGGTTAAGAAAGTCTATTCAGTTTTCATAAGGTTAGTAGCACTTGGAGTTGACAGCATGGCCAGAAACTTTGGTGTTGGCTCTAATTGGAGCCCTCAATTGGAAGAAAATCCACAAACTAGGAAAGCCACATCACAGGCACTTTCCTCTTTCAGTCTCTGTAACATAACTTTCCCTATGTGTCAATTAAGAATTTAACTGGGTCATTAAAAACAAAACAAGGCAGATGAAAGTATCCAGAAACTCTATTCAAAAGCTAAAATATTGTATAGCCAGAGAAATATAAACAGAAAAGTACTTATGTTAATGGAAAAGGGATTGGCTTGCTAATATGATTGTAATTTTTAGGGTATTACTACATGCCTAGTTTGAGATGGAAATTATCAGATTGTCCACGTATAAAGGATAATAATCATAACATCCATTTATTGTTTTTAAAAATTTTATTTAAAGAGAAAAAAGCAAAACAGAAAAAAGAGAAATAATACAGAATTTCAAAAAAAATAAGCACTAAGAAATTACTAGTCCATAAATCACATATTGTTATCTTAGAAATAGTTGTTCATGTTACAAAATTAAAGCATAAAAAGTGGACATTCAAACAGTGAGAGTGCAAATAGTTCTGTTCAATGATCTGACAAAAATTTAGCAATATGCTCATTTATCTTACACACTTAAACATATGTGTAGTGATATACTTTGGAGCACTTTCTTTCCCTTTCTTTTTTATACATAGTGATTACATATTTTGGGTACACCTACAGTTTTTATTACTTTTTACATTAGACACATAATGTGATATTTATAAATATGATTCTTATTTATTTCACTAATAAGGATAGTCTCAACTTGCCTCCATTTACCTATAAAGGCCATAAGATCATCCTTTTCATAGCCTAATAATATTCCTTTGTATAAAAATATCACATCTTTTTCATCCACTCTGCAGTTGATGGGCAGTTTGATTGTTTCCAAGATTTAGCTATTACAAATTGTGCTTCTATGAACATGGGGGCACATATATGACAAGACCTTTTCAGTTTTTCTGTAAAAATACCCGGAAGAGGAATAGCTGGATTGAATTGAACTTGCAATTCTAGTCTTCTGAGAAACCTCCATACTGATTTCCATAGTGGCTGCATCTGTCTACAATCCATCAACACTGGAGCAGTGTTTCTTTTTTCCCTCTGCATCACCAACATTTGTTATTAGTTGATTTCTTCATAGCAGCTGTTTTTTTCCAGAGTGAGGTAAAATCTCAAGGCTGTTTTAATTTGCATTTCTTGAATGAACAGTGTTGGTGAATATTTCTTCAAGTATTTATTTGCTTTTGTATATCCTCATCTGAGAACTGTGTGTTCATCTCAGATGCCCATTTTTGGAGAGGGTTTTTGAATTTGTGGGACTTGATGTTTTTCAATTTCTTCTATGTTCCAGATAAAAGTCCTTTGTCCGAAGGGTTGCTGGCTAAAATTCCTTCCCATTCTGTAGGTTTTCTTTTCACTCTGTTGGTGATCTCTTTTGAAGTGCAAAAAAATTTTTAACAATTGAGATCCCAGTTGTTGATTCTTTGAAGTGTTTCTCATGCAGTTTGTCTTTTGTTCATGAATTCTCTGCTCACCTCTCTGTCACCAAGTCTTCTAACTTGTTTTCCAGTAGATTTACTGTTTATGTTTTAATAACTAAATCTCTGATCCATTTTGACTTTAGTTTAGTGCATGATGATAGGCATGGGTCTAGTTTTACTCTTCACCATGTGGAGAGCCAGTTTTTCCAACATCGTTTATTAAAGAGGCTATTCTTCCAGTGAACATGTTTATACCCTTTGTCAAATATCAGGTGGCTGGGTATCTTTTTAGTTGTGCTTATATCTTCTAATCTGTTCCATTGATTCTCAGGTTTATTTCTTTACCAATATTATTCTGATTTTATCATTGTAACTGTGTAGTATAATTTCAAGTCAGGGATTGAGATGCCTCCTATCTTGACTTTGTACTCAGAACTGCCTTTGGTATTTTAGGATTTTTTTTCCAAATGAATTTTAAGCATATTTTCTCTACATCTGTAAGGTGTGCTAATGGTATTTTGACTAGGATTGCATTAAATCTGTATAACAATTTTGAGAGTATGGCTATTTTCACAATGTTGGTTCTTCCTATCGAAGAGCAAGGACTATCCTCTCAGTTTCTAATATCCTCTTCAAGCTCCTTTTTTTTTGGCATAGCATAAATTTTCAGCATAAAAGTCTTTTACATTCTTGGTTAGGTTGATTCCTAAGTATTTCATTTTTTAGATGCTATTGTGAGAGGCAGTATTTCCATAATTTCTCTCTCAATGAGTTTTTTGTTTGTGTACAGGAATACTATTGATTTTTGAGTGTTGACTTTGTATCCAGCTATGCTGCTGAATTGGTTTACTAACTTGAGTAGTCTTTTAATGGAGTTTTTTGGGTGATCTATATAGAATATTATGTTATCTGCAAATAGTGATAATTTAACTTCTTCCTTTCCTACCTTTATTCCTTTTATTTATCTCTCTTGTCTGATTGCCCAGTTTAGTATTTCCAGAACTATATTAAATAGGAGTGGTGGTAGTGGCCAGCCTTGTCATGTTGCTGGATTTTAGAGTGAAAGCTTTCAGCTTATGTCTATTTGGTATAATATTGGCTGTTGGTTTGTCATAGATGACCTTTATGAGATAGAGGTGAACATCATGTATTCCAAGTTTCTGAATGGCTTTTACCATGAAGAAGGGTTGGACTTTATCAGAAGCTTTTTCTGCATCTACTGAGATGACCATGTGGTTTTTTTGGTTTTTGCTCTTTTGATATGGTGTATTACATTTATTGATTTGTGTATGTTAAACCATTCCTGCATTCCTGAAATGAATCCCAGTTGGTCCTGATGTATAATCTCCTTGACAATTTGCTGCATTCTATTTGCCAGTATTTTAATGAAAATCTCTGCATCAATGTTAACTAGGGAGATTGGCCTATAGTTCTCCTTTTTGGTTGGGTCTTTCTCTGGTTTTGGTATCAGAGTAATGGCTCCAGGAATGATTCAGGGAGGATTTATTGCTTTTCAATTTCACTGAAGAATTTAAAGAGTATTGGCATCAAGTCTTCTCTAAATTTCTTGTGGAATTCAGCAATGAACCTATCAGGACCTGTCTTTTCTTTGTTGGTAAGTTTTAAATTACATTTTCCATTTCAATAGCTGATATTAGGTTATTCAAAATTGCTATATCAGGGGCTGGGGATTTACCTCAGCGGCATAAGCACCTGCTTTGCAAGTAGGCGGTCGTGAGTTTGATCCCCAGTACCAACAAAAATGAAAAAGACAAAAAGAAAATTGCTATATCTTCTTGGTTGAGTTTTGGAAGTTCATGTATTTCTAGAAATCTCTGTATTTCCTCTGTCTTTCCACTCTACATGAATGAGATTTTCAAAGTAGGTATTCATATCTTTTGCATTTCCATAGAATCTGTAGTAGTTTCCCTCTTTTCAGTTCTTATTGAATGTATTTATGTTTCTTCTTTTTCTTAATAAGGTTAGCTAGAGGTTTGTCAATTTTGTTTATTCTCTCAACATAAAGCTTTTTGATTTATTAATAATTTGTATTGATTTTTTTAGTACCAGTTGCATTAATTTCTGTCCTGATCTTTACCATTTCCTCTCTTGTATGGACTTTGGGTTTGACTTGTTCTTCTTTTTCTAGAAGCTTGAGATTAAGCATTATATTGTTTATTTGTGCTCATTCTGTTTTCTTGATATGACAATTTGCTGCTACAGATTTCCCACTTTAGGCCACTTTCATTGCAGCCTACAGATTACAGTATGTTGTTTCCACATTTTCATTGAATTGTGAGTATTGCTTTCTTTCTTCTTTAATTTCATCTGTAGCCCACTGGTTGTTCAGAAGGTTGTTATATAATTTCCATGTATTTATCCAGGTCTTGCAATTTCTTTTGCCATTAATTTCCAATTTTCAGTGCACTATGGTCAGATATTATGAATGAGATAATTTCAGTACCTTTGAATTTACTTAAGAATGTTTTACTGGATCAGATATGGTCTATTTTGGAGAATGTCCCAAGCACAGCTGAGAAGAATGTGTATTCTGATGTGGTTGGGTGGAATACTCGGTAAACATCCACTAAGTCCATTTGCTCACAGGTATGATTCAGTTCTATTATTTTTTTGCTGATTTTTTGTCTATTTGATCTATCTCTTTGTGACAGTGGAGTGTTAAGGTCCCCTGTTATCATTGCGTTTTTGTGTATTTGGTTTTTCGTGTCCATTAGTATTTGTCTTATATAGTTGGGAGCACCGGTATTTGGCACATATATATTTATAATTGTTAGTTCTTCCTCTTGTGTTTTTCCACTAACAAGTATGTAGTGACCTTCTTTATCTCTTTTAATCATTTTAGGTTTGAAGTTCACATTGTCTGCAAATAGGATAGTTACCCCTGCTTTTTTCTATGTTCCTGTGGCATGGAATACTGTTTTCCAACCTTTCAGTTTTAATCTATGAGTTTCCTTTTGGGTCAGATGTGTTTCTTGTATACAGCATATTATGGGATCCTGTTTGTTAATCCATTCTGTCAACCTATTTCTTTTGATAGGTGACTTGAGGCCATTTACATTTATGGATATAACTGATATGTACTGGTTCAACTTTGCCAAGTTACATTCCAGTTGTTTGTTTTCTGCTTTTTCCCCTTGTTTAATTGCTTGCCGTTACTGGTGGTTTCTTTCTGTTTTTCTTCTGGAGATCATGGTCATTTTTATCTCTATCTAGTACATCTTTCAATACTCTTTCAAGGGTTGGTGTGGTGGGCATGAATTTCTTCAGTTGTTCTTTGTCATGGAAGTATCTTGTATCTCAATTAAATTTGAATTAATGTTTTGGTGGATACATCAATCTGGGTTGAAATTTTTTTTTTTTTTTGGCTTCAAATACATCACTCCAAGATCGTCTTGACTTGAGGGTTTGTGTTGAAAAGTCTGCCATGTTTCTAATGGGCTTTCTTTGATAGGTGAGTTGTGTCTTTTCTCTAACAGCTTTCAGTATTTTGACTTTATGCGGCATGTCTTAATTATTATATGTCTGGGTGTAGATTTATGTTCGTTGTGACTGTTTGGTGTGCTATTTGTCTCACTTATCTGTGTATCAGATTTTTCCCGCATGTTTGGAAAATTTTCTGCTATTGCTTCTGTGAATAGTTTACCAATCTCATTTACATTGATTCCTGAATCTTTGTTGATGCCTACTAGACTTATATTATTTTTCTTGGCCTCATCTTGAAGCTGCTGGATTATCATTTCATGCTGCTTTGTTATTTTTAAAAGTTCTAACCTTTCATGATTGCTAATTGCGATCCTGTCCTCAATGTCCAAAATTCTATCCTCAGCTTCATTTAAATGGTTTTGCCAGCTTTCAATAGAAATTTTTGTTTCTTAGATGTCTCTTTGAGCTTGTTTCATGTATTCTGCCCATTTTCTATATGTTCATTCAAGGTTTCAATCTTTTTCCCATGCTCCTGTATTTTTTTAAATCTATTTCTTTTCTATCCTTGCTGAGCAACTCTTTATTAAGGTTGTTATTTCTGTCTTTATGTAAGAGATTATTTCTAATTTGATTTTCTCTATAGCCTCATGGATATTTTAATTTCATTTGCTATCTTTTCAGAGATTTCCAGTGTGTGACTTTGGAAGTCCTCTATTTCAGTGTCTCTTCTACTTTCTGCTGATAGACTAGATGTTTGTGATTGCATTTTGCTTTTTTGTTTGTTTGTTTTGTTTTACTATTTTCCCCTTTTGGGTTAATACTTAGTCTTTCAGTACTACTAGTCTCAACTGTTGGTAGAGTGTATCTTAACAGTCCTACTATAAGGTTGATATTTGCCCAATTCCTGGGTCCCACAATAAAGAGGTGGGCCAGTCACCTCAATTCCCCCTGCAGGACCTCTTTGGTGAGTCCCATATTCTTCCTATGCTGACAAGCCTAGGAGTACCGATGGAAATCAATCCTTAGTTCCTGCTTTTATTGTGTCTTCATGTTGTTGACAGTCATCAGATCTCCCTGATTAAAGGGTTTGTTTTGCCTGGGACCCCCTTGTATTTCTGGGTGTCTCATAAGCCCTTTTAATTTTCCCAAGGTTAGGGGGGCCCTTATTGGTAGCCTCCTCAACCTACCTGATGTTCTTTGTGTGGAGGAAAGGCTCATCCACACTCTTGCCAACTCATCAATGGCCTACTTCTGTAGGGGTTTCACTATTGTTCCTGTTTACCCACTGAAGGTAGCAAACTCTACTCCTATAGTTAGAGCAAACTAATCTCACTGATGGAAGCCTACTGAGTCCTTCTGTTTGGATGAGAGGTTACTGAGTCTTCCCTCAATACAGCACAGCTAATTCATTTCAGTCCAAGGTTCTGGTGGTAGGAATGGGAGCCAAAAATCAACAACAATACTAGGTCCAGGAGGTTGGGGGTTCCCTGACAGCAGTGGTGGGACTGTGGGTGCACATGCCACTGGAGCTCCTGGGTCCTATGGTGGTCCAAAAGTTGTTTTCTTTTAGGGCTTGAAATATTCACTCCATGCTCATCTTCACTTGAGGTTTTTTTACTGAAAATTCTACCATGATTCTAATGGGTTTTCCTTGATAGGTGAGTCCTGTCTTTTCTCTTACAGCTTTTAGTGTTCTGTCTTTATGGTGAATTTCTGGGCTCTTGATTATTATATATCTGTGTGTATATATGTCTCACTTATCTATATATCTGATTCTTTTCCCATGTTTAGGATTTTTCTCTATTACTTTTGCAAATAGTTTTATTTTTTATGTCATTTGTGTTGACTCCTATATTTTCATTAATACCTCTCAGTGTTACAGTTCTTTGCTTTGCATAATCTTGTAGTTGTTGAATTTTTTAATGCTTGCTTGTTATTTTTAAAAGTTCTTTCCTTTCATGATTGTTAGCTGTGGTCCCATATTTGATGTCTGAAAGTCTACCTCAACTTCATTCAAAAGGTTTTTCCAGCTCTCTATAGAATTTTTTACTTCTTGGATATCGCTTTTAATTTATTTTATGCATTCTACTTCTTTTCTATATTGTTCATTCAAGGTTTCCATTATTTTCCCATGCTTCTGTACTTTTTAAAAAATCTGTGTCTTATCTAGCTGTGCTGAGCAACTCCTTCATTAAAGTTGTCATTTCTTTCTTTACATGAGAGATTATTTCCAATCTGATTTGCCTCATGAATTTGTTTCTTTATTTCACTTGCTATCTTTTTAAAGAAATTTCAGGTGTATGACTTCTCATGTCCTCTATTTCAATGTCTTCTGTACTTGTTCCTGATGGCCTGGACATTTGACACTGCACTTTGCTTTTCTTTGTTTTTTTATTTTCACCTCTTGGGTCAATACTTTGATCTGTTGAATCCCACTAATCTCAACTGATCATCATTGGTGTCTTAGGATCCTAATATATGGGTGATGAATGTCCAATTGCTATGTCCCACAATTAAGTGTGGTGGGGGTGTCAGCCACCAGAATTCCTTCTGAAGGGCCTGTTGAGTGTATCTTATCTTCTCCCTAAGCTGATTAGCCTAGGAGTATTGATGTAAACCAATCTTTGGCTCTTATTGTTACAATGGTTTCACGCTATTCCACACTACCAGATTTACGTGGCCATATTATGTGCTTTAGCTGGGATCCTACTGTGTCACTGGGGTCTCCTCAGCCCTTTCAAGTTCCTTTGGGTTGGAAGAGGCCTCGTTGGCACTCTCCTCAACCCACCTGGTGTTATCTGTATGTAAAAAGGACTCATCCACATTCTTGCTGGGCTCACCAAAGTCCAAAGCTGATGGAGAGAGTTTGTTGCTCTTCCTGTTGACCCACTGACATCTTCTATTTTAGGAGGAAATCCACTGCACTGTTGAAGTGAGGTCTTCTGCATGGATGAGAGGTTGTTGAAGCTTTCACAAGCCCACCAGGGTTCTCCAGATGGTGCATGGTGTGTCACTGAGGGTCCATGAACTGTTGAAGGCTCTACGGTGAGGGTCAGGAGAGACCAAAGTTCCCTCCATCCAGAAGTCTCTGGAAAGGAGAAGGAATGGCAAACAATGGCTCTACGGTGAGGGTCAGGAGAGACCAAAGTTCCCTCCATCCAGAAGTCTCTGGAATGGAGAAGGAATGGCAATCAATGATCCTATTGCTTCCAAGGTTTCTGATTAGAAAGAATGGTGCAGCTGATAATCTCATTAGATAGAAGGAATGGTGCAGCTGATGATCTCACCTGCCCCTGAGGTCTCTATCATGAAGGAGTAGGTGCTGCCAATGATCCCACCAGACTCTAAGATCTCTGGGGTGAGGGGATAGGTGATCCTGCTGATCTTGCCAGCAGTCTCCAGGTTGAGAGGTAGGTAGAAAAATAGTTTGCTTGCATTTTAAATATAAAAAATTCTGCTAAATTAAGCACTAAAATAGAATAAAGGAATCTTAAAAGTTAGAGAAAACAACATAAAAATTAATCTATATTATTGAATAGAAAAGGATTTCCTCACTGAAGAAAACAATCTCATAACTCCTATAAGAGTATAAAATCTTTTAGAGAATTAAGAGCAAAGGCAAAAGCTAGAGAAACCATAAAAGGAGCTGAAACATTATTAAAATATATCTCAGTATATCATGTATGAAATGAACATTTTCATGATATATAAAGACTACCTATAAGAAATAGAGAATGACCAACTATAAGGCAACTGCAGAGTAGCATTTACCTGGAAGAGAATGACACATACCTACTCATGACAGCCCTAACTAGCACGTCAATGACAATAGACTTAAAACATTAAAAATTATGTGTAAGAGGTAATTTTTTGTCTTAAGCATATAAAAAAGATGTTTGGGAGTATACTAACTTAAAAAGGAAATTTAACCTAGAGTGAGTTAATTATTTCTTTTTACTTATTCTTTGTCAAAATCAAGTATTATTTAAAATCAGGAAGTGATATAATTATTTTCATGTTATTGTTGAAGGCATGTAAATTGGTTCGACCTCAATGAAGTCAGCTGGACAATCATTTATGAAAATTAAAATATAAATACACTTTTTTAGTAGTTTTACTTATAGGAGTGTATTACACAAATATACCTAAATATGGTACATGTGACATCTTACAAAAAGTATGTATTGCAATATTATATTGTAACATCCCATGTAATAGCATAGGTATTACATAGCATTTATCTATTAGTGGGGAAGTGGACACAAATTAATGATAAATGTTTGGATGTTATACTACAATAATGCTGAAAACAATGAGATAGCTCTGCATGTATTAAAATGAGATAATTTCATAGATCTATGTGAAGATGAAGAACATTTAAAAGGAGCAAGTCATCATCTGTATATGTGTTTCTGTTATTTACCTCTCCACATGCTTGCTCATGCATTGAATATGATTACCAGAATATGCTAAAAATGGGAAACATAATCGCTTCTGGTAAAGGTAAGCGAAAAATGTGACAGAGTGACAATTCAATGTATCTCAAGACATATACATTTATCCTGTTTGTATTTTTCTATCTATAGTTAAATCAATAAAAATGAATAAAATGAAACAAAACTCTGCCTAAGTAACTCCCATATATAAATGATTTAATCATAAAAATAGAGAATGTGTTGCTTCTTGGTGAGAGTATATCGGTTAGGAGGCATATTTATCAAGAATTATAAAACACATTGAAAATTGACTTATAGAAAAGTATTTAATTTTAAATGTAATGCTTTATGTATAACGGAGCATCTCAGGTTAAATACTTTTGGTCCTCATCAGAAATCAAAATATAAGGCTAACTCTTCTAAATAAAGTAAAACTAAAAACACAGACTAGCACATAAATTTAAGCAAGGTCACCAGCAAAATGGCCCCAAAGAACTGTGTGACAGTCCTAGGAAAACCGACTGATTCTCCCTATGGTTCCAGGACATCTTATTATTGCTTCTTTATACAAGAACTGAATATTTTTACTTTGAATCTCTGCTCCACCAATCATGAGATTTGAAAATTTGTTTTCGGCATCACTAACTCTCAGTTTCTACTTTTTAGAATATCTAGAAGAGGGTTGGGGATTTAGCTCAGCAAGCATGAAGTCATGAGTTCAATCTCCAGTACCAAAAAAAAAAAAGAAGAGATACATGCATGTGGTAGTAGACACGTTAATATATAAGGAATACAATAACAAAATCTCAATGTATTACTCTCCCCAGCCTTCCTCCCTTTCTTTGTCTTTGTCTTTTTCACTTCTATATTACTGTTTTCCGCATTACTCTCTCTTTTTCCTTTCACTCTCTTTTCTTCCCTCTTTCTTTTTTTCATTTCTTTTTTGGATTTTATATGCTTAGTTATAACTTCCTTGCATTATGCAATGAATTTTGAGGTGATACACAAATGACATGTCATAGCCAATGTCCACTAACCCACTGCCACCTCCCTTAAGAAGCTTAATAAATAAATCAGGTGGAACGTTGTCCCTGTTTGTTACTCTTGGTTTCCGATTTCCATAGCTTCATAGCTTGAGTCATTCGAGGTAGTCTTCCTGAAACACTGCTCTGTCTTCTCACTTTAGCACCAATTAGTGCTCTGATCATTTTGTTTACCATCTGACCACAGAGCTACCCTTCCAGGTCCCACTTGCATTTCACAAATGGATCTTTCTACATCTACTCTCAAAGAAACTGTTATTAAAGGTTAAAGTTCAGCAAATACTACAGAGAACTGGTCACAATTAATACATGTCACTCAGTCTAATTCCCTCATTTGTACTTCAGAAAGCAACAGTTTATAGAATAATCAGATATACTCAAAAACTCTTCTCTAACTTTTATTTCAGCAGAGTTAGAGCATCAATGACTTCCTCTGTGGCATTTTTTTAAACCTCCAAATACATTCCAGATTGAATAGCCTTCTTTCTTGGTACTAATGACTACAGTTTTTCTGTTTCACCAGGACCAGCTACATAATTTACTCTAATTTACAGAAAACCTAAATCAACTCAGTTCAGAAATGATTTTTCTCTTAAAAATTGACATCTCTAGCTGTACCATTCTTGGGAAATAGTGGGTCTTTACCTTTTCTAAGAAAAACTCAGATAATGCAAAGCATAGAGCACAGTAAGAGAAGAAGTGTGTGTGAACACAGTGAAGCTGCCTACCCAGACCAGGGTGGAGAGAGATGCTGGCTGGTATACTCATGGCTGCGTGTACAGGAGGCCTTTGGCTGAAAGGGTGGACAAAGTTGTGGGTAATGAGGAAATTGTCATGTCTCAACTCCAGCCATGACATTTGGAGGATATTAAAACATGAAAATGACTGTATTTTCAATCACAATGTATTCAACTAAGTTTTCTTGTAAAGTGAAATAAAAAACAGATAACGTTTGTGAGATTTTATCTCTTCTTTACAGCTAAGCAATATGAAGCTAAAAATTAATTACAAATGTAAACAATATGATGAAAACCATGTAATGGATTTCTAGACAAAATATTAACAATAGGTAGAATTATCTGATACTTTCACTTTTTCAGTATATTTATAGAGAATAATAGATTATAAGAAATGATTTCTCTGGGAGTGTCAAGAATTCAAGTGTTGAAAGCAGCACCTGGTAATACTTTTAATTTCCTTCCTAAGAGTCTGTCATCATTGTAGGCCCCGCCATCTGGTAACAGGTTGTGCAATAATCCTGCCTTCTTGGAATTTGTTAACTGCCTGTAATGCTATGCTTTTTCAGGGTAGTGTTTATTTTTAATTGTTTTTGTTTACTGATGTTTAGATAATAATTAACAGCTCTAGCAAATAGTTCAGTAAATATTCTCCAACCTGTACAAATCAGTCTTCTAATAACTAGATCATGTTTTATCCACTTAGTCTTATTTGCTCTGTTTAATTCTCTGACATGTCTGTCAGAAATATGTCAGATCTTTTATGCTTCTCAAACTCTATTTAGATAGCTTTACTTGTCTTCAATATATTTTTTCTAATCTCTGTAAAGCTAGCTCTTTATCTAAGGCTTACATTCTCTCAGACCATACTTAGACCTGCCGGGTTCATGTCTGACACTTAGCTGTCACATGCATAAAGTGCTCTGACAGGCAACCTGCTGGCTCCTTCTCAGACATGGAGAGTGATTGCAATATACATTCAGCTTTTAAATGACCCACTAATGTATTTCCCTTCTCTTTTATATATTAAAGGCAGGCCCAACTATACTGACAGGAGCTGTCAGGAGCATCCTATTAGTGCAGTTAGATATGCCCACTGCTGCTGCTCTCTCCCCTGTCTCTACAGTAAGCAACTTCATATGATGTGGCTGGTTCAATGAAATTTTCCATCAGTGTGTATTTCCTGCCACCGGTGTCCATGCGACTCACTTAATTATACTCTTAAGTAGTTGTGTTAAATGTCCATCTCTCATTCTTCAAATTGCCCTTTTCAAAGTCCTTTTACTGTTATTGTAAGAAATTTCTATTACTCTAATATTCCTACCTTTTTCTTAGTTTCCTATTTTGCCTGCCAGTCAGATAGTTGGATATAACTGGCATAGAGTCTCATTGTAAAACTGCATTTGGAGGCAAGGAAGCCCACAGGTTTTGAAATAAATTTAGCATAAATAATGCTTTGATCAAGAAGACATGCCAGAAAAGTCTTCTAGTTTTCATAAGAAAGTTAATGAGTATCTTGACTAAGCCAGATGCAATGCAAGAGTAGGGAATTAGATATTATCATATCAGGTGACAGAATAAAAAGGTCCTGGTTAATCGGTTAGGCTTTGAGAATTATTAGAATTAGCTTCCTCTATTTTGCAGCATGACATTAATCCAAAGAGTAGAGGATAAAGAGGCCTGGCTATTTTCTTTTTAAAAAAAGCACATTCAACTATTTCTCTCTGTGTTAAGTTTGATTTGCCTGTAGAACAGAGTAAATTCTTCCAGAATTTTAGAAGTGAATGAGTAAAATGTTGGAGAGAGAACTAGGTAGATGGCTTTGGATACTTGATTTGACTGGTGATCATTATCAACTAGTGGGAGATGGTGCCGTGAGAATCAATGAGACCACAACAGACATGAAAAGTGAGAAAGCCAAGGATACAATTACTTTACCCAGGGACTTTAAATTTTGTGTTTCAAAACTACTACTCAAGATTTTAGAAAATAAAATTGCTTACTGAGTTTAAAAATCTCTGTAAAGAACAGTACTCTCCAATGTTAAATATTTTTAAAGACAGCATTCTATCAGGCTTAGTTAGATATAACACACAAATAACATTGTGCATGTGGGATACTGACTCTTAACTGTAAAATCTTACTCAGCTCCACTAATTCACTAAAAAGATTTCCTTTAAGATGTCAATATGGTTGATCACAATTTGCAGAAAAAAAATTTTTAAAATCAGAAATATTGGTAGAAAATGTTAAAATGTGGAAAATCTGCCTGTCTTAAAGCTAAACAAATATACTGTATATCTATATCAATACCAGGAACATTGCTTAACTTATAACTTTATGAAGGGGGCTCCATAAAATGAAAACTACATACATTTTATTACATAGATAGTTTGCTTAATGATAGATATTTTATAGTAGAAAGATGCTACTAAGTTTTAGTGTTTCTTTTATAAAATAATAACTTTTAATACAAAAATTCAAGGGAATTTTCACTGACTCAGAGTGCAGCCTTTTCTTTTTCTTTTCCATTATTTTAAACTTGTTGATACTTTCCTTGATGCATTATGCAGTTTTACCGCATTCTAGTCCAAGTACAAGCATCCTGATTATTAGTTGTAGTCAGCTTGTCTTTCAGTAGTGCAAAACTTGTTGACTTTTCAAGTACTGAATCTTTACCAACTGATTTATTAAGAAGATTTGCTAGCTTTCAGATTTCCCATTTTTCTATTAGTTCTTACAAATTTATATCATTTTTGTTAAAATATTTTGATGTAATGATGATGTCTGAATTTGTTTAACATGGTAAGTTTGCTTTTTAAAGTAACATTAGAAATAAACAACAAATTAAAAAACTATGAGCACATTTTTAGTTCCTGTTGTAGTCAGGGGTTGTGCAGAGAACAATGAGAATCAGGACATTGAGTTTATAAATATTATTTATGATGGTCACCCAGAGTTAACATAAGAAAATGCAGGAAATCTGTTCATAACACCAAAGACATCGAATATTTCGCCAATGGCCTGAATCGCACAGCAATGTCCCACATGAGTCCAGATGAAGCGCCGAGCTCATGACAATGCCTTCCACGAGTCCAACTGGAGGTCTAGACCCCCCAAGAAGGACTCACGCCAGTCTCTTTTATGGATCTGTGCTGGGAAGTTTTAATCCATAACAGTTACTATTCCACCCAAGGTCAGCGGTGGAAGCTTCAAAGTCTATGCCAGTGGGATGAAGGAGCTGTGTCAGTGGGTTGAGAGTTTTATGCGGGAGCAGAGAAGTCACACTCACAACAAAGACCAGGGATGTCCTGAAAGGTACCACAGCCATCCTCAACAACATAGAGGCCCTAGGCTCCTCCAGTGACAAGTACAGTTGAGTAAGAGTCAGGAAGCCAGCGTGACGAGTTCATCCTGGAGACCAAGCGGCACATCTCTTCTTTTCCAGTGTCAGGAAGCAATGCTCGATGTGAAGACCAGAGTTTCTCCAGCAGAACCTAATGGCTCAAACAGCAACACGTAGGAGAACCCACAATTCCTCAATGCTTCAAAGCTTAGCTTCTCCTTCTGCATGTCTATTTATGTTGGCAACTTTCCTCAGGTGGAACATCTACGCTCATCAGCATGGTGATTTAATTCCACTGGCATTAAGTTGACCACATTTTTAATCCATAACAGTTACTATTCCTTGTTTAACCTTCAATTAATAAACACCTGATCAGTACCTCATCTGCTTGTATTACAAGATATTTTAATTAACCAAGTTAATATATTATTTACCTTTAGTTTTATCTAAGACTGATGTTTCTTTGAAATGGTAGCTCTCTTCCAAACATTTGCTAGAACTTTTAGATCTAGGAAATGTAAGTACATCTATCTTCCAGTAATAGTATTAACTAAAGATCTTTCTGAGGTCAAGCGTTTAAAGAGAAATCTTTATGGACATTACTGGTTGGCAGTTTATGTATGCTAATTGTTTTTGACTACTCATCAGAACATTTTCTCATACAGTTTTGCCAACTATGAAGTTAAAGCAACCTCTGTTTACAACAGTGCTTGTTTATGTTACCAAATGAAATTTGGAGTGGATGCCACAAAACCAAGCTCTTCAGTAATTCCTTAGAACTACATAATTCATTTAAAGCGATTATACCAATAGCTACAGTGTATTCTACAGGAAGCACACAGACTGAGCCAGCCAACTGAAGAGAAGCATAAGACAGAATCTAGAAAAAGCACCAAACAATTATCTTCCAGTCACGCACTCCTTGTGGATTCAGGACACTTATTTTACTGGCAATAAGGGGTGACAAAAATGCTTTGAATATTTTCAACTAGGCAATTTGCTCAAGCCTTGATAATCAACTTTATTGCTTCCATTGCTTACAAACACTTTGTTGCCCACCTGGCTGCCTGCTTCCAGTCACTAGTAGGTCAATCTTGAACCCCAGCATCTCCCCCAAAATATTCTAGATGTGGCTTAAATATCTAGATGGTCAAAATGAAATTCTTTACTGCATACTCCTCTGTGTCATAAGCTTTTCTATGGAGAGTGAATAATAAACCTGAGTGCTTTTGTTTAGCTCCTGGAGTGGAAAATGTGACCAGAGCCTGTTAGAGACCTCTGTGGGGTTTTCTGTAGGATGTGAGGATGCAGTTTAGGATGTCCTTCAGTCACCTTTTTGTCATGTTCAGAAAATCTTTGTGCAATAGGAGAGAAGCAGAGGGAAACAAGGAGAGATACAGAAACAGAAGTATAATCAGAAGCTCATTTGAGTCTTTGGGTCGTTGTGTGGCCATCACTGGATATGCTTGTATATACACCATTAAATTTCATTGTTGGCCTTACAGATTTTGAAGAGTTCTCATTTGCCCTAGAGAGAGCTCTGACAAATATAGCAGTTCAAAGCACAACCATCTGATCTTAGAATACTTTGACATAGAGAAATCACTGATCCAATAGTTGATGTCCTTATGTCAAAGTAAATGAATAAGCCGATCCTGCCTAGCACATTCCACAGACCCAACCACAGCATTAATTCCTAGTACCTAAGAGTTTTTTCCAAGTTACAATCTCTCACTTTTGCACTTATTTTCAGCTGCATCCTAAATCCTTCACAAACTAGAGGCATTATCTGTGTACTTAGGTTTCTTTAATGACTTAGAGGAAAAATTGCCTCAAAAACTCCAGAATATCTGAATACATTTACCAACCCATTACTAGACATTGCTAAGCCACATTGATAATACAAATGGTAACACATGAGAGAAAAGTTTTTCTAAAACTGATTTGGGAAACAGAAGTGAAGCTTCAAATAGTAGTGTTTAATATAAAATGTGTTAAAAATTAGTAATGGTTCTGTGGTACAATCCATGTTCTCTTGTGTTTCCATTTTTTAAGAATCAGATATAACCTATGTTTCAGTCTTTGTGTGTTTTAGGAATATAAAGATTGTTAAATATAACTAAAAATAAGGAAAGTAGATAATAAAATATATTCAGTGTCCAGATGAACATATATACAAACTTGTATCGCATAACCCTGACAGGATTCTTAGGAATGTGTACTCTTCCTAATAATTAGTACCCGATCTCAATTAGTTCAACAAATATTCTTGAAGTTAATATTTACCAACATACACATCTCATGAGCTCTGATATTTAAGCCTTCAACATGTAGGTTTGGAAATACATAACAATATTCTTGTGCAGTTGGAAATGAATTTGAAATCTATGTATTCCTCTTTGCCAACCTAACAAAGGAGTATATGAATAATATTAAAGATGGAAGGGATAAATTTTAATATATATGTACACATATACATATATAACAAAATACCATACTGCAATGAACATGATGCATTAGAAATACAGACAAGTGGGGCTGGGGATTTAGCTCAGCGGCATAAGCGTCTGCCTTGCAAGCAGGCAGTCATGAGTTCGATCCCTGGTACCAATAAAACGGAAAAAGACCAAAAACAACAACAACAAAAAAGAAATACAGACAAGAGTTAATAATAAAATAATACATACATTGACTTAATTGATAAGATATAATATTGATAAGATAGTAATTGATAATAATTGGTAAGATATAGTATTGTATTGATCCACTGTTACAAAGTCTATAAAAGGGGAAAAGTCTAACTATATTATTCAAGGATATTCAAACAGACATAGAATACATTAAAAAACATAAAACTCACCATAATGGTAGCTTTAAGAAGGAGTGAAGATTGTCTTTGATAGAAAGGATTTGTAGGATTCTTCAGAAGTTCAAATATTCAATTTCTTAACTTTGGCAAAGTTTTTAACAGGTGTTATTGTATAGTTTTTTGAATTAAGCCCTTGTGCTATGCAATTTTGTGCCTTTGTAATGTTCTAGATAAGAGGTTATATGTGATTATTAATAATATGGTCCATGGTACCAAAGAAAGAAAGAATGAATGAAAGAAAGGAAGAAAGTGCTGTAACTTGACTCAGTGAAAGTCTCTGCCCACTATTGTTTCAGGCTTCTGAAAGAGCTACTAGAAATACTCCATATTTGCTGAGTGATCTTGTGGAGGGTACAGTCCCCTGCCCATGTGCACTGGAGCATCTGTACAAGGCTTTACCACTAAAAAGAGGGTCCGACTCTGAATTCCTGGCCACTTTAAGGCATTTCCTCTCTGACAGTCTTTTTCTGATTGAAACTTTCTGATATCTACAATATCAGTCCACCTTGAATGTGCAGCAAATAGGATAAAAGCTCTATTAGAGTAGGATTTGATTCAAGACACCAAGAATCCAAAGAAGAACAATTAAATTCAGTAGCTATGGAATTAATGAACTCCAGTTCAGAAACCTCAGGATTTAAAATTCAGGGAGTAATGGTTGTTCTAGAAGATGTATCATTGTTCATAGTAGTTTATCTTTTTAATCAGCCTAAATTATCTCATTTTAAAGAAAAAGCTCTTAAAATAATTTAGTGAAACATATTTTTCTTAATAATTTTATATTTCCTAGTATTTCATTAAATAGACTCATACATCATGTAGACTTTTGCTCTGGTACTTGCATTTAAAAAGAATCTATACATATTGGTCCATAAATAAGGAATTCTTTTTATTACTTAAAGTACTCCATTTTTAGAATTGCACTTTTGTCATTCACTTGCTGAAGTATTTCTTTGTTCTAGGTTTTGCAGTTATGAATAAAGTTGTTATAAAGCTTGTACATATTTTTGTAAATTTCTGGTTTATTTGAATAAGAGCTAAGCGTTCTTGATTGAATGTCAGTGTATAATTAAATTTTTACATCGTAAATCATTTTCCCAAAGGGCTGTACATGTTGGATTCTGAAGCAGTGAACAATACCACCAATTTTTTTCGGACTAGCATTTGCATTGTTTTGCTTTTGAACATGGCCATTTCAATAGGTAGATGGACATGTTGAATTGACATTTCTATCCATTCACATTTCTCTAATAGAGAATAATACTGAGCATATTTTCATACTGTTATTTATCACCTCTATAACTTTTTTATTTCAAGTTTTATTTTAATTGAAAATAATAGCTGTACATATTTATGGGAAGTAATATGCTTCAACCTGTCATGGAATAATCAAATAAGGCTAGTTGATATTCATCATTTCAAGTATTTCTTTTTGTAGTGAGAACACTTGAAATCCATTATTTTAGTTATTTTAAAACAAGTATCACTACTGGCTATAATAAGCATTTTTTAAAATAGAAATTTACTTGGCTATTTGAGATCTTCTGTTGTTCTTTAACAGTTTAGGACTTTTTTATATTTCTGTGATGAAAGTCTTTGGAATTTTGATAAGATTTGAGTCGTTTTTGTAGTTTATTTGGGTAGAATGACCATTCAACAATATTAATTCCTCTACTCCATATACATGGAATATCTTTTATTATTTATGCCTTACTCATCTCCTTTCACCAATAGTTTATAATTTTAAATATATTATATATATATATTCTTGCTTAAATTTTATACTTAAGTATTTCAATTTATTCTTTTGATACTATAATAAACCATATCATTTTCTCAATGTCTTCCTAATGCAGTATGTTGATAGTACACAAAAATGTTACTGATTTTTGTTAAGTTGATTTTATTCTACAGCTTTATTGAATTTAATTCTGATTTCAATAGTTTTTGATGGCTTTAGACTTTTCTCTATATATGATCATGGCATTTAATGATATGTCTTTTTACTTAACTACTGTTTATTTCTATTTTTTAGATGATTTGTTTAGCTAGACATTCCATTCCTATAGTAAACAAAACTGGTAAAAAAGGGAATAAATGTCTTGTTTCTGATCTTAGAGCAAAAGCCTTTACTGTTGCTGTGATGTTAGTTGCTCATTTGTCAGGTATAGGCCTTATTAGATCGAGAGATATTCCTTCTATAACAATTTTGAGTTATATGATGAAAGTATGCTATACTTTGTTAAAAGCTTCGCCCACATCTACTTAGATGGTTATATGAATTATGTTTTCACTTCATTTATATGGAAAATTACATTTATTGGTTTACATATGTTGAATCATTCTTGTATTTCACAGATACATCCCACTTGATAATGGCGAACAATGTTTGCAGTGTACTACTAAATGCTATTTGCTAATATCTTTTTTAGCTTTCAGTGAAGATTTTGCATTTCTATTCATCAATGATATTCTTTCCAGATAGTGTCTCCTGTTGACTTTGGTATCAGGATAATTTGAATGTTACAAAATTGAGTTTAGTAGCATTACCTGTTCTTCTAATTTTTAGAAACATTTGAGAAAACTTGGGATTGATCTTTTGTATAACTTTAGCCATGAGACAATTATGTCCTAGACTTCTCCTTGATGAGAGAATTTTAATCTCCGTATCACTGGCCTCTTCAGAATTTTTATCCTGCAGTGACCCAGTATTGATAGGGTTTGTGTTTAAAGAATTTGTCCACTTTTCTAAATTATTCAATTTATTTGATTAAAATTGTTATAGTAGTTCCTTCTGATCTTTTGAACTTTTTGTTAATATTCTTCATGTGTCTTCTTTCACTTCTGATTTTGAGTCTTCTCTCTTTTGTTCACTAGTCTAGCTAAAAGCTTATTAGTTTTGCTTATCTTTCTAGAAATTCAATTTTTAATTTCCTTGTTTTTTGGCATGGTTTTTCGAGTATATAATTCAGTAGTTTATATTCTGACTTTTTTATTTCCTTCCTCTGCTTGATAACTCTTAGTTTTAATTTCCTTAACTGGTTCTTTGAAGTGTTACATTGGGTTGGGATCTTTCTTCTTTTTTAAACTCTAGACATGTTGCTTTATGAACTTTTCTCTTAAAAATGCTTTATCATGTCCAGTATGTTTTGGTATGTTGTAGTTATATTTTCATTTGTTTAAAATATTATAAATTCTGTTCTTTGACTCATTATTTCTTTCAAAGATATTGGTTAGTTTCCACACACTTTGCTAATTTTCTTGATTTTTATCTTCATACCAATGTGACAGAATCTTGACATGATTCAACTTTGATATTGCTAAAACATGTTTATTCCTTAACTTTTTCCTATCTTAAAAATGTTTTGTAACATGTTTTGTTATAACTGATAAGGATCTTAATTTAGTTGCTGTTAGTTGGAATGTCCTGCATAGGTCTCTTAGATACATTTGGATTAAAGTATAATTCAACTCTAATATTTCTTTCTTTATTTCCCATCTGTATGATTCCGCTATGTTTGAAAGGCCTTATGATATTGAATTACACTCTGTGTTTCCCTTTACATCTCTTAAAATTTGTTTCATATGGTTAGGTACCCCAACGTTTATATCATATTGATTAATTGATCCCTTTGGTTAGTGCAAATATATGTTTAATATTGACTTATCAATGCCTTTGTCATAGTATATTGACCTTCTTTGTCTCTTTTTGCAGTTTTAACAAAAACTCTATTTTATCTGAAGTAAGCATTGCTATTCTCTTTTGCTTTCCATTTACATCCAACATATTTTTTCTTTTTTAAAATTAAGTTTATTAGTACAATTTCGGTATGCATAGTGGCTATATTTATCATAAGGAATTTGCACCTGTACATGATATATTTGATTCCTCTTTTTTCCCTTTCCCCTTCCCTCCCTTCAATATCTTTTCTTCCCATATTTTAGATTCAATATAAGAAAATTCTTAAGATGAAAAAATGTTTTATAGGGAGCATAGAATTAGTTCTTTTTAAAAATCTATTCACCTATGCTATGACTTTTGACTGGAAAATTTAAAACTTCTATATCTAAGTTACTTACTGTTAAAGAAATATTTACTTCTATTGGTTCACCAATTATTTTTCAAATCCCACTGATAGAGAAATATTTACTACGATTGGTTCATCAATTACATTTCAGTTACTTTGTAGATCTTGTGTGTCTTTCTTCACTTGATGTCTTCTCTCACAATTTGTTGGTTTTCTGTGGTAATCTCTTTTGTTGGGATTTTTTGCAGCTTTTGTGTATGTTCTATAAGCTTTGCTTTTTTATTACCTTGAGGCATATATAAAATGTCTTATAACAGGGAAGTTTAAGTTTATAACAATTCAATTTTAATCACAAACTCTTCTATGATTCATGTTTTTGATATTATGCTTTACAACTTCTAATAATACATATCATTTCAAAATTATTATAGCACTAGTTGCTTTTCATAGTTTTGTGTTTTAATTTTTACACTAGCGGTATGTTTGATTTGCCCACCACCATTACAGTTTTGGCATACTTTTGGATTGATGTTATACTTTCCCTCCTGAGTTTTATACATTCATATGTTTTCATGTCATTGAATACATTCTTCAGTTTTAGTAATTTGTTTTAGTACTTCTTATAAGAAAGGCTTAGGGGTAATATCCTTGTAGATTTGTCAAATACGTCTTTATCACTTGTTTATTTCTGAAAGTCAGGATTGTGGGGCTTAATATTTTGTTTTGTTGCAGAATTTAAATATACAATTCTATTTCCTCTGGCTTGCTAGTCCTGTGCTGATGAATCCATTGATAATCACTTGAGTGTTCAATTACATATGATAATTTTCTTTTCCTTTGTGAATTCTTTGTCTCCTTTAGTTAAATATCTTTCCAGAAATCAGCCCATTTTTAAATTTATTTTTACTTATTTTGAAGAGAATAAATTTTTTGAGAGAAAACAAAATGGGGTCAGTCAAAACAAAAGGATGGACATAGTACATGACTTAAAACTAAAATACAAGGTGATCAACAGTGGTTACCATAATTTGCCCATATCATCAGACATAATAAAATTGAACATAACAGTGTAGAACAAAATCAATAAAAACAAAACATTGGAGACATTATAGGACTTCAAAAGAAGATAATTGTCAAACTAGAGTGGGCATTATAGTGAGTCATATTGCCTTCAAAGTAGTTGCCTATATCCTCAGACTTGATACTATCAAACATAAGAGATTTGAATAAAATCTGTCAAAATAAGACAATGATCAAACAAAACAGATTAAAATAAAATCAGTCAAACAAGACAGAGAAAGCATTACAGGACTTCAAATTAAGTTAATGGGAAATAAAAAAATGGTTACCAAAGTATATCTTGCTGTCTTTGAGATAGCTCTCCATGCCATCAAATCTAGTACAAGTAGAAAAACTGGAACAGAATATAACCAAACTAAACGGAGCGACAAAAACAATGTGGATTTCAAATCATGATACAAGATTAACAATGTCTTCTGCCTTCCCTTTTTAGACAATTCCTTCACTATCACTTTCATGGGGTACACTGTAGGTTTGGTATCCCACTAACTACTTTAGTTTTTAGATTAGGGAGGCAACCTGCTATTTACCTAGGTGATTCTGAACCTTTTTTTTTTCTTTACCCCTGAGCATAATCTCGAGTTGTATCCATTTACCTACAAGAGCCTCGAGATTTTCCTTTCTTATAGCTGAGTAGTTCTCCATTGCATAAAAGTATTCTGTCTTTCCAACCAGTCTGCAGCTGATGGGTGAGCTTCTCCCATATTTTTCTGGTTCCCTGTCACATAGAGCATTATTTTCTCATCTTTGACTTTCAGTCTATAAACCCTCTTTCAGGCTAAATTATATTTCTTATATAGAGCCTGCTGATGTGCCCTATCTCCTGATCCACTCTGCCTATGATTCTTTTTATTAGAGTATCAAGGTCATCTATGTTAGTGGTTATTGCCCAAATTCTTTTCCTCATCTCTGCCATGCTATTTTTTTGTCATTGGTTGTCTATTTTCAACCTTTCATTCTACTATCTGCCCCATTCAGTGAACCTCCTTTGCACCTGTTCCTGAAACAATGTCTTTTTTTCTCTCTCTTTCGAATGTCCTTCAGTATTTTTTGTAGGTTTGGATTGGTGGTCATGAACTCCCAAAATTCCTCATTGTCATGGAAGAATCTTGCTCTTCCCTTAACTTTGAGAGAGAATTTTTCAGGGTACATCAATCTGGGTTGGAAGTTATTTTCTTTCAGGACTTGTAGTACTTTGCTCCAAGCTCTTCTTGATTTGATGGCTTGTGTAGAGAAGTATGTCATGATTCTGATGGGTTTTCCTTTATAGGTGATCTGTTTCTTTTCTCTGACAGCTTTTAATATTCTGTTATTGTGTTGAATTTCTGGGATCTTGATTATTGTATGTTTGGGTGTAGATCTATTTTGGGTATAATTGCATGGAGTTCTATATGCCTCATATATCTGAATATCATTTCCTTTTCCTATGCTGGGGAGTTTTCCTTAATTATTTCTGTGAATAGCTCTTATATTTCATTTGTGTCTACCCCTGCTTCTTCACTCACATTTTTTATTCTTAACTTATAGATCCTCTTGTCATGTAGCCTTTGTATATTAATTCCTGGTTCCCTGTTATTTTTAAGAGATCTTTCCTTTCATGATCACAAATTGTGAACCTTTCTTCAAGGTTTTGGTAGTTTATTTTTAGTTTCTTTCAAGCACTTTGGCCATCTTTCAATGGAATTTTAATTTCCTGGTAAGCTCTTTGAATCAGTTTCATATATTCTAAAATTTTAAATATTCGTTATCAAAGTTTTCCCTCCTTTTTCTATGCTGCTCTATTCTTCCATCTGTGTTTTTTTGAGAAGTGCTTAGCATTTCTTTTATTGTTTTTCTTATGTCTTCCTTTAGTTGTATTAATACTTCTGTTTTAAGTTGTTTTATAGTTTCATGAAGTTATTTATGTCAGATGCTGTTGCTTCAGAAACTGGAGATATGCGACTCCCAATCTCTTCTATGTTTACCTCTCCTGGCTCAGTAAATGCTTGAGTTGGAGGCCAGAGGCTGCCTTTTGCTTCTTCTTCTTGTCATATTCCTGGTTTCTTCCAGACAAGTGGGTAGTGGGGGTCCCCAGCACTTCAGTATTGGTTATAATGACTCTGAAGCATGCTGGCTAGAGATTGCTGCTTTCCCCAATCTGCTGGATCCTACTGAAGTATAATCAGGGTGGTGCAGGGTGGCCCCTCCCTTCTGAGCTTGTTAGCCACTGGGAGTCTTCACCACGTTAGTGTGTGCCATGCAGGTGGGATTGATAGTTTTAGGGAAACCTCAGCATTGGCCATTTGATCACACACTGGGATGAGACTCAGTCCAACCAGTTTTCACCAATCTGCTCTGCACTAGGAGTGGCTAAATGAAGCTCGCTGAAGTTCTGGTTCTGGGCTTATCCTGCCTGACTCCAAAGTAGCATCTGGCCAATTTCCCACTCCCACAGGTGGCCTTGAGTCCCCCACACTCACCATCAGCCGGTACAGGTCTCTGCCACTGTGTCTTCACATCAAGGCTTTTGGGTTTTCCAATTCCTAACTTCACTGTTACTGTGCATCTCAGGATTCCAGTGGTGCTTCTCACATAGTGAGACCATCTCCAGTGAGAGTGTATCTGGTTACCACCTGCTGTTTAAGTTTTTCTTTTCTTTTCTTTTTTTACTTTAGTTCCTTCCTGGGTCAAGGGACCCATTTCTTTCCTTCTGGTCTTCTCCAGTATATTTTATTCCAGCATCTGGGCTGTTTCTCTCAGAGAGGCTTTTTACTTTGCTGTTTACTGTTCTGCCACCTTCCCAGAATCCAGCCCTCTTTTATTGATCTATTTATTTTCTTATCATTGAGTTTTGAGAGTTCTTTACATGCTTACTATACTTCCATAAGTCATTTTTTTACATACACAGAGAATATTTTTTCAGAGTAGGATTTCTCTTTCTATTTTATTTTTAGTGAATACCATGAACAGTTTTTTTTTTTTTTTTTTTTTTTTTGTCTTTTTCGTTTTTATTGGTACCAGGGATCGAACTCATGACTGCCTGCTTGCAAGGCAGGTGCTTATGCCGCTGAGCTAAATCCCCAGCCCCTCCATGAACAGTTTTAATTCTAAATTAACTCATCAATTTTTATCATCTGATTTTGTTTTTGTGTTATATTAAGTTTTTCATCATTGTTAAATTCTTGTAAACATTTCTCTTTTTTTTCTAGAAACTCTACAACTTTACCTTTGTACAGGTGGGAGCTATGATTAGGGTTTTATTTCTTGTGTCTAATGTAAAACAATTTTAAAGCACTGACTTAGCTTCACCATATATATTTTGCCTTAGTATTTATCATTTAATCAAAATAATTTTTATTTCCCTTTAAACTGCATTATGGCCCATGGATTATTTATCAGTGTGTTGATTAATGATATGGTTTGTGTCTAAATGTCCCTTCAATGCTTCATGCAGTCATGGAGGTAAGGATTTCAGAGGCAGTCAGATCTAGAGCTGTGACTGGTTCATTGTCTAACACTGGGATTGGGAGAGGAAAATGCTATGCCTGCCCCAGGGTGAGCAGCCTGCCTACAATGTAAGGATGTAAAAAACAGTGCTCCTTTTTGCTCTCATTGCTTTTGCTGTCTTTTGCCTCCATAAACTGTTAACCTTCTGCCATGCCATGCTGTCTTGGAACCTGATGATTATGGACTGAAACTTCAACAAACTGTGAGCAGAGTAACTTTGGGCTTCAGGTATTTTGTCCCAGCAATGAGAAAAATAACCAAGACAACTAAATGGGATTGTTTTTCAAGAAATAATTCTATTGTAATTGCTACGTGACCCCTAATATCTTACTACATATTGCTTTTCTTTGTTTTCTTCATATTTTTCTTGAGTCATAATTTCTTGAGTTAATTCTTGAATTAATTTCTTGAGGCATTTGTTTGACTTTATGACTCCTCCTTTACAAATTTTAAGAACAGTTTTGTTTTCATTGATTTCATGTATGATGTTTTGGTCTTTATTTTCATTTTGTCAATTCCTATTGCACATCTTTTGTCATTTCATACCTTCTTTGCAGTGAGTGCTGTGTCTTCCTGCTTTGGTATCTTGAAGGAAGCCTAGTCAGAACTCTCCCAATGTTCTTAGATAACTTGACATGTCACTTGCACTTGTTTTTTAAAAGTTTATTTTCATGTTGATTATATCACAAAATAAATATTAATAAAGAAAACATAAAATGATTCATCTTCTACCACCCCCCCCAAACTTCGTAACAAATAGTGAATAACAACAAACTATATCTTAACTCGGTTTTTCATCTCCTTTGAATTCCTTGCTTCCCTTTCTCTCATCTCTTGAACCCCTTTCACTTTGGGGGTTACATATTTGCAGTACAGAATGTTTAGACTTCCTGCGTGGAGTTGTTACATGTTCCTAACACATCCCAATTCCTTTTTTTCGTTCCTTGTACCTTCACTCTCATTCCCTTTTCTCCATTTTTTGATCCCCTCAAATGAAATTTGAGGATGACCTATCTACCTAATTCCAAGTGTCTTTTATTTTGCTGTTTATTTTATTCTGGATTCCTCATAAAAGAGAAGCCAGGTGACATTTCAGCTTGTGTGTCTGATTTAATTCATTTTGTTCATTTGATTTTATGAAGTAGAAGGTATCTGAAAGAATCTAAAATCGAATTTACTTTTTATCTCAATTGTATGTTCGTAGTTAGCCACTTGGCACATATAATACTATGTCTGTGTTGTTTTATGATCAGACAAAACAAGTAGAAACAAAACTACCTCAGAAAAGTTGTTTATTACTCTCTAGGATTATTTACCTGAATAATATTTTTCTTAGGAATGTAGATAAAGATATTGACTATAGAAAATATAATAAGAAAAAAGCTCCTAGCAATTGTGGCACAATATTTTTAGCATATAGAACTGTTAACATTCATGTATAATTGAATTCCTGTTAATTTATGTTCCAAAATTGTTTTACAATCAGTTGAGTTAAGATTCTAAGACTGGTAATTTTTGTAATTAATTCTAAATAAATATAACTATTAAATCAATACTGTCTGTAACTATTTTCCTTTTAGGCTAAATTGCACTTCATGCATACAAAAAGGTGTGTGGCCAACTTTTAACACTTAAAAGTCTTCTAGTTATTTTGAGGTGACAAAAGTGTTTTCCAAATACTGTCAAATGAAATATGCATATCCAACTGTACTAGGATGACCAACAGTGTTCTTGTAAGATATGATTTGTAGCCATTTAAGACTGTTAATTTTCTCACATAAGACCTTAATGATAAGAGGTAATTTTTAAGTTATTTGAAAAGGTTTTTGATAGTACATGTTTGTAGTATGTGCAACTTGGTGATGGGGTGGGTACATGCACTGTGCATAATGCATCGGGTTTCTTCTTGTTCTTAATCTCTTTTTTTTTTCTTTTTCTTTCAGATATTCTCTAATTCTCCTTCCTCATTTTCATTCTTAGTCTAAGAATAATAATATTCATAAGGGGAGATTTTTACTGAATTTGGAATAAAAAAGTTTTAGCTCTTGCTATTGCCTCAGTGTAAATATCACCAAGCATATAAATCTCTGTTTCACTGTATTACAAAATACTATAACCACTCATAAGCACTCTTCATGGTAAGTCATGAATTTTTGTTGAGTTTGTTAATAAAGACTCCATATAGCCCTCAAAGTATTTTAAGGGATTAAGTATTACATATAATTAAGCAAATAACAAAAAGATATGGAAAATTTTTTCAATTATAACTGTTAGAACATTATATAACACTAGTCACTGAATTCTTGATATTATTATTGGATTTATTTATTTTTGTTTTCGAAATTCTTCATTGCCTGTATAATAACAAGATTAGCAAGTCATTCTTTTAACTTCCCAGTTCTAACAAACTGATTGGACACAGCTATATATAAGGAAAATCTCATGTCTCCCTCACTATTCTTGATAGTTGAAATCAGAGTTAATGGACAGGAGGGAGACTTTTTAGTTTGAATTTTATTTCTCCAAGAAGTTATGTTGAAGTTCTTACCTCTCAGGTACTGTGACCACATTGTGATCTTACTTGGAAAAAGTATTTTTCATGTAGCTCAAGTGAGATCATAAGAGTGGATCCTGATCCGGTATTACTGCTCTCCTGGTCAAAAATAGGTAGTTAGAAAGAGACTCACATGGGTAGAAGGCAGACAATGCAGACATGCTGGGCACACACTATACAAAAATAGAGGCAGATATTGAAATTACAGTAAGCATTCAGATATAACAAGAGGAGCCAGACAAAGCATCAGGGAAGATGTTCCCTGCAGACTCTAGAAGGAGCAAATTCCTGCTGGCATCTTGATACTGAAATAAAAGACTCCCCAAAATGTTAAATAATATAATGCAATTTTTGTTACGTTTAAGCTATTCAGTTTAGGGTGCTTTGTTATTGCAGCCTTAGGAAACTGGTTTTATGACTTGTATCTATGTTCTCCTTTCAGATACTGAAAGATTGTGTTTTATTGGTGAAAGCTGATTTACAACCAGAATTATAGCTGCAAATGCATCTATGAAATGGGATGTTTATAATTTCTCAATTGCTGTGGAGATTTCTGGAAAACAACTGTAAAGCAATTTATGTGAAACACTCTGTAAAGAGGTTAAGAAGGAATCTGAGTATTTCATAATGTTCTCTATGATTATTTTTTAGCATCAAAGCTTGAAACAACAGTTTTTTATAATTGTAAAAATTATACATCATACAATTTCTACTATCAATTTTTCTATTTGTTTTTATTAGTATGCAATAATAATTAAGACATTCTTAGCTTAAATAGGAGTCATAGATAAAATCTTAAAAATAAAACAGCAACACATTAGAATAGGTAATTCAGGAAAATTTGAAATATCATTATGATGGCACAAAACTTTAAATTACATTAATAAAACTTAAAAAAACTAAAAATTATTAACCATTCATTAAAATTAAAATACAGAAATATTAATTATGGAGAATAGTAATTGAAATTTGAATTAAGACTTTACTAGTCTGAGCATATTTCAAAGATCATTCTTGTTATATGAAATAAACCTTCTTGAGAAACCGTGACACATGAGTGAGAGATACATACCTGACACTGGCACTTATTATAAAGTTGTTGTAATTATGACAGTATAATAGTACAAATAGAGAAAATATACATTTACCAATGAAGTGAAATATAAAGTCAAAAAAATTTACAAATATATGGAGTTTATGACAGGTGGCAGGGAACATAAGTACGGAACAGAAGAAGTACTCTTTTTTGGAAATAGGAAAGGCTATTCATGAAAAGAGAAAATTATCTGCTCACTTCAAATTACAATGAAATATAAAAATAATTTGTAAACCAAAAAGATAAAGACTTCATTAAAAAGAAACAATAAGCATTCGATATAAAATGAAAGTTCAAAACCTTTGAATCTGGAAAATAAAAGTTCCTTCACTGCCAAATCTCTGCCCTACTTATCTGGTCTCTCTTTCTTCCCATATTTCTTACATTGCATATTTACTGCCGCATCTTTGTGTTAGAGCATTATACTTTCTACCAGAAACATGCAAATATACTCAGAAAGATATAAAGCATATTTAAACCGATAAGACACATTTGAAGTTAGCAAGAACATTTTTTCATAATGGAAAATATCAATATATATCAAAGAATATTGAAAATTAGGCATCAAAATACTGAATGTAATTTATAATTCATGGTATTTTAAGAAGAAATTCAAACCGATGCAAAAAGAAAAAAAAACCTGAAATTTTATAGTAAACACTCACGAAGAATAATTAAAATAACATCTGATAGACTTTTAAAATAGTAGAATCTCATCAATAAGTAATAATTGAAGATTCTATAGAAACAAGAAATAGTTTGTTTTATTTTATGAGGATAGTTTCTAGGTTCATATACAAATCACTTTCAAGAAACTAAAGCCAATTTTCTTAGTAATAAACTTTTGGCAAATATTCTTTACAAAATGGACTGGGAAAATCAATAGTTCTTCAGAAGACAGGAATAACTTTTCTCACAAGATCATAGGAGTTTTATCAATAAATGCAAGTAAATACTCAAGGCTAATTCATGTTGATAAAATTATCTTGAATCTCAGATTCTAACATATAACTTTAAATATCTACACAATTGTGCTATGTTTGATTAGATTTACTCCCTCAAAAGTACCTCCAAATTTTGTTAGTTATTTTGTTATTTTGTTTCTACAATGAAACAGTGTAAGATAGAAGTCTTATAATTTGAATTTTAATATCTCCCATAAACTTAAAAGGTCAGTAACTAACTCATGGCATTATTAAGGAGGTAGTAGAGAGCTGAATCCTAGTATCTGGGAGTTATAGTTTATTGGGAATGCATTTGAAGGGGATTTGGAATCTTTTAAATTTTTTATTATTACCATTTTTGCTTTCTTGATACCATGTTCTTTCAAACATGCTCCCACCATGATGTACTGTACTTCACAAATCCAAATTACAAGGGCCAAGTGACCATGTACTAAAACCTCTGAATCTATGGGCCAAAATAAATCTTTTCTTCTTGTAGACAGTTATCTCAGGCATTTTGTCACAGGGACGGAAAGCTTATTAACATAGACTAAATTAAGAAAAGATATTTATTTGGCTGATAGTTTTGGAGGCCAAAACTCTTAAGATTGGGTGATCCTATTTGTTCAGCCTTTGATAAGGATCCCATGGTAATCAAAATGCTGGGAGCACATGTAGGAGTAAAAGACCACATCACATTCTCCAAACAGAAACCAGAGATTGGGACCCACAGTACTTACAAAGGTATGTCTCTAATTGGCCTAAATACCTTCCACTTGGCCCCATTTCTTAAATTTTCTTTAATCACAGTGATGACTGACCATCCAACAAATGAAACTTTGGAAGAAAAACTCAAACCATATCCAAATTGTATTTAGGGACCCTTACTCTAACTGGTCACAGTCTAGAAGACAAGGTTCACTATTTCCCAGCACCAGTCTAGCTGTGCAATTTAGAAAGGACAGATAGTCACTAGTATTTATAATCTTTTCTAGCTTTATGTTGTAGCAGTTCTATTTCTGTTTAGAATTACCAAGAGGAATGAGGCTCCCATCAATAACCTGGCTCCTACTTATAAGAGAGAAAATCTCCAGGCATAACATACAGAGAATTCAAGGACCCTGAGTGCACCTGCTTGCCTTTGTATTGGGAAATTCCATAACATGAGAAGCCAAGAAAGTCAACACTATTACCTTCTAGTGCACACTTATGTAACAGGGGTTTTATTCTGAGAGAAGAAAACTACAGTTCCCACTGCAAGTTTCTGTGCAATAGCAAAAAAATTCTGTTTGAGATAGAGCAGCCTCTGAAGAGGACAAGCAACACATCTCTTCCAAAAGGATTGATTTATTTGCATCAGAAGATGGAGAAATTCATTATTGTGTTTTTTGTAAAATTAACAAGATGCTTATAGTTGCATGATACTAGTTAAAATATGGGCAGTGATAAACAAATTTTAACAGAGAAAAAGAGAAAGCCTAACCAAAAGATCCCTGATTGCATGAGTCAGTGTTGGAGATTAGGATGTATGAGCACAGAAAACTGCTATAAATACTAGGAAATCATTAAAACAGGATCTGGGGCACACTTGAAATCATCCCCTAGTTGCACAGATATCCATCAATGAAAGATGAAACCTGCACTGACAACACAAGGGTCTTAACTTGTATGCAACATCATCAAAATTTATAAAGCCAAGATAAAGAGGAAATCCTCAAAGCACCAAGAATATAATGACACATTATGTAGAAATGCACCCCAGTTAGATTAACAGTAGACTTTCACCAGAAAGAATGAAGTCAAAAGGCAATGGAATATGATATTCCGTGCACCAAATGTGAAGTGTCCTAAATTTTTCTAGTTACATTTAAGCAACAATAAATGAAAAGTGAACTTGACCATAGCATATGATCTTTAATGCTGAATTTGGTTTGTGAATGTTTTTAAAGGATTATTGTATGCATTTTCATCAAGAATTTTGGTCTATAATTTTCATTTTTGGTTGTGCCCTTGTCCAATTTAGGTGTCAGGATAATGTTGGCCTTGTAGAATGAGTTGGTATTCATTTCCTTGCTATTTCAAGAAAGAGTTTCAGAAGCATTTGTTTTAGTTCTATTTTAAAGGCCTGATAAAATTCAGTAGTTAAACCCATCTAATCCTGAAATTTTGGAGAGACATTTTATTACTACCTCAATATTGTTACTTATTATTGACCTGCTAAGCTTTTTTTTTTTTTTTTTTATAACTGCTGAGATCACTTTTGGTACCTTATGTCACAAATATATCTATTTCTTCTAGATTCTCCAATTTAATAGAATGTAATTTTTCAAAGTAGCCACAATAATCCTCTGAATTGGTTTAGTGTTTGCTTTAACATCCCCTACTTCACCTCTTCTTCTATTGACTTGGATCTTCTGTCTTTCTTTTGGTTAGTTTTGGCAAAATCTTTAGCAGTCTTGCTTATTTCTTCCAAGAACAAAATCTGTTTCATCAATCCTGTGTATTTTCTTTTAGACTCTGTCTTAATTAACTTTATCATTTCTATCTTAATTAACTTTATCATTTCTGTCTTAATTAACTTTATCACTTCTTCTTTTCTGTTGGCTTTAGGTTTGGTTTGTTACTGTTTTCCCAACATCCTGAGATTCATGACCAGGCTATTTATTTGAGATCTTTCTGATTTTGATGTAGACATTTAGAGAAATAAAACTCCTTTTGTAGCTGTTTTTTCTGTATCCCAGAGATTCTGATGTGTTGTACTTTTATGGATTATAAGCATTTTAAATACCACTCCTGATTCATTCAATGACTCACTATCAAAAGTGAATTGTTTAGTCTCTATACATCTATATGGTTTCTGTGATTCTCTTGTTGATTTCCACTTTTATTTATTATGATATAATAAAATGCAAGTGTGTATTTTAAATTGTTGTATTTGTTAAGAGTCCTTCTACAGTTTTAAATACAACCTGTTATGGAGAAGGTTCCATAAGCTGCTAATAAGAATGTATATTCTGTGATTATTGGATGAAATGTTCTATAGACATCTGTGAAAGTCTATTTGATCCACGTTATACTTTAACTCTGATTTTTTGTTTTTTTCCCATATGGATAGCATATTTGTTTCGGAGATTATTGTTTTGGTAACTGTATGTCCCTTTAACGTTGAGTAATTTTTATTTTATAAAAGTGGGCACACTTCTTTTCAGTGTATATATTTACAGTTGTTATTAGATGAATTATTTCTCACCAATATGTGGTGACCTTTTGTGTATCATCTGATTAATTTCATCTTGAGCTCACCTTTGAAGATAAGGTTGTAGCTAGCCAGCTTGTCTTTTTAAGGTTCTTTTTATATGGAATATTACTTTTCATCCCTTCATTTATAGTATGTGCATGTCTTTGAGAGTAATGTGTCTTCATGCAAGTAGAAAAGTATTTTTAATACAATCTGATAGCCCATGTATTTTAACTGTAGAATTAATACCTTTTATATTCACAGTTATTGGAGACTAGTCTATATTGATTCTTTTATTATATAAAAACATAAAACAAAACTTCATAGCAAAATAACAGAATAATAATGGTTAATACAATGCATACTGTTATCTTTAGTTACTTAGAGGATGAGATATGGACATAAAAAATTCTCCAAGCAATATTTGCACGCTTTTCTTTCCTAAGAACTAATAGGTACTAGCAGAATAACTAACTTTTATTTTTTATTTTTCCTTTCCTTCTTTTATTTCATATTTTTAAAATTTTATTTCCTCCAGAATCTGTTTAGCTAATCAACTCTCCTGTGTGTAGGATTTCTGTCTTCTACAGTGCTGCTTAATGGTCTTGAATTTATTTAACTTAAAATTCTCTTGAGAGGTTTTTATTACTCCTTCAGTTCCAAAGGGTAGCTCTGCTGGACACAGTAATTTGAATTCCCATAAGTGAGTGAGAAATGACAATATGTACTTTTGTCAAATTTATAAGACACCATGATATTTAATATTTTCTTCATTTTTCTCTTAACTCTTTAAAAATCAGTTGCATAAAACAATATGCATATAATTATATTACTAGGCTTACAACATGTAAATGTGTTATATTTGAAAATAACACCACAAAGGACAAGGATAGAAACAATGCTGTTGTGGACTGATGAAAAAATGTGATACAGTAGCTGAAATTCATTAGAACATCAGAAAAAAAAGACAAATATAATGAATTCTGTAAGTACAGATTTATTTTCTTAAGTATTTTTAAAAGAGATAAAATTATATTATGTAAAATCCTTAAAATAGATGTTTAGAATTGTAATATGTACAGATACAATATGCATAATATTAATATCACAAATAAATGACAAAATAGAACTGTATCAGAGTTGCATATTGTTATCTTTTGTAAACAAAGCTTTTTTGTATGTCACCAAAACCAGCTTAGTATAAATCTAAAGTAAAATTTAGGAATATAAAGTAACAGTTACAGGAAACCTATAATAAGTTCATATTTACTGCTTAAAAACTGAATGTTTCCTCCCAAGGCCAGGAAGTTTTTTTCTACTTGTCTTAGATATGGAAACTGGATCTTTGTAGGGAATTAATTAGGAGAAAGAAATAGAAGAAGTTTAGGAAGAGAAAACTATTAGAATTAAATTATATCTGCTCACATATGACATAGTCTTGTACATAAATCCTGCACTATTCATTAAAATAGCCAAATCAATAAACAAATTAAATGAGATTACAAGATAAAAGTTGTAGATAGAATAAATTTTAAGTAAGTCCAAAAATGAAATTAAGAAATTGATGTTTCAAATTGGTTTAAAAAGGATAGACTATGTAAGAATAATTTAACAAATTAGAACAATGCTTGTAGGTAAAAACTAGTAACTAATGATGTATTGTGTGACAGAAGTCCAAGTAAACAGAGGTGCATTCATTATCTATAAATTGAAAGATTTAATGTTGCTTGAATGATGGTTCAATCCAAACTGATAAAAATTCAAGGGTATCCCTATCAATGTCCTTTTATTTGTTTGTTTGTTTGTTTTGTAGAAATTGATGAATTGATCCTGAAACCTACATGAAATGCAAAGAAATCAGAGTAGCCCCAAGAATTTTTAAGCAGTGCATATTTGGATAATCTCCTGATTTCAAAACTCACTACGAAGCTGAAGTAGTATTGAAAATATGATATTCATGTATAGATATACATATAGTTTAATGGGAAAAATTTGAGTCCAAAGATTAATCCACATATTTATAGCCATTTAATTTTTGTCTAAAGGGAAGAGAAAAAAAACAAAATGAGAAAAAGTACTTTTAAGAAATGGCAATATATAAATAGATATGCACATAGAAATAAAAATGAATTTGGATTGTTCCCAATTACCACATCCACATATTATGTTGAAAAAGTCATACTTCCAAATATGAAAATGAAAATTAACACACTTAGAAGAAAACATAGTATACCTTCATGACATTTTATTAAGCACTTTTTTATATCCTATTACCAAATGTATTAGCAACAAATAGCTATATTTGACTACACAAATACCAAAAACTCCTATGATATAAATTTTACATCAAGAATGGGAAAGGTCAATTTATATGATGGGAACCTAAATATCTGATAAAAACACACAACACATGTCTAGAATATATAAGAAAAACTATTGGAACTGAATAATTAAAAGGCAAACTCAATTTAAAAATGAATAGACACTAATGAAATCAAAATTGTGGAGTAACAGAAGATACTGATTTAATCTCTTTGACAATATTTTAAAAATAGACAATTATCAATGAATAAAAATAGTCTTGGCAGTACTCAAATGCTCATTTAAACATCTGCCTTAAAATGGTGAAGAATAAAACGGAAACTAACTTCGCAGAAGTATTTCTGTATACCAATCACAGCAACATCAGCTTCCTGGAGATAAGGAGATGACTAGGAATAAAGAATGCAGATAAGACCCAGCAAAATCTGTGTGTAGCGGGTAATGTTTGGTCCTCAGCAGCTTGTTCTGCAGAGGTCATTGATGTCTTTTAATATTGAGGAAATCAACAGTCATTCTCATTGTACGTACTCAGAATCAAATCAGTCTACATGCCTCCTCCCCTCAAGAAGCAGTTGCTGTTGTATTATGTGACTAGATTACCATTATTCACAATAATATGAGAGTCCCTGACTGCTTTAACATATCTACATTAAAAACTGCCACTCTGAAGTGCCCTTTAAACAAATTAGTTCACCTATAAGCTATTCTTATGATCCCTAAAGACTTGGTCACGCTGCACATACCTGAGCTGTAGATTTCTAGAGTCACTTGATGAGAGTCTATTTGAATCACAATTACATCAAGCTACACTACTTTGAACACAAACAGTTATAGCTCCTTATGTGTTCATACTCCAAACATCAACTCTGCAGCTGCTTGTTATGTGCTGTACATTAGACCCAGAGACATAACTGTACTTCTTAGTCTTCAGTGCTGAACCCATCATTACTGTACACATACTTATGTATCTTTGGCTCCCTGTATATCCTGTAAACATTCACTCCCCATGAACCATTTCTAACATGACAGAGAGATATGTACACTCCAGGCCTTTGCATTACTGACACTGTAAATAGTGAAGATTTCTCTCTCTATGGGTGTCCATGCTTCAGACTCTGGGTATTAGTTAACCATGAGCACTGTACATCAATTATTGGTGATATTACCAGAAGCATATCATCAAGATGAGCCATGATCCAAGTGGGATCCTCTTGACCAGAGCTTCTCTGGTGGGAGAGGGAGTGTGGATAAATACCAGAAGTCTTTACTATTGAAGACCCCAACTATCCTTGACAGAACTGCAGATGCTAACAACCTTGGCCACTCAGCAATCTTTCAGTATTCACCAACATTGAGCTTAGCTAAAAGAGCTCCTTGGCGATGGTGCTGCTGTATGTTACCTTAATATTTACCATTGCTGCACCATGTACTATTGGTTCATTTTCACTCACTTACATTGCAACATACTTCCTCACAAAGCAGACTGCTAAATCTGGAAGAGGAAACTGCTGCATGCAATGTGCAGATCATGGCTCAAGGGAACAAGAAACATGAACAAAGAAACATAACATCACTAATAGAAAATGATGGTTTTCCGTTAACGGATGCTACTAAATGGAAGTCTACAAATTACTTGGCAAAAAATCAAGAACAATTGCTTTAAGGTGAACTTCAAAACAACAGGGAGAAGCAAGTAAATAAAATCATAAAAGTAATACATCACCAAAAACAAGAAGTTTAATGGAGCAGTGGAAATAATAATAATAATAACAACAACAACAAATTCTGGAGCTGAAGAACACTATGAGCAAAGCAATGCATTAGGAAATGATTAATGCAAAAATGATCAACAAAAGAAGAAATGCATAAACTCACAACAAATTATGTGAAAATACACAAAGAAAAAACAAGAAAGGGTTAAAATTAATGAAAGTTCATGTAATTATGAGATTGGATTAACAGAGCTAATTTACTGTTTTTAGAATTTAAGATTTATAAGTATTAAAAAAGCATAAAACGTTCTAAATTTAAATAATAGCTTAAAACTTCCTTAATCTTATAAAATATGCAAATATTGAAGGATGAATTAATCAAAGATTTCCAGTCATGCTCAATACCATAAAGACTACATCAAGATATAACAGGACTGCAAACATCAAGGGAGAGAAGATTCTTTGATAACATCAAGAAATAAAGTTTTCTGCATAAAAGGGAACTTCTATTTTGCAGGCTAGTGTAAAAATGTACTAAAGTAATGATGGAGAAAACCTGAAAACCAAAAATGCTTTCTCAAGCAAAGTTATTCTTCAGAAAAGGAGAGATAAAAATGTTACCTGGCATACAAAATCTTAAGAATTTCATTGTCACTAGGCTAAACAGAGAGTTCTTCCAACTGAAATAAAAGAATACTTACTAGTAACACAGAAATATAAAACTCTTAGGTAAAAGTAAGTATACAGCTAATTCAGAAAACACTAATAATGTAACAATGGCATGTAAATCATTTATGTCAACTAAAAAGCTAGAAGACAAAGCTAGAAAAATTCTTTTATCACTTAACACAAATTTAAAGCTTTTTTCATTTCTATGAAATATTTATACCATTAGAATAGTGATTTGAATAACATAAAATCTTTACATAACTGCAAAACATTCATTTGTTATATTAACATGTTTGTTCATGTATTTAAGATAAAATTATATAAACTGCAAATTGGATAAATATGACATAAAATTTTAAATGTTGAGTAAGGGAACAATAAAGGGATGAAATTGTTATATTCCACTGAAGTATAACTGTTCTTAGTTTAAATAGTCTATATTAACTATAAAATATTTTATGTAAATTTCAGGTTAACTACAAAGTAAAAACCTGTAGTATAGATGTAAAAGATTTTTAAAAAGATGTATCATTACAGAAAACATATTACTAAAGAAGGTCATCAAATCACAAAGGAGGCCTCTAAAAAGGGGGAAAAAGAACAAAAGATTTACCAAACTACAAGAAAAAAATGAAATGACAGGTGTAAGTTTTTACTTATACATAATTAAAGAGATTGCCTGACTATATTAAAAAATAAGAACCAACTACATGGTCCCAGGAGGTGATTCACTTTATATAAAGGGTGTTTATAGACTGTGAAAGTGAAAGAATTCAAAGCTTTTCCTAGCAAATACAAGCTGAAAAGGAACTGAGTTACCTATTCTTATACCAGATGAAATAAACTTTTAGTCACAAACTGAAAAAAGGTAAATAAATTGTGATAAATTGATAAATTAATCCAGAGGATATAGAATTTCATATTATATATGTCTATAGTGTATTATTACAAATAATATATATTACATAATATTTAATTTAGAAATAAATCTCATCAAGGAGTTAATGGTCCATCCATTGAAAACTGAGATATTTATGAAAGTAATTGAAGAAGACACAAATAAATGGAGGCATACAACATGTTAAATGATTGGCAGAACTAATATCATTATAATATCCTTGTGGTCCAGAGCAATGTAAAGATTTTATCCAATGGTAAGCATATTTCATAGAAATTCAAAAACATTTAAATTTGTGTGGAGTAACAAGAGGTAGCAAAAGAAATCTTGAGAAAAAAGAACAGAGATTGAGATGCCGGAGTACCTGATCTTAAACTCTACTATGAATACAGGGAAGAGGAAACAGCACAATTCCTGTATCAATAACAAGTATATACACGGACTAGTGGGATAGCAATAAAGCCACACAGTTTTAGATACCTTATTTTGATGAATATTCTAAAAAGCATATAATGGGAAAAGGCAATCTCTTTAGTAAATGGCATAGCAAAAATTGGATATTCACATGAAGAATAAATTAGACAATAGTTAACCCCACAGAAAAAATAAATCAAAACTTAAAGTGGATTAAATACTTACAGTGACCTAAACTGTAAAGCACCAGTACAAACTGGTGAAAAATCTTCGTGACATTGGTCTTTGCACAGATATTTTTGAACATGAGTCCAAAAGCACTGAAAACAAAAGAAAAAAGTAGGCAAACAACATTACATCAAGCTGCAAAGAAAACAAACTTTTCTCTTGTTGCTGAGAGAATATAATGCCTAAAATTAAGGAAGAAAAGTTTTAATTAGCTCAGTTTGTGGAGATTTTATTCCATAATCATCTGGCTCCAAGGCAGGGTGGTGTGGAGAGGGGCAACCCTTCAAGGTGGCAGAAGACAGCAAGAACTTCAAAAGCCAAAGGCAGGGGAAGAGCAAGCGTCTCTGTTCTCTTAGACTGCATGCATGCTATCCTTTCTCTCTCAGGCGGGTGTGGTGCTCACACTGTACGTGCCCTCCTCTTGCACAGGCTCAGGATGTTTACAAAGTGAAAATTCTAACACCTTGATGTGTCACTTAGTTAAACTTCTAAATTTCTCAAGTTGGCACAACATCTTAGAGCAGTAAGGGGATGTCCTCTATATCCTAGAATGTAGAACTGCTGAGTTACTTAATTAAGCTTCTAGATTTCTCAGAGTGACACACTGCCAAGCATTACAGAGAGGTAGGAAAATAATTAACAGTATGGAAAGGCAAATTGTAAATAGGAGAAATTCAAAAAAATCATACATCTGATGTGTTAATATTCAAAATAAGCAAGAATCTCAACCAATACATTTTTTAAAAATCTTGATTAAAATTAGATAATGATTTGAATAAAGATACGTCAGGAAGACCCCAAATGGCCATTAGGATAGGAAAAATTAATCATCTGAGGAATACAAGTTAAAACCATAGTGATATGTCAACTTACACTGTTAAAATGGTTAGTATGAAAATACAAGAGATAAAGGGCAAGGGGTTGGAACAAGAAGGAATTTGTACACTGACATGGGCATGTAAATTAGAGAATGATATGGAAGGGTTTTTTTTTTTTTTTTTTTTTTTTGTTTGTTTTTTGTTTTTTTTTTTTTTTTGTACTTGGGATCAAACTCATGACCTTGCGCAGGCAGTTGTGCTGCTGAGCTAAATCCTTGGTCCTGGAAGTTTTTGAAAATAGTACTACAAATTACTATATCTACTAAACTGTATAGTACCATATCTATCTATACTAATAGTGTAGTAGTATAACTGTGTTGTTCAGCATTCCTACTGCTCAGAAAAAGAAACTTCCTGACCAGAATTTAGAAGAGATATTGTGGTTCACAGCTTTGGAGATTTTAGTGTATGATTGGGGTTGGAAAAGTGTGGTGAAGCGAAGGTTCATAGTGTGCCCGTTGGGACCCAACTTCAGCTTCATTTTCACAGATTCACTTAGCTCTCTCTTATGTGCACATAGCCTGGCCTCTCACACTCTCTCTTGGAAGCTATGTGGAAGCTTTCATGACCCTAAAACTGTTGCATTTTACATTTCTGAACAATCAGCATTATGTGGACAATACCAGGGTGTGAACATTAACTAGATTCACTTGGACCATAGTTGCAGTGATCCTGGACAGTTGAAAAGGGTGAAATGAATCCCTAGAAATAAATTCCCTAGGTAGACCATTTAGAGACCAAATAGCTCTAGTCTCAAATTAAAGGGTTACACTTTTTCATATTAAATTTAACTTCACAGAATCTTCAGACATAGACAAAAAGTGCACTATTCTGCCAGAGTTTAACTTGGATGGCCTTTAGTCCAGTTCCCAATTGAGTCCACATTTCCATCTGAAAACTCTTGAGCCTGTTCTTCGCCGTCACATTCTTATCAACATTTTATTCTGCTAAAGTTGAGCCAAAAATCACTGATCAAATTCTTCTTGCAGCATTCTAAGGCTTCTCTGGGTGAAACTTCACAAACTTTCCAAATTTCTCCTACAAACCAGTTTCAAAAGTTTCTGAATCACTTGATCCTGTATAATCACAGCAAGGACTCCAATTCTCTGGTACCAATTTTCCAATTTTCAGTATTATTGAGCTTTCCCACTGCTGGAATGAACTACCTGACACATTGACTTTAACAAGGAGAGGTTTATTTTTGTCCCAAAGTTTTAGAAGTTTCAGTCCATGAGCTGCTGGCTCCAACTCAGAGGCATGATGGTGGAAAGGCATCATGGAACATAGCTGTTCACTTCATGGCACCCTCAAAGTGATTCACCATCATGGGGAGCCCACCTTCTAATAGCACATTTAGCCATGATGACTGTATCACCCTCCCTCATCACTCAGTTTTCTCTTCAAGACTCATTAACCTAGTTAAATTAGCTAGGTCCTATATGCAAACAATTAAATTGGTTTGTCAAAGAGATATGTAAACAATTGTACTTGTTGCAAAAATATTTAGAATATTCACCTATGGAATCAATAGAACTGTGCAATGAATAAAGAGTGTATGTGTTGTATTTCACAATGGAATACTATTCAGCCCTGGAAAGAAGAAAATACTTCCTATACCAACAACATGGACAAAAATGGAGGACCTGACACTTAGTAAAATAAATTAGACGCAAACATACAAGTGATATATGTTTTCATTTATATATAGAATTTTAAAATAGTTAATGCATAGGAGTAGATCTTAGAATAATGCCTACCAAGCACTGGTAGTGGACAGAAGGACAGAAAATGAGGCAGGGATGTAAAAATATTGAAGTTAGATAAGAGGATTAAATTTTTTAGAGGTGCTGAACAACATTGTGAGTAGAACTGATACTTAGCTATTGTTAAGAGAATAGTTTTCAAGTTTTTTTGCCACAATAAAATACATGAAGTGCTAGAAATTCTCATTACCTTGATTTATTAGTCTATAATAAACACATATCAAATCATCATATTGTATACTGTAAATATATTCAATTAATATTTGTAAATTGAAAATATATTTAATGTAAAAATTTAAAGTTCAGAAAATGAGGAAATGACTTATTTAGTTTTTAAAATGGTAAACAACTAGCCAGTAAACACATAAAAAACATGGACACTGTATTAGTGCGTAATGAATGAAAATGTAAGTCATGATAATTTACCATGACACAGTTCCCAAAATAGTTTGATCAAAAATGTAAATAAGAATGTTGGAGAGCATAAGAATGCAGTGGTGGTACCTTGTTAATGAATTTAATTTGTCTTACAATTTGGGGGAAGATTTTGTGTTTGTGTGGGAAAGATGTTTACAGTTATGCTTATCTCCTGATGTGGAGTTCATGAACAGAAGCAAAATTTTGTCAAATACTTTTGCTCAAGAACTGAATTGTTTCCAAACAGAAGCATTTGTAAACTGAGATATTACTGTATTATAGTTTTATACCTTGACAGTAACAAAATATAAGGTGATATAGCTACTTTGTACAAAAGTATGGAAGTTTCTCAAAATGTTAAATACAGCGACCATATGTCATCCCAATATTTTCCTTTTCAAGTGCATATTCCAAAGAAATGCAAACATATGTTCATGCAGAAACTTGTACACAAGAGTTTGTAGATGAACTATTTATAGTAGCCATAAATTGGAAACATACTAAAATTCACCTTAATGAATGAACAAATAAAAATATTATGTATTCATGCAATAGAATATTATCCTGGAAGTGCAAAGGAATAAATTACAGTCATATGCTACTACATAGGTGAAATGTATGGACATTATGCTAAGTGAAACAAATCAGAAACTAAAGATTCTCTATTTTGATTCCATTTATATGAAATGTCCAGTATAGCTAAGTCTATAGGCAACTCAGTTCACTGAAACTGAGTTGGGAGATAGGGAATATTGACCGTGTGTGTAGTTTTTAAAAGATTTTTTGATTGTGCTGTGATGTGTAGGGAGCTCAGAGTCTTGCACATGTTAAGTACATGCACTCACTGGGCTGTATCTTTACCACGGGTGAAATTTTAAAAGTGTAGAGGATAGGTGAATAGGAAGTCTGTCTCTACCTGTCTGTCTCTTCTCTCTCTCTCTCTCTGTCTCTCTCTCTCTGTCTCTCTCTCTCTGTCTCTCTCTCTCTCTCTCTCTCTGTCTGTCTCTCTCTCTCTCTGTCTCTCTCTCTCTCTCTCTCTCTCTCTCTGTCTCTCTCTCTCCTTCTTTCCTGCTAAACCATGAGCTCTTTTTCCTCTGCCATGCCTTTGTGTTACACTGCTCCACCTTGGTGCTGACTATGTACTGAAATCTCTACAAACTGTGACTCAAAATAAACCCTTCCTCTTGGAAGTCGTGATTGTTGGGTATTGTGTCTTAGTGATAAGAAAGTATCTAAGATAATGGGGGAAATTCTTCCCTTACTAATTATTACTCTCACATCACACTATACTAATATTCAAAGTTTAAGCTAGAGGAGAATCATCACTGTGTCCAGGGCTCCCAGATTCTGAAATGAACAGATAACAAAAAGAATGCCATAGTTTCCTGAATAGAAAGAATTTTTGTATTATTTTTATTACCACCTTCTTTTGCTCCTTTTCTCTACTGCTCTTCATATACCCATCTGTATTCATATACCCACCAGCAAGTGTGTATTTCAGTTTCTGGGAAGACATTTTCTCTCTGATGTATCTCACTCAGCAAATTCTGTATAATCCTTCCTGTAACACAGAGGTACATGTAAGCTTGTGGGCTCAGACCTTTGTGTGGTTACATTCCATGATATGTCATAGGAATGAAAAGGACCCCAGAGATCTGCTTTTATACTCCAAGAATTGAAGTGACTTCCTGCAGGTTTTATGGTTCAGGAACTCTGATCTCTGTCTCTAAAATTAGTTTTTTTTCCTAAAAGGAGAATTCCACATTCTTCAGAATAAAGCATCAGATGATGCAAAAATTGCTGATCATGATGGCTCAGAGTTGGATGATAATCAAAATATGACACATCAAAAATATTAAACACATGTTTTTCTTCCCTTTTCTGAAAATGTTAGCTTTTTCTATGTGTTTGACACTGTACTGAGAGAGTGATTTGAGAAAATATAATAACTTCCTTTGTCATCATATAATATTGATGATTTCTTCTGTTTTGACAATTTTGCTTAATTCTTCTAAACTGGAAAGAATTAAAGCATATTTCTTACAGATTAGCAGCTTGTATGTTAATGTGCTGCACATTAAGAAGATTCTTTTAGTAAATTTGCAATTTTATGAGTAACTACCCTTTAAAATTTAATATATAATACATGAGCATTTCATGAACAAACCAATTAGGCCTAATACATTTTTATGTTTTAAATTAACAAAATTACTTTGGAAATACATTGAGATACTAATAAGTGAGCATTGCATTTGTTTCTGTATTCCTTGAAAAATCTTTGATTTTTTTCATCCATAATAACAAAACAAAGAAAGATTGTTGGAGGCTGCAGTCTTTGTAAATTAGATCTGTATTCCTATGAGATCCTAATTCCTACTTCAGAAATTCTAAAGCAAATAAATATGTTTTCTTGTATGCAAAAAATTGGGAGATGATGAGAGGAGTGAGTGCTTAAGGTCTTGAAATATTTCCTCCTGTTTTTAGGATCAAGTCTAAACGTTTTATCATAGTTTACTAAGCCCAGCATTGTTTGGTTACTGTTTTATACCTGTTTTGTCAGTTACTGTGAATTCTCCCTCCAATCAGACTAACAGACTTATACTTTTTCAAGCATATTATGCTTTATCTCATAGCCAAGCTTTAACACATGTGATTTCCTTTATCCAGAACATTATCTGAAACTTTCTTCTTGGTCTCTTCCCCATCCTCCCAGATGGCTCAGTTTGCATATTGACTCTTTCATTTCTCAGTGCCTCAGACATAGTAAAAATCTCATCAAATAGCTTTGGGATGTGGCAGGAATAGGTACACCAGTGTTAAAGACGGTGTTTGAGAATGAGGTAGCCCCTTATGTCTTACCCTTTAGTCACTACTGTCTGAGTAGTAGATATTGGGGTTACAGAGGCTGATGCAGGAAAGACAGAATGAAAGTTTGAGAGACTGCCTTAGAGTAAGGGACCTGAAGAAGACACCAAATATCTGAAAGATGTTATATTTGCTAGACTTATTGAATGCTTTGCAATAATTCCTATATTCTGTCATTCAGGTTTTACAAAACTGATGTTTGCTCAACATATTGAATTTCTGCAGCACCTGTCTTTCAGGTGAGGTTTAGTGCCTAGAAATAGGTAAATTCTATGGGTTAAACTACAATAACATCTCATTTGTTAGGCTCATTTCTCAACTGTTCCCTGCAGTTTATAATGCACTACTCTTGGAATTTAAAAGTGCCTAAGGAGTCTATGGAATATACTTTTATCATTATAAATATCTTTCTTTTTGTTAATTAATCTGCAGTCTTACTTCAAGAATGTCAAGATTTAAGAAGATTTCCCCTTGTTTTTCCACTTCATTTGTTATCAATTCACTCCATGGTTTATAGTGTATTTTCTTTACATGTACAAGTGCAAACACATTATCCTATTTAGGTTCCCATAGTCAAATGAGGTTTCTTTTTTTGTATTTTTTTTTTTTATCGGTACCAGGGATCAAACACAAGACTGTCTTCTTTCAAGGTAGGTGCTTATGGCACTGAGCTAAATCCCCAGCCCCAAATGAGATTTCTTAAAATTTTCATTATTTCTCTAGTGTGCTTAACTCCCTCATTAGTCCCTATTTTTCTTAAGGTGTTGAACTGCCAGTAGATCAGCTAGACTCAGGGAAAGGAACTTGCTGGCACAAATGCCTGTGTGAAGCAAACTGGATGCTAAGGAAGTCTGAAGAGGTAGTCAGCCTTAGGCAGTAACTGGGCATCCAGCTTTGGGCCATGTCTTCTGGTTATCACTCTGTGAAGTCCCACATTGTCATGATGTTTTATTTGCTAAGTCTAGTTTGATACAGAACCTTCCTTCTCTGATTTCTTAAAAGTGCTATGGAGGAATGAAACTCCCAACATATTATGTCTGGTATGAGTTTGTGTTCTCTAAAATCGAAGAATAAATTTTAGGAACAATGGAGGTTAAGAACAGAATACATTTATTGAGAGAGAGGAAGCTTCTTTCTGAGAGACAGAACATGTTCCGAGTGCGTTACCAAAGATTCTGTATTTTCTTGGGATTTTTATAGAGTAAAACCATGAAGTGATGTGGGTCTAAATTTGGGGAAAATTGGGAACTCGTGAGGTAGAAGGGCATGAGGTGGGACAGAGCTATGGTGAACCAATAAGTTTAACTGTTCCAGTAAAATTGACCCAAATCAGGGGCAAATGGAAAAGCAGGTCACGTAGAGAGTGAGCATTCTTTATGGATCAGTGACTCTTCCTATAGGGGCTGGGGTGGTGACTCCTGGTTTCTCAAGGTGACCCAAGTGACCCTAAGGATTATACTTAAAGGTGTGGCTGCATTTGTTTTGCTTTCTGTTTTGAAATCCGGGCCACAGCAAGAGGTGTGTGTCTCCTCCAAGGTCATCAGACATCTGGTCCTTTGTGCTGGCTTCTTTGAGGGTCTAGCCCTGTCTGGCTGCCTATAATATTTCTAACCAGCTCAGCTGCCTGTAACAAAAGGAAACAATGTAACAGTGAAAGTTAAAGCTGTGTTTTGTATTTATACTCATAGCTTTATCAAGTGTCCTCAAACAGGCTGTACATTTTTCCAAGATAATACAGCCTTCATGGTTAGGTCATTGTTTAATGTACTGTATGTCCTCAACAACATCTAATGCAATTTTATATACAAATATTAAGTGGAAAGTAACTTAAATAGGTTGAAAACATGCATGGTTTTTGAGCGTGTACTGTACTTCAAGTAATTTTCTGGATTCAACTGAGACTTCATTTTTAAAAGGAACTGGAATTTATTTGAAATAAAGTAAAGTTTACAGTTTAAAAGAGGTCCAAAATGTGTTATGAGGATTTATAATGTGACTTCCAAGCTGGGAATGCATGTTATCCAGTGAGACTAACAGAGGAAACTTTGAAAGAATCAGAGTATGGTTTGATGATGGGAAAGACCTGGGACGCTTTCTATGCTGAGAAATAGTGAAAGTGGATTTTTTCCCCTTATAAAGCTATTCTATAGAAATTTATGTTTAACAAATCTCACTAAGGACCGGAGATTTAGCTCGATGGCATAAGCGCTTATTTGGCAAGTACAAGGTCATGAGTTTGATCCCCGGTACAAACAAACAACCAAACCAAAAAAAAAAAAAAAAAAACCCAAAACTCACCAAATATTGTTAATGATGAAAGATTCTCTGAATAAAAAGTGCTAAATAAAAAGTATTGTATTATATTTATTCTATGATTATACATAGAACATCTTATTCTGATATATAGTGTGAATCTTTAAGATTAGCACAGAGAAAATAGTACTTTGATAATCTATTTTGATTAGGAAATTGTTATTTACTAAAGTAACTGCAGGGCAGTGTTTCCTAGAACACTGGTAATGATGATGTAATTGAAAAACTGAGATTAGAGAGACATATTTGTAATGCTTTGTTGACTTTCCAATATCTTGTTATGGTAACAAAATAAACTTCCATGGTAATAGTAATGATGTAATTCTATTTTGGAAGATAATTAAATGTTTAATATTATTATTCCTCCCTAGGTCATGGAGAGCCAGAGAGACATTATCCAGTGAAGAAGGTAATTATGGTTTAAGTGTGAAGAATACATTGTCAAAGCCAAACGTTTATGACAGGAAAATCAACTGGGAGGCTACTGAAGTAGGACAAGTGAGAGATAACAAGAATGTGGTTAACACAGGAACAGTCAGGGTGGTGTGCAAGACACAGATATGATGCGTCATGAAAATCAAAAACACAGAAGTGTGAGGATTCGTCACTGCTAGAAAACTCCTTAGTGATTCATTGCATTAATAGTTTAGAAGAAAGACCTTGCAATCATCTTGAATGGATCAGAAAATTATTAGGCAACATTAGCATACATTCTTATTTTTAGAACCAATCTCATAGTGAATGTTGTATGGTATGATAATAGATAGTCATAACTTGATGAAGAGAATTTACCAGAGTTCTGTCATAAACAGTCCACTTTTTGGATTATACTAAAACTGTTTCAACTGCAGTCAAGATTTATTAGAGGCCTTAAGAGAAAGGAATAGAGCTAATGAAATAAAGGTGTGTTTGTTTGTGGTTGCTACCGTATCCAAAAGAGAAAACTTCCAAATATTTAAACACATTATGAGAACTAAACGTAATGTACAAAGAATTAAAACTTGTGGTTTCTTAAACATTGCATGACTTAGTTGATGAAACAATCTGGGTATCTTAAGAATTCATGTACTGAACTCCCTCTCTGCTGATGCTTCAAATGTCATGTAGCTTCTGCAAGCAGATATTTTCAGGAGAGTCTTGGAACTGAAACGAGGGAGGGAACATGCTCTGGGGTGACTAGCAATGAGAGATAGAAAAGAAACGGGTTCCAAAGGATGGCAAAAACAGCCTCCCTCCAGTTAGCCCACTGTGGTTCGTGGCGGATAAAAATTACCCACACACGCACTGGAGCAGGCTGGATGGCTGAGGAAGTGTAACCCTGAGGAGAGGCTTCTTGATGTCTTAGGATGTCTGAAATGTGTAGTAGCATTCAGGGTCACATTTTCACATGCTAGCATTCAGGTTCCATCAGAGATGTTTGCTCTCTTTGCAGGTTAACTTTCGGATGTCATTTTGAATATCATTATTGAGAGCTATGTCTGGAGCTTGCTCTTCTGGTCCATTGTACCATAGTGTGAGCACCAATGTCCTGTATGAAATTTGTCTGTTGAGCGAAGGAGAAATTAATGTGTGCAATATCTGAAAGTCTCAGATGTATGTACACAGTAGGATTATCTGATAGGGGATTAATAGAATAGAGTTTCCATTTTTATAAAAGGACACATACAGAGTTTAAAAATAAATCTCCATATGTTCTTTGCAGAGCAACAAAAATGGTGATTCTTACAAAAAATTATGAAACTTTAAGCACATTATAGGAAACATAAAAATGTAAAAACCTTAAATCCATTGGTAGAAAAAGTCACTTCTCAAACTGATGCAAATATTCAAAGAGATTCCTCCCAAAATTGCAACAGTTGTATTTATTTATTTATGTATTGCTTATATTATTGTATTGGTCAATCTTGTTCTCAAATTTGAAATAAGAGTAGACAGTCAAATAGATTGAACCAATTATAATAATTGGTTCAATTATTATATGATGACAATCGTGTAACAATTCCTGGATCTTTGGAGTGAATCAGGATTTTAGAGTAAGTTGCTATTTTTTTCCAGAGAATAAGCATGTAAGAATCCATACAAAGCTACTGAAATTAGTAAACTTCATGTTAAAAGCTTGAACCTTCTCATTTTTGATCATGGTGTACCTCTATTTTTATTTCCATTAATTTATCTCAATTTCATAAATCTTGTGTTCTTTTTATTATATAGCAAAAGCATATGTCTTTGTCTAAGTGTGAAATAAAGCCGACCTTGCCAAGCTTTGTTGGATATGCTAATAAATGTTTGCTTTATTATACTATTGCTTGGCAATGTTTATATATATATTTTATATTCTTCTTATACTTTCCCAAAACAGATATTCAACAGCACCCTTGTTGAATGGTCATCTCCCAACATTTAGAAAAACTGCACCCCTCATTTACTCCTCAATGGGTGAACAAAGTAAAGACTAGTAACCTAGAGTTCAGCTGCATGAGCCCTTGTAGAGCCCTAAGTGGTGAGCCTTGGATTTTCAGAGTGATGTTGTCCATTTGTGTCATTTTTGTGGAAAATGTAATTTAATTTTGGTGTAATGTGATTCATCTCCTGACAGGATTAGTAACATTATTCACCGAATTTCACAGTCGCCTGTTGTGAATTGTGTAGAAAATGAATGATAGCTGGAAAAGCAATAGCTTGTAACTCCAGCTGCAGGGGGAATAACGATATAATGGTGGAAGGTTTTAGGTTTCGCTTTCTACCTCAGTATTGGTGACATGTAGGAAAATAATATATTCATTAGGCATCTCCACACCTTTGCTAAAGTTATGACTATTTATAATTGATGTGCTATTATTATTGTAAATGATGTATTCATTTTCTTGTATTTTCTGCATCTGGAAAGATACGTCACATACTTCCCTTTTGTCTAATCCTTGTTCTTCATTTCTTTATCTTGCTTTATTGCTCTGATTGAAACTCTTAGCTTACTATCAAAACCTTTACTGTAAAGAATGTTCGGAGGCATCATCATTTCAATATTGGGAAAAACTTTGTATGTTATTATCAATACTGATGTTTGTCATAGTGATATTGAAGATTTTTTTCATATAATCGAATACCTATTATGTTTGTGCCAAATTTTTATAGTGAAAAGGTTTCATTTAAATAATATCTGTTAACATTTATACAATATAATTTTATTCTATTATTGTTATTGTGGTAAGTTGCATATAACAACACAATTTTGTTCTATTATTGTTAATGTGGTAATTTGCATATAAGGTATTTAAATATTAAAACAGACATTTATTCATGTTGATAGCATTTTAATTAAAATATTTTGATAAATTTTGTAGTTGGAATATTTTATTTAGAATTTGTGCCTCTGTGTTCAAAATGGCAATTAGTTTATGATTTTCTCTGCTTTCATAATTCTTTCTAAATTTTCTTATTAAGCTTATTTTGGCCTCATAAATGTTACTGTTTTCTCTCTAATTATCTGTTTTTGAATTGGTCTTAGTACTTCATTTTTTTTATTAAATTCAAATTATAATTGAATATATCAATTCAGATTCCTTATCTGTTCCTAGTAATTTTTTTTTTGTTATTTTTGTTTTTGGGGGAATTTTCTTTGACATTAATTTTTAACATGATTTACCATTGTTCATAGTGTTCTCTAATCCTTTCTTAAAAAAAACTAATTGTGAGTTTTTTGATACTATAACAAAATACCTGAGATAGTCAAGTTGAAAGTGAAAAGATTCGTTTTGGCTGACAGTTCTGCAGGGTCAGTCCATGGCCAGTCAGCTCTGTGCTTTGGGCCTGCTGTGAGGAAGGACACCCATGATGACAGTGTATGGTGAAGAAAACTTTTCATCTCATGGTGGACAAGTATATAAGAAAGAAAAACAAGAAACTGCTAGAATCTTAATACCCTTTCAAGGGAAGATTCATGAACAGGTTCCACCTCTTAATGGACCTAATATGTCCTTGTAACACTGTGGACTGAACCAAAATTTTAACTCAGGGCTTTTGGAGAACTTTCCAGATCCTGACCCAAATGATAACACTATATGACATTTTAAAAATACATTGTAACTATATAAATATTTCATACATTTTGATTGTGATCATCACTGATCTTGCTCCTTTATACAGCCTTACTTTTATGTTTCTCCTTTCTATTTTCATGTCATCTCTTTTAGATTCCACTTATTAGGGAAAGCATGTAATACTTATCTTTATAAATCTTTTTTTATTTAAAGTGATGAATGACATTATTCCTCTGTCCCTTAAAGTTGATATTCCATTGTATATAAATATGTATCATAGTTTCTTCATCCATTTATCTGTTGCTGGGCACCTAGGTGGGTTCAAATCTGGGCTATTATGAATTGTACCACATATGAACCTGCATATATATGGATATTCCTATAGTGTGCTGAGTATAATTCCTTCAGGCATCTATTCGGGGGTGATGTAATTGCTTCATATTGTAGCTCTACTTTTAGTTTTTTTAGAAATTTGCATATTGATTTCCATAGTGGTTATACTAATTTACTTTTTAAATGCAATATAGAAGGGTTCTTATTTTCACCCACATCTCTTTTCAAGATTCATTATTCTTGTTTTTGATTATGGCTGTGCTGACTAGGATAAGATGGAAACCCAATGCAGTTTTTATATAAATTTCTCTAGCAGATAAGGGCATTAAACATTTTTTCACGTATGTATTGGCCATTTGCACTTCTCTCAAGAAGTGTATCTGCAACTCCTTTCCCCACTGATGCAATAAGCTATTTGATTTGGTTTTATTTGTTTATTTTGGTTTTTTGAGACAGGCCATAAACTTCAGGTTAGGCTTGAACTCACTATGTAGCCATCAACTCATGAAACCTACTTGATTCAGCCTCCTGAGTGTTAGGATTACAGGCGTGCACCACCACACCTGGTTTGGTTTTTGATGTTAAGATTTTTGAGTTCTTTATATAGTCTGGATATTAATCCTCTGTCATCTGAATACCAGGCCAAGAATTTTCCCAATTTGTTACTGATATCTTCCTGTGTATTTTCATTGAAAGTCTGTTATTCACATATATGTGGGTTAATTTCTGAACATTATTATGTCTCACATAGATAATTGTCTTCGAAAAACAATTTTGGGATTTCAGCAGGATTGTGTTCAATTTGTAGAATCAACAGTTTTGAAGTACTGACTTTTCTGACCTATAAACAATGTGCATCTCTCTATTCCTCCAGTATCTCTTATTTTCTATTAGTTGAATATTTTATTTGTCCTCTCTGAACTCTCTGGCACTGTCTCATTGTGAGCGACTATTTTTTAGTGCATTGTACTGAAATCTCCAGTTTCCTGGGTCTCTCTAGAAAATCAAATATTCTCTCAACTCATGTAGCCCACTGAGCTCCACATGAATTTTGTTTCCTTCTCTGTGGATGGGAAATTCACTTGGCACAGTCAGATTGAGTCATTACAAGGCTCACTTCTTTTCCGTTTCAATATATTTCTTATATATAATGATACTATGAATGTTTATGCATAGACAACTGAAAGAACAAATGTTTTTGTTTCTCTTCCTTAAATATGTAGGAGTAAGCAGCTTGACTCATGTGGTAGCTGAGTATGTGTACAATGCAAATCATAACTTCATATATTTTGCTGTTGTTTTGTATTAGAGGATAAAAGTAGTTTATATTAGTCCATTGTGGCCAAAGGCAGTTCTTTTAATAATTTTATGCCTCTTGGGTTTATAAATTGTCTACACTCATCATTTGAAAATGATTATTCCTGTCTTTTTCATTTAACATAGTTACTTCAAAGTTTAATTACTTGTGTTTTCAATTAGCTATATTTTTGGCTATTGATTTGATATTGTCTATGGTAATTTTGGTTTCCATTTACTGTCTTTCCATGTCTTTATTCTTTCTTCCTTTATGATTAATACAACTAATAAAATTTTCCTAATTGATCAGAAAAAGAAAAGACAAAAATTTCCAATACTAAGAATTGGAGACAGAACAACATTAAGTAATACGCTTGTATTAAAAAGATAGCAAATTGAAAGTAAGAGTGATACTACAGCAATAATTTCAGCTCACATACACTGCTGGTAGAAATGTAAAATACTGTGATTTGCAAAGCAGTTAGAAATCTTGCAGCAGCTTATAGCTGTATCAACTTTATGATGCAGCTATTCTAAACTTTGGTAATTGCTCAAGAGACACTGGAACGTATATCTTCAGAAAGACTGTACATACATGTTTATTGTAGCTTTATCTATAATAGCTAAAAACTAGAAACAACCCAAAAGCATCAAAAAATGATGAATAAATAGAAAAAAGTAGGCAAAATCCCATGATTACAAAAGCTGTAATGATATTAATTTTAGTTAAACACATTTGGATACTGTTATGTTTTTGCTTGTTCTCTTCAAATAACTTCAGGAAAAAGTCTGTTGTCATCTGCAAACCTAAGGTAGTAAACACATAAGGAATAACACAACTAGTGAGAAAGGAGGTTTCTATCTCAGGAAATGGTGTGCAGAGGCACGATTCCCCCACATAATACTCTGTCTTCCTTCCATTCACTAGCCCAGTCTTCCCAGGGTTGTTTGATGTAGGTGGTGCTGACCAAGGAAAAGTCTCCTGGAATTACTGCATTGACCTAAAGCCTTAGCTAGTCACAGGTCCCAGAATATTTCCTGTGGTATGAGTCAAAACAGAGAAGATTTTGAATAAAAGCCAACTACAGGCGAGACTTAAATGGCACGGGCAAAGTTTAAACCCTTTGCTAGGCACATTGGCTCATCTGGTCATTTCATAAATCTGTATTGTAAAGAGTTACATTGTTGCATCATGGTTGTTTTTGAATTTTGATGAGTTTTCAATATATTTGCAGATATATGACACAATAGGTTCAGAATATGTAAAGAACTTTTTCATAGTGAAATGAAGATTAAGCCACTGTAAAAGTAGCACATAGAAAAATACAAATTGGGCTATTAACTTTGTGAAAAATGTTGTGTCGAGATTTATAGAAATGCAAAGAAAAAAGTTTTCTTTTGTCCATCAGATACAAAGCATTTTTGAAAATTTGTTTGAGACCGGTTGTTGGAATGTAGCTTTTAACTACTCACCTTTCTGCTTGAGTCTCCTGAGGACTGGAATTGCAAATATGCACCTGACTAGGGAAAAGTATTTTGGGAGACAGAAAGTTTTGTGCTGATGAATTGTGAGGAAACAGCTATTGTCCTCCAAAGTGTGTTTGGAAGATAATTTTCTAGACTTTATAAAAGTTTACAACTTATATTACCTTTGACCAAGAAATTTCCTATTTAGATTCTATGGTAGAGTAAGGTTCACATATAAAAACAAAGTTACATGCAAAGATATTAGTTTATTATAGCTGTAAACAGAGAAAAAAAAAGGAATGTAACTAAATGTTCATCAGAAAGGGAAAAGTTAAGTTTATGGTGCAGATAGATTATATTAGTACTATATTAGTCACTAGAAAGTGATAAGTGTACTCATATTACTGTGGAAATAGCTCTTAAGATATATGGTTGTATAAAAAAGTCATAGAAGAATTTTAACATTGGGATCCTATTTAATAATATATAGATGTACACATTTATATTTGTATTGAAAAGCACTGAGGACACAGAGAAAAGGTTAACTTTTTATAAAAGTTGCCTTTAAGGAGGATTAAATAAGTGTAATGATGAGAGAACACAAGGCAGTATCGTAAAAACCACCATAAAATCTTATTTTTATAACAAAGAAATAAAATGATCATAAATGTTTATCTGATTAAAATGTGCATATGGATGAATTGGAATAAGTTGAAAGTATATCTAAGACAGTTAGGTTTATATAGATGATATTCACTAAAAGATGAAGAAAATATTTTCTATTTCAAAAGAGACAATTTCTGATATTATAATTTTGTGTTATAAATTAAAAGTTCTTTCAGGTTGATAGTATGGTCTTTCCATGTAGATAACTAGATAATATATAGTACCCTTTGTAGTCAGGGTTTATAAGGAGTATATTTAGTACAGGACACAATGCATAGTATTATTTTATAATATTCATCCAAAAAAATCAAAAGCAGAAGAATAAAAGTGATCTTTCCATGAACAAAGATCCGGAGAATCCAGTGGAGGACTCATATTCCATGGCAATGTCCTACCTGAGTCCAGCTGAAGACCTAGAGCCCATGGCAATATCTCATGCAAGTCTGTATTAAGAGCTGCACTGGAGAGGTCAAAACATCAGTGGTAGAGAGCTAGAAAGTCTGCACCATGGGGGATAAAAGATCTGTGCAGTTAGGCTGAGGTATCTGCCTGGGACCCAGGAAACAATGTACAAGGTAAGGACTAGATATCCCCCCAAAAGAACTGCAGCCATCCTCAAGAACAGCAAGGACTGAGCTCCTCTGATGGTCAGAATAGCTGAAAACCAGATGACAGTCTTCTCCAAGAGATTCAACAGTGCACCATGTTTCCCCTATAGTTCTCCTTTTTATGCTGTTGGCAACAACCTCAGGTGGGCCTTCCACACCTAGAACTACACTGGTTCACCACTCAGTTCATCTGGGTGTTACATGTTGACCATTAGTCAACACACAGTAGCCAATGTAATGAGGACCAGTATTAGAATAGTTTTTTCTGTGACTATCAAGAACATACAGTAATCTGCAAGAAACAAATAAATATAAACAAAACTCTTTATACAAAATAAAATTATTTACCCTCAAAATTTTGCACTGGATTGTATATCATATTATTAACTGTTCATTCGGTTGCTTATTGATTCTAATTTTCTTTCTTCCTCAGATATGTTAGCAGATTAACACCAGAACTTTAAGAATGAATAGATAAAATAAGAGCCAAAGCCATTGCAACCACGAAAAGCAAGATAAATCAAATCACCTGCATATGGGTCAATTACAGCTGTACATCACATTACCAATGATTAATGAAGAGGACTTTTGGAAGGGATGATATGGAGAAAAAGCAGTGTTTAAATTTACCAAGTCAAGATAGTTCATTCACATTAGCCAGAGCAATTAGACAAGAGAGAGAAATAAAAGGAATAAGGATAGGAAAGGAAAAAGTTAAATTATCATTATTTGCAAATGACATGATACTCTTCATAGTATATCCCAAAAACTCTATCAAAAGACCACTACAGTTAATAAGCAAATTCAGCAATGTGGCTAGATACAAAGCCAGCATATGAAAATCAATAACATTTCTATAGACAAACAAACTCATTGAGAGAGAAATTATGGAAATGACAACATTCACAATAGCATCTGAGACAGTGAAATACTTAAGATTCAAACTAACAAATTATGTAAAAGATCTATATGTTGAAAACTTTAGTACTCCCTAACAAAGGAAATTTGCATGTGAGAAAATGGGAATACATCCCCTGCTCTTGGTTTGGAGGAACCAATATTGTAAAAATGGCCATATCTCCAAAACTGTTATGCAGATTTAATGCAATTCCAATCAAAATGCCATTAATGTACCTTACAGATCTAGAGAAAACATTCCTAAGTTCATTTGGAAACAAAAGAGACCTAGAATAGCAAAGGCAATTCTGGACAACAAAGGCAAAGCAGGAAGCATCTCAATTCCTGACTTGAAACTATACTACAAAGCCATAGTGATAAAATCAGCATGGTACTGGCAAAGAAATAGACCTAAGTTTCAATGGAACACATTAGAAGATACAGACACAACTATACACTTAGCCACCTTATCTTTGACAAAGAGGCTAAGCAAGTTCACTGGAAGAAAGATGGCTTCTTTAATAAATGGTACTGTAAAAACTGGCTTTCCGCATGCTGAGGACAGAAACTAGACCCATGTTTATCACCATGCACTAAACCAAAGCCAAAATGGATCAAAGATCTAAATATTAAAACAGAAGCACCAAATCTACTGGAAGCAAGATAGATAGAAATCTTGAAGAAATGGGGTAGGCAAAGATTTCATGAACAAAATGCAATCTGCATGGAAAGCACTTCAAAGAATCAACAGCTGGAATCTCTTCATATTAAAAAGTTCCTGTACTTCAAAAGAAATCACCAAGAGAGTGAAGAGAAAATCCAAAGAATGAGAAAAAATTTTATCCATCTGTCTCTCAAACAAAGGACTTATATCTAGAACATATAAAGAACTGAAAAACATTAGGCACCCCACCAAATTCAAAGACTCATCCAAAATGAGCATTTAAAATGAATATATGCTCTCAGATGAAGAAATATAAATGGCAAATAAATACATGAAGGCATGTTCAACATCACAGGTCATTCGAGAAATATATATGAAAACAACATTGAGATCCCCTGTCACTCCAGAAAGAATGGATTGGTAACAAACGTCGGTGGGGTCGTGGGGAATAATGAACACAGTCACTGTGGAAATCTGTATGGAGATTCCTCAAAAACTAGGATTGGAAGTCCAGTTCAATCCAGTTATTCTCCTTTTCTGGGATTTTATCAGAAAAGCTGAAAATTTCATGTCACAGTGGTATATATGTACCCATGTTTATAGCAGCAAAATTTGAATAGCTATGGCTTGGAAACAATCCAAAATGCCAATCAACCCCAAAATGGATAAAAACGATGTGGTAATTTATACAATGGAATATTATTCAGCTATAAAAAGAATAATCTTGAGGCTTTTATAGATAAGTGGAAGCAGCTTGAGACCATACACTCATAAGTGAAATAAATCAAGCTCACATTTATAAGTATGGTATTGTCTCCCTAATATAAAAATTGAAAATCTTAAAGAGCAATGAGATCCAAAATACATAGCAGATATTGTAATAGTAAAAAGGAAAGAAAGTACTCAAGGAAAGAACAATTGGGGTAGAAGAAAAGCCAAAAATGAAGAAAGGAAAGATTATATGCATGCAGATAAACATATATAAATGTATGTATGCAAATGTATGCTAGGTAGATAACTATAGTACTAATATCTGTGAGTTCATCAAGAAGAACAGTTTGTGCTGTCATTGATTGAACATTTTGTGCCTATGTTTTATAACCTGAACAACTATTTTTAAGATAATATGTAATATATTAACTAGTATTAATTTGCTACTTTTTTGAAATTCTGTATCATTTCTATCCTTTTTTCCTGTTTTCCCTTTTAAACTAAAAAAATAATAGTTCATTAACACACTGACTAGGACTTTTTCTTCCTTTCTTCTTTCTTCTTTCCTTCCTTCCTTCCTTCCTCCCTCTCTTCCTTTCTTTTGTGTATGTACGAGTGTGTGTGTGTGTGTGTGTGTGTGCAAAAGAGAGACAGAGAGAGAGAGAGAGAGAGAGAGAGAGAGAGAGAGAGAGAGAGAGAGAGAAAGAGAGAGAGAGAGGAATTATTTTATTCCCCGGTTGATCTCTAACTCTGGGATTCCTGTGAATAGTTGTACTACACACATATGTCACCTTACCAAACTCATTCATGAATTTTGGATGGACTTTTCATCTTTCAGAATAGTTCACTGATTATAGGAGAGCCAGGTGAATCATAATAAAGGTTACTATTTCCCAATTTGGGGACCAGTCAAATGTAATTTGAAGATGGAACATAGGAACGTCTAAAATTACAAGTCGCTTCACATTGAGCATTTCTTCAGAACAACTAGAAGATATTTCAGATTGCAGATCTTACTTACTTATTAAGAGAATATCTACAAGATTTTAAAGTTGATTTTATGAAAATATCACTGAATATTTGTTAATGCCAAAGTTGTACAATATACTAGATTTATCCTTAGATATCAATTAGAATTGTTAGTACTAATCAGGAACTATATAAATTTAAGGTAAGAAGAGAAGAAAATTGTAGAAAAATGTTAGGGCAATATCAATTAAGTAGATAATTAAAAAGAAAGAAAATATTTAAAATTAGAAAGTAACACATCTTCATCCAGATTTGTAGGGTTATTTTCAAGTTGATGAAAGATCAAATCATTCACAGTTGAGTAAATTTATAAACCACTGACACAGAAATATGGTACGAAAGCAGTGCCACTAATAACCGTGTACTTGAATTAATGGTCATTTAGTAAGCAAATGAACAAGTGGAAAGTAAATTTATTATGTTATTTACAATCTCCAGAAGATTTCATTAAGAAAATAATCCTAAAACATCTAGTTGCCATTTACATAACTCCATTTAGGAGAGTGGAAAAAGTTATCCTTTAAAGCAGGATGACCTGGGCTACAAGGAAAAAAATCTTTTGCAGAAGAGAAAGGGAACCAAAACATGTGGGCAGAACAAGAAAGCAGAGGGTGAAGAGATGAAAAAAGAATTAAACTGTGTTTTATGTGCATGTACTAATTCTCACAATGAGTGCAATCATTATGCATTACACCCAGATAGAAGTACAAATTAAACAGGACATCTTTTCAAGGGTTCGCTACAGTGGACCACACCAGCTGCCACTTTTTTTCCTGGTTATGTGTTTACTGAGGCTTTCATTCAGTTCTTTTCCTATACTATTTCTTTATACTTTTTTCCATTCTCTCTCGTGTTAAGAAAGCATTATAGGGGCTGGGGATTTAGCTCAGCGGCATAAGCACCTGCCTTGCAAGCAGGCAGTCGTGAGTTCGATCCCCGGTACCGATAAAAATGAAAAAGACAAAAAAAGAAGAAAAAGAAAGCATTACTGCTCTCTTAGTGAGAAATCTGGAAAATACATATTTTCTAAGGACTTCAACTCATTTCATCATTCCTGATCCTCCTCTGAGTTTCACTGCAGTGTGTTACACTGCTTATAGACATCTTCATTTCAAAACAGCTCGATTCAATTGAGGTAACTTCAGGAGCCATAAATCTTTATGCATGCTCAACACTGTGCCAGGTGCTGGGGATCACAGGATGAACAAAACCAAGGACCCAGTCCCAAGAATTTTAGTGATGAAATCATGTATGTCCACAGACAGCCATACTGCAATATCATAAATGACAAAAACTGTTGGCACAAAGAAGCAAAATATTTGAACTCTGTCAAATGGGATTAAGGAACTTAGCAAAAAAAAAAAAAAAAAAAAAAAAAAAAAAAAAAAAAAGGACATTTAAACCAGATATTGAGGAATAAGTAGGAGGTGAAGAAAGGAAAATCATGGGAAAAATTTCTGTACTAAGCATAGCATGAGCATTGTGTGTGTGCCTGGAAAGAATTAGTGTATTTAGCAAAATGACCAAATTTGAAGAGATCTGTATCATCATTTGGGATTCCCAGTCATATTTTGAGAAAGTAATTAGAATGATTTAGGGATAAAATGGTAATTATTTCATGATTAACATGGTAAAAAGTAGTTTTTAAAAAGATGGAACAAATATAAATTTTTAACAATTATAACTGCTGCGAATGCCCAGGAAAATCTTTTAAGACCAACAATCAGGAGTAAATAATTTGAAGAGAACACTTTAAAGCTATCTGCAAGATTTTAAAAACTAAGGTGGGTTTGTTGAACGCCATGTGGCAGTGGTTGAAAAATGGACGATAACAAGAATGACTTGGATGCTCAGTTTGAATAGCATCGATAGTGATTTCTTGGAAAGAAAACTCATCTGTGAATGTGCTGGTTTTTGGTCCTCAGATGGATGAGGCAGAAAGCAGCAGAGGCAGTTTGTAGTTTCGGTGAGAGGTGGTGGCAGGGGTAGACCTTTGGACTATGGAATTAGAGAATTGAGAGTGGGCAAGTCATTCAGAGAAAGAATGAAGTAAGAGAGGAGGAGCAATGATGTAGCTATTACCTTACCCATCAATGTTTACTAGTCCAGTTTTGAAACATTCATAACAGTGGAATGCATGAAATGTTTTCTCTTCAAATTCTTTTTCCTTGAAATTTTCTAGGTAAGATATACGAATTTCATGCAAAAATTCAAAAACAAATTCAGTCTTTGGCATAAATGGGCTGATGGGAAGGAAAAGGGGGGACCAGGTAGGAGATGTTTTCACTTGAAGAGCTTGCTGATCTTTTTTCTTTTTACCAAAAACACTGATTATTCTTCCGGAAATCACTTTCCCTGTTAGTCCTCTATTTCTGTTATTTGCAACCCCGATCTTGCTGTGCTCTGTGTAAGCCTCGGAGCCCCGGCCTTCACTGGTTGGTCTCTGTGCTCCCGTCTGTGGACGTTAGCTTCTTCTCCCGCAGCCCGCCCTCGTCCTCCCTGGTCCTCACACCCTCCGCCTCCTGCGCTGCGTGACTTCCTCACGCTCCACTTGGGCTTCTCCCGCCTTCTCAGCACGGATGCACTCCTCTTGCAATGACGAAGGCTTTCAGAATTTTCACATTATTTACTCAGTTGAGTTCAGGCTGCTTTATTGTTGCTCAAAGTCTTTTGCAATATTATCCTACCTTCTCTGTAAAGCCTTTATGATGACTGGTCATTCTGCGTCATCCAGAATAATTACTGTAATTCTTTCATTAACAGAAAGTCTCTCCGTTTGTTTTCCCTGTCTTCTTTCTCATCGTGTGTTTGTATATCATATGCTCCAAATGTCTCTCCTGTGGGTATCTGAACCCTGTCATAAACATATTGTTATTAGTGATTTTGTGTGTTCCTACCTCTAATCTGGTAGCCTCCAAGAAGCAGGAATAATCCTAACTTCCCCCTTCCTGACTCCATGACTCTACACAGAAAGCAAAAAAGTTTGTTTGTGTTTCTTAAGAACATAAATTTAAAAAAATAGTAAGGAGGGTTTTACTTCTGAATTGTGAGAGAAATTTTTCAAAGGATTTGGTGCAAAAAAGAGTTTTTCCAACACAAGAGTGTTATACTCCCCACATCCCCCTTCAAAATCCTTTTGAACACATGAACCATCCAAAATTTCTAACCAGAATTACAACTGGTTAGCACTCTTGTTGTTTTTACTTGTCCCCCCCCCCATGGGCTGTTAGAAAGACATTTCAGTGCAAATCTCAGTGGGGTGACTCTCCTAGTCTCTCCCCTTTGGCACAGCACATCCACCAACCTGAAGAGATAGCAATATGGATGTGGTTTTTAATTATTATTTTTGTCAAAATCTACAGAGTTACTGTGGTTACATGATGTACTGTCATACTATAATATCAACAACTAGAGGCTCATTTGGGGCACTCAGATTACTAACAGGTCCTGAATCACATTCAGAGTCAACTATTCTGCATGCATACGAAGTATACTTCTTCTTACACGGAATAGTCCTTTAGGACTACTTTGTTTTTATAGTCACCTCCGTGTTTCACGTTTGCCATATATTTTAAGAGCACATCTGAGTATCCTATATTCTCTTTACATGCAACACTCATTGCCTGGCTGGCGGGTTCTGTTCTGTGCTGAAACCTCTGCAGTTTAACTCATGCTTTTCTTTGGTTAGGAACATTTTCTGTTACTCTTATGCATAATGAATAATTTCCTGTTTCGGACTGATATTACCATCCCTTTTTAAAAGGTAGCCTCGCCTTATTCTTGTCGAAACCCACTGTATTCATTGCCAGTATTATTTTGAATATTTGTCTCAACCTCAATGTTGTTAAATATCTCTGCTAACCTACAGTACTTTTATATTGCTGAGGACACTGATGAACTTTAAAAACGAATTGTTCCCATATTCACCCTGGCAGAACACTGCTTGCTATGTTCCCTCATGGTAACATCATTCTTATGAAGGAAATTTATTCAGAATGACCCTCTAACTAGCAATTAGGCAGTCTGGGTCATAATTTTTCTCATTGAATTGTTAATGGCATAATGAGGTAAAGAATGTAAGACTTCCCTGCAGTCAAAGAGGCTCTGTTGTCTCTCTTGAAACTACCTATCTTGTCATTTCTTCATAGAAGATTATTCTTATAACTGTACAAAAGGCTGACACAAGTTTTGTGGGTTCCATCACCCAATAGTGATGTTCTCAGTTTGGCCTTCTTGTGAGTAGGATCATTCTTTGTATAATACATTTGGACCTGGACAAAGGATGAAAATTCAGAGGATTACAGAAGTACACTTTTTATATCAAAATAGTTCTGATTATTCCCCCCGTGAGGAAAATGCCTACCAATACTTCCACAATTTACCTTGGACTGGTCATTGTCTTTCTAATAGTGAGAGAATACAGCTCTTTGGTTGTAGCAGCATTTTAGGCTCTGTTTGTGCTATGTATCTGTCATTCAAAATGCATGTAGAAATAACAGAGTGTTTTTTATTTTTATGTAAGAATTTATTTCTCGAGTGCTCATCATATTCTATACACTTTCTTATAATGACTATTTTGTATATCAACAACATGAATCACACAACAGCAGCAAAAGGACCCTTTGAAGTCTCGTATGGCAAAGGACAGTTGAGATGTCAGAAAATAACTTTTTTCTGATGCCAGTCTTATTATACATGGTCATACACTCAGAGGTAGCCAAACACACTGGTGTGTAATTTGATCGTGCATTGCCATGAATTGTCCATGTCACCCAGTATATATACATGGTCATGTTTTTAGTTATCTGAAGTGACTCCAAATAATGTCACTGAAATGATCAGGGATTTGTGTGAATGCATTCATTACACACATTCCCAAAAGTGTCTCAGCTTTTTTGTGCCCTGGAAAAATACTGATTCGAGTAGATTTTCTTGAACAAGTCTGTGGAGTTTGTACCTTTGCAGGAGCTTCAAAAATGCAGATATCACTTCTGGGATAACTTGGCATTTGAATTTCATTTGCATTTACTGAACTGTTAGATATTTTACATTTTTTACAATATCATTTTTTTTTCAATTTTGTTTTTTCTCATGCAATACTTCTAATAGAAACTCTAAACTTACAATAATTTAAGATACGTTTATTTATTTAACTATTTTAAAACTCAGTTTTTACATTTGATTATCATTTCTGTGGTTTCTGTTTTCCTTATTAATTTTTAGCTTCAACTATGTCTTACCTTTTCTATTGAGAAACTAGTTTTTCCTTCTCAGGTCTGACAATGTGGGATACTTCTAATGTTTACTTGTTCATATTAGAAGATTAATTTTTTTCTAAATTCTTTTATTAGTATTAAAGACATTTAAAGTTACCAGCTGCAACAACAATTTTGGTCACATACTTAGCTAACAGAGAGACAGATTTTTTTCAGTACTATAACAAAGAGGTCAAAAAACACAATGGATCAAACAAGATTATGCAATGTTTCATTTTAATTTAACAGCCTGGCTAGGTTCAAGCCATTAGATGGCACTGCTTTACAACATGGTTCAGGAATTTAAGTTTATTTTATTTATATTCTGATACTTGAACAATATTTTCTTCATCTGTATACTCATATGACAGACATTACAGCCTTAGATCTTGTCCACGTGAAAGAAACAGAAGCAGCGCCAAGAGTAAGTTACTCTATCTGGATGACAATGTCTGGATGTTGCGTCCATAATTTCACAGAATTCCATTGGCCAATCAATAGTTATGTAGCAAGACTAAACTACAAAGGAAGTTGGAGAATGTGCTCTTTAGCTTTATGAACTTGTAAATCAACGTGCCATAGTAATACTCTAATTTTTACCACTAGGAGCAGAAATTAATGCAATAGAGACTATGAAAACAATCCAAAGAATCAATAAATCAAAGAATTGGTTCTATAAAATTGATAATCCCCTAGCCAACCTTATTAAAAAAGGGAAGAAAAAGCCCAAATTCATGCAATAAGGAATGAAAAGGTGAAACCATTACAGACTCTGTAGAAATATAGAAGAGCATCGACACCTATTTCGAAAACCTCTACTCTCATAGGTTTGATAATAAAGAAGAAATAGACAGATTCATAGAAACATATGAAGTACCAAACTGGGTCAAGGAGATGTAAAACTGCTGAATGATCCAATTTATATCAATGAAATTGAAAACGTAATTAAGTCCTTACTTACAAAGAAGAGCCCAGGCCCAGACAGATTCACTGTGGAATTCTACAGTAAGTACAAAGAAGACTTAATGCCTACACTCCTCAAACTCTTCAATGAAATTGAAACAGAAGCAATTCTGCCTAAGTCATTCCTGGAAGCAAATATTACTCTAGGACCAAAACCTGAGAAAGACCCAACTGAAAAAGAGAACTACAGGCCAATCTCCCTAATGAACACAGATGCAAAAATCCTCAATAAAATATTGGCAAATAGGATGCAGCAAATCATCAAGAAGATTATGCACCATGACCAAGTGGGATTCATCCCAGGCATGCAGGGATGGTTCAACATACATAAATCAATAAATGTAATCCACCATATCATTAAAGCCAAATGTAAGAATCACATGATCATCTCTCTAGAAGCAGAAAAAGCTTTGATAAGGTCCAACATTCATTTATGATAAGATCCTTACAGAAAACTGGAATAGATGTTCTTTACCTCAATATAATAAAGGCCAAGTACGACAAACTAAAAGCTAGTATCATATTAAATGGCCAAAAACTGAAGGTCTTTACCATAAAATCAGGCAAAGACAAGGATGTCCCTTATCACCATTCCTATTTAGTATAGTACTGGAAATACTAGCCAGAGCAATTAGACAAGAGAGAGAAATAAAAAGGGTAAAGATAGGAGGAGAAGAAGTTAAATTATCATAATTTGCAGATGACATGGTACTCTACATAGAAGACCTCCAAAACTCCTTTGAAAGACTCCTAGATATAATAAATAAATTCAATAATGTAGCTGAAAACAAAATCAATACTCAAAAATCAATAGCATTCCTATACACTAACAACAAAATCACTGACAGAGAAATAGGAGAAGCCATACACTTCACACTAGCAACCAAAAAATGAAATATTTAGGAATTATTCTCGTGAAAGAAGTAAAAGATCTATATAGGGAAAATTATACTACACTGAAAAAGAAATTGAAGAGGATCTCAGAAATTGGAAAGACATCCTTTGCTCATGGATAGGAAGAATAATTATTGTGAAAATGGCCATTCTCCCAAAACTGTTATACAGACTCAAATGCAATCCCAATCAAAATACCATCAACATACCTCATAGATCAAGAGAAATCACTCCTAAAGTTGATCTAGAACCAGAAGAGACCTAGAATAGCAAAGGCGATTCTAAGCAGCAAAGGCAAGGCAGGCGACATTATAATTCCTGACTTCAAGTTATACTACAAAGCAACCATAGTAAATTAACATGGTACTGGAATAAAAACAGAGTCAAAGATCAATGGAATAGATTAGAAGATACACCCACAACTACAAACACACTCAACCACCTTATCTTTGATAAAGGGGCCAAACATGTTCACTGGAAGACTGACAGTCACTTTAATAAATGGTGTTCAAAAAACTGGCTCTCCAGATGCTGAAAACTAAGACTAGACCCATGCTTATCACCATGTACTAAATTAAAATCTAATTGGATCAAAGATCTGAATATTAGAACAGAAACACTGAATCTATTGAAAGTCAAATTGGGTAAAAACCTTGAAGGTATAGGGTAGGTAGAGAATTCATGAACAGGAATCAAACCACATGGGAAATAACTTCCCAGAATCAATAACTGGGATCATGTCTTATTAAAAAATTTCTTCATGTAAAAAGAAATCTCAGGGCTGGGGATTTAGCTCAGCAGCATAAGCGCCTGCCTTGCAAGCAGGCAGTCGTGAGTTCGATCCCTGGTACTGATAAAAAAGGAAAAAAGCCAAAAAAACAAAAACAAAAACAAAAACAAAAACAAAAAAAAAAATAAAAAGAAATCTCTAGCATAGTGAAAAGAAAACCCACAAACTGGGAAAAAAATTTAGTGAGCTGTCCCTCAGACAAAGGACTTCTGTTTAAAACATATAAAGAATTAAAAAAAAATCAGACCCCCAAAATTCAAAGATCCAATCCAAAAATGGGCATCTGAGGTGAATACACAATTATCAGATGAAGAAATACAAATGTCAAATAAATACATGAAAAATATTCATCATCATTACTCAGAGAAATCATTACTTAGAGAAATGTAAGTTAAAACCACAGCGAGATTCCATCTCACTCTGTAAAGAATGGCCAGGATCAAGAAAACTACCAGCAACAAATGCTGGAGAGGCTGTGAGGAAAAAGGAACTCTCCTACACTGTGGGTGGGAGTGCAGACTGGTGCAACCATTGTGAAGGTCAGTCTGGAGACTTCTCAAAAAGCTTGGATTGGAAGTCCCATTTGTTCCAAATAGTCCACTCCTAGGCATATTCCCAGAAGAACTGAAAACATCATACCACAGTGATATATGTGCACCCATGTTCATAGCAGCACAATTTGAAATAGCCAGATCTTGGAAACAACCTAAGTGTCCATCAACTGAGGAATGGATAAAATAGTTGTGATATTTTTATACAATGAATTACTACTCAGATATAAAGAATGATCACGTTGAGATATTTATAAATAAATGGACGTAGCTTGAGACCATATGCATAAGCGAAATAAATCAAACTCACATGTAAAAACACCAAATAATTTCCCTAGTGTAAGAAATGGTAAGAATGCCTAAAAGTATGTGATAATTACGATTTCCCAATATATTGCTTTGAAGCTTTATAATGTTTTCATTCATTAGTTGGAATGGTTTTATTTTGGATTGTTTGAACAGCTATTTTGAAGAAAACAAGACATCATAATAGCTAGTGCTGATTTAATATCATCTTGTTTTGAAGTCCCACCAAGCCTTTGTTCTTCTGTCTCCATCAGTTTTATTATGTTGTATCTTACTGCATTTTATTATATTTCACAGTATAAACAAAACTTTTATAGACGAGGAGATAGTATAGTAATCATTGTTCATTTTCTGTTAGTTGTTTCTGAATACCCTGTAATACTTTCATTCTCTTACACTGTCTTGTTATGTTTGATACTATAGTGTATGAAGGTATACTATGAGACACTATGGTAGCTACTGTTATGTCGAGTTATCCTGTGGTGAAACACTATGTTGCTTAAATTGTTTTGTTCTGACCTTTGTTATTATGTCCTCTTTTATCTTAATCTTTTTTAAAAATAAAAAGTAAAAAAAAAGTTTGTAATTTAATTTCCCTCTTTGACTCAACAGTTATTTAAAGAATTGTAAAATTTTAGGCCCCCAAGGGGCTTTCCCGAAACTACTGCTTCAATAAACACTGAAACACAGTTAAAACTCTTGGGAAAATTCTGTCATCTTGTGCTCATCCTCCCTTTTGAGTTTGCTTCTCATAAATAAAGCATATCACGGGTATCGTCATAGTTAAAATATGTATATTTCAATGAATCTCTAACAGATATGAACTTTAAAAATCATAACAATAATATCAGTATCTAAATGACAAATATTTTAAACAATTGCTTGTGGTGTTTGGGACTTTTAACATACAGACAGATGTGATTTGCTAGCATTCTGTTGTGGATTTAAAAATCTATATTCTTCAGGATTATTCTCCTCTAATTTTCTTTTCTTGTATCTTACTTGCCTGGTTTTGGTATCAGGGACATGAAGGCCTTTTAAAGTCAGCTTGGATGAATTTCCACGTCTTCAGATTTTTGAAGAGTTTGATAACATTTTGCATCAATTCTTTAAATGTTTGGTAGAATTGATATGTGGGCCTATTTAGGTATGGGCTTTGTTTTTCTGTAATGTTTTAATTACTCTTTTAGTCTCTTATTTCTTTCTTGGTGTAAGAATGTTTTCTATTTCTTCATGATTTCTGGTTATATTTTTATTTTGAGAAATTTATCCAATTTTGCTAGGATATCCAACTTACTGATTTATAGCTGCTGAGAGTAGCCTCAGATTTTTGAATCAGCTCAGTGTCTCCCTCTCGCTTATACTTTTGTGCATGTGAATTACCTTTTTATATTGAATTGGAAGGAAATTTGTGAATTTTGTTTATCCTTTCAAAAAATGCAATTCTCAGTTCTGTTGGTATTTTCTGTTACATTTCTAGTCTCTATTTCTTTATTATTTTGTATTTGTTTCTTGTCAAATGTGGTTAGATTTACCTCCTTTTCTAGTTCTTTCATTTGTAAATTTCGATAATTTATTTAGTATGTTGCTCTTCATAAGACATGTATTGCCATAATCTTGCATTTTACAACTATGTGCTCTATGACCTATAATTTTGTATATGTTGCATTTTCATTTGCTTCAAGGTATTATTTGTTTGGTCTTGTTTTAGGAAAATATTAACAGCAAATTTGTGCATTTTTTCCTGTTATGGTTTTGTAATTATATACTATATTGTGAGAAGTTACTACATATGATTAAAATCTTGAATTTTGTCAAACTCGTTTTTGACAAAATACTACTGTGGAACTCTTTCTTTTTTTTTTTTTTTTTTTTTTTTTTTGCTGTCTTCCTTTGTCATTTTAAATTTGAACAAATTACAGAGTAGAATATTTTGTTTCTTACAACACCCCTGTAGATTTATTTGTTTTCTCTGACCATATACTGCTTGAATCATACTTTCTATCTTTTTAAATCATGCATCTTCTAAACATTTACTATATATATATTTTTGCAATATTTACATCTTTTATCTTTAATACTTATAGTAAAAGTGATTTATATATCATCATTTATTTAGATTATTTTCAATGTAACTATACATTTAGCATTGTCAAAGTTATTGCTTTCATATATTTTCATATTATTACAATCATTTCATTTTAACTTAGACTCTTTCATCATGAATGTAACACAAGTCTAATGGTTACTGATTCCTTCCAGTATATTTTTTGTGGTATCAGAATAACTTTATCCTCACCTTATGTTTGAAGGTCAGTTTGCCAAATTATAGCATTATATTTTGGCATTTTTGTCAATACTTTTATTATGTCATTTCGTTACCTCTTGGCTTCCAAAGTTGCTGTGGATAGCCTTACAAAATATCTCTTGAATGTGACATTTTTTTATATCTTGCTGCTTTCAAAATGCTCTCTTTGTTTTTTACCTTTGATTATTTGGTTAAAATACATATTTCAATAACCTTTGTGTTGAACTTCATTGTAGTTCATTATTGTCTATAAATCTGAATTCCCACATCCCTCTCAAAGTTTTGGAAGTTTTTAAATCATTTTAAAAATATAGCATTTGAACCTTTCTCTTGCCTTACAAGGTTCCCATGTAGAAATATTCATATTCTTTGTAGTGTCTATTGACAAATGTGCCAGTTAACCCTGACTGTTGGAGAAATAATTAGATCACAGGAGCACTATACTCATTAGTGCAGTATTCCATGGACGTCTACAGCTGAACGTCCTGTCAGGGGATGAGGTAGGTTTGAGCTTGGTCCCCATGACTGTGATTTTGGAGGTTATATCTTATTGATGATTTTCTTTTATGCTTGTCTTCCCAGCTAGCATGAAGTGAGCACTTTACTACACCACGCTCTGTGCTGTGAGGTCACTGTCTCAGAGCCAATCTACTGTAGACTGAAACCTCTGAATGTGATTCAAACAATCTGTGTCCTCTTAAGTATACATCAGCTATTTTGTTTCCGTAATGAGGACCAATAGATTCATTGTTTTCATTTTTTCCTTTCATTTTCTAAGTATCTAATTTCAAATGAACCACCTTTGAATCATTGATTCTTCCTTATGACAATCTGCATTGATTTAAAACTCTGTATTTATTTTTCCCAATTATTTCATAGTTTTCTTCAGCTCCAGGATTTCTATTAGTTCTTTAGTGTTTTCTGTCTGTTTATTTATTAAATAATGTTTATAAACATTTTGTTCACTCATTGTTATTCTAAATTCATTTAGTCATTTCTTTGTGTGGGTTTTTTGTGCAAATGTCTTTGAATATTTTGATTTGGTAAGCAATTTAGAGATATCTGATTGGGGAAATCAGTAATTAGTTTTCTATTAAGTTTCTTTTCATAGTATTGTGTTTGCCTGATTTTTCATAATCTCTGTATCTACATGCTTGTCTGCATTGGAAGGAACAAATACTTCTTCCAATCTTTACAAACTGGTTTGAGCAGGTAGAGCTTCTTATGTTAGGTCCCTGGACAAGATAGAATTGAATGGAGTTGAAACCAGGTCACAAAGCTGCCAATGAGTCCAGTGGGATCTTAACTGGTGAACCTGTTGATAATGGCTTATGTGATTAATTTCTCAGCCATAGGATGACCTTCAGGATAGGTACGACTGGTGTGGTTATGATAGCCCAATTCATATTCTATAGTTAGATAACACAAGTTGTCCCTGTTACACATACACAGGTGGATGCTGCTCTCAGTAAATTCTGTGACATCTTCTGCTTCTCATGGAATTGGTGGGACTATGGGAAGGCAGGACTATCCTGGGAACATGAGTAAGTACTGCTGAAATTAGTTCATAGTGCTGCTTTAGGGTGCAAAGCCAGGAGTGAGGTCCATTGGTTCCCACAGATGAGTGTTTATTCTTCTGAGTGTTTTTGTGAGTAGCACAGTCCTGGATCATGGGTGACAGTATTTAGAGCTACAGTAAACCTTCAGGACTCAAAGTTAGACAAGGTCAATGAACCTTCCTCTGGGATTCATGGACAACAATGAGATGGTTAAAATAGCAGGTCCACATTTGGATTGTAGTTGGGGAAGTCTACTTGTGCCTTTGCAAGCACAGACAAGCATGTCTCCTGGTACGTAGAACTGTTTCGGAACTATGGCTGCACTGGATGGTAGAACTACGTTACAAAGCAGCTTCAAGATCTAAAGTCTGACTGTTGTCAGTGAGTTTACTTCTTAGGAAATGGATGGATATGGTTCCTGATGGGGCACAGGGCAGACATGACTACTTCAGAACCATGATTTAGAAGTAATGGAGCTGGTCTCAGGCTTCATTAAGGTCCACAGTGAGAGCAATGTCCAATAAAATTCCAAGGACAGTCTCATGGCTTTCTTTCCTTCATTTATTAATGGTTTATACCATCATGAATGTATATTATCATGAGACAATGCACATTTATTTTATACTGTGGGCTATTATCTGATTTTATTTTGTTTTATTGCTCATCCTTTTCTAGGTTTGGCTATCAGAATTATTTTAGCTGACTTTTCTGTTCTTTGGAAATGTACCAAAAGTTTGACAGTTTATATTTTCCGATGCTTGATGACTTTTTAGAGTTACACAAAGCTTCAGGTTTATTTCTCATCTGAAATACAGAATCTTCTATTCTTCCAAGGACACTTGGTTGCCACTTATTGGAGAATGTTATTAGGAACCAAGATTTAGGTTTGGTGTGCTTACCGTTATTTGAATGTCACTGTCTATAGATCTCTGATGATAAAGCAAGGACATATCTGTGAGTTTATAAGCACATTTGCATATAGGTAATGAAGAATGTCTCAGTATATAATCATTTGTATCATATTAACTCATAGTGTTGATTCCAATTTAATCACTACAGTGTTTGTTTGAGCTTGATCCTCGTTTGTTTGCTCTCACTAATATTGTGAGCCTTATAACAAACATGTTAATTCAAAGAAGTCAACTTTATTGATATAAGAAAAGCATGGTGACTACCAATTTTGTTGTTTTGTTTTTTTCTTTAGTTGAACGACCTCAGTCCTTTCTGAAGTTACTTGATCAACATCTCTTCTTCATAATCCTTCGTGTGAGAATGTTCTATGCATGTGTAATTTCTTACATACTTTCCATAGGTCTCCATTCTGTACTGGAATCTAGTCTCCTAAATGATTTTAAACATATTTTCCTCTTTGTGTTATACAGTCTTGCAGGCTTTTAAATTTTTTTTTATTTTAAAGAGATTAAGACAAAAGAGGACATAACAAAGTAGATCAGATCAGAACAATGCAAGTAACACAGCATTTTACCACAAGATAACCCATAATTAACTACCATCGTGTCTCTTTCTTTGAAACAGTTGAGCATAGCTTCTGATATGACAGTATCAAGCATAACAAAATAGTATAAAACTATTCAAGATAATGAAAGCATTAGAGGGCTTTCAGAAACAAATAGCAGAGAATGAACAATGGCTACTATATTATCTCATTTTCCATAGAAAATTGTCCATACTATCACACATAATAATACCCAATAAGATATAACATGATAGAACCAATGGAAACAGAAGAACAAAAGCATGGTAGGACTTCAGAGTAAGATGATATTAAATCAACACTGGCTATTATAATGGCTTGTTTTCTTCAAAATAGCTGTGCATACTATCACAGATGATAAAATAAAGCAAACCAGGATAAAACCATTCCAACTAATGAATAAAATCATTATAAGGCTTCAAAGCAATGTAATGGAGAATCATGATTACCATAAACTCTTATGTACTCTTACCATTTCTTATACTAGGGAGATTATTTGGTATTTATACATGTGAGTTTGATTTATTTCACTAATGAGTATGGTCTCAAGTTGTGTCCATTTATTTATAAATGTCTCAATGTGATCATTCTTTATAGCTGAGTAGTACTCCATTGTATAAAAGTACCACAACTTTTTTATCCACTCCTCAGTTGATGGGCAATTAGGTTGTTTCCAAGGTCTGGTTATAACAAATTGTACTGCTATCAACACGGGTGCACATATATCACTGTGGTATGATGTTTTCAGGTCTTCTGGGAATATGCCTAGAAGTGGAATAGCTGGAATAAATGGGGCTTCCAATGCAGATTTCTGAGAAATCTGCAGACTGACCTCCCCAATGGCTGCACAAGTCTACACTCCCACCAACAGTGCAGGAGAGTTCCCTTTTCTCCACAGCCTCTCCAGCATTTGTTGTTGGTAGTTTTCTTTATCTTGGCCATTCTGTCAGGAGTGAGATGCAATCTCAGTGTGGTTTTAATTTGCATTTCTTTACTGAGTAATGATGATGAACATTTTTTCATGTTTTTGGTTGCCATTTCTATTTAAATATGTGTATTTATTAACTATTTTAATATCATACAGAATAGTTTAAGTTTTATTCTGCAAGAAAAAAGTCCCTTAGTATTTTACTTACACAGCCTATCCCCAGCAATCCCTAACATATTGCTTTGTTTATAATTTTGTTTTTTCTATGTTATTCACTTGGATGCGTAAAGTATATTGATTGAGGCCATTATAGACTCCCATTTCTCTTAGCAATATGCACTCAATGTTCATGATCTTGGATGTTGTTGCCTAAGTTGATAGTTTTTATTTGATAAACATTTTTTCAGTTGCATGGGTTTACCACAGTTTGCTTATCTGTGTACCTACTGAAAGTTATCTTACTGCTTCCAAATTTGGGGGATTATAAAGAGACTGATATAAATATTTGTTTGTAGATTGTTTTGTGAACATATTTTGAATTCAGTTGGATAACTCCTTTGAAGGATGATTGTTGGATCATGTATTAAGACTGAAATTGATGAAATTAATCTCAACAAGTTTTTTACTGAGCCCCATATCGCCAAAATATCTTCATTTCAATATAAAATCCATATATCTATTACATAAAGATGTTTTACATTACTTTTTTGTATAAAATCTTTGAAATATAATATACATTTTACAGCCTCAACCATTTGTACTAGCCACATTTCGTGTGCTTGGTAGTTAACTATGGCTGATGACTACTCCTCTGGGAAGCTGACAAGTAAAGCACTATTTGTTTTCTTTAAACTTCAGTAGGATGTGCAGGGATAGAGGTTGTATTTTTTCTTATTCCACTGGTTTATGGCATATTTATAACACTAATCTATTAACCTACAGTTCTCAGTACTAACGTCAAAACGGATCAATCTGTGACTTTCCCTCCAACATCCTGAAGAGTAAGTATGCTTATATTCATCCCTACTCTGTCTGCTTTTCATTAATTTAATTTATATCTAATGGTTTCAATTTATTATGGCTTATATTTCAGCCTTGTAAAATGTACCTTTCATTATGAGTTTTAGTTTTTACTTTTAATTGTTTTAATCTATCTATCCCTTTATGTACTTTATATGTTCATAGGGTAACAAAGTTATCTGTGTAATTACTTGGCGTATCATTGCAAGGCACTTATACAAACACAAGAGAATAAGAGAATTGAAATATTAACCCCTAAAAATCATTTTTGTTAACGTTACTCATTTTTTCTGTTTTTTATATGTTATTTGCTAGTTTTTCATTAGCATGTGCATTTTTACTCAGTGAGCACAATTATTTTCTCATGTGTTTAATTTTTTATCATACCAAGTATCATTGTAAGACTCTCAGTAAAATGTCTTAGTTATTATCATAATTGCTTGTTGCTAGAAAGCTCTAGTATTAGGAATTTTTTCTGAATAATAAAAATAGTTACACTTAAAAACTTTCATGGTGTTGCAAGGTACAAAATAGTCCAATTATTTTAGGTCCATCTCGAAGTCATATTTCTTACATTTAAAATAATTGTTTTCTTCAAAAAAAATTTCTATCCAGGAAGCCATTTTCTTTCATAAATTTAGAGCTGCTTTTGCATTCACAGAAAACCTTATCAGCCTGATATTAGTTTATTGAGGATAGCAAAAGTACTGCTGGTCCCCAGATGTCTAGATGCTCTGTTACTTTAATAAAAAAATGTAGATAATCTGAAGCAAGTTAATTGCAATTCTGCTTTTTTTTTCCTCGACTCTGGTCCCCTGTGTTAAGAATTAATAAGATTTTACTGTTATGTTAGAAATTTTTCTAATACTACAATTAAGCTCATAGAACTCATTTTTAGAATAATTCATTTTTGTATTTTAAAATGATGGTAGTTCTCTGAGTTATATGAAAACTTCTACTGTGTTACTTGATGTCTCAAATGATGACCAATGCCTGTATCTGTCTTTGTTTGACTCAATCTATTTTTGTCATTTCGCCAGAAAGAGAAATTAGAAGTTTCTTATATTCTTTCAAAAATATTGTTTTCACTACTGAAGTCACTATAGATTTTCCGTAAGCCACACATTCACTTCTTGCCAGAAATAGTGCTAACTGTGTATGTTTACATCCTGACAAAATGCAGTGCATGGTCAGGGGAAGAGGGTAAAATAAACGTGGGGAACTGATAACTAGCCAGGAGATGGAAGAAATAAAAAGAATAGCAATGAGGGCATTGTTTTAGGCATTACGATGCCCATTTTCCCCATTATTTTAGATAGTTAACATTAAACAACACAGGACTAGATCTAATTTTGCAAACTTAAACATTCCCTCATTTATGATTAGGTGATGACATTGCCACAGATATTTTATCTCATTGTGCTACATCATCTGTGATCACTACGAAAAATTATCCCAGTGAAGAAAGGTACCCACATTTGGCACAGAGTGATATTCCTGTGGTAATCCAGAGCTTGAAACCCGCCCCCACCAAAATCTCATTGGGTGTTAAGGAAAATTAATGAAAAGAGAGAAAAACTATATACAGACAAGATATATTTATGAAAATCAAAGATATAAAATATAAAAATACTCATACTAAAATATGAAAGTAAATAAACAAACCCACAAACAAAAATATCTTACTTATTGTCATACTTTGAATATGGCATGTAGCTCCTTAAGGTTTGTGTGTTAGGAATTTGGTCTCCACCTAGGCAGTTGGGAGGCCATTGGACTTTTCCGAGACAGGGCCAAGTGGGAGAACCTTGGAGTAATTTAGAGACTGCCCCCTAAAGGGACTGTGGGGCCCCAGTTTCTCTCAGTTTCTTACTCTCAAGATGGCTTTTACCCTGACTTGTACACCTGCCCTTGTTATTTACTGTCTACAATAGGCCTTTGGCAGAACTGACCCAGTGTTGCAGGCCTGCTCTTGAACATTCAGACTGTGAGAAAAACATATTTCTTTTTTCATAATTAGCCTGTGTCTGATATTTCATTATACTGATGAGAATGTAATGTAAGTACAGACTGTAAGAATCAATTTGATTTCAAAATACTCTCAAAGGTTACCCTTAAAGTTTTTGTAGATCACTCTAGTTAATTTGTCTACTTCTGAGGGACACGGGGATAATTGCTCATTCATGAAAACATACAGATAGTAAACTTGAATAACCATACATTTACCATAAAATTTTTTGAGACATTTTAGTATTTAAAATAGTAAAAAAAAAAAACTAAATAACCTCATGAAAGTAAAATTGTTCTGATTATTGGTAGTTAAATATAGAATTTATGCTACATGAAATTAATTTTATTTTTATTACCTTATTGTGTCAGTATTATGGAAAAATAAATTTATGCAAAAAGATTTACAAAAAATAGTAATAAAAAGCAGCAATCTTTTCTCGACCTGCTAGTCCCTATCCTGAAGGGAGTCACTTTTAGGTCTTGAGATGGTGGTTCACGGTGCTTTGACCTATGTTGTTGTAATTTACTCTTATAATTGTATTTCTTAACATTATGAAATTAAGACATTATTTATTGATTTATTTTGCTGGTTCCAAAGAACAGTTGCCTTTCTCTCCTTTATAAAATTACTATAACACATTCTTTGGTTAAATATATCCACCTTTCATTTTGTTAAATAAAGAATACATAATCAAATTATGCACAGGTAATTCTTTGTAAAGTCATGTAGTACACAGAAATTATTTTTTCTCTATCATATAAATGTTTTTGTTCTGAGTTAATAATTGTTTCATTGTTTGAATTATTTGCCTTTTAAAGAGATATTTAGTCCTAAGAATTAGTTTTTCCAGAAGACCAACCATAAATTTAAATATATACATATTTTTTCTTTTTTTATTAATATTATTATTATTTTAATCCTGAAGCCCTTAGTTCTAGCTTTCTTCTTACCTTATTTATCAGTGCAATCCTGAAACTTTTAGGTTTTGTGTTCATAGTTATGTCCTTCTGTATACTTTGCTCACTTGTCTTGTAAAATATACCTCTAAATAATTTTCAAACAAAAAGAATCGTTCTACATAGTTGGATGAAATGTAAAGCACTACAAGCATTATGGAAATGAATATGAAGATGCCCAAAATTAAAAAAAAAACACAAATTTAGTTGAACTCAGCTATATCTCATGTGGGCATTTCTGAAAGATTTAAATACATCATATTACAATAATACAAGTGTATCCATACTTAGAGTAGCACAATTAATAATGGGCAAATTTTGGAAGCAGAGCCTGTATGATCACCAGCAGACAAATAGATAAAGACTATATGGAAAAAGACAAAAAGAGCAAAAGAGAAGACACACACACACTCACACACTCACACACACATAGACACAGAGAAAGAAAGAGAGAGAGAGAGAGAGAGAGAGAGAGAGAGAGAGAGAGAGAGAGAGAGACAGAGAAAGAGAGACAGATACAATTATTCAAGGATACAGAAAAAAAACTTTAAGTCATTTGTAGGAAAATGGATGCTTAGAGAGGAAAAGAAAGTGCTCTAAAGGACACAACTGCAAGTGTGTTTAGGTGTGTAAGATAGATGACCATATTACTAAGTTTTTGTTGGATCACTGAAAACAACTGTTTGCAGTCTCACTGTTTGAATGTCAACTTTGTATGCTTAATTTTGTAACTTGATCAATTATTTCTAAGATGACAATATGTAATTTATTAACTAATGATTTCTTACTGTTTATTTTTTTGAAATTCTGTGTTACTTGTACCCTTATACTGTTTTGTTTTGTTTTGTTTCTCTTTAAATAAAAAAAGGAAAATGTATGCTAAATGAAACAAACATAGATATTAAATGGTACATATTTTCTCTCATATGAAGAACCCAAAATATGAATGATTTAAAGACTCAAATGAAAGATGACAGGAAATAAGAAGGAAGACTATGGAACTGAGAAGGCGAACTGGGGTTGGAAGGAGCAGGGAATGGAGAGTGGAAGGTAAAAAAGATGCAGATGCAATATGTACATGTGTATGTACCAATTCCCCAAGATGACTGTAATTATTATGTATTATAATCATACAGTCAATAATGTGGGCAAAGTAAGTATTTATGAGGCATGTTTTGGAATTCTTATACATCTGCCAACGACAGTATTTTGTACTGATACTTCATAATTTGAGAGAATCATATCAAATAAAAATTTTTTAGAATCTTATCTGTATTGTTTCTATATTATCCTGATATTAAGTATGTTGCTTAGCTTTTAGTTGCTATTACACTGATTATTCTGTCTGAAACTTCTAGGGTGTGCTTTATTCTTTCTGAAAATTTACAATGGTATGTGATAGAACTGTGGGGGACTGGCGGTGGCTGAAAAGAGAAGAAGTATGAAATATAAATGACCTTTATTTTGAGAATGCAGGGAGAGACACCCCTGACCCCCGGGGAAGGGCACGGCATCTCCACCCAGGGGTTGGCGATCTCTTTGCGGAACACATGGAGTGAGGCACATGAGTAGCCTCAGTTTGGGGTGGAACCTAAGGGGGCATTAGGGATGCACAGGTAGCCCATTGGTCTTTGGCGCCAGAGGTAGATTCCTAAGGGTGGGGGAAATAGGAGCTCCTTGGCTTTACCGGCTACAGTGTCCACCTGGGCCAAAACCCTTTCATATCCCGTCTTATGATTATTATTATGAAAAGGGGTGAAGATTTCTCTCTTTAACTGCTTCCTGCTGGCAGGGGGCACTGTACTGGGGTGTAGGGGAGTTGAGGGGATGACGGTTTATGCCCAGGTAGAAGCTGGTGCCAGGTGTTTTAGCCAGGACAACTTCACTGGTGAAAGCACGTATGTTAGACTGGAAAAACAAAGAGACAAGATGTTACGAGGAGATATGGCACTGTCATATTTAAGGACCCAGGTGAGGTAGAAGGAAAGGTGCCTTTGATTTAGACATGTCAGTATGTCTTTGTGAGTGTGGACTACTAATCTATGTGTAGGTACAGGAAAGAGATTTGGTATTCTAATAGCTACGTATAAAGCTTTTTGAGCAATCACTTCATCTTATGCGTATTTCACAACTGCTGTCATGTGATGCCTACAGATTTGGCCATTTTAAGAGAGTTGGATATTGCAATGAGTCTTCCATTGTAGGCTCTAAAGTAGAAGAGTATTAACTATTTCTTTTTGGGTGTCCAGCTCTCCAAAATACATTTTTATCTCAAAAATTATTTTTGTTTCCTTTATAGTTTCTTTATCTTTGCATGTCAGTGATGCTTTAATTTTTTAGGATAATTTTACACAGTGTTTATATTATAATGGAGAGAAATATGTTTTGAATTTACCATTATTTATTGAAAATAAATCTGATTTACGGTTAATAAATCAGATTGCATGTAAATATAAAACTAATCTTGTGAAACAATTTTAATTAAAATATTACAGTAAAGTGAGTTTTTTTTTTTAAATATCGGGATTGAACTTACAACCTCTCATTTACCAGGCAGGTGCTTGTGCCAGTGAGCTAAACCCTTGGCCCTAAACCACTAATCATACAAAAATAAAAGATCTAGGAGGAGCAAAGAGGTTTTTATTCCTCACTTATTTATAGTTAAGTGAGAAAACTCAATATTTGTGACAATTTCTATAAAATGGAAAACAGCTTTGTTTAAAGTAAAACAACTTTAAATATATTTATAATCGTAAAAAGAGGGAGCAACTACTGGAAAGAAGTTTTATAAAATTTAAATTCAATTTTTGAAAAAATATTCTTATCAAATCAAGAATAATATAGTATAATGTTTTATTATGATTGGAAAGTACTCTGTTGTATTAACTGTATTCCTGCCAACAGTTACAAAACATGAGAAAACATTTTTACCAGAGCATTGAAAAGTTACTTTGTATGATTAGAAGTATTCTGAACTTAAAAGCCAAAAATACTGAAGAGGAAGTAAACATTGATAGGTGAAGTTTTTTCATATATAATGTACAGAAATCAATAAAAATCTAATAAGATGACAAAGATAAAAATAGTAAAGAAATCCTGCCAGGTGTGGTCGCAAGTGCCTGTGATCTAGAAGGCTTAAACAGCATGATTTCAAGTTGGAGCTCGGACTGGACTATTTAGAGACTTTAGCAAGACTCAGTATCAGAGTGAAAATCACAGGAACAATTGCCGAGCCGCAGTGTGTCTTCTCGGTAGCCCAACCCATGGTTTAAGTGTAGATTTTTCCCTTCCTTTTCCTAATTTTACTTGTCCCAAGCTCACTCTCCAGAACCTTTCCCCCCTACCTTTATGTTTTTCTCTTACTTTTAATTAGTGTGAAACTTCCACCATAAAAAAATTAGTTATACATCACTATGTAGATCAGTGGATGAAGATCAGTGGAAAAGCCTGGGATTTAATCCTTAGTGCCACAAAATAGCAAATCTTTTTTTCAGATGAAAAATTTAAAATAATCATGGTCAATACATTCATGAAAAAGATGCCAAGATTCAGAGTTATACTAGAGAACTGTATTCTTACATAAATGTGCTGAGGCAAAACCTAGTACTAAATCAATTGATATTAAAATCCAGAAATTTATATTCATGCATTCATGGTTAAATTTTTAAGAAAAGGATTCTGAAATGAGAATCTGCGTATAGCTGAGAAATTAGAAACCATTCCCAGAAATATAATAATCTGAGAGCTAGAAAGGGAAAAGAAAGGCAGGCCTTTCCTTTATCAGGTGAGAAATCAAATAACATCTCTCAGAATTCTAGAGAAAGTATCAATCCCTAGTAAGATCTATCCATTAGGAAAAAGAGAACAGAAATATTTATGTCTTTCTCTCCATCAATTATGGCTAAGGGGTTGCCTCAGGGGAGTGAAAATCCCAGTATGCAGGAAGATGGATAAAGATATTTAAGGGAGCATTCTAAGAGGCAAAGTGCTGCTTTATAGTACAAAGATATTGTGTATTAAAAGAATTTGCTAATATATAAGACACAGTAGAACTAAGTAATGTAACCAGAAAGCTAAATTGTTACAGTATATTCACATTTAAAACCAGATATAAAATAATACCACGTAAGTAGGAAGTAATACAGAACATGGTTGATGTTATTAAAATAGTATCTGAGCTCCATACTGTCAGACTGAAGAAAATATAGATCAGAAGAACAATCTTTACTGTCAGAAGACAAGTACCTCCAAAACTAAGGCATGATATTAAGGAATGTACTCAAAATATTGTTAAAATTTCAGGCAAAATATATACAAAATATTGTTAAAATTTCAGGCAAAATATATGCAACAATAGACTTAGGATCCTAACAGTAAAAACATTTAAAAACAATTTGAAAAAAAAGCATAACACAGATTGCAAAGCAAACATTATCTTTGAAGAAAATGAATCAAATAGATATTTGAAACCAAAATAGAGTGAAAATTAAAGACAATACCAAGACAAGTAAAAGAGATTGTGATTAAATTGGTGCCAACATAGAATTAGTGCTATAGATTCCTAATGATAATTCCAGGAAGAGGGAAGTTTCCACCAGTGTACACATATAAAAGAAATACAAAATACATGATATTAGAAGGAAAGATTGTAAGGCAGGAAGAAATGGTGAAAAAATTGAATGGTAAATATAATTTGGCAGTAATGGGACATAATAATTATATTTCTATGGTGTCTTAAGTATCAATTGCAATGAAAACCATGGCAATTAAAATAAGAAAGTAGTAGAGTTATGCATTTTTAAAGTTGTATCGCTTACTGAAAAATTGTATATATAATTTAATAAATGAGTTGTAGTAAGTCAATACATTTTGTAATTTCTAGGTTGTCCAATACACTAAAGTGAGACTAACTTACATAGTTCGCCTTTTCTGCACTCAACTAGTTTCCTTTCCATTTCTCTGTGATGCGAAATAGCCTGTATAGGATGTTATCACACTCCTTGGAGCCCCAGCCACTAAAATTATGAGTCAAAGAAATCTATTTCTAAAGTACGTAACCTCAGGTATTTTATTATCCCTATATAAGACAGACTAAAACATTTCTAAAATGTAAAGGGCCCAGGGAAGTCACCTTGCTGTTGAGTAGCTGGTTGGTTTATCCGTGCAGAATGATCACACAGATGGCTGAACCTGGGCTTAAGGTTTGGATGGACTGAACACTGAGCCATGGAAGTACCTCAGTAACCCTTGATAATAGGAGCAGTCCAGCTTTTGGGCTGAGTTTAATCACCTTCATCCATAAATCACCTAGCTGTGAGTTTCCTGTGTCCATTGTGCCAAAACTCACTTTGATTTATGACAGAGACTGGCTATGATCCATTCATTCATCAAATCATTTTGTCTATCTCTGTGTTACTGTCTTTCTTTGGTGGAGGATGTATTCTATAAAGAGTTAATGTGGTCATTTTGCATATGAATGTGTACAGAAAATTATTTATGCTTTGTGCTGTTTTGCAAATGTGCACTGATCAATGACCACAAATCAATGTTTACTTCTAATCATACAAAGTGGAAAAAAAACAGATGCATTACCCAAAACTCTGCATATTTGGAAGCTTTTCTTTCCCGTAGGTCTTTCAATGCAACCCTTCAATGGGACTATTTTGTAGATTTTATTTGTGTTTTGTTACCATATGTCAAACTAACTCATCCATAAATCAAACTTTGCATTTTTTCTGTAACCTGGTTGTAATGAATATTCTATGTAATATGAATTGAGAGAAAGGTGCTGCTCAAATCATGATGAGTAGCTTGGAGATGTGGGGACTCTTTCTATGCTGCATGCTGGTATCTTCTTACCCTACTCATGCTTAAATAAAGAAGTATCATGTCTGTATTTCAATAGAGCCTTGCTGAACTCATTAAGAGGTGGTTTTGATAAAAATCTGTTGCTCCAAAGTTCTGTGTTCTAACTCAACCATGAGCCCAATTCTCACTATAAGCTCTTTTTTCATCTTAAAATTTTTGTCACATATTTGCAGCAGATAATGTTTGCTTTCTTGGTATGAAGTTGACATGTGTATGTGGCACATCTTAATTCCTGTTTTTATCATCTTTCCCTCTTCTTCCCTCTCACCCACTCTATTTGCTGCAATTCAAATGACCACTTGATGTCTGCATGATTCTCTCTTTCAATTTATCACAAATTCCACAAGGAAACTCTCTTCAGTAAGTATTCTAAGATGACTCTCATGAATATTGATGGTGAGTGTATTAGTGTTCTGTGACTGTGTAAGAAATTATCACAAACTAATAGATGGGGTTAAGTAGAAAGCAACATAAATTTGTTATTTAATGTTTTCTTTCTATTAGAAGGTTGGGCTCACCAAAGATTTCTCTGCTTCTGGTGTTACAAAGTTGAAATTAAAATAGGAGAGAGGGCAGTAGCTTATTTGGAGTCCAAGTCCTCCTCAGAGTTAATTCAGATGGTTGCCAGAATTCAGTCCCTTGCATTTTTAGGACTGAAATTTATGCTAATGAGAGCAAATAAGTAAATATTATTAGTCTTCTGGCTCTTATGGTCCATGAATCATAGCTTGCACATATCATCATCTGAAACTGCTATGGAGCATAGTTCTGCTCTGGTCTTACTAAATCTGAACATCTTTATTTCTTATTCTGTGTAATATATTGAAGCAGCATGCTTAGGTAGAGAACATGCTTATTTAATAACCCAGAAGCCTGAAGGCCTTCCATTCCTGTCTTTGTGGTAGGAAGTACAAGATAGAATCATTTTCTTGTCACTTTGAAGAGAATGGCCAAATGCCACCTAAAATTTAACCTAATGTAATGGGCTTTGATTCTTCCTAGGGTTATTGCCTGTCCTCTAATGATCATTACTTTATATACTTCACTAATACACTAGCGATTTATTATTTTCTTTTATCATCTCCTGTGATATCATCGATACTATGAACAATTGCAATATTTTACATGGATTCCAGCCAGTCTATACCTCTTGAGACTGTGCCATATATGTGGGTTTTCTTTTGTTTTGTGGTGCTCAGGATGGAACCTAATGGGTTATACAGGGTAAGCAAGCATTCTACCACTAAGCTACAGCCCACGATTTTATCTATTCCAAATGAATGGAAATGGTTTTAGTTCCTCTTTGAAAATCTAGACTCAAAATATGGTAGTGTGGTCACCAAGTCAGTAGCCACATATTGAATGCCAGACACTCTGTTACCCTTTTACAACAGAGATACCACAGTAGAGACAGAGCAGGCCCAACAAGACTACTTGGTTGAGTGTATAATAACTCACTGTCAATTTTCCTAATCAATCCAGACATGTATAGGAAACAAATTGGTAAATCCAGAAAGGAACATCAGGAATCCACCCAGTAAATTTAAACATTAATTTCCATTTTCTTGCCACCCCCAGGGTTGCAATATTACTTATTCAAGTAAATAGTCAGAGGTCTCTTTGGGAGAGGAGCGAGAAATAATTAGATATAGTTTGGGGGACGGAAACACTATTTATTCTTTCTATTCTATTCGACTCTATTTTCAGATTCTAGGTCTGAAAATTTGTAGAAATGCCAATGGGCATGTAATAAAAAATGTCTTTCAGATCACCACTTTTCTTCTCTTCTCTGGTGTGTGTGTGTGTGTGCATGTGTGTGTTTGTGTGTGTGTATGTGTTTGTGTGTGAAGACTGAACCCAGTGTCTTTGCATCATTGTATGTCATTAACTGCCTATCTAGTTTGCTTTCATGGTTGATGAATTATATTAAGTATCTTCAAAGCTTTCTGTAGGACATATCTGTTAATTATGCCTCCAACCTTATCAAAAGTAATAAAACATGGCACTGGACAGTTAATGTCGGTCATCTGTTCTCTATTGTTCAGAGGCTATATAACCACTCATCAGGTAAGTAAGCTCAAATCTGCAATAAAAAAACTCCAAACATTAGTCATAATCTGTACAAAAGGGGCAGTATGAAACATAAGATGCTGATGTTTTCCTTACCAACACATTCTTGATTGCTTTTCTAAATAGTGCAGTGGATGGATATTCTTACAGAACAAAGATCACAGGAGAGTTTCCTGGTCTTAAATAATATATTCACATTAGCATATGTAATTCTCTATTCTTTCAATTCCTCTTTCTACTCTCAGTTAATATTTGCATTTTGGCCTACTTTCTGTTGGCCATCCTATTCCTAGTGTTTTAGTTGTTCCTGGAAGCATGCTCCCTATAGTTCGCTAGCCAGTGTGTTTCGTACCCTGGCATAGTGTGGGTGCTCTCAAAGTGATTGGAATTTTTATTACATTATTTTATGCTCTATCCATTCATACTATCCCAGTTTTTGCCAATATTTGTTGGTTAGATTCTGAAAATTCTTTAGCATATAGATTCTTTCCTCCCTTTGAGAATAATCCCATCTCTTGTCTGATTATATTAAGATTAACCTAGGAGATGAGTTGGAGTTGATCTTGAAGTGAATCTATCTTGTCTGACTGAGAAAAAGCATTTATATTATTTTCAAGCAAAGATAGAGTAAGCTGTTCATTAAGATAGAGGTACAAATAATTTCTGCAGAACTGCAGAGTTCCAAATAATCAGAGAAATATATATGTTTATAAGTAGCAACTCAGATATCCCCATCCCTGGGTCCAATTTAGACTATTATCAACCCAGAATCCTAATGTTGTCATAACTTATCTGGTTAGGCTGAGACTTTAAACATTTAGTTTTGTTATTCTTAGGATTAAGTTCTGAGTATGGTCTTTTTCTTTTTGACTGCATGTATTTTGAACTAACAAGAATGCTTTTTGATTTTTTTTAACTTACCTTTTAATTTTTTTAATTGTCTTCAGTTACATTTAGAAATAGTCACTCTCGCTGTCTTTCTAATTACCATATCCTAAAAATATCTCATGTTCCTGATTTATTGTAACACTAGCTCAGAAACCTTCTTTTGGAATCTACTTGCTTTATTGAGCCACTTCTGAAACCAACTGTCACAATGTACTCAGGAAGCACATTCTGAGATGCAAATTAGCAAACAAATATTTTTTAAAAGTACCTTTTGGGGTAATGGATGAGGAAGGTATGGGGTGAAATCAGTTAGATAGATAAGCTTAGCAGAAATGTTTACTAGAACATTCTGGTAGTCCTATGAGGACTTAATGCATTTAAGACGGTCATTCAGTTTGTCTTCAGTTTGAAGAAAGGAGTGAGATACTTCTTCCTTCACAATGGTCAGCTATTAGATGTAGATTATGCTAAGGAGCAGGACATGACCCTGGGAATAATATCTGTCTGAAGTCTAGTCAATTCCTAAAGAAGAGTGAATACCAAAGACTTTTCCAAAAATCTTCACTGAAGGAGATCTAAGCAGCAAATCAGAGCATCAGTATGCAGAAAAATGAAAGGGCAACAACACCACAAAAAATTCATGAAAAACCAAAGCTAGAGTGAAGGATGTGTGCATGCAGATATCAGGGCCTATATATAGTTATTTGATGAATGTCATTTTGGTATAAAAATAGACTATTAAAGCAAGATACAATATCCAGAATAGAATTCATTCATAAGTCAACACTTGGTTTATCACAAAGTTGAAACAGTAATGTTTTGTGAAATGTATTTTTTCAAAATATGATGTCACACAACCTAGAAACCATGTTAAAAAAAATAAACCATGACAGCCAAACTCAAAATATATAATTATAGATGAACTATGAAAGAACTGCATAGAGACTGACAAGGCATTTAGAAGAAAATTATGGCAGAATAATTTCAAGCCATTGAAAGAGGTATATGTATTAATTTTAATAATCGATGCCGACTATGAATTTTAAGGTATTTTATTCATTTACAGACATAAAATACCTGCAAAGTTTATAAAATAAGCTACAGAATGAAAAGTATTTGCCAAAAGATCAGACAAAATAATTCATATCCAGAAACATGTGAAAAATCTAAATAAACTGGAAGAAAAATTTTGAAAGTCACTTGAAAGTGCAATATTTTAAACAGGCATTTCTCAAGAGAGGTCGTATAAATCTGCAGTTATATGAAATGATGAGCAACTGAATATCTATTTCTATATACCTAGCAGCCTCACTGAAATAAAAAGCAAATAAACAAATTAAAGTAAATGAAGAAAGAATGCAGCATATCTTGTATAGTTATATTGTTTGTGAGTTTCATTTGGCACAGTCAAATCACTTGAAAAACTGACAGTATTTATTGCAATATATATGATTATGCTATGACTCAGCAATTGAATTTCCATAAATACTCCACATAGAAATCCACCAAAGGACATGTACAAACACGTTCATAGAAGCAGTAGGCTTGAATTGCAAACAATTTACACGAACATTGCACCAGTCAGTATTTACTAGAGAAACTCTAGTAATTTATAAGACTGACTTACAGTGGTTGCTTGTATATTTAGGTATGGAAAACTGCAAAGGGTTTGTCTGTGTTGAAGATCTGAAGGGTCCAGTTGAAGGTGTGGCGTGCTCTGTAGTGTCTCATGCAAGTCAGTGTCAGGACACCAAATGGACTGTGTTGGGGACTGAAGGGTCTGTGCTAGAAGCCATGTGATGATGTCCAAGGTGAAGTGGGATCCTGGAGCTCCTCCAAAGACACGGAACTGAGCTTTTCTTATTCATTTCCCTTTTATACCACTCAGGCAACAAATTTATGCATGTTGGGTCATCTATCTTGAGTAAATAATTTCAGCCACACCCAGAGTAATACTGATTCAATGTAGTTGCTATTTCCTACTCAAATTGACACAATTGATTAACTATCACAATCCACCCCTTATCGACTTGACAACCAGAGGTATTTCTTTAAATCATAGTCTCCAGATAAAAGGCAAGTTCATAATTATGTATAACATGTTAAAACTGTCCTGTGTACAAATGAAAATGCAATAACTCTTTTCCCAGGATAGAAGATAAGTTTGCTTTGGGTGATTTTTAGTCCTAACATTTCATAACTTTAAAATTATAACAGTGTCGCAATCTAGTACTAAAGAACCAATATGGACTCTATCAATGTTATATTACATAGAAAACATATTGTTACAATTACAATCTTTATTTCTGAAAATGACCAAGAGTTCATAGCTGATATTTAGAACAAGTTCCTTCTACTCTTTGTCCTACGTTCCCATGGGCTTCAGCAAGTACCTCATCAGGTCTTGGTCCTTTCTATGGTGGGATGACACACACCTTCATTCCTTAAAGTTGCCGGACATTTTCATCCTACTTGGACTGGGTTATTGTAGTTTCTTAATGATTTTAATAACAAGACTGGGAGGTAACCTAAGGGATCTCCTGCACTCCAAGTATAGTATTCTTTTTTTTTTTTCGTGGTAAGAGTTATAGTACAAATTCCTTTAAAGATCCCGGTCAGTCACCCATGCCAACATCACAATGCCCCTTTTCCCTTGTTTACTCAGGGGAATGAGGAGACCAAAATGGAGAGGGAGAAATTTTAGCTTCTAGTGCAATGGTATTATTGTTGTATTTCCTGGCACAAGCCTTTCCCTGTTTGGAACTGTGACTTCAAAACCAGCAGAGCCTAATGTCATGGGAACATGAAACAAAATCACTAGGGGTAATGGTGAGTGGTACCATTTCTACTTTCTCCCCTTTATGGATTCCTGAATCTTGGCTATGGGAGCAGAGTGCCATATTGTGGATCCTGAATCAAAGAATATATAGCCTTTTAAAGAACTTTACCCTAGTCCTACAAACATTTGTCATATATCTGGCTCTGTAACTCTGTCTTCAAAAGATCATTCTGCCTTTTTCTCAATCCATCTGCTCCTGAATGGTGAGAGACATAATAAGACCAATAAATTCCATGCACCTAAGCCCATTGTCTTACATCTTTGGCCATAAAATGTGCTCCTTGCTCAAAGGCAATGCTGTGAGAAATTCCATGATGTTGGATAAGGCATTCTGTAAGTCCACAGATGGTAGTTTTGGAGGAGACATTACATAAGAGGAAGGCAAAAGTATATGGAGAATAAGTGCACTTGCCAGTATGAATAAAGTGCTGTCCTTTCCATGATGGGTGTAATCAAATATAATCAGCTCACCACAGGGTCACGGGCTGATTACCCCGAGGAAGGATGCCATATCAAAGATTCATTCTTGGTCTCTGCTGCTGGCATATTAGGGTTGCATTAGTGGCTGTAGCCAAATCAGTTTTGGTCAGTGTAAATCCATATTACTAAGTCCATGGGAAGTCTCCCTCCATGATGCCTCCATGATGACGAAGAGTGCAATGGGAGGCTGAAAGATCTGTGGTGGAAAGCGGAGGAATCTGCCATGGTTACTGCTCATGAGTCCAGTGGACAATGATAGAGATGGCTGAAGAAAAGAGGTTGACTGCTATCTAAAGAATGGGTCATTCTATCCACTTGATTGTTAAAGTCCTCTTCTGCTGAGCTCACTTTTTGGTGAAAATTTATGTGGAATATAAACATTTTTGTAATCCTTGCCCATATAGAGAGGTCTAGCCATATATGTCTTCCCCAAATATTTTTGTTACGTTCCTCCCAAGTTCCTGACCATCCAGCCAGAGCTTTGGCTACAGGTCATGAATCAGTATACAGTGCATGACTGCCCTTTCTTCCTTCCAGGAAAATGTACTACCCGGTACGCTGGCCTATGTCATGCCCAGTACAAAGATTTACTTTAATTACTCTTCTTCAAGGATGTCCTGGAAACTCTTTCCACACCTGTGAAATCTATTCCTACACTTGCTCATCAAGCCTCTGTCTATAAGTATAATAAAAATAAAAACTCAAGAAGTTCTTTGGGAGAATAGCAGACCTCCTTATAGGTCATGATATGTACCTTAAGCTTAGGAGCCTTTTTACATTTGAGCCTGGTGATAGGTTTAGAGGCAAAATGAGTGGTGGGGGCGTTTCCTGAGGAGTGTCAGTGTTATCAAACTAGAGGGCTGACTCCAGGAATCACCAAAGCCATTATACCATTTCATCTTTATAATTTTGCTTCTCTAGAGCTACTCTCAGTATCAAAATCTGTATCAGTCAGTGCTTACCAGAGAAACAGATTTAATGTATGATATGCAAGTATATAAGAATTTGGAAGATTGGTTTGCAGTGGCTGCTCACAGAGTCAAGTATGGGAAAGGGCAGAAGGTCTTCTCTGCACTGGAGATCTGAAGGATTCAGTCGAAGGCCTCGAGCTTCTTGTGGTGTCCTGTGTGAGTCCATATCAGGAGGACGAAGAGTGCAATGGGAGGCTGAAAGATCTGTGGTGGAAAGCGGAGGAATCTGCAATAGAAACCACAAGAGGAAGCCCACTATCAAGGGAAAGACTGAGGCCTCTCAAAGAAATAGAAGGGACACTTTCTTCTTCATTTTTCTCTTATTCTGTTCAGGTGACAAGCCTCCCCATGGCAGATCATCTGTCTTTGGTCAATCCCCTCAACCACACCAAGAGCTATGCTGATCCCATTTAGTTTGCTGTTTCTTACTCAGATTGACACAGTAAATTAACTATGAGGCAGGAATGGCATGAGTGGAATAGAATGCATGAAAGTGAAGTATGTTTTTAGGGTGAATAATTAAAATTATCGATGAATTCACGAATTATTGTTATAACTGCACACAATGAAACACATCAATGTGGTATTAGACAAACATAATCAAGATGAAAAAGAATATATACAATACTGTGTAAAAATGTGTGTAAGCTAATCTATTTCAAAATTAGAAAAATTTACATAATACTATTTTATATCAGAATTTGTCATTCATGTGGAATAATTTTATTGGGCTCTCAAGATACTTTTGAAGAAGTGGAAGTATTGTCTGCATTGTGCTGATAGAGATTCCATGAATGTGAAATTTTATTGACCTATATTACAATTTTGTGTCTTTTTCTTTATGATTATTTAGTGATTTAATAAAATATGAAGGATATTGGCGACTACTATTTGCACCAAGATATTATTGTCTCAGCAGTGGTCCTCAAACATAAGGAACCAAATGAATACTATTAGTATTTGATATTTTTAAAAGTTCTACATAATACAATAAGTTGAGAAAAATAAAGTGGTATTATTATTAAAATATACTGTCAAAGTTATCATTGAATGAAAGTGACATTTTAAAGAATCTGAGAAACTAACATAATTTATATGTAAAATATTACAGTTGACAATACTCCTAGAGTTTGGCTTATACAAGTAAATATATGTGCACACATATTATTTACTTGTTTTTAGTTGCATAACTTATTCAAAAATAAAATTTAAAATTAACAATAGCTATGAGAATCAATTTATGCTTGCCATCCTACGGTGATTATCAGGTGTTTCCTTTCATTGTTAGAGACTCCTAACCTGAAAAGTAAGAACAACTCTGAAGCAATTTTATATGCATATATAATAAACATCTTCTTATGAACCTAATAAAAACAAGACTAGTCTAAAAAATATTGAGAATAATGAAAATACTCAAGTAAGACCAGGACTCAGTGTTAAAAATATTTATTTTCCATGACACAAAACTTCAAATACAATGCTAGTCAAAATATCAATGGATGTTTCTGAACAATTTAAAAAATATGTTTATTTCATTAAAAAGAAAAGTTTGTGCTAATATGTTTGGAAAGTATCTCATGCTTATATATTGTTCCTTGAGTAATTGAAAATAACAATATGCGTTGTGTTAACTATTGTTACTCTATTTTCTTGTTTTGTAATTATTTTTTCTGATTCTATTATACAAAATCAGCAAAAAACAGTGAAAATAGCATTTCAAGAACATCAATGGCATGCTAATTTTAATTAGATTTGACTTTTAATATTTTAAGGCGGTTTCTTAATAAAGATAAAATAGGATTTTAGAAATCATTTTAAAATGTTAATTATTACCACATCCTTAAATTCTGAAAATAAGTAGTAAGAATCAGTTTGTGTTAGTTAATGACAAGATAGGGTTAGGATGGCAAATTTATTAAAATATCTTTGTATGTATGGGACCTGGCTGATGAATAATATTTCTTAAAAAGTGCAATGATAAATCCAACTACTTTTAGGTACAGACAGTGATGTAGTTTAGATGAAGTCAACACAGAATGTTACATGTATTTAAGGAAACAATGAATTGTGAATGATTAAATAGTCAAAAGTAACTAGGGAAAGTAACCATAACTTTCCTAGGAGCAAATGAAGTTTTGGGGAAAATATTGTATACTTAAAAGAAATATTTCCTGTAGATTTATTTTTTGGATTAAAAACTAAAATTTTTATGTGCATAAAGTTATTATCAATATTAAAACAAAAAGTTGAATGGCACAATGATACATACACTTTAAACAGATCATTTATTTGCTTATTTGTTTGCTTGTTTCGCTTATGATGTAATTTTGGCTGGCTTGAGTTCCCTGTGTAGCACCAATTGCAGAAATTCTCCTGCCTTAGCCTACCAAGTATTGAGATTATAGTTGTACAATACTATAACAGACTTAGCAATTTAATTTTAACAAAAGAAATGAGCACAATGACTAAAATAGCCAAAAATACATGAACAACTAATTAATAAGTGACATTAATTATCAGTCATTAATAATGACAAGAATATTTACTTAGACAGTTCACAAAATTCAGAGGAATGCACTTTAAGAAACTGACAGTCACTAGATAGTTTATCCTCTTTTAAATCATCTTTTACTTGCTTATTTTATGACTTTGTGCTTTTAGTAGGACCTTAGTTTTGGGAGTAAAGTTTCAAAATTTTTTAACAAATAAATAATTCTAATCTCTTCTATTATTTTGTAATTACCAGTCAGGAGTGAATTTTGTAGTTTTGAGAACTAAAGAACAATAGTACAGTTGGAGTCAATGATATCCAGTATTGAGAAAGTATTTTGATCTTCATAAGAGCACTGTAAGAGCTATAACTCCATTTTACTCTCAAGTGTATTTTATTGTAACCTTATTTACAAATTCATATTTGTTCTTTCTGCCCAATAAAATTAAATGAAAATAGAATGACTGCTCTCCCTTCATGTTTAATCATTAGCTTATTTCCAAATATTATATTCAAAGAGATATATAGATTTATTAATGTCAGGGAGTCACATTTATAGACAAATTAATAATGTTTAATGAGAAATAGAATAATTTATCAGAGTACATCACAATCATGATTCACGTAGCTCTACAAATATAAACTGGAAACATATGAAGCAGAAAAAGTAAAGAATCTCAAAAACAAATTGACAAATTATTTACTATAGCATGAAAGTTTAACATTTTCCTGAGATTTTGATTAATCATAAAATGAGTATAGAAAGACTGAACACTTAATAAGCTTAATGCAACTGATTTGCATGTAAATGCACATATAATTAGTAGATAAATGTTATTCAAAAACATGTGAAACTGACTATATAATAGAGAATAAAGAAACTTGAATACAAAGTACTGCACAAAAACTCATGTGGACAAATTTCTATCTTTGAAGTAATAATTAGAGGTAGTAATAAAAATTAATCAATAATGCCTGTTAAGTTTGATATCTAGAGGCATACTCTGAAGTAATTTATGAATCAAATAATAAATCTTAATTGAAACAACAAAATATTTACTAGTGGAAGCAGAATTACAGAATAAAGCTTCAGATAAAAGACACGCATAGTTTTAAACCCATTTGTTAGAAAATAATTGTAAAAGAATAAGAATGCTTGCAACTTCCATTTTATGACACAAAATGGAAATTGGACTTAATCTTTTACTTTCAACAATTATAAAACTAAACAAAATATATGAAATGTTGATCTTCAAACATTGAGCAATAGGCAGCATGGGCAGTGTGACTAGAGTGAAGGGAAACAAATCCAATGAGTTGTTCGATTTCTCCAATTTAATGCTTGGAGAGAGATTCTAGAATGCAGTACAGGGAGCAGGAAATGAAATTGACTTCAGTTGTCAGAATTCAGGTATTGTGTGTCACACATGCTGAAAACTGGGAAAGAAGGGACACTAGAGGACAGAGTGCTACAGAAGGGAAGGGGCTCCAGAGATCTGCATGGAACTCCGCAGAGACTCCGCTCCAGTATCGGCTGGTGAACGCAGGGGTGAAGACCAATAAGGTTAGGTAAATCACCACTAGGGCAGAGCATATGGAACAATCCTCTTATGTATTCAGAAATAATTGATGTTCTTAGTTATTACCAATCAGACGTTAGAATAAAACATCTGAACTCATCTAACAAATCTTCAAAACACTATTTTAAATGATCAAATTTTACCAAGTAATTTAATTGTCTAAAAAAAACAAAGCTCCTAAACATTTTCACTTAAAAATATTGCTAGATGTAAAGTTAACAGGGTCCGGCAGCAAATAAAAGATTATGAGGAAAGAAAAGAAACAGGGAAATGCAAACTATAATGAGGAGAAAAATCAATCAACAGAAATAGAACTAGAATTAACAAACTGGGAAATTTGCATATAAGAACATTAAATACAGATTATAAATATATGCCATATGAAAAAAATAAAAAAGCATAAACTTATCAATCAAGTGGAGATACAGAAGACAAAAAAGGATCCACATCATATTGCTAGGAAAAAAAACTAGATTGTATAAAATGAACAGCACACTTGATAAGTATAATTACAGATTAGACACTAAGGAAGAAAAATTCATAATCTTGAAGACAGCGTGAATCAGTAGTGGGGCAACTAATTGTGAGAAAGCATTAAGAATCAGAATGTATAGGGCACTGAGTCCCGAAAAGATGGGAAAGAAAAGGAAGAAAAATATCTTGATTCTATTTTTTTCTAAATTTGATAAAACTCTAAAGCCCCAGATCCAAGAAGCCAAATGAATCTCAAGTAGTGCAAATCTACATGAAAGCATATCTTAATAAATTTGTGCTAAGCCAGTGATAAAGAAAATCTTCAAAGAAGCTAGAGGACAGGAAAAGACGCATTATATACTGAAGAAAAATAGTGAATGAAAGAAATCTTCATGAAAACAATATAAATAAGAAAGGAGTGAAATAGTATATTTAAAATGCAAAAATAAAATATCAAATTGGAGCTATCTGTCCAGTAAAATTCTTTTGAATACCAAGGTGAAATAATTTTTAAGTTTTACAAAGCTAAACATATAATTATATCACCATCAGTGAACCACCATGATATTATCCATCATGATAACCTAAAAGAAATGTCAAAATTAAAACCTTAGTGGGAAGAGGTGACCTCAGATGCTACTGCAGATAAATACAAGATAACACAAAGCACTAGAAATTGTGAATACATTAGAATCAAATATTACCTTATCTATAGAGATAAGACAGCCCTTTTAAGGAGAAATATATTGTGGGTTTAACATATGTAAAAGCGAATTGTAGAATAATGGTACAAAGTTCAGGAAAGGTCAAAATTACTCGGCTTTTGATAATAATTATACTGATAACCAGAAAACTAGATTGATCAGAAAAATAGAGATGAAGTAAAAGATAGCATTACCCAAACTGAGAATACTATAGATCCCACAGACACTGAAAAAGTAATAACTGAGCATTTTAAACAAATTAGACCTACAAACATGAGAGCATAACCTGCACACTGAAAACTCTCCTGATTAGCTGGCTATCAGGAGCTCATCAGGCTCCCAACTTTATTGATGAGCTTAAGGAAAACAAATAGAGACATTGCAGTGCATTTTGAGGGGCGTCCAAGAAGGCCAGAGTGCTCTTGGGAATAAGACAGAGACCTCTTTGGACTGCTTTAGTGGGTCATTAATTCAGAAGGGTGCAGAAAGTGGAGGGCTCATCTGAGGCGAAAGCTCGTGAAAAGGAGCAGGCCTTGAAAGGTTAGAACAAAGACATCCCAAGCAGTAAATCTTGCTAATTAGGCAAGCTATCTTACCTGTTAGTTTGGCAGTTATTGACCGGGAATAAAAGTGAGAGGTAAATGTCCTAAGCAGCTGTCTTCTCTTGCCTTCAGAGACTGTGAATATGAGCTTTTTCCAACACAGCCAGAAACCACTGTTGTCAGCACCTTAACCCTTGCACATCAGAAATATACTCTGAACAAAATTTTAACAATCACAATAGAAAATTTAAAGATATGCATTTTGATTTCTATGAGGAATCTGAGGTTGATTTGGAATTGTAAACCAATCAATACATTATAATTCATATTAAGTGATTTTAAAAATAGAAAAACAATTTTGATATTTCATTTGACAAAATTGGATACGTTTTCACTGATTAAAAATTTACGCCATCCATTGTACAGAAGGAACTTTCTCAAGTTGATAAAGAGCGTATTATAAAACTTATATATGGCATAATGCTGACAGTTGAATGTAATCAGAGTCAAGGAGGCTGTCTGTTGTTATCACTTCTATTAGATATTATAAGAGGTAGAAGCTAGTTTACCAAGAAAGGAAAAATAAAGTAAACTCAGATTTTAAAAGTAATAAAATTCTCTCTAGCTCCAGGCAACATAATATTCTAGGGAAGGAGAAAATCACAAGAAATAGATACAAATAGTCACATGAAGAAGCCAACAGAGGCGTATAGATGATGTACATGGTACCAATAGGATTCATTAAAGTCATTACTGCAATTATCTATCACATTGCAATAAACTTCTAGGCATAAGATATTTTCACTCAGGTTTGCAAGACTTTTGCCAGTGTGTCCATTATACCATTTTTTTTTTTTTGTTTTTGTCTTTTTCATTTTTATCGGTACCGGGGATCGAACTCACGACCGCCTGCTTGCAAGGCAGGTGCTTATGCCGCTGAGCTAAACCCCCAGCTCCCCCCCCAATTTTTTTTGTCTTTTTCCTTTTTACTGGTACCAGGGATTGAACTCACGACTGCCTGCTTGCAAGGCAGGTGCTTATGCCGGTGAGCTAAATCCCCAGCCCCCATTATACCATTTTTATAAGTAAAATGTTTGATACTATTTAAAAGTTAAGCAAAATGGACTAGATACATACATTTTGGTATAGTCATAGAAATGAATGAAAATAATGGTGAATTAAAAAGAATGGGTAATATTTATTAACTATTAGCCATGAAGTAAGCACTATTACAAGTGTTTCATTGTAGGTCAGTTCACCAAACAAAAAATACACCAGAGGTAGGCATGTAGATAAATATTTCGGATGTAGTAAGATAGATGATTTGAAGATGCTATATAAAAATGAACGTTTGAAACAACAAATCAAATAAAGAAAGTAAATTGTGGGAGGATAAAATATGAATTCATTCATACAAGATTAAAAGATGTATAAAACAATAGTATATGTTCATAGTGTACTCTCATAGCTTTAATAATATCTGCTTCTGAATATTATATCTGTCTAACATGCCCAGTTATTTGCATTACCTTTTTGATGGATTTTGGCTTTTCTTTCCCCTATGAAAATACATGTTGTATTTAGAGTTGGGGATTGAATACTGTAGCCAAGCCAACCTAAGTGATGTGAGGTGCTGCAGGTTATTTTCTGTGGAGTTCCTCAGGGTCTAGATAGAATATACACACCTCACTCGCTGTTGTCTGCTTGGCTTTATTTTCTCTGACATGGAGACTCAAGTCATATATCTTCAAGGAAGTATTTGAACTTTCAAGTTAAATAATTAAATGTATTCTTCATTTCCTGTGTTGTTTGGATTATTGTTCTGTCTTGTTGCTTTGTTTTATTTTCATTTGATGGAGATTTTATAAAAACTAAAGACTGTAAAATACACGTCCATACTGTGTATTTGTAGCTAACCAATTTCACTTGTTTGAGCTGTTGCACAAGGTTGCGTTTTTCCTCTTGGCATGCTAATTTGTTTTTATCTTCACACAGTATATCCTAGCATACTTTAATTATTGCATGGCTCCATTACACAGTGTGCCCTAACAGGAATGGAAAAGGCATTTATTTATTTCATGACAGATACTTATATTTCTCCAAAACATTATAAATATTGCTTTGTTATTTGTCATTTTTGTTATTTGTACTATATTCATCCAATTTGGGATTATTTTCACTTCTGTATGAAAGCTACTTAAAGCTGTGGATTGCATTCTTTTTCTATTTTCAGGAACTGTTTATCAGATTATTAAAAATTCTTGTGTTTTAAATGTATTGCTGTCCACAAATTTCTATGGATATATCACCACCATTTATTGAGCAAACTTGATATTTTTGGCAGAAGGGACATAGAGATGAGTAAGCTATGGTCCATGCCTTTGAGAAACCCATAGTCTGGGGGAAAGAATGGACCATAAACATATTAACCAAACCAGAATGTAGTATGCGCTAAGACAAATGTATTTATAAACCAGTTTGAGCTCCAAGATAAGGCAGTGATTAATTCTGTCTTCAAAGCTGAGGGAAAACTGAAGAAATTAAATGACATCTAGTTGAAACTTGATAGATAGGCAGAGTTTTTCAAAGGAGAAAAAGTGAACAGGGATTTTTATGAGCAGAATAAAGAGCACAAGCATGTGACTGCTGCGTCACGGCACATTGGTAGACTATGAGCTACATCAAAGAGTAAAGTCAAGGAAAAGGGTAAGGAGCTGGAAATTGGAGGAAAGCTGAGGACAAGACAAAGGATTAGGACTTCAGAATGCAAAGTATAGGAATTTTTAAAAGATCACGGATAAGGGAAAGTCATGAATGGATTTTGTTTCTAAGATCATTTTGGTATTTTGAATGTTGGCCTCTTGAAAGTGACAGTCTCACTTTGTTCCTGGAAACACAGCATCAAGAAAAACCCAAGCCTATAACAGGAGCTTAGTTGTTTTGTTAAATAAATGAATGGAGCTAAGAGTGGAGAGACTTATTTCAGGTAAGAGGTTTCTACACAAATGCAAGGGGAGTGCTTTTGTTATTCCTTATTTCATTCTGATAATTAATCCTTCTCAAATTAGGATGTAACTTATTATCCACATTGAGAAACTTCTGAAAATAGAAGAAGGTGTATTTAAAACTATTCTGCAAAGAGCAGATGGTGTGTGTATCTGAAGCCCATACACTGTCAGATTCTCAGCCTCGTGTGTGTGACGAGAGGAGAGCAACACAGCGAGAGTCTAAGGCCAAGAAATACAAAACCAGTATAGATTTACTTACTTTATGAGTATGGAGATAAGTGTATGTTTGTACTGAACTACTTTATAGCTGCTCTGCCCAAGGAGTTATTAAAAGTTTGGGAGATACAGCATATAGATACAACCTGAGGGCAAACAGGAAACAGATCACTAAGAGTAGGGTAGCTTTCCCTGATGAGTAGACTGGGAAACATGAGCACTCCCAGGAGGAAGGGATTGATGTCAAAACATTTTCACTTTCCCTAGAGTCTTTTGGCAGGAAGGTGCTAAGTCACAGGATTCCTAAAGCCCTTTGGCAAGGCAAAAAAGATGCTGGTTTCTGCTTTCATAGGCCAGATGAGGTGTAAGTCTGGGCTACAAAGCTATGAAGAAGTTTAGTATAACCTTAGGTCTGTGTGCTCAGGACAGGGCAATGTTGTTGGCCTATAAGAATTATTTTTCCTGTTGTATCTCTTTCTTGTTTCTAACTCATCTGTACAAATTTCTTTAAAATTTCAGGTTACACATATGAGTGTGTGAGAAAAAATAAAATTGATTCTACTATGAAGATGTAAGAAAAATGTTAAGATGGAACGATTGGGGGTTCAAGGACACAAGCAGCCACCTGAGCTTAGTCCATGTGAGGGGGACACAGGTAGCTGAAGTAGGGTTCTACAGTCCTTGGTGTGGGGAGCAAGAAGGAATCCAGGTGTCTGGTTCTTGTTCATACTCCCCACAAAACTTCGGAAGGGAGACCTGGCATGGGCAAGATCTCATCAAGTTCAGTAGTTGGAGAGTTCAAACTTCATACTTGCATATTTAATTTCAAAGCCCTAGGCTGGGAAGGCTAAGCGTTTTGGTTAAAATATTTTTAAGGAGTATTTTTCAATTCCAGAAGCACAAATATTGGCCTTACGTATTTTCTGTTGCCTGAGTAGCCAAAACAGGAACAAGAACGGTTCATACTTTCGCATTTTCCTTCCCACTTTACTTCCCTCTTTTTTCACGTGTTTTTCCCTTTCCCCATTCAGTCTTGTCTATCCCTATTTCCCTTCTCTGCTTACTGATGCAAATGGTAGTTCTCAGTTGAGAAGAAACACTGGATTTGACATACTCAGCTCCTGCCATTCTTTCTTACCTTGCTTCTGTGATCTTTTCCCTTTTATATCTTCTGTGAGACTAAGATGCTGTTTTCTCCCATGATTCGTCTTGCTTTACTCTTCCCATTCTTGCATGTGCTGGTGGGATACCTCATCCCAAGCTCAGCTCAAGGCCCCATCCAGCAGGACGTAGAAAATCACTGGCCCACTCCTCCCTCCCTTCCTTCCTCATTTTATTGTTCTTAGAAACACGCTAATTATTTATCTGGCTACCCCTAATATGAGGCAGAGAAAAAAGACATTATTATGTTACCAATAAACACACTGAAACCCAGACACATCGATGAAAGAATGCTAGTCATTAATGAACTACAAAGGTTCAGTCAGTGACGGAAGAGGCTGTGGTATATGATAAAAATTACTACAGCCAGGGAGCTGTTCTTAGTGAGACTAAAGCAATGTTGCTCAGTACAGGATTCTCACCAAGACCACCGGCTGGAAGCGTGGAATGCAAGTCACAATAAACACTGCAAGTCATCAAGGCCAGTGTTGGCTCTTACTTTGGCTGACACCCTGACACACAGTAGCACTGTCATTAAGAGTCGTGGTATTCATGGGTCCTCTGCCAGTCTGGTCAGCTGTCAAGTTAAAATAAACAGCAAGTGATTAAAATAAACATATGTGATTAAACTAGTACTATTTTAAAGCAGGAAAACTAAGAAATACAAAGTGTGATTTAGGCTTATTTTAAACAGCATTCGCTTAATTTGTAATAAATTATAAATATGAACCTCTGAGATGTTGGTGGCCACAGTAATGGCTTCAGAATTTGTGTGACACAGAATTTACAGAAGGCCTGTGCTTGGATTTTACAATTTAAAGACCATAACTCTATGGCACATTCACAGAAATGTTTCATTAACTGTGTTTCCATATCATAAAGCCAATGGTAAAAATCTTCTGTTTGTTAGCCTTAAAATACAACATTATTTTCTCTGGGTTTTGCAACTTTGATGGCTTCTGTTTAATTTTTTATCTTCCTATTGCTGCTATTTCCAGCCCTCAGCAATTTTTTTTTTTTTTGGTGATTATTCTGAATTCCTCTGCCCCAATGGGATAGGCAGTTAATTAAACTAGACCTGTTATCCCATAAATTCAAACCATTGGTTTCCACACTTGGCTGAACTTTGGTTATCAGGAATGAGGTTATTTAAAATAATAGATTTTGAGTTCTGTTCCAGATTTCCACATTATACTTTTTAGGAGTGTGATATGGTAATCTGTTTTAGAGAGTTTATTAGTTATTCTTATGCAGGTTGGTGTTTGAGAACTGTTGAATTTGGAATTTCCAACCCAGTCATATGTGAATTAGGGTGTAGCATGCATTCTTATTGATGACTTTGAAGTCTTTGACAGTATCTCAAAGCATCAGGGGAAAAGCACACACCTTTTTAGAATCTAGAGATAGGGATGAGAGGTGGAAAATAGACTTGTTCTGGACTCATTCTGGGGGCCTGACTCTTTTGTGAGTGCCTTCACAAATCTAGTTGATACAATGCAAATATGTGTTCAGGAATTGTCAATATTCCTAGCGGGTGAGAGAAAACAAGTCGTGTCAAGTGTGTGTGTTTTGAAGCAAGGTTAGAAAGCATGTTGGCACTATACCTGCTAGATAACTATTTCTTTCAGTTTCAGTTAAGTAAACACTTACATGTGCTTCTGTTAAATCATATTGTTAGTGGAATAAATGAAGCGATTTTGAGCAAAAAGATAGTGCTCTACAAAATAGAAATGGATTAGTCTTCCATTACTCGAGCAAATACCTGTGATGATTCATTTATAGGTGAGAAAGGTTTCTGCTGGCTTACAGTTTTGGAGGATTCAGTGCATAGTTTTGGGATCTGTGGTCAGGCAGCACATTGATGGGAAGCATGTGGTCCAATAAGCTGCTCGCCTATGGTTGTTTATGAGCAGAAAGAGAAAGAGAGAAAGGACATGAAGCTCCAATATATCCTTTGCATACATGTTCTTGGTGTGGTAAAGCCTCTCACAATATTTCATCTCTAAAAAGCCTATCACCTGTGAGTTGTGTGACATGGTGACCAGACCTTCAGCAAATGTGCTCTTGGAGGGTATTCCAAGCCTCAATGTAGCAAAAACTGGAGGGCAGGAGGGTGAGTCAAGCCTGTGTTGACCAGAATATAGAATGAGGCACAGATTTCAGAGTCAGTTCTTAGGACTAGCAAAACTTTTGTTTTGCATTTCTTAGCCTAAAGGAACTATGTATGTGGGAAACTAACCTTAGGATCCTGTGCAGTAGGAGGTGATACATGGAAGAGCGCAGATGCAGAATCCACTTATATTTGCCTTTAACTGCCGAAGATGCATGAATAAAGTGAAAAATCTGAGCAGAAAATGAATGCTCAGAGAACCAAAAGAGAAGTTGAACCAATTGTGCAAACCTCAGCACCAACATCGGATGCTGCATAGCAGAGCAAAAAGTCAGGATGTGAGGGCCCCAGGATCACCAGCAGCAGTCAGCCTGGATCCCACTGCAAGGGATCTGGACCATCTGACTAAGTGATGCAGCCTGTGACTTTCTCTGAATAGGCCAGCCGAAGTACATCATGCGGGCTCACCACCCAAAGGCAAGGGTCAAGGATTAGACATCAAAACATAAATAGCAAGGCTTCCTTTCAACAGTTTCTAAAACCTAACACTGTGATCTGCATAGTAGGTTTTTAATAATGGTCTAATACAGAAATTAGTGATTGACCAGAGTAGCAAACAATATCTGTGAGCAATTTACATTCCTAGGAAGCTTAAAGATGAATACTGGCTCAAAACACCTCCATTGAGGAATTGTGGGGATGCCAACCTTTTCCGGCTAAAAAGCCAAGGGAGAGTGCTTTAATCACAGAGAAGATCTAGGTTCTTTCTGCCAATATTTATGGATGGGAAAAGCTTCCATTCTAATTCCCTAATAGAGCAGGACTGATACTCTCGAGTTAGACATTCCTTTCTTCCTTATGTGATTGCAAAGCTGATAAAAAATAATGAACCCTATCAGAATCCATAATTATCTCACACAATTTTAGTTTTATAAACTTGTGGTGCTATAATTTTCTGCCTTTTCTTTAAAGCCTTGTTTTGAAAGATTGCAAGATGTTCTTTATTTTTCCTGCACCAGGGCTGCTGTCACCTGGCATATCACATTCACTATATCACATTAATGGCTTCCAGCTCAACAATGTGATACTCAATTCCATATATCAACTGCTGATATGATCTATTGCCATACAGTATATTACATTTGCATTTATCTTTTCCAAATCTAGCACTCTCTTCCATCACTCTTTCTGCAGCCCCCCTTCTTGGCCCTGTTTATTCTCATCACCACACATCTATACTTTCTTCCGGCTGTGTTATTAATAATCCTTACAAAGACCTTTCTCCCCCCTTTACCTTTCCCCTTTCAGCAACTGACAGCTCCTTGCAATTTGGTCTTTTAATGCTGGAGAGTCAGGCCTGAATGAGGATTTTTTTTGTTTGTTTGTTATTTTGATAGGCATTAGCATAGTTGCCTGAGCTGGGACTCTGGCACTTTCTTTAGATATGATTTACGACATCAATCGAATTTATGGCCATTTAAAGGAATGCTGAACTGGCTGTAAATCAGCAGCAGCACATAAAATACTCATGAGAACTGCTAGAATCTATCTGCATCAGCTTCTTATAGAAGCTGTAACAGCAGCCAATCACCTGTAACAGCAGCCAATCAGCAGCAAAGAGATGGAGCTATCCTGTGGGCAGAGGAAAGTGATGGCAATGATAGGCTTGTATCGAAGAGAAATGACTCACCTGATGACAGTAGAGAGTGCAGCTATGAATTGCAGATGGGTAAAAGAAGTCTACAGAGGCAGGGCATGGGGGTAAAATTGGAGCTGGTAGCTGGTGATGTTACAAAGGAATACATAAGAGGAACATACCTTGTAATGATTCACAGTTTACAGACAAACATTGTTTATTTCAAGCTTTTGTGTGACCTTGATATTTGGTTTTATCTTGCCTACTTTATGAATCAAAATATATAGACTAAATTAAGTCCATATTCTCCCTACTCATGAAAGAAAATGGTACATCATTTTACACTGCAATAGTTACGTAACTAACTGAAGAAAGACATTGCTAGGCACCATACTACTAGACACTAAGTGGCATATTTCCCATGAATGATTTATTCTTTATTTGCATATGAGGATTAATACAACATTGATAGTTCTGAACTACTCTAAGGAATTGTCTTTCAGTGCACTGTTTAAGTCCCTTCATTTAAATGGAATTGCTTACTACAATGATCCAGAAAGTTTCTCTTTCACCAGCCTTCATGTTCTGAGGGTGCATGTGTATGGGAAAGAAATATTTTGACCTACTAATTTCATTTCCTGCTCACTTTTCTCTCTCCTCCTCTTTTTATTCAAACCTGTAATAGATTGTCTGTCTGTTTCCTCTGAGAAATTTTATGGCAAAGAAACTAGAAGCAGACTGCAAATAAACTTGAACTTTTATTTCCCAAAACTAAAGACTGAGAATGGCAGAAAACTCGGGATACAACAGAGTATCTGGGAGAAGCTGAAAGGGAGGGAGGGAACAAGCTCCTCTGTCTCTCTCATTTATAAAGGTGTTTCTCTGATAGCGAAAAAGAGGAAAGTTGCAATCTGGAGTTAGAGAGCTTGGAGCTGAGGGGTCTGCTCCTAGCAGCATTACTTTGTTGTCATGAGATAAAATGTGTTTTTAATACTTTAATTAACACTATTTTAGTTAATTATTTCTAAATTGTGTGTGTGTGTGTGTGTGTGTGTGTTCTGACACTTTCTGTTTCATGCTTTTCCTCAGTGCCCATTGATAGCAGAGTCTCAGACATGTAAAATTTTCTATACCTGCTATTCCAGAGTGCTGTATGTTTTCTAATAATTTTTCTTTTTGCTATTTCCCTCACTCGCTTCCCTCTCCTTCCATAAATTACATCCCTCTGACAAACTTTTCCCTAACAGTGCATAAGTTGAACCTTTCAAAGGAAAGATGCTATAAAACATCGAATCGATAAATAACCTTGTTCTCTTCATAGAGTAAAAGAGTCAATCAATCTTTACTCCTCCATATAAATGTACATATCTTACTATAGCTCAAATTTTATCCCAACTATTTCCACTGGGGATTTCCTTTTGGTTATAAGGGAGAATTTGTAATAAATGGAGTGGTAAAAAGGATACCTTACATACCTAGAAATTTTAGTCTATTCTTCAAAGTAAATGAAAAAGGTGAACAGAAAAGCCAATAGGCTGTGCAGTTGTTACTGCTTTGTATCTGTTTAAGCTATGACTTGCATCCAGACCTTGTATGTGACAATCCTAAACAGTACTATTTTAATTTTTGAGCAGCATGCTGGTCAGGGTCGTGATCCCTGTCTTCCTCAATAAGAGTTTAACACATAATCACTGGAAAGGAACTATACCTGGGATTTTGTGGTCATTATCTTTAATTAAACTTAATCATTATAATTTATGGTGGACATGGATCTGATTGGGTCTAAATTTATAAAGGATTTTTGCTTATATTTTATAAATTTGATGGATAATTTGGACTCATTTTGGATGATAAAATGGACTCACTTTGGGTATGACTGTGTGGCCTAGAGTTTGCCTCATCTCATTCTGTTCTTCAGTGGGTTGAATTTCCCAGTAGGTAGAAGGCTGAAGATATCAAGGGAAGCCTTTTTGGAGTAATTTGGGAACTGAAGACTTAGTTTAGGAAGACTAAGGCAATTATAAAGATTAAAGCCAAAGTTCTGGAAATGTAATGGAAAGATCAGGTGAAACAACTTTGTGTAAAGTTTTGAATCATGCATAAATTGCTTGTGAATCCAACTGCCTTAGCCACTAATAAGCGCTGATCTTAGTTCAGCTTATTAGCCTTTTTCTACCTCAATTTCTTTACCTGTAAAGTGGAGGTAGCAATGACACCCATTTCAAGAATTACTAAATTATTCGATGTGAAATGCTAAAATAGTTTGTAATACATATAAAGTGCTGTATATTAACTATATTTTTGTCATTGTTACGTTTTACTTTTATTACCCCGTATTTCTAAAGCCAACCTAACTACTATGATTTATTTTTCCCCAGATCTTTTATAAAATTTCTAAACAGTTACCTTATCACCACTTCCTTCTCTGACAACGTCTGTAATCCACATATGCTATAATTTAACTTGCCTATGTTCTCACTCAATGCCTATACATTGGATCAATACCATCCTAACTCCATAAATCTTCATCAGTGAACACACTGATCAACAGTAGAGATTCTAGGCTTTTCCAGTCGCTTTTCTGTACAGCTTTCCAACCCACATTTGTAGTTATTTATCTCTAAGAATTTATAACCTATCTATTAAAAACTGAGATAATGAACACCACTAACAAAAAGATGGAGAATCTCTCAAAAAGAAGGAAATTTCCGTATTAAAAATATAGATTGCAGGTAAAGTTCTTTTCTAAAAAGCAAATGTTACTAAACTGTGGAGAATATGGCTAGATTATTTCAATTAAAAATATTAGGATTTTAGTTTCACATGTCTGTGTTTAAGTGCTTCTTGAGCGCAGGTCAGAAAGTTCAGACTTATAGTGAATATATATATATATATATATATATATATATTCACAGATCATATCATATCATATGTAAGTAAACATCTTTCCAATACAAGATCATTGCAGTAAAAAAAGATGACAAAGTAGGATTTGTATAGTTCAGTGTAAGTGATAGCAGAATATGCCTTAAAGAGTAAGGTATTAGAAATAATAAAGATATATTCTCATTGGATTATTTTTATAATCACAAATATAGACTGATCAGTTAAGATGCCTTTCTAGTCTTCTTTAGTGAAATGAAAAACTTGCTTACATATTTAAATGGACTGTGTATTTATGTCTTCTTCAAAGTTGTGAATGAAAACACTAACATTCAGTCGGATGGTATTGGGTGGTTGGGGCCTTTGTGAACTAAGTAGGTCATGAAAATAGCACCGTGATAGTGGGATTAGTTACTTTTAAAGAAGAAACATCTGAAACTTTGCTTCCTTTCTCCTTGTCTCCACAGCAGGCAATGGCATTCTGCAAACCAGGAAACACACCTTCACCTGAAAGTACTTCTCCAAATTTTAATAATTTTTTTATTTTAAAGAGATTAAGCAAAAGAGGACATTACAAAGCAGATCAGATCAGAACAATGTAAGTAACACAACATTCTATCACAAGACAACCCATAATTAACGGTAAGCACCATAGTGTCTTTTTCTTTCAAATAGTTGAGCATAGCTTCATATACAATAGTATCAGCCATAACAAAACACTATAAAACCATTCAAGAGAATGAAAACATTACAGGGCTTTCACAACCAAATAGCAGAGAACTAACAATGGCTACAATATTATCTCATTTTCCATAGAAAATTTGTTTATATTATCACACATAATAATAGCCAATAAGATATAACAGGATAGAACCAAAAGCAACCAAAAAACAAAAGCATAGTGGACTTCAGAGTAAGATGATACTAAATCAGCTCTGACTATTCTAATGTCTTCTTTTCTTTAAAGTAGCTGTTTATACTATCACAGATAATAAATCAAATCTTGATTTTGAACTCCCTAGCTTTCCGAACTGTGAGGAATAAATGTTTGCTGTTTACATCAGTCATTCTACATTGCTTTACTGCAGCAGCCTAAACTGACTAAGATAATGCTTGAAAATGTAACTTCTCAAGCCCATCAGACTACTTTGTACTAAAATCTTGAGAAGGGCCTGGTGTTGCCAAGCAGGGAACAGGCACCCATACAATTTTATTTTTGATTCATGTTTGGAAAACACTGAATTGGAAAATCACTGGGTAATCTCATCTGCATCTGCTGTCTCCCTGTGTAGGCCCTATGGGATTTTTCTTAGACTACTCACTACATCACCGCTATAATGAAAGATTAAGGACAAGCATCATCAAAGGCCTCATAACAGTTGGGACATCTTTCTAGCAGATAAGGGTACTTCCAAGAAAACCTGCTTGATTTAAAGCCACAGAAACGCAGCTGTCCTCTGCTTCTGTCATTTTAACTTTCAACATGGACCTTTGATGTCTCAAGTTTTTCTATCCATAAAATGGGGATAATCACTCAGTAAGTCCTTCATGAAACTGTGAAACCAAATGAGACGAAAAGCAAATCACTACATAAAGTTTATTCTCTGCCGTTATCATGTATTAATTGGGGTATGGATGTCAGGGATGGCGTTCTTATTAATCCTATATATTTTCTTCAATTCTTGTCACACAGTGCTTTGTATTCTTTATGATTTCTTTATTCTCTTCTACTTTTTCCCTTCCATGCTGTTTTTTTTTTAATCTGTAGAAGAATGCTTAGAATTTTTCTACTCCAGCTCATCTGCTTCTCCTTTTTATACTCAGAGCAACAGAGGAAATATTAACTTGGCTGTTGGCACTGTTGTTTTCTATGACTTCTGCTTTTTTAAAGGCAAAGTTATTCTACAACTTGACTAGTTGGAGCTGAGCTTTCCAAAGTCACAGAACCGAGAATGGAACATGAATTTCTGAGTCATGAGAGGCAGTTTAAAATTTTTCTCCATCTGTTCTGCAAACCTAAATAGACTGTTGGTGCCCATGTCTCAGTCATTAGCAGAATTAGGAAGGAATACCCATACCAGCTTTGTACAACCACCCTTCCTAGGCTGCAGCCACCTACACCTCATTCTTCAGGATGCCTGGTCCTCTATAATTGTAGAAATTACATACTTTAATGTAGTCACACAAGAAAAATTGTTGGAAAATTTGAAAATCTTAAATGAATGGAACAGAAAATGGTACAATGTACAATCCAGGCCTAAATGTAGACAGAAATAGAATATGAAGAGAAGGATTTGAAGATAGTATGCACTTGTGTATGAGTGGATCGATGTCTACACATTTACACATATATTGCACACATATGTACACATGATACTCACTTGATCTAAAATTCTAGAAGGTCAAAAATAGGGCTGTCAAGTTAGAGCTCAGAGAAACTCTAGCAAGAGACTATGCTCCACATGAAAGTTAGTGAATCTGTTTCTCTAGATTGTCTGCTAAAATTTTTCCTATCTTTAATGTTCTCTAGTTCTTCTAAAATTCTGATGTGCCTAATAATCACATAAGGTTTTGCTTAAATGCGTGTTCTGAGCCAGAAATAGGAGGTGGATCCCAGTACCTACCTTTCTTATGAGGCTCAGGAAATGTCCATGGTGCTGTTCTGAGCGCCACATTTTATACATCAAAGAGTTAATTCTTCATCAATAATATTAAAAATATGCAAATTACTTTAAGGAACACTGAACTAGAATGATTTCCAAACTTGAAGTATACATTTTAAAATCTGAAGAAATTCTTAAACTATGACATTTAAAAATATGACAAAATATGTCCATGCACAGACATTCAGATTGAATGTTCTGCAGTACAGCCTGGCTATTGAATTCCCAGGTGATTCAAATATATGGTCAAGGTAAAGAAGTTTAGAGTAACATCTAAATTATGTACTGATGGTCTTAGAATTATGGTCCCTCGGCTACCAGCATTAACATCGCCTGACAATATATTAGAAATATAAATTCTCAGATCCTGCCCACCGCTTCTGAATCGGGCACTTTGAAGGTAGAGCTCAGGAATTGCTGTGCCAGCAACTTCTCAAATGTAAGTGTGGTGGATTTACAAATGGTGCTGAATTTAACATCCATCTGAACTGAATCAGTGTGGTGTTGAGTGTGGAGGGCCCACCAGAGGATTGTTGTTAACATAAAAAGGAGAACTGGAGAGGAAGAAGTAGTGTTGTTGGTTCTACATGATGTTGTTGATTCTCTGTGATGTTGTTGGTTCTCCGGTGGCCATTGGCTCTCCTGTTGATGTTGGCTCTCCTGCAGGAGCTTGTCAAGCTTCTTTCCTGATTTGAAATTTGCTGTTCTCACTGTTAGAGGAACTTGGTACCTTGCTGTTGCTGAGAATGGCTATGATTCATTTTGGGAGCGCTCTGGTTTTTACTGCTTCCTGGCTCTGGAGGGCAAGATATGTGTTCTTCAATCTCCAAAAGGAATTTGTCATGCTGGCTTCTTGATATGAACTCAGCTGTTCATTGTCAAAGGAGTATGGAACCCATTGTCATTGAGGATGGCTGTGGTACATCTTGTGGTGAGCCTTGAACCTTATTTTGAGTTTTGCTTCTCTCCAGTGCAAAACTCTCAGCCTGCTCACACAGATCCTTTGTCCCACTGGCATAGACTTTCTAGTTTCCATCACTAACCTTTGGGACTTCCCAGCATAATTACACTTGAATGAGATATTGTCATGTAATCTAGGCCTCCAGTTGGACCTATGGGGATACTGTCATGGGCTCTAGGTCTTCATCTGAACTCATGCAGGACATTGCCATAGAATCAGTTGGATTCTTTGGGTCTTAGTGTGTGGACAGCTTTCCTGCACTCTTTCTTTTTATTTAAATCTTTGGTTGACAATTATAAAATAATATGACTTATGCATCCTGCATTGTCTTGTACTCCTTGCAAACCCTGATGATAACAGTATGCTAGTTTGAGGCCCATAGCTGTAGTAGAAAGCTTGTTAAAACACATGGACATTCACACTATTCTGAATTTTTTATGAGACCACAAGTCTACACAGAGGAGTTCATGAACAGAGAAATAAAGATAATAGCTTTACAGGGTTTTAGGAAAGAACTTAAATAGAAAAGAAGAAAGAAAAGTTTCAAAACCACAGAGTTAGAAGATAGGCACAGAAAATATTTGTGGTAAAAATAGAAACACTTAAGATACTTCTAATCTTGTTTAATATCTTTCTTCCCTAAAAGTTAGAATCTCTCTGACTTCACAATTCATGTTTTACTTCTTAATTTCTTTTAAGCTATTAAAGGAAGACTTTAATCACTTAAATTTAGGAAAGAGATTCTATTCATTCATAATTTATTACCTGAGGACATAAATGTTCAACAAGCATTTATTGAGTTCTTGATGTATTACGCAAAATGCATAACTAGGATGAATAGTCAATTCTTGTACTTAACAAACTCATAGTTTCTTTGACTATTATTTATTCCTTCATATACCCTTCTATCCAATTTTCACGTATTTTTGAGCAGCTACTATGTACTTTTATAAGCTTCTGGATGTAGGTTAACTAATATACTGACTGCACATTTCAGAGAATTAAAATTGATTTGTAGAAGCAAAAAAAACCCAGATATGTGGGTGGATATATAATTAAACTGGAATGAATGTTGTGAAAAAATACAGAGAATATGTCCTTTAGAATAAAAGATGAGGAAACTTCAGTGAAATGGAAAGGCTACCTTCAAAGGGTTAACATACAAGCCCAAGAGAAGGGAAATGGCTCAGTATGGTTGATAGTTTTGGAGCTGGAATCTGCTAGTTTGATCCTGGATAGCATGCTTAATGGCTAATTTATGCTAATTCTCTGATCTTCAATTTTTCTCATCACCATTACCTAACAATGGTGATAGTACTTTCCTCATAGGAATCTCACTGACAATTATGTCAGGACTAACTGACATGATTGAGAAAAACATTTCTTATGATACAGTGTGTAATTTAAATACTGATTATCAGAGATATGTATCCAGTTATGTGAAGAGCCAGTAAGTGTTAAGTGTGTTTAGACACTGGAATACAGGGACAAATATGAATCACTCTGGTTCTCAAAAATTTTACAGCATTATTGTGATTATATTGTTGTATATAATCCTGTGACTATGATTTGAGTGTGTCACATAAGGCTTTATGTGTTGGAAGTAGGATTTCTATTATGGAAGGGTTAAGATGTAGTAGAACTTTTAAAAGACGTGACACAGTGGGAAGTCATTAAGTCACCAGGAATGCTGTTTTTGACAGGAACTGATGTGGTTCTTTTGGGGCCATGAGCAGTCTTTAGGACAGGCTTATTGTAATAGTAACCTGGCAGGACTGTTACAAAAACCTGGTCCCACCCTTCAAGTCTCCTTGTCTGCCTGTCTTCCTGTGTGATCTGTCCTTCTCATAAGCATGATGACCATTGTGAGGCCATCTGATGAGTTCTCACCTTCTCCATGGACTGGGCAGAAGCTGGCATCTTGTTCTTGGGCCTCCAGATCCTTGAGCTAAACAATTCTTTCATTTATGAAGTACTCAGCCCTCAAATGTGCAAAACAGATTAATGTACACTCAATAAAAATCTTGTACAATATAAAAAAGATGAAAATGATGTACACTGCATTGAATGTTATGGGGAATGTTACATGAAATAAAGTAATACAGAAAAATACCTTAATCTTCATTGAGACTTAAGCAAACAAGCATCACTCCTGATTTTTGATTCACAAATATCAAAATATTTCCTAGTTTGCAAATCTAGGTTACCTGCCATGTTTTTGGAAAGCTTCATGGAAAATTGCATTTTAGACATGGAGGCAATGCTGTGACTTCTTCCGTACTAAATGCTGACACTGGGAATCATGAAATAAAGATAAATTTTGCTTCATGGTGTTAAGCTTCAATACATTGTCTGTGGTTTCTCATCACTGAAATCTGATATGAATAGGACAGGAGGTAATATCTTTTTAGAAGTTGAGTAGAGAGCTACTTTGGTGACGATCATCATGGTTTGTTCTTCTTTCCCAGAATTTTGTCTGGGAAAGACTGACTACTAGTTTTTACTCATCAGACACTCAGTTTGTGATATTTGTGACTTTAAGGGAGGAGTGAGTATCTCATTCTTTAGTGGTATTCTTCCTTAAACATTCTGAAACACTCTCGTCAGCCTGACCATCCTTCAGGCATGGACACGTGTGTGTGCGGGGTGCGGACAGCTGTGCACATAGAAACTTAATTTTAAAAAGTCATACTTACTGTGTAAATTTATCAATCACCACATTCATTATACATCTTTATCATTAAATAATTCAGATACAGTTGAAAGTATTTCTCTACTTAGAGGTAGTCATTGTATTGAATTGGAAATTTTTCTCATGCATGATTTTACACGGTTATTACATATATAGATATCTTAAACAATATGCAGCATTGTTCTAGCATATTTATAAACATCATCAAAGACTTCATTGTAGTGACTGTACTATTCCACAATATAATGTTTACTGTAATATTATGTTTTAGATTTTTGGCTATGTCGATATCAACAGTTTTATTTCAATCATTTTCTCTAATGTATAATATGAAGTTTAAATAATATACTGAATTTATTATATTCATGTTGGATCTTTGTGCCAACCTTGATGTTTGCCTATCTGAATCAAGGCTATAATAAACTTGCTTTTCACTTCTCCTTTTGGACTTCTGAACATTTTATCTATGAAATGTAATTCCAATGCAAGCACAGAGTCAAAGAATAAGTTCATCTTCAAATGTGGTTATCTGGCAGTAGATATTTTCAAAATGTTCTCTAAAAACGTACTTATTTCCTACCAAAAAGATATGAAAGACTTGTAATGTCTTCATTCTTTTGTTTTCATAAGTTCTAGACTATTTTGTCATGTTTTCATTCATTATGGGTGAAGATATGGACAACTATTTTGAAGAAAACAAGGGACATTATGATAGTCACTGTTGATGTCCTGTTGTTTTGAAATCCTGTATTGCTTTCATTGTTTTGTTCTGATCAGCTTTGCTCTGTTTTATTTTATTCTATTTAAAGTAAGAAAAATAAACAGGATATGAAATTTGCTTTTTATCCCATGTTCTTGACAGTTTTTGGAATTGTTGAAAATTTAAAATCTGACCATTTGTTTGTAGCAACTTTTTAACCTATTTGACTATCCTCAAAACTTGGAAGATATTAGACAAACAGTTCTGGTACATTTTATTATTGCTAAATATTTCATATTAGTGTCTACATTTCTGCTGCTAAAGGAATCTATAATCCTGGGAGAAGTAGTTCACCAATAATGATCACATTTAAAGTAGAGATTTATTAAATGACTGAGAAATCCTTCTACCGTCTTATCTCTAATAAATGAGAAATGAAATATGAATCTCTCCTGAGTTAGAATTTTACCAAATATATTCTTGCTGTTTCTTGTGTTTAGATGTCTCCCTCCCACCAAAGCCTCCTAAAGCCATAGCTGGGTTTTTTTTTTTTTTTAGAGGTTTCTGAATCTAGAGTGTGTGATTGATTCATGAAGCATTGATAGGATTCAGAATACTAAGAATAAGGATGGATGATTACTGAATCAGTCCTCTCATTAGCTTGGCACCGCCCTAATCCTGGTAGTCTGGAGACAGTATAAACAACAGAAAGAGGCTTGCTCCCTTCTGGCTTTGCTAACTGGCTCACTATGAACTATTTATTTAATGCTGTGTTTGTCTGCTATGCCATCTTTCTTTAGAACCAGCTGACTATGGATGGAGAACTTTACAAACTGTGAGTCAAAGAAACCTTTCTTAACTTTGTGTGTCAGGTATTCTGTTGCAATAATGAGAAAAGTAACTAAGACAATTCTCCTAAATCAAAGTTTTCTGGACTTTGTCTTTCTCTTGACTTTCAGTTTTTTTTTGTCTGGCCTGAAAGGCAGCAGTGTGGGTCTGAGAAGGTAACGGGTAGCTGAAAAGACAGTAATCATTTGTATCTGATGGAGCCAGTGGCAGGGTCAGGGACAAGAAACAGCAGAAATACTGGGGCCAAAGGAGGTAGTGGTGCTTTGAGGTCGCCTAACCAAGCAGTGTGAAGACATCCAGCATGGACCAGAAATTCGTTACAGACAGAGCAATTAAATGCTCACTGTTAGAGAAAGATTCATAGAAATAGAGAAAGAACAGGAAGGAGTCCCAGGCGGGAGGTTGAAACTGGTGGTACATATTGTACCCAACAGATGCAGGCTAGCCAAGGCATGTCCTCTTGAAGATTAGGGGAACCAAGAGCATAAGGAAAATGTAAAATACATTTTCAAGTCTCGGCTTGCATCAACTTGGCTAAAACTTGTGGCCAAAACCATGTACTATGTTTAAGCTCAAAGGCAGAATAGAATGGCCTTGCAGACTTGGATACAGGAAGACTCCTTTCCTTGAGGTCAACAGTCTAATTTGCAAGCCTGAGTTAGACTCATCAACATAACCCCAATCCTCTTCAAGTGGATAAAACACGCTTAACTGCTAAAATATTTGTGCTCATTCAACTTCATTTTGATCATGGTATTAATTTTTGTATATATAGTTATTATTGCCTTATGATTGTATCCTCTGTTTCTTAATTTATTGCCTTAAGATGGTATCTATTTATTTCTTGATATGATAATGAGAGAATTAGAGAGTTACTATTCTATCATTCTCTTATTTGTTGGAAATTTCTTTGTATTTTATGTTACTCTGTTTACATTGGTTAACCTTAATATTAGTTTAATATGCAAACTTTTTTCATACTTTATTGGTTGATTTCTAAAAACAAAACTTCTCCAATGTACTTTATAATACTATAATTTCTTCAATTACTCCTTTTAGAATCTAAGTATGTCTTTAATCCAGGAAATAACCATTACACAGTGTCATTTAAACTATGGTAGAGGAGTATCTTTGTACTAAAACTAAAATGTTTCAAAACTTTTAAGCTTTCTTTGAGTTTATACTTCAATATATAACATTTGTCATCTTCAGGCTTGAATCCTGTTTTTCATTTTGGAAGAGTACCTTCTTGAATAATTTCTTTTATTCATAAAGCATGTGTAGGTCATAAACATCTAACTTCTGGCTTGTCACCAAATTCCTTTATTCGTTCCTTTTTGATACTTTACAGTCACACTATTTTGGTCTAGAATCTTTTTCCTTGAGAAGGAGGAGTACAACACTGCTTTAAAGTCATTAACATGTATAACTATCCAGAAATCGTTAGGTTATACTTGGGTGTGGAATTTCCATGTGTATTTTAAATATTGAAATATCCTTTCAAAATAATGATTTTCACTTTTTTTTAATGAGGAAGTTACCCTTTTTATTTATTCAAGCAGTACACTGCATTTTTCACTGTTTCTGTCTGATCATTTATTAGATCACCAGTGGCAATCAAACATTTGACCTCAATCTAAAGCAAGAAATATTCTTTATACACTGTGCATTATTTATGTGCATGTCATTATATGTGCTATATTCAATCAAGTTTTTTTTTCTTTTTCTTTTTCTTTTTCTTTTTTTTTTTTTTTTTGTCTTTTTCTTTTTTATAGGTACCAGGGATCAACTCACGACCACCCGCTTGCAAGGTGGGTGCCTATGCTGCTGAGCTAAATCCCCAGCCCCCCAAGTTTTTTCTTGTTATAGCAGAATACCTAAGACTGCATTATATATAAACAAGAAAAACTGATTTTGGTTCTTGTTTCTGAAAGCTGGGAATTCAAGAGCATGATGTCAGTATCTGCTTAGCTTCTAGTAATGGCTTTGGCTGTGTCACCTCTGGAAGAAAGCCAAAGGGAAAGCAAGAGGAGGCAAACATCGGGGCCCCTCTTCATGACAACATTATAAGTAATCCAGGGCTGCAAGAGTAAGATGGTTCTCTCAACAGATGGCAAAAATCCTTCCAGAGGCGCTGCTCTAACAAAATACCTAGGCCTGGAATTCCTATGACTTTGGTGTCCGTGACTCAGGTCTTGGGGAGGCTCACGTTCAGGCATGAAAATGGTCACTTTCATGCTGTGTTCTTACCCTGCCAAGACAGAAAGTAGGCTTCTGTCCCACCTAAACCTCCTCTGTCCTACTGTGTATTGAGCTCCAGGCTTTCACGTAAGCTATATTCCCAACCTTTTATAAATTTCATTTCTTTGGAGACAGGCTATCCCTGAGTCACTTACTTTGCCCTGACTGTTCTTGAACCTGCAATCCTCCCAGCTCAGCCTGCCAATGCTGAGATTACAGGTGTGTGCCACCACACTTATCTTCCTGTCTCTTTTTACAAGAGCATTAATTCCTTTATAATGACTCCACTTATGAACTAATTTTCTCCTAAAGATTTCATCTTTAAATATCAATACTTTGGGTGTCAGGGCTTCAACATTGTAATTTGGGAGGGTACAATTCAGTATATGACAAAGTCCCAGTAATGGCCCTACTTCTGCAATTTGAATAATAGTGTTTTGGCAAATGTATTCTTTTGAACTATTTTTCACATCTCTTAAATATTCTTCCGTATATTTTTAGTTCATTCCATTGGTTACATATGGTACATTTTTAACTTTAATTTTGTGTTAATAAGTTGGCCTTAAGCTGGGTACAATTTATTCCTTTGCCAATCCATTGAACTTTTAGTTTCTTTTATCAGTCATAAACAGTAGAACAAGTTTTCTACTTTCTAATATTTTTATAGTTTTGTTTTTTTGCTACCCTTGCCTCTTTTTTCTTCTTTAAGAAACTGAGGTATAATTTCTATAATGTGGAGTTCACCATTTGAAACTGTATAATTAATGGATATATATATATATATATATATATATATATATATACATAAATTTATATATGTATTATTTTATGTACCCATCACCACTAGCTAATTCCAGAATATTTATGTTACCTCCCCAGAAAGAAATTCCATGTCCATTTGCATTTAGTTCCAATATTACCCTTCAGTAATCCCTGGAAACTGATTTTCTACTTTCTATCTTTCTAGATTTGCTAAATCTTAATTTCTTGTGGTAAACCTCTTTCCATGCATGAATCTGAAGAGCAGCTAAGATATGGACCATCACATTAAACTTGGCTAATTGGGTTGTGCTTCCAAACACTGTGAATCTTCAGGAAGTGGAAAGCCGCTTAGGTCACACCCAAAAGTGTGCTGGGATTGTAAGCTCCTGTCTGGAGTGATCTATGGGTGGTGCTGATCTGATAGGTTCTTGGCTGTGGTGTACTTCTCTTTGCTCCTTCAGTTTTTTCTAAACTTCTCTGTGTGGCATTCATGATGATTTGTTAGCTACCCAGTGTCCTTTAAATAAACTAGCTTCCAGTATAACTGTTATAGTTTGGTTGGTGTCATTTGCTACAGCTGCTCACACACACACACACACATACACACACACACACACACACACACACACACACACACACACACACATACAATTAAAAATAGTTCTCTAAAAATAGAGCCAAATTAATGACATTAAAAATCTTAAATTATGAATGTTGCATATGGGCCCTTAATTCCTGTTTATGGTCCTTTCTGTACATATATTTCTGGGTTACTTTCCTCCATAAATTTACTTGACATATTTAATTTTAGTATGTTATGGAAAATATCTGATTCTCTAAGCAAATAGTCAAGATTTAGCTGACAATTTAATGTGGAGCTATTAGCTTTGTTTCCCTTTTCACTAAGAATCCATCAAATACCTCCTACAAATTCCTTAGCTCTCACTATCCTTACAAAACAAAAGAGCAGTGGACAGATATAGGGATTTCGCATCTCATAAATTACCATACTTTTTCTGGAAACTGACTTGCAAAATATCATTTCTGCCACCTGTTTTTCTCCTTTAGCTTTCCAGTTTCTTAATGTCCTCTATTTATTATTCTGTTTGATAGGAACAGCTCAAAACTCATATCATGTACATCTCTTAGAATAGCAAATTTCTTTGTTGAAAATTCTATTAGTAGTATTCCCCAACATTTTATACAAGTCACCAAAATTTATTGGATGTAATTGTTAGTTTTTGGTGAATTCCTCAGATGACCAAAATTTCCGGAACCATCCAACATTAACCATTTTACAAGCTTTTCTTTGTACTGTTTCCATAAGAACCTTGGGAGGCTTTTGTCCCCGCAGAGGAAGGAAAGTTGTGCCTTCAAGCTTTATGAGTGTCGTGTCTGTGATTGCTCCTGGGTCCAGAATAGAGGTTTGTGTTCCTGAACAGCAGCCAGATGGAAAGTGGTATGAACCCCCCTCAGGCAAGGCATGAACTCTCTAGCCTTCCCAGAGTCTATAGCTTCCTATTAGCTCCCACAAAGCCAGGGTTAGCTAGAATTCATCTCATTAGCTCAGCACTGCTCACTTCCATGGTTTAACTGGCCACTGAAAAATGTTGAGTTTGTGAACTCTCACTCGAGACTGTCAATATGCAGAAGCCTATTAATCATCTGAGGGATTCTGGTTTACTTAGAGACTTGTCTTTTCTTTAGGAACAGGAGTACTGCTCCCCTCTCCTGGGTAGAAACTGCCAAGACCTTAGGAGCCAGGGAAAATTGACTTCTCTATAGTGGGAAAAGAAAAATGCCTCCATTTTTTTACAATATTTAAAAAAATAAATAAACAGTATAAGGCAATTTCTCAATAAGCTGTCCAGCTCCCTAGCAAGCTGTCCTGTCCCCTTAGCTACCTCTCACTGTAGGGGAGCTTTTGTTTTGCAGGGAGCTTACTGATTCACGTACATTTCCTGGCTGAAGCTTGCACTGGTCACTGGACAATTATAATCAGAGCAAGTTTCAGAGCACAGAAAATAGAATACTAAGGAGTTCTCAGGAAAGGCTGCCAGCTGTCTAGGTGCCAGAGGAGGCGCCGAATGACTGCAAAGCCCTGTGGGAGAGAAGCCAGCTGCAGCCGCTGCCCCTCTGAGGGTGACCAGATGCAGCAGCTGTCTTGTTTATTTTAGTTCGGGTAGAGAAACTGAAGTGACAAGAACTGGAGGGGTCTCTCAGGATTTCCTCGTGCCACCACCACAGGCAGCCAATTTGGGCTTCCTGAGAAAACTCTTCTCCTCCAGCTCTTCCCAGGCTCTTGCCAGTAACCTACTGTTTGGGTCCTGCTTGTCCACACTGGAACTGAAGATGAATCTGTCCTCCAGGGGCCCCCTGCCACAAGTGGCAAAGAGCCAGGGCTGAGGTAGTGCTTCTGCTGTGTGCCCAGAAGTATTTCCAGGACCTAGCCTCACAGAAAAGATGCTTATGTTTGCTCAAAGTATACTTGTCAATTACAGAGAAGAAAGCAACCCCCAATTTCCTCCAGAGTCCTCAACTGCCCTTTTCTGGGAGCTAAGTACTGTGGTGAATTATTCATTATTGTGGTGTCTCAAATTTCCATAGCACCTTTCTTTTAAGGCCGCTCACATTTTCTGAAAAACATTACCACATTTGTATACTTAAATTTTGTTTGCTGAGTAGGACATAGGAATCTCATTTAACAGGAAAACAGATGCATGAACCCGGGAAGTTACATCAATCAAACAAACAGAGTTTACAAAATCTGGGCAATTCTTCCCTTCCATGGCAAGCCTCCTTTTTTTTTTTTTTTTTTTTTTTTACTTTTCCCTGTGGCTGCATGTAGGATAAGCCTTAGAATTTACAGAAATCTTGAGAATCTCTTCAGAATTTAATACAGATTTTAAAGGCCATTTGCCACCCAATTACCTACCAGCTTTTTTTGGACACTAATTCTACCCGTGAGCACCCTGAAATAGTTGTATTTTTCCCTAGAAAACTGAGTCAGGTATTGTTGCAATAATAAAGTGTTACAAATGACCTCAAACTATCAATGGTGAAGCAAAGTTCATATGATTTGTTTTAATTATATTGGAAAGCTGATTTTAGTTATAGACTTCGGGTTAGCTTTTAACAATCTGCATTGTCACTTTGGGTGGCTAGATCCAGGAACACTCGCTTGGTGAATGAGTGGGGTATGTGATATATGACGTCTCTGTTGGTCCCATCTTGGAACTGAAACGCTTTCCCTTTTTCCAAATTTCCATTGGCAAGAGCCAAACACATAAAGTCAATATCTCTTTTTAACATTTTTTTTTTAATCGGCACTGGGGATCGAACTCACCACTTGCCTGCCTTATGCCGCTGAGCTAAATCCCCAGCCCCATAAACTCAATATCTCTTGGAGCAGGAAAATGTACTCTGCTCTCTCTGCCCCTTCTGTAGGGAGGTACACAATGTCCTATGACAAGGGATGCACATATGTTATTCTTATACAAAAAGGGCATAAAGAGAGGAAAAAAAATCTATTATGAAACAAAGAATGTACAGACATTACAAATTTATAATTTAAAAACTTTAGCCTTAGACAGGTGATTATAGATTAAAAGCAGCTTGTCTTAAGTAAAACACATCCTACTAGATAACTGGAATATGACTATAAGGAAGCTGTTAAAATGCTGACAATTTTACAAATTATTGGCAAATGCCCCCAATTGGTTTATCAGGTAACAATAACTGTAGTAAGATAAGAAAAGAAAGGAGAATGCTTGAGTGAACAAACATAAAAGAACACAAAGTAAGTTAATTTTGTTTCAGAGAGTCACTAAGTGTATGAGTAAGGGACATCTGTGATGGTTAGGATATTAGCATGCCAGACCCGCTCTTCTTAACTCAGGCTAACAGGTCTCTAAGTGATAGGGATTCTTCACAAAATGTTTAGGTAATTTTTGTCTATTCTCAATAATTTAAAAGATGCATTGCTCAAAGGCAATGACATGACAAGAAGTATGGAATCTTAATTCCTTTAAAAGTGTGCACCCAATGTCTACCTCCTCTTTACTTACGAAGGGAATGCAATATTCATATGGGTTGCAACGCATCCAACTTAGTGTCTAATTTTCAATCTTTCTTACAGTTATGGATGGCTCTGTGGCATAGTTATGGCAAGCTTTTGGTGTTTTAAAGTGAGTTTTAACAAGGATATGTTCACCTGGTACCTCCTTTTTAGCTTTCTTCTTGCCAAGAAGCAATTGCTGGAGCCAGAGCAGCCATTTTGAAATCACAGGTGAAAAGTATGAGAACCAAACTCATTTACAGAGCAGAATAGTGGAGCATGACTCCCTGCCGTCATTGGGGAGCCTTTAGCCAGCCCGGGCTAACTGCCATATTCATTATTATGTGAGAAAAATATCCCCGTGCATGCAATCCAGCTACTTCTACTAGTTACAGATACAATCCTTTACTAAGAGTGTGGTGTAGGAACATTATAGATCATCTGATCAACTTTTCTGTGTGTATTTTTGCAATAATGCAAATAGAATTCTAAAACAGAGTTGTGCTCAACGTCAGACAACGTGAAGTATCCATAATCCTTTCAGCACTGGCTTCCCAGGATTGAGATGAAGACCTATTTGTAAATCACCCTAAAAAATACTCCATCCAAAGGAGTTACAGCATAGTAGCATTCTTCTCTGAATTCAAAGCATGTTGCGGCCCCTTAGAATGTGAAGTTCAGCATACCAGGCACTTCTAATTTCACAGGCCAAGATCACTTGTCCCATTCTTATTACATAATTTTAGCTGACATTGCAGACATGCTCCATCAGGGCCAGCTTTTAGTGGAGTAATTTTATGATTCAGGCTACCTCAAGGAGTCTAATTCCCTGACCCGCATCCCAAATGTAACCGTGCACAGAGCACACTCCAGTACCTGAAGACCCATAGTTCAAATTTGCATTATGCACCTTTGAGAGTAGTTTACATTTCCATTTCTCAAAATGGAGGAGAGTATTTCCCATTTGGGGAAGCTGGCAGAAGAAAGGCAGATCTGCAGCTTCCAAGTGCCTCACTCAAATTCTCTTTACAAATAGCAGTAGTTTTCTTTCTGACATCAGTTAAAAGCCCCTTCAATTGAAATTGTCAAAGTGACAAGATAAACGAGCACATTCATTTTAAAGCTTGAGAAATACACAAGAGAATGAGTCTCTGTAAGAATTAGAAAGAAGCTATGAAAATGCTCATATTGAGCTAACTATGCAAATTCAGTGAGCTGATGCAATTTTAATTTACTTACAAGCAAAGCTACACAATAATGATCAAATCCAAACACTTATTGTTCTATTCTTTTTTAATTACTGTATTATTTACTTATTCCTGTCTTCCTATCTTCCTTTACATCTTTGGACATTTACTAGTGAGTTTCTTTTCTTTGTATATCAACTCTTTGAAGAGTTCTGGAAATTGATTATGAGCAAGAGTTCAATGAACTTAATTTCTGGCCATAAATCTTACACAAAGATCCTGGAGATAAAATAAATTATAAACCCATCAACAAAAAATTCCAGAATAATTTAGGAATATTTTATAGCTTTGAGGAGGTATAAATCTATATTTGATTTATCCAAGAGAAATCTATCTTGATTATCTGAGATAAGTTATATTGATACAGAGAACAGAACTTTCAACCTACTACATGTTCACTATGAGTTTGTGTTTTCAAAACTGAAGAATGAATTTTAGGAACAAAGGAAGGTAAGAACAGAATATATTTATTTAGAGAAAGAAAATTTCTGTCTGAGAGACAAAAAATTCCATGGTTGGTTGCCAAAGACTCTATCTTTTGTAGGAACTTTTATAGAGCAAAACCACAAAGTGAGGCCGGTCTAAAAGAGGGAAAACATCGAAACTTGCAAGGTGGGAAAAAGTGGTTAAATCCAAGTCGGGGAGTGAGTCACGTAGCAAGTGGGCACACATACAAAGTAGTGGCTTCCTCAGGATGATAGGGAACTATTTAGAATATCAGTCCTTAGGATATGGGTGTATCTGGTTGATCTTTTGTCTTGAGGCCTGGCCCACAGTGAGAGGTGGCTGTCTCCCCAACATTTGCAAGATTTCTGAGCTTCTGCACTGGCTCCTATGAGGACCTGGCCATGTCTGACTGCTTATAATAATTTTATCTAACTCAGTTGACTGTAACAATATTGAATGATGATAGTTGAAAAATGGAGTTGGAAATTTGCTAGGTAGTGAAAATAAGTTTTCACTTGGAAAAATAATGAGGACTTCAAGCTACCTGCAGGCTCCTTGGCTCTGAAAGATTCTCAAATAAAGATTTTGTTAATAAAAAAAAAATTTAGGGATGCTGTTTGTTTTCTGAAATTCAAATGTAACTCAGTGTCCTGCATTTTTTCTGACAACACTGGTTCTCACTTATTGGTTCTCCTTCTGGGCCATTAAAGCCTTTTGAAGACATTGATCTTTCTTCTCTATTAATGTGGCTTGTTGTTTTATAGAAACAGAAGAGTAACCTCTTTTGGTCCTAACTAGGTTACCAGAAAGTAGGGAAGAAAGTTTGTTCTCTCCTTAGCACAGCATTTCACAATTATAACTTTTTATTTTAAAATTCAATTTACTTAGATTTTTTCCTCTTTTGTATAGAGTATATTAAAATTGAATCCTAAGGACCTGGTTCATTGATAGTACAAATATTTCACAAAATTACAGAAACATCAGTCTTTCTGGACAATTCTACCTGTTTTCTAAGACCATATTCAGATTCCTTGGTTCTGTTTTATCTTGCGATGGAATTTCTTCTTCATTTTGCCTAAAGCTGTTCTTCAGAAGTTAGATGGTGACTCTTTTCAGTAGAAAGCTCTTAACCAACTCAGAATCTCAGACAAATTTGCTATCTTCTCTCCCTCAAAAAGGAATACAATTTATTGATTTCATTAAAACCTAGAAATGCCAGACATATGAAAAATTTTTCTCTTTGAATATCCCATTAAATATGACAAAACTGACCATCCAGAATGATAGAACAAGTAAACATTTAGCTCTTAGTAACTTTAAACCAATCCTAAGCACAGTCATGTAAATTTAAAAAAAAAAAAACCCAGTGAACTACAACATGTATAATATGTATAAAATTATTGTCAATCAGCACATGAGGTGCTTTTGCCTGTTGTTTGGCAGAGATCACTGTCTTATGGTTGCCTTCATCAGTATTAGTCTGATTTGGATTATCAATATGTTTACCATAAATGTAAATAAGGGTCCCAAAAAGTTATGCCAAGAGTGGATATGCGTGTGTGTGTGTGTGTGTGTGTGTGTGTGTGTGTGTAATTTGTGCTATTACCTGTGAGCTGTATCATGTAGGAGTTGCAAATATGGTAGTATAGATAGCAAAATATAAAATTATTTTTTGAGGAAAGTGGTTAAGAAGGTCCTACAAACTATCAGGATTATTGATTCAGTAACTTTTAGCTTTTTGACCTGCAGCAGCACTTTTTTGAACTGAGTTTGTCGCCAGGACTTCCAGGTTGTATAGAAAGATGTGAGGTAGCTATGTGCAGAGAACAAAATGTATGGTGAATATTTACATTTGAAAAATATTGCAGTAAAGGTGCATTTCCAGTAACCTCCCTCAAAATATCCTCCGTCACTTCAAATACGTTTATGCCATTACTCTTGCCACTTTCCAAAGCACTTCTGTAGGTTCTCTTTTATGAGCCTTTAGTTTGGTTGTGGATGCCTCCATGTCCTGAATTGATTCAGATCATTGACCTTTCAGGGTCATTTGTACTTTGAGAAAGAGCCAGAAGTCCCATGGCGCCATAAGTGCTGAAAAAGTTGGATGAAGACACACCATGGTGTTTTTGTTGAACACAGATTGTTACAAATGCTTTGAACTGATTCAAGACATCAGGCAGCCATCAAAAGATTCTCATGGACTAAAAGCGCTACAAACTGTGAGCCAGGAAGCCTTCTACATTGGTTTTACAAAGGGAAAGAAGGATGGGACAGGTGTGTGAAGTGAAGGGTGTGTTCCACAGGGGATGAATGACAATGAGACTTTTATGGTAAGAATGTTTTAAAAAGTTATTAAAGAAATAGTGGTATTGTGTGGGACAGGTAGAGTAATTTAAATAGTTAAGGCAGTCACTGTGTGCTCATCATCTTCTGGAGTAAATACCTATACCTCCTGTTACATGAACAGCTATGTGGAACACGTGTGTGACTTAATAATTACAGTCAGTGTTACTGAGCACTGGGAAAAAATACTGTCACTCAATGTGTGCACCAAGCCACTGTTTTAATAAGATAAAAATTTCCAGAATCAGGCATCTGGGACACGGGAGCAAATTTATTGTAAAGAAATGGTCATTTTGATGATATCTCTTAAACTAAGCAGGAAAGCCTTTTCACACTCAGGACCTCATGGACTAAAGGACAGGGCAGAGGTTACGTTTGTCACTGAAATACACAGAAAGACGAGCAATCTGAAGTTGGAGAAAACATATAAATTATTTTATAATGAGCATAGAAACAATGTTTGTGTTTACTCTCTCACGCCCCTTTGTGTATCCCTACTGGAGGTGTCAGTTACATCTATAAACAAGATGAAGACATTGCAGCTCACAAACAAAGAAAAAATAAACAGAGCAGCATAGAACCAGGATGGGCCAAAAAACCTCAATTATGGTAAAAAAAAAATCATCAACCTAGTGCTTTAAAAAGGTGCACTTACAGCTCAATAAAACTGAAAAGTTAAAGTATAAATTAGTATCAGACATACTTAAAACCAAATGAGAAAATCTTACAACTTAACTAAAGAGAATTACTCATTTCCTTATGAACACTCTTGTATATATTTCACAGTAAAAACTTGTCAAGGAATTCTCACTGAATATTAAATCCCAGCAAAAGACAATAAAGTATACAGAATGTCATTTTATTCTGATAAATGATACAATACACAAGAAAGAAATGAATTAAAAAGATTTATATCCTAAATATTATTTTTTCAAAATATATAAATCAAAATCCATTACACAGACAATATCTAAGTTCTTTACAGACCAAATAAGAAAAATAAGAAAACATGGTATAAATGAAACATAATTCATATAATTTGCCTATTAAATAAGTAATTTAATAGATAAAGGGTAAATAGACATTCATAATTTGATAATCATTTGATAGATGATAAGAAATTTATAGCTTCAGGATTTTTTTTTACAGAAAGACCTTGAACATTTTTAAACAATTTCTCTAAGGTTACAGTAACTAAACATTTACAAATAAGAAAATTATAGGCCATATTATTTGCTTAACAGCAGTAAACAAATCAAAATAAAGAACTACCAAAATGTTTGTCACTTGACATTAACACAAACAAACAAAATGATCCTTTGAATAACTTGACATTTTAAGAGTAAAGTTAAATGGTAATGAGCAATTACTAATATTTATTAAGTGTTCATTGTATGCCGAGTCACTGACAAAATACTTCAGGTGTGCTATGTACCATAACATGTAATAATTATTTAAAATATCAACCCCAGTGCTCCATGTTATCATGAGTTACTTTTTTCCCAGAACTAACCCATTCGCTCATATGAAATTATGTTCTTTGTGCGCTAATTTATCCATTGTAGAATCCTCACTGGGATGTAAACAGGGCAGCAAGGTGGCCCAGCTTCCTTGTCACATAGTCAAATCATCTAGAGATCTGCCTTCCCAGGCCAGATTCTTCAGAAATATTTTTAGATTTGTTTGAGGTAGATGATGTCACCACCACCATCTTTTTATCTCCAAAAACCAAGTTAGAAAAGGGTTAAGGAGCTACCTGAGTATCCTACAGCAATTGGGAGATGGGGACTGGAATTATTGGTTTATCTAACTCTTAATCATTGCACTGCATGCATTTTAGAAATATAGTGACAATAAAATACAGTAAGTTAACCATAAAACTGTAAATCAAATAGATTCATATGAAAGCTATAGAGTAGATAAATATTTTATTACTAATGAAGAATAAAATGAAATGTAGTAAATGGTGCATTAATTTTATAAAGTCAGAAAAATTTCAAGCTCTGGAAGGTATAAGGAATGACATTTGAGTATAAAATAAAAATAAAAATCTCTGTGAATAATAAGTGAAAAGGCAAACATCAAAAGACAAATGTCAATCCAAAAACATCTTTGAAACATTACACAAAGAGGATGCTACTAATTTATAAGATGTGCTTACAGTTCACTAATGATCCTGACCAGGGGAAAACAAACACTCTTTAGTTCAACCACCAAATACAATGCAAAGCATCAATTTTAAGGAAAACTACAAGTTAGCAAGTTCATTTAAAAGGATTGGCCAATAGTATCTCAGAGATAAAGCCATCTCGAAATATTTTCACTTCAAGTTAATGTTTGAATTAAATCAATTAACAGTTTTGTTTTGGGCAAAAGATATGATGTCATGCATTTATCAGAGGAAACACAGATATCATGCCCAACCTCAGAACTTCAAACAGTAATTGTGAAGGAATTATTTATACAATAATTATCAAATCCAACATTTCTACCACTCAAGAACTGTTATTTGATAGACTTAGGCTTAGATGCCTAGTATATACAGACAACTTTTCTTTAAAGGATAGGCTGATATTAGTAAAATTCAAAATCTAGATATATCTGCATTCTTTTTCATGGCTAGGCCTATACAGATGTGGCTTCTCCTTCCTTCTCTGACATGTTATACTGTGTCTTCCTCCAAGGTCTCAACACCCTGAATTCTTCATACCTTAGAAAGGGACAGTCTCTCTGCATATTTTGGTCTTTTGCATCTGAATTTGTGTACAACACTTTCTTTGCTGGGCTTCTCCAGCCTGGAATATGTTCATCTTTCAATTGTCTGTGAAACATTCATTCTGGTACAAGACCTCTCTGACCTCAGGCCTGTGGAAGGCCTTCTTATCTGCTCCCACAACTGATTCTGCCGCTACAGAGCAGTGCAGCCAGACACTGAAGTACAAGACATAATCTCTTCAAGCTTGTGATGCTGTCAACGCAGTAGCCTGCAGGGCAGGGCCCCAGTTTCTCCTTCAGTGTGAGGGGTTTGTCCTAGGCCTGCTTTCTTTGGATTACTTTCTACTGCTCTCTTTGTTCTAACAGTCCCTAGATGCTTGTAGTTAAAAAAAAAAAAAAAAAGGGCCTAAAAATTTGTGAAGAATATTTGCCAACATTAAAGAAATCTAGTGATGTGCCTCATGTGAAAATTTAAATGTTTATTCCTAATTTTAAGCCAGAAAAACAATATGAGTGTATATCAGTAATAAGAACATAACTATAAATAAACAAGCAATTTGAGTTCAATCTTTGCCATCTTGGTGGCAATCAACAACCTTCTAACTGTACTTACGGTTTGCAGGCTTTTCTCCTTCTCCAACTCCTTCCTCCAGCCTGGGTAATCTTTTAAAATTCAAATCAACTCATGCAAATCCTCCTGGGTGACTTTTCTTACAGTGTCCCCATTTCCTGGGTGTTTGCTAAAGAGCTCTTGGTGGCTCTTCAACTGAACCACTCTCCAGCACTATATCCTGAAGTTTGACAGAATCATTCAGTAATTGCTCTTTGGAAGTTGGTTACTAGACTGCAATGCTTTCCTTCTACTTGTTTATTTGGAATTAATACTACTTACATTCCACAGACATACGCAGCATTTTATTCCTGCTGTTCTTCTATCACCCTCTACAGATGTGTCTTCCATAGCGTGCTTTTGTTTTGTCAGTGCCCTTTATGTATTTGTCTTGTCTATTAGTGGGAGATCTTATGGGGATGTGAGATTTTTACTTTTAATGCTCTATCTCCAATTGTTTGCATAGTGCTTTGAATACACAAGTCATTAAAAACTTTTGAATCAATGAATGGACTATCTAGAGCAGTGATGGCAATTGTGTGCCTAAACTGCGAACCAAAATTCACTTATTTATCACAAAGTTCCAACACTGCAATTAAACTTGAATACTGAGGTTTCAATTTGGAAAAAAACAAAACAAAACAACAACAACAAAAAAAACCTGCCATCTGATGCTTGGCTTCTGGGATGACTTGGTTCTAATGCCTTCTCTGGCTTCTGTGTCTTAGGTTTGCCATAGTGATCTGTAGACATAGTGATCTAGACATACTGTTGTCCCTTTCTGTAAATTATAAGAAAAATATCTCAGTGAAGCATCATTAACTGTACCTGCATTTCAGGTAAACTATATCTGCAGTTTAGGTGCTTTTTAGATTTATGTAGCATAAAAACCCCTTTGTTTCCATTTAAATAATATATTGTACAGCCATACATATAAAACCTGATAGGTATATCTATAATAATTTTGTCTACATCCTCCTAGTAAAATTGAGGGGTTAAATAACTCGCTTGAATTTAAATAGAGTCAAGGGTGCAAAACTTTATCCCACTAAGTTAAATAATTGCTCAGATGAGGAAGATTGTTTGGTTTCCAGAATGTCTGAGAATGCTAACTTAGTTTTAGTTAAGCACAGTATTCATGAAATACACACAGAAAAAATTCCTGAGACCTAAATGTGAGCAAAAGACTTTCTAATTAATTATAAGTAATCAAGATTAATGAACTGATGAAACTCCAAATGAAAAACTTTAGTAATCATTGGAAGATAAATCTACAAAAAAGTTAAGAGAATGAGAGCAATAATTAGACTGCCAAAAAGACCCATTGTAAAAATGTTAAAATTGACATCACTAAAACAGAAAAGTTTCTTCAGTGTTAAATACGATTGCTTGCTTCAAAGCTTATACAAATCTGATACAATGGTGATCTGTCAAGAACTTTTAAGAAAAAAAAAACTCTTTGTCTGAATCAATTGAAATATATCTAATTTGATATAAGAATATCATTTTGCAAGGTTTTAATATTTATTTAAATAAGTCACAAGATAAATCCGTGAGAAGTGATTGTAGGTACATTAGTTTTGTTTTATCTGTTTGAAATGAATTTGTTTAAGTTCCATCTCAATAAATTTTGAGTGAGCATCACTTGCAGGGAATAAAGAAGTAAAAGTATCAGAACTGTCACAGAATTGTTGGTACCATTTTTCTTCATTTTTTGCATTGCCAATATTGTGTCTCCTATCATCTACAGCAGGTGAGTAAAGTGCTTAATTGATTCTGTCAATTTGAGTAAGAAATGCCGAATAAACTGGATCAGCATAGTTCTGGGTTTGTCTGAAAGGATTTACTGAAGATGAAGACCCATCCTGGGTGTGGGTGGCAGCAACCCATACGCTTGTCACCTGAGTGCAATAAAGGAGAAATAGAGGAGGAAGGCTGCATTTGTTTCTTCAGAGGAACTCCAGGCTGTGCCTTTACCTTCAGTGTCCTCTCCTTTCCTCTATGGAAGATTCTTCAGCTTGTGGAAGAGATCCCTCAGCTTTCCATCAAAGACTTTAGGGTCCGTGTTATGTACTCTAAGGGACACCACCATGAGCCCAGCTCTTTGACTGAATCCTTTAGGTCTTCAGTGAACAGCCCTTTTGCTTGCTTCCACACCTGAGTATGTAGGGCAGCCTTTGTAAGCCAAACTCATAAATTCATACATGTTTGTATATCTTGCATTAAGATCTGTTTCTCTAGTATCATTGACGATACAGATTGTGGTTCTGGCAGTTGATCTAGAGAAACAGAGCTGTAAAGATGGAATGTTTTAATGGCTTTAGTGGTTTTTGGAGTCAGCTCTCTAATTTGATGAGACATAAAAATGGCACGGTCAAGAATTTGAAACGAACTTGGCTAGAAAATTGGTGGCAAGGATATATGGGGGAGAGGCTTGTGAATAGACCTCTCCATATGGGCAAGTGACATAAAAATATGTTTATCCCAAAAAGTGACAACAGAGTAGGATTTCAACAATCAATTGGACAGGATGACTCATTCTATAGTCTCTTTCTTCAGCCACCCTATCACTGCTCAATGGGCTCATGGACAGAATAGCCATTGGCTGAGGGATGGAGACTGTTCAAGAGCTCAGCAGCATGAACTTCCACTCACCAAGATTGGCTTGGTTATAGCTAAAGCTCAATGCACAGTATGCTAGCAGCTGAGACCAATACTGCATCCTTGGCACGGCAAAATTCCCTGGATTGATCAGCCTGAGAGCTGGTGGCAGGTTGACTATATTTGTCTGCATCCACCATGAGAAGGACAACTCTTTGTCCTTAATGGCATAAACAGTTAATCTTCACATGAATTTGACATCTCTCCATGTAATGATTCTGCTAAAACTACCATTCATGGATTCACATAATACCTTATCCACCATCATGAAATTCCACACACTATTGCTTTTGATCAAGGAATACATTTTATAGTCAATGAAGTGAGGCGATAAGTTCATGCATATGGAATCCACTGGTCTTACCATGTTTCTCACCATCCAGAGGCAGCTGAGTTGATAGAAAAGTGAAATGATCTTGAAGACACAAGTATAACATAAGTCAGGTGGCAAGAGCTTGAAGGATTAAGTCAAGGTTCTTTTAAAAGCTTTATATGCTTTGAATCAGAATCCACTCTATGGTGCTGTGTCTATCATAGTCAGGATTCATTGGTCCAGGAATTAAAGGGTACAAGTGGGAATGGGAATGGTACTACTCATTATTAACCCTGGTGAATCACTAGGAAAATTTTTGCTTTATGTTCCTGAGACCTTATGCTTTGTTAGCACGAAAGTCTTAGTTCCAGAAGAAGGCAGGCTTGTGCCAGGAGACACAACAGTGATACCATTGAATTGGAAACTAATACTTCCTCTGGATAAGTTTGGCTTCCTCATGCCTCTAAATAAACAAGCTAAAAGGGAGTTATGTTTTTGGCAGGGGTGATTTACCCAGACTATCAAGGAAAATTTCAATTTATATTCTGTAATGGAGGAAAGACGATAATACTGTTTTACTTCTGTTCACAAACCTTTGATTCGTAAATCGACATTTGGCAAAATTTTGTTTTTGTTTGAACACTCTGCACCACGAGACAGCACGACTGCAGCCATCTTCCTCACACAAACACAAACATGGTCATATTTTCCAAAATTGTAGGATGAATTCCATTTGTGAACTGAGGTATCACTTTACTTGAAGTGCAGGAGAACCCTTACTGCACTTCCTCATGTTACCATGGCCTTTTATGCAAGTCAGTGGGGACTACAACAACCCATTTCAGGCCTAGAACCTCTAGGAATGAAAGTATGGGTCACCTGACCAGGGAAAGAACCAAGAGCTCCTGAGGTGCTTGCTGAAGCCCAAGGAATACAGACTGAGTCCTGGAAGAAGGTAGTTCTAAATACCAGCTAAGACCAAGATCATTTAGAGGAAAAGATATTGTAATTCTAATAGTTCCCCCCATATTGTGTTTTCCATGTGAGATAATGTTGTTCAGACCTTACATTAGTTCTTGAATGTTGTTAAACCTATGTTACAGTTTTTAAATTATGACATGTTAGGAATAAGCGTCACCCAAAGGGAGCTTGCCTTCGATTCTGGGAATGAAATTAGTGTGTTTCTGTCTATAACAGGACAGTTGCAACGTGTTAGGTATAATTATGCACTTGTTTTCATATCTGAAGTCTATGTTTAAAGAAATGTGCCTGGTGGTCAAGTTCCCAAAGGGTAGATTGGGACACTTAACGGATTCTATCAAATTGAATAGGAGATACTCACCTATATTGGATTAGCATAGTTCTGTGTACAATTGAAGGAATTTATTGAAGGCAGAAAAACCACCCTGTCTGGAGTGGCACCAGATAATAATCTGTTGCTTGAATGGAATAAAATGGAAACAAAAAAAGGTATGTGGATCTGTTTCTTTGGTGGAGCTCCAGCCTTCATGTTGGATGTTATCTTCTGACTCACAGTGCAGACTCTTAAGCTTTCTCATGCAGATCTTTCAGCTTTCAGATGTGGGCTCACGTGGACATTACAGTGATCTTCAGACCATTAAAGGGGTCCTTTGCATTTCCAGCTCAAGGCAGCCTTTTTACATGCCTCCATGTTTGACTCTGCAGGTGGAAGTTATAAGGCAATCTTGTAAATTCGTATGTTTCAGATATCTTACAGTAAATATGTTTTTCTAATAGGCATTATCAAATACATTGACAAAACCTTTTTCATATTTGGGAGTTTTAATCATTTTAGCAATTTTTTAGATGCTGAATTAAATGCAATAACTTCTCACTTGTCACCCTGAACTATAATGATAGAAGAATCTATGGCAGTTCTAGCAGAATTCTACTGAAGACACACTGAACACTGGTCACAGGAACTGTTTGCAAAGTTGGATGCAAAATTTTTGGACAAGATGTAGTTCACATGCCAGGCATGGTGGCATATACCTGTAATCTCAAAACTTGGGAAGCAGAAGCAGGAGGATCACTATGATCATAACTACTACATTTGCCTTCATATAACTTTCAAACAATTTTTAGTGGTTCATATCATTGTAGTTATGGGTAAATACTGCCAAATTTACCCAGAAGGTAAGATGCAGAGTCTTGCCACCAAACTATGATGTTCAGAAGACCTGACTGGGGTTCATATGTCATTATGCTCAAAGCCACATTCCCTCTGTTCTTGGATCGTCTGTTAGGCTTCATGTCCAGCGAGTTACATTTCAGTTCTGTCCCAGCCCTGATTCAGTGGGTGACTCATGGGAAACAGAGCTTTTTCTCTGTATCCAATTACATGGAGACAGGTCCATATCTTAGGTTATACATCCAATTTTTGTGTATAATCTAGAACAATTTTCTTAAGCATTTTTATCTCAATTTGACTTATTATTTGCTTACTCACTTTAGAAATTAGAAGTTAGTACTCATTCACTGGTTAGAGTGGCAGGTATCTTATGATGTTCATTGAATTTTCTAAGGATTCATCTGAACCTTATCTGAGGACAATCTGAGATAGATCATTTTTTAATCTCTATTTTACCAAAATTCTCTCTGAGGTCAGTCTTTCAAATCCTCACTCTTGTAATTGAAGGGTTATAATATTCTTTTTAGAGTGTGACTCAATGAAAGAGTTCATTGTATTTTGTAAGTAAAATGACAACACAGTGGTTGGAATACTGTCCTCACAGAACACAGTGTTGTTAAACATACCTCAATTTCTTAATTTACATTTCAATAATTGAAAAGTTTCTGAGTATCATATTTAAACTTGGTGTCTTGATAATCTCTAATCTTTCTAATTCTTTCCATTCCCCCATTCTCATTTTTCCAATATTTCCCCTGTCCTTTTAATCTATGACCCGGCTATAAAATGATCAATGTTATTGGCAATTAAGTTGATCTATATATTTCATGTCAAATATTAGCACTTTCTGTTTGTTATTAACTAGCGTTGACTCTTATCATAGACAACTTCTCAATTCCAAGTCACTTATACAGTCTGGACACCACTGGACAACTGGTGAATCCCTTTAAGTTTCAACCTGAAAAGTTTAATACTCTAGGCTTGGGCTCTAGTTTTGTTCAGTTCTTCTCCCTGGAGAGTCCACATTCAAAATTGTCACATTTGTGGCTGTATAACTAATTATTTAAGTTAAAGGAAAGAAAATATAAGAGGGTATGGTTGAAATTACTTCTAAGATTGGTCTTGGCCTTGCACAATCAACCACTCCAACAGAAAGGACTTTTTGTTTCTGGGAGATATAGATAATATCTAGGACAGTCACATCTAGCTTTCTTTTTTCTTAAAAGGATTCTTTTTCCTTTTATATTTTTGTCATAAAAATCTGATGCAAGAGGTTTTTATAGCAGCCTATTGTGGGAACAGGGATTTAATCACATTAAAACTTAGGCAGACATCTTAAGAAGGTGAGTCATTTAATCTTTCTGAACCTCAGTTTCTCATCTATGAAATGAGGCTAATATGAGCATCTATATAATGAAGGTGATTATGCGATGATCTGGAAAAGAATTAAAGGCCTAAAATCTGTAAGAAACAAAAGGAAGAGTGGTGGCATCCCCTTTGTCAAACCACTGTCCTTGCCTCACTTGTAACTAGAGACACTGTCATAGAAAATTGTCTTACTCTCCATTTAGAGGGCAGGAGAAGAAATTTGAAAGACAGATAATATATAGCAACAAGGCCTCTCTAACCTCCCTCTGAATTTCTCAAAAAAAAAAAAAAACACTGGAAACACTTCTTTTGACTCATCTTTTGCTACTTTAATGTAAGCCTTTGTCATTTGGAGCCTTATCTTTTACTTTTTAAACCCTTTCCTACTTTTTAAACTTTCCAAAAAGAGTTGCTCCCACCTTCTTCCTGTGTTTTCTCATGTGATTCAATTTCATTTTATTTTTGAGGTCTTTTCTCCTTGGTGAGATATGCTCCATCATTAATTGCCCAAGTTTACGGAATTCTGTCCTGTGCATGTTTCTGTGCTGGGCGCTGTAGTTAAAAGGACTAAAGGAACTCACCGATTAGTTATGATATGGCTGTATGGGAGGTACTGCATTCTTCATTTTACACATGAATAGTTCAGCACTCAAAAGGGTACAGTTAGTGACTTAGCAAGATTATAAGTAGTGCAGGGAAAATCCAAGATTGGAACTAAAAGGTTGTGTGACTCTAAAAGCTCCAGATAATAATGTGCCTTGTGAGTATATAACTCAGGAGAACCAGACTGACCTCAGAAGGTAGCAAATTGAAAATAGTCATGCATTGGGCATCAATGAAATCTGCTATTTGTGTCTTAAATCTTTATCTATGGAGAGAAGTTTGCTGGTGAACTCAGTGCCCTAGTGAGAACAGGAGGCAGTCTGCTCCCAGTTAGTGATGTAGGTAGAACAGAAGTTCGGACCACACAGAGACCTGGTCATGTTAAGAAGGGATGGAAATAGTGCTAGCTGGAAGTTTAATGTCAAGAGCCCATGGGAGCCAGTGACTGGATGCACACAGGAGCTGCTCTACCTGGAGCTCTGGAGGCAGGCAGGCATGAGGTGCTTTAGATGGTCAAAATTTGGAGATAAAAGCAGGCATTTCATCTTCCACCTGGGGGGGAGTACAAAATTGAACAAAGGGAGCATTATTCTAATTCTTTGAATGCCTATAACATATTGGCACAGGTTTTATTTGATCATAGGTAGATGGAATGATTGCCATTTTTCAGATCCAGAACATGAAATAGTTTAGGTCATTTTTTTGCTCCAGGGAGTTGAAGAAAAGCTGCCTAGAGCATAACTGTAGGCAACTTGGACTACAAAGTGTATTGGCAAGTGATGATTAAAGTAAACACAGCAAATATTCTTCAAAACTCATTATTTCTGCATTAGCATTTCCCCCGGCAACATTCAGTACCTAGAAAGGAACAGTGACACTAGTTACCAAGAATTGACCAAGGGGTGAGTGTGTAGTATCCACAGACATTTAGACACCACAGGATCGCAGCTAGGGTGCTGGCACTGAAGAGGTGGGTGAGGTCATGAGGCTGGGGCTAATCTGGGGAGTAGCAGTGACCTAATGGAACTGCTGCACTGGGACATGAAAGTTCACTAAGGACTAGCTGCTTCCTTATGAGGATGGCTGGAAGACGGGACAGGCGGGGAGGCTGTAAAGAAGAAAGAGACCCACTGACTGGGTGATTCAAACCACCTCCTCCTGTGCCCTTGGTCCTTATGATGGAATTCTCTGACCTTTATCTGTTGGAAAGTGGGGAGAAGATTGTCAGACTCCTTCCATATAGTTGAGAAAAGAGGTGGTATTTCCTTCTCCTGCACTTTTTATTTTTATTATTTTTCTTGTCAGCATTTAATTGCCACCTTTATTTTCTTTGAGAATCAAGACATCTGCTTTCCCAGTTGAAAGGTACAGTGCATGGGGAAGACAAAGAAAAAAATGAATACATTTTGTTCCACCATGAGTCATTTTCTCTTCCCCCTGTCTCCCCCTCCTGTTAATTATTCACCACCGTCTTTTTCCTTTTGCACTTCTTCTCTCATCTAAGTGTTCATGTCACATTGTTATTCTTAAATCATACTCACTGGAGGGGAAAGAGGGCTGTCTAAAGCCTAAAATATGGAGGTGACCAATTTATAATGCACATATGTAAAATGAGATTCAGCAAGGTTTGCCCTCTCTTCTTCAGAAGGTGTACCCCAGCTAAGCACAAGGACACGAGAGTTTTTCACCAGTCCTCTAGTTGATCTTTCTTTCTTCCCCTCTCACAGATGAGCACCCGAGAGCACAGACATTCATAAATTAAAGTGTGTTGTTAATTATCCTCAGGTACAAGAAGTTCTTTCAACCAGAACATATATGACTTCAAAAAAGAATAGCACTCCTAGCTCTTTAACATTAATTCACCAGTGAAGTTTTTAAAGAACTGAAGGGACTTAGAATAAATAAGTATAATTTCTAATTTTTTTCAAACTTTTTTTGGTGAGGGGAAGGTAATATCACTAAAACAGGTGATGAGTATACAATGCAGCATTTAGTCTGGTAAATAAGGGTGAGTAGAGGGTGACAATATTTTTTTCTAAAGCATGAGTACTCTCACATACATTTTACTCTCTCTATTACTTCCTATAAGAGAAAGAGTTGTCTTCACTGTGCTTTCTTTTACTTTTTACCTAGTCATTTATTTACTTTTTATTTACACTTATTTATTGAATGCAGTAGTAAGCTTTGTGGACAGAAAGATGGAGAATACATGGTCTGTCCTCAGGAGGCCTCAAGTGAAAACCAAACAACCACTATTTCAGTTAATTTTTTTTAAGCAAATGCAATTATGAAGGTGAGTCCAGTGCAGCACTATAGCAGGTGACCTCCTGGGGCAGCTCTGTGTGGACCGACAGTCTCTGGGGAGCCTTTGACCTAGATTAGTTCACTGTCATCTGGGCTCTGCTCCTTTGCATCCTCCAGACTATGGGTCAGCTGATCAGCCCACCACAAACAACTCCCTCTCTAAGGAGCAGGTCTCCTGTGACCTCACAGAGATGGAGTACAATCAATATATACAGACACCAACAGGAAATAAAACTATGAGGGAGACAAGAACTCCTGCTTTGGTCAGTGTCTTTTCCTAAAAGGAGACATGTGGAACTCTGAAGAAAACTGAGAATACTATTTGCAGATATTAGTTACCAGGGATCCAGTGCATTAGGTGTTAGATTCACAGTTTACATTCCAGAGATTGTTTTATCTTGCTTCAAGCTTTTAAAAAAAATATCTATTTTCTTTCTTTCTCAGACTGTTTACATAATGGGTAGATATTTCATTAAATTACACTTTTGTAGGATCATTCCTGACTTACTAACTCAGAATTACCTGGAAGCCATTTAAAAATAATTTTTCAAAGTAGTTCTTACATGCATTTAAATTTGAGAACCAACAACCCACAAAAGGAGAAGATCTAAATCTCCATTTCCAGGACTTATTTTAGAGCAAGAAAGGCACAACCAGAGTCAAGTATAATATGAAGCAGGAAAATTAGAAATGACCAAGTCCATCTTGGCTATGTGTGTGAGCAATGTATTCTCTTAGTCTGAATGCAAATTCTACTGCCTTGGCTCTTACAGGACAGCACCTGTAGGTGTCTGTGTCACTATGTCAGCAAATCTGAAAGGAGGCAGGGCTCAGAGACAGCGTGAAGAGGATGACAATGTCTGCTTTGTGGAGAACAAACCTGAAGGTGGGATTGTGACTGGGACACAGCTGGATACCAAAATAGCAGTAAGAGACACAAATTCAGACATGAATGGCATGACACAGCCATATGCATATATCAGGTATTAAAACTGTAGGACCTGGTCTAACAGACATGGCAAGGTAAGAAAGCCCTCTCATGCAGATGGATTGAGAATATTATTCGACTGCCTCAGAGCCTCTTTAGCAGTAAGGCTGGTGGGCTTTTTATCCCCAAAACCAAAAGCCACCATGTTGCAAAACAAAGTCTGATGTTTATGTTAACAGACTCGCTCCCCCATTTAATCTTCAGCTTGCAGATTTTCTCTTTTCTATGCACAAATTTCCGTCTGCTTTGTGCTTCTAATTTGAAACCTAGATGTGTTTCTGCAACTGTTACAAATGTCCATGCCACTAATCCACACGCAGCTGAGACTCAAGTCTCCAATTTTTAACATATGACCAAGAAACCATCTCTAATTCATGGCAATAAAGCCTAATGAGAGATAAATTATTTCTGTTCAATGCCTGTCTCTTTTGAAAATTGAATCAGCAAAACAAAATGACAAGTTATATCTTTACAAGTTTTGTGGAGAAAATCTATTAAGGAAAGAAGGGCAACTCTCCAATCTTCTGAGCCTGTAACCTTTCTACCTTTGAGGTAGTGTCAAGTGGCTTGTCTGTTGTATTTTAAAGTATTCAACATCTGGGAAACCTTTTCTCCCACTAAAGGCTTGCAGGAAATGCTAACTTTCTCCTTATGAAAGGAAGAGCATTTTTCAGACTGAAGGGTAACAACTGTATTCTTCATGAAGTTAAAAAAAAAATAGAAGGACAGTGATAACTGTTTGTAATGAAGTATGTCAGCATTCCTCACTTAGAGTCACTCATGTTAACAGCATGTGAAGGCATGGAATGGGGCTTGGAATTGAGCTCAACTGCCTTAGCAGTGAGTTACTATTTCAAAAGAAAGATGAGAGCAGAGATCCTTTGGAGAAATTTTTAATGTTGGAAATGCACAAGGAACACTGGTAATATTTCTTCTATTGACAAAGAGCTCTAGCTCTTTCCGTCAGCTCATAGCATAAAGTTACTTCCAGGATGGGGAAGGATCATGGTTTCCTTTGCTCCTTCCTCTTTGAAAAGCAGAAGGACAATGTGGTTGCTTCAGGATATGTGGCGGGTTGAGATCCTTGGGACATTATGTGTTGGTTTGAGACAACTCAGGAGACTGTTGTGTGGCCTGGCTCAGAATTCTTTACATACAGACATACAGAATCAAGGTACAGGAGAAAAAAATCTGCTAACCTTTCACACTCTCATTTAGAGGGAGAATGACTTTAAATGGAATTCAGAAAAGGTGAAGCCCAGTAGAGATTTCTGTGAACCTTCAATTATATTTTGTGATTGATCTGTCAATAAGGTATGAATTGTCCTTAGTCTCCCTATCCTAGTGTCAGCCAGCAGATCTGCTTTTAATTCATAATAAACTGAGACCTGTGCAGACTGTGAAACTGTTTGGAATCCTTTGCTAGAAAAAATCAATTTATATACATAATATCATTCCTTTTTAAACATGGGATTTTATCTTATGATTATGATATTTTAGAAATGTGGTAATGCAGAAAATGTGAGAAAGAAATCACTACTTAGATGTTGCAATGTTAATACTCAGATATGTTTAGTCTATATAGATTTATATGTACCATTTAAATTATACTTATACATATTATGTATGGTTACATTTGCGCTTATACATATAGAAATATGTGATGTCTATTCAATATATAAGGATGTGTACCTACACATATATGTTAAGTAGAGATTATACAGTATATCTAGTTTGGGGAAAGTATTGTGGTTTAGTTTTAGTTTTTTGCTTAAATTATGTGTGTAAATATTTAACATAGTTAAATACATTAAACATTATAAAGATAGGATTTTTATGACAACCATATTCTCAAGTTTAGACATACTGTTATTTGTTATTGTCTTTGTAAATAAATTTTTAAAGAAAAATATCTTTTTCATCAATCTTTTATCTAATAATTTTGCATTTTTCTTTTTATTTTAAAACAGTGTGGAAATCTAAGTAAGGATCCTCAATGATGTCATGCCTTAATCCTTGGAATCTGAATATTTTACATTATTGGACAAAAGGGAGTTAGCAAATGTAATTAGTGCTACAGACCTTAAGTCAGAGAGATTATTCTAACTTATTTGGGTAGATATAAGATAATCACAAGAACCCTTAAAACCTAAGAACTTTCTCTCTGTAGAACCAACAGGAAGATTAAGTAGAGGCAAAAGTTAGGGATATTATGCTTGAGAGGATTGTGCTTTCTGTTGATTACCTTGAGAAGCAGAGGCGCTGTGTGGCAGGGCAGGAAAGGTCTCTGAAGAGATTCCCACATGAAAGCCCCCAGGGAACGCTGTGTCCTTCTCTAAACCTCCTGAGAAGGAGCTGTTTAGCTAACAGCTGAACTTGGGCCTTGTGAATCCCGGAGCAGGAGAACCAGAGGCACCGATCTAGCACTCTAGGAAATAATCAATTTCTGTTGTCTTAATGTAGTTTAAGTTTGTGAAAATTTATTAGGGCGTTAATAGAAACTAATATAGCATTCTAGAATATACTTTTATAAATAATAAATTGTGTTTTACTTTACTGAGACCTCAGATTAGGCCATTATTATCTTTTGAAGCCCATTTTTAAAAGTTTTCATGTGAGGTTAAATTTGACAGATAAATTGAACGGAATAAAAAGCAAATATTGCACTGCTATCGTTTCAGTCATAGTAATGGGTATTCTGTCCAACCACACAGCCCACTAGGGACTGCTGACCAAAAATCAGATGCTCTTACCTCAAATTGGGTGAAGTTGCTTTTGATGGGTCCTTTGATGAATGGTATAATCCTGCATAGTGAGATTACTGTGCTCAAAATTAATCTCATGTGAAAGCCAATTAATCATTTGACTTCTAAGTTAAGGATTTAAAACAATGCCAATTTATAATTATTTTGAAGTGTTATTTATATATATTCTAACCGTCTCTTAGAAGGTTGCTTGTATAGTAAATTTTCATAAGGAAAATATTATGTCCTTTTCTAAGATCCATCTGATTATTCCTATGGAATAATTGAAAATAAATGAATTACTCTTTTATATATTTACTAATTAACAGAAGTATCTTTTAAAAAGTTAAACTTACCTCTGTAACATTAGATAAATGGAATCAATGCTTTTAGAACTTATCAGGAAATAATACATTATTCTAGATTTTCTCAGAAACCTTAATTTATGAATTGTTTACTCATGATCTGGCTCTTAACAGCACTGGCAAACAAGCACTAGGAAGCAAGACTTATAAAAATAATTTTTAAAAAATTTCTGAGTTTTATAAAAAGATTTCTATTCTCAAGTAATAAAGATACTGAATTATAATTAGTGTTATGTTGCTGTTAGACACTTCTCTGTGCAGATAAGAGTAATTATTTTTTTTGCTCAAGCAAGCAATCTTAAAATAAGGGAAAGTCTTTCTTATTAATAAAACTTAAAATTCTGATTTCAAGACCTCTGTGTTTTGTACAAAAGGGGCAGTTTTTAGGAGTGGAAGAAATTATGAATGAAGGGAGTGTCCCAAACGTGCTCCTTGATCAGAGTCAGAGGGTAAGGAGACCAACTTGGGTGAATAGGGCCATAAATATCTTGAGGTTTGGCTCAGGATGTGATAAACCAAAGGGAAAAGAAAAATAAATGCTTGTCATTTTTGGAGGCTGCCACAAGATGAATGATCTCTTTTTGAGTGTCAGAGTACCAAGAACTTAGTGAGCCTTACTGACTTCCCCATAATAAATACATAGTTGAGGTAAAATTAATGTCTCTGTGCAAATGTAGTCTTAAGTTATGTACTCAAGCTCTCACAGACTGTTGCTATAATTAAATTAAGTCTTACATAAAAATGTGAACTCGTTTACTGATGGAAGAATTTACACATGGTGCGTGGCCCTTGCTATCCTTTAGGAAGTCCAATGACAGAAAATGAACCCTGCTTGCATCTACTTGCTCTTAGTGCCCCCATCATTTTACAGGGTAACTGACTGTAACATCTGGTCTCTTTACACTGAAGTGCTCCTTACGTTCTTCCACTGAAGAAAACCTTTCATCGGAGTGCAGCATGGGTACTAATTACAGCTGACCCTGCTGTGACTCTCCTCTACTCGGTGGAGCACGCAGGTTTTGCACTACTACGGGCTGAGGGGAGGTCAGAGATGCACTAACCTGAAGCGTGGTGAATCACAGTCACATGGCTCACGTTTGCTTTCCTTGCTTGTCTCGTAACCAAAATGTACTGGTAGTCTTTTGCTCTTGTCCTTGTGGTACTGTATCTGAATAGGCATTCCACTCCTTGGTTTTCTTCACAAAATCTTTGAACTTCAGGACCTAGCATAGCATCAGCAGCTCCCACTGAGGTCTTAACTTTGCCGTACTTTCCCTCCACTTAAAGGCTTTAGCTGAAGCCTGAGATTTCCTTGGGGAGGCCTCTTTGTTTTCTTTTATATCAAGTACAAGTGCTTACATTCTCTCATCCTGCAGGCTTATAGTTAGGGACATGGAATAGCTACCTTTGTCTCTCTTTAGTTTTCTGTAAGATCCGGATATACCCAGCTTGATATTTAAAAATATGTGTAAAATGTAATTATGTCATCAATTTTATGCTATGCAAGCATGCATCTCGCCTTCTTCATCCTGTCAACTAACAGCTCTTCACTGCCCTAATTCTTTCATTGAGGCTTGTTTTTTTTTTTTTTTGATTCAGTCTTTCTCTTCAATCCAACTCCCGTTTCCAGTCTAAGAATTTTAAGACCATGATACAGGACCCATTCGGGAAGGCATTTCATGTGTTTGACCTCATATTTACAGCCTTGCTCTTACATCTTTTAAGCAACACCGAATTGTATAGTTCTTAGGTACCATCAGCATTTATTACTTGCTATTGAAGATAGTGGCCTCTTACCCAACTTCCCATGTTTCACGCTGCAGGTCCTGCAGTCTACTCTGCAGAAGAGAATAATCTTTTAAAATCCAAACAGAATGGTACTATTTCCTTTTTTGAAATCTTCCAGGTTTTTGGTTCAGCATGAAAAGAGCTTGACAATCTGCGTTACTGTCTGTCAGAAAGAAAAAGCAAGGAAAAAAATACTGACTAACTGAATATCAATGTCTTTTTTCGTCCCTGTCAGAGAACTGAGGTCACAGACTAACTAGAATCCTGAAACTGGCAAGATAGACATATTCAAGGATGGGCATTTGCTTATCACAGGCAGAGGCAACTGGTCTTAGTGGCCTCTGCTAAGTATCTGTAATATGTTTATGCTGGATTGTATATTGAGCAAACCTCTTTGAAACATTAATAATGATATAAACAAAAATAATGGCAATGATTCTATGGCTATCATTCATTTCTTCAGTTTAGTGTTGTTGTCAATTTCCAAGCATTCTCTATTTTTTAAAATGGTATTCTCTGGCAATGCAAAATCCTTACGTCACAGCTGGTCCGTGGCTTCCTAGAAAGACATCTGTCTTTCAACTCCTTTTTCTTACTGTTGAAGTTAATTAAGAATTATTGATGGCATGGCTTCTTCAAATCTGTGTTCTGCTTCAGCAGATAGGCAATCTCTCTTTCAAAAAATAGATCTCGTTACTCTCGTGGAAGGCCTAAAATAAAATCTTTAGATTTGATCATTTATTTTCTTTCAGGTTAAGGAAAAGAAAACAAGGTTCTATGACTTTTTTTTCTTTCATCAGTTTCTTTAGCTTTTTCTAAGTTCATGATACTCCATCATGAAAAATAATAACAGAACAACAACAAAACAACAAAGCAGCAAAAAAAAAAAAAAAAAAAAAAAAAAAAAAAAAAAACCCTACACTTATCTTTGGGAGTAAATGCTAATTCATTCAACTTGATTAATCCTATATCAATGCTCCATTAAGGGATATTATGTTTTCCCCATTTCTTTCATTTTGTACCCTTCTTAGATCAACTTTATTTTCCTTTGATTATTATGAATACAGTTAGTCAAGGAAAGGTAATTACAGTCACTGTTCACAATATTTATTTTAGTAACTACTTCTGAAATGTATTTCTGTCATATGATGTTATACAATAATTCACGGTGACAGTAATTCCAATCATTACTTGTACCTTTTTAGCAACTTAGTTATTATACAGATTTCATAATGTAAAGCCCTTTTTTAGAGTCTGTCTAGTTAAAATGTATAAAATTGATTGCTTTCTGCTAAATTTTAAATTTTTTTAAACTTTTATGTTAGTAGAAACATCATATGACTTCTCTTATATGAGAAACCCAAAGTATAAATAATTAAAAGAGCAAAATAAAAGACAGAAGATACAAAGCAGGGAGACAGACTCTGCGGAAATGGGAAAGGGATCTGGGGATCAGGGGAGAAAAGAGAGTGGAGATGAAGGAGAAGTAAAATGAATCAAAATATGGTATATTTATGAACCATATAGAATATAGCTATTATGTACTGCACACACATGCTATACAAAAGAAAAGAAACTGTTACCAGTGCTACTGACAGCTTATAGATCTTTTCTGGTTCCCCTAATAACATAAGACTTTATTGTAAGTAGAGACTTTGATTTTCTATGTCTTAAGCATTTAGCACAACTACTCATATGGAATTCCCAACAAATATTTGTTGAAAGAATGGATGAATGGATGCATCAATGAATATAGATGATAAAATGCATGGGAAAGATTAATATATTAAATACAATATGAGTATACTAATAAGTAGCTTAGTTTGAAAGGCAATGTACATATCTTTCATTAGTTTAAAAATGAAATGCTTACGCCAGCAAACTTCTGGGTTACTAACAACAAGAGATGTCTTCTGTTACTCAGTAATGCCGCTTTTCTTTGGATGTCGTGCTGTAAATTAATGCCTCTTCAACAGCAATTGCTATTGTTATCTTTTTCAGTTTCATACCCAATTTTATGTGGTTCGGGAAAGATATGAGAGAAAAATAAATCTCTTAAAATAGAGAAAATGTGAATTAAAACCTAAGCAGTAAAACTCCTTTTCCTGATTCCCTCTCTAGAAACAACTGGTGTTATTTGCGATCATCATTCCTTTAATGTCCAGTGCTCTCAAACAGTTTCATGCATATATTTACAAAGGTCCTGAACAAAGGTCTTGGGTGTACTAAGTGACGCCACGAATTAACATATGCTAAAAAAAATGGTAGCATGAAGCATGAAGGCTGACATCTAAAACACATTTTGCTCCTTCCCTTGTATTATGGAATTAAGGAGGAAAGATCGTTGTCAAAGCAAAATTTTGCTGCAGCCGTATGATAAGCTCTCTAATTAGAATAAGCAGAGTATCCAAGAACAAAGATTTTTAAAATTGGCTTGCCGTGAGTGCAGGTGATGAAGCAGCTGGCAAAGTTAATAACATACTTTCTGTAATTGCCATAGACCTAGTTCCAGAGGAGGTAATGCCATACTGGAAAGAGATGAAGAGAAACTTAAGTAGGGATGAGGGGGCAGAATACATGGGAATGCAAAGAAATTGCATGAGTGTGTGGACTGAATGAGTATGTGGGTAAGTTGTCTCACATTGATGATAATTAATAATATGAAAAAGGATTTTTGAGAAAAATTCAATGACTTCCAGGTAGGCTGGAAACATAGGATATTTGCAAAATGGTAACAGTCTCTTCAGGGAAGAGAGCTCTGGTTGCTAAGATCCAGGCTGATTTTGGCTCTGAATAGTTTGAATTGGAAGAAGTATATTTGGAGAACTCTTGAGACTGAATCTTAGTGTTTATTTTCATATTTAATGGTAAATATAAGACTAAATGTTCAGACTGGACAAGAAAAGGACAGAAAAATTCTTAGAAAATTTGTTAGGAAAATTATTGAGAAATGATACCTAAGACAGGTAGAATCACTAATGGGAAACCACGAATTGGTTCCAATGGATACAAATTCATTATGCAGAAGGTTTGCTCACATTTATATTGTATCAGAAATATACTATTTTCTTTGCCATCATCATTCTTTGGGGACTTTAACATCATACTATTATATTCTGTTTAAATATTTTTCTTAGTAATGTTCCAATAGTCTTAGCATTACAGCTTGAAAAAGTATATGACTTGCTGGTGAATATATCACAATATTAAAGAAATCCTAGAGTCTCCTAGATGTGCGTAAATAAAGGTTAAGTAAAGTGTACTGTTCAACAGGTTACATACAAAGGTCAGGGAAAATAAGAGTTTATTATCAACTGGCACTAGTAAAGTGTAATAGAAAAAGTATGCCTAGCTCTATCAGTTTTAATAACAAATCATTTCTCTAACTAAACACATTGGAAAGAGAAACTGCATTAGAGTTATTAAAAGGAAATGCCAATGCAGACACCAATCAAAGTAGTTTTAGATGTCAAATTGCTCTCCATATTGCAAGGTGAACCTAACAGAAAGGGATCAGAAGTACCTGATTAGTGAATCCTGTGAATAAGTCATCCCCAAAAGTAGTTCTAGACAGGAAAGTCAATGAATTAGTTTGTTTTTGGGGGAAGAGTTTGAGGAAAGGGTTTCTAATTTGGAATCTTCATTATTGCTGTAGTCCTATGGCTCTTCTGATTTCTCTGAATGCATGAACAAGATGGAAGATCATCTCCATACACAGGATGCTGGTTCATAATTACTCTGCCTGTTCTGCTGCTTAGTTGACTTTACATTGCAGAAGAAGCTGTAGACCATAAGCTGCTTCCATGTTCAAGACAGTGCAGGCAGTCCTGTGGCTAAAATAATCTATACTTACTATTTTACTGAAAGAGAAAACATGCTGAGAAGGACAAGTTTCAATACCAAAATAGTCCTTTTATGACAAAAAGCTGAATGTATGCAAATATTTAATAAATGAAATGGGAAGGGAATAGAGAAAAACTATGTTTAAGTATGCAGAAATGAAAGAGAAAAAGCAAGTAAGCAAGCAAGGAGGAAAGAAAGAAAGAAAGAAAGAAAGAAAGAAAGAAAGAAAGAAAGAAAGAAAGAAAGAAAGAAAGAAAGAAAAAGAAAGAAAGAAGGAAAGAAATCGCAGGAAGCCCTTATTGTGGTGGGTAATGTGGGATGTTCCTGAATTTCTTGTCACTGTGTTATCTATATATGCCAGGGGATTTCATGTAAAATCTGCTCATCCAAGCATCTTTGTCTCCCTTGAAACTCCTTACCCTTTCCAACAGCGCCATTTGCCTTTCTAGGCATCCCTGAGGTCCACTGCCACCCTTCCAGATAAAATTCCCACTGCCTGATAAGATGGCCCTAGACCCCGCAGGGCCTAGGTCAGCCTGAGAAGGTGGCATGTGAACCTGCATCTTTCCCACCAGGATCATAGCCTGACTGATGTGGAACATGTTGGGCCATGTATGCCTAATGGCTTGTTTAATTTTAGATGTTAGAATATCCGCATGCTGTTTCAGTGATGATTTGTGTTTTTTTCTTAAACATTGGCTCATTTCTGCAGTTTGCCCAAACTCATATTGTAAGAAAAGTAAGCAGCGTCAAGATGGCAGGCATAATAATATCAACTTTCCAATATTTTTCAAGTTTGAATTTTTCTGGCCCATAGACTGAAGTTGGTGCTAAGTTACATTATTGTTCATATTTATAATTGTTTTAAATGAATTGTAGTTAAGCAAGGCTTAATAGAAGAGTTTTGAATTTCTATGACAAGCAACAGATGGCTAAACCAAATGTTGACAGCTATGGCAGCTATAGATCTGAAACAGGACATATTTCTCAAGAATTGATATAGTCATCTTTTTTTTCCAATTTAAGCAATTAATGCAATTTAGCAATCAGATGCAAAAGATTCCTAAAGAAAAAAAAATCACATTACTCATCTGAGTTTTCCTTTTTTGTTATTGATTATCACTCTAACCATCAATGTAGGCTCTGTTTTTGACACTTTAGAACCGTGCATCTTGTACTAAGTTGGGAAGAAGACAAGGGTGTATACCTGTCAGCTCTGCTTAGTTTCACCCTAATGCCCTCAGGGCATGCATCCTGGTGACCTTATACATGCTCTGGAGAGTTGCTGCTATTTCTGGTGTAGAGAAATCAGAGTGCTGGTGGTCCCTGGGAGACTGCTCAGTTTAGGGGAACTAACTCAAGCCTTTGATTTTCAGGACTTGGATTCCAGTCCCAGTAGCTTATCTGCACGCGACATTGGGTTGTTCACTTTCAGAGGTCACTGCCTTTATCTGCAAAAGGAAGATAAACATTTTTGAGTTCCTAATTCTAGGGCTGTAAAACCAAAATTATATTGGTAATGAGAAGACTTTTACTAATCTATAATGAGCTATTACACTCTCATTGAATCTTTATTTTCCATCTTGCCAGTGAGTCTAAAACAAGAGAGCTTGCATTTGAGGAGGAATGGAATCCCTATCAACAGGTTGATTCTTCAGCTCCATAGCTGTCCTGAGAAGTTGATGGTTTGGAAATCAGGAGCTGAGACACAACCTATGCTTGTCATACCCTATTTATCCTATCTGTGTTACTTCTTAGCTGTCAGTATTAAAGACGTTATGACAAATAAGCTGAAAAATATACTTGGCAATAATTCATCTTTATCCTACTCCCCTCCCAGGCTTGCTGTTCGATCTCAAGTACAAGGTTGTTTTAGTTTTGTTGTGTTTTACCCCAACATAAAGTATTTTATACTTAGATGAGAAAACACCAATTAATTCCTTAGCAGGAGAGGTGTTCTTGAGACTGAGTTCCTGAAAGCCACCAGGGCAAGATCTTTGAGCGTGTAGCATAGCCCCACTAAATGGATCTATTGTTTAACCACTGCCCTGTGTAGTCATACAGACATCAATTTTAGGGATGGAATAAATTCCTCTTGTGACTTGGGACAAGTAGACATTACCTGCTGGACAAGCCCATGTGGGTGGCATTCATGAAATCAGGATGGGAAACATTTTATCTATATCATCAAAGACAACTAGTTACTTATGCTTTCTTCTGTCTATCTCTCACCATCAGCATCTAAACAGTCACAAGAACTTTGAGTTTTAATCTCTTTCGAGTCTGCCCCCTTTTCGGCGGACATTCTATTGCTCTGTGTGAGTTATTGCAGTGCTCTTCACCTGCTTGACCTCCTTAAGATGGTCTTCTTGCCTCCGATCCATCCTTCTTCTAGCTTGTCACAGAGTCATTTTCAAAAACATCAATCATGAGTTTGTCATTCGTTTTTTAATGCTCTAGTGCTTCCCAGAACCCACAGAGTTATGTCCAGATTCCTTAGTATGGATTACAAGGCTTTAATGTTCCACTCAATAGGACTGTAATTCCTAATATGATCATGAGTCCATCTGCCTCCGTGTAAACTGGGACATTTATTAAAAATGACATTCCTGGTCCCAGCCTAAACATACTGATTTAAGACTTGTATGAAGGGTCTATTAAGCCTGAATTTTAAACAAGACTTTGGATAACTTTTATATATTAAAAAGGTAAGAAATACTGTTCTAGATCATGAATAAATAAACTGGACACAAGAAACCAATTGTGCCTATTATTTTTTTGTCTTCTTATATACTTCATGTGTCCATCTGAATTAATGACTGAAGTAACAATAAATTAATTAATGTATCCCTTAAATAGAAATGAATAATAAATTAATGTAACTTAAATTTTTATTTCTCATTCTTATATCCCATTAGACTTTATCTCTAGTCTTTCCTTAGACAACAATCATACTCTCTCACCCTTCAAGGCTAAACTTCTCAGTCATTTTCTAAGAGATTATTTCTCTTACTGATCCTCACGAGAATCTTTTCTAAATGCAAGTTTTCTCTTACTTGCTCTCAAATGGCTCTTCTCCCTACTCATCTCAGTGACACTGCATCTCTTAGGCCTATTTTTTAAATCCTAGAATTAAGTTTTCAGTCTGCCACCCAAACCCAGTTTAAGCCTCCAGTAGCTCTGTATTTTGTAGAACATTCTTTTTATGGTTGAATTTTATTACTTGATGTCAACCCTCTTTCTATATTATGACAAAAGAATCATACTAAGCTTATCCTTCTAACAGTACCCAAGCACGCGATGCAACACTGTCAGCCACATACACATGATCTGCAGTGTAGTCGAGAACTGCCTCCTTCCTGCCTGACTGAATCTCTTCTACTGAGTGGGCCCTGTCTGCCTTCCTCCTTCCCCACTCCTTGCAAACACTATTCTACTTTGTATGTCTATGACTTTGGTTACTTTATATACTTTGTTTTATGGCATTATGCAGCATTTGTTTCCATGTTGCTGGCTTATTTAGCTTTCTATAATGGCCTAAAGGTGTATCCACGTGGTATCAGGTTATAGAAATCTTTATGAAAGCAGATAATATTCTTTTACATGCTTCTTGCGTCTCTTACCTATGTGCCACATTTGCTTTATCCATGGGTGGACATTTGATTTGTTTTTATTTTGGTCTATGAAAAGCTTTGCTGTGCACTTGAGTTTACAAATATCTCTTCAGGGTCTTGATTTTGATGATATAGTTTGGATATATAGTCAGAAGTAGTACTGATGGATCATAGAGTAGTTCCATCTTTAAGCATTTCTCTAACTATAGTACTATATCTATAGTTGGATTACTATAACCGTATGTATTTCTGAAAGTTCCAAAGTCTTAGTTCTGTAGCTTGACTCTTCTTTCTTAGTACTGTTTTTATGATCTAGTGTTCTTTGAAATTCTATATGAATTAGATTTCTTTTATCTATATCAAACTACTTTAATATCTTATAGTTTTTTCTGGTTTCAATATCTAATGTATTTGCCTTTGTCTATTTTTTGTTGCTGTAAAAACATATGCAAAATTGAGTACTTTAATAAAGGAATTAACTTTATTTAGAACACTACTTTGAGACATGCAACGCTCTGGCAGTGATATCTGGTATGTCGTATTATAACATGGCTAAAGGGAAAGAGGAACTAAGGATCCCTTTTACATCAGCTCTCTCCTGTGAGAATTAATTCATTCCCTTGAGAACAGCATTAGTGTATCTATGAGCACGGAGCCCTCAGATCTCCCATTAATCCCCATGTCTCCACTGAGGCATCGACGCTTAAGTTTCCGACTTAGGAGATTTTGAGGGACATTAAAAGTTCAGTAGTATCCACACTTAAATCAATCCTACTGAAAACTATTTCATGCCATATATGTTTAACCATGGTCTTTTCAGGTCCACAATGCCTTCATTAAGCTTTTAGCTTTTGATGTAATATAGAGATCAGCTCTATGCTATTGAAAGTGCCCCTACTTCTTCCCCTTTCTGGAGAAAATTCTCTCACTCTTGAATGTTTTGATGTGTGCTTATTGATTCAAAATAAGCATGAATTCTTTAAGCCTGAAAACTGTAAAAATAAAGTGCTGGAGAAGAACACCTTGAAACTGTACTTGGGAACCATAGATGTCTTATACTGTGCCAGAAGATAAGACTTTTGGAATGATTAATATCTATTAGATGATTAGATACAATGCTAGTTCTCAGTTTCCTACAACCTCACTTCTGGCTGAATGAAGGAGAAACTAGCCCTTGCATACAGTCAAGGTGGCTACAAGCCCCTCTGTGTTAATCACCATCAGATATCATCAGAGGACTTGCAAGAAAAATAAAACAAAGGCTCTTCTAGTATATTTTGATGCTTTATAATAGCAAAATAATTTGAAAAAATACTTTCACATATATTTTCTTGAATCCTAATGTTAAATCTATAGAAGTAGTGTTATTGCTACATCTGCTTTAAAAAAAATAAATAAATAGCATGCTGCTATGGTTGATACATTGTGTCAACTTGAGCAGTTTAGAGCTTTAACTGAGGGACTCAGCAGGGAGCCAAGGTTCTTACTTTGTAAATATCCAGGAGATTTTGTAAGTGCTACACTTGCCCTGGAGGAGGATGGGGAGCTGTATACAATGTAAGCTAGGAGAAAATGTTTGTTTTCTCTCCTTTTTGCTCTGGCTCACCTTTTTGCTCTGGCTGCTGCCTTGAAGTGTTGCCCCAGTGCCATGCCACCCTGCCTGGGAGCCAGCTGATTATAGACTGAAACCTCCACAAACAGTAAGCTAAATAAACATTTCCTTCCTTCATTTTGGGTGTCAGTTATTTTGTCCCAGCAATGAGAGAAAAGTAAAAGTAACCAAGACACATGCCTTTCAGAGAGATTCAAGTTTTTCGAGGGTTTTATAGAAAGTAACATGCTAGAAATTCAAACATAGAATTTAAAAAAAAAAAAAACTCTAGTACTTTAAAATGAGATTTAATATTTTATTAATATTATAATTTCACTTAAATATCTAAATTTAAGCTAAAAGATGGTATATGCATACAACATAAATTTATATATGTTATACACCCCTTATTTATAGATATATAAATGAATTTTCAGAATTTTAAATCTGTATTGAGATTTTCATTTTGAAAAAACTGAGTAGAAAACAGAGCAATCAGCTTATACTACTTATCATAGGTGCTTTTAAGAGCTATGACTACTGTAAATCACAAATTCAGGTAGATATTTTAAATTGAGTATATACATATAGTATATGCAGACAGTGAAACTCCATTAATAACCCCACAATTTCTTGAAACATTACATGTTGAAGAAAAAATAAAACAGTGAGGATGTCTCTGTCTTATTTTAAAATCAGATGGTCCTTATGTGAACATTGCTGAACTTTCCCTAGATGAGCTACGTGACCCTGATTTTGTGATCTCCGTAAAGTTTAGTAATGGTAATGATAATAGTGGTAGCTTATGTTGGTTTGATATATTATGCTACTCATTGCTTAATCCTCACATTATGTTGTTAATACTAATTTTGTGTATATAATGAAAATGAAACAAAGAGAATTTAAGTACTTTTTCACGATCCCAAGTGAAATGGCTGCAGAAAGGAGACATGTCTTCTCTTCTATGTAAAGCAAGTCTCAGAGTGGTAATTGCAAGCATAGAGAATGATGGGCTGGAAAGTAAGATGCAGAGGATGAAAGTAAGGGTAAGAAGCAGTTATTAAGAAGTCCCTGCTATGATAGAGCACAATTTGATAAAACCCTTCTAAGAAAAAACATACCCTAAAGGGAGCCTCAAAATTGCCCATCAAAGGGATTCCGGGGAGATCATTTAGCCTTTTGATCCCATCACCCTACACTGAATAGTATCCCAGGAGGCATTCACTGCCCCACCCACACTTCATACTGTGGATGCCTCTTGCTAGTGAATTCCAGCTGAATCCCTAAGTCTTAGCATTATAGAATCCTCATATTAGGGGGAAAAAGTGAGGAGGATCAAATCAAAGGACACACAGACTTTTTAAAACATCAACACAGAGTTAGAATCAAAGATAAAGTTGAGAAGGTGAGGCAGGACCTAAGACACATTTGACATGAACAGCATTTTGCGCTGCTAAAAACTCTTGTGTCTTCTTCGAGGCAGTGGGTAAATGCAATTTAAAACGATTTACTATTGTGTTTAGTGGACATAGTACTTGTTTGGTCCATAATAAATACTCATCTTTTCTCCTTCCATATTTCTTGCTAGATTTCTCTTCTGTTATGACATACTTCAAGGGTATACTTCTTGTCTGGTATAATAATTCTCACCTTTATCCCTAGTGGTTGAAGCCTTCTGGACTGAGTTGGCTGGAACTTCACCTTCACCGTTATCACCAGACCAATACCAACAGATGCCACATTGAATTCCTTCAGCTCTAAATTTGTGTCTACATTTTTACACTGTGAAAAGTGTAACCTTTGATTCCCATGAGAATCAGGGCGAATGCCTCCTAACTATGTTTCCTTATGAATTTGTTTCCACCCTGAAAACCAAGATTCATAGCACATGACACTAATGTTCCAAGGATGAGAAACATAAATTCCTCGGAGGGGAAGTGATGGTGGCAAAGGCCAACATTTCACCTTTTGCTTTTGATCCAAGTAACTTTGGTAGGGACAGAATGATTTCCTTAAGCTTTTAGTTTAGTTTATATAATGCCTCCTAGATGACAGTTTCCCAAAGCCACAGAAAGCCAAGTACGAGGCAGTATCTTAACTGAGCTTTTAATAAGTCACTCCATTATTCTTTTAGTTCTGTTACTTCAAGATAATGCAGTATATGGGTGAGACCATTAATTACACTCCATTAATTACTGACCTCCATTAACTTTCTAATTGACACTTGTGTCCCCTGTATTAGTATTAGCACAGATCTTGTTTCCATTGATCATCAGAATAGTTGGTGTTTAATTTCTTTCCCCGATTTACAGTCACTCAAGAATTGACCATAAGTAGTTTTGGGAGAAGGAACAGTTGAATATTTATCTTATATATGAGAGTGACATACAGTCATATTTTTCAAGGGAACCCAATTTTAATTTTGATCACTGTATTCTGGGTTGGATTAGTAAACTTGGTGAAGTCTTCGCTAAATGCTGAGTTGCAAGTGCACAGATGTAATGTGAGTGTACTATATTGTTTGAGAACATTTCTTATGCCGCAGTGCACAAGATTATTAATGGCTGATTACTTCCATAAAAAGTGTATAGCACAGAAAGTATATTTTGAAACAGGTAAAACTTCTAGGATGTGTTAAACTATATAGATAGTAAATAAGTATAGTATACTACATAAATAGTGAAAAAAGTCGAATGTGAAGCATAGGCAAACTTTAAATCATGTTAAATTTAACAACCAAGTTAGTAAACTAAGACATATGAAAGATGGGATAAATAGCCAAGAAGATAAAGTGACTGTTTCTTAAAGATACAAACAGGAAGACCAATGAGTATGCCTTTGACACACCATAGATGCTCAGTGAAGAAATGTCAATAAAACCCATTTTGCTCAACAGGCTATTTGGCAAGTTTGTGCCATGGGCCAAATATATTTTCCTCTACGAAGTTTTCATAAAAAGCAATGAGCGGTTGGCCAATGATGGCTTCTGTCTATGGGCACTCTATCTCTAAAGTCAGTGCTGGCATTTTAACCACATCATCATCTCACAGAAGACAGGACAGATGAACTTTCTGTATTCAAGGACTCAACATTGTTTTTCTGTCCACTTGGACCTTTAGAAATATCTATTTCCTCTTGACTCTTGTCATGCAAATAAAATAATTTAGTAAATCAGGTGACATTATTCTGTATCCCATAAAGATTTATTATCTATGATTCTAGGTGAGACATTTATGTGGTAGTACTTACAAAGAGTGACCCTGCATGAAAGTGAGGATGAAGATTATACCATAGCAACACTACCTGCGGCTTAACATATCAGACTCCTTAGAGTGGTTTCAGTTAAAATAGATGAACTAATGTACCTGTGAGGATGTGAAGCAAGTGAAATTCTCATACATTGCTGGTGGAAATATGAAGCAATCCAGAAATTTTAGAAAACCGAGTTTCTTAAAAAATAATAAGAAAACTATTTCTATATAAAATCTAGTTCTAAATTCTAAGAAATTATGGTTCTAAGAAATTCTAGTTATGAGAATTCCTAGGAATTAAAAGTCTTAATATTTTGTTCAAGAGAGATAAATATGTGCATTCACATAAAGATTGGATGGAAACATTCTCAGCAGCTCATTCATAGCAACTCAGAAACAAAGGCCCTTTAGCATATGAATGCATAAACCAACAGGAGTCTATTCAAATACCAAGATAATCCTCACAAGTAAAGTAGTCATAGCCCACTATTACATTTGATGATAGTTTTAAAATTCAAAATATTATTTTAATCAAAATAAATAAACTAAGAGCGAGAGTATGCATTGTATTCTTTCATTTATATGAACTGCAGAACAGGAAAAAGTTGGTCTGTAGATATAAATATAAGATCAACTGTTGTAAAAGATAAGTGCAAAGATCATCAGTAGAATAAACTCAAATTAAAGGGCATAAGGAAATTTTCCTGTGTGTGCACAGAGGAGCTACTTTCTATCTTGATTAGGGCAAATGTGGGTATCTGCAAATAACCAAACTCTTGGAATTACATACTTAAAATGTGCACGTTTTACTATATGTAAATAATACTTCAGAAAAGCTGATTAAACTTCTAAACCAACTCCTATATCTTTATTGTATTACTATGGAACATCAGATATCGAAGTTTCAAGAACCCTCCAATAATGTACTGGATTTTGAATTTTAGATCTATATACTGAAACTAGAAAACTAAATCTATGAATCCTCATGATTATATAAATATAATCATATAATATAATCATAATATATAATATATAATCATATATATATATATATAAAATATATAATAATATAATCATATAAATATAAGCAAAAATGCTATTCTTTATTTAGTAGCCTGTTATCTTCCAGCAGAGGCACTGTGATTCCTTGTTTGGGCCTTGATGAGATCTGATTTTAGTTATGGGTTTGTAGGCATAGGGAGAGGAAGGCAAACAGGAGCTCATAAGGCATCTGAGTCAGGTAAGTTCTTTGAATGTACCTGCCATAGTGAGTCATAATATTAATCCCTTTGGAAGTTCTATCACTTCAAAATGACATAAAATAAACCAAATATTTGTTGACATAGGCTCCGCCATGCCTGTAGGTGATGAGATGTCCTTAAGCTATTCTGTCGAGGCACTTATTGCTGTTGTAGCTCTCTCTGAAGTGACAGCTGGTGTACCACAGCCTACCATCTTCGTTTTTCAGTGTTTCTAGTATACCTAATATATGTCTGCCACTAATCACCATAGTCAAGTATTTACCAGTAGCTCACAGTATCCTGGTTCACTTTCTATCTGTATAGCAGAGCAATCTACGATAGGTGATGGTATAACAGTGATCCTGCAGCATGCCTGGCAGTGTCACTGCCCCTTTGTCATTGGCAGTTGCTGGCCCATTCAGGTCCAGCAGTCCATCCAGAAGTCTTTGTTTTTGAGAATATATCTGATTGATATCAGTTGCCTTAGAGTTCCATCTTTGCATTTCCACAACCTCAAATGGATACAGGCAAAGCCCAAAACATTAATAGCATGAGCAGTTCATTTAATTTTTTAGGAAATCTTAATAAATGTAACTATGGTTTATTGGAGAATACAAAAAGGCCACATAGTAGAGCATTACTGAGTTGTTCACAGAGTAGAGCATAACTGAGTGGCATGGAAAATGAAGTTCATTCTTCTTGGTATTATTGGAAGACGTAGGAAATGTTTCACAGAATTCTCAATGTAAAGGTCATCATGGAAGAGTATTTATGTATTGTCTCTCATCCCAAATTGATTAAGCATTTCCCCTGAGGTAGGTGTCTAGTATAATTTAGCCATCTGTGACTTGTCCTCTGAAAGCACCCCTTTCAGAACGAGGATTTGACAATTCATGAGGCAATAATCAAAGGTGCAGCATGTCTTAGAGTAAGTGCTTTAAGTGGAAAAGGAGTCAAAACTTAGGAAAGTTTGTTGCAGCGATAGATAAGTAGTGGTGAGTTCATAAAAATAAAAAAATAGGCATGCAAATATTCAATGTATGAATCAAACATAGATCTGTTTGATTCCCCTGTCTGGTCACTGTATTGTTGCATGTACTATCTTTAATAAATCAGAAGAAAAATTTGACACCTAGAACTATTCTGTTCTCGTTTCTTCATTGTTTTGGATGAATTTCAAACCATAATATTTATAATATCACCAAATGTGTGACAGATTAACAAGACTTTGTAGACAAAAATCCAGGATATTTTCCAAGAATTTTTCTTTAAGCCTATATGTGGTGAAACCCAGTACAAAGAATTTTAAAAATAACTGATAATTATCACACAGTAAGGGTCATACAAATATACTGACACAAAACTCATGCTTTCTAGGGCTTTTATGAGAACATAATTCTTTTGAAACCTTTCACAGCCGGAGTTAATTTATAAGCATTATTCCCTTAGGCTTCGAGACACGGCCTATGGACCTGAAGAATAATGTGGCAGAACTAATGTTTGTGTTTTGGCAAGACATTATTTATTTATTTTTTTAGAAATGCTAAAAGTGAATCACCCCTTTCAAGTTCAGAGGAATGTAATTAATGAGTGCAGAAAAGATGGAAAACCTGCCCTAGCATTAAAACCAAGTAATTTTCATACCGACAAAAAGCTCCTACATCACAGGAAAATGCCAGAAATATACTAAAAACACAGGCGTCCAGATCTCAGTTGACTTTGCCTTCCTTTCTTTTTCTTCCTTTCTTTCTTTCTTTCTTTCTTTCTTTCTTTCTTTCTTTCTTTCTTTCTTTCTTTCTTTCTTTCTTCCTTCCTTCCTTCCTTCCTTCCTTTCTCTCTTTTTTATTTTTAAGAAGCAAAACAAAAAGGATAGAAATAATACATAACTTCAAAAATAATAGTAAGAAATCAACATAGTTAATATATTATATATTGTTATCTTAGAAGTAGTTGTTCAAGTTACAAAATCTAAGTTTGTCAATGAAAGGACAATCAAACAGTGGTATTACAAACTATTATTTTTATGAACTAACAGAGAATTAATATCATGGTTATCTGTCTTGCATACTTAAATATACATACAATTATATGTGTACACCTACAAGTTGTTTCCTTTTGAGTGCTTTCTTTGCCTTTTATTATTACAGTATCTATTGTACATTTTGGCCCTTATTACTCTTTCAGCTTCTTCTTCTTATTATTATTTATTTTTTACACTAGGGAGTTTTATTCTTATAATCTGAAGTCATCAGCACCAGAATATAAGTCTTTGCCTCTTATTCAACACTTGGCTTATGTAAATTGCAGCATTTTTATTTGCAATTTAGAAAATCACTAAGACAGCACTTCCAAATTCAAGAGTCTGCTACACAGGATAAAGTTTCCAATGCTGTAAAGCCCTATGCAAATGATTGATGTCGTGGTTGTAATGATCACCAGACCAAGCTCTAGACTAACCACATTTGACTTTTTCCCTATGTTCACCGTTTTCTCTACCGTCCATGATTTTGCTGTCCAGCTCACTCGCACACACTGGGGTTAAGCCCTCCATATTCAGCACTCCCCACTATTACTTGCTGTCTCATGCAGCTGTCTTTTATAAATGGAGCTGATAAACAAAGCTCAACGTACACACAACTGAGACTCATGCTGCAACTTACATCTCTGTACAGAGAATTCTGAAGTTCAGAGCACAGACAACTATGAAAGATCAGGTGCTTCCTCTGTTTATCTGAGAAATATCTAACCTCAAGGTTCAAATATCTAGGATAAAGTCATAGAACCAGCAATAGATAAGGTGCGTCGTCAAACTGATTCTTCCAATTCACTCTTAAACCGAACTTAACTTGATGCAAAAAGACATTTGAAAAAGAATGCCTATGGTAAGTGATTCCAAAGTGACTATCTTCAAAAATCCAAGCACTGGAACAGCATACAGAAAACAAGCCATACAAACTGCATAGACGAGTAAGAGTTTTCTGGGTGATTTTTGTCTTTGGTTGGTATAATACATTACATTTATTGATTTGTGTATGTTGAACAATCCCTGTATCCTTCAGGTGAATCCTATTTGGTCATGGTGTATAAACTGCTTGAAGATTTGCTTCATTTGCTTTGCTAGTATCTTATTTAGGATTTTTCCATTTGAAAAACAAAGCAAACTCAAATAATTAACCTAATGTTGAACCTTAGGGTTTTATAAAAGAAAAACAAGTTAAACCCAAAGTGCAAATAAGGAGGAAATTATAAAGATCAGAATGGAAGTTATTGTAATTGAGACTAAGAGAACAATATAAAGAATCAGTGAATGGAACATTTGGTTCTTTGAATGATTAAGTAAGACAGACAAACCTTTAGCCAGCCTTAACAAAAAAGGAAAGAAAAGACTCAGCTACATGAAATTAGGAATGAACAGGGTTAAATCACAATGGATCCTGCAGAAATCCAGACACTTATCAATACTGACTTCAAGAACTTGTACTGTAATAAGATGAGCAACAATAAAAATGGGCAGATTCCTACATACACATGAATTACCAAAGCTGAACCAAGAAAATATAAAAATTCAAAATAATCCAATATCAGGTAATGTAATTTTTTTTGGTCTTTTTCCTTTTTTTGGTATCAGGGATCGAACTCACGACTGCCTGCTTGCAAGGCAGGCACTTATGCCGCTGAGCTAAACCTCCAGCCCCAGGTAATGTAATTTAAGAAGTATTTTAAAAACTACCAAAAAAAAAAAAAAAAAAAGCAACAAAAACAAAACAAAACAGCAACAGCAAAAAAACTAAACAAAACAAAAACAGATAGTAATGATTTGCTGCTGAATTCTACAGGAATATTAGGGAAGATGAAATGCCATTACTCCTCAGACTCTTTAATGAAATTTAAAAGGAAGAAATACTTTCCAACTCATTCCCAGAAGCAAGCATTACCCTTATATCCAAACAGGAGGTGGATCCAATCAAAAAAAGAAAAAGGCAGGCCAATCTCCTTAATGTACACAGACACCCTTTTATCTTATTATGGGAACATTATACAGAGGAACAAATTCAGGGAGCACGATATGAAAAAACTGAAGTCTTTTTTTTAAACAGAATAATGACTACTAAACAAAAAAATTTAATCAAAATAGAAAACCTTTCAAATATATAATGTATATTTGGTTCTTTGTGTTTTTATTGTTTTTATTTGTATATGTTTGCAACATATGTACTTTATAATCATTTTGGGGAATGGGCACAACTACATATTGCACCTTGTGTTATTTTTTTTTTTTTTTTTTAGATTTGAGACAGGGTTTCTCTAGGTAGCTCAGACTGGCCTTGAGCTCACTTTGTAACCCTGGGTGGTCTCAAACTCTCAAGGGTCTTTCAGTTTCAGCCTCCCAATTACAGGCACGAGTCACCATGTCCAGCTTTTATGCCCTTTTTTAAAATCCTCTTCCCCTTCTCTCCCTCCCTCCCTCCTTCTCTAATTCTGCTTTCCCCATTTTCATTCTTACTGATATTATTAATCTTAGTTCATATTTATGGCTTATATTCATTGAGCTTATTAATTCTTGTACATGGAGTATCCTTATTATACTTATTTCCTGTTTCCCTATAAATATAATACAATGAAAAAAAAACAGGGAATATCAAACCTTTGGCTGAAACACTATTGAAGTTCAGGATAGTTACAATTTTTATTAACCTCAGAATACTAATACGAAGTAGGAAGATACTCCTATAGTGCAGAAGCCTAGTGGGTAGCACCAAAACTAAATGATCAAATTTAACATTTCTAATAATGGGAAAATATTTCTGAGCTTCTATCATCTGCATAGCATTTCTCACAAAGATGTCTATTATATCTAATTTAATGACAAGGAAGCTATAAGCCAAATTAGAACTTTGAGGCAATGTCTAAAGACTGGGGGATTGTTTTAGGTTAAAAAATCTAAAGGTAAGTGACAGCTTACTATAATTTGTGGTGGAGTCATAAATTAAGTGAATCATAAATTAACATCTCAGCATAAGAGTTTTCTGTAGTTCACAAATTTTAACACAAGAAAAAATGATAAAATACATACAAATATCAAAAATTATTGGAAACACATGGCTATTTTAAGAACAGTATAGTGTACCATTTTCCAAACTTTTGATGTTTGGCATATTTCTAAAATTAAAAGTTAATATGTAATGTATATTTGGGAAATTGAAACTATTCCAAATGCCTGTTAAAACTAGATTGTATAAATCAATGGTGGCATATCACTGAATTACATAATACAAGCAAGAAAAATGACTTTTAATATAAGCATCAACATGTATAAGTTAAAACATGAATCAAGTCACAAAACAATATATACAGAATTGGTCTACTAATATAAAATTTAAGAAAAATAAGCTACATGTTATATTTCACATAAACAAACAAAAAGCAGGCCAATGCTGAGGTGTAGGAATGCAAAGCAATCACACAGGAACACCAGTAGTCGTCTATCAGTGGTGGCAAACTTACAGCTTGCATGATACAGTGCACTGCTTCTGTCACTGAATGCTCTAAAAAGTTTGCCATCAAGGAATAGGTAGTACTCTATTTCTTAAACTGAGTGGAGAGTACATAAATGTTCAAACTTCTTCCGTTGTAAATGATTTATCTGTTTTATCTCCATACTGTATGTAGGATATATTTCACAATTATTTATTAAAGTCCAAGAATACATGACTTCATGGAGAATCTAACAATTTATATACTTGTGACTTATGAGGTTCCATCATCAAGAGTCACTCTTTTAAAAAAGATTATTCACGTTTTCCTGGCCCCTACAAATGGTGGCAGCTATTTAGAGAGAGAGTGGTCAGGTCGTAGAGAAGAGGAATGGAAGCAGGGTCAAGAAGCCACCTTTGTTTCCCATAAACACTTTGTGGCAATGTCGATTCTGGAAAAATACCCCCTTTAAAATAGCGATTTCTCTCACTTATGCACTCACAGTCATTTCTTCCATGTCTTACCAAATCCACTACTGATTTATTTAGCAGCTTTTGCATGCTCTATGTATGATCCCAAGGGAGAGCTGTCCTTGGGTTTAACTTTAAACTGTCCCTAAATGTCGCTAAAGCTCCTTTTACTTTTTATTGATTAACTTTTTCCCCACTTAAATTATTCACAGAGCAAAGATTAGTGAATCTCAGCATTCCCCTACATTTGGCATGAAATAAATATTACAGAGAATTTCTTTCTGTAATTGTATTTAGACTAGAAAATTAAAAATAATGCAGCATTTAAAAAGTTAAGTCACTTCTTATTAATGCATGCAGGTTTTTATATGCAATTTAAATGGTCTTGAGGCTAGATTAAATTATGGGATTTGTCTGATTCCTTACAATGTTCTCCATCATTAGAGGAAGGTTTTCTTTTCCAAATATGGATTTCAGTTTGCTTTCAAATTTGAAAAATACAGAAGAACAATAAACTTATATGGTTTCAAAGAAACCAAAATCTAACAGAGCTAGATTTCAGAGAGCTCTGGAACAGAGTGATTATTAAGACACAAAGACCTGCCCAGAGCAGCAAGTCTCAGCTACCAGACAGGCACTCTGATGTCTAAGAAAGGATTCTCTGATGCTTACTATCTCTGCAGTCAAACTTACTTGCCATGCTGTAATGGTAAGGTTTGTTTCATTTTAATCAAGGATGCTTATCTTACATGTTTAAAAGCATATCAAAGGTGCAGAAACAATCATTAAACCTTTTATTTTTATGAAGCCATCAGAGATTTGTGAGAAAGGCAACATGTAGTACTTTGTAAATGTCAAATCTCTTTACAGAAATGCGAAGGAGGTACTTGTAGGCTGTCATCTGTTCTTCATGCTGCCTACTGACCCTGCTGGGAGCTACCAATTCCCTAAGATTATGCACCCACTGAAATAAATAGCTCTTCTAGGCGTTAAGTAAAATGTTAGACAACATACAGTAGAATAGCACCAACTTTAATTATACTACGCGATGTGTTTTATGGAGAAGTAGGGATCTGAAGGTTAGACATTGAAGGACAGTTCCAGCTGGCAGGCAATGAAGGAGACTGTTTCAAAACAACTGTGGCAATCACAAAAAAGTAGGGGGAAAAGTGAGTGTATTTCAGGCATATGAAATCAGAGATAGGATGATGCAGTTTTTAGGATGCAAGGAAATATGTGTTTGTTGTTAAGAGGGTTTATTTGGGTGGCCTCAAGATGGACTTCAAAATAAAATGATATAGCCAATGTGATTTTGTTTCCAACAGCATCTGATTCATTATCTGGATTCTGCCTAACCTAAAGGCTTCTGCTATGTTACACCGGCATTATTACTAATTATAACTTATTTCACTGATGAAAGATCCTGCTTTGAATAAAAACTCCTGTAGCCATTTGAAGAAGACATGACACAGTGAACAGATAAGTTGCAGTCCCACATGGCCTGGTACAAGGTGGAATCAAAATATATGGGTGAATGTTTATATAAAAATTACAGGAAAAGATGCATTATAATTAATGCCCCTTGATATGCAACCTGACTTCAAACACACCTAACCCAGTGTGCTTGCCACCTTCTGAAGCAGTGCTGAAAATTTTCTTTCTTGAACGACTGTAAGAGTTGGTATGAATGATACAGTGATGCTGCTCAGTGTCATCCAACAGAAAGTGGGCTCCCAGACACTTCTGATGAGCCCTCCTCCACCTTACTCATCAGATCTGACACTGTGTGACATCTGATTCTTCCTGAAAGTCAAAGCGACCATGTCAGGGAAAGGTTTTGAATTGATTGAGGGTAGGAGGAAACTGCATTAGTGCAACTAAAGAAAGTCATGACGGAGGACTCCAGAGCAGCTTCAAAGAGCACCAGGAATAATGGGATGTGTTTGGCGTGAGGGGGGATATTCTGAGAGGCACCTATGGTCTTTCACTTTAATAATTTTTAGTAAGTTAAATATTTACCATAATTTTCAATGACACCTTGTATTAACATTAAGCAAGCTCTCTAAGTGCAATTAACGCCAATTTTGCCATTGGTAATTATTATATGCATTAAATATTTTAGTTTTGGGGATGTAGATTGCAATCAGCATCAAAGAAGTTTGCATTATGCTAGCTTTGTGGGTCATTTTGTCTTTTCACCAGACAAATTATTGAGTTTTATACTAATTGAATTTCTGAATTTTAAATACCACAAATGTCATTTTAATCGTCAGCTTTCTTCTTTGATTTAAATGTTCTTGTCAGTTTATTACCAACACTGTGTCAACTCTAGCAATTTCAAATTGGATATTCTTAGTTAATCTTACTTCTAGGACTCAAAGCTCCTTGATAAATGTATCTTTCTTCATGAACTGTTCTTAAATTTTATCTCCTTTGCATTCTTAGATGCATAAAGATTCAAATCTCAGAAGTGTCTCACGTTTAGTTGCCCAGTTTAAAAAATTGCTCAGTTTTCTTTGCATATTGGTCCTATTTTCTCTGCATGAAAATGGGAATAATACTTTTTTTTGGAAAGATCTAACTATTAGGATGGCCATATTTTATACTGAATCAAAGAAGATGAGTGGTGGTTTTCTATCCTTCCATGAGTCAAGACATATTGATGTCATTTTTAGAGCAACAATAGGAAGGTTAACTGAATCATTATGGCTGATACTTCGATTTAAAGTTTAAACTTTGGTGCAATTTTTTTCAAATTTTGTTTTTTAAATTTTTATTCTAGTAGTATTTGTAGTTTTCAGAGTGAGTTCCATAGACGAGTGGAATCAAAATCATTTAGAACTAGTTAGAAATCTTACAAATGCCTCCATAGTCTTGACACAAATTTTTAAAGCAGGAGTGTGGCAATATGTATTTTTAAAAAATTCCACATATTTTAATTCACCTAAAGTTTGAGAGCTGAAAGCAGGAACTAGGAGGACCCAACAAGAGGCCAAATAAGCCACACAAGCCATGCAGCATCCAGGAAGAGAAAAATCAAGGAGCACCTTCTGTGAGCCTACTGGTGACCATGTTGAGAATCAAACCACCTTTACCCCATAAGCAACTGGCAGGTTTGGAGGACAGGCTGAGCTGACAACAACTGAGGTACATAAAGCAACTGAACGCTTGTAGTGTTTGGTTGATTTTACAGGACTGGGGCCAACAGTCTGTACCTCTTAGGAGGATGACAGTATGCAATGTAACAAATATAGGGGATTTCCTTCTATTTTGTCTTTGATATTCAGTATTGTTCTCACTGTTTTGCTTTGTTCTGTTCAATTATTTTGCTTTATTCAATATTCTTTTTTGATTGGTTTTATTCTGTTTTGTTTTTGGTATGATTATACTATACCTGATGGAATGGACAACTATTGCAAAGTTAACAAAATATACTATGGTATTATTTTATGGGTACACTGCTGTGAATTTTTGTACCAATTTTGCTGTTTTGTTTTGACTGATCATTGTGAGTTCAAGACCAACCTGGGCTACAAAGTGAACTCAAGGCCAGTCAGAAGAGCATAGTGAGATCTTGTCTCAGAAAGATGAAGAAGAAGAAGAAGAAGAAGAAGAAGAAGAAGAAGAAGAAGAAGAAGAAGAAGAAGAAGACTGATATTGCTTAGTTTTACAAGTGTTAGTCCATCATCTGGGCCCATAGATTTTAGGCCAGTGGAAACACTGTCATCGTAGTGGCAAGTGCATGACAGAGCAAGGCTGCTCACCTCATGGTGGTCAGGAAGTGAAAATGAAAGGGAAGGGGAGGAGATGCGGTCTTGACAGCTTCTTAAAGTACATCTCCCTGTTCACCACCTTTTGTTCTTCTAGGTCACAGTGTCCAAAGTTTCCACCATCTTCCAAGAGTCCCTTGGGTTGGTGATCGACCTTTTAATATATGGCTCTTTGGAGGATATCTAAGATCCAGCATAACTGATGCATTGGCACATGCCTGTAGTTCTAGTAGTTCAGGAGGCTGAGCCAGGAGGTTTACAATTTTGAGGATAACAAGATCTTATCTTAACATAAAAAACAAAAGGTTGTGTATGTCATTTTGTGTGAAAACCATAAGTTCAAGCCTCAGTGCAATAAAAAACAATAAAACCAACACACACACACACACACACACACACACACACACACACACACAGGTCCAAACTTCAGCAATGCATTATCAAACATTGCTGCTAGACTGTTAAGTTCATTAAAAATGAAAACATACGTATACTACAAGCCAGTAAGTAACATTCCTCTAGTAAATTCATTCTTTACACAGAGAAGAATACATTAAAAATGATTGTATTACAAATATGTTAATTATAGCACTGCTTTAATGACAAAAACTAATGAAAGCTAATGTCCACCAATAGAAAAATGAATAAAATGGTGCTTGTTTTTCTAACATGGACTTTTATTTCGTTGTACCTATACTCATTGACTTGGATGGGCCGAAGGATATTTACCTGCTTTTATTAGCTGAAAAAAGTAATAATAATAATAAACCAAAAAGAGCTAATTTTTAAATTCTTTCATTCATTACTCCTTTTAAATGCTTTATCCTCTCAACCTCCTTGTCAGGTAAGAATTTCTGGTACTTTTTTAAACATAAGAAATCTCAGATGTGGTGCATTTAGTTTAAAGTCACTCAGAAAATTCACTTGGTCATTTGGGGTAGGATTGATCAGGTCTCAGGGTTTATATTCTCACAGTCCAAATTGTTATATTCTTAATTAAGCTCTACTGCTTCTTTAAATGACATATAAGTAAGGATGTAATATCATGCTCTTGGGTAAAATTACATATATAATTTTGTTTGAATATATAAGAATAGAGAAGTAACAGAAGGAGATAAATACAACTTGTAAATTTTGGCTTTGAGCCTAATCCCTTCTGAGGTTAGCTTTATGCGAAGGTTGCATGAAAATAAGCCTTCAAAAAGCAGAAAGAAATATGCATTCATAAAGCATATGTAAAATTTTTCTTAATGTTAATGAGATATAACCCAATACATGTAAAATTACATGCTTAAATATGCTATGAATATGTGTACAACATACATGTGTGTATGCAACGAATATGTATGTAAATATTTTCCAAAGTATTTATTGTAGTTATAATAGTTGCTTTTACTTTTCTCTTTGCATTTTTATGTATTCAAATTTTTTGTAAAATGAAGACGTCTTTTAAAAATAAAAGCAGAATAGAAAACAACAACATTCCTTAAATTTGGGCTATGCACACTTTCTCTTTAAAAGAGTACAATATGAAAAGGGAATAAGGGCTGGGATTTAGCTCAGTGGCATCAGCACCGGTTTTGCAAGTGCACAGTAGTGAGTTCGATCTCCAGTACAAAAAAAAAAAAAAAAAAAAAAAAAAGGAAATAAAAAGATCTTTATAATAGAGAAACCTGACAAATACTACTTTAAACTTGTCTATCGTATTTGGTATCAATGACGGATAGTATAAATATATAATGCATTCTTGATATATTTGATGAAAATTACATTATTTCCATGATCTCCCTTATCCAAACATATAACTTTAGGCTGTTCAGGAAGAAAACACAAGGCAAAATCTTATTAAGTTGCATTTTACAAATCATATGACCAATAATCCTCAAAACTATTAAGATCATTAGAAACAAAGAAAGTTTGTCATGGCCAAGGGTTGACATACCAGATGAAATCTTCCAAGATAAAAATAAATAAGGGGAAACTGAAGAAATTTTAGTCAAGTATGGACTTCAGTCAATAATAGTGTAGCCATATTCATTCATTACTAGTGAAAATGTAGGCAATGAAGGTAAAATATTAATAACAGAGGTATTGGGTGTGGGATTATATGAAAATCCTTTGAGAGTAATAATATTGGAAATCAGTAGTTACAAATTGGTCTGAGAAACAACCAATTACAATTCCCCCAAAAAACGCAAAGCCACAGTGATTAAAACAAAAGTAAATGAAGGCATCATTTTTAATGCTGCAGTTACTATACGGTAAAAAAGAATCAGTTCTTATTCGAAGTTTATATACCAGAATAATAAATTATTTATATTTCTGTGTTCCATCCCAGAAAACAGACATATAAGCTGCAAGGTAAAGTTCTGATATATCAATCTACAATTTTGTTAATTAATTTAGCTCAGTATTTTGTTAGAAATCCTCAAAATTAGTGATTTTCTCTTTTTTAACATAGTCCACACTTATTTAGATTTATAGAAAATTTGTTAATTTTTGTTTGCTGCTTTTCTTATCCCACTTTTATTTTGTTTTCACCTTTTCTCTTGTTGAAGTAAGCCTCTAAGTGAGTAACATTCTCAGTCTTACAATTTTTTTATCTTTAAATGGCATATATTGGCATAATATAATAATGGCATATATTTAGGAATATATATGTATAAAAATGGCATATATTTATGAGTGCAACATGGTATTTTAATACATATACACCATGTGCAATGATCAGTCAGGTAACTGGCATATCATTCATGTCAATCTTCAGATTCCAGAGAATTCAGTGTATTTTCTCTCTCACATATTTCAAAGTTTTTCTTCTTATCTTTAAGATTCCATGGTTTCATTATTAAACTATCAAAGTAAATATTTGTTTTTATTTTTCTTTGTTAGTATGGAGATTTCTATCTACATAGGAAAATTTAAGGCAATATTTCTTTACGTGTACATGTGTCATATTTTCTATTAGCTGTATTTTTCTCCTTTAGATTTATATTAGAGTTTCATATTGTATCCCGAGTTTCCTGCTTTATTTTTCATTGCTAATATATTTTTCTAAGATGTATCTTCTGAATCCACAATTCTGCCTTTATCTCTGTCTAGCTGAATTTGAGTTTCTATTTTCTATGAAAGTTTTTTTCTTCATCTATTATGCAGGTAGCAAAAACCTCAAAAAAAAAAAAAAACCCAAAAATCAATCAAACAAACAAACAAACAAACAAACAAACACTGTAGCACTGCATTCTTGGGCCAGTTGGCAAACTTTCTATAGCTGCCGTGTTCTGTATTGATGGTTACTTTATACAATAGTGAGAGGGATTGTTAAGGCAAAATCACTCAACTGAGATACATGGATTCAGACTTTGTGACTTCTAGATATTGTCGGGTGGGAGATAATTCTTTTGTTGTAGTTTTACAAACCTGCTGCAAAGAGACATTGCTGACTTTTTTAAAAAAAATCTTCAAATTTGTAAATATTGATGAAAATAACAAATGACTTTGAAATATAGAAACCAATCCTCTTCCTAGGAAAAAACATAGTTTCCCGAATGGATCCTAAAGGTCATGCCTTCTGTGAGGGGAAGTCTGGGTACAAATGCCCATGGCCCCTTTTGATATTCAAATTTCAGGGTTCCTTAGCTGTGACTCACACTCACTGTGTACACAGCATCCACTTGGACCCATCTCTACATGGATGTAAGAGGGATTATGAAACACAAACAGTGTACTGTTTGCTGTGCCGTGTCTCTCACCAGTGCTTCCTACTCAGGAGACTGTGTCTTCTGCCTGAGTCTCTGAGAGCAGTCTCAGATACCTCTCCTGGGGTCCTCTCTGCTGGACGTCAGAAAAATCAGATCTTAAAGACAAATATATGTTTTGCTACAAGCAAGCCTTTCCTCCACTTGTTATTTTGGCTTTGAATCCTAATTTTTTCTTCTTTATCTCTTTTTCCCTTCATTCCTCCCTCAGTTCATATTCTCCCTCTCTTTTCCCATATATATATATATAGGATATATGTATGTATGTATATGTATATAATATTTTTATACATGTAATATTTCTCTCTATACAGGATTCTATGTAGGTGGACTTTTAAAATACGTATATGTATAAAAAAATTTGACCTTTATATTTCTTGGTCTTTGTTGAGAAATCTATGTTTTCCTTATCAGTTTGATCTCTTATAGTGACCTATGTCCAGAGACTTATTTTAGTATAACTGTTTCATTTCAGTTTTCATTGCAGTTATTATTAAATTGGTGTCAGGTGCCCACAAAATTATCTTGAATAATTTTTCCCTTTAAAGTCAATTTCTAGGACCACACATAAATATATGCACAATTCTTTCTTTCCTAAATAAAGAGATAGATAGCTAATTAATCCCTGCCTTCCTTTTGTAGTGCAGCAAAATTCTTAGTGGCAGTCATAGAAGTCTACTCCTTCCAGAATAAGCACTTGGTAAATTTATCATCGGAGTTCTCCAGGTTTCATCAGCTTAACAGGCTTTCACAAAGAAAGTCAGATGTTTTGCTTTCCTGCAGGCAAATATTATTTCTTTATTTATGTTTCTAAAATTCTTCATTTGACTTGAGAGAGAACATGCACAGAGTGAAAACTCATACCCAACTTAAAATCTTCTTTCCCATCAATTTTTGAAATTTTATTACAGAGGGGCTGGAGGTTAAGGGGTAAAAGGTCACAGATTCTTTTCATGTTTGTTAACAAATCATGTGAATATGTCTATCACTGAGCTTGTTATCTATTATTCTTATTTATGTGGCTTTGATATAAAGAAAATGTCATCATTTAACACACCCCATTATAATAAGAAGCATGATCAGTTAGTTAGGGCAGAGAAAAAGATTCAGTCCTCACATCTATTATGCATCTAGTTTCTTGATGAGATTTTTGTCTTGACTAGGTTCATTTTGTTACAAATTTTACATTGTGAGAGAATAATAATATTTAAAAATTAAGTCTCAAATATGTTTGATGTCCTACCATTGGTAAAATACTTTTAGCACATATCTGGATAGTTGGAATTTTTCCAGCTTTACTATATTGGGTCTATGTGTAATTAAATTCTTGATTAGGGATATTTTACTCATATTCTATGATTTGAATATTTTAATTAGGCAAATATTTACTCAAACTGATGATAATGTCATGAATAACACACACATATAGCCTTTCACTTGTGGAACTTCTAATACAGCAAGTGTCCTAGTAATTTTTATCATCACTGAGAGAAAACATTTGAAAGCCAAAGTTAAAAGAGGAAAGGTTTATTTCAGCTCACAGTTTGTAGAAGTTTCAGCTGGCTTAAAGACAGGATGGTGTGGCAGAGGAGGATCACCAAGGAGAATCAGTCCATGGTAGACTGATTCTCCAGCAGACAGAAGGACTCAAAACATCAAGTATCATCTTGCCTTCTTTCCTACAAGCCTGTTGAATAAAGCTACTCGCACTCAGGGTGGGGCTTCTATTGTCACATTCAGAACTGTGCTGAGCCATTTCATTATCACACTCCCTAATGAAGCACCACACACTCTAATCCCTCCACCTTGGTAAAGCCCCACATATGAATATATGAGACCTTGGGGAAGATATGTAGATATGAGCCATAACAGTAAGGAAAATATATATTTAGCAGCTACTGTTACAATTTATTTGTTACTTATTGTTGATAATTATCATAAAAAATTTGAGAGTACAAAGAACATATATAACAAGAATATCTGATCAAAACCAAAGGCTCTAGGGAAAATTTTGTTACATTTATTTATTTATTTATTTACTCATATAATTACAATGGACAACATTTCTATTGTGTGACTTGTCTTTTAATTTAACAAATTTTGAAGAGCAGACATTTTAATTTTAATGAGGTCCAAACTTTACCTCCATAATTTTTCATTAGTTGTGTCTTGAATAAAAATTCTAATTTTTAAGACTTTAATGACTTTTGGTCAACTCAGAACTCTAACATAATACAACAAGAGGAGCCCTGAAAAGAGGGAGAGGAATTCTCTTTTTCCAAGAAGAAACTAAGGTGTGGGAAACGAATCAAACATTCACTCCTGGCTGTCTGCACCACTGTGTAGCCCTGAGCACCTCTGGGCTACTGGTGAGACAGGCCATTCCCACGCCACTGCCTCTAGCTGTCGCCAGAGGCCGACAGAGGCTGGGGGAGTGAAAGGATTCAGCACTCACTGGCTGCCCCTGTCCCTGCCACCACTGCCACCTCCTGGGATCCCTACTGTGTCCAGGAGGGCACGGGGAAGAGGGCGGGGTGCAGCCTCGCGGGCTTGGGACCACATTGCTGGGATGCATTGCCACCTTCACACTTGCCACTTGTGCAAGGACCCAAGTCACGGGCATCGGCACTGAGTGGGCCCCCTCTGCTGGAGTGCCCCCAAGGTCCCCAGGTGGGTGAGTGTGTCTTTGCCACCACCAGGCCCATATGATGGGAGCCCCACGGAGCCACCACCATGAATAGAGCCCAGAGAAGCTGCTTCTGAAAACACCTCTTCAGACAATAATCAAAAATACAGAACCAGAACTTTCCAGTTTCCTGGCATGATCAACCAGCTTCAGGGAATTGGGCCTGCCTGCTTGTACCCTGAACTCTGAACTGGGCGGCCTGGGGAATTGTCCCTGCACCATCCTGAGCTCCTGGGAGAGAGTTTAAGATATTTCAGGTAACAGCAATTTGGGGAGAGCAGCAAAACCCCAGTCAGCATGCTTCAGAAAGACCCTAAGCAATACGGAGAGGGCCAGAGAACCCCCCAGGGAACCCCAGTCTGAAAGAAACCAGAAACATGACAAAAGATAGGAAAAAAAAAAAAAAAACAAAAAACAAAACCTCCATCTGCCAAACGTGAGAAAATAAGCCCAGGAGAAGTAAACACAGAAGAGAACCAGCACAGTAACCACTCAATACTAGACACAGCATCAGCTGAAATAAATACCTTCATGACCTCATAGAAGAATTTAAAACTGTACTTTTGATCCAAGTGAGGCAAGATATAAAGAGATTAATTAAACAAATGATAAGCCGTGTCCAAGAGAACACAGAGCAAGAACGGAGGAAATTAGAAAAGAAAGAGAAACTTCTGAAGAAGAATTTAAACATAACCTAGAATACAAAAAAACATATCCAAAGAGATTTCCAGGAAACTAAAAACTCCATTGAACACTGGCAAAATGCCTTGACAGAAACAAAAGTTAGCCTTTTGAAACTTGAAGAGAGATTTATAATATATGATCCTAAAAGAAAAGACCTCTTAAAAATAACGAGGAACCAGAAAGAAACAATTCAAAGTCTAGAAGATGACAAAAGGATACATAACATAAGAATAAATCATGTGAGCAAGGAAGCAGGAGCAACCAAAAATGAAATACAAAGAATATTCACAGATATATTAAAGGAAAATTTCCCAAGTATGGGAAAAAGAAATGATATCCACATAAATGAGGCAAACAGAACTCCAGCTAACTACAACCAAAACAGATCTACACCCAGACATATAATAATCAAGATTCCAGAAATCCACCAAAAGAACACTAAAAGCAGCCAGGGAAAAGAAGCATATTACCTACAATGGAAAAATTATCAAAATAACAACAGAGTTATCAACACAAACTCTCAAATCAAGAAGGGAATGGGGGAAAATATTTCAAGTCCTGAAAGAAAATAAATTGCAACCAAGACTCATAGACCCAGAAAAACTCTCTCTCAATATTAATGGAGAAATAAGATACTTCCAAGACAAGGAGGAACTGCGGGAGTTCATGGCCACCAACCCAACCATACAGAGAGTGCTGAAGGACATTCCAGAGAGAGAGAGGAAGGGATCCCAGGATTCCAGCAATAGTGGCAGAGAGGCCTCAATGAATGGGGCAGACATTGGAATGAGGGAGTAAGGTAGACAAATTATAGCAGCAAAGTGAAGTAGCAGACATGAGGCAGAGACGGTAAGCTATAATCTTTAGTATAGATAGCAGAGGTCATTGTTAATAATGTATCAGGGTTTAAAAGCCACAGTAGTCTTATCACCCTGTTTAGATTTAATTCTGTCCACTCATATCAGATTTGAGGGCACAAACATCTGACCCAAAAATAGCAGGTTATACCATGGTAACTATCCTTAATTTCCTATTAACTTAAACTGAAACCCTGTATTACTTACATTGTCTTACTATGACTGATCTTTTTGAATCCAATTTGTTAGACCACGGTTTTGCCTTGGGTGGTTTTATTTGAATTTGGTATGTTTGATAGCATCAACCCTAAAAGTAGAGGCAACTACTCTGAAGATGACAAGATGTAAAAGATTATCCATACTGGTTTTGATTATTAACAGCTTTCAAGTCGTACAATGTTTTCAAAGTTGTGTTTTTATAAAAATAGCTGTATAATACTATGCTTAACTATATTAAGCCTGATGATGTGGACAAGTCTATTGAAAATAACAGGAGAAATCATAGTAACTATGGTAGATTACCTAATATTGTGGTCTCATATGTCTTTTTCATTGCATGTTTTTCTAGGAATTTGTTTTGCTGTCTTGTTATAATTTGTTTTTCCCAATAATACAGAAAGGATAGATATACATTTATAAATTCACACATGAGGGGCTGGGTATTTAGCTCAGCGGCATAAGTGCCTGCCTTGCAAGCAGGCAGTCGTGAGTTCAATCCCTGGTACCAATAAAAATGAAAAAGCCAAAAAAAAAAAAAAAAAGAATTTCACACATGAGATTTTTTAAAAACTATTTTCGGAAACAGATTATATAATGCAAGACGTAATGAACAGATACTCTGAAGAAGAGACACTAAGAAACCCAATACTAATTCTGTAGCATTATGATATAAAATCTAGCAATACTATTATTCACTGATCAGTGATATTAGTCTAGTCTCTTAAGTTCAATTTCAGCATATGTAAAGATAAAGATAGCTATTACGAAGAGAATGAGAGACACTATGATAGTTATTATTGTCTTCCCCAATGTCAGATCTTGAAGACCTTAAAAACCCTTCATCATCCTGTAATGAGTTGATTAGTTCTATATTATGCAGTATGTATTTAATGTGTGTGAAGATGGGGACAACTATTTGGAAGAAACTAGAGACAATTAGATAAACAGTGGAGATCTCTAGTGGACTTGCTTTGAAATCTGTATTTCTTTAAATTGCTTCTTTTTGAACTGTTTTGGTCTGTTTTGATACGTTTAATCTTACCCTCTTTAAGATAAAGATCAGTGTGTAGGACTGATAACCATATTACTAAGTTTTTGTTAGATCATTGAGCAGAACTATTGGCAGTGTCACTATTTGAATGTCACTTTATATACTTTAATTTTGTAACCTGGACAACTATTTCTAAGGTGACAATATGTAACTTATCAACTGGTGATCTTAGCATTTATTTTTTCTGTAATTCTGTATTATTTCTACACTTTTTTATTTCCATGTATCTTTTTTCTGTTTCTTTCTCTTTAAATAATAAAAAATTAAAAATTTAAAAAAGACTTTAATGATTTTTCCTTTAAATATTGTCTTCTAGAAGATTTATAGTTTTAACATTTTTAATGATGCTGATTTTCTGTTGATTTGAAAAAGCATCATAAAACAGCATATTTAATAAAAATTAAAAAACATATTCTACATGCCTTAATCACACAGTCTTGTTAAGTATATATATTTAAGCCAATATATATTGCATATAAATAGCAGAATACATATAAATATGTGATCAGAGTATCTTTAAAGTGAAGTTGGTTTAGCTTTTAGGTACTAGATTGTATTCTAGTGGTTACAGTGTGAGGTATGCATCTATGCTCAATTTCTACATATGGATAATCAATTCTTTCACTATCATTTATTGAAAAGATTATGCTTTATTCATTGAATTACTATAGCACCTGGTTTGGTTAGCTTTCTTTTTGCTGGGACGAAATACCTAGTACCTACAATTTAACAGAAGAAAACTTTAGCTGATACTTGTTTCAGAGTCTTCAGTCTATGGTCAGCTGAGTCCAAGGCAGAAGCATCATGATCTAAGTGTGTGGTCAAACACTTCCTCAATGCTTAGAGATGCAGAGCATAGGGGAACAGTGGCAGTACCAGATAAGCTGGCCAGTGGCTGCTCCCAGGGACCCATCCATGACAGCATGTTTAGCTATAGAAATCACTGGATTAATCTTCTGATAAGTGTCCCACCCCCATGATTTGCGTGGCTTCCCAGGTATCTCTCAATCTGATCAAATTAATAATTTAGGATAATTGACCTAGCATCTTTGTCAAAAACTGAAACTGAGTGGTAAAGCATTCCTGGAATTCCAGCACTCTGGGAGATTGAGGCAAGAATATGAAAAGACTGAGCCCAACCTGGGCAATTTAACAAGATTCCACTAAAAATAAAGATAAAATGGTCTGGGGACATAGCATAATGTTAAGGCCCTGGGTCCAATCTCTAGTAGCACCAAATAAACAAACAAAAAAACCAACCAAACCAAACCAAAATAAAACAAAAATAATTTTGATTGGGTATCCAAGGGCCTATGTCTGGATTCCCTATTTGGTCCAGTTGACATACAGTCTGTTTTTTAGGCCAATACCAGACTTCTTTAGTTACTGTCATTTCAGAAAGCTTTGAAACAGGTGACACAAGCTTTACAAATTTCAAACAAATTTTAGATGAACTTTTCTAATTTCTACAAAATATATCCTGGGAATTTGGGATCATAGTATATCTAGAAAATCCAATATCAATTTAAAAGGAACTGACACTTCAAAAATAGTCTTTCAATTCAAGGGCATGATTTATCAATCTATTTATGACAAAGATTGAAAGTTTTTGAATTTTTGCATGAAATTGATTTGATATATGTTTCCTAGAAAAATTTATGAAACAAGAATTTAAAGAGATATTTTATTATGTTCCATTTTTTTAAGAATTAAAAAATGGATTGATCACTCCACAAAGAAGGGTTAATTTCTTTCAGCAACACTTTATATATAACATTATATGTCTCTTACGTATAATGTTACACTTACCCTTAAGTGTTTCAAAGCTTTTAATGGGATTGTAATTGATCTTTTAATTTTATTCTCTGATAATTTGTAACTAGATCTCATTTTGCCTGAGCAAATTCTTAATTCCTTAGTTTTGAGTGAGTGAATTAAACTCTTTAAAATGCAGTTCAAGAGAGAAAACTATATTTGCCTCATAGCAAGTTCTGGCAGTGTATTTTTCAGATTCAAATTACAAAAATCCAACTCAGCTAGTTTAAATTAAAAAAACAAAATAAATGGAATTTATTTACTGCTGAAAGAACCTAGCAGTTTGTCTGGCTTCAAGCCAAATGGTGTTTTCAGGCCTCACACTCGCCTCACTCCTTAAATTTGCTCAGCAGCCACGCTCCATATGGTATTCTATCTGACTCTCTGAGGGTCTGGGCTAATATGCTGTGAAAGAGAGCTTCTTTCCTGATAATTCTAGAAAAAGAACCCAAAATGATGCATGTGGCCAGAAGGTGCTTTCCTTTTGTTGTTCTTATTGAGGTAATATTTGCATCTTTGGAAAAGGAGGGAAAAGTTAGAAGTGTATGTCCCAGGAGAGTACAAGAGGTAGTTCACACACACAAAAAATATGAATGCAGTTATAATTTTCAAAAGAAAGTAGAAATGTTATCGAAATCACAAACTGTCACATAATCTTTCCTCTCGCCACTTAGGTAATTAATGGAGCAAATCTTTTACTGTTATTTGTGAGTATATTTAATTTTTTAAATAAATAAAGCTACAAAGAATATCAATACTGTACTACAAAGAAATTTGTTTGAGAAGGATGGTACAATCAACATATATTTAAATTTTATCTGTGTGATACCTTTTATTCTCGCTTACTCTTGGTAATAAATCTGTTTTTCTCTCATACATTCCGTGAAATATCATATAATGCAGTTTTTTTCATAAAGACTAAATTTAACTTTCTGAATAAGAAAATGCTTTAGTATATTTTACATCATATACTATTGATTTGCTCTATTACATGCTAATGATCTCTGAATATTTATCATATCTTTGATTTTCCCGTGGCTTTCTATTTTTGTGTAACACAGTCTATGTACCCCTTAGATTGTAAGTAAGGCTCTTCCTTGAGCTATGGGTGCCAGAAGGGGGGCTTGAAGTCTAGGATACTGAGGAAACTGCAATTCTTAACTCCAAAGTAACAGGGATTTTCTCCAGAATAAGCACATCTATCATACATCTTTTTCTTATCAATCATAAAAAATACTAATTGTTATTAAAAAATCCAAAGTTTTGAATTTTCAATGCAGAAAAACCAATTGTGACCAAAAATGCATTTCAAATTTTCAATGTAAAAATATCATTTGTGTCCAAAAACATAGCTTCAAATTTTAGAAGCACATAGACAAGGCAGAGTATCTCTCACATACCGGTTTTTGTAGGTTTTGTAGGTTTCTTTGTTCCTTTTACAAATAATTCTCAGTGTCTAGTTTAACTCTTCAAGTGATAAGTGATAACTGTTACTCAGAATTAAGCAATGTATCATTGCAAACTGTCATATTAGGAACCATTTCGGCTGGACTACAAAGCTCCTTCTGCTATATTATTCAAGAGTCACTCTCCTTTTTTTAATGCAGAAAATAGAAGCATCTCTCAGAAGCATTTACCCTCTAGTGCATTGCATATGTCAGGAATTGCAGAGTTCTCATCTCAGATTATGTGTTCAGGTACTTACAGAAAATTTCTTATTCTCTCCCTATATTTTTGAGTTAAAAGAATTCTTTTTGTTGTTTTATATTTATTTGGATCCTATTTAACATTCAGAGAAAAAAAATTCTAGTTTTCTTCATAGACTGAACCAACAGATCATCATTATGTAGCATTCTTTCGTGGGTTATTTCTTCTGAGTTGCCTTCCAAAGCATTTTCTCATAAAGAGCTCTGACTCTAGAGAGATAGAAAGATGTTCCTCTAACCACATTATTTTCTCTTTAGGCAGAAGCATCACCTTTCATCATAACAGCAATGATTTGATCCTATTGCTTTATTCTCTCACAATTTCCTTCACAATATAGTCAAGTACCTTTCCTTCTCAGATAAATTGTTTAAAGCAGAATGAAAATAAATATATAAGAATAAAGATGACAGCACAGCCTACTACTCAGAAATGGCTGACCAGTGTAAACATGGGATCTCTTAGCTGGGTAGATGATCAGATTTCTAAGAGTGATTGTACGTCAGTCCATGAATTTTAACCTAGTAATTATCATTACTTTGAATCTCATAATGGCACATTTACTTCCATCTCATAATGTAAAGCACAAAAAGGGAACAAAACTTTCTCCTGCATTCCCCTGCCTGAGAATATGTTTGAAAAATGGTTAATTTCCACTGAAAGCAATCATTACTACGAAACTATGATTACATGATCTCTTTCAAAATAACCTGGCTTGTCTTTTAGGATAACTCATGCTCTCTGTCTGTCTTCATTTTACACTGAAATTCCAAAGGTTACCTTTTTCTTTAACACAAGTAAGAATTTCAGGCACATAAGTGCTTTCACTCTGAGGATACACCAAATCACAAACTGTCACATAATCTTCCTCTAGCCAACTTTAGGTAATTAATGGAGCAAATCTTTTACTGTTATTTGTGAGTATATATATATTTTTTTATTGTTTTGAGACAAAGTCTTGCTATGTGGGAAAGACTGGTTTTGAAGCCACTATGTAACCCAGGCTGTTCTGAAACTCACAGTGGTACTGCTGTCTCAGACTCCCAGGTGTTGGAATTATAGGCATGTACCATGGTGTCTGCACATATTTCATTTTACACAGTAATTTCTATAAACTCTATAATTTATTTTTTAAATAAAATATATTAGGATATCCAATGCTCTTGGTAATTTTAAGTCTTCTCAATGTATAAAATTTATATAAATGGGTATACGAATTAGTCACAAGTTGGTATGATAAGTGCCTTCTAAAACCTTTGCTTGGACATTGGAATGTCTTTTATGTTACAGTATGCTTTAGTTCCAAAACCTGCATACAAATCCATCTTTAATTTTTACTTGTCTAAAATATTTTTAAAAATCTACAGATATAGAAATATTTATACATAAATGTATAAAAGTGCTTCCCTGAGAAAAAATTTCCCTAGGTTCATTTTGAAATGGCAGCAGCATATCTTGTCTACATTTCAGAATTACTCATGTTCTGTTTCTAATCACTATTTGGTGGGCAGGATAATTGAAAGAGGTGACTGTGAAGACATTATGAGTTGTTTGGGAAGTTAATAAGTATAGGGATAATGAAAACTGATAATTTTCTGGGAAGCCTTGTGAGTACATCAAAATACAGGGTCACCTGAGTCTCAGTATTATGTATAAATACCAGACCTGTCAGGGATAAGGATGAAGAACTTAGTTCTTTGCTTAATGGAAAGGCTTATAAACCACATTCTTTGTTTACTTATGTCTCCTTTTTGTACATTTAATCAATTTTCTTGCTATTAGAGCACATTGTACAACACACAAATTAAAAGAGAAGAGATTTAAACTTGTCTCCAGGTCTCAGTGGGCACGGTCAGTTTGAAGGAAGAAACATTTTGGCAGAAGAAGGTGATGATGCAAAGCTACCACATTCACGGTGTCTGGGAGAGCCAAGGACCAACTCCAGAGAAAGAAAAAAGGGACCAGGAATAGATCCCAAGGTCTCACCTTCACCACCTACTCCATACCCTAAGAAGGGTGCTCCAACAATCCTAGGTTGATCCGAAGTCACTAAAATTGAAACTACATCCTAACCAACACACTAAGTGTCTTAGGGCAAGATTTCTGCTCTCAGTGGTTTCCACAATGTAGCAACTGTGCCTCATGTATATACACGAGATATTTTGGAAATGGAAAATAAATATTGGTTAATCAGTGCATTGAGAAAGGAGAGGAAAACAAGATGATGAGCCTGAAAGTAGAAGACTTTCAACTATAGAGACTCAGGAAACTTAAGAAGAAAGAATGTGGTGGGCTTTTAGGAACACATTTGCCTTTAAGTATCTGCCTGGCTGCACCCTTCTCTCGTTTGCAATCACTCTTGCTTATTTTTATAACACACCCGTGTTTCCTTCCCAGCAGAAGCAGTTACCATTAGCGCATTCTGTGCCTGAAGCTACAACAATGACATTTTGAATTCTAAAAATGAGTTTTCATTAATAGTTACAAAAGGGAAAACTATGTGAGGACTGAAGATCCTTCATGCACTAATGTTCACTAATGAAGGGTAGGACTCTTTTCTATATCCTTGATGCATCTCTATACTCAGAATATCCGTAACTGTGTTCAAATGGAACATTCTTGACCCAGCCTTACTGGTTATTTTACAGCTTGTAGTGAATACAGGTGAGTAGACCAAAAGTGAGAGTAAGATAAAAGTGTGGACCCAGATTTAATAAAATGGTGCTCCCTTGCTGGAGTAACAGTGTGTCTCTGTGTTGTGTGTCTGTATGCATAGACAGGGACCATAGACGATGAAGGACATGATTACTATTTCTTCTCTTATCCAGTTTTTTTAGTTTGGGTATCTGAAGTAGCATCTGGACTCACTTCTGTAGTAATTATATAAGTTCTAACAGAAGACAGAGGAGACAGAAGAAAAATCTAAGGGTCGGTGTGTGTATGTGCGGGGAGGGTAATAGGAATGCTGTTGGTTTCCAGGAAAGCAAAGCACAGGAAAGGATATGAGTGGAATGGAAAAAAGAGTGTCCAACACAATGGTAATATGCTTTTAGTGTACTTGATGTGAGACCTTCAGTGAAAAGCTCTGAGAAGTTATTATGTTGTCATCCCCAGTCTCTTTTTGGCATATACTCTGTTCCACACTGATTAATACCTAATGTGGTTATATTGCACTTTCCCTTAATAGAATATGGTCCATCCATATGAGGATCTAGGAAAAAGCAATACACTAAGTGTACACCTTTTATTGCTTCATTTTAATGTTTCTTCGTATTACTTGAAAATGCATATGAGCATGAAGTTGTAAATTTGGGAGCAGAGAGAGGTGAAGAAGTAAGTTTTTTTTTAAAGCACCATGGAAAAAAAGACAAACCAAACAAAAAATGTTCAGTATCTGAAAAATAGACTTTTGATATATGGTTTTATGAAAATGCCCACCACCAAGCCCTTAGGCAAGTCAGTCATCACCTCCCTCATGACTGACATAACCAGGGATCAGGGTGTTATCCAAATTTTTTTAATCTCTCTCTGCCTTTTCTTTTCACCATATTTCCAAATTCCTGTTAATTTCCTTCACAGTAGCATAGAAATGTCTTTCTTGCTTACTAGAAGATAGTCTTAACACTATTCTTTGTGCCAAATACAGCTGAGCAAGGAAGTTTCTTAAATTAAAACCACAGGAGCTCTTGTTCTATTTGTTAAAATAATTGAGGGAAAGATTTATTCATTAATATATTCATCAAGCATTACCAAACACTGGGTGCCAGACATACTGAACACTTAGCATAGGAGAACTGAAGAAGAGATCAGCTTTGACCTAAAAGTTGTACTGTAAGAAAGAGACAGAAATAAAGAGAAATACTTGATTAGTTTACCATATTCTAGTAGTCCAATAGCAACTGGACATTAGATCACTAGAAGCATTTCAGCAAACATCATATTTGGCTTCCTGGAAAGAGATAACACCAAAGTTATGTGTGAAAGGGAATTAAGACTTAGCTAGAGGAGAAAAAAGGATGAATGTGGTGCAGAATGGAAAGAATTCTAGATAGAATCAATACATGATGAGAAGAAGTAGCATTCTAATACAAAGCAATAGAACAGCTTATTTTCAAAGGAATGTAATTTGGGAAAAAGGAATTCAAGGTAAAGAAACTAGTGATAGGCAGAGTCAGTTCATGGAGTTCTTCTATTTCACACTGAGTAACCTGAACTTAGTACAGGAGGTGTTTTAATAATGGGACTAAATAAGTTAGTTGGACCTAATGGGGAAGTGAACAGGAGTCAGGAGTGGTATCTGATATTTAAGCTGGGTCTCTGATAACACAGAAGAAAGTGTTAGAAGTTGGATTAGGCTATTATTTAGAAGATAAAATCTGTAGACGTTAATGACTTGGTTTGGTGCGCCAAAGGAGGAGGTACTATAAAGAAGATTGCTGTGGTAGTGGCTGACAATATAACTATAATGATGGAGCAGATAAGTTTCTTCTAGATTCTTGGATAAAATTAAGTTTCCATCACTCATTAGGATATAAGTTAATTCCTTTCATGAAAGGCTGACAAGTGTCCTTTTTAAAACAAGCTTTCCATAGTTGTATCTGGAATCTGCCCAGGATAAAATCATTACTTGATGGATTGGTCAGTATTTAGCATAGAATACATCAATATTTCCAATCACAATAAATATGCTATAAAGACAAGTTTAGTGCTTATCTTAATTGGCTAACAGATAATCAAACTCATGGTGCTGTTTAATCTATTAGCATTAATAAGGTAAAGGTACCTTCTATCAATACTGACACTTGCTTAGCCCCTGGAAAATAAGAATTTACAATCCTAAGTTACACTTCCTCACTTGGAGTGGTTTGTGATTGTTAATTATTTCAAACAAAAAATTCTTTTGTATCGTACTGTAAAATTTATTGGCATTATTGGTAGTTTAAAGTCTCACTGCTCAAAGTACTCAAAGAACAGGTTGTAGACAGACATCTGTATATCCTAGGAGATATGTAAAATTCAGAAACTCAGGTCTTCCTCCAAACACAATAATTCAAAACCTGAACTTTAGCATTCCCAGATGATTTATCTGGGCATTCAATTTGAGAAGCACTTAAGTAGAATTTTGATTTGTATGAGTGTCAAAATTGCGTTGGAGATTTCCAGCTAATGGCAATGTCACAAAAACTGAATCAAAATAACAGGTCTACCTAAAACAGTGGTGCACTTTGGATAAAAGTCAAAAGGTTCTGAAGAGCAGTTATGAACAGAGGAATACTTCCATGATGAGATACTTGTTGAAGACAACCACACAAAGCAAATCTTTACAGTTTTACTCTAAGTATACTATACAGTAAACAAAATACTCTGGCAAGGAAGGCCTAAATGGAAAGCCAAAGTCCCAAAGAACCCAAAGGGCAAGGATAATAACATGGCTTGAAATTACAAGAACCCTAAAAATTAGGAAGTCACCGAGTATACCAAATCTCCATATAAATGATCTCGGTATTCTTGGCTAGTTTACAAGACATATCCCCAGGGCTTAAAATGCCAGAGTGAAAGGCTGATGGAGCCCAGTACAGATTTAAACTAGGGGCATGCAAAGGTTGGCAGAATTTATTAATATTTTATATGATTACAAACACTTTTACATTCTGAATTGTTTTTGTTATTGGTTTCTTTATCTTGTTGCTTTGTCCTACTTTTCTAGCTGCTTGGAACAGATACTTAAGACATTGGTTTTTAGATCTGTTTTTAACCAATATATAATCATAAATCCTATAACCAATATATAATCATAAAAGATTTACAAGTCTCTCTAAATTAACTTTTAGTGACTCATAAACATTTTTGTGTTTTGATTTGTTTATCAAAAGTTTAAAATATTTTCTAGTTCTTTTATAATTTGTTATTTGACCCACAGATTATTTAGAAGTAAGTCACTTAATTTCTGGTGCAGTTCTCATAGATTAAATTTGTTACTGAGAAGAACCAATCAAACATACAGTCCTGGTGCTATTACTGGAACAGATAAAGATTCAGTGCTCCCGCTGCAGCACCCGAACTCCTGTGGCAGTGACTTGCCGAGCCCCCATCTGAAATCCCACCACTTTGACTCACTGGAAATGCAGTCACACTGAGGTTGGGAGTTGTCAAGCCTAACTGAGAGCTGAGCTAGTGGGGAACCTATATCAAACTGTGGTGAGTGACGGGAAAAAAAATCATTCCACAAAAAAAGTGGCTCCAACAAACATTCTGGGCCTGGGCAGGACTGGCAAGAACAAGGGGCAGCAGTGACTTCAGTCAGTTGTTCCCTTCCTGAACGGAATTGGTGGAGTGAGCTTGGCTTGGGTCATGTAACTTGGCTCATACCCAACAGGTTATCTGAAATCAATTCCCTATGAGGGCAGCACACATTAATGCAGTGAAGGCTTCAACAGGTTGACTGATCCAGAGGAGAGGGGCCAGCATATGCTGCCCCTGTTTGCAACTCACTAGCACACTGCAGTGTGAAGGGTCACCTTGCCAGCGTGCTTTAGAACAATTGTAACCAACAAAGAAAGAAACTGGGGCGTCCTGGAAGAAACTAAAATGATGGGCAGAGGAAGCAACAAGAAAAAGTCCCCAGGTCCCAACCCTGAGAACATTGACCCAGGACAGGTAAATACAAAGGAGCATGAGGACAGCAAATATGCAATACCAGTGGACATAAAGAAATACCTTTGGGACCTCATAGATGAGTTCAAAAGGGAAACATTTAGCCAACTAAAGCAAGAAATAAGAAGATTAATAAAAGAAATGCTAAGCATCCCTCAATAAGACATAGGTAGAAGAATAGAGGAACTCAAAGGAGAGAACCATTTGATGAAGAATATAAAGAAAATATAGAATACATGAAGCAGATTCAAAGAGATTACCAGGAAATTAAAAACTCTATGGAAAGATGGCAAAACTACTTGAAAGAAACTAAGGATAGATTATTCAAACCGGAGGACAGGTTTGCAATGTGGGATTATGTTATTTAAAAATAATAAGGAAACAAGCAGTAACAATACAAAGGCTAGAAGACAACCAGAGGATCCATAACTTAAGAATAAAGACTGTGAATGAAGAAGCAGGGGTACAAACAAGGGAACTACAAAGGCTATTCACAGAAATAATTAAGGAAAACTTCCCAAACATAGGAAAAGGAAATGATATGCAGATGTATGAGGCATACAGAACTCCAGTCACTTACAACCAAAACTGAGCTACACCCAGACATATAATAATCAAGATCTCAGAAATTCAATATAAGAACAGAACAGTAAAAGCTGTTAGAGACAAGAAACAGATAACTTATAAAGGAAGGCTGATCAGAATAATGGCAGACTTCTCAACACAAATATTTCAAGCCCTGAAAGAAAATAACTTCCAGCCCAGATTTATATACACTGTAAAACTGTCCCTAGAAATGAATGGAGAAATAAGATGCTTCCAAGACAAAGAGGAACTTGGGAAATTCGTGACCACCAATCCAACTCTATAGAGAATACTGCAGGACATTCTATAGAAAGAGAGAGAGAGGCATTAGGATTCCAGGAACAGTGGCAGAGAGGCCTCAATGAATGGAGCAGAAAACAGAATGAAGAAGACAAGCAGACAACTGATGGCAAAAAAGAGCATAACAGAAATGAGGTAGAGAAGGTTTGTTATAAGCTCTAATATAGATGGCCTTGGTACACTAAATTAAAAGAAAGAACCACACATAGAGTAGATCAGGAGGTAAGGTCCACTGAGATGCTATTTAGAGGAAATATAATTAACATGAAAAGAGTACATGGACTGAAAACCAAATATGAGAAAACAACGCTCTATGGGACAGAGCACCAGAGAGTAATAGGGGCAACTAGACCAGTATTTGTGGATAGGTTGGAAAGATAGGCTTTAATAGGTAAAGGAATACAATTAGAGATCAAGTCCAGGAGAGAGAATGTTCAGAACCGCTTAGGAAAATAGCAGGTTGCCCCACCTCTGGCCCCAATTTAAAACCAAGGTCTTGGTGAGACCCCAAAATGCACAGTGTACCCTGGGGAAGTGAAAGGGGAAGGAGAGTCTTAAAAAAGATGGCAGAAGATATTGTTAATAGCGTATCAGGATTTAAAACCCACATTACTTGCACCACTCTGCTTAGATAGATTTTATTCTGTCCCAGTTTGTCTACTTGCATTAGATTTGAGAGCACAGACTGCTATCCCAAAACATCAGGGTATAACACAGTAATCATCTTTAATTTCCTATTAACTTAATCTGGAGCTCTGTATGACTTATACTGTTTTATCATGACTGATCTTAGTTGTAGTTGGTTTTGTTTGATTGCTGTTTGGTATCGACAGATTTTATTCAAAACTGATATGATTGATAGTATCAAGTCTGAGAGTATAGGCAACTACACTGAAGATGACAAGACTCACTATGATACACATTCTGATTTGATTACTGACTGTTTTTGAAGTTTTATACTATATATAAAGTTGTCTGTTTATTAATACAGTTATGCACTGATATATTCAGTTATACTATGTCTGATGATATAGCCAATTCTATTGAAGACAACAAGAGACAACACAGGAACTATGGTAGAACTCCTTGTACAATGGTCTTATATGTCTTTTTCATTTCATGCGTTTATGGGAATATGTTTTGTTTTAACTTGCTTTGTTTTGTTTGTCCACCTACTATAGAAAGGATAGAAATACATGTTAAGACTCATGTATGTGTAGAACCTATAAACAGTTTCTGAGAACTGATCTTATGACACATGATGAAATGAACAAATACTTTGAAGGAAAAGAGACACTAAAGTACCCAGTGCTGATTATGGAGTGTCATAATGTGAAACACAGAAATAGTATTATTCTTTATTCAGGTGATATTAGCTTTCTTGGGTTTGTTCAGTCTCAACATAATTAAAGATATGGATAACTGCATGTATGTTTAAGTGTATAGGATTGATAACCATATTTCTAAGTTTTTGTTGGATAGTTGAATAGAACTGGTTGCAGTCTCACTGTTTGAATCCCCACTTTATATGCTCCACTTTAGTATCTTGAATAACTATTTGAAAGAAGACATTCTGTAATCATCAAGTAGTGATTTCTCACTGTTTATTTTTTTGAATGTATGTATTATTTCTACCCATTTTCTGTTTTGTTTAGTCTTTCTTTAAATAAAAATTTAAAAATTGTTACTGATTTCTAATTTAATTTTATTATGGTAGCAAAATGCACTCTGTAAGGTATTTGCTAATTTAAGTTAGCCAGAGCTATATGTCATGATCTAGGATGTGGGAAATCCTGGTAAATATAACATGTAAACTGGAAAAAAATATATTTTGAAATTCTTATTTATACTTCTGTATGAGGGTCAATTTAGTCAAAATGGGTATCAATATTGCTTTTATCTCCTGTGTCTTAACAGATCTGGGTATATTTCAGCAATTGATGAGACAGAGGTGTCAAAATGTCCAGCTATGACTATGAAACTATCTACTGTCCAACTCAGCCAATTTTTAATTCACAAAATTTAAAAGCATTAGATATATAAGTATTTATTATAATCATTTTTATGAAATAACAGTTTTATCATTATATTTTTAAATTTTTGTAGTACTTTTCATCTTAAAGTATATTTTATCTATCGTTACTTTCAACATATCTGTTCTTTATATTTACAGTGTTATATTTATAGATATATTTAGTTTTATATATATATATATAGTTATAGATATAAATAGTTATATTTATAGATAGAAAGCAATCATGTTTTTCTTAGCAATCTGAATTCTTGATTTCTGAATAGAATGTTTTCCCATTAACATTTTAAAGTTTATTTTGTTAGTACACATGAGTAGCACATAATGTTTACAGTTTGCCAGGGAAGTTGGCATATGTACCTAACACAACTTCATTTTTGGTCATCTCCTTTCTTTTTTCTCTCATCACCCTTGACCCATCCCTTGATCCTCCTTCTTTTGTTGGTACATGTTTGAATTACATAATGTTTACATTCTTTGTGTGATGTTGGTGCATGCACATAATACATCATAGTTCCTTTTGTTCATCCCATCCCTCCTCTCCTCTTTCCTCCATCTCTTAGTCCTTTTCCTCTTTGAGAACAATCTATTTCCTTTCTTTCTATAACCTGTCATTTATTTTTGCTCTCTATATTTATTCTAGGCTTTCCATATCGGAAAAACCAAGTCATATTTAAGTTTGTATGTCTGATGTATCTCACTTAAGATGATATAATGTGCATTCATTTTTATATAAATGACTCATTTATCTTCTTTATGATAGAACAGTACTCCATTGTGTAAATGTACAACATTTTCTTTATATTGCTGAATGTGTGGGCTGCTTCTAAAATGCAGTTATGAATTAGGGTATTACATATTATGAATTAGGTTATAAACATGAGTGTGCATGAATCACTGTAATGTGATGTCTTTATCTCTCCTGGGAAGATATCAGTAAGTAGAATAGCTGGATTAAATAAAATTTCTAGTTTTAGTTTCTTGGTACTGATTTCCATAGTGGTTGTACCAGTTTACATTGTCACTAACAATGTACAAAGGTTTCTTTTCCCCTATAGCCTCATCAGCAATTTGAATGATTTGAGTGCTTGATATTGGGTAAGATGGAGTCTCAGTTTTGTTTTAATTTGTATTTCTGTAATAGTCAGTGACACTGAGCATTTTCTTTTTTTGTGCGTGTGCATTTATTGGTCATTTGTTCTTTCTCTGTGAAGTGTCTTACACTCACCAGCTTTTCAATTGGCTTTTTTTACTAGGGAGACTGTATCTTTTTTTAATCCTTTATTTATTTCAAATATGAATCTTCTACCTGAGGAATACCTAGCAATATTTTTCCCATTCTGCAGGTTGTCATTTCAGTCTGTTGGCTGTTACTTTTGCTGTACAGATTTTTAATTTAGTATGATTCCATTTGCTGATTTTTGGAACTATTTACTGTACAACTGTGTTCTGTTCAGAAAGTCCTTGCATGTATCTACGACTTAAAGAGATTTACATATCATATCTTCCAGTATGTTAAAAGTTTCTGTTTCAATATCTCATTCTTTGATCTAGTTGGATTTTAGTTTAGTACATAGTGAAAAATAAGGATCTAGATTCAGTCTTCTGTTTGTGAATAGCCAATTTTCTCAACTCCACTTATTGAAGAGACTATATTTCTGTGTGCATTTGGCTCCTTTGTCAGACAGCAAAACGTTGAATATATTTGGAGTTGTTTCTGCATCATCTATTCTGTTACACTGACCCACATACCTGCTTTTATGATAGTGCTGTGCCATTTTTGTCACTGAAGCTTTGAAATATAACTCCATCTCTAGGATGTTGATTCCTCCTACTTTGCTCTTTCCCCCAGGATTGGTTTTGCTATTCTGGGTCTCTTGTTCTGTGAAGAATGACACTAGAATTTTAATTGGAATGGTATTAAACCTGTACAGCAATTTTGGAAGTATAGTCACTTTCATTGTATTTGCCATGCTTATCCAGGCTTTATATCCCAAATGTACAGATCAAAGTTTTCTGTAGAGTTAGTTCATCTTAACCCTAAAGGATTTCTTCATGTGATTGTTCATCTGTATCCTATAACAAGATAGTACAAATGTGTGGGTCTGATTTTATGGGCAATTCTAGTAAACTAGTGAACGTAGGAAATTATGAAAATGCTGCTTTGTAGTTGATCTGTCAGCAGCATGGATTCTTCTGATATTTTGCTTAGACTTTGGTATGAGGACAGGCTTGTGAAACTGAACACTTAACTTACAGAGACTGACATAAACTCTATGTGGTTAGTGTCAGAGTTGAATTGAATTACAGAATATACAGTTGGTGTTTGCAGAGAATGAGAAGATTGGTTGGGTACAAATGCCACATATAGTTTTTGAATGGTACCATAGTATAACAAGAGGTGGACTCTCTCTATATATATCATTATGTTATATAGCAGATGTATAGGATATATGCCATATATATATATATATATATATATATATATATATATAATGTTAGACACTGATACATACCATATATAATTATATACGGTATATGCTTTCCATATAATTTAAAAGGAAATAAATAGAATAATTTAAGGTAAAAGGTAAAATCAAGATCAAACTCCTGATGTAGGGAAAAGAAAAAGGAGCATCAGTGATGAGAAATATGTTACTAGATAAAAACATAATTACTTAATTTTAGGGGACTTATTTCAAGATAAAGTAGTGTACTTACTTTTTTGATATAATAATTCTAAATAACTGCGTACCTCAAATGTGATTTTAAACACAACTAAGCCAAAAATAATAATATTTAAAGGAGAGATGAGAAAGGATTCTTGGAAGATGGTAGAACTGTACATACAAGCAATTTGTTTGACCACCTATCCAAAATATTGCTAGCAGAATTTCTCCTGTGTAACTACCTGAACCCAAGGTCCATTGGAAGCCTACAGCTTCTAGTGAAAGGTATGGATGGTACACTGATATTACTTTCAGCTCCTGGGATAGTAGCAGTCGCCCATCTCTGCTACTGCTTCCAGTGTGGGCTGGTGTGCACATCTTCCCTAACAAGGGTGCGGGGATAGGGTGGGTATCTCAGCCTGCTTACATTGCTGTTACAAAAGACCATAAACTATCCTGGTATATTATAAAGGACAGAGTTGGGTTCTCTCAGCTCTGACATTTGGAAATCCAAGACCAAACTCATTAGGCCTTATGTGAGAGCTTTCTTCCTGAGTCATAGGCAATATCTTTTGTCCTCAAATGGTCCAAGATATAAGGCACCTCCCCGAGGTCCCTTTTATAAGTATAATAATCTCATTATTAGCTCCCTCATGATCTAATCACATTTCTGCAGCTCTTACCTCCTAATATCACTTTTAGATTTCATCATGTGCATTTTAGAAAAATACAAATATTTGAATGATAGTATTATATTCCTGGAACCATATCATTCTTTCATGCAAAAGTATGTTCATTCCATTAAATTAGCTGCATAATTTTAACTGCTTCTAGGATCAAAACCTAAAGTTTTGATCATATTCTCTAAGTTAAGTCATGAGTGAAGCTAAAGGTAAGATTTATCCTGAAGTAAATACTTCTCCAGCGCTGAGCCTTTGAAATCAAATGAGTAATGTGATTTCATTATACATTGATAGTACAGGATATACATTCTCAAATTAAAAGAATGACATAGGAAAAACAAAAGAATAACAAGTCCAAGACAAGTTGAAGTCTTAATACTTAGAGATACAGTCTATTGCTCAATATTCAGCCTTCCAGAACCTCTGTGCTAGCAGTCCTGTCTTATGGAAACAAGTAGCTGGCAGCCCTGCCTTCCCAGCTTTGACCCCACTGTGCCTCTATGTCTGGGTCCTGCTCCCACAGCATTCACTGAAAGAGCCACACCCCAGGGCTTCTCCATATTTGAGTCACATATCTTTGATCAGGGGTAGTAAGGCAACCTTTCCTCTTAAACTCTGTTACACACTGTCTTAGTGAAAGCTCTATAGTGAGCCCAATGGCAGCTCTCTGTCTCAGCCACATGACTCATCAGGGAATCATTTAAAGTCTAGTGGAGGTAACTACAATACCATAAGTTTGCTGATCATAGTGTATGCTTTACTGCAGCACAATATAGGAGTACCTTCAGCACTTAGAAGCATAGCACCAGAATAGAGGTAGCAAGGATCACAATGTGGGGTACTTCAGGGCAGCAGACATTGTTCTGTCCTTCAGTTTTGTCACTGCTTATGAGAGGAAGGGCAGCCCTGATGGATTACAGTATCTTTGGGTTCATTCGTCCAAATCTTTATGCAATACAGCTTGCTTCTCTTTAGATAGTTCAGCTGAGATGGACAGCCTATGTTAATCTTCTTATCAAATAGTCTTTGGCTGGGTGACTGCATCTTGGCTCACTCTGAATATGTTTTCTTTTAACATTTTTCTAACAGTGAAGCTGAAAATTATCCAAACCTTCAAGCTTTGCTTCACTTTGATTAATGATCCTCTTTTTAAATTTTCTTCCCTTGTGTTACTATAAAATCCCAAAATGTATCAAGATAATCCTTAGAAATTTCTTTCTTCAAATATTCAATTTTATTGCTTACAAATTATATGTTTCATAAGAATTTCCACTTTATGGTGATGGCATCCCACCTTCAATTCTTTAACTAGTCCCTTATTTACATATGGATTTTAACAGAATCATTATTAAAATTCACATGCTCTTCATTACCACTCAGGTGTTCTCCAAAATAATTGAAATTTTCTCTATAGCTGTTCTCTAGCTATCCTACACTTTTGTTGAAATCATCCTGTGTGGTCTGTCCATGGCTTTGTTTGATTTTCTTGGTGTGCATCTCAAAACTCTTCTAATTTATACCTATTAGTTCCAAAGATACTATTTGCTGCAATAGTCCTACTTTTCAGATATAATTTTTCATGATAGTCTGTTAAAACCGCAATAACAAAATACCATAAAGTGAGTGGCCTGGGTAAAAAAAAAATATTTTATGGAGGCTGGAAAGTTGAAAATTTAAAAAAGACTGTGTCTCGTGAAGGTCTGCCTTATGGCAAGTGCACTTTGGCTCTTTGCTTTGTCTTCGTGGGGGAGATAAAATGAAGGTCAGTTTTGTAAAGTCAGTAAACCTCATCCACGAAAGCCCTTCTTTCATGACCTTGTCACCTTTCAAAGTCCTTATGTCCTGAAAGTTATCACTTTAGAACTTAAAGTTCTCTAAAGATGTAAATCTAACATCTTTGAGAGAACACAAACCTTCATATCATAGCGGTATACAATGACTCTGAGCTCTAGCTATTGCTTCTGCCTTTTAGAAACAACTGGGTATCACCCCTGCCTTCTCAGCTTCTGATGCCACGGTGACTCTGCCTGTGACCTGCTCCCATGGCATTTCACTCCAAGAGTCCACCCCCACCCCTTGGATACTCTATGGCTGAATCACATACTTATGATTTACTTGGGCTGAATCACCTGCCTATACCTTTGGCAGTCAGCACTAAGTAGCAAATTGCTCCTGTGTAGGTCTCTGAGGTCCTTCCCTAGTGAGAACTCTCTGTGGTGGCTTCATCTCAATGGCAGCTCTCCCTGCTTCCATTCATGAAGCTGTAGGAAGAGGTTAAGTGATCTGTTTCTTTTGCCTCTTTCCCTAATACTATAAGCAACCTTCCTTTCAGATGAAATGAGTTACAGAGGATTACTTTATGAATGAAATAAGCTATGAGTGTCTAATCTTTTGGCTTGCTAATGTTTCAATGAATAAAGTGGAATTGTCATGTGTTTCATACTAAATATGTGAAATAATTAATTTGTATGTAACAAAGTTTATTTTAAAAGCTTTTCATTAAAAAAGAGGGCAAGAAGACTACAGGTTGTACACATGTGAATTAAACTCTCCAATCAAAAGAAAGTAGTGAAGGTCAGAGTTTTTATGATATTGACAAAATGTTTCTGTGATTCAGTAGAGTATTACAGCTCAAGCACATCAAGTGTAACCTCTGAAGTAATCATGAAGAAGATAGATGTCTAAAATATATCCAAAAGAAAATGAGGACTCACTTTGTAAATTTCACTGTAAAACTTGACTACAGAGAAAAGAGTAATGCATTAAGTAGGGGGCAAAAAGTCTTTAAAGCATATAGAAAATAACAGAAAACAGCAAAATGATTGTAGAGAATTCCTCTTCATCTATGATTATAAAAGACAGAAATGTGTAGACTGGATTTTTAAGTAATTATCCATTTATGCTGTGTATAAAATGATCAATTTAGATCCATTGGACAGAAAATTGAACACAGGGAAAATACACTCTATGCAAATAGTAATCAGAAAAGACTACAGGTGGCTACATTAAAGTCAAAATATAAAAAAACCTTCAGATAAGATAAAGAATATTTTACACTAACAGGGAAGTATAATACAGCAAGTGGGAATAATTATAAATGTTTACACATGTAATAATAGTCCATGAAAAGGGATGAAGTTAAAGCTAAAAGAATTTAAATGAGAAATGGTTCTATAATAATAATGACTTTCATACTTATCTCTTTATAATGGATAGGAAAACCACACACAAGATATAGAAGGACATAGAGTACTTACATGCAAACATTGATTTTAACATTAATATATAGACATTTTACACAATAAGATTATGCATATTTTCATGAAGTCTACATGAAACATTTTCCAGGACAGGCTATATATTGGACAGAAAATTAAGTCTAAATAAATTTTTAAAATTAGGCTTCAAAATTAGCATCCTTCAGACATACAAGATGAAGTTAGATATCAGTAACTTCATAAAATCCAAAAATAGTTACAAAGTTGTAGATATTGAACACAGTTCTTAAATTACCAATGTGTTAAAAAATCACAAGAAAAATTTGACGGGAGGGAGCTGCGCTGCCAGAGGAGGTTTTGGGCCTCCCTGGGCCATATAAAGTGACCTTCTTTCAATGTGAGGAGCTGCACTGTCAGAGGAGTCTCAGGAGACCAGGACACCAGAGACAATTTCCAACATGCCCAAGGGAAGCTTTGAAACAACACTTGAAACACAGAAATATAGGAAAATGACAAAATGAAAGTCAAAATGCAATCTCAAACATCCAGCCCATCCCAAGAAAGCCCAGGAGCCATGTACATAGAAGAAACTGAAAAACCTGAAATAATAGTAACTAAAATCAAGAAGCAACTCCAGGAAGCTTTAAAGGAGTTCAAACTAGAAATAACTTCCCAGGTTAAAGAAGAAAGGATAAAAGTAATGAAAGAGATGCTAAACACATCTGAAGAAGACATAATTAAAAAATTAGAGCAACAAAATAAAAAAGATAGAATCCCTGCATGAACAATGTAAGAAACGAACAGAATAATAAAGCATATTCAAAGAGATATACAGGAAATCAAAAATTCCATTGAAAGTTGTCAAAACTGCCTCAACAAATGTGAAGATAGAATTTCAGACTTCAAAGAAACAACTGCAGCTACTAAGCAGGAAAGAAAAGATCTCTTAAAAATAACAAGGAATCAGAATATAACAATTCAAAAGCTGCAAGATGATTCAAAGAAAAACAACACAAGATTTATAGGGATAAATGAAGAAGGGGACAACACAAGTGATATTAAGAGACTATTTGCAGACGTAATAGCTGAAAATTTCCCAAGCATGAGAATGGAAACTAATTAGGATTAGTAAAGCATATAGAACTCCAAATAGCCATAATCAAAATAAAACTACATTCAGACATACAATAATCACCATCCCAGAAAACCAACATAAAATATATATTATAAAATAGAATATTAAAAGCTGTTAGAGAGAAGAGACAGATCACCTGTAAAGGAAAACCTATCAGAATAACAGCAGACTTCTCAACACAAAAAATGAAATCAAGAAGAGCATAGAGTGAAGTATTTCAGATCCTAAAGGAACATGATTTACAAATTAGACTGATGTACCCTGAAAACTGTCCTTCAAAATGGATGGAGAAATAAGATACTTCCATGACAAAGAACAGCTGAAGAACTTCATGACCACCAAGCCAACACTGCAAAGAATACTGAAAGACAGTCTAGATACCACTAAGCAAGGTAGACAATTAAACAAAATGGAAAGATAAAGATGCAACAGCAGAAAGATAACATGTCAACAATAAACCAATATATAGAAATTCTAAATGGTCTCAATTCACCAATTAAAAGAAATGGACCTGCAGAATGGATCAAGCAACAATATCCAACCATATGCTTTCTACAAGAAAACCATCTAACCCAAAAGAAAACTCACAGACTGACAGTCAAAGGAAGGTAAACAATACTTCATGCAACAGGAACTGAAAAAAAAGTGGGAGTAGGTATTCTGTTTGCAGATAATGTGAACATCAAACCAAGAATGATCCTAAGAGATAAGGAAGATAACTACATACTGTTTAGGGGAAAACTTAAAGAGGAAGAGATAATAATCTTAAGCATATATGCACCAATTCCAGAGAACCCAGTTATACAAAGCAAGTGTTAATAGAAATGAAAATCAAATTAGCAATAATACAATCATAATGGGAGACCTTAACACACCATTGACACCAAGGGACAGATCAACTAGACAGAAAATCAGCAAAGAAATACCAGAACTGAATCACACCTGTGAACAAATGCACTTGTTGACATATACAGAGTGTTCCATCCAACAAAATCAGAATATATATTTGTCTCAGCAGTACATGAGACATTCTCTAAAATAGACCATATACTAGCCCACAGAACATATTTAAATAAATGCAAAAGAGTTGAAATTATCCCATGCATGTTATCAGATCATAGCACCATAAAACTAGAAATTAATATTAACAGAAACTGCAAAAACTGCACAAACACATGGAAATTAAATAATACACTCTTGAGCAATATAAGTGAATCACAGGAGAAATTAAAGAAGAAAATAAACAATACCTTCAAGCAAACGAAAATACAACTACAACATACCAGAATCTGTGGGATGCAATGATAGCAGTCCTCGGAGGAAAATTTATTGCACTGAGTTCCCACATCAGGAAAACAGAAGAAGGCAAACAAACAACCAGATGCTACACAATAAACACCTAGAAAAAGAAGAGAAAGTCAAGCTCAAAGCCAAAAGAAGGGAGGAAATTATAAAAATCAGAGCAGAAATTAATGCAATAGATATTAAGAAAATAATCCAAAGAACCAATGAATCAAATAGTTGGTTCTTTGAAAAAATAGATAAAATTGAAAAACCCCTAGCCAACCTAATTAAAAAAGGAAAGAAAAAGCTCAAATTCATGCAGTAAGGAGTGAAAAAGGCAAAATCACTACAGACTCTGTGGAAATACAGATCATCAATGCCTATTTCAAAGGCCTTCTCTCATTGGTTCAATAGCACAAAAGAAATGGAAAGATTCCTAGAAACATATGAAGTACCAAAGCTAGGTCAAGAAGATGTAAAACTGCTGAATAACACAATTTCAAAAATTGAAAATGTAATAAAGTCCTTATCTACAAAGAAGAGCCCAGACCCAGACGGATTCACTGAGAAATTCTACCAGAAATGCAAAGACTTAATGCTGACACTCCTCAAACTGCTCAATGAAATCGAAAGGGAAGCAATTATTCCTACCATTCCAGGAAGCAAATATTACTCTAATACCAAAACCTGAGAAAGACCCAACTAACAAAGAGAAATAAAGGCCAATCACCCTAATGAACACAGATGCAAAAATCCTCAATAAAATATTGGCAAACAGGATACAGTAAGTCATCAAGAAGATTATATGACACCAAATGGGATTCATCCTAGGCATGTAGGGATGGTTCAAGGTGCATAAGTCAATAAATGTAATCCACTGTATCAATAAAGCCAAAAGTAAGAGTCACATGATCATTTCTACAAATGCACAAAAAGCTTTTGATTAGGTCTAACACTCATTCATGATAAGAACCTTACAAAAAATTGGAAGAGATGGTCTTTACCTCAATATGATAAAGGCCATCTATGACAAACCAACAGCCAGCATCGTACTAAATGGCCCAAAACCAAAGGCCTTTACCTTAAAATCAGGCAAAAGACAAGGATGTCCCTTATCACAGCTCTTACTCAACATAGTACTAGAAATACTAGCCAGAACAATTAGATGAGAGAGAAATAAAAGGGGCAAAGATAGTAAAAGAGGAAGTTAAATTATCATTATTTGCAGATGACATGATACTTTACATAGAAAACCCTCAAAAGTCCATTGAAAGCCTCCTAGATATAATAAATAGGTGCTGGATACCACATCAATATTTAAAAATCAATAGCATTTCTATACACTAACAACAAATCACTGAGAGAGAAATAAGAGGAGCCATACCCTTTACACTAGCAACCAAAAAAATGAAATACTTAGGTATTAATCTCATGAAAGAAGTAAATGATCTTTACAGGGAAAATTATAATACCAGGAAAAAAGAAATTGAAGGCAATCTCAGAAAATGGAAAGACATCCCTTGTTCATGGATAGGAAGAATAAATATTGTGAAAATTGTCATTCTCCCAAAACTCTTATACAGATTTAGGGCAATCCCAAATGAAAATACCATCAGCATACCTCATAGATCTAGAGAAACCACTCCTATAGTTCATCTGGAACCAGAACATACCTAGAATAGCAAAGGCAATTCTAAGCTGCAAAGACAAGACAGGATGCATCACAATCCCTGACTTGAAGCTATACTACAAGCTACTGCAATAAAATCAACATGGTACTGGAATAAAAACAGATTTGAAGACAAATGGACTGGATTAGAAGATACAACCAGAACTACAAACACACTCAACTACCTTATCTCTGATAAAGGGGCCAAACATGTTCACTGGAAGAATGACAGTCTCTTTAATGAGTGGTGCTGGAAAAACTGGCTCTCCATATGCCAAAAACTAAAACTAGACCCATGCCTATCACCATGTACTAAAATAAAATCTAAATGGATCAAAGATCTGAATATTAAAACAGAAACATTAAATATGTTGGAAGACAAAGTAGGTAAAAATCTTGAATACTCATGGGTAGGTAGAGAATTCATGAACATGAATCAAACCACGTGGGAACTATTTGCCAGAATCAATAGCTGGGATCACGTCTTACTAAAAAGTTTTTGCATGTCAAAAGAAATCTCCAGAATTGTGAAAAGAAAACCCCAAACTGGGAAAAAATTCTTAGTGAACTGTTCTTCAGACAAAGGACTTCTGTCTAAAATATACAAAGAATAAAAAAAAAGAATCAGATTCCCGAAATTCAAGGACCCAATCCCAAATGGTAATCTGAGATGAATACAGAGTTCTCATATGAAGAAATACAAATGGCAAATAAGTACATGAAAAAATGTTCATCATCATTACTCATTAGAGAAATGCAAATTAAAACCACACTGAGATTACATCTCACTCCTGAAAAAATGTCCAAGATCAAGAAAAACTACCAACAGCAAATGCTGGAGAGGCTGTGGGGAAAAAGGAATCCTCCTGCACTGATGGTGGGAGTGTAGACTGGTACAACCACTGTGGAGGTCAGTCTGGAGATTTCTCAAAAAGATGGGATTGTAAGTCCCATTTGACCTATCTATCCCACTTCTAGGCATATTCCCAGAAGAACTGAAAGCATCATACCACAGTGATATATGTGCACCCATGTTCATAGCAGCACAATTTGTAATAGATCTTGGAATCAACCTAAGTGTCCACCAACTGGAGAATGGATAAAAAATTGTGGTATTTTTATACAATGGATTACTACTCAGCTATAAAGAATAATCACATTGAGACATTTATAAATTAATGGGTGCAACTTAAAACCATACTTATATGCAAAATAAAACAAACTCACATGTATAAATACCATATAATTTACCTAGTGTAAGAAATGGTCAGAGTACTTAAGAGTTTATGGTAATCATGATTCCCCATTACATTGCTTTGATGCCTTATAATGATTGCATTCATTAGTTGGAATGGGGTTATCTTGGTTTGTTTGATTTTATTATCTATGGTGGTATGAACAGCTGTTTTGAAGAAAACAAGTCATTATAATAGCCAGTGCTGATTTAATATCATATTACTCTGAAGTCCTACCCTGCTTTTGTTCTTCTGTTTCCATTGGTTCTGTTATGTTGTATCTTATTGGATTGGATTGTATTATAAACAAATTTTCTATGGAAAATGAGATAATAGAGTAGCCATTGTTCATTTTCTGTTATTTGGTTCTGAATGCTCTATAATACTTTCATTCTCTTGAATGATTTTACACTATTTTGTTATGTTTGATACTATTTTATTTGAAGTTATGGTCAACTATTTCAAAGAAAGAGATACTATGGTAGTTACTGTTAATTAAAAGGGTTGTCTTCTAATGAAATACTGTGTTGCTTACATTGTTCTCTTCTAATGTACGTTTTTATGTCCTGTTTTGTCTTAATCTCTTTAAAAATAAAAAAGAAAAATTTGACTTCATATATATAATAAAATTATGAAATATCAAACTATAAAATATAGGGGCCTGGGGATTTAGCTTAGCGGCATAAGCACCTGCATTGCAAGCAGGCGGTCATGAGTTCGATCCCTGGTACTGATAAAAAGTTAAAAAAAAGAGCAAACAAACAAACTATAAAATGTAAAAAATTAGGGAAAATTATAACTAAATATTTATATTAATAACAGGAAAGATCTCAAATCCACCTTATAACTATATAAGTTATGAATGTAGAAAAAGAATAACAATAGCAAAACTATCAGAAGAAAAAAAATACAAATTAAAAAAGAAAGAAATAGCCTGGTGTGGTGGCTTATGCCTATCATTCCAGCACTTGGGAGGCTGAGGAAGGAAAATTTCTTGCAAATTTGAGACCAGCCTGGGCTACAACGTGATCCTCAGGCCAGCCTGAACTGCATTGTGGGACCCTGTCTCAAAAAGACAAAAACAAACAAAACAGATATACATAAGAAACAAAACAGGCAAAACAATCAATAAAAAAGTCAATTCTTTAAAAAAGAAAATTCACGAACTTTCTGCTTGAAACACTAAGAAAAAAATGTAAGAAGACCCAAATTTTTCACATGGGGACAATTTCCACAAATTGTACAGAAAGAAGACTCTTAGCATTATGAATGATTATATTAACAAACTAGATAATTTAAATGAAATGGAAAAACTCTAGAAACATGCAACCTAATCAAGACTAAATCATGAACTGATATATAATCCAAGTATAATGAGTATGCTTATGCTCTGGAAGAAATCATTTTAATTCAAAAATTAACAATTTTTAGAAATATCTAATAAAAAAATACAAATCTTCGTATAAAGACAAGACCTATCTATACCTATGTTTCTCTGATGAATTATATCATACTATGCTCTTAATTGAAATAAATTGGGCACACATGTGTAAATATCACATCGTATTTCTGGTGTGAGAAACTGAAAATGTAAATAAGAACCAAAATTTATAATAGATACTACAAAATAGGAGGAAATTGTTTAGAAGAAAAGTGGAATTCAGGAGATGGGAGGTAAAAGGAAGGGAGGGAAAATGATAAAAGAAGGTTAAAATGGAAAAAAAAAAGATTTGTAAATAAGGAGGGAAAGAGGGATTGAAGGGAAGAGAGGTGAAGGAGGAACCATGGTATATCATATACAGATACCAATTCCCTATGATGAATGTGATTATATATATATATATATATATATATATATATATATATCCAGTAAAACTAATAGTAAAAATAAAGCACATATATCAACAATCTTTATTTTTCTGCTAATTTATGAGGCTAGCTGTACCTTGATATCAAAAATATTGAAAAAAAACCCTACTGATCAAGATATCTCATCAACATTCTTACAAAACACTTATAGAATGCAAGGTTTGTTTAACATCTGAAAATTAATCAATGTACAGTAACAGCATTAATGGGATGAAGGGAAATATGTTGCATCTTGAAGTATGCCGAAGAAGAATTTCAGAAAATTCAATACCCTTTCATCATAAAAATACTCACAAACTTAGATGTAGGAGAAACCTGCTTCAATGTCATAAACTCCATGTTTAAAAACTCATAGAAAATATCAAAGTCACTGGTAAAAAATACTAAACCATATCCTCTAAGAATAGAAACAAGCCAAAGATGTGCATGACTACAACTTTGGTCCAGTATGTCCAACATAATACTGGAATATTTTTTTCTTGGTACTGGGGACCAAACTTATGACCTCATCTTTCCAGGTAGGCGCTTTGTGCCACTAAGCTAAGTCCCCAGCCCCATACTGGAACCTGTAGACAGCAGATAACTAGACAAAAGAGGGGACACTTAATTGAAAGAGTATAATTATCTCTATTCACAAATGGAACTGTCTTGTATAGAGCTGACCTTAAGAGTCCAACAAAAAGAAAAAAATCTCTGAATTAACAAAAGAATTCAACAACGTAGGAAGATACAAACTCATACACAAAAATAATAAACATACATTGCATTTTTCTTTACTAATAATGAATAATCTGAAGAGTAAATTACAAAATAGTGCCATTTATAATAACATAAAGAAGATTTTTAAGTATAGAACATAACTTATAGAGGAAATGAAAGCCTGGTATAATGAAAAGTACAAAACATTACCGAAAGAAATTAATGAAGATCATTGGGAAGACCTCCCATATTAATAGATCAGAAGAGTCAGTAGTGTTAGGTTATCAGTAATACCAAAAGTGATGCAAAGAGTCAATGCAATCCCTACAAAATCCCAATAGGACTTTATGCAATGATAAAATAAACAACTTTAAAATTTACATGGAATCTCAAAAACAGGTAGGGTGAAAAAACCGACAAAAATATATCTGAAGTACTTAAATTTCCTGATTTCTAAGCAGAACTCCAGTAATTAAAGCAGTGTGGTACCACATAAAGACAGATACATATGTGAATGGAATGGAAGGTCCATAAGAAATACTCACATATATTGCTGTATGATTTATAATAATGATTCCAATACCATTGAATGGAAAATGATGCTCCTCTTAATAAATGGTGCTTTGAAGTTTGAATATCCATGTACAAAAGAATGAAACTAAACCCTCACCTAATACTGATATTACAAATTAACTCATAATGGACTAATAACCTAAAAATAAGAGCAAAAACTATAAAATTATTAAAAAATTTATGACACTGGAATTGAAAATTATTTCTAGGATAGGACATCAAAGTTACAAGCTATAAAAAAGATAGTTGAACTCCATGAAATTAAAAAAAAATTTTTTGTAGCCTTCTGAATAGAATATCTTAAAATTACACGTCTATACACAGAAATCAGATTATACAGAAATCTTCAATTCCAGAATAACCATAAATGATATGATTGAAAATAAGCAAGGGGTTGAATGAAACTTCTTGATGGAATATATACAATTATTCAATAAGCACACAATGAAATGTTCATCATAGCTACTTGGGAAAAGGTAACTAAAAGCAAATAGAAGGTGCAATCTCATAACCACTTGAATGACTACTATAAAATTTATTCTCTCTGAGTTGAAATTTTAAATAAGAGTTCAATATAGGCAAACATACTTTATAAGAGACATTGATACGGAATTGGCCAGGTATGTCATTCCTGCACTTCTGGCCAACAGACTTTGTGATAGGATATGTGTTTTTTGCTTTAAGTTCCTTTGCTTTTCAGTAAGTTTTTAAAACAGTACCAGAGATCCAATGAAAATATTTGTGTTAGAAAATAGAAAAAAAGATTAATATCAATTGCATGTGCATCCACTTTTGAAAATGTGAAGTAGTGAAAGTTAAATTTTAAAAAGCAGAAGAAATGAAATAATAAAGAACATAAGTTAATAGTAGTATACTCAGAAAGATAGTAAAGAAAGCTGATAGAACAAAAAAAATTTGTTCTTTGGGATCGATGCAATTGAGAAGGATTTTTTTTTTTTTTTGGTTTACTATTTAAGAAAAGCTCCAGATATGATTGCTGAATTCTGAAAGACCTTCACGGTTATTTTTAATGTTAGTACTCCTCCCACTCTGTAATGATGTTAAAAGGGAAGGAGTGCTTCTAAATTCATTCCTGAAAGCTAGAATCACAGATCCCACAACCAGACAGAGACACAACTAATAAAGAAAGCTACCAGTCTTCTTCTTAATGAATATAGATGTAAAAAGAAATATTGTCAAATGGAATATAGCATACTATTAAAAATGCAAAACATGATGACCAAGTAGATTTCATACTAGGGATGCAATGGTGATTTCACAATACAAATCAATACATGTAATATACCACATAAACAGAAGTAAAGACAAATCCATATTGATCATCTCAATAGATGCGAAAAAATCTTTTAACAATCCAATGCCCATTCATGATAAAAAAAAACTCGAAGAAAATAGGGATCAAAGGACCTTATTATAGCAAACATAATAAACGAAGAGAGACAGCAATATTTTTCTCTAAAATCAGACACAAGAATGTCCCCTATCTCCACTTTAATGTAATACTCAAAGCATTCATCAGAATAATCAGACAGGAAATAGAGATTAAAAGGAATGACATCATCTGCATCATAGAAGAACAAAAGATTTCTAGAATTAATAACTAAATTTTGCAATGTGGCAGGATACAAACTTAACATACAAAAATCATTCCTACATGGAATCGAAGCTGCAAATATATTCACCCCAAATATATTCAGCCCCCTGAACTTTGACAAGGACTCAAAAGGAGGCTTGAGCAAACATACCAAAAATACCTTTTAAGAAGAGCATGCTGGCAGATCTAGATATTCACATGCAGAAAAGTGAAGCTAGGCTCATATCCCTTACCGTGTAATTTTTGATAGACTCCAATTGCATAAAAATAGTATAAGGAGTCAACAAATGGGGCGATATCTATTGAAAGATTTTGTGAGGCAAGGGAAACAACTAACAAAGTGAATATACAACATAAAGAATGAAAAAAATAAAGTTACCTGCTGCACTTCCCATAGAGGGCTACTATGTAGAATATACAAAGAATTAAAAAGAACTGTGGTCTGAAATTAAAGACCCAATTAAAAAACTGTTGACTGAAATGAATAGACACTTCTCAGAAGAAGAAATACAAATAAACAACATAAAAAATTCAACATTTCTGACTATTAGAAAAATGCAAAATCAAACAAGTAACAAATAACATAAAAAAATTCAACACCTCTGATTATTAGAAAAATGCAAAAATTAAACAATACTGAGATTTCATCTTACTCTAGAAACAATGGCAATCATCAAGTAAAAATAATAACAAATTCTAGAGAGGCTTCAACAAAATAGCAACACCCTTATATTGCCAGTGGGAATGTAAACTAGTAATCATTATTGTATTCACCTAGAGGTTCCTCAAAAAAAAAAAAAAAAAGAGTATAAATTCCATTCAGTTCAAACTTTCACCTATTGGGCATCTTCCCTCAAAAGTTAAAAAAAATCACATCACAGCAACATATGAATGTCAATATTTATAACAGCAAAATTTATAATAGCTAAATGTTGGAGGCAGCTTATATGTTCATCAACAAATACATGGATAAAGTAAATGTGGTATCTCAATGTAATACAATATTACTCTGCTATAAAGGGAATATATTGTAGGAAAATGGACATTTATTAAAATAGTATTAAATGATATAAATCAGCCACACAAACTTAAATACCATATGGTTTTCCTTATATGAGAAATCCAAAGTAAAAATAAGGTAAATAGCAAAATAAAAGAGAACAGAACACAAGGATATAGATCATCTGCAAATGAGAGGGCCACCAATAGATCTAAGGGGTTTTCTTTTGGAGGGGGGTAACAGGTGGGGAAGGAAGCATAATAATCAAAATGTGCCATACATATGTACTAACCACTCATGGTAAACGTAATCATTGTATGGTGTAATCATGAATTTAGAAAAGAAAGAAAAAAAATGGCAGAAGAGGATCTGGAAAAACAGGAATGAGAAGGAACACAGAGGGGCAAGAGAATAAAAAATATCAAGATATTTCAAGTGCTAGCCCCTAAGATGATATAAACATTGTATATTACAAAGATATAGTGTATTTTTAAAAAAGTAACATAAAATCATCAGAATGAAACAAGTTTGCCTAACTCAAGATCAACAGATTTACCTCTCAGCTTAATTCTAAGAATTCCATAATTTTAGCTCTTATACAATTATATAAATTTTAGCTTATACAAATTTTAGCTCATATTATTTTCAATTAATTTTTATTTAAGGTCTAAAAAAGGTCAAATTTTATTCTTTACATGTTTATATCCACTTGCCTCAGAACAAAGTTAACCCTCACTAACCTTTCTGAATGCATTTGTAAAATAGGGAAATGTTTTCCTTTCTTCTGATTTTGGAAGGATTTGGCAGGATCAGTGTTTGTTAAGGATCAGTATTAAATGTTTAAAAGAGTTTAAATGTATGGGATAATGTATCCTTGAAATTACCTAGGCCTTGTGTTTCTTTTGCAGGAAATTTCAAAATTATTAACCCCAACACCTTACATATTTTAGATACTTTATATTTTATATCTTTTATTTAATTTTGCTAATTTATGTCTTTCTAGAAGCCTTCCCCTTCATTTGTGCTAGTTTGTTGGCGTATTCTCAAAGAAGCTTGTTATACAATGATACCTTGATTCATGAACACTTCCGTTTGCAAACAATTTGGTTCTCCAAACGTTTGAATAACATTTTGCTTCTGTTTACAAACTCCATATCAGGACCATGGTCATATTCTGCACACAAACATGAATGTGGCAAAATTCATGAACTGAGGGACCCCTGTAAATCCTTATCTGTTTCTGTGGGGTTTGTAGTGAGACCCACATACTCATTTTTTATTTCCATAATGCATTATTTCTTTCTTGTTTACTCACTCATATTTACTTTCTAAAGATTTGTTTTTTTAACCTCAAAAACAAAATCAATTGAATTTCAATATTATTTCTGTATTTTCTGTCTCATGTATCAGAATTCTAATGTATTTTTCCATCTGCTTTGTGATTAGTTTTTCCTTCTTTATTTTAGAAGGAAGTTTTAGTTATTGACCTAAGAGCCTCTTAATTAACATAGGTATATATACAAATATGAATTTCTTTCTGAGTACTGGTTTAGCTGTATTCATACATTTTAGTAAAATGTATCAATTTTATATATTTCAAAGCATTTTCAAACTTCCTGTATCTTTTTTCTTTGATATTTTATTTACTAGTATAGCCTGTAATCACAAATGTTTATGTATTCCTCAAATTTCTTCCCAGCTTTTATTTCAATTTCCCTCTACTGTGGTTACTGAATGTACTTCATGTGTTTTTTCTTCTTTTCAATTTTAACAGTATTTCTGTTGCAGCATAGGATATGCTCTGTCGTGAAGAATATACATATATGCTTGAGAACAATGTCAATATGCAACTACTGAGAGGATATCTCCACAGATATCTACTGTTATGTTGTTTGTGTCTAGGTAAAAAGTCTCATGCAATCAGAGGCAGATGAATCTAGTGTTTATGATTGGTTCATTGCCCTGCACTGGGATTGGCCATGTGAGTGCAGTACCCACCCAGGGGCAGAGCCAGCATACAGTGTGTTTTCTCCTCTTTTGTCTTGTTTGGTTTTGCTGTTTGTGACCTCCATGAATAGCTGACACTCAGCCGCACCACCCTGCCTCGGAGCCAGCTGAGTATGGACTCAAAACCTCCAAAAACTGTAAGAAATAAACCTTTCCTTCTTTCCTGTTTGGGTGTCGGTTACTCTGTCTTATCAACCAAGATACGTAACCAAGACATTTGTCGAGTCTAACTTTTTATAATATTGTTTAAATCTTATATTTCCTATTCACTAAATAAAATAGGATTAGTCATTATTAAAAGTGTGGTTTTGAAATCACCAACTATTATCCTTTGAGTATTTCTTATTTCAGTTCTGTCAGGTTTTACTTCATGCATTTTGGAGCTCTGTTGTTATGTGCACATATGTTTATCTTCCTGATAATTGATCATTTTAGAATTATAGAATTAGCCTCTTTGACTCCAATCACAATATTTCTTTGACTTCATGTTTAGTTAGTTCAATATTAGTATGGCTGTTATAGCTCCTGTTTGGTAATTGTTTGCGTGGCATTTACTTGTCAAACTTCCTTTTCAGTCTGTTTATGCCTTGCATCTAGGGATAGCACATAGCTGTATTATCTATTAAAGTCCATTTTGGTATTTTTTGATTGCGGATTTCAGGGAACTCGGCTTTAGTTTAATTAGTGATGTGTAAAAATTATATCTTCAGTGTTGAAAGTTGTTTCTTATATCTCTTCTCCTGCCTTACAACTTTCTTTTGTGCTAACACTTTCCACTGTATCATTTAATTTTATTATTGTTTCTCTGCTATTGTCACTTTTATTAGCCCTTTTTCTTTCTTTCTGACCAGAGTTTAAAAGTGCTAAAATGTTATTATTTTATTAGTTTGCAATCTACAGGCTACCAAAGAAGATACAATGTACTTTCAACCTTTTACAATTTGGCTTTTTGTAGTTATACTGTTTAACTGCAGTTTTATTTTTCTCACAAACTCACATTTATTCATGGACTGAAAAACAAACTCTCTCATGTATTGAGAATTCTGAAAATCTGGCAGTTCAAAACAGAAAATTGCATGTTTTGTGTGTGTGTGTGTGTGTGTGTGTGTGTGTGTGTGTGTGTGTGCATGCTTGCACACAAAATGGGCATAATGACAACAAAGGCATTCCAACTAATTTCCAAACCTCCGTTTTGTTTTCCTTTGCTTTCTTCTCCAAGTTACCCTAGGATATGCTTTGGTAAAAGCAGTTTCCAACCAGCAAGAAAGGAAATGGATGCTTCTGGGGAGGTAACACCAGCCCCATTTACTTCTGTGTGGACCTGTGTTTGTCCTGGTTGGTATGTATGAAATATCTTGACTATATAAATTAATGTGTTTCATCAAATTTACAAATTTGGTTTTTATTAATTGTAATGCTTGCTACATCATGTCAATTTCAGAAGCTTAGTAGTTTAACTAAATGACTCAGGAGAGAACCAGGATCTTTACTTTGCAAACATCCTCAGTCTGTGAAAGAGGAGGACAACCAGATGGTGTGAGTGTTACCCCACCCTAGGGTTTGGTGGTAGTAGCTTCCTTTTTCTGGCTCTTTTGTTCTTGCTGCTTTTGGTGTCTTCTGGCTCCCTGAACTGTTGCCCCAGCACCACGCCACTCTGCCTTGGAACCAGTCAATCACGGACTGAAGCCTTCACAAACTGTGACCTAAATAAGCTTTTCTTCATTAATTTGGGCTGTCAGGTATTTTGTCTCAGTAACCCAGAGAAAAGTATACAAGACAGAATTTGGTACCAGAGGAATGTGGTCATTGCTGTGACTATACTTGATGATGTGATTCAAGAGACTTTGGGAATGGGTTGTGGGAAGAGATTGTAAGTGTTCGGAGATGACATCTGAAAGAGAAGAGTTGTAACACCTTAGGCTGTTCTGTATAGTCAGGGCCCAGAAGAACAGAAGGCTGATATAATTCCTGCTGATAAAGACCAGGCTTGGAAGGTTTCTGCTGGGAAGGAGTACATTGGTTGCTGGACTACAGATGTGTGTTATGGCTTGGCAGAAAGTTTGTCTGAATTTTGTTTCTATCAAGAGACTTAGCCTGAGACTGAGATTAAGGACAGCAAACTAATTAATCTGGCAAAAGGAATTTCAAAGCAGTCAAATGCTGAGGCTATGGCACAGCTATTGTTGGGTGGGTTTAGCCAGATCTATGTTGACAATCAAGAGCAAAGAGCACAATAGGAAGATTTAAAATGTAAATTTGGCCAGAAAAGAAGATCCAGTAAAACTGTAGCCTAAAAATATAGAATTGAGGAGATCTCCATTGTTAAGAAAGAACAGAATATAAAAGACAACCTGAGTCATCACAAGAAACAAGACTCTGCCCTTTGCAGCCTAAAAAGTATAAAAGTAAGACTTAGTTTTGAATAGAAAGCCATGGATTACCATGTTCCAGAATGGAAGCACTCACACCACATTCCAGAATGGTGTTAGCCAACATCAGGTTCCAGAATTGCAGCAGCATAGAGAATCTGTTCCTCAGAATTGGGTTGAGCATGCCCAGGGATCCAGGCCCTTGACCCCAACAGCAAGAGAGAGGGAATCCTGACTACTGCTCCAGCTGGAAGCATACTTTGGCATCCTTCCCTTGGTGCTTATTGTAGCCTCGCATAACTGTCACCACTGTGTGCCCTGTATTTGACCCAGAAGAGTGAAAAATTGCTGAGAAAAGTCCCATGACAAAAGCTGAATGAGCTGCACCCACAAGAGAAAAAATGGACCTGTTCAACAAAGAAGCAAGATACAGGTGTCAACCAAAATTAATGTAAGATTCTAGTTAAACTGTTTCCAACAAGATGCCTTGCTTTGTGGTTTTCTGCTTTAAATGCCCTGTAACTCTCCAATTAGGGATCACTCAGTTTGACTCTGGAACAGGGGTCTGGGTGACTGATTGTTGAGCTCAGCTAACAAAATCTCAAAATTTATCCACTTGGCTACTTGGATTCCTATATAGATTATGAACCCACTTCAGTGTTGATTTTAGGTGCATGTAGATTTCAAGAGTTATAGGGTCAAAAATGCTTCCACTTCAATTTCTGAAGGCCCAGGAAACCAAGGTGTACCCCTAAATAGCAGTATGTGAGGTTATGACTGTGAAGCCAAAAATGCAGTAGAGACCCCAGAAGTTTGGAAAAACCAGGAATGTTGATCATCTAAAAAAAACCAATAAGAAGGGTCAAACTAGCCCAAGAGAGAAACTATGGGAGCTACAGCCATCAGAAGTACTACAGAGATGGAATCATTCAAGCCCTTTGGAGATCACCATCTGCTGCAGATTGCTTCAGATGCTGGAAAAGAAACTATAGCACTTAATGATTTCACTGCTGGATTTTGGACTTGCTTTGTTACTAATCTTTTGTATCTGCCTCTTTGTAACTTTTGGAGTGAAAATGTTTATCTTGTGCCACTGTATGTTGGAACTATTTAACCTTGTTTTAATTTGTCCATGAAATTGAAGCTAAGAGTTTGCCCCAAATCTCCTCTGAGATTTGGGACTTGGACTTTTCAGCAATGCCAAAATGGCTAGGAATTTGGAGACTCTTAAGAAAGACTAAATGCTTTTTTGCATAAAAGAATGCACATGAATCTTTGGGGGGGGGCAAGGACAAAATATTACAATTCTACTTTACTATAATAATGACAGACTTAATACTGGTTCTTAAGGATTGTTAAAACTATGTTATTATGTTCAAGTTGTGAAATGATAATAATAACCATGTCTTTGTATCTGGAGGCTAGTTTAAAAAAATGTGTCTGGTTGCCAAATTGACAAAGGATGGATTAGAATGGTTGATATATTTGTGTCAACTTGAGAAGATTAGAAGTTTAAGTAATTTAACAGAGAATCAAGGTCCTTACTTTGCAAACATTCTCAGTCTTTGCAAAAGGAGGGACAGAAATGTTGTGAGTGCTATGCCCTCCTCAACCCTGGGATGTCGGGGAGGGCACAGTAGCCTGCTTGCAATATAATTGCAACGATTTGTGCCTTCTTGATGTGTTGCCCCTGTGCCATACCACCATGGCTTGGCACAAGTGCATTATGGACTGAAACCTCTACAAACTGTGAGCTAAATAATCCTTTCCTTCCTTAATTATGAATGTTGGGCATTTTTGTCTCAGCAATGAGAGAAAAGCAACCAAGACATTAATCAAATTTTTTGCTTCACCCTCAAGTATGTGAAGATTTTAGATATTTTGAAAATATTTCTGTTTTCTTTCTCTCATTTTTGGGCTTTTAGTGTATATTTTTTTGTGTAATTTCATGATAATTTCATAGATTTCAGAGACTGTTTATAATTTTAATTGTTTCTTCCATGATCGCATGGTTTGGACAATGTAATCTGATCTTGCTTCATATTTGCCACATCTTTTTGGCAGTTCAAATTTTATAATTTCTCTCTATTAATATCTCTTTTTATTGATATACTATGTTTCCTTTCTCTTTATTCTTTATAGATATTTTCATTGTATTCACCATGGGGCTTATGCAAAGCAATTTATAGTATAGAAATCTATTTTACTGAACTTTATTGATACAATTTAGATATTATTAAGATCATATCATTGTAAGGAATTTGCACCTGTATATATTTTATTCTTTTTTCTCAATCTCTTTCCCCCTTCAACCCATGCTTCCTTCCACCCATTCTCCCTTCCCTACTTACAAAGCTTGGCTTCTATTTTATTCTTTTTTAAAAACATTTTTCCATTTATTCTTTTTCTAAAACATGTTTTCCTTTCTCCTTCCTTCTTTTCCTCCTTCTCCTTCTATAGTTTCTCTTTCATCTTGAACAGTTTCCTCCTATTTCACATTATTTATTGTACACTTTGGTCCTTATTTACTGCTTGCTTGTTTCTCACACCCAGGGAGCAATGCAATGTTCATACATGGGTGTCTGATTTATTTCAGTTAGTTGTGTGGTCTCAAGGTGCATCCATTTATGTAGTCTCAAGTTTATCCTTCCTTATGACTGACTAGCACTGCATTGTATTTAAAAAAAAGTTTTATTTACCCATTCATATGTTGCTAGGCATTTGGGTAGTTTTTAAGATGTATCTGGTACAAACTGTGCTGTTATAATCATTGACATACATATATCACTGTGGCATGATGTTTTTAATTCTTCCAGGAAGATACCCAGAAGAGGAAAGGCTGGCCAAATGGGACCTCTAATCCTAGTTTTCTGAGGAATCTCTCCCTGATTTCCAAAGTGGTTGTACTAGTTTACCCTCCCATCAACAATGGAGAAGCATTCTTTTTCTACCATATCCATGCCAGCATTTGTTATTGGCTGATTTCTTGATGATGGCCATTCCTTATGAAGGGAGATGTAATCTCAGCATTGTTTTAACTTGCATCTCTCGAGTGATCATGATATTGAAAATTTTCATCATATATTTATTTGCTGCTTGGATTTGTCCCTCTGAGAAATGTTCATTCATCTCAAATCCCTATTTTTGGATTAGTTCTTTAAATTTGGGGAGTCTGATTTGTTTCAGTTCTTCATATGTTCTAAAGTCCCTTGTCTGAGTCCCATTGTCTACAATATTTTTCTACTTTATGGATAATCTATGGAGTGTCCTTGCACTCTTTTAAGTATTTTGCTGCATAAAAGCATTTTAATATGATGAAGTTCAAATTGTTGATCCTTTGTATTATTTCCAGGGCCACCAAGGGTTTACCAAAGTATTTCAAGAGCTCTATCTAGTCCTTCTTCAGCAGATTTTAATGATTTTGTTTTAATATTAGATCTTCAATCTATTTTGACTTTAGTTAATCCATGGTGATAGACATAGGTCTAGTTTTAGTCTTTGGCGTATGGAAAGTCAGTTTTTCCAGTACCATTTTTTAAAGATGCTTTCTTTCTTTCTTTTAAGCTATTTGATCCCTTTGTCAAAGATAAAGTAGATGAGTGTGTTTGAAGTTGTTTCTGAATCTTCTAATCTGTTCTGCTGATCTTCAGGTCAGTTTTTTTTTTTTTTTTTTTCAGCATCATTCTGTCTTTATCATGGCAGCTTTGTAGTATAACTTCAAGTCAGGGATTGTGATGCCCGTGACTTGCCTTTCATGGTTAGAATTGCTATTGCTTGTATAAGTCTCTTTTGTTGCCAAATGAACTTTAGGAAATATTTTCTCTAGTTCTGTGAGTTATGTTAATGATATTTTGATTGGGATTGCATGAAATATGTTTAAGAGTTTAGGAGTAACCCCCTTTGTGCTTTGTTGATTCTTCCTATCCATGAGTAAGAGAAATATTTCATTTTTTAATATTCTGTTCAATTCCTCTTTTTTAGAGTACAGTACTTTTTCAGTGTATAGATCTTTTCTTTCCTTGTTAAATTGCTTCCTAAATATTTAATTTTTGAAAGATATTGTGAAAGTATAGTTCCCTTAATTTCACTATCATTGAGTTTGTTGTTTATATTACAGGGATGATACTGACTTTTGAGAGTTGACTTCATAACCAGCAGAGTACTGAATTTGGTTATTAAACATACAGGTCTGGGTCTTCTTTATAGAGTGTCATGTCACCTGCAAACAATGATAATTTAACTTCTTCCTTTCTTATCCTTATTCTTTTTATTTCCTTTTCTTGTCTAATTGCTCTGGTTAATGTTTCTAAAACTATATCTAATAGCAATGCTGATAAGTGAGCATGCTTGTCTTGTTCCTTATTTTAGGGTGAAAGATTTCAGTTTTTGTTTATTTAGTATGATGCTGCATGTTGTTTGTCATACATGGTTTTTTATCAGACTGAAATATAAACCATCTATTCCAATTTCCTTTAGAGTTTTTTTTAAATCATGAATGAACGTTGGACTTTGTCAAATGCTTTTTCTGCATCTATTAAGATGTTTATGTGAGTTTTGTCTTTGGCTCAGTTTATGTAGTGTATTACATTTATTGATATGTGTATGCTGAACAGTCCTTGTGTCCTGGACTGAATATTTCTTTGTATCGGTTTATACTGTTCCTGATGATATTCTGCATTCAATTTTCCAGCAACTAATTGAGGAATTTTGGGTCTATGTTAATTGGGGAGACTGCCCTGTTGTTTTCTCTCTCTCTCTCTCTCTCTCTCTTTTTTTTTTTTTTTGAGTCCTCCTCTGGTTTGGTATCATGCTAATATTTTCAGGAATGATTTCAAATTAATTAAAGAGTTTCAGCATTAGTGGCACTAGGTCTTCTTTAAAGAAGAATATATGGATTAATATAGCATAGTGAGTCTAGAGTGTGTCATTTTCCCTCTGACCATGTTTATTATGTTTTTGGTTAGTGATTTTTCAGGTACTAATTTGATAAAGGCTATACTTTCTATAATATTCTGTTATTGAAGTCTCTGTTAAATTAGTTTCAATTGAGGTAGAGGGAAGTAAACAGCTGGTCAGAGGTTTCTTTGAAGTAATACATCTACTTAAAAAAAAAAAAAACAATAGGCTCTGCATGTAGGTTAATTCATGCCTTGGGAACACAGGATTTTCACAATCCCAACTCATCCTTCGTTTTCTGGCTTTAAATTCTGCTAGCCCTAAGAAATAATGTGCATACATGTATATTTTAAAAGATATAGCTATAGGAATACATCAGGGCTTTTCAAAGTTTTACATGAAAGTTTTGTTCCCAAACCTTCCTTTTCTTTATTGCCAGGCTCTTGTTTGTTTCAATTAATGTTAAAGTCTAAGCATCTATAGTGATTCACATTTGCAATTTTTTTTTACAAGAAATACCTTAGGGATAGAGTTCTCCAAATGAAGTAAGATGTAGGTTGAATCACGACAATGTACTTTTGATCAGACTTTTCAGATATGAATCAGGTCTAATAGTGACAATGAATGGAATCAGAAAACTTTTGAATAGCTGGAATACTGATTTATTTTTCCTAGTGGTAAAGCAATTTCTGGTTTTTACTGTTGTTGTACTTTTAAAAAATATTTTTAAGGATACTATGAAGCCTTTATTAGAATTATAGCTAATATTATGAATAGGGAAATGAGAAGACAGCTTTTCTATCTCAAGGGGATTAGATTTTAATGTTTTGTTTCATTTGGGGAGAAAAAAAACCTTCGGTTGTCTCCATTCAGGTTTTTAAAATACAAAAGAAAAATTGGCCGTAATTTTATTTGAAATACAAAAGGCATAAAATAGCCACAATATGTTGAGGAAGTGAAACAAAACTAGAGGACTAAAACTACCTGAGCTCTAAAGCAAAACAATGGTAATAAACACTGTACTGTACTGGTAAATAATATATCAATACAGAATTAAGAAATAAGTACACAGATGTGTGTCACAGACTTTTTACAAAGTTACAAATCAATTAAGTGAACAAAGATAATATCTTCTACAGTTTATCCAAACTCAAAAGTCAAGAAAATAAATGAGATAAATAAAATGTGTGATACAACTTAAATTTTTAAAAAGCATTAATGCACACATATACTGACCTAACTGTAAAATCTAAAACTTTAAAGCTTCTAAGAAATATGAGGAAAGGATTTGTCATTTCAAGTCAAGGAAACATTTCTTACACATGACACAAGTGGCATTTATGAAAATTAAAGCATTTCCACATAAAAGAAAACAAAAAAATGTTTGTAGTGAATTCATTTTATAAGAATTACCAAAGAAAACACTTCAAGATGAAGGCAGAGAAGTGAGTCTGGACTGCAATTTGAATTCTCCAAAAGCTAATTATCAATATCATAAACTATGTAATCATAAAATAGTATAAAAACATATTTTCTTCCCTCTTAATTGATTATAAAATGTTATTTATGTAGTGACATAGCCAGTTTGATATAGCTATGCACTCTGCATCTATGTTTTCAACAAAAAGGTGATTGAAAATATGTTTAGAAATCAAATCTGTCCTGAACATGTGGAGATTTTCTATGTGGTGTATTTTAGACAACATGCTATAATGGATATTTATATAACATTTATATCATGCTAAGTATTATAAGTAATACATAGATAATTTTAATTACACAGGAAAAAGTGCATATGTTCTATGAAATATTCCATAGTATAAAAAGGAATTTTATCATGCATATGTCAGTATATTAAACACTAAAATAATGTTAAACGAAATAAATCAAGCATACAAGCTCAAGTATTGCATGTTTCTAAATAGAAAATTGGGAAAAGCTCAAATCATATTCCAGTGTTTTAAAAATATTTCAGTATGTATACAAATTTGTTCCACTTATACCAATTAAAGAGAATGCATGTTATTAATTTTCATTTTTTAAGAATCATTCTGGTGTATATCTTGTATTGAGTAACAGTTTTGAAACTACTGTAAACACTATTGTTTTATTATTTGATGATGAACACTTACTTTATTTTTCTAAAAATAACACTGAAATATACAGATACTTACCTTCTTTCTCTTCCTTTCTTTAAAAAGTATAAAAGTATGTAAGATGATAATTACAATGTATGGTTGTACATATCTACATATATCTATATTAGGTATAGAAAATAGGATTGACTGGGGATTTAGCTCAGTGGTAAAAGCGCCTGTCTAGTAAGTGTGAGCTAGTGAGTTCGTTTCCAGGCACACACACGAAAATATAAATAAATAAATTAGAATTCAGAAAGATTTTTTGTCAACTTAGTTTATGTTTGAAGCTTACTGAAAAGACTTTACTTAAATTGTAACTTTTTTCTTATATAAAGCTACATTTTTAATTAGTTATAATTAAAGGAATTGCATCAGAGAGAAATATATTCTAGTATATTCTTTGCGTTGCAGGATCTGAAGCATAACTAATTTCTTTGCTAAGGAGGAAATTTTAAAACTTGCCTATGGGTTGGGGTAATATCAAAATCTGAAGGTAGAGAGATAAATCATTTTTCTTTATGCTTTATTTACTCTACCAACTGAGTGAAAGAGAATAAAACATAAAGAAAACGTTTTATGTCAGAAGCAAAAGCAGAGAAACTTTCACTTTAGGCCAGGCTGAAATGGGGATCTATATTAAAGCAGATTGCCAAAGGTGCTGCAGATTCAAAGTCAAATGAAGAAGTAACTAGATCCTTGCATATCAGTGTGAAAGTATAATATATGATTTCTTAGAGAAGAAGACCAGCATAGATCCAATAGGTATGAATAGTTTAAACAATACGTATTTAGAATTGGTTGGTAACAAAACATTTCTCTAAAACTTCTTTGTTTTTAAAGACTTATTAAGTAACGGAGTTGATTACCTTTATATAGGAAGTTAAAAATGAACCTTGAAAATATTGACATGAACACTTAATTCCAAAAACAAGCTTTGTTCTTAAGGAAGACTATGCAATACTAAGCATGCCACTTCCAAATAATACCACGTGAAAATAGCAGGTAAGGAAAAAACGTGAAAGTAAATGATTTAGCAAGTCACATTAGCACTGCAATACTTGACACTGAAAAAATAGCTCTACACAATATGCTACCATTTTTCCAGAATCTAGTCTAATAGATCATTTATCAATAATTTTAAATATATAAACTTTGCAACATTGGATAACTTCATGTTACTAATTTTTCCATTCTCTGAGGTCACAGCTAAAGTGAGTGTGAGGATAAACAGAACCACAGTGGTCATAGTACAAGGGGGATTTTAAAAATGGACTGGAAATTTGGGCTTCGCTTCCATGAAATAGTATTTTTTCTTGTCAAAGTTTCAGTAACAGGAATTTGTAATTTTTTTTTTTTTTCTTTTGCCCTTGGTACTGGAGATCATACTCATGACCTCATGATTGCCTGGCAACCACTTATTCTGCTGAGCTAAATCCCTGGCCAGGAACTTATATTCTTGTTGGAATTAATAAACTATTTTATTCTGATAATGTATTTATTCACTAGTACAATGAAAGTAAATTATTCTGAAGCAGACTTGATCAGTTATTTTTTCAGATATTTGAATTTCACAAAATTTACAGATACATTTCAAATGAATAGTACCCATTTCAAAATTATCTGACAATTTCCATTTTCAAAATAAAGACAATAAGTTTTCAGGAAGCTTTATTCTAGTTATTTAGCTCAAATATGTGAATTCACATCATTACTAGTTTATCTCTAGGCTTTTGGTAGACTGGTGGTACAGTTTGTATATGAATCAAGCCTACAGGTAAAGAGTAACTACGATAATGAATACTGATTTTTAAAAAGTGACTCTCAAATCACTACATTTTTCCTCTGTTTACAGAAGAAATCAATGAAGTAGATAGTCTTCTCCCACTTCTGGCAGCAGGGAATGTGACTTTGAGCTCTGTTCCTTATAATGAGCATCTCTTCTTGGCTCTGGAGGGGAAAATGTGTGCTATTTAAATTCCAAGAGAAGCTTGTAATGCTGGCTTCCTGATATGTGCTCAACTATTCTCACCATTAGAAGAGCTCAAAGCCTCACTGTCACTGAGAGTAGCTGTGGTGATTTTTAGGGCAGCCCTGGTCCTTATTTTGAGCATCACTTCTTGGCTCCACTGTAGAACCCTCAATCTACTAGCATAGATCCTTCCTCCTGCTGGTATAGATTTTCTGGCGTCCACTGCTAACCTTTAAGCTTTCTCAATGTAGATCCATAGAATAAATTTACATGAACCATTGTTGTGGGCTCTAGGCTTTCTATTGGACTCATCGGAGGTATGGTCATGGGCATTAGGTCTTTAGTTGAACTCATGTAGGACATTGCTGTAGGATTCAGGGCCTCGGCTGAATTTTCTAGATCTTTAGTGTTGTGAATTGATTTCTGGCATTTTCTTTGTATTTACACTGGGTGACCACCATAAAATGATATAAATTCTACGTCCTGTATGCAATTTTTCTTCTTGCAACTCTTGACTACAACATGTACTAATGTACTGTTGTAATAACAAAATTAATGATTATAACTAACATTTGTATAGTAATTATTTATATACTAAATTTACAAAGCATATGTAGTTTAATTCATTTAATCCTTGCAACAAAATTTAAAATTAGTTGTTTCAAATTTATTTATCAATAAAGTAGATTTTACTGTTGTCCTAAGCTTATAAATTAGGAAACTAAATCACAGATATCCTACCTAATAGGAGTGCGAGTCAAGAACCTATATGAGGGAATATGTGTAGTTTCAGCTATTCCATCTGATTACGGGAGGAAATTATTTTGATAACTCAGTGGATAATACGAAAGAGTTAAGTTTAACTTCAAATAGTGGAAAATTTGAACCAAGAAAAAAATATAGAAACCACAACAAATAATAAAATACAAATCACAATGAAAGAGGGAAAAAGATAAATCAGAAATTTATTCTGTGGATATTTTCCCACAACTATGTTTTGCAGGTAAAAAGAATGAAATGCATTGGCATTTTGTCATCTGCTGAAGGCAAGCTGAAAGCTTATGAAGCATTCAGAAGTGACACAAAATCATATATTTTAGAGCAATAATATAATACTGTATGTGTAAAGAAAATTAAATATTTCCTTTTGCTTTGTTTTTTAAATTAAGATTTAATTTTTAGAGTGCTAATAGATTTGTTGAACTAATTTGTTGAATAAAGAAAGTATCAAACAGTATTCCTAACTAAAAATAAAGGGTTTGATATTTGGAGGAGAAGACGAGATTGATGAAGGAATGCTTTTTCACACATCCAAGAATTGCCCCAGTGACAGAATCCTCTGAAACCTTGAACAGAGAAGTGGCAAGACATGGAAACTAAGAAGAATCAGAGTGTTTAATGTGATTTTCAAAATAGAAATAGGCCTTTTCCCTCAAAGTGTTTTGAAAGAAATGAAAGAAGGGAACAATCCAATATTCCATCTCTATTTCTTCCTCACCCTACAATGTTATTTGCATTTTTCTTTCTCTCTTATATCTTGGGTTCTGTTTCTCTATTAGTTATTCTTCTGTCACTGGGACAAACTGATACCCAAAACTTTAGAATGACAGATTTATTTGTCTCATGATTTCAGAGAATTTAGTTAATGGTAAGCTGAATCCAAGGCAGAATCAGGCTGCTAGAAGGACACGACAGAGAAAAGCTTCTCAATCCATGGTACCCCATAAACAAAGAAGAAGCAGTGACAAGAATGTACCCTCTACCTTCTAATTGCACGGTCAGTTATGAATTTATCAATGGATTGATGACCATAGTGCTTCCATGATCCACATACCTTGAAAAGCCCCTTCTATGAACACATGAGACTTTGGGGGGAAATTTTAAATCTAAGCCATAGCAGTGCCTTATCTAATTAAAAGAAGTTTAGTATTTTAGCACATCTACACACTATTTTTCAAGCTGAGATCCACATTACCAAAATCACCCATGAGGATTGTTAAAAATGTCAATTCTTATTCACATTGCCAAGTCAACTGAATCATCTCCATTCCTGGTAGTAGGGCACAGGATCAGTATCATTCTTATTAGTTATGTGTTTGAGAGCTATTCTGAGTTTATGTGGAAGTCATATCCATATCATAATGTCTAAAAGAAACAGTTGGGATACATTTACCTATGGTTATAAAAGTTAAATGAACCACAAGAAAAGAAAATAATAAAACTTTTTAATTTTATTCTAAAAATCGACTTCTATGAGGGAGCAGAGCAAAGAACATCGATTCTTGGCATAACTTGGGAATGAAATACATCACAGAATTGTAGAACCAATGGATGTGACTGAGTCTTGGACGTCTGTATGCCCATGAGTGGTAATATTGCTCCAGTTCTTGGCCTCCTGACAGCATGCCTGAGAAATCCTCTTTCTGGACTGTAAATTCACCTTTATCTTGATTTATAGGTATATAAATTTGTTGAACTGAAGAAGTGTTTCCTCAGCTGATTCTTAGAGTGTGCCTATCATCTTGGGTAGGAGTCACCTAAAACCTTACTAAGTCATAAATGGAATCATGGAAGTACTTAAAATATAGGAAACATATTGAACATCAACTCTGTGTTTGGCATAATTCTAATCACTCTCACACAGACACCACAGAAACTCCATGGTGAAGCCCACAGGCTTAAAGAAGTTGTTTAAAGTTGTTTAATTTCTTAGTGGCATGACAAATATCCAAATTCAAATAGTCAGGCCAGAGATATAGCTCAGGTGCACAGTACCTGTCTGAGATACCCTAAGTCCTGAGTTCACTTTTCAGTACAGAAAACGAAACTAAACAAAAAAATTCAAGTAGTCTAATTCCCCAGCCAGTGTTTTGGATCAGTGCATAGGGCTATCACTTTAATGGAGTCTAAATACAGATAAAAATGAGGAAGAGCCTCTGAATGAGACATTAAATGAGAAACACTATGAGGAGATAAATAAATGAATGAATGGAAAGACAGATAAAAGGCTCAAAACAAATGTTAACTAAACAAGTAAATTAAAAGGTATTCATTTCGAGCTAGCTAAACCAAGGGCATCAGCTACCATCTGTTGGTTTGGGGCAGTGATTCAGGGTGGGAAAACTAAACAGTCAAAAATTAGGCACAATTCAGCTTTGCCCTAATGAAGGTGGTTGATGTGAGAAGCCAACTAGAAAGGGTGAATCCAGTGTGATAGTAAGGTGATCACATTTGTTTATCTCTTGTTCTTCTGAATTACAGATAATGCTAAAAATACAAAGAAGTGCTCAGTTATTAAACACATTTTAGTTCTTTACGGCCAATTGTCACAGAAGATATTATTTAGTTTCCTATATTGTCACCATAGCTAGAAATCTCCACCCTTGTTGTATTCAACTTAGAACAGGAAAGCATCCTGAGTGATTTATTATAGATGAGGGGTTTGTGTCTGAGGAATTACAATGTATTTTTGGGTCAAATTTTTGTTTTTATATTTGTGTTGCTTTGTATCTAGATGTCCCCCAAACTGTCATGCACTCATAGGTGGGGCTTTTTGGAGGTGGTTGGATCTAGGATGTGTGATACAGGATTAATGTGTGTGGTACTGTATTAGTCCACTAACTGGTTTTCCCTAGTTCTGCATATGGATAATGGGAAGGCCCTCCCTGGGTGTGAGTAATCACACCCTAAAGGTTTATAGCCTGGATGAAGCAGAAGGGAAAAGGATGCTGCATGTCCTGCCATGGACTATTTCTCGGCCACACTTCTTTGCCATGCCTACCTGCCTTGGAGCCAATTGACTATAGACTGAAGCCTCTACAAACTGTGAGCTAAAATAAACCTTTCCTCTAACTCATGGGTGTTGGGCATCTTGTCTAAGCAACAAGAAAGTAATTAAGATATATACATTTGTGGATATTGTTGATATTTGTGTTCAGTAACTCAATAGTCTTTAAACATATTTAAAACTTTCATATATAGTCATGCATACAAAATCCAGATAATAATAAAAATTGAACTGAACAGTACATATGAAATATAGTTACAAAATAAATGATAAAGTACTTTAATGCCTGTTAATACATTTATGCAAAGAAGTGTATCAAATTAAGAAATTATTGAACATCTCAGTGGAAAAATAATCAGAGCAGTAACATGTAATTCACTGCAGAAGACAATTTATTGAACTTTGAACTAGAAGTCAAATGAGATTTAGTTTTCAGTCTACTACATTGACAAATATTAAAACTACTGACAAAAAATGAGTGACAGTATGAACTGAAAGAAACAGATATTCTGACACACAGCTAATGGGTATCTAAATTGGTCCAACTTTCCTAAAAGGCATTTGGCAAATGTATCAAATGCCTTAAACAAATGCCAGCCATGCTCTTCTAGAATTTTATTTTAAGAAATAATGGAGCAAATTCAAAAACATAAAGGAAGAAAGACAAATTTAAAACAGTGCATGAGTCCAGCAAAATGGATTTATTGAGTAAATTATGCTATCCTATAGTTATGTTATTTACACTTAAAATAGTGTTGTAGCCATGTACGTGATGTGGAAAATTATGTACTGGCTATTATGCTAGCATAATCAGAGAAAACAATTTGGAAGAATAGCATCTAAATATTAATAGTTGCTGTCTTTCACAAATTATGAGAACTTGAAAATATTTTAATATTATTTTGTATATTCAATATTTCTAATTTTCAACAATGAATTGGTATTGGTTTAAAATAACTTCATACTTTAATACAAAAAATATGAAATAAAACAATAGTTACAGCCATTCCAAGCAACATGTGCTTATTTACATTTTACAATAAATTCATATAAATTATGAGACTTTTACAAGTAATTGCCTAAAAAGTGTATATTAGGAATCAGAACTTTATTTCTCTGCTCTGCTAATGCTTCCTTATAGATAATTATTTGGCAAGTCGGGGCAAAAAAGTCCATGCAGTGAAAAATAAAAGAAAATTAACAAGCTAAGCAGCCTGATGTTTCTGGATTCAGGAAATAAATCCAATAAATCCTACCTTCTGTTTCTCTTTTGTTCTTGTCTGAATTCCCAGGTTTCTATCTCCTTTATTTTATACTAGGATAATCTGAATAATAACTTATTATGTATCAGAAAATATAGCTTTATATAAGCGATCAGTTCAAATACTCATCCTTTGCTTTCATTCAAATTAAAAGTTACATTTAAGAATTCACACTATATCTTATATATTTCTACATTGGTTTTGCTGCAATTTGCAGGGAGAGTTGTGTCTTTGAGTAGATTATGCATAATGCCAAAAATTCTTCCTGTACTTACATTTGACATAAGAATTGAAACAGAAAACTCAAACCATTTAAACAATTTGAGAGCTGCTGTTTTTTGTGTTTAAAACAAGTTTTCATTTTTCAAAGTGTTGTTTCTTTAAAAGATGAGATCAATTCATGTACAAAGCACAGAATTTCTCATAAAAAGAATTTGAAATGGGTTCTTATTTTCATGATGAGAACATTCAGAGTTCAATTACTTCATCAAAGAAAAGATAACTTATAATTAGCCAAATACAAAGCATTCAAAGAAATATAGGGTGAATTTTCAAAAGAAATCACTTCTCTATATATAAGAGCTCTTGTATTTATATTTAATTCTTCACAAGTAAATTTACTGACTTCATAAACAAGTAAGTAGGTTTTTTAAATGACTTCAACTTCCTGCTTAAAATTTCAAAACTGATTATTTTTCCCTTAGATCCTTGAGATGAAATTACAGAAAATTTTCCTGACTATGGAAAAAATTAATAAAGTTTCCAAAATATCCTTACCTTAAAATAAGATTGCAAATATCAGAATTAAATAAAGATCTCAGAACTACAGGTTTACTAGAGTGAAGTTATACAGAAGTGCTGTGGACTTTCCTATGACCTCGGTGTGGATCCAGACGGGGAAGTTTGGCTTCCTGTGTTGCATAGTAAAAAGGCACCATTGCATTGATTAAATGCTCAGAGATTCAAGGCTAATCATCTCAGTTGCAAAAGTACCCTTGACATTAAATGAAAAACCTGGATTTCAGTTCAACAGTAAGCAATGTAACCTTGGCGATGCACTGTCACGCCTGTCTCTCCTGTGCCCTGGATTCTGGACACAAGCTGGCTTGCGTGAGATATTTTCAGAGGGGGAGTAGGTGCTTTCCCCAGGACAAAAGCACCTTGGCAATATAAACATGCAAATGGAATCCAGAAACAAGCAGGAGTGGCGATCCTTGTACTTGAGAAAGCAGAACTGAAGACAAAATTAGTCAAAAGAAACAAAGAAAGCCATGAAATATGAATCAAGGAAACAATCCACCAAGAAGAGCTAACAATTGTGTATCCATATGCACTGAATTGGGGTGCCCAATTTCATAACAGGAGCACTATTTGACATAAAGGCACACATAGATCCGAGGACAAAATAGTGGTTGACATAAAATTCCACTGTCATCAACAAATAGGGTACACACACACACAGAAACAAAAACAAAAACAAAACAACAAAAAATAGAGGTACACTGCAGTATATATATCAAAAGGAGTTAACAAGCACTTAACAGAAAAATTCTGCTTAGCAACTACAGACTGACCTTTTCTTTTTTAACAACTCATAGAATGTTTTCCCAAGTAGATCATGTTTTGGGCCATAATACAGACTTAACAATATAAAATAATGAAATAATCTCCTGCAGTTTGTCAAATCATAATGGAATAAGACTAGTAATCAGTAGAAGAGAAACTACAAAAACTACATAAAAAGATGAAAAGTGAACAGTATACTTTTGAATCAGTGGGTCTTTGTAGAAATCAAAGAGAAAATTAATGTTCTTAAAATCAAGTGAAAATGAACACATCAGAATGTCTGAACTACAGGAAAGTCAGTTACAAGTGGGAAGCATGTACACATATCTACATCAGAAAATCAAAGAGACCTCAAAAAAAAAAAAATAACCTAATGGTGTATCTTAAATTCTTAGAAAAGCAAGAACAAACTACAACTAAACCCATATGAAGGAAAATATATTAATGACTGAAGCTGAAATTAATATACTGGAGACTAAACAACAATACACAGTATCAAGAAATAATTAGTTCTTTGCAAACATAAACAAGATTAATAACCCTTACACTAACCAAAAGAGAGAACACAAATCAATAACAATTAGCAATGCAAATCAGGTTGTTACAGCAAACATCAGACATCACTAGAGACAATTTAAAAAAAAACATATATTCGAGTAAATTGAATAATCTGAAAGAAGCAGATAAATTTCTAGCATATGTGATCTACAAAAATTGATCCCTCAAACCCTCCCCCTCTCTCCCTTCCTTCATGCCTGCCTGCCTTCATTTCTTAAAATCTTGTTGCTTTTGCTTAGTGCCTGTGATTTCTTGTAATTTTGATTATATTCTTTGTGTGTTTTTAATTTTTTGTATTTTAAAGAGAAAGAATCAAAAGAAAACAAAACACAACAAAGATCAGAACAAAACAATGCAAGCAACACAGGATTTCAAAACAGAACGGGGAATCAACAGTGGCTACCATAAGGTCTCTTTGTTTTCTTTAAAATAGTTGTCCATATCTTCATACCTTTGTGTGTTTTTGCAAAAGTATTTCCTCCTAGTTTCTCCACTGGCAAAGGCAGTGGTGGCTTCAGTAATTGTAGTTCTTTATAATTCTGTGCTGCATCCAGGGCCTGGTGACCTTTGAAACCTCCAGTCTGATGGTAGCATAATTCTATTCTAGAACTTTTGCACATTTGTTAGCACGGGTTCCCTTTATTAAGTGATTTTATCTTTTGAATACCTAGAGTACTTACCATTTCTTCATTCAAGTCTGACTACTAGACTAGTGCAGATTGAAGTTTCCAAACATAACAGAATTTTTAGGGATGAGTGATGAGGACTGAGGTGGAACAGAATCCTGCATTATAGACAACGAGCTAGGTGTTTTTCTTGATTATAAGAATATGGTTGTGAATGTAAAAGAAAGAAAACTAAATATGTTTATGACTCTTAATTTGTTTTTATGGTAAATGTAATAGAATGCAAGTGATTATTTAAATATACACAAGAAACTGAGCATTCTTTGAAGCCTACTAGTTGTGTAGCAGAGCATAGATTTTTACACAAACAGCTCTCCATTGTAATTATTATACATTTTGGGTAAAATATATTGTTTTCTTTTCTTTTATAAGCCTGTTCTAGACAATTTTAATAATCTAATTCAGATAAGGTAGGTGATAGTAAATACGAAAACCAACACAAAATGCATTCGTGTGCAGTAATGAGTGTTTTGATGAAATAAAGCTCAGAGAAGTGACAGAATGTGAATCGTGACCCTTTTCTAAGCTGGTCATGGAAGGCCTATTTGAAAAGGTGATAAGATGAACAGCTATTTTGAAGAAAAAGAGACATCATGGTATCCACTGCTGAATCTGTATCATCATGCCGTGAAATCCAGTAATGCTTTCATTTTTTATTGAGTATGGTTTTAGTCTGTTTTATTGTTTAATTTCAGCATACACGAAGGTATGGACAACCATTTTGAAGAGGACAAGAGACACTGTGGTAGCCATTGTTGATTTCCCCATTTTCTAGTTTTGAAGGTCTGTAATGCCTTCATCATTCTGTTCTGGTCAGTTTTATTTTATTTTGTTTTGTATGAATTTGTTGTGTGTGAAAATATAGACAAGTATTTAGAAGAAAACAAGAGATATTACAGTAGGCACTGTAGATCTCCTGTTGTCTTGCTTTGACATCTGTGTCACATTGTTTTCTTCTGATCTGCTTTGTTCTGTTTTGTTCTGTTTAGTTTTACCTGCATTAAAAATTAAATAAAAAAAAAAAAAGAAAAGATGCTGAGGTAAGCTGGACCAAAGGAAGTAAGGGAACCAGCCATGTAAATATTTGTAAGAAAATCATTCCAGTCAGAAAGAACGGGCAGTCCAAATACTCATGGGAGGATGCTTTTGGCAATGTTGGAGCCCAGTAAGGACCGTGCAGATGAAGACAGGAGACAAGGGAGAGAGGGTTAGGTAAGTAGTTCATAGTCTTCTAGGGAAAAGATCAACCAGGCTCAGCTGGCATAGCAAAGATTGTGTGGCTTTTATTTTTTATGTGAGTGGTAACCACTGGAATATATTGCGAGGTGATTAGTGGATTTACTTTAGGAATTTGAAGCATTACTGGTTACTGCGTGAAAACTTTAGTATCGCATGAAGGACGAATTAGAAGATAATGTTTCAAAGAGGTGAAAAATAGATTTGCTTAAAGTTCCTTATTAAGGGAGAACACATACATTTTGCCAAACTATTTGAGATTAGACACAAAGAAAAATGAAGAATCTGGGAAAAACCAACTGTTGAGTAGGTAGGTCTTATGTGGTAACATTTGCTAAATTAGAAAGATTTTCAGAGAAAGTTTTAGAAAAGGATAATTATTTCTTTTCCCCAGTAGTTTTGTCTTGTATTTGTCTATTAGATGTTTATATTGAAATATAGGATAGGCAGACATATATATGTAAAAGTTTTTTTTAAATTTTTGAGAAAATAGATTCCCTTTTGTGGTACTCAGTTATTCATTTTATTGAAATAAAACAAGTATTATGGATATATTAGTGGAAAATATTCTAGTAAGGGAGAGGGTTTTTTGCTATTTTAATGTTTCTATATTTTATCTGATCATGTAATTAAGTAATTGATTATTATAAAATCACAAATCATTTAATAAATAAAGAAAACAGCCATCCAAAGTCAACCAACCAAAGAACATGAACATTTGCACTTTGGTATATTTCCTTCTAATGACTTAATATTTTAGGATGAACATTTTTTGATTGATCAGAAATTCATTGATTACATGAGATTTTTATTATTGCACAGTGAAAACTACAGATTCAATAATATATTGGTGCAAAAGTCAATGGATCAATAAACTGAAAAAGGCCTTGTAATTTTATATGAACATTTAATATAAGAAAAAGGACATCATATATAATAAAGAAATGTATTTGACAAGTTAAAGTATAACTTTCTATTACCTAATAACACAATAATAAATGAAGAATTATTAAAGTATAAATATTTAATGCTCTTGGACTCCACCCATACTCCCCTAGCCCTTTATTCAACAAAAAATTCCCTTAAAATATACCAGATATTATTTTTTAAAGTCTAAACCTACTGTGGTTTTCTACATCATTCAAACTAAGACCAAAATTCTTTAAATGATTCATGAAGTATCACCTACTCTGAACCCTGCTACCTCTAACCATCCTCCTTCCTTTTACCCCCTACCTTTCTCTGTTAGCCCACTGCCTTCACACACACACAACCCTAGAATCCTACCATTGTGCCTTTGCTGATCATGATGCTTAGAATGCTCCCCAAAGGTGCCCCATGACTTGATGCGTCATTTACTTCAGGTCTCTTTGACATGATAGGAAAAGGTCCCTCAACATTGTATGTAAAGCAGTCACAGAAAACCATTTCTTGCAACTGCCCGTTTCCCCAGAGTTTGCTTTTTCCTTAACACTTTTATTCTGATATATTAAATTATTACCTGGTCTGTATGAACTGCTTTGTGGATTGTCAGTCCTTAATAAAGTATAAGTTTTCTAAAGACAAGGACTACACGCATTTATTTTTGTCCATTAGTTTCTCTCTAGATCGATATACATTGACTGGCATATATTAGGCATTGAAATGTTTTGTTTTATAAATAAATTAAGGGATGAGTGAACAAATTTAGCACAAAATGCAGGTGAACAGTAACTGATATTTCATATAGAAAGTGTTTTGTGAAAATGAAGGCATTAATAAAAAATTGTGTGAAGCTCACAAACTTTAATCTTCAAGCAGAAGAGAAACACTCACATTCTGTACTCTAATTCCCTTCTTATGAAGACAATGAAGAGAAAGATGGAGATGAAAGAGAAGCTGGAGATTGCCAGTTAAAGGGAAATTTGATTTCTCTCTGTTATAATTTGTTTTGGGACAAGATTTATCTGTTAAATTCCCTGGAGGGTAACTGCAAAGTCCAGAGCAGCAGAGTGAGAAAAAATGACTAGTAAATGGATAAAAGCAGAGTGGTCAGACTCAGAGAACAAAGCAATACAAAGTCGAGCCACCGCTGACCAGGCTGGACTCATGGTTGCACACTGTTAAAAAAAAAAACATTAATGGTGAAGGGAAATAAATAGTATTTTAAACCCAATTCTAATCCCCTCTATTTTCCTTTGCTCTGGAAAAGAAGTGTTTACAATGGCTCTCTCTATGCTTCCCACGTGGGATTTAGTCACTGTTGTAGCCTTATGCTGTTCATTGTGAGGCTAGAAAAGTACAATTCCACTACATTTAAGCCACTTTGTAAGGGAAAATACAACGGTCAGCTCAGATGGCTTTAAGTTGTCAGAGATGGTGAATAAAACCGACTCATCGCTCGGCGCCATCTCCACATGACGAGGAGTTGACAGGAGTTTTACCTTCCTGTAATAAACTCTTCCCATGGTGTGCTATAAGCTCACTGGTGTGCACACTGGAATGACCTGTGGAATGCTAAAAATGGCTGTCCTCCTGGTTCCCTCCACAGTTATTTATTTAGCCTAGGGTTCTCCCTGGCCATTAAGATTGGTAAATACTCCAGATGATTCTTTCATGCAGCCAATATTAGAGGCTCTAACTACAGGATTTCTTTCTTTTTTATTCTCCTCTCTCCAACCTCACCCCATTTTTTTGTTTGTTTGTTTGCTTGATTTTGGCTTTCCTACTCCACCGAGAAAATTTTTATCTTTCCTGTGAGACACAAGTTGCAACACGAGCTATTTGTAAAACTAATGAAAATTAACTTCCTAACTCCAGGAGTAAGGCTTCCCAGCATGAGTTGATCAATTCCTTCTGCTGTCCACAGTCATTGGTCCAAGAATGGGCAAGTAACATAAATAACCTGGTTGGTGTGAATCTCAGGACATTCGCTCAGGAGTCTATGATGAAAACACTTTTTTTTCTTCCTTAGGATATGATAGTATATAGATGTGAATCTGGGTACCACTATATGGATTTTTCAATATGAGAAAAGTAGGCTGAGGAGGTGGACCTTTCATAAAAGGAGATACAGTCATTGAAGTGATCTTCAGGTCACCCCTAAACCCATTCTACATCTGGGATTCCAGTTAGGTATCAGTGGAGGGCCTTTCAAGTCATCTAGATAGGGATATAGCTAACATACTCTAATTTACGTCCTCTCAGGCCTTAGTAAAGGAAGGTACCGTGACCCTCATTCAGTATTCACAGGGGCCTTAAGCAATCTTATAATCCATTCTTCATGATAACCTCCTAGCATAAGGTTGATCCTAAGGTAAGCAAGGTGATTCCTGACTCTCTGTAGGGCAAAGTGATGGGACAAATTTAAAGAAAAATAATTATGTTCTATTTTGTTGCTTTTTCAGTGGCACCAAACCAAAAGTTTATCTATTAGTAAATCAATAGATGCTGAACAAATGGTTCACAAGGCACTGTTAGTAAGTGTTAAGTTCCTTTGGAAACTAGAGATAAATGAAAGAAAAATATGACTTGTGCTCAAGTAGTTTACTAATTTATTTGTGTTTACTTTAAAAATTATGATTATATATTTTTATGGAGTGCAATGTGACATTTTGATTTATGTATACATAACAGAATGATCCAGTCAAGGTAGTTTGATAGATCTATCGTTTCACCAATACATTATCATTTTTTGGTGATGAGAACATTGAAAATATATTTCACTAAGTTGGCATTTAGAATGCAATTTTGTTGAGCAGGTCTCCATACATTTCATTTCTAAATTTATAATCATAGCTTGAATCTTTGTGAACAAAAGTTCAGGGTTCATGTCTAAGTTTTACCTAATATTCTATCTATTCTGTCTATAAAATGTGGGTCCTTGATACACCAAGCCAGGAAACTTTTGGCCCATGGTCCATTGATTATTGATCCATTCAGAGTATAATTTTATACTATGATCAAAAATTCATGCTTCTATTAGAGTGGAGCTGAAATTAACATAAAAAGATATTATACAATTTCTCTCAGTTTTCCCCCAACATATGTTTATTACTTTCACTGATTCCAGAAACTTGTTCTTTCCAAATGACCAGGGATTGTTCCCTTGCATATTTTTAAGATTTATCTCAAATCGTTCTGTTTCATCTAGGAATCAATTTTTCCTTTTGAGCCCGTAAGAATATGAAATTTTTATGATTCCAGCAACCCATCTTACAAAGAAACTATAGTCTTGGACGAATTCTGAAATCTGATTAAAAACGGTCTTCAGATATTTCCCTAGTTTCATGTGGAATGAAATCATTGGGTTTTATAGGCTGATTTCACTCATATTGACAGAGAGGCCAAAGTCTCACAGATGTATAGAGTTTTCTTGTGGGCAGCCACCCATGAAGTGAAAATCTAGGGGAAATCAAATTTATTTAGTTCAGTCATTTGCCTCCAGTAATGACTCGCTTTTGCAACAACCATAATTTTTCTGTACCATTATAACGATTGAGAACGTTTTTGTGTATCAGATTATTTTCACTTCAACACAGTTTTCCCTGCTTCACTGCCAAACCAATCTAGTCCTCTGCGGTGCTGTCAGCTCACATGAAGGGACGATTGGCAGCCTCCGCTGAGGAGGTGAAGTGCCCCATCATGACTGGTTACGCTCCAGTCAGATTTTTTTCCTTCAACTCAGAGCAACCTTCTATTTTTTGTGAAGGCTTGTGAATCACAATTTGGAGACCTCAGTTTTTAGATTATTAGGTAGAGATAGGGATAAGAAACTGTAATGATGATTCTCAGAGGGTCCCTTTTAACTTATGGGGAATACTAGAGTGGGTGTAAGGGTGTATGTATCACCCCTTAAATCAGATCCACTTGTGTTTTGTTTATTAAACACTTTTATTATAAAACATCGCATGTATTTATCTATATCTAATATCTGTATCTATACAAAATGTCTTTCAATTAATGAAATAATTCATTTAACATATTCTTCTTCCTTATTTTTTATGACTTCATGTTAAGAAACCCCTTCTTATTCTAACATCTAAATACAGTCCCCTATTCTAGTGATAAAGTTTGTAGAGATCTCAGGGCAAACAGCCTGCTGAAGTCCTGTGCCAGAGATTCACCAACGCTTTACACTCTCTTAAAGCTGGACAGCCTTTGCCTCAAATCTTAGATCTGAAAGATCTACCTAGATTTCAAGAATTAATTCTTGTCTTAATATCTATGAGTTATGAGTTTGCATTTAAAAATGAGTTTGCATTATCGACACTCACTTATTCCAGCATGGTTCACTGAGAAGACTGTGTTTCTATGCTTTTCTGCAGTAATACCTTAACAAGTTAAATATCCATTTATGCTTCTCTTTGACTCTAAACTCTGTACTCTGTCTCTGTGATCTATATTAGCCAATACTTTATCTTTATTACTATAGATTACAAGAAAGAATAATTGAGCAAATTTTCCCATGTTATTATCCTTCAAAAATGTATTAGCCATGTAAGTTCCTTTATAATTTCATATAAATTTAAAATTCAGCTTATTTAAAAAAATAATAGTATTAGTGTATGTTTGTAAAAACACATATTCATCACATTCATCATGGGTGATTATTCCACACACACATACTGAATCTTGGTTTATTATACGTTCCCTTCTCCCTCCTCCCTCCTGACTAGGCTGATCCCTTTCCATATCCAAAAAGCCTATCTCCTGGTTATCTCCCATCATCTATCCTTTATTTGCTCTTTTAGTTGTTTATACTTCTGAAATCAAGACTACAATAACACTGAACATACAGCACATTTTATGAAGAATCTATGAATATCTTTTTACATACATACATACATACATAAAAGTTATATATCTTTTATTAGATTTAGTAAATGCTTTAGATAATTTAGATGAATAATAACTCTAAAATCTATATGTTTTGATTGTATATAAATTTACCATTGATATTTTATATAGATCTTTATATTGACCTTTCTAAGCTCTTTTTATACATTTGAATCCATGATTTGTATATTTCTCTATATAAACAACCATTTTGCTTATGAAAGAGAAATTTTTAATTTTGTTCAAACTCTCCTCTCTTTTTATTCTTCATTGCATTGGCAGTGATCTTGAGGAAAGTGGTGACACTATAGAACTTGTCTTACTGCTAAATGTAAAATTCCATTTTTGTGGAAGGCTTTATTGTAGATACTCTTTATTAATGAAGTTTATTTTATTCTTAGATTGTTATTTTTCTTTTGTTACACAATCTGTTTTGTTCTTTTTTTTGACTTCTATTAGTACTTGTCTGGAGTAATAATGATTACATGCATTGTACAGAATTGATACATATAAATACACATCTCAAATCTTTTTTTTTTTTTGCCTTCTCTCCACCCATTTTTATTTTGGCACTATCACTTTCATTTATTTATCTTATAAGGCTCTCCTAAAGTTAAGTACTATATGCAGTTTAAAAGCTGGACTAATAGTCATAAAAACATGTAAACACACAAGACAATTGTACTGTTGAGGAACAATTTTAGATACACTTTCTGCACTGAATTGTAACTATTTTTATCTTATTTTCTATTATTTGTCTTTTATTTTGTTATATATATTAAGATTTCATATAAAATAAACCATGCAATATTTACAGTGTGTGTCTGAGTTATTTCACTTAGCAAGGTGGTCTTGAGTTGCATCCATTTTGCTATAAATGACTCAAGTGTACCTTTATGACAGTGTAATAATACTCCACTGTATATACATATCACATTTTCTTTATTCATTCATCTGTTGATGGATATAAATGCTGTTTCAAAGGATTAGCAGTTATGAACTGTGCTACTTTAAACATGACTATGCATACATCACTGTAATAAGATATCTTTAATCCTTTTGAGAACATACCTAAAAAGGGAACAGGTGAATCAATTGGAATTTTTAGGGTTTTTTTTTTTTTAATTTCTGTACTGATTTCCATAGTGGCTGTATTAATTTATATTCCTCCCGACAGTGGAGAACTGTTCCTTTCTCCCCACAGCCTCGCCAGCATTTGTTATTTGTTAATTTCTTGATGGAAGCCTTTCTTTCTGACATGATATGGAATCTTGGTACTATTTTAATTTGCATTTCTTGAATTCTGTATCTTGCTTCGTTTTCTCATTCCCCTCCCTTTCCTTAATCATTCTTTTTGCTTTTTGTTCACAAAACTTTGTTTCTAATTTTTCTTTCTATTCTTTTTCCTTATTTTAAATAAAGTAAAACTAAGCAAACTAGAATAGAATAAAGCCAATCAAAACATGATAGTGTAAGTGACACAACATTTCAAAACAAGACAATAGGAAATCAACAAAGGTTACCATAATGCTTCTTGTTGTCTTCAAAATAGCTACCCATACTATCCGACAGAGTAAAGCCACACAAATCACAACAAAACCAACAAAACAAAACAATGGATATAATTCATGACTTCAAAACAAAGTAATAGTAAATCCAAAATGTACTATCATAATATATATTGTTATATTTGAAAAAGCTGCACATGACATCATACAATAAAATCAAACAAGATAAAACAGAAAAATAAACTCAACCAAACAGAACAATAAGAACTGTACAGGCAAGATTTTGAAACAAGATAATAGGGAATTAACAATGGCTACCACCTTCAAAAGGAGATTCCCCCATATACGCTACTACACTGCATGTTGTTATCCCCTTACTAGGCGATCATACTTCCAGTGTTAGTCCTGCAAAGTCAGTGAAATACTAAACACGATAGGAATTCAGTTGTATTTTACCTCATCAGCTATCATCACAGCCTGTGTTTCTCCAGATCAGCTGGTAGGTTATGTGTATAGGAGGGCATCGTTTCTACTCGCCCTTACCACAAGCTGTAAGGGGCTGATGTTGGGTTTCTCCTAGTCAGGCTCCACATGACTCACAAGAGATCGTCGCTTCTTGTTGACTTCTCGTTCTCTTTTCCCACCGCCATTCTCCTTTTTCCCCTTCTCATTTGAAAATTTTCTTTATATTTTCCATGTGTAATTCATTTGTAAGTCCACATAAGACTTAGAAATATTTCTGTCCAATCCATGTGTTTTGTTACCTATAATTTCAATAATACTTCAGAGAACAGACATACATCTCACAGAATCTAATTTACTGGTTTTGTTATATTATAACCTATAGTTTTGGTACTGTATGGAGGGGTTTTAATTTAACCCAAGATCACCAAAGTTTCTTTCGTTTCTTCTTTTAAAAAATGTATGGCTTCAAAATTTAAGCTTAGAGATATTATCCATTGCTGAGTTGGGCTTAGCATTACAGGTGAAGTATGAATTGAGTGACATGAAATCAAATTAAGTATATTATCAATTTTAATGCCAATAGCACAATATCTTGATTATCATAGTTTATAGTAAGTCTTGTTTTCAAATTAGCACAAACCCCCAGAATTATTTTACTTTTAATGTTGTTTTGGCCAATCCAGAATTCTTATATTAAATATCAATTTTTAAATCAGTCTGTTAAAATTCAAGCTATATAAAATGTTTGCTGAGATTTTTTATTAATAACAGTGAATTTAGAAATAATTGATATATTAACCATCCTGTTAACCAATCTAAGAATGTATATCTTCTACTAGCTCTTTAATTTTTCAGTAAATTTTACATTTTAGTGAATAAAATTTTTGTATTTATCGGATTTACTTCAATGTATTGAATACTTTTGACAAATTCATAGTGTTTTAAAAATATTTACATTTCTTTTTTTTTTTTTTTTTTTTTTTTTTTGTCTTTTTCCTTTTTATCGGTACCAGGGATCAAACTCATGACTGCCTGCTTACAAGGCAGGCGCTTATGCCGCTGAGCTAAATCCCCAACCCCAATATTTACATTTCTATAAGAACTGTGAGAGTAATAAAACCCAAAATGTGTAATTGTTATTGTACGAAAGAAAGGAAAAAAAAGTGCTCTAAAGGATATAACTGCATATATATTTAAGTACATAAGATAGATAACCATATTAGTGGGTTTTGTTGGGTCATTGAACAAAACTGTTTGCAGTCTCACTGTTTGAAAGTCCCCTCTATATGCTTTAATTTTGTAATTTGAACAACTATTTCTAAGATGACAATATGTAATTAACTAGTGATTTCCTACTGTTTACTTTTTTCTGAAATTCTGTATACTTGTACCCTTTTTCTGTTTTTTTTTCTTTTTTCTCCTTAAATAAAATTTAAAAAAAATAAGTATTTACAGTTCTGATTACCACTTGCTAGTATATAGACATTCAAAATGATTTTGTATACTGATCTTATGTCTAACTTTCTTGTAAAATTCATATATTTGGTTTTATGAGCCTATATTCTTTCTTAGATTCTATAAGAAGTTTACATACCAAGTGGTTTTTTTGAAATATAAACACAATTTTATTTATTTCTAATAATATATAATTTATTCCTTACCTCACTGCAGTGATGGAATTTTTCAGTATAATATTAAATAGTAGTGGTGAATACAAGTCATACTTCTTCTATTTGATCATGGAGAAGCACATTAGTTTTTTAACTGCTAAGAACGATGTTGGGCCTGGGGTTTGGCTCAGTGGCCTAAGCATCTGCCTGGCAAGCATGAGGTTATGAGATCAACCCCCAGTACAAAAAAATGATATTGGCTAGCCAGCCTTGCCCTGCACATATACCACTTGCCAAAGGGGATAATTCCTGCTTCTGGTAGCCAGTGCAGGCTAGGAAAATCAGCAGTTAGCTCCATACCAGTGCACCCACTGGCCACCATCAGATATCCATGGCCAGCCCTGGCTGAGAAAATCAAACAGCCATGCTACAGAGAAATTGTATCTAATGCGGAAGCGCCTGGGACCTCACTACCCACTTATGTGGAAGAACCCAGGAAAATGTCAAGATGATAAAACAAAAGGCAGACTTTGGACTTCAACCCATGCAGCGTAAGTCCAGGAGATATAAACAAGGAAGAGACTGAGAATTCCACACCAGAAATTTCTGAAGTGATGGCAACTGAAGTAAAGAAACAACCTCATGAGTCTATAAAAGAAATTGTAACAAAAATTCTATCTCAGGTGAAGAGACAGAATTATGAAAAACATAATACAAGAATTGATAAACAACTCTAAAGAAGACAGATTAAAAAAATAGAGGAGCATAGGAAAGTGAGGGAAACTTTGAATGAACAATATAAGAGAGATTTAGAATTCATTAAACAGATTCAAAGAGCTATCCAGAAACTTAAATACTTAATTGAAAGTTGACAAAACCCCTTGAAAGAAACTGAAGATAGACTTTTGGATCTTGAAGACAGATTTGCAGACTGTGATCACAAAAGGAAACATCTCTTAAAAATAACAAGGAACCAGGAAGTAACAAGTCAAAGGCTACAAGATAACACAAAGAAGCATAATTTAAGAATAATAAATGTGTGTGAAAAAACGGCTCAACACAAGTGAAATATAAAAGCTATTTACAGAAATAATTACAGAAAACTTCCCAAGCATTAGAAAAGGAAATGATATTCAGATAAGTGAGGTATTCATAACTCCAGCCAGCCATAACCAAAATAAATCTACACCCAGATATATAATAATCAAGATCTCCCAGAAACTCAACACAAGAATAGAATATTAAAAACTGTTTTTAAAAAGCTCTTAGAGAAAAGAAACAGATAACCTATAAAGAAAAACTTATTAGAAGCATGAGATTTTTCTACACAAACCATCAAATCAAGAAAAGCTTGAGATTAAGTATTTCAAGTCCTGAAAGAAATTATCTTCCAACCCAGATTGATGTACCCTGCAAAACTTATCTTTCAAAATTAATGGAGAAACAAGATGCTTCCATGACAAAGAACAAGTAAAAGGATTCATCACTACCAAACTAACCTTACAAAAAATGCTGAGGTGCATTCTTGAGAGAGAAAAAAAGACTTTAGTTTCAAGAACAGTGACAGAAGGGGCTCACTGGACAAGGCAGACAGCAGAATGAAGGGGAAAAATAGGCAAACAACAGCAGGAAAATAGCATGGTAGAGATGAGGCAGAGAATGTTGGCCATAATCATTAACACAGATGGCCTTAATTCACCAATAAAATGAAACACAGGCAAAGTGGATCAGGAGACAGGATCCATCAAGAAAATTCATAGACTGGAAGTCAAAGAAAGGAAAACAATGGTCCTTGTGACAGGGAACCAGAAAAAAGTAGGCACACCTTGTTCAATAAGTACAGAATTCATAAGAAAGATATGGTATTTTTATACAAAAGAAAGCTACTCAACTATAAAGAAAGATAACCTCAAGACTTGTAGGTAAATTACAAGCAGTTTGAGATCATGCTCATGGGTGAAATGGTTCAGACTCACATGGGTGAACTTAGTGCTGTCTCTCTTGTATAAAAAACAGAAAGGAGTTAGTGGGATCCAAAATGCACAGTAGGTATTGTGAAAGTAATGGGGAAATGTCTAAAAAGGAAAGGTAGTGGTCACTATTAATCTATTATTGTGCTTTGAAACCCTATGTTTTCATTGTTCTACTTAGTTTGATTTTATTCTGTTTTCTTTGTTTGATTTTATTATATTTTATGGCACAGGCAGCTATTTCAAAGACAAAACAATATATTATGTTAGCCCTTATTGATTTTCTATTATCTTGGCTTTTTTGCTTTTTTTAATTTTGAAAGTGGTAAAATATAACAACAAGACAGAGCCAACTAAGATCATACAGTGAAATTGGTACAAAACTTCACAGCAGGTCACAGGGATGACAGTGATAAGTATCACAGTATATTTTGTTATCTTTACAATAGTTGTTCTTTCAATCACGTATATCAAAATAAAATGAAATACGAACATTATAGAACTTATCAAAACAGAATATTGAATAGAGCTGTACCTTAATCAGAATAAAGCAAAAACAGTGATACAAATATTTGCCTTCAAAGAGATAGTAGAAGGAAATCCCTCTTATTTGCTATGGTCAACCTCAGAGGAGATGCTCAGATTTCTGGTTCCCATTTGCTAATGGGGGGATAGGAGAAGTGGGGTAGGGGAAGTGGGATGTTTGACTCTAGGCTGTTCACCAGTAGGTTCACTTTTGCTTAGCAAGGAGACAGGCTGGTTGCTTGGTTTCCCAGCTTCATAAGTTCCAACATGGTGTGGATCTCGGAAGACACTTGGCTGTTCTCCTCCTGGAAGGGCCTTAGTCTGCCACACTGCAGCCATTTACCAGGGAGGGGAGCTGCTTGCTTGGTATCCAGGTGTCCTAAGTTCCAACATGGTGTGGATCTCAGAAGACACTGGTGGTTCTCCCTCTAGAAGAACTACAGTCTGCCACACCACAGTGGCTCACCAGGGAGGCTGGCTTCTTGCTTGGTTTCCTAAGTTCCAACATGGCACAGATCTCAGGAGACATTGGTGGTTCTCCCCCTGGAAGGGCCACAGTCTTATTATTATTATGTTGCTTTGAAGTTCTGTATTGCTTTCATTGTTTTGCTTTGATTGATTTTATTCTATTTTGTTTTGTTTGATTTTATGATGTCTGATGGTTCAGGCAGCTACTTTGAAGAAAACAAGACAAATTTTATCTCAATCTCTCCCTAGTGTCTTGTTTTGAAGTCCTCTATTGTTTTCATTGTTTTGTTTTGAAAGGTTTTATTGTATAATATTTTCTTTGATTTTATTAAGTCTAATGTTATGGGAAGTTATTTTGAAGTTAACAAGAGATATTACAGTAGTCATTATTGATTTCCTTTTATCTTGATTTATGTCCTGTATCACATTCATTGTTTTGTTTTGATTGACGATTCTGTTTTATTTTGCTTGGTTTTATTCTCTTAAAAAATCTAGCAATACTATTATTCACTGATCAGAGTAATACTAGTCTAGTCTCTTAAGTTCAATTTCAGCGTATGTAAAGATAAGGACAGCTACTATGAAGAGAATGAGAGACACTATGGTAGTTATTATTGTCTTCCCCAATGTCAGATCATGAAGACCTAAAATCCTTCATCATCCTGTAATGAGTTGATTAGCTCTATAATATGCAATATGTATTTAATGTGTGTGAAGATGGAGACAACTATTTGGAAGAAACTAGAGACAATTAGATAAACAGTGAAGATCTCCAGTGGACTTGCTTTGAAATCTGTATTTCTTTAAAATTGTTTCTTTTTGAACTGTTTTGTTGTGTTTCGATATGTTTAATCTTATCCTCTTTAAGATAAAAAACAAGTGTGTAGGACTGATAACCATATTACTAAGTTTTTTTGGATCACTGAGTAGAACTGTTGGCAGTGTCACAATTTGAATGTCACTTTACATACTTTTATTTTATAACCTGAATAACTATTTCTAACATGACAATATGTAACTTATCAACTGGTGATTTCTTAGCATTTATTTTTCTGTAATTCTGTATTATTTCTACTCTTTTTTAATCTCCATGTATTTTTTTTCCTGTTTCTTTCTCTTTAAATAAAAAAAATGTAAAAAAAAAAAAAAAAAAGAATGTTGTTGGCCAGGGTTTAGCTCAGTGCTGCAGCACCTGCCTGGCAAGCATGAGGTCCTGAGTTCAATTCCTGGTATCAAAAAAAATATATAAATAAATAAATAAATAAGGAAATAGATGTTACTTGAAAGTTTCTTATAATTTAGATTTACATGTTGAGACTATAACTCTATGTTATCTTTTCTGGAAATTTCTTATCACAAATTGATGATAGATATGTTATATGTTTTTCTTGCAACTATTGAGATTATCACATTTTTCTTAGAGGGGTACATTTTTTAGGCTATTGGATTGGTAACTAAATAACAAATCAACTTTATGTTGATGGGATAAATGGAAATTGATTAGCATCATAATAATTTTTATTCATTGCTACTATATTTCCTAAAATTTTTCAAAAACATATCCATGTGTGTACATGAGCATTATTGTTTTCTTATAATATTTTTGTCTGAATTTATTATCAAATCTTTTCTCATAAAAAGTGTTTAGAAGTAACCACTTTGAAATTCTAGATGATTTTTCATTTAGTTATATTTTAAAACCTGGTATGTATTAAATATTTATCAATAATCTGTCCATGTTTGAAATTAATGTACATTCTTCAGTTGATGAGTCAATTCTATTACTTATGATATCCATATATTTTACATCCAAATATTTTTTACAGTTGGTTATAAGTTCTGGGAGTGTTGCACTTTCAAATATTGCAGTTTTATCAATTTCTTATCATATTTTTGTGAACTATTGCTTTGAATAGTCTGGGGTTTTGCAATATATGTATAAAATTGCTACATTGTTCTGCTCATTGAATATTTTATCACTTTGAAATGGTTCCTCTACTTCTGGTAATATCTGACTAAAAGTCTCTTTTGGTTCATATTGATGTACTTATATCAGTTTCTTATTCATTAGAATTTCATAGTATTTCTTCTCCATCTGTTGACTTTCAACATTTTCTATACCCATGTGTTTTAGATATATTGCTTATAAATGGAATAGATTATTTTTTTCCTGGACTGATTGTCCTTAAAAGAAAAAAAAAAAAAACTGAAACATTTGGCCCATTTGTATTCAGTGTAATTACTGATGTATTTACATTTGTTTCTACCATTTTGCATTATACTTTCCATCTGTAGATTCTTGTAATATTTCTCTTGATGTTTTCTTTCATTATTCAGATGAAATCTTCAGCCTATATATTCATTTATTTGCTGTAATATTATAAATCATAACCTGCATAATTAACTTATTAACTTTACAAGTAATCAAGCACTTTACCTTCTTCATTGAAACTATTACGATCTGATATCTTAATTTTCTGTTTGTTTGTTTTGTTTTCCTTTTTGGTTCAAAACCTGGTTTCTATGCTCCTAGATAGAAAGTCAAGTGAGATATGAACATAGATTTGCTATGTCTTTATATCTGGCTTTCTGCTTTAATCTTACCCTAGTAAATATATAAATGTTATGTACTGTTTTGGTGTTAATCAAAATTTCATCATAGAAATTAAGTGGGCATTAACTGAAAACTGTTGGACACCACTTTGAGTCTTTTTATTACTATACCATAACTTCAGTTGTTTGTTCAGCATTATATTGATTTCAAAAGTTGCCCTCACTACAGTGACTTCTTTGTGCCTACTGTCCAGTTTCAAATTTTTGAATATCAAAGAGAAATTTTGAATTTCAACTTCATCCAAATCTTTTAAAAAGAGTGTTTTTCAGATGTTTAGAGCCAAGTAATTAGCTGCTTTGCCTGCCAGTGAGCTACAGAATAATCTTTAGTCATTTCAGTTAGAAAATAGTCGTGTTTTGAGTTTGCAATATTTATTTGATTATTGGTGATTTTAGGTGCCTCTAGGGCATAAGGGCATAAATACTCTATTGCTTTTCTAAACTCTAAAAACTTGAGAGGCACATATGACCATAAATCTTCTCACTATAGGAACCTACGTTATTTGAGTAGCACACTATGTTTTTATGTTTCTTTTCAAAGCTTATTTAGTTTTTCTAGAAAACTATTAAGTAGCTAGATATAAAAATCAAAGTATGAATTTGAATTTCGGAGTTCATCTGACAGTCTTGATTCTCTAGGTTTATCCTCTTCATGAAAGTGTGGAAGAACTTGTTTTGTCAACAGTTATACACATGAATCTTTGTATTTAAGGAATTTTTAACTTTTGAAATGTTTTATTAATGTTCATTTGTTACAAAATATTGAACTTGAACATTTCACTGTCACAGATGTGCACATATTTTGCTCACGTTGACCCCTCATCACCTCCTTTCGTCTCCCCCTGCTACCTTCCTTTTACCAAGTACCAACCTTCCCTGTATTGTCTTCTTTTTCCTTTTTCTCCCTCTCTGTCCTCCTCCTAGTCCTCCTTCTCTCCGTTCTTGTAACTGTTGACCCACTGTGTCAATTTGAGAAATGCATAGGTTTAGCTAAATGCTCCGCACTTGTAAGTCTGAGGGTTTAAGGACATACCCTTAGCACTCTAGGAGTTGTTCATCGTGCAAGAGTAGGGCATGGAGAAGTCTCTTCAGGAAGTTTCTGACACGCATGTGACACACATCCAAAGGTGGAAAAGGGAGGAAACAAGGTTTGTTCTCCCCTCTTCTTTTTTGCTCTTGCTGCTTTTGCTGTCTTCCAGCCTCCACGATCTATTGTTCCTCTGCCGTGTGCCACTCTGCCTTGGAACCAGCTGGTTATGGACTGTAACCTCCATAAACTGAGCTAAATAAGCCTTTCCTTCCTTAATTTGGATATCCAGTATTTTTACTCAGGAATGAGAAAAGTAATCAAGACATATCTCCTTCATTTTCTTTTTCTTTTCTTTTCTTTTCCTTTTCTTTCCTCTTCTTTTCTGTTTTTTTTTTTTTTTTTTTTTTTTGTACTGGGGAATTAACTCATTACCCTGGACTTACCAGGCAAGTGCTTATGCCACTGTGCTAAATCTCTAATCCCTCCTTTCCCCCCTCCTTCTGATTCTTTATTTATGGGAAACATGCACTACTTTCTGTGTCTGACTCATTTCATTTAAAATGACGATCTCAAGTTTCATCCATTTTCCTGCAAATGACATGATTTTTTTCCTTGAATGAATATATTCTAATGTGCATATGCCACATTTTGTTATCTATTCATCTGATGATGGGCAGCTAGGTTAATTTCATATGCTGGCCATTGTGAATTGTACTGTAATAAACATGGTTTTGTGATATCCCTCTACCATGCTGACTTTAACTCCTTTGGGTACATAAAAAGGAATGATATACATGAATAATAGTAATTCTATTTTTACTTTCTTGAGGAACCTTCCATACAAATTTTCATAGTGTAAATACAAATGTAAATTTTCACCAGCAGTGTAGAAGTATTCTTATTCATCCTGGTTCCTCACTATGATTCATTAAATTTTGTATTCTTGATGCTGTTCATAGTGGCCATTGTGAGATGAAATCTCAGTGTAGTTTTATCTCCATTTCCCCAGTAGCTAAAGATATTGAAAATTTTTTATATTAATTGACTAGTAGTTTAGTTTTGAGAAATGCATGTTTAATTTGTTTGCCTATTTATTGACTGGGCTAGTTGATTTATTTGACATTAATTGGTTTTGAGCTTTGTATTTATTCTAGATATTAGTCTTATGTCAGAAGAATAGCAAAAAAACAAACAAACAAACATTCTTTAGGGGTAACTCCATTCTTTTGTCTTTTCTCTACAGAAATTTTTAAGTCAAAGTAATCCCATTTGTTGATTTATGCTGTTATAGTATTTGTGGTGATTTTAGAGTCCTCTTTAAGAAGTCTCTGCCCTGCATGTTTCATATGTGTATGTGATGCCTATGCATCTTAGGGAACTTAGGGCATTAAGAACAAAATTGAGAATATTAGAGAAAGCTACCCATTGCACAGCAACTTATTATGGTGCAGGAATATTGCAGAAGATAGGTCACAGGGCAGCAGCCGGTCAGCAGAAATGAGAACTAGAGAACACTCTTGGATTCACAGCTAGTAAACTTCACATCCCCCAACATACAGAGTTTATTTCCAGTTTCTATGAAATTTCAAGGGTTTCTGTGAGCAATGATCACCCACAGAAACACTTGCAACATTATATTATCATATTATCTTAAGGAAAATTTTATTTTAGTATAACAATAGCCACCTGTGCATCTCAGTAGCTGAGTGTGGTGTGGGGATACAGGAAGTGATCTTGGTGTTAACCACTTGGTACCACGAATGGCAAGGTGTGTACACATGTGTGAAAGTGTCAGCAGGTGTTTTTTATATGTCTGAGTTACAATTTTAATGGGTGTAGCTGGGCATCACAGGGGTAACAGGAGCCTATGTAACACTTTCAGGATAAAGTTGAATTTACCATAACAGAAAGCAGGGGTACCTTTCACAGCTGCACTGGGGAGACAGAAACTCCTGTTGTGTATTTGTGGCTTTCCAATAATACTTTTGTTAAAAGGAGCATCTTGTTGGGTATATAACACCCAGGTTTATTTTTTTATAATTATTTCTATTGGTGAATTAGTAATCTTAATTTTAATTTTAATTTTTTTTTGTCTTTTTCCTTTTTATCGGTGATTGAACTCATGACTGCCTGCTTGCAAGGCAGGCGCTTATGCCGCTGAGCTAAATCCCCAGCCCCCCTTAATTTTAAATTTTATGTATTATATTAAAATGTGTATTTCACAGGAAAATATCAATAAAGTGAAGTATTGAATATTTAATATTATTGTGTTTTTAATAAGGATCAACATTTTCAACATCAACTTTTTTAATCTAAAAATTCTGAGAGAACATCAGAAATAAATTCCTATATGCGTTACAATGGAGATACAAATAAAACCCCATGAAGTTATCTTTGCTTCAATTACCACACCTCAAGCAGTTTTCACACATAAAAATAGCACATTCCATATACACACACATCATTTACACTGATAACAGATGTGTGTTTGCTTTCTGTGTTTTCTTTTTTTATAGGACATAAACAAAGCACTTTCAATATAGAAATTTTTACTAGAATTCAGCCACCAGCTCTGTATTCATGCAGTAATAAACCAATGATGTTGCAAACAGACTTGTTGCTCTTGTCTCCCAAAGTAATCAGAATGTGACAATTGACAATTGGTCAATTGAGTACAACCCCACTAGCATAGAAACTGTTCATAACAACAAAGCAGAAATAACTAATAAAATGTTACAAGTTCAAAATAGTAAATTGTGTAATACAATCTCTGGATTTCAGGCAAACTTAACATTGACCTCCTATTGACAGCAAAGAAAAACAAAGTGATACTACTGCTGATATCAACATAGCACCACAATGGCAAAATTGAGAGAAACCTCAACAAAACAAAGCAGAGATGGTAACCTTCTACAATATAAACAAAGGTGGTATAGGTGTTGCTGATGAATTATGCAGTAACTACGATATCACTCCAAATACAAAACATTGGACAATAGTTGTGTTTTATTGTACCCTAAACATGTGGCATAAATACTTTGTAGTTTACAAAGAAAATAACAAGTCCAAAATACCAGGGAGAGATTTCCTTAAACAACTGGGCCTGGAGCTTATGCAAGATCATCTACAACAGAGAACGAAAATGTTTCTGCCCAAGAAATTAGGCAAAATATATTCTGCAGCACATGGTGATGTCACAGTTGAAAAAGCAGGTGCAATATCACCAAGACTTACTGCAACTATAGAGAAACCAAAAAGGTGTCAACTGTGTGCTACAGAAAAGGACAGGAAACCAAGATATATTGCTATCAACCTAAGTGACACTTGTTATGTAGGACATGCAGTTTTGTGAGTAAAGCCTGGCTTGGGTATGGCAATTGAAGCAAAGATTATTTCTGTTGTTTTGCTTGCATTTTCATTATAGTTCACATAGGAATTTTATCTGATGTTATATTTTAGATTTTGTAAACAATGTTGAAAATGTTGATGTTTACTCTAAAGACAATACATAGTAAAATTAATAATTTATTTTCCTGATATTTATTTTCCTGTTAAAGACACATTGTACAATATAAAAATCTCCTGGCCAAACAACAAGAGCAGCAAGATATAAAATATATTCTACTAAAAGCGACAGGAAAGCAAAACACATCTGCTATCACTGTAAGCAACACATGGGTATTGAAATGTGGTGTTTTCATATGCCACAATTGCTTTAGGTGTGATAATTGAAGCAAAAATCATTTTTGTTATATTGTTTTATTCACATCTTCATTGTAGCTCATATAGGGTTTTCTGTTTTTATTTATTTTTAACAAAAACAGTTAATGTTGAAAATATTGATGCTTATGAACGCTCAAGAATATTAAACATTCAATACTTCATTTCATTGACATTTTTCCTGTGAAATACACATTTTTAACATAATAAACCTCATAAAGTCAAAATTAGGAATTAAAAAATAGAAACACTTCTAAACAATGTGTGCACACTATATACCCAACATGATGTTCCTTTCAACAACATCGGTTAGAGCCTGCGAGAAAAAAACTCTCAAATGTCGAGGTTCTTAACACTGAACCACTACTTTGCAGTGATATACTGCACATGTGTGTTTTTGGGTACCATACTGTTTTTGTTTCTATGTTTTTGCCGTAAAATTTGAAACTGAATATTGTGATAGATGCCCCAGCTGACTCTTCCCTGCTTAGAATTATTTTGGCTATCCTGGGATTTTATATTTCCAAATGAATTATTTTAGCTCTGTGAAGAATATCACTGGAATTCTATTTGTTGTGTTAAATCTGCAGATAACAGTAGTAATATGGACTTTTTTGACATTATGAGTGGTGCTGAAACATGAACACGGGCAGTCTTTCCATCCTTCGAGTCTTCTTCAACTTCAGTGTGCTGTGATTTATTAGGGTTTATGAAAGCTATTAATTTTTCAGTATGGATTTTGTATTCTGCTACCTTGCGAATTTGTATTATTAGTTATAAAAGTCTTTTTTGAAGGTGGTTAAAATCCTTCTAATATAGGATTATAACATTTAAAATAAAGGTATCCTGATCTAATTCTCTTCCTTCATGTCTTCTAGTTAAATTTCAAGTACCATACTGAAGAAGTGTGAAAATGGGCATATCCTTCCTTTTCCATTGATTTTTCAGTGAATGCTTTTAAAAAAAAAATTAATATGATTTCGATTGTAGGTTTCCCATATGTGGTTGTTATTATATTATCCTTCCATAGCTGGTTTTATGAGACTTCTTAACAGCAACATGATGAGGGATGAGGGATTTTTACAATGAAGGAAACTGAATTTTGTCAAATGATTTTTGCATCAATTGAGATGATCATGTTATTTTTATCATTGAATCTATTATGTGGTGCATTACATTTATTGATTTTTATATATTGAACCATCCTTGCATCGGTGGAATGAAACCAACTTGCTCATGATGTAGAAGCTTATTAATATGTAGATTAATTTTTCTGGAACAATTTGATTCAGAATTTTACACTAATGTTCATCAAGATATTAGTCTATAGTTTTCCTTTTTATCTGTTGTGACCTTAGGTCACAACAAACAAATGAATGCTTAGTATTGGTAATATTAGCCATGCATGATGAATGTAGAAGGTTGGTTTTTTGTTTATTTGTTTGTTTTCTGCTTCGTGGATTAGTTTGAAGAGGACTGATGTTAGTTATTTCTTGAAAATTCATTAGTAACTCCATCTGGTCCTGGATATTTTTGTTGGGAGATTTTTAAATTATTGCTTAATCACAATGTTTGTTATTGCTTTGTTTTGATTTTTATATTTGTTTAGACTCTGTAAATGGAAGGAGGAAAGAAGAAAGGGAGGTCAGAGACCAAGAAAAAAGCACTTAGAATTTAAAACTATGATAGGAAAAGTAAAAAGATAGGTGGGCAAACAAATGAATAGATTAAGACCCTTCAGCTTATCAATGGACTTACATCACAGTGAAATCATTGTAGGTTGAAAATACACCATATATGCCTAGACTACTGCATATCATAGATTAGCATTGCTGTACCTTGGTATTTACCTTCATGACCATCTCTGCCATGGCCTTGCATCCTGAGAGTATCATACTTCACATGCTAACCTGAGAAAGATAAAAATTCTAAATTCAAAGTGTAAGTATTCTACTGAATACTTACCAATTTCTACCACTCTAAAGTCAAAAATCTTGAGTCTAATTATCATAAATTGGAAACCAGCTGCACACACATACACATACACATACTCATCCACATACACATACACACGACCTTATATACGCACACATATGTGCAAACATCTTAGGAGAAAATTTCAAAGATAAATTTGAGAAAGTGTTCCAGGTTATAGATTAAGATTATAAACATTAAAATAGAGAACAATAAGAAAAACTATGGAATCAGTCTAACCAGTCCTATATATGAATAAACAGTTTCTAAACTAAGAGTAGGAAATAGAACACAAACCATATTTTTAAAAAGTTGTGAAAAATAAGTAGACAAAAGTTCATGATGAAGGAAGCAATTTTCCAAAATGAAAGAATTCATTGAATGTTCAGTCAGTAATTTTTAAGGCATATTAAGCCATTTCATCATGCAGTATTATAGCACTAGGTATAACAATAAGGTCCTTAAACACTCAGAAAGATTAAAAAGATTGTTCCCAGCAGAACATGGTGAATAAACCTGATAATGGACTTCTTAACAGCAACATGATGATAATTTCCCTCAAAATGCCAAAGTACATTCTTTTCAATCTTATAGCCTCAAAGTTATCAGTAAGTTTGCTGTATGAATTACAAAACAAAATAGCAGGAAAACACACGTGTGAATATTAGAATTAAAGAATAAGAGAGCCAGATTCAAGGCAGCTAGCAAAGGTATAAGAACAGTAGAAGTGTAATTTAGTGCTTAATCACTAGCCCCCTTCAGCAGCTTTCTACTTTTTCTATATCCCGTCTCCTATTCTGTCTGTGTAATTCACTCCCTCCTTTATGATGCCGAGTTTTCAGTTTCTGTCTTACACTACGTTCTCAATAAAATTCTTAAGAGATAAAATTTTATTTGTTGTTCTTGTCTTTTTGTGTGCATTTACATTAAAGGTCACTGAGCAAACTGTGGATTGGTTTTGAGAATTTTGACCACTAATTTTCAGCTGAGGATAGTGGTATCATTTTATGCTAAAAAGTATGACTACTTTGTGTTGTTCATTTAGCAAGGACTGTTCATTTCGCAAAGGCTTTTTTTTTTTTTTTTCTAAATCTAGTGGATCTTTGTTACCATCACTTGAGAATTGTTCAGTGTGAAAATATGGAAGATCTACTCACTCTGAGCTCATGGATGGGCATGTAACTTCCTAGCTCTCTCTATCTCAGGGATTACAATGCATACTACAGTTTGAAAATCATCGTCTCAGAAAATGTTACTGCAGTGCTACTGAATATTGAGTAAACACAATTTCTCTGAATCTAAAGTTTTTCACTGCAAAGTTTTCCATTGTAAAATATAATATTACCCCACTGTTTTCCCTATGCATATGATTGTTAAGTATCAACTTTTCTTAGCTATGGAAAGGGCGTGGATGGCAACATGTTTATAATTAGATTAACATGCATTTGCTCTCCAAATAAGACAGCAATTATATATACAAAACACTAGTACAGCATATGTAACAATGAATATAAATTATCTTGAATATTTTCAAACACAACGAACTGATCTTTAAATTTTGAATATTATAGTATTTATAGTAAGTAAAGTAATTTAGTATATATATTTAGTATATTCATAGTATAGTATAGTAATTTAGTATATATTTTCATTAGAGTGAAAATAATTAATTTTGATTGAACTGTAACTTACTAAGGATTTAGCATGAGTTGTATTATGTCTTTTAGGAGGTCAACCACTCTGTCATTGAGCCTTTTTATACATTTGGTTTTTGGAAGTCCTTGGAATATTTGTAGGCATCTTTCTGCATTTAAGTTTTTTCTTTTTACACAAAACAAATCTCAGTATGTCAATTGTTTCTTAAGTGATATGGTTTTGTGCCTTTCATAATGCTAGCTGTTTTCCCTAAATCATATGCAGCCTCCTTGCATGGTGCTTGATTGAAATAGTTCTTGTATTTCAATATTTAAATATTACGTATATCGGCAATGATCTGACACACGTATTGTATTACCTCCTTTGTTATGGATACTTTGTCCTTACTAGAAAAAGCTAAATTTACTCTAGTCTTCTAGTCAGTCTTCTAACTGTAATTCATATGAACTGATGCCAGGTCTCCCCTGACATTGTATTTTTAACTATTGTGTTATTTTATTTTATATCTGTTCATTTTACATATTATGTTAGTAGTTGTAATCATCATTCCAATCTGTCATGATTTTGTGGAACTTTGATTCTACCTTTTTTTAATTAGCTCTTCCTCCCATATGTCTGTCATCTGCAAAGTTAAAATCTTACTTTTATGTCTTTCTTTCAACTTATAAAAATGTTGAGTGGAAAAGATACTATAATAATGCTAATATTTTATATTTACCTGATTCTAAACATTCACAAGACATATTTATGTATATAATCTCATTGATACGGTAATCTAAAGTGGTATGAAGGGCAATCACTTTGTGTTTAGTCTTCTATTATCAGAAAAGACACTGCTACTAAGAGAACGTAGGTCATACCACCAATAAATGTTAAGGTAGTACTATAACTTAATGTTTTAAAGACGTTTTTGTTTACAGTTCCAACTGAATTTAAATTTGAATATTCTTCACTGTATTACTATTTAGCCCATCTTGATGCATCCCTAACAATTTTTAGAGGCAAGAAAGGCTGTTCTTCTGGGAAAAAATGAGTTCAAATAGGTAGAACTGATCATCGAGAAAAGAGGTGCCAAAGGTAAATGAAAACCACGCGGCTTCTACTCTAATGCTACATGAGCAAAGCACACTTGGAGAAGGTGAGTCAGGAAAGTCAGAGGGAAATGTACTCAGTATCAGGACAAGTGCCATCCAAGATACCCTTCAGTGAAATGTAAGCGGCCACATGCCTTTTCTTTTAAAGCCTAATTTGGAAGTCTAGAAATGCATTTGCAGATGAAGTAAGCACCCAAGGTCAGCACAGAGTAACATCCTTCTCTGCTGTGAGATGTGATTTAGTCCATTCTCACCACTATGAGACCATCTCATGTAAAAGTGTGAATGTTTGGTGCCTATTTCAATCTTAGAAATTTCATATGGTTCACCCAAAGCCTTCTAGTTATGTTCAAAAAAGCTTTGGAAGGACTCAGATATGGAAATGTGTCTACAATAGTTATCATAACTTCTAGTTTAGGACCTTTGAGGAAAATGGTGTTAGTTTAATATTTTACAAATTTTATTATTTTGGATAAATTGTAATAGTCTACAAATAGCAAATCTATTATTTAATTCATAGAAAAATATCATAGCCAATCAAAGTACATATTGAAAATATTCTTTGTGATGAGCACTGTAGTGGTTGCTAGAAATAAGTGAATGGGACAAAGTTTCTAGCTTGAAGAGTTTCTCAATTAAGGGGATGGGAAAACTGATAAATGATAATATAGTAACATTATTTTCAAATAAAAGTATGGAAAATAGCAATTATTCTGCCAGTTAAGGTAAAGAAGGCTTTCCAGATAAGATGAAAGACGGTCTAGGATTTGAAGATTAACTATAAGCTAGTCACATAGACAGGAAAGAAAAAGAGGAGCCAGAATAAAAGAGTAATTAATTCAGAAGTACAGGGGTAAGGGAAATATGGAAAGATGATAGGGAGTTAAAGACACAAATTTAGAAATGTTTTCCTTACTGATAAAGTTATTTTTTGATGAAAATCTTAAATATCTTTGATTTTTTTCAAAGGTTTTATCAATACTTTAATATTCTTTGTGCTCTTTTGCATTTAATTTCCTTGTGTTTCAGACTTAAGAAAGCAGAGATGCTAAATTTCTTTTTAAAAGAAAAGTCATGTCTTGATCAAGTTACCTGACTTTATTTGCATACTCATGTACATTTTAAAATTGAGCACAATAGCAAAACAAGCAATAATATCCTTATCACTTATGAAGAGGTATGATTACACACTTTAAAACTCAATTTTAGTGCGCACACATGGAGACATAACATAACAATTTCATTTTTCGTCTTAAAGTTCTCATATCCAACTATATTTGAATTATCCATAGAAAATCCTATGTATTTTCTCTTTAGGAAAATTTTCCATACTTTATAACTAGAAAATGACTGAAACACTTATGTGCTGAAGTGGGGAGGGTTTTTTGTTGTCAGAAAAGAGCAAGGGAGTTTGAGAATCAAAGAATAATTTCTTGAAAGAAAAAGGTGAACAGGTCAAAACGGAAGGTGATACTGGCTGTTGTTTTGAAATGCTAACAATAGATCTTTTCTATTGCCTTTCTGGTGATGTGGTCTGAAATAAAGCTGTCAGAGGCTAGCATCCAGGGACTTCCTGTAGAACCTCTTTTAAACGCCGTTAAAGATCCAGTGTTCTCCATGTGTTCTCTTTTGCTTTAGAGTGAGAGAAATACGTAAGATTGAAAGGAAGGTTAAAATCTAAGCTAGCCAACAAGGAGATGGCTGAAAGGGCTTGTTCACCTGCAGCGTAGTGAAAGCTGTTGGTTCTTATGTGGAAGTTATGCTTTGCTGGAGTCTTCTGGTCTCCCAGAAGTTTGAAATCAAAGAGAAGTCGGTCTGATGTAGCTGAGAGCAAGTGGTAGCCTCTGTGGCGTTGCTCAGCTGTGATTCAGAGGCCATACAGATGCACACGGATTGAAATGGGAGTCCCTAGGAAGTTCCCAACAGAAGGCTTCCGGGTGTGTTCTGTTACAGAAGAATAAATCCAAAGAATAAATCCAGAGCTCTCAATACAAAGAGAGTGTGAGAGACCTGTGACCTTTCCTGTGACTTCTGTTGTACCTACCCGTCATGCTCTTTGTGAGACAGCATATTGAAAAGCTGAATCTCTCATTCAGGTTGTTTTACCATGCTGCTGGAAAGTATCAAGGTCTAAACTATTTATAAAATCAGTTTACTTAAGGTGTCTAGCCTCTCTACTCATAATGTATGAATCATTGTCTTCTAAAAGTAGTGTGTGTTTAAAAAGTTATTCAATTCTTGTTATATATATATATATACACACACATTTTAAAATATAAGTCCATACTGACTTGTCCAAGGGAAAGATATGGTCAGAAAACTTAGTGGCAATTTGGATAGCGTTAGATTATGTGCACTAAAATGCTGACAGACTCCAAGTTAAGTAGGTAATAGGCATAATACAGTGAATGCTGAAAATTAGGGCAGAAGAGGACTGGGCAAACAAGAATCAGGGTTTATACAATTCCTGGGCGAAGGCTTGGCATAGCTGAGTTGGAGAATTGCTGCAGATTCAGCATAAGTGTGGGATCTAGGAAAGTAAAATAGCATTTGAGTGAGGTGGCTTATATTGTGTAAATGTGATGATTTATTGCTAATAAGCTGACTGAACTGTGTTAAATTATCTTGTGTAATCCAGCAGTGCCTGACATCGTAGTGTGAATTTATTGTGCATCAAAATCCATCTGTCTGGGCTAAGCTTGCAGGTTGCTGAAGTCTTAGGCTGAGGGGATGCTAAGAATATCATGTCAATTAAATGGCCTGAGAAATTGTAGAGTAGGGAGTTGCTCTTGGAGCAGCTTTGTTAAATAAGAAACTTTTCTGTTCCATCGCTCTTTGCTTGCTCTCTGAATGGAAACAGCAGAGAAAAAAAAATGCTAACATTTACTGTAAAGAGTCCACCGTGGTAGAAATGAACAGTAATTCCTTGTGCGTCAGGATCCTCCATGGCAAGCAACTAAAGAGACACTGAAGGACACCCCTTGCTGGTATACATACTGCTAATGTTTACTTTGTTCTACTTATTCCTAAAGACACTTTAAGTAGAAGAAAATACAAAAGGCCCTGGATGTTAGAATAATCCCTTTTTCTTTCTTTAACTAAACTAGTTTCACTCTGAGCCCCCCCAAACCATTCTCCACAGTGGCTCTCGCATCTGGAAGCAACCTCCCCTGGCAACATTAATATTAAAAGATTTGCTCATTTGGTCCCCATGTCTGACCTAGCACTGAATCATTTTTTCCTACTAGAAGACACAGATTTGCCATTTATCACATCCTCCCCAGCCCATACGGGGGCATCCTTCAATCCTCTGAAATTTTTAGAAAAAGATTTTGCTATGAGCATGAATCTGATATTTGTGGCATTTCAACTAAAAGTTTTGCATTCTTGTGACAGAGTGCAGTAGAGACTAAGAAGGGGATTGTAACTGTCATTAAGGAGAGAAAGTATCACTCTGGATTGAGGACCTGTAGACTCTTTTCCTCCTGTGTGCTGAAATGCCAGGTTGAATGTCCTTAGGAATGCACATGCCTGAGACAAGATGCTAGGTGCCAGAAGATGAAGGAATCTTCTAAAGAATATTAATATTTAACCAATTAAAACCTTTGCAGACAGCAGTTGGTCTTAGAGTGCTATTGATTTTTTTTGTCAGGATTTGTTCAAGATGTTACTTTTGACTTTTCATCCTAGACAATTAGATGATACACTGAAAATATGCAGAAGTAAAATATTCTGACAAGTCAGTGTTTATTCCTTTCCTTAACTGGTGTTTGTACTTAGGTGCTGCTCAAGCCATCAGTTTACTTGTCTGTAAAATGGGTATTTATATGTATGACCTAATACTAGATTTCTAGTTAATAGTGATTCTAAAGCTATATCAAAGTAAAAATGCACACTAAAGTTTTTGGTGTGTTAACTGATAATATAGTTTTGAGAGGAGTCACAAAGGAAATATTTGAATGGCTGAAGTTTACACACAATACAGTGAGTCATTACAAACCTTCTCAACTCTCTCTCTTTTCAAACTTATAGATGGCTTAGGCATTAGACAAATTTCACTCACATACAACTGCTTAGGTTAATGTATCACTTAAAATCTCGATTACACAATTGTTAATGTAAAGATATCTTTTAAAAGCAATTAAAACTTTCTATTTGATTCAACTTTATTATTCACTCTTTCTTGCCTATTTTGTTTTTTAATTTTGCAGTGCCATAGGAACAATAGTTCCTGATTTTTTTTCAATTTTTAGTTTTTTATTAATACATGAGTGCAGTCAATAATTAATGTTTAAATTCCTCACTGGGAGTTAGTACAGGTCCATAGCCAGTTTCTTTTCCCGGAGCTCCAAGTTCAAGGTTTTCTTTGTTGGAAAGTGTCAGCTCCTTCATGTCACACAAAGAAGTTCCGTGCTTGGGGCCTGCGTGGTCCCCTCCTCACTGATGGCTCTAGGCTTCTGAGTACAGTTGTTGTCTGAGCACTTGCAGGGCGTAAGCTGCTCCAGATGTTGGGTGGTATTCAGGTCGCCACTCCCTGAGGACCTGCCATGCCTCTGGTGTGAATGCCGTGCCCATGCTGACTTTTTCCCTCTCGGTGGCAGGCAGCCTCCTACGTGGAGCCCAGCACCTGCCATTCATGGCTTCATCATCTGGATGAGCAGAATTGCCTTGCTTCCAATGGACAAAATCTGAAAGAAGGGATAGGATATTATTTCTGTATTTAGATTAACAAGCATGCTTATTCTATTGTGGTACATTTTCTTCCTTTTAAGTTCTCTATGTGCACAGTTTGGTGAAACATTAGTGCCCCTTTTAGGGAAGGACTGAGACAAACCAAAATCCCCCAAGGACCTGAGGCCCTCAGTCAACACAACAGTGAATGGAATCTTAACAGTAACCAGATGAGTGATCTTGAAAAACATCCCTCCCCAGTGGAGACTCAGTGTTAGAGGCCTGGGCTGTGTCTTGATTAGAGCCTGTGGGAGACACTGACGCAAGATTAGCTGGGCTACACCTGGACTCTCAGTTCCCAGAGACCATAGGAAAATCATGCTGTTTCAAGCTTGTACGTTTGGGCTTAACTGGTTACATACCACTAGGTAACTAATACAGGGTCTTACTAAGTTAGACTTTAAAGTCACAACCTGGACCTGCTGGCTGTATTTCACTCAGGCGGGAGGAGTCTGCCATCTGATAAGCTTTAGCTTCCCGTGATTTACTCCACCTAGCCCCAGTTGTTTCTTACACAAATTCTGTGTGGTTTTTCCTCACATTTACTAGTACGTTTTCTCTGCTACAGTGAAGTTTCTGTCTCTTGCTTCCTCACCTGTCAGTTGCTCCTCTTTTTCTGTGCTGTCGCTGTCTGCTGCCAAGGCTTCTTTTGCCTGTAAAATGGCAGAAGCACTTCTCAGCTCTTACGTGGGTAGGACATTTCCAGTGCCTCACTCTCGGAATTGTGCCCCTCTCTGGCCACCGACATAAGAGATTCCGTACTTCTCAAAGTGTTAGGGCAACTTCTGAAATTGTCTGGAGGACAGGGAAACTGAAACCACTCCAGATGCTAGCATGAAAAATAAACCTGATTCCTTAGTTTGTACTGTAAATATTTTGTATTTATTATGTTAAGTATTAAAGTTACAAGTGTTCTCTGGAGCACCACCTTATTCACATCTCAAAATACCAAGCAGTATATATTTTCTTTACTTTTGAAATTTCATAATATTTGTAAACATTGTTTATGGTTCTTTTTGACCCATGAGTTAGTTAGAAATGTATTGATTTCTAAATAACTAGATATTTACTGAATATATTGTATCATTAATTTCTAATTTAATGCTAATTATACATGTGATTTAAATTATTCTAAGTATATGAAAAATATGAAGATCTACAAAATGAAAATAGTTAAAACAGCATGGCACAGGCATAACACACTGACAAATAGAGGAGAGGACTGGAAAGGAATCACATACATAAGGTAACTGATTTTCCACAAAGATGCCAAGACCATGTCATGGAAAAACGAAGCCTCTACAATAAATTAAATCAGAAACACTGGTTTTCTACAGCGGAATAATACAATTAGAACCTTACCTCTTTCTAAACACTAAAATCAACTAAAAATGCTTAAACATAACACCCAAAACTCTAAAATTACTAAAAGAGAAAATAAGGGAGTTTTGTAGATTTGATTTCAAAAGTACAGGCAATAAGTGTAAAAAAATACAACTGAGATTTCATCAAAATAAAGAGCTTTATAATGAAACAAAGAATATAACAACTTCAAAAACTAAGAAAAAATACTTCATATATATTTGATAAGCAGCTAATGTAAAAATATATAAAGAATTCAAGCAACTTTAAAGTGAATTGACAAAGTGGACAGGATAGGTGTGTGTGTAGCTATTCTGCAAAAATAATGTGTATATCAAGAAAAGAAAAACGTATAGATGTTGTAATACTAAATTTATTGAGCTATAATGAGATTAATACAAGTTTACTTTGGCCTTTTCAATTCCAAGACATGCTCCAATTGATGGCTTTCAGACATTTGGTTAGTATAGTGAACTGCTGAAATATGTATATACTTCTGTCACTGTCTCTTTCTCTCTCTGTTTCTGTCTCTGTCTGTCTGTCTTTCTGTCTGTCTGTCTCTCCCCCTGAATAAAACATGAAAATGGCCAAAATTCTTCTGGAAAATGTAAATCAAATCATACTCAGAAATTACTTCATACCAGTCAGAAAGTCAGAATAGGTATTAGAAAATGAAAAAGCAACCCTGGGCAATAAAAGCAAAACCAGGTGGCATTGGAATCTTGGATTTTATATTCGATCCAAGCTACCTAACCCTTTATAAACAGCATTTCAATTGCACAAGAAATAGCACCAAGAATCCACAAATGGAATTCTATCCAAAAGCTTCTACCCAAGCAAAGAAAACAACACATAAATTGAAGAGACTACTTATGGAATAGGAAAAAATAATTTTGCTAGCTACTTTCTGACGGAAGACTAATATCTAGGTTCTATAAATAATACAATATAATCACGCCCCCCCAAATAAAAGACTCAATCAAAAATATGGTCAACCACTTCTCAGAAGAAACACTTCTCAGAAGAAATACAATGGCTGATACATGTACAAATGTTTGACATCTCTGATCAGAGAAATGCAACAAAATACTATCCATATTTCATCTTACTCCAGAAAGAATGTCTACCATGAAGAAATCAAATAGCAACAAATGATAGAGAGTCTTGAGGAAAAGAGCACAATTTCACATTATTTTTTGGCATTTAGTTTAACCACTATTGAAATCAAAATGGGAATTCCTCAAAAACTGTTATAAATCCCATTCAACAAAGCTTCTCATTCTCTAGCAGTATTGCTTAAAGAGTTAAAAAGAACATCATACTACAGTGATACCTGCATACCTATGTTTAGCACCTCACAACTTATAAGAGTTAAACTTTGAGAGCATCCTGCCTATCCATCAACAGATGAATGGATAAAGAAAATGTAGTATTTACACACAATGAAGTGTGATTCTTCCATAAAGAAGGATAATTTTGACTCATTTATCAGAAAAAAGATGCAACCTGAGACCATAGTATTAAGTGAAGTAATCAGACACATGAGCTTAAATACCACATAGTTCCTCGTGTATGAGAAACCCAAAGTATAAGTAAAGAGTAAAGTAAAAGATAAACAGTGGGAAATATGGAGATAGACCTTTTGAAAATGGGAAAGGAAACTAGAGATGGAGGTAAGGGGAAGGAGGAGAAAGGGAATAAAAATTTAAGATATATTATGTATATGTACTGACCCTCCAAGACATATGTAATCATTAGTATCACAAATGTGTACTAATAACAAAAAACAAAAAATAACAAATTTTGGTGAGGGTCTGGAAAAAAGAGAAAACTTACACAAAGTGTTGGTGGGAATGAAAAACTCTACAAGAGTTTCCTTGAAAATTAAAATGATATCACCATATTATCCAGCAATTTAATTTCTAGATATAGACTCAAAATATCTGAAGTTAGATATGAAAGACATGTCTGCATTATGACATTTATTGCAGTGATATTCAAAACAATGATTTTATAGAATTAACCAAAGTGTTCATCACCAGCAGATGACTGGATAAAGAAAATGTGGTATACATCCATAAGGGAATGCTATTATTCAGCCTTAAAATACTTCCATCTTTGCACCAGGAGTGAATACAGGATGAAGCAACTTGGGCGAGGAAATAAAACTTTTCACGTTTGCTCTTACTTGTGGGCTCTAAACACCAACTAATAGAAGCAGAGACTATAACGGCTATTACCAGACATTGCAGGAAATGGAATTAGGTTATGATGGTTAAAGCGCCAAGGCGTGACTAGCAGCCATGATGATTGGTTAAAGTTAAAAAAAAATGATCAGAGTAAAAGATGCATGACTGTAATCCTCTTCAAAAATCCCCTTCCTCACTTTAAACACATTTAGCCTATAATTCCTGCTCTTTCTGATACAGTTCTGGAAAGTTTTCTTTCATGAGTGTCTTAGTTGAGCTATCTTGGTTTCCTTGATGTCCTGAATCTATACTACAGTTGATTTTAGGGAAAAGCCACAAGTACCACTGTGTCAGATCAGGTGAATTAGCTAGATAAGGACACAAGATAGTGGAGAATCCTTTCTGCTTATTGGGTGACAGTTGGCATCAGCATTCACCATGTTTTCTTAAAAATCAAACTTGTAAAGACAGTTATGAAAGGGAACTTCTAAAACTGCTTCAAAGCATGCTCGCCTCTACCACTTCGGGACAAATGCTCCGAAGTTGCCACTAACAGCACTAGTGAGGAGTCTCTCCTTTGGCTAGATGAACTCAGATGTGTCCTAAGCCCAAGCACACTGCTTTTCAATAGACTTTTTTTCTAGTAGTTTCTCTTCACCCTGTTGTGTGGGAGTCTACCCTGTGCAGACTTAATTTTTTATTCAGCGAAAGCTTGAAACATTTTTTGTAGTTTCTACATAACCTTCTTTTAGTACTCTGCTCTGCAAACCAGCTATTTTAGCAACCAATCCAGTTTCTGCCACCTCCATCCAGAAAAGTCATTGTATTCTTCTTGAATTTTCCTACCCTGTGTTGTGTTTTAGAATGTATCTCTGGGAAGAAATTTTGGGACATTTGAGGGTATCTTTCACTTCTTTACTTTCTCTGAGTGCACAATATCTAACTTTGCCCACTTAGTGCCAATTGCAATGTCTGAAAGTGTTGTATACTGTCTTATACTTATTACCATTTTGCAGTTGTTTACAGCAGAAAAACAAGCTTCCTCATTTTTGTTTCCTAAATTAAAACATTCTACTTTATGTCCTAATAACTTAAAACAAAGAAGCACACACAGAAAGAAAAAGATGAATTTGTTGAGTTAAACTCAAAATCAATTCTTTTTTTAATAGCTTAAGCATTCTAACTGGTCATTCATTACATTGGAATTAATTTGGCCTTGAGTTCATGCACCACCAGAGGAGAACAAGCACATCTTCATATAAGCCATGCTTCAGCACAGACTTAAGGGTTACATTCTTAGTCCTGGTCCTGTACGTGCTCTGACTGGCCTTCTTCTCATTGTGTTGTGCAGTTGCTAACGGTGGAAATGGATAGATACATCAAGTATTGTCAAGGCTCAGTTGCAAAAATTAATGAAAATAATATTTTATTAAAACAAGTGGATTCCTCACGGCTCATTCTTTGACCATTTTGATTTTAGTTGATTAAATTTGTGCAGACATTGGCTATGAAGGATATTCTAAAATTTTGGTAGTATCCTCCTGGAAGTAATAATAATATTTTACCTGGAATTGTACAGTCTCTCAAAAGTTGTAATAGCCTGCATGTGACCATCTGCCAAGTGGCAAATGGTTTCTATTTGGTTGGAATGACAAAAACTCAAGAAATAAAATGAAACAACAGAAAACAAGATAATGAGGATACTTAGGTGAAAGGCAGAGCCAAAGGAGGGAGTTGTTAAAATTTATAAGATGTCAACTACAGTTTTGGACTGAGCTCTTGCACTCAGCTTCAGCAACCAAATTGGAGTCACTCATCTTAAAATTCAGAGTCACTAAAACAAAACTAAGTTGTTTATTTCACATTCTGAAAGATCAAAAGAGAGAAGGGTGGTGGTTAAGTACTCAAAACAGCTAGTTTCAGGTGGTATGGTAAAAAGTTCTGGTATTCTATGAAGAAAGTAACTTTGCTGGGTGTGGTGACTCACATCAGTCAACCCAGCATTCTGGAAGCCTGAAGCAGGAAGATTGGAGTTCGGATGCACCCTGAGAAACACAGGGAGACTGTTTTAAATTTTAAAAATAGATAAAAAAAGGACAGGGGAATAGCTCAGTGTGAAAGCCTAATTTTAATTCCATTACTTTATTTCTGCATCCTTTGGCTGTCTTCTGCTTCCAGAGCCCACCTGCTCTGACTCAACTCATCAGAGCATCTATTTGTTTTTAGAGAAAGAGATTCTGCCCAATTCTAGAATTTCTGAGAAAGCCAATTAAATCTTCAAAACAAGTTTTTTGAAGCTTTGTGTGCTGAAAGCAGCAGTCATAAGCACTCCTTGTTTGCTCTTCTTTTCTCTAGAAATTTGCTTACAAAGAATGGCCAGTTTTCATGTTTACTTCCAGTATGTATCATGTGGATAGTATTCTGCCTAAGAAATGCTGTGTAAGCATGAGGAAGAATCACGTGGGCAGCTATCAAGGACACTTTGCCGGCTGTCTTTATTTTCCTAATTTCAAATCAAATATCATATCAAATTCCTTTGTTTCTTAAGGATAATGAGAAATTGATTTTCTGTCATTAACTGAGATTTTTCTATTTAAGAGGAGCATGTAATGATTCCAGTCCTTTTATGCAATGTAGACATTTTGCTGATAGCTATTTTAAAAAAGAAAAAGAAAATTATACATATATATATATATATATATATATAAAACCATGAAGAAGGGGAAGGGAGGTGGTCTGTTACTTTTGTATTACATGTGGGCAGAAGAATTTTTGTTACTTCTGGAAGCTGCACTGCTGTGGTCCACCCTCTGTAGATACACCACGGTTGTGCCCATCTTCCACACCACCATTATCCCTAAGCTAGGAAGACAAGCTGAGAAGATAAATATAACTATATGTGGTCTAATGATAAAATAATCCATATACACATCATACACAAATGAATATCTTTTTATTTTAAAAAAGATTAAGACAAAAGAGGACTTAAGAAAACATATCAGAACAGAAAAATTTAAGCAACATAGTGTTTTACCATAAGACAACCCGACATAACAGTAGCTACCATATTTTCTCTTTCTTTGAAATATTTGAGTATACCTTCATACACTATAGTATCAAACATAACAAAATAGTATAAAACCATTCAAGAGAATGAAAGTACTACAGGGTATTCAGAACCAATTAACAAAAATGAACAATGGTTACTACATTATCTCCTTGTCCATAAAAATTTTGTTTATCCTATCACATATAATAAAATCCAATAAGATACAATATCATAAACCCAATGGAGACAGAAGAACAAAAGCTTGGTAGGACTTCAAAACAAGATGATATTAAATCAGCACTAGCCTTTATAATATCTTGTTTTCTTCAAAATAGCTGATCATACCATCACAGACAATAAAATCAAACAACCCAAAATAAAACCATTCCAATTAATGAATGAAAACATTATAAGGCTTCAAGGCAATATAATGGGGAATCATGATTACCACATACTTTTATGTATTCTTATCATTTCTTATACTAGGGAGACTACATGGTATTTATATATGTGAGTTTGATTTATTTTGCTTATGAGTATGGTCTCAAGCTGTGTCCATTTATTTATAAATATCTCAATGTGATCCTTCTTTATAGCTGAGTACTACTCCAATGTATAAAAATACCACATCTTGGAGTCAGGCCAAAGCGTGGAACCCCGTCCCAGCCTGGCGGAACTTTCTCCCTTGCCTGGGGTCCAGGGCGCGGCTTCCTGCTGGGACCAGAGAATTGGGCAGAGACACAGAACCCTGCCCCAGCCTGGTGGACCTCTCTCCCTCACCTGGGGACCAGGCCATGGCTTTCTGCCAGATCCAATGAGTTGGTCTGAGGTGGGAACCTCATCCCAGCGTGGTGTAACTCTCTCCCTTGCCTAGGGGCAAGGCCGCGACTTTCTGCTGGGAACAGTGTGTCTGGCTGAGCAACAGAATCCCGTCCCAGCCTGGCAGACCTCTCTCCCTCACTTGGAACAACACTTGAAGCTCGAAAATATAGGAAAATGACAAAACGAAAAACCAAAATGCAATCTCAAACATCCAGCCCACCCCAAGAAAGCCCAGGAGCCATGCGCATGGAAGAAAATACATGCTACATACCTGAAATACCTGGAACAATAGTAACTGAAATAAAGAAGCAACTCTGGGAAGCCTTAAAGGAATTCAAACTGAAATAATCTCTCAGGTAAAAGAAGAAATGATAAAAGAAATGAAGGAAATGCTGAACATACCTAAAGAAGACACAGTTAAAAAATTGGAGGAACTAAACAAAAAGATATAATACCTGGATGAACAATATAAGAAACAAATAGAATATATAAAGCAGATGCAAAGAGATATACAGGAAATCAAAAACTCCATTGAAAGTTGTAAAAACCACCTCAATGAATGTGAAGATAGAATTTCAGACTTTGAAGACAAGATGGCAGCCAGTGAACAGGAAAGGAAAGATCTTTTAAAAATAACAAGAAATCAAGAAGTAACAATTCAACACCTGCAAGATGATGCAAAGAGGAACAACATAAGATTGATAGGGATAAATGAAAAAGAAGGGAACAACATAAAAGATGTCAAGAGGATATTTAGAGAAGTAATAGCTGAAAATTTCCCAAACATGAAATTGGAAACTGATATCAAGATCAATAAAGCATATAGAACTCCACATAGCCATAACCAAAATAAAACTATACCCAGACATATAATAATGACCACCCCAGAAATAAAACAAAAGAATAGAATATTAAAAGCTGTCAGAGAGAAAAGACAGATCACCTATAAAGGAAAACCTGTCAGAATCACAGCAGACTTCTCAGCACAAACAATAAAGTCAAGAAGAGCATAGAGTAAAGTATTTCAGATCCTAAAGGAAAATGATTTCCAGCCTAGACCGATGTACCCTTCAAAACTGTCCTTCAAAATGGATGGAGAAATAAGATACTTCCATGACAAAGAACAGCTGAAAAACGTCATGATCTCCAAGCCAACCCTGCAAAGAATACTGAAAGACAGCCTAGATACATTTAGCAAAAAAACACTAAACAAAGCAGACAATTAAACAGAACAGAAAGATAAAGATGCAACAGCAGAAAGATAACATGTCAGCAATAACCAATATATAACAGTTATAACCATTAATGCAAATGGTCTCAATGCACCAATTAAAAGAAACAGACTGGCAGAATGGCTCAAGAAACAAAATCCAACCATATGCTGTCTACAAGAAACCCATCTAACCCAAAAGGATACTCACAGACTAAAAGTCAAAGGATGGAAAACAATACTTCATGCAACAGGAACCCCCCAAAAAGTGGGGGTAGCTATTCTGTTTGCAGACAATGTGAACTTCAAGCCAGTAATGATCAGAAGGGATAAAGAAGGTCACTACATTCTGGTTAGGGGAAAACTCCAAGAGGAAGAGATAATTATCTTAAATATATACGCACCAAATTCCAGAGCATCCAGTTATATAAAACAAGTACTAACAGAAATGGAAAACCAAATTAGCAGTAACACAATTCTAACAGGAGATCTTAACACACCGTTGAAACCAATGGACAGATCAACCAGACAGAAAATCAGCACAGAAATAAAAGAACTGAATCACACCTGTGAATAAATGAACTTAATAGACATACAGAGTATTCCACCCAACAACAACAGAATACACATTCTTCTCAGCAGCACATGGGTCCTTCTCTAAAATAGACCATACATTAATACACAGAACATATTTAAATAAATGCAAAAGGTTTGAAGTTATCCCTTGCATGCTATCGGACCATAGCTCTATGAAATTAGAAATTAATGATAAAAGATACTGCAAAATTCCCACAAACACATGGAAACTGAATAACACACTCTTGAGTAATCAGTGGGGCACAGAGGAAATTAAAGAAGAAATTAAACAATACTTACAAACAAATGAAAACACAAATACAACTTACTGAATTCAGTGGGATACAATGAAAGCTGCCCTCAGAGGAAAATTTATGGCACTGAGTTCCCACATCAGGAAAAAAGAACGAGTACAAATAAATAACCTGATGTTATGCCTGAAACATCTAGAAAAAGAGGAGCAATTCAAGCCCAAAGCCAAAAGAAGAGAAGAATTTATAAAAATCAGAGCAGAAATCAATGCAATAGAGACTAAAAAAACATCCAAAAAAATCAATGAATCAAAGAGTTGGTTCTTTGAAAGAATAAATAAAATTGACAAGCTCCTAGCCAACCTTATTAAAAAAAGGGAAGAAAAAGCTCAAATTCATGCAATAAGGAATGAAAGAAGTGAAATCACTACAGACCCAATAGAAATACAGAAGATCATCAACACCTATTTCGAAAACCTCTACTCTCAAAGGTTTCATAACACAGAAGAAATAGATTCCTAGAAGCATATGAAGTACCAAAGCTAGGTCATGAAGATATAAAACTGCTTAATAACCCAGTTTCTATTAATGAAATTGAAAATGTAATTAAATCTTTACCCACAAAGAAGAGCACAGGCCCAGACAGATTTTCTGCAGAATTCTACAAGAAATACAAAGAAGACCTAGTGCCAACACTCGTCAAACTCTTCAATGAAATTGAAAGGGAAGCAATCCTTCCTAAATCGTTCCTAGAAGCAAATATTACTCTAGTACCAACCCTGAGAAGGATGCAACTGAAAAGAACTACAGACCAATCTCCCTAATGAACACAGATGCAAAAATCCAAAATAAAATATTGGCAAATATGATGCAGCAAATCATCAAGAAGATCATACACCATGACCAACTGGGATTCATCCCAGGCTTGCAGGGATGGTTCAATATACATAAATCAATAAATTTAATATACCATATCAATAGAGCCAAATGTAAGAATCACATGATCATTTCTATAGATGCAGAAAAGCTTTTGATAAGGTCCAACATTCATTTATGATAAGAACCTTGCAGAAAATTGGAATAGATGGTCTTTAACTCAATATAATAAAGGCTGTCTATAACAGATGAACAGCCAATATCATACTAAATGGCCAAAAATTGAAGGCCTTTACTTTAAAATCAGGCACAAGACAAGGATGTCCCTTATCACCACTCCTATTTAATATAGTACTGGAAATACTAGCCAGAGCAATTAGACAAGAGAGAGAAATAAAAGGGGTAAAGACAGGCAAAGAAGAAGTTAAATTATCATTATTTGCAGATGACATGATACTATGTTTAGAAGATCCCCAAAACTCCATTGAAAGACTTCTAGATATAATAAATCAATTCAGTAATGTAGCTGGACATAAAATCAATACTCAAAAATCAATAGCATTCCTATACACTAACAACAAAGTCACATAGAGAGAAATAAGAGAAGCCATGCCCTTCATACTAGCAACCAAAAAAATGAAATATTTAGGAATTACTGTCACGAAAGAAGTGAAAGACCTATATAGGGAAAATCATAATACACTGAAAAATGAAATTGAAGATGATCTCAGAAAATGGAAAGAGAGCCCTTGATCATGGATAGGAAGAATAAATATTGTGAAAATGGCCATTCTCCCAAAACTACTATACAGATTCAGTGCAATCCCAATAAAAATAATACCTCATAGAACTCTAGAAATCACTCCTAAAATTCATCTGGAACCAGAAGAGACCTAGAATAGCAAAGGCATTTCTAAGCAGCAAAGACAAAGCAGGAGGCATCACAATCCCTGACTTGAAGTTATACTGCAAAGCAACAGTAGTAAAATCAACATGGTACTGGAACCAAAACAGAGCCAAAGATCAATGGAATAGATTAGAAGACACAACCACAACTACAAACACACTCAACCAGTTATCTTTGATAAAGGGGCCAAACATGTTCACTGGAAGAACGATAGTCTCTTTAATAAATGGTGTTGGAAAAACGGGCTCTCCATATGCTGAAAACTAAAACTAGAGCCATGCCTATCACCATGTACTAAAATAAAATCTAAGTGAATCAAAGATCTCAATATTAAAACAGAATCCCTAAATATATTGGAAGACAAATTGGGTAAAAACCTTGAAGACATAGGAGTAGGTAGAGAATTCATGAACAGGACTCAAACCACATGGGACGTACTTCCCAGAATCAATAACTGGGACCACCTCTTATTAAAAAGTTTCTGCATGTCAAAAGAAATCTCCAGCATAGTGAAAAGAAAACCCACAAACTGGGAAAAAATCTTAGTGAACTGCCCCTCAGGCAAAGGACTCCTGTCTAAAACATATAAAGAATTAAAAAAAAAATCAGACCCCCAAAATTCAAAGACCCAATCCAAAAATGGGCATCTGAGATGAACAATTTTGAGATGAAGAAATACAAACAGCAAATAAACATATGAAAAAATATTCATCATCATTAGTCATTAGAGAAATGCAAATTAAAACCAAACTGAGATGTCATCTTACTCTTGAAAAATGGCCAATATCAAGAAAACCACCACCAACAAATGTTGGCGAGGCTGTGGGGAAAAAGGAACTCTCCTGTACTGTTGGTGGGAGCATAGACTAGTGTAAACATTGTGGAGGTCAGTCTGGAGATTTCTCAAAAAGCTGGGATTGGAAGTCCCATTTGATCCAGCTATTGCACTTCTGGGCATATTCCCAGAAGAACTGAAAGCATCATACCACAGTGATATATGTGCACCCATGTCTATAGCAGCACAATTTGTAATAGCCAGATCTTGGAAACAATCTAAGTGTCCATCAACTGAAGAATGGATAAAAAAGTTATATTTTTATACAGTGGAGTACTACTCAGCTATAAAGAATGATCGCATTGAGATAATTATAAATAAATGGACGCAGCTTGAGACCAAACTCATAAGTGAAATAAATCAAACTCACATGTATAAATACAGAATAGTTTCCCTAGTGTAAGAAATGATAAGAATACATAAAAGTATGTGGTAATCATGATTCCCAATCATATTGGTTTGAAGCCATATAATGTCTTCACTCATTAATTGCAATGGTTTTAACCTGAGTTGTTTGATTTCAGTATCTGTGATAGTATGAATACCTTTTTTGAAGAAAACAACACATCATAAAAGCTAGTGATGATTTAATATCATCTTGTTTTGAAGTCCCATCAAGCTGTGGTACATCTGTTTCCACTGGTTTTAACATATTGTATCTTACTATATTTTACTATATGTGATAGTATAAACAAATTTTTTTATAGGCAAAAAGATAATATAGAAACCGTTGTTCACTTTCTGTTAGCTGGCTCTAAATACTCTGTAATTCTTTCATTCTCTTGAATGGCCTCGCACTGTCTTGATATGCTTGATGCTATAGTATACGAAATTATACTCAAATAATTCAAGGAAAGAGGCACTAGGGTGACTACTATTATGTTAGATTATCTGGTGGTGAAACACAACGATGCTTAAATTGTTCAGTTCTGACCTGTGTTGTTCTGTTACAATGTCCTCTTTTATCTCAATCTCCCACCTTTTTAAAATTAATCTATTTTTTCTTATTTTTTTTTTCAGTTAAGGGAAAACTAAATTAAAAAATAGCAGGATATATTATAGTAACTTTTTGTTTTCCTATTAACCTGATTTGAGCCCCAGTATTGCTCTCCCCATCTTGTTCTGTCTGATTTTACTATATTCTATTTTGTTTATTAGTATCAAGTTTGAAGGTATAGGCAACCACTTTGAAGGCAATAAGATTTACTATGAAGCCCATTATGGTTTGACTATTACCTTCTTTTGAAGTCCTGTAAGGTCTCCAGTGTAGGTTTTATTGGCCTTATTCTGTACTGTCTTGATCAATTCTATTATACCTGATGATATAAGGCAGCTCTTTTTAAAAATAGCAAGAGGCAAAATGGTAACCATTTTTGATCACTTGGTATTCTATTTTTGCATGATGTACTGTGCCCACCCTTCTGTTTTAACTGACTCTGTTCTGTTTAGTCACATTTGGTTTTATTCTCTTCAAAAAAGTAATAAAAACTGTGGGAGTAATAAAACTCAAAAAGTCTAATTGTTATTGTAAAAAAGAGAGGAAAGGAAGGTGGTCTAAGTGATATAACCACAGGTATGTTCCAGTGTGTAGGATGGAAAACCATATTACTGAGCTTTTATTGGATTATTGAACAGAACTGTCTTCAATCTCACTGTATGAATGTCCACTTTATATGCTTTAATTTTATAATTTGGACAACTGTTTCTAAGATGACAATATGTAACCTATTAACTAGTGATTTCTTACTGTATATTTTTTTCTTGAAATTCTGTATTACTTGTACCCTCTTTCTGCTTTTTTTAATTTCCTTTTTTTTTCTCCTCTTTAAATAAAAAAAAAATACCACATCTTTTTTATCCATTCCTCAGATGATGGACACTTAGGTTGTTTCCAAGATCTGAATACTATGAACTGTGATGCTATAAACATGGGTGCACATATGTCACTGTGGTATGATGCTTTCAGTTCTTCTGGGAATATGCCTAGAAGTGGAATAGGCAGGTCAAGTGGGACTTCCAATCCCAGGTTTTTGAGAAATCTTCAGGCTGACCTCCACAATAGTTGCAGCAGTCTACACTCCCACCAACAATGCAGGAGATTTCCATTTTCCCCACAGCCTCTCCAGCATTTGTTGTTGTTGGTTTTCTTGAACCTGACCATTCTTTCAGGAGTGAGATGGAATCTCAGAGTGGTTTTAATTGGTATTTCTCTAATGACTAATGATGATGAACATTTTTGCATATATTTATTTGCCATTTGTATTTCTTCATCTGAGAAGTATGTATTCATCTGAGATGCCCATTTTGGGGTTGGATCTTTGAATTTTGGGGGTCTGATTTTTTAAATTCTTTATATGTTTTAGATTGAAGTCCTTTGTCTGCAGGACAGTTCACTAAGATTTTTTCCCAGTTTGTGGGTTTTCTTTTCACTATGCTGGAGATTTCTTTCGATGTGCAGGAACCTTTCAATAAGCGGTGACCCCAGTTACAAATGAATATCTTAGTTCTTTCCTCTGCCACACATAGTTTGTTTCTAAGTCCAGACACTTCTGATTGGTCTCTCACAGTTACTGTACTATATTCTCTAAATCATTTCAACTACATTTAATATCTAACATGTATCATTTTGAAATGTTCATTGCTTTTACTTTTATAATATGTGTTTTGTTTTTGTACTCTGCAAAGGGACTGTATTCCATGAATCTATGGGAATAGACACCTGAAAACAGAAAGACAAATGTGATAACTTTGTGAGAAATTTAAATGTATCTTTCTGATGTTTCTGGCAAAGTATCCAGAAATTCTCCTAATGTGCCATTTTTTTAAAGTTAAACCAAATATGACTTAAGTGTCCACTTTGGATCCAACACATAGCTCATTCATTTAAGTATTTCGGTTTTAAAGACAGTCTCTCCTTCAGAAGGTTGCATTTTGACAGACCTGTATCTTATTAAGTGTATCTGATATTCTCTAAATTTGGACTCTTTTCCTTTTCTCCTTTCTGTCTTTTCCTCCATTTGCTCTGTCTTTCCCTTCCTCTCTCTTTCTCTCTGTCTCCCATCACCTACACAGAATCTGTTTGGACCCTTTCTTGGCATTTCTGCTTAATTCTTCATATGTGCTCAATTCTTTCCTCTGCCAACTGTTTTTCTTATTTTAATTATAGGTTTTTGTTTTCCTTATAACTTCAAGCATACATAGGATGGGAACCTGACCCCTGTCTAAATACTTTACAGCTTACTCTCCATTTTTAATTGTTTCCATTGTGCAGATCTGCTGTTTATCTTACTTTTTTCAGATCTGTTTCTATAGCTCACATCTAGATGATGGGCTCATCGGTTCTTGACAATGGCCACGTCAGCTCATCAGTCCCTTGTAATGATATCCTGGATATCTATTATTTATGTATTACAGCTAAGGTCATTGAGGCTTAAATAGGTAATATTTATGAACATAGTTTAATAGAAGAAAGTGAAGAATGTAACCATGGTTTTTCAAAATACTTTATGAGTTCTTTTCAATTCTACATATGTTTTTCAAGATTTCTTTTGTGCTTGCAGTATAGTCCTTTACTCATACACAAGATAATGGTGTTCAGGGCTGATCAGATTCTTTTTAACTATTCACTACCTTGGTGGTACAAAATGTCTTACTTTTCTGTTCTCTGTCAACATAGAACATTCTGAGAACTTAACAGCTGCTCCATAATTGGTTGATGATAATGTGCCCTATCATGCACAGGCTAAGAGGATTGTCCTAGAATTGGACAGGCATAGGAGACGAGAGTAAGGTGGCTGTGCAACGGAATGACAGGTTCTCTGGGAACACAGTCAGGTGGCTTTGAGCATTTCATACATTTCTACACTGACGAAATATGAATGGTGTTGGAAGCAGTAAGCCAGTGTTGTGCTGTATCTCTCTTCTTACTTGCATAAGTCTAGTTTGTTGATTTCATTCAATGAAGATGAAAATGAAGTTCCATTTATGAAAGAGACACCCACTTCCAGAGACGGATCTATATGGCATCTAACAATGATGTTTAAACACACGGAGAGACCTCCTCAAAGTATATTACTTCTAATTCATTTTGGAAAGGTACTGGTTTGGCTTGAGTATAGGTTGCCTGCCTAACTGCCTTACTTATCTTATTCTTGAGATGTAGTATAGGAGACTTTGGTTTGAAAGGAATGCTGTGACTCTATGTAAGTCATGTAGCTATAGATTTCATACACATAAAACAATATTTAGTTTTTCTAATCCAATCTTTTGCTCTGTAAGGAAGTCATGCATTACAGTCTTCATATGTAGCATCATGAATATTTACTCCTGATTTATTTTTATTCCACAGAGATACACTGATGTTCATAAGAAGTACTGAATTTGAAGATGGTGGATTCCAGTTGGGAATGTTGGTATTGCATTTCATTTAAGTAAGAGATAAAGGGTAGACTGGTTGCATGATTGGCATAGAGTTATATATCTGACAATTATGAAGTTATCAAAGCAGGAGCTCAAGGGTGAGTGCACATGAACTATCTCCAACAGGTGTTTTTTGTTCATAAAAAATTTTTAGAAACAAAAAATTAATAGTTACTGAATTATGTGGAGATAATTCTCTATCTTTGTTTGTTTTGTTTAACAGAGTACTGGAATAGTCTCTTCACTAATTTCTGCCATTGTGTGTCAGTTTACTTTTCATGATGTCCTATTCCAAAGTCACTTATTCCCCAGATTAACTTTACCTTCTCTGAAGCTGGAGATTGCATATGGTAGAAGATTAAGGGCTCAGGGCTACAATATGGCCGTAATGACAACCAAGTCCTAATGTCTACATCAGTAAGATGGGAATAATGAAATATTAGGCTTTTATTTGACAGGGTTATAACCAAAGAGATAAGGAAAAGGAAATATTTGTAAAATAGAAAGGACCTTATAATTCTGTTATTACTTTTATTATCCTTCCTTTCCTCTGTAGACTCTGGCTGGCATTAATATAGTACTCTGTTTGCACTACATTTGCAAATTACATTCTAAGTCTTCCCTTTTTTCATGACTTATACACTCTCCAAAGGCAAGACTGTATCTTTTTTTTTCTTTTCTATCCAGCACCTCCTTCACCATTATGTGTATTTTATCAGACGACACTACCTTGAATGCAAAGTACCTGAAAGCAAGTGTTGGAAAATAAATTTGAATCATTCACAGATGATGACATCTATGTTTCTGTCAGAGTAGTAAGAACAGAAACTGGACAATAGATTGCGACTGTAGGAACCTTCATAGGAAACCTCAGGGCAGATTGTTACTAACACTTGCAATAGAGTTTAGGGGCCAAACACAGAAGTGTTGGAAAATTTTCCTAGTCTTTTGGATACAAGTTGTGTTATATTATGTCAAAGCATGTGTACCTCAGGCTTTATGAACAGAGAGCTTCTGCTCCTGCAATGATGCTCTTCACCAATCTCTGTGATGTTTGTCATTCTCAGGGACACTGGAATGCCACTGTGTTTAGCTGCTTCTTAAGGATACTGTTCCCTCCCTTCAAAGCTTTGGCTCAAATGCAGAGAAAACTCCCTTAATACACTGAAGAACAGCAAAATATAAAGACAACTTTTAAAGGCAACAAAACACAAATGGGACAAATACAAGAAAAAATGAGCAAGTATTTTTTATTTTTATTTTGAAGAGAATAAAACCAAATGAGGAAAAAACCAAATGGGGTCAGGCCAAACAAAACGATGGACTTAGTATATGACTTAAAACCAGAATGCAAGGTGATCTACAATGGCTAGACAATTCCTCCTCTTCCATTGTCACAGGGTGCGTTGTACATTTTGTATCCAAATAACTTCTTTAGTTTTTAGATTAGGGAGGCAACCCTCTACTTGCCTAAGTGTTTCTGAACATTTTTATCCCTGAACTTGATCTCAAATTGTATCCATTTACCTACAAGAGCCTCAAGGTTTTCTTCCTTATAGCTGAGTATTTCTCCATTGTACAAAAGTATCAGGTCTTTCCAACCAATCTGCAGGTGAAGGGTGAGCTACCCTTACTTTTTTTCTGGTTCCCTGTCACATAGAGCATTATTTCTCATATTTGACTTTCAGTCAATAAACCCTCTTTTGGGTTAATTATATTTCTCATATAGAGCATCTTGATGAACCCTATCTCCTGATCCACTCTCCCTGTTTTTTTTTTTTTTTTTTTTTGTTAGTGTATCTAGGCACAAAAGAAAGGGTCTCTTAAAAATAACAAGGAACCAGGAAGTAACAATACGAAAGCTAGAACACAAGAGGATCTATAACTTAAGAATAAAAGAAGTGAGTGAAGAAATAGGGGTAAGCATAAATGAAATACAAAGGCTATTTACAGAAATAATTTAAGAAAACTTCCTAAGCATAGGAAAAGGAAATGATATTCAGATATATGAGGCATACAGAACTCCAGCCAGCTATGTGCAAAATAGATCTACACCCAGACATATAATAATCAAGATCCCAGAAATTCAGCATATGAACAGAATATTAAAAGCTGTCAGAGAAAAGAAACAGATCACCTATAAAGGAAAACACATCAGAATCATGACAGACTTGTCAACATAAACCATCAAATCAAGAAGAGCTTGGAATGAAGTATTCTAAGCCTTGAAAGAAAATAATTTCTAACCCAGATTGATGTACCCTGAAAAACTATCTCTAAAAATTAATGAACACACAAGATGCTTCCATGACAAAGAGGAACTGGGGGATTTTGTGACCACCAATCCACCATACAAAAAATACTAAAGGATATTTTAGAGAGAGAAAAAAGACCATGTCTTCAGGAACAGCAGCAGAGGGGGCTCAATGAATGGGGCAGACATTCGAATGAAGAGTGAAAGCAGAAAAATAGCATGGCAGAGATGAAGCACAGAAGGTTGGCCATAATTGCTAATGCTCAAGCATTTTTTTTAACAAGCAAGTATATTTTAATAATAGGTTTCTAGTGTATGAAAGATGTCAACTTGTTTCCAAAATTTCCTGGTTGGTCCAATTCTGAATAATAGCTTTACTGCTGGTACCTAGAGCTGCTATAATTTTATATGCATTTTTCCTTACTTTCTACTTCCAAAATATCTATTTTACTCTTATGGAATTTACTGTTATGTTACTCTTATGGAACTGACTGTTATGTCTGCTTTTTGGTTATGAACTTTACGACCAAGTCTTACAAACACTAACAAAGAAATCTAATGTAACTAGTTGTGTAAATGTCTCCTACTACTTTGAATAGCCTGATTCAATTAACCCGCCATTCAAGCCATCCCTCAAGACTTCTTCACTTTAGGAGATAAACTTTTTTGGTAGGCCATTGCTGTAGTTCATGTTTTACAGTATGCAGTTTTTCCAAGTAAATGACTTGATGTTTTGCAGAAGGGCATCTTAGTTTTTTTGTAGTAAAAATTATATTGACACAACATGAATTGTGCACATTTAGAAGTAAGGACAACTTTCTTCACATTAAAGAAAGGTCACTTATAGTGCAGCTCTCAAAGTTCCCAAGGTGGGGGCAGGTCTGACAGTGGAGAATGAAGAAATGAAGGCGAGAGTCAGAAAACAAAACTGAGGTCAGGTGGAGCTCTCTCTTCTGATGGAAGAAAACAGCTGCCCAAGGCCTGAAATTTACACATTCTGCAGGTTGATATTACATGACACCCCTCTCTCTATCAGCTTGTTTGCTAGGATTGCCTCAGGTTGTCAGTGTTTTGGAGCTGACCTTGATTTAGTGCCACAGAAGTGACTGATCCCCCATTTCAGCCACTCCCTGTTTTCTGTTTTGTCTTTGTAAATGGTTTGTGAGAAGTTGAATTCAGAAGAAGCTAACATACTATGCAGAAGACCCTCTCATTCTTGAATCCGTTCTATTTTGAGTGAGCCTACTAATGTAGGCTAAAGATTTTCAATCCAAGAATTTTAGGTCCCTGCATTCAGCAATTCAACCCTATATAGTTCATTAATACCTAATACTAGTTTGTTACCAGTGTAGCTGGCAATTGTCAGAAGGTGTTCGTGATTTGAAGATGTTTTTAATATCTAACATGTCACTATGCCACTATTTTATACATTCTGTGGATATACTTTTGATGGATATTTGAAACCAAATTGAAATGGTATCTGCATTAATTATAATTAAGTTTTTACTATCTATCAAAGTCAATTAAGTCTCAGGATTTATTTTGGAACTTTGTATAGCATCTCTTAGGTCTTTTGTCAGTGTCAGCCATCTGATGAGCCATGGCCATCACTGACCAAGTTGTATTTTATGAAAGCTTGGAAGACACTTTCCTATAGCAACTCTTTTTAGGAACACTGTATATCTTTAATCTCCTTGGTCTCCAGACTCCATAGTCTAGTGATCTTCTTGTTCAGAAGATTAGCGACTCATTGAGATTTAGGATGTGGCAACAAAGGTTCATTTATATCCTGCATCTTCACTGATCTCAGGGGCCATGGCCAATACGTCAATTTTCCTTCTGGCCTATCTATGTTTTTTGGTTTTTGGTTTCTAAACCTCAGCTACTGAATGCCCAGAAGAAAATGTTATTGATGTTATATTGGAATGGGAAAAGTGAGCTTAATATTATAATTTTATTGGAATTTAAAACACCTTCAGACACAAAATAGAACCATTATCATCTTCTAATCATGGATTTTGAATTCCTGCTTTATATTCTGAAAGAAGTGTACATCTGAACACATGAATACATTTAATATACAATGAGATTCCAAACAATCAGCATAGCCATATGAATACATTTGTTTCCTAATTTAGTATCACAGCATCTTTAAATCAGAACACTTTATTGTCTCATTTCTAGAAATATAAACTTTTTGTTGGTGACCAGTGTAAACATGTCGCAATATCATATTTTTAAAAATATTCATTGGAGTGTTTGCCACAAGGCCAGGGTGATCACTGGGGCCACCCATTAATGAACAAAGGTTGGGATAACTTCCCAGGCTGCTATTCCTGTATTTAGCAAAGGAAGACCTGACCAAAAATCTTTTAAACTGGAAGGGTTCACATTTAGTTATCTTAATAAATACCTGATGATGTAACAGACAACCAATTTTGATTCATATTGAACACCTGGAAACAGCGTGGAAGCATTTTTAAAAAAAATCTAAAAAATAAATTACAAACAAATGATCTCAAAATATAAAAGAAAAAAATTATTGAGCACAAGTAAAAAAATAGCTGTTAACAATTTGGACAGACAAATAAGTACACACCTTAATAGATTAGACAAAGAGACAAACATCTTACAAAATCAAAATACACTCAAATATATTATAAATATACTTGTGCTATTAAAATAACTTTTTTTTTTACAATTTTGGAAGTTAGAAATTATACATACATTTGTCAGAATTTTTGTAGGTCAATTAACAGAGATTCCTTAAAAGAAAAAAAATTGAAAAATAATGTCTTATCTATAATGAATATATACGTATTTTGTAATTTATTTTATTTTTTAAATGAAAAATTAAAATGATGATACAGGATTTTAAAAAAATAATAGGAGAATAACAATAGTTAACATATTGCATATTGTTATCTTCAAAGTACTTGCTCAGCTCACAAAATATAGGCATGAAAGTATGATAAATAATGAAAGCACAAAGTCTTCCTTTTTGATGAGCTGAGATTAGTAGTATAATTGTATCAGATTTTATATATGTATATATTTATATTAACCCATCTTTTATTTATCCTTTCCCCTATCCCAGTTGTTCTTTACTTTTGAATAGTTTCTTCCCATTTTACTTTCACAATATCTAGTGTACATTTTAGATCTTATTTACCCGTTTGGTGTTTTACACTAGAGAAACTATACAATGTTCACATATATGAGTCTGGTTTATTTCACTTATAAGTGTGGTCTCAAGTCACATCCACTTACTCATAAAAGCCTTAAGTTTGTACTTCTTTATTTCTGAGTAGTAATCCATTATATAAATATAGCATATCTTTTTTATCCATTCCATGATTGATGGGATTTGGGTTGTTTACAAGATTTAGCTATTACAAATTGTGCTGCTATAAACTTTGATGCACATATATTGCTGTGGTATGATGTTTTCAATTCTTCTGTGAAAATACCCAGAAGGGGAATATCTGGATCAAATGGGATCTCTAATCCTAGTTTTTGAGGAATGTCCATACCGATTTCCATAGTAGCTATTACCTGTTTACACGCCCACCAACAGTAGAGAAGGGTTCCTTTTCACCCACAGCTCTGCCAGCATTTGTTTTTGGTTGATTTCTTGATGATAGTTGTTCTTTCTGGAGTGAGATGGAATCTCAGTGTTTTAATTTGCATTTTTGAATGAGTAATGATGTTTAACTTTTTTCATATAATTACTTACATTTTCTTAATTTTAAAGGGAATAAAACAGTGATAACATGAATCAAAGGAGTGATGTCAGTAGGAAATCTATAATAGTTATTATACTGCATACTGTTGTCCTCTAACTAGGTGCTTGGCTTTCGGCCAATCAAACCATAGAGTTCCTTCAAATCAGCTTGTTGTTCACAGCAGGGGGTAGGGAGGAGGCCTTTCTGGCTCACAGGCAGGCGCTTAGCTTCCTTTCCTGGTTCTCCCCAGCATGCATCTGAGAAGTGAATATTCATCTCAGATTCTCATTTTGGATTGGGTCTTTGAATTTGAGGGACCTGATTTTTACAATTCTTTACATGTTCTAGATAGAACATGTATGAGAGACTGTTTCCTAAACCTTTTTTCCACTCTTTGGGTTGTCTTTTCACTCTGATGGTGATTTTTTTTTTTTTTTTTAGGTCAAAAACTTTAATACGATGATCCAGTTGTTGATTCTTTGAGGTACTTTCCATGCAGTTTGGATTTTGTTCATAAACTCTCTGCCTACCCTTAAGTCTTCAAGATTTCCACCTACCTGGGTCATTCAGTAGATTTAGTGTTTCTTTTTAAATTTAGATCTTTCATCCATTTCGACTTTAATGCATGGTGATAGACTTGGGTCTAGTTTTAGTCTTTGGCATGTCAAAAATAAAATTTTCCAGCACCATTTGTTAAAGAAGCTGCCTTTCTTCCAGTTAATATATTTGGCTTTTTTGTCAAAGACAGAGTGACTGACTGTGTTTGCAACTGTGTCTTCATCTTCTAATTTATTGCACTGATCTTCAGGTCTGTTTTTGTTGTTTTGTTTTGTTTTGCCAGTACAATGCTGATTTTATCACAATAGTTTTGTCTTATAATTTCAAGTCAGGCATTGTGAGGCCTCGTACTGTGCCTTTGGTACCAAGGATTGCCTTAGGTATTACAGGTCTCTTTCATTTCCAGATGGATTTTTGGAACATTTTCTCTAGACCTTTGAAGCATGCTAATGATATTTTCAGTGGGACTTCAGTAATTCTATGCAACAGTTTAGGGAGTATGACATTTTTCACAATGTTGGTTCTTCCTATCCATAAGCAAGAGATATATTTCCATTTTCAGATATTGCATTTACCTCCTTTTTCAGAGTACTGTAGTTTTCAGTATTTTTTATATCCTTTGTTAACTGATTCCTAAGTATATCATTTTTGAATGCTATTGTGAAGTGTTGTTTGCCTAACTTCTATCTCAGTGAGTTTGTTATTTGTGTACAGTGATGATATTGATTTTTGAATGATGACTTTGTATCTAGCTGCAGTGCTGAATTTGATTATTAAATATAGATGTCATTTGGTGGAGTTTTTGATATAGAGTATCATGTCATCTGCAAATAATGAAAATTTAACTTCTTCATTTCCTGTTCTTATTCCTTTTATTTCTCTCTCTTGTCTGATTACTGTGGTTGAAGCTTCCAGAACTATATTGAATAGAAGTGTTGATAGCATCTTTGTCTTGTTGCTTATTTTAGAGGGAAAACTTTCAGTTTTTGGCTTTTAGTATAATGTTGGCTGTTAATGTGTCAATGATGGTTTTTAACAGATTGTGATAGAGATCATGTATAACAAATTTCTCTAAAGTTTTATCATGAATGAGTGTTGGACTTTATCAAAATAATTTTCTGCAACTATTGAGATGATCATGTGATGTTTTTTTCTTTGGCTCTGTTGTTATGGTGTATTGCATTTATTGATTTGCTTATGTTGAACCATTCCTGCATTCCTGGGATGACTTTCACTTGGTGTTGGCATATAATCTTTTTGGCGATTTGCTGCATTCTTTTGTTAGTATTTTATTGAGGATTTTGTATCTGTGTTCAATATGGAAATTGGCCTGAAGTTCTCTTTTTTGGTTCGGTCTTTCTCTGGTGCTGGTATCACAATAATACTTGCTCCAGAAATGAGAGAGAATTACTTTACTCTTATTTTCATTGATGAGTTTGAGGAGTATTGGCATTAAACCTTCTCTAAATTTCTTGTAGATTTCAGCCATAAATCTATCAGAACTTGAGCTTTATTTTGTTGGGAAGTTTTGAATTGCATTTTAAGTTCCATCAACTGATATTGGGGTTATTTGAAATTTTATGTATTTTTGATTCAGCTTTGGTAATTCATATATTTCTGGAATCTGTCCATTTGTTCTGTGTTTTCTTATCCTTTGCTGGTGATATCTGAGTTCCTTTTTTTCACAAAATTTTAGCTCACACACTCTATCAACTACTCAGGCCTTTGATTTTCATTTTTGGTTACCATCTCTTGGACATCATGGGTCAATTTCTTTAACTGGCTCTGGATCAGGTTTAGCTCCATCTTTCATTGTCCATAATGAAGATCTTTTCAAAGGACCCTTGCTAGCTTCTTTTTTTAAACTTGATTTAATTGCCCTTCTGCTACCATAATCCCATCCTTCATAGGATCTCTGAAGTTAATACTATAGACTGCCAAGTGAAGTCTATTATGGGATGTGGATTTTTTTCATAGAAAGGTTTAGCTCCATCCTATCAGTTACAGTGTGGTCTCTGAGGCATTACTGCCACAGGACTGAGCATCAACTTTTGAAAGGGGGGACTAACTTCTCTGAGTCTGAGTTCATGATACAGCTAGACAGCATGCTCTGGCACCTAGGCATGCTGTTTATATTTCTCATGAATGACACAGACATAGCCTCAGTCCCAAATGAGTACTGGACCGGGTTCCTTCCATTGTCCATAATGAAGGTCTTTTCAAAGGACCCTTGCTAGCTTCTTCTTCTTCTTTTTTTTTAAACTTGATTTAATTGCCTTTTTGCTGCTATATTCCCATCCTTCATAGGATCTATGAAGTTAATACAATAGACTGCCAAATGAAGTCTATTATAGGATGTGGATTTTTTTCAAGGAAAGGTTCTCCTTTTTCTTTTCATAATTCAATTTTGAACATACGGTGAGCATATTTAACAATTTCGTGACCTTTAGGTTTGTAAGGAAGTTTTTGTGGTAAGGGAAAATAGAAAAGTGTATAAAACATTTGGAAGGCAGCACTCATACAATCTAGGTTATTGTCAGTCTAAAGTACCAATGGGCAGCCTTAGGCCACCAAAGGAGGGCACCATGGAACTTGGCTCCATGCTGCCAGTGATTGTCAGAGTGTGGAGTCTCATGGGTGTCAAGACCCTATGGAGTGGCTGGTGGCAAAGCCAGGTGAGGGTATCACTCTCCTCTCACCATTGATTCATCTGTCCCCTGTCTAAAAGCCTCCACTGAGTGCCAAGGGGCGGACAGGCTGGCAGTATAAAGGCTTGACATGGCTTCAACTAAGTTCAAACCATAGAAACCAGGACATAGGGCTCACCAGCCTCTGCCTGGCCTCCCACAAATGTGGCCTGCAGTGGCACACAGACACCAATTCTGTGGTGCGGATCCCCAGAAACCACCCACAGCACAGAATTTGGCCCTCTGCATCAACTTGGGATGGGTTGTTCTTCCTCAGGAAGCTTTCCGCATCACCGTGCCCCCTTGGGGAGTCTCCAGGACAAGCAACAAGCCTGCAGCTGAGGCCCCTTTTCATAATGGGACTAGTGGTAATCCCAGGTGGCTTGGCTTGGTGATTTTTGTTCTTGGGTTTGAGATCAATCTAGGCAAGGAATAGAGGCCTCCCTCCCAAAAAATAATATATGACAAAGATGTATTCACATCTTACTTATAATCTCCTGGTTTTATCTGTACCTTCTTGTTTATATGTGTGCACACTAGGTACTATGTGGTTTTGTTGACTGTAAAGGTGTCCACCATCTTGGCAAGGACATGGGGCAGGTATAGTACACAAAACCCTCCCTGTTTCTTGTATCACACCTCCTTCTCTACCTTTTTGTATTTCCTGTCCCAAAATACTGAAAATTTTTACATAAATATTTCTAAAATGTTATCATTTCAAAAATGTTATAAAACACAACTACATGTGCTATAAATTTTGATATTGCTTTTTTTCACTAAACATAAATTGCTAGAGAGACATCTAAACAGTTGCTTTTATCAATAGTTCATTACTTTTTATTGAACAGCAGTATTCCAAGGAACGTGTGCTCACCTCTTTGTTTAAACTACTTGTTGGAGAAAAGCTCAGCTAGTTTTGATTTTTGGCATATTGTGTAAATAATTTTCATTTCCCTGAGAAAAATGCCCCAAAATTCAATTGCTTGGTTACATGGTAATTTCATGTGGAATTTATAAAAACTGCTTAACTCTTTTCCATACCACTCACTTAAATTCTCATCAGAAATATACTGAGTTTTTCTGACTCTTGTCAAAATTTATAGCTTTCATTTACTTAATACTTTAGCCATTCTGATAGGAAGGTAGTGATTATTCTTTGCAGTTTTGTGGTATCTAAAAATATCTAACAACGTTGAACATGTTTTTCTGGCCCTATGTGCCATCTGTACATCCTCTCATAATGTTTTCCCTTTGGTGAAAATTTATTTTTTCCATTTTATAATTGGATTATTTGTTTGCTTTGCTATCAAGTATTGAGTTGTTTTTAATAGTCTCAATAGTACACTTTTTGTGATCTGTACATTCATCCCTTCAGTGTGTAGTTTGTCTTTTTGTCATCCTCCCATAGATTTTTGAAAATAAATATTTTTATATTGATGAGACTGTTACACATTTTTCCATTTATGGACCCTCCCTTCAGTGTCAAGTAAAAAAAAAAAAATCTTTTATTGATCCTAGATGAGATTTTTCTGCTATTTTTCCCAAAAATATTTACTGTTTAATGTTTGAAATCTTAACTCATTATTAACTAGAATTTTTCTTTAATTGGGATTGAGGTTTTGGTGGAGTTTTTTGAGATTTTTCTTTTCTTTTTTCTTTTTGTTTATGGACGTTCTATTGCTCAGGTATGTTGTCTTAAAAACATGACTCTTATTCCACTGAATTGCATTTTTATCTTAATAAAATATCATTTAAGCATATTTATGTATATTTTCTATTTACTGTATGTTTTACTGATTTTTGTATGTGTTCCTAAGCTAATATCACATTATCTTGACTATATTAACTATGCAACAACCTTAATTTAGGGACCTTAATTCCCTTTTGTCCTTCTTTGTGAAACTTGTTCTATCTATTTTTGTGATCTTTGCCTTAGAGTAAACTTGTTTATGTCTAAAAAAATACCTTTTGGTAGTTTGATAGAAATTGCATTAAACTTATAAATCAATTTGGGAAAATTGACATTTTCACAATGTTGATTTCTCTAATCCATTAACTTGGTATTTCTTCTGTTTTTTGGTCTTTCTTGATTTCTACAATCAGCATTTTTCAGCTTTAGGCATACAGATACTATGCATATTTTGATAAGTGCCTACCAAAGTATTTCACTTTCTTTGGAGAAATTATAATTGATATTCTGTTTTTAATCTCTGATCTTAAAGTCTATGTCTTAATATTCATGAGCTCATTTTGGCAACAACAGCAAAAAGGATGACATTTTGTCTTGCATATGATACTGAAAAAGATGTTGAAAACCTACATAAAAAGAAGATTTTTGGCTTAGAATAGTAAACTAGGACTACTCTCTGTCATAGGCAAAGGATGCCTAAGAGAGGTTTATTTCTCTTTTCTGAAGGCATCTAAACAGTAAAAAGATTGCCTCCTATGAAGGAGGACAATGGGGGACATGTTCCTTTAGTCCCAGATGGTGCCCTTTTGAATCTTTCCATTCTTCATTCTTATGTACAAGGATTCTATGATTGTCTCTCCTTAAAAGTGCATTTTCTTTTGTGTCATTACTCAATGATGTTATTTTGTGCAGGTATAACTGGACCCAGGAGTTCTTTGCTCTTAAAATTAATAAATCATGGAAGGTCATGGTGATTATATCCTAAAAGTCACCATCATTGGAAAAGTATGACCCTAAATAGATTTCATAGTTGATGAATACAAAATAAAAATAATTTTGAACAAATTGCTTTTTATCCTCTCAACTATATGTAATGGTTGACACATTGTGTCAACTTGAGAAGTCTAGAAGTTTAAGTGACTCAGTAGGGGCCCAGGGTCCTCACTTTGTACACATGCTGAGCCTGTGCAAGAGAAGGGCATCGAGACAGTGTGAGTGCTACACCCACCCAGGGACAGGTAGCCTGCTTACAATGTAGGGGAGGAAAAGAGGCTTGTTCTCCTTTTTCTTGCTTTTGCTTCTTTTTCTGTTTTCTGCTGCCTTGAAGTGTTACCCTTGTGCCATGTGCTGTGCCTTGGAGACAGTTGATTATGGACTGAAACCTTCAAACTGTGATCTAAATAAACCTTTACTTCCTTAATTTTGGGCACTGGGCATTTTGTCTCAGCAACAAGAGAAAATTAACCAAAACACTACATAGCCTGCACAATCTTTGCTCTTTCTTCTTAAAGTAGCATGAGTGATTTCTTAATTTATGCATGGGAGAGGTAGTCTGGAAGACAAGATGTTAGCTTGGACTTATCTCTCATGATAAACTGCCTTGTATAGTGAGTACAGAGCCAACAAAATCGGAAAAAAAGAGGAAGAGGTGAAATGAGACAGCAGCAGAGTGAAGAAAGGCGACCACAAGTGTTCAAAGACAAGAAGGCACTCAGCCTCCAGCTCGCACAACTGCAGGTTTGCAGTCGAGAATTTATGCAGCATAAAAACAATTTTTGAGAATTTGTTCCACTTTAAATGTTCTACTCTGAGTACCTAGTTTATCTCAACTTAGTCAAGGCTCCAGGCTTCTGACTCATTCTCAAGCAAAGCAACCAAAAACCTGTTGGCTAACAAGGAAGACCTTATGAATAGTTCATAATGCATTTCATTTCTAGTACTACCAAACTTTAGTGCACTGATAGAAAAACATAATGTTCACATAGTTTTATTTGTTCACAACAATTCCTTGTTCAGTAGTTTGTTTCTCATAACTTTGACTTATGATATTAAATGATATGAATCATAAGTCTTACAGGTTAAAAGATTGAGTACTGTCTATTTCATGAGATTCATTCAGCCTATCACTGTAAGAATAGAGGAACCTGAGCTAATGCTTAAATTCTATGTATGCTATTTCAACTCTAGATGTAGAAAATTGTGTATCTTTTTAGTTTTGTGATTTTTAAAATGAGATCAGAGTAACCATTAGGGATTATCTAATTATCAAGTAGGAAAATGGAGCTTATCTACAGCTCAAAACTATTATCATCTGATACACCTGATTATTAAACAAATTCCAGGGTAGAAGTTCAAAGCAGACATAAAACTACAAATTCTAGGGAAGAATTTTGGCACTCCTAGGCCCTATGCATCAGGGATTTCCAAACCTATACATCATATTCTGACACACATAGTCTTAAAAAATCTTGATAACTGTTTTAAATGACTTCTTGGATGATTGAGATGTCCTGCCACAATCCAGACACTTTCCAAATAACAGCGGACTTTTTTTCACTCTAAGTCTTATTGTTTAATGAATTTCATTTTGAGCATTTTTTTCCTTTTTCTTGCAAACGCTCAAGTTTCTATTACTTTATCCTGTATTTTCCTTCCAGAGCAGGCCCCAGGCTAACTTGGTGTGTTCATTCCTTCTGTGCATGAGAAAAGCCTTTTGTTCTACCATCATCCTGAGAATCTGCCAGTTTTGCTGTGCATTTCAAGGAGAACAACTTTTAATTAAAAAGAAGTCAAATAAGATTACTAACTTTTTCTCTTTTAAAAGGCATAATTGTCAATTTCCATGAAGTCCTTTCTCTCCCTCTCTTTCCTTTAAGATATTAGCAACAGCCACTGTGTTCACTTCTAGATTAAAAAAGATGTTTTTTGGCTTGTTTCTATTGTCTGTGACTGCCATGGTAAAACAATCCATGCCAATTTCCAGCCTTCTGGGCTGCCACTGATAAGAGGCCCCTTCCCTTGGCCTGGTGTCTTGTTCAGACAGACAGCAAAAGCTCTATTACTCTCTGGGGACCAACTGGAGTCACTTCAATGACTCACTGCTAGCATTCTGTCCTATGGGAAGGAATACTTAGCACAACTTTGAGTCTACTTAGTACTGAGTTGTCCTGGGGATTTTTTTATTCCCCGTGTAGTTAAAACACAAAGCACACACACACACACACACACACACACACACACACACACAAACACACTCACATACACACACACGCGTTCTTCAGTCTGGCAACATGAATAGTACTATAACAATTTATTCATCTGAATTAAACCTAGCTCATTCTAGGAGACAAAGTTTTCACAAAAGTAGTTGCTGTTTCAGTACTAAACATTAATGATGAGGTCTAGTTTCCCTATGGGTGATAGCAGAAATATAACTTTCAAATAATTGAGGTTGGTCCTTTATTCCTGGAACCCTGTCAATCAAATAATAGCCTGTCAACTGGAGAGAACTGGAAAAATCTTAGTGGCTATTAGTTCTAACATCCACCTTTGACAAGAAACTGCCTGGTAGATGGTCACAAAAGCCTCAATTAAAGTCTTCTGCTCACAAGCAGCTAAATGTATTGTGTGGCACTTCATTTAGTTTCAATTACTTACTTTTTACCATGTATTTCTAAATTAAAAAAAAATAAAATTTAAAGCATTTAGAAGTATTTTGTAAAAGTATGTATTCTTTTTAATATTTAAGCTCTGAAAACATTCATAGATAAATTTTATTTCTCTTTCCTATGGAGCTCTTAAATACTTAAGGATAGATATATCTCCTCACATCTTCCTTTCAGTTAAAATAAGCCCTACTTGTTAACCTTTGTATGTATTAAGATTACACTTTTATATAATTCTGTTCATCTTCTTTAAAACTTACCTGGGACTGACACGTATATAAATGTGATCTGACCAGGAAAGTATCCTTTAGGATTATACTCTTCCCACCCTACACAATAGGCTTTAATAAGGTTTCACAGGGTTTTTTTTTTTTTTTCATCACATTAGAATGTTTGAAGGCTTTATCACTTCTTTGAATTCTAGTAAATTTGAAGTTTTGAAAACTCCCTATGTTTTTTTAACATCAATTGACAATAAGTCAAAGCTTAAGAAAGTACAAAGAAAAAGGAAATTAAGCTGAACTGTAGTCCCAGTTCTCCCCTTATGTTTTGTTTTGTTGTGTGTATGTATACAAGTGTGTGTGTGTGTGTGTGTGTGTGTGTGTGTGCGCGCGCGCGCACGTGCAAAAGAAAGAGAGACAAAGAGAGAGATATTTAAGGACAGTATCTGCTACTTTGTTCAACAGCAAAATAGATTTAGAGCAGATGATTTTCTAGCATCCATATAAGTCATAATATTCTATAATTCAAGGCAACTGGTGTATGTCTTTAGCATAGAATAATTTTAAATCAAAATAGAAATCTTTCATTTTATCATAATAAATACAGTCATATAGCCAAAATGACATTTTTGTCCATGTGAACTATATATATATGATGGAGAGCCTATAAATTTAATAGACCTGAACATTTTTTTTTGCCTAATGATGCCATAGCCATTGTAAAGTCAGTGCACAATGTGTTGCATTATTCATGTGTTTGTGATACTGGTGTAAACCAAGTCTCTGCACTGACAGTCATAGAATGTGTTTTGTACATGCAATTATGTACTGTACATAATACTGTAGTATTTTATCATTTTTATGGTGTACTATTTCTACTTATAAATGTAAAAAGCTTACTGTAGAAGTGTGTACCCTATTGTACTGGCAGTGATTTAATAAATATGTTGAGCATGTCTTAACTGCATTAAGTGGCCCAAACTAAATGATTGGCTCATGATATTTTGGTTTCTGTAAATGCATTCTATGGTGCTCATGTATTGATGAAACCACCCAGTGACATATTTCTCAAAATACAATCCCATTGTTAGTTTATGCATACCTCTGGTCTCTGTTGTGATGGTAGTTGTGATTTGTTTCTGAAGTACATGGATGTAGAAAGTCATTTATTCCCTGAGAGCTCCTGAATTCAGAGAAGATTAAATCATCTATGTTTGAAGTGTGGATTAGAAAGAGAACTTATAGCAGTTAAGGTTCAATATGGGAGACATTTCATTATTGTGAATTACATGGACTGAGAGATTAGAGTGGATGTGATTGTTAGTATGGTTGAAGATGCTTTGGAAGGCTATCTCTTAGCCTTCTAATGTTAAGCCTATAGTATAACATTACTGTATGGCCAAGACCTAGGAAAAATACCAAATATGAAATGTGAAAAATAATTTCATACTAGAACTTTGGAGGATAAATTTGAAAACACTTGTACAAACTGCAACCCAGATCTATGTTTACTTTAATGTTATAAACTTAGGTGTCCTGGAGAAGGAGCTGAACCTGATCCATTGAAGTACACAGCTGATATTATGGGAGATAGAGGAGCTTAGATCCAGGCTTTAGCTATACACAGGAGAAACAACATGTTAACTACAGGGGAGCACACTGAGGTGATAGCTGGATGCTACACCAACTTTCACTTCTGCTTTCCAAATCTTATAAATTTTGTGGTCAGTGCTAACTCAGAATACATAGAAGTAAGATAATTCTAAGAAATGTGCTTCCATTTTAGCCAAGTTAAGGAAATCACCTCAGCAACAGCACAGTCTGACTAACATGGTATTTAATGGTATGATAAACACACCAGTAATCCATAAGCAAATGTGAAAAACAGTGAAGTACTGTTACTAGTTGTTTTGATTGCATAAAGAAATAGTGTTGTAGAATAACTTCAAGGTCTCACGTGTTGAGGCAAATAAGGAACTTTTAATGACTCCTCATTTAGACTCTCATAGAAACATTAAAAAGAATATTCAACCTCAATGTATGACTTTAAGATCATATAAGAGTATACAATGCATTCAGTACATGTATGATGTTTGTAGGGTGGTCATGGATTTAGACTATTGAAAGAACAAATGTGATTTTTCTCTTGATCATTGCCTCTTTTTGGTGAGTGATTCTTGAATCTCAGTTTTAGGGTTAACTTGAAATCTCCTGCAACAGGCACTCATTCTTCCAAACCTCTCAACTCTTGGTTTACAATTACCTTTATAGGTAATAATATTTAAGATCAATAATATTTTATTATCAAGGAAAGCAGCCTTTGGTTAGATATATCTTCTCATTGTAGTTTCAAACAAAGAGCTAGACAGTTGCAAGGAATCTTTATCCTGATTATAAATATCATACTTAGTTAAAATAATACCTATATATGGAATGCCCTCATGCATTCTATAATCCATAAAAAAATAGATCTAAGAGTTAGCATGCCTCTTAATACATAGCAGCTCAAAGTATTTTGTTCACATTTATATTATTTATAGTTCTTCAAAGAAATGGAATCAGTAGGTTATGGGTAGTGGAAAAGAGATATTGATAGGCTAAAAATCCAAGAGATTCAATGTTGCACAGATGGTACCATTCCAGTATGAAAGCCCAGCAGTAAGAGACCCAATGCTGTAGATAAAATCCTAAATCAAGTAGTTGGGCAATTCTCTCCTATGGGGAAAGTGTTGATCTTGTTTCTTTCAGCCCTTCAAGTAATTAGAGGCCAATTTTAACTCATATGACATCAAAAACATTCAGGCCATGTTCAAACCACCAGTTTATATAAGTCCACAAATTTTAATGTTAATCTCATCCAAAATATAGTCACATAAACATCTGGAATAAAAGTAAACCAACAATATTAATTTTATGTGACAAGTTGTTGCATAAAATTAAGTATCATCATCAGTCAGGGAAGAGCTTCAAATAATTTGTACTAACCTTGCTCTGATTTTTCAGTCTTAGTTATTCTGCATTTGTTGTCTTGGTTACTTTTCTCTAGTTGCTGAGACAAAAATACATGATGCCCAAAATGAAAGAAAGGAAGATTTATTTAGCTCACAGTTTGTGGAGGTTTCAGTCTATAATCAGCTGGCTCCAAAGCAGGGTGGTACATGGCACAAGGCAAAAGTTTAAGGTGACAGAAGACTGCAAAAGCAATAAAAGCAAACAGAGAGCAGAGCAAGAAAAGACTCTTTTTGCCCCTTATATTGTATGAGGCCACAACTACATGGGTATAGCACTCACACCCTAAATCCCAATATTGGGCCATGAATCAGTCACAACTCTAGAAGCCTGCTCCCATGACCACATGAGGCTTCTAAGGAACATCCAGACACAAACCATAACACTTGCTTTCAACCAGGCAAATCAACCAAAAAAGTAAAGAATATTCTTAAACCATATAAAATAATCTGCTCTTAATGACTCCCTATTTAGTATAAAACACATAAAGAACCAAAATAACTAATGAACTTCAATTTATGACTTTGATATCAAGTAAGAGTGCAGTCAGTGCATTTATGATGTTTGTAGGATCGCCAACATGGGAGAAAGACTAGCTAAGAAAGAACAGTCAATGTGAAAAAAAGAATAGCCAGTGAATTTATTGATCTTCTAGACATAAGGTGGAACTTTCAGGTCTGAGAAACAGACATCTACGTCTGGTGCATACCCTGGAAGCTTACTCCTACGCTCTCTCATCTCCAGCTTACTTCTAAAATTTTCTCTGACTAGTTATACCACATGTCATGCTTTGAATTCTAAGCCACTCTAGTCTCCTCAGAAATTTCTGCTTCTGGGGTGTGGAATGGTGGCACACTCCTGTAATTGAAAAACTTGGGAGGCTGAGGTAGGTGGATCATTGCAAGTTCAAGACCAGCCTGGGCTACAAAGTGAGCTCAAGGCCAGTGTGAACTACATAGTAAGACCGGGCCTCAAAACAAAACAAGAAAGCAAACAAGCAAACAAGCAAACAAGCAATCCCTGCTTCTAGCAAGAAAGGAAGCTAACTTAGAGAGAGATTTGATGTATTGTTTTGCAAAAAACAAAAATAATAATAAATGACAATCAAAAGGAGTATGTTCTAGAGGTTATTAAAACATGTTGTAGGACAATGTAGGAGATTTAGACTGGTGATCTATTTAAGGTCATAAAAGAATTTCACTCATGCAAATGTCAAAAAATGATGGTATTTCTTCATTACATGTTTAGAATAGTAAACTTATGCTTTGAAAGACTAAAACAATAAAAAATTCAATTAGCTTTTGGTAGTTGTATGTGTTATATAGCACTTCCATATTATTTAAATCTCTTGATCCCATGTTTTTAGAAAAATCAAGCCCTCTTTTCCTAATTTAGATCACTTATTATTTTCCTTTCAATTAAAGAATAATTTTTTTCTGTAATATTTCTAACTAATCTTTGATATATGGAAATAACTGAAAATATGAATTTAATAATCATTTACACAAATTCAAGCATGTTATGATGACCAAGATTACAGATATATGAAAATTAAATATCATTCAGAAGGGGAATAGGGAATACATTTTTGTAAATTAGTATAACATAACAGAATTGATTTCATTGATTTTATTTTTAGCTCTCAACTGTTAAAGCTTTAACTCATCTGTGCTAATATGATAATTTAAAATTTCAAATTTTGTTAATTCTGTGGAAGTAATACTAAATCCTGAAAGGATGTTAAATTCAGTATGATCACAATTCTGTGTACTTTCCCAATTTGACACAGATTCTGACAAAATTGTTAGACATTAAGTCTTTAGAGTTCTTAATAGATTCTTTTACTACTGCTTTCAAATAAAGAAAGAAAGAAATGAGTCAAAGTCTGCTTTTGGTAGGATTCTTCATTGGTACTTAGGTCCAATAGTTGATCAATGACGAAGGTACCGAAGTTCTATATACATCAAGGGCCCATTAGGAGAATTAAATAATAATTTATGTCTTTCTCTGTCTTAAAAACTGGTGTTGCGTAGGGATAAGTAACCTAACTCAAAATTCCTGGGTACTTTTTAGCTGGGGGGAGTCTTTTCAAAGAATGTTGTGTGGGTACAGACTATCAGACTGATATCTTGCCTTGCTTACCTGCCAGCGCATGTCTGTGGAAGCTGGAGATGGAATTCCTGGCCAGAGCTCATCAATTGAAATAATATTTCTGGCTTTTGCAAAGTTGGGGAAGTAATAGCACTGTTGTTGGTGCCTTGTGTGATTTATTATCAGCAAGCTGACTACAGATTTGAGGCATAGATGTGGAAGAATGTTAATCTGCAATCTGCCAGTTTAGAGCCAGGAGCCAAGTTGTGGAGAACAACATTGATAAGGTTAGCAAAGAAAGCACCATCAATTATTTCTCACCCTCAGGTTTGTCCCAGCCAGCAAGAATATCATTTATTTATTCTACCAAAAGTAGAGAAAGTTAAGCAAACTATCTCAGGTACTTATGAAAGGAATCAAGGAAGAGCAAAAGCATATGCTTGAAGATTCTCTGTGATTTTTTTTCCCCATGGTTAGGTATTTGGATCATTTTGAGATGTTACTTGCCTGGCAGCTTATGAAGCACAGTAGAATTAGAATTAGTCGTATTGTTTGTAACTGTTTTATGAGAAATGTGACAAGTATCTTTTTTGCTTTTAATAAATATCCACGAAATATAATGAGTGTATCATTTTTTTTTTTTTTTTTTGGTTCAGAGTGTGGCTATAATCAGAGGGTCTGAATGGCTTAAGTAAACAGATGAAAGAATTTGGAAAGGAAGAATCTAAATGAGAGTTGGGCTCAAATATCTGGGCTAAAGGCATCTCAAGTCTTAAGGTGAAAGCAAAAGTGTACGTAAAGCAGAGCAGCAAGAGGAGGGTCTCCCGGGAGTCCTGTGCAGAATTTCAGTGAATTCTGCCCTTTAATCTGGAACAATGAATGCAGAATGGTGATTCGACAAAAGTAGATACAACAACTGAAACTATGAGTAGCTCAAAGGGGCTTCCACTGAACAAAGTGTAGGGTAATAAACTTGCTGTCTCCCAGAGTCTAGATTAATCTAAGAAGCTTTTCATGTATACAGAAAGCCTCTGGAACAACCTATACAAAGTGGTGACAAAAGAATTCCCTGCTATTATCACTGTGAACAATGCTATTTTACATGCAAATAATGTCTAATGGCTGTCAAAGTACTTTTATATAAATTATGTCATCTTCCCAATGTTTATCGTCTTGATAGGACAGGTATCATTTTACCAACCTCACAGGGTAGGGAACTTCAACGAGACCTAGAAATAATTAACTGTCTAATGTGCTATCATCACAGTCTGTAAACAAGGAAAATGACACTCAGGTCTGAGATTATGAATCCGGACTTCTCACTTATAATCATATTAATATTATATATTATATAATTTATGAAAGATAAATATGCTTCATGATATATTTAGATTTTGAAACATATAGAAGATAGCTATGTTTTGATATTATTTTATCAGGACTAGAAACAGTATTTCTAGTTTTCCTAGAAGATATTGGAAAATTAAATGAGAAGCTAAGTAAGTAAGCAGTAAAGAAATATCTCAGTCATGCAGTGGTGGTTAAGCTTCAAACTGATTAGCTTGGAAGTCACTTAGGTGATTAGTAAAGCAAATTTAGGGTGTTTCTTGGTGGGTTGTGGAGATGTGACACTGAAGTCTATATCTGATCCCTGACTCCTTGTTCTCTGTCAACTTTTCCTCTGCTTCCTATGTAAAAATTCCCAAAGAATCTTTAAACATATACTTTTGATCTTCTTTGGCACCTTTCATAAGCATCTGAACTGCCTTTGCTTGGCCACACCTTTTTTTCCATGATGTTTCTGTCTTGGAGATTGGCTACCATGGACTGAGTTCCCTGAAACCGTGAAGCAAGTTAAACTTCTCCTCCCTTACATTGTGGGCACTGGATATTTTGTCCTAGAGACCAAAAAATGTGACTAATATACAGCCAAGATGTGAGAGGTGGGGGTAGTTACCTTTCGATCTGGTGCTCTGAGGTGTTTGGAACCTCATCCTGGATGGGATGATATTCTGTTTCACGACTTCTTGGAAAACTCAAAGACTGGCTAAGTTTTGTTGCAGAACACATAATGTTGGAATATCTGTAGGACATCTGAACAGACTTCTAAACTAGAGCTTTTCCAACCAAGCTCAAGTGCAAAGTAAGCTAATATTTGAATGTGGTGGACCAGCACTCAAATCCTATCTGGGCTATTTACTGCAGTCTGTGTTATTAATTTATTCTGTCTTATTAATAATGCTCAAGTTTATGCATCTACATGAGGACAATGATGATATTGACTCCAGGGTGTGTTTGGAAGACAAAAGTTATTCAGAGTAACTTTATTTTGAAGTCATTGATGGTTAGTATTTTAAATATCGTGCATATTGAGAAGATACTCTTCTGCAGTACTCTTCTTTAAAGACTTTTGAAGTCATTTCTACAATGCATCACATTGAGTCAAGGGCAGAAACTTTAGAAGAGTGTGTATTTTTTGGGCTGGACAGCATGACAGCCAGTAGTGAGGAGAGGGAGGTAGGAGCCGCAGCTGCTCTTGCAGCTGTGGAAAGTTGCTGACACAGGACTCAGTTGGGAAAGCAGTGAATGGAGTGCAGTAATTTGGTGGAGAAAGGCAAAGAGAAAACAGGGCAACACGCCGTGAAGAATGACTCAGAGAGTTTTCCCTACCCAGAACTTTGTTCTGCTGGAGTCCTCTTCAGCATTTTTTGTCATTGCAAATTGGAGGCTTGGATCAGCAAGAGACAGAAAAGAGTCTCTGATGAACTCACAGATGGAGGTGCTTTGTTAAAACAAAAAGAAAATAGAAATAGAGAGAGAGAGAGAGAGAGAGGTGTTCTTGCATACAGAAGAGACAGAGCCATAGAGTGGATGGAGATTTGCAGAGGAGGTTGATCAGTGATTCCAGAGGCTGCACCAGGACTCAGTAGCCCCAGAAGATTCTCAGAAACAGTATGATTTTGTCTTGATGCTTCTTTTGGAAGAAACTAGAGTTCAGCCCAAGTCATTACAAAATAAATTCGATTCATTCAATAGTGAAGCTAATGTCTGAGAAATAACAAAAGACCTACAACTGCCTTATAACAGCTTACAGTGGACCCAATATCACTAATCAGTCACAGATGAAAAAGAAGATATTAAGAAAATTTCATACCTAAAGTGTTCACATTTTATCTTCACTGTTTTACTGAGATATAATTCACATACAGAAAAATTTGACAATTTGGGGTGTAAATTTCATGTGTTTATCTGAGGTAGCTGTCAGCGAAACACTATTAACATCACAAAATAGAATATTTCCATCATGACAAAAAATGTTTCCTTAAAATCCCTTCTTAGTTGCTTCATCCTATCCTAGGTTCCTGGGTAAAAGTGGGGAACTGTAATACTATATTTTGACTTTTTATAGAATTTCATGTATATGGTATCATACAGCGTATTTCTTTTATTCTGAGATTTCTCCATTCTGTTTTTCATACTTTAGTCTCTTTTTATTGCTAAGTAATATTCTATTCTGTGGATGCAGTATTACGTATTTAATCCTTCACCAGTTGATAAACATTTATGTTGTTCAAATTTTTACCTATTAAGATGACAGTTCCTATAAAGACTCATCTGTAAGTTTTGGTTTGGAAAAGTACTATCATTACTTTGGGGTCAATATCTAGAAATCTGATAATGAGATCATTGGGAAATATATATTTAAAATAAATTAATAGATGGCTTTCAAAACAGAAATAATGCTTTCAATATCTTGTCAACAATTGGAAGCATATCTTTTTAATGTGAGTTATCACAGTAGATATGTAGAAATATTTTGTGGCTCTTTTCCACATGTAGAATGACAGTATTTCTATTTTTATGTCATTGTTGGCTTACGAAATGTATCTTCAAAGCTTTTGCCCATGTTTTATTTGATTTTTTTCTACTGTGATTTAATTGTAAGGCATATGTGTCGGATTTGTCTTTAATTAGAGCTGTTTGGTAAATTTTTTCAGAGTATTGTGCCTTTGTATTTTCTAGGTGTCTTTTCAGAACCAAACTGATCAAATTCATGAAGGCAAATTGATCAGTTTTTATTCTACAGTTCATGCTTTCTCTGAACTATATAGGACAGAAATCTTTGCTGATCCTAATTTACAAAGATTTACTCATATTTTCTGTTACAAGTTTTAGCTTTTAGATTTCAAATTTATATTTTGATCCATTTCAAATTACATTCTTCACATTGTGTGGGATTAGAACCGTAGTGCAGTTATTTAATTTGTATATAGATATTTGATTGTGCCAGTATGATATAATCTTTTCACAATGAAACAGCTTGGCAAATGTATTAAAAATAAATTGATTGTATGTATGTGTGTTTATTTCTGGGCTCAGTTTTTCTTTCCACTCACTTTTATTTCAGATTTGTACCAATGTTACACTACTTTCATGAATGTACCTTCTATTAACCCTCAGATCTGCTTTTGTTTTCCAAATGATTGTGTTTTTTCACAATTGTTTTGTTTATGTCATATATTTCTACATAAATTTTAAAATCAGCTAGGTTTTTAAAATTACATGAAATAGTTTTATTTGAAGTTCCTTTGAGTCTACAGTGAAATATATGGATATGACATTAACATGGAATTCATTTATGTCTTAAATTTATTTCAGCAGTTCTTTGTAGTTCAAAGCACATATATATTGCAGATATTTTATTACATTTACCTCAGAGTATTTCATGTTAGGATGCTATTGCAATAGTTCTGTTCTAAAAAGTAATTTAAAATTGCCATGAGTGTATAAAAATTATTAATTTTGAGCCGGGCATGGTGGCTCACGCCTGTAATCCCAGTACTCGGGAGGCTGAGGCAGGAGAATCATTGTGAGTTCGAGACCAGCCTGGATTACAAAGTGAACTCAAGGCCAGCCTGAACTGCATAGAAACCCTGTCTCAAAAAGACAAAAAATTATTAATTTTAGTATATCAACTACATCTATGCAGTTTTAGTGAATTTGTTTATTAGTTTCTAAAGTTGTTAGAGATACTTGGGAAGCATTTTCTATGTTTATCTGGGAACAAATGATTGTATTTCTTTACCTGCTACCTCCATCTGGTCCATGTATATTTCATGCCTTTTTGTATTACTTGGGACTTATCAGTAAAATATTGAGTAGAAGTTTTCTTTGCTACTGATCATAGGAGATCATTTTTTAATTAGTATTAGGAATGGTATTAGTTTTGTTTTATTGATGCTTATTACCAGACTGCTATTCTAGAATGCTGGTAGCTTCTTTTTAAATAGGGTGCAGCAGGGAATGAACACACAACCCAGCACTTACCAGGTAGGTGCTTATGCTGCTGAGTTAAATCCCTGGCTCCTTACTTTTAATATTTTTAAATGAGTAATATACTGATTGAAATTTTAATATTAAAATGAATTGGTACGTATGGAACAACTTACTTTGCATTAGCTATGATCTTTTTAAAAAAGACTGTCGAATTTCATTTTCTAGTTTTACTAAGCATTTTTTATCTATGGTCATGAGGAGTGTTAGTCTATAGTTTGCTTTTTATAACTGTTTTCCTGTTTTTGATATCAGGACAATGGCTGCTTCCATATATATGCATTACAAAGTAATATATTGTATTCTCTAGAAATATTTGTAGAGAAATAATATTATATCAAACTTTGAAATGTTATCTAGGTCTGTGATTTTATTTGTTGTAAGGTTTTGAAGCATAAAATCTATCTACTTAAGTATTGTATGTCCTTTGTTGCTCTTTGTTTTCATTCACTTAATCTAAATTGTGACTATTGTAGATATAATCTATTACAAAGGATTTTTCTTATTACTTATATCGTCTCTATAGCACCTATAATGATGTCACATCTTATTATTTATATACATAATTTGAATCCTGACATTTTCAGCTGATCAGTCTAGCTAGAAATACATTGGTTTCGATGATTTGTTCGTAGAATCAAAATTTGCTTGCATTGATTTTTCTTTATTTTGTTGTTGTAATTGATATTTATTTCCTATTTTATTAATTTTTCCCATTATCATGATTGCCCTTTTTTGGCTTATTGCGTGCTTACAGTGCTCTCCATTTCCTAAGTTTTAAGGTGAAAATATATAATATTCACCTGAGATACTTCTTTTTGATTTATAAGCATTTAATGCTAGTTTTAGCCTAAGCACTGAACATAGCTGTTTCCCAACTGTTCATTTAGTTCCATTCTAGTTAAAACACATATATTAGTTGATTCCACACTTTTAAGTATAGACACTTATTTTATGTGTAGAATGTTTCATACTGAACAATTTTATATGTGCTGTTGGAAAGTAGGTGTGTTTTCTGCTACCGTGTTTACAGGATGCTTTAGATATCAGCTTACATTATGGATATGGTTGCTCATTCAATATCTTTATTATATTTTTCATTTAATTTCTGTATTAGCTAAAGATAAAGAAATATGGAAATCTCCAACCATAATTACAAATTTGTTTCATTGGAATTTCAGTTTTATCCCTTCTATGTATTTTTGTCTCAGGTGTTTTGAGGCTTTATTATTTGGTATATAGCCTTTAGAATTGCAATAACTTCTTCATGAAGTGATCTTTTAACAATAGGAAATATAGTATCACTGTCCTTATCTGATCATATGTACTGTTTTCTTTTTTTTTTTTTTTTTTTTTTTGTCTTTTTCATTTTTATCGGTACCGGGGATCGAACTCACGACCGCCTGCTTGCAAGGCAGGTGCTTATGCCGCTGAGCTAAATCCCCAGCCCCTTATGTACTGTTTTCATTTACTCGATGTGACGTTAACCTATCCATTTCAGCATTCTTATAGTTTTATTTATATTTGTGGAGATATAATTTACATATAATAAAATTTAAGCTTTGATTGTATATTTTAAAGTGATTTCATAAATGTATAGCATCCTAATCAAAAATTGTGGAGTTTCTTCACCTTCCTTTGATGTGAGTTATCCTCTTCCATCTCTATCCTCTGTAAATTACTCATTTATTTTCAGTCCCTATAGATTTTCATTTTCTAGAGTTAAATATAAATGGAATAAAACAGTATGTAGCCTTTTGTGTCAGGTGTATTAGTATCTTACACATTTTCATTGCTGAGTAATATCTGATGACACTGATTCACTCTTTTTAATATATCCATCCACTAGTTGATGGACATTTGGGATTTCCCCAGTTTGGCTATATGAACTGAGCTGCAAAAGCCTTCACATATGAGATGCTCTGTGGACATGTTATTTTCATAAGGTTCTAGGCTATATGGGTTTAAAAAAAAGGAGTCTTGATAACATTCATGGAATAAAAGTGGCCAGAAATCTTGAAAACATTGTGCGGATAAGCTAAGGAAACTTTTAGTGAATCTGCTTGTTATGATTTATGTATAGATGTGCCCAGGAGCCTTTTCTCAGAGCAAAGCGTTTGGAAGTTGACTGAGCTATGAGGGCGCTGGGGCTGACTTGCAGGTAGGAGGTGAGTCTGGTCAGAAGCAGGGGCTCAGGGCTCAAAGGTTTTATCTCCCTCCCTGCCGCTTTCCTTCTCTCTCTACTTCTTGGCCACCATAACGTGAGCAACTTTTGTCTCCGAGACCCTTTCACCAGACTATTTCAGTGTCCAAACCTGCTGAACATAAACCTCTAAATATGAGCCAAAATTAACCTTTACTCCTGAAACTGCAGGCGTCTGGTATTGTGTCTGGGTGACAAGTGAGCAACTGAGGCACTTATCCTGGAGTGATTTCTACTTTTTATGAAAACAATCTAATACTGGCCAGATTAGTTTTAAAAATTCTATAAAATAGTATAAAAATATTATAAATCTCAGGTAGCAACCTGAGCTTTGGAAGAGCTAGATAAAAAAGTGCCAGAAAATGCTTTAAGGGCTATAAAATGCCTGAAGAATGCAGTTAGTAAGAAGTATTGAGAATATATTTGTTGCCTAGAAATTACTGCCATAGTCATGAACCAATGCCACTTTTTCAAGAAACTAGATCTTGCAAATTTTGCCAATTCTGAATCACCATCTCTGCATACTTTATAGCAAAATACATTCTTCCCAGAGTATACATTCTTAAGGTGTTTGTTCCTGTGTTAATGGAGGTAAGTGCCTTGAGTAGCACCCAGATTACCTGCCTGTGCTTTCACTGCTAAACAGAGTGGTGATTGTCCTAGGTCTGCTTTTGGAGATGGAAAAAATGTAGTATTGAGGGTTACCAAAATAGGTTAATATTTTTTAAAATATTCTCTCAGCTGGAAAATAAGACAAATGTCCACTCTACTCTCTGACAATGCTTTTTATAATGTAATTGGAGTTAAAGATAGAGCTCTATGATTGTGGGAAAAGGAAGATTTAGATTTAATAGACATAAAAGATTAGATTTTAGGGTATATAAATTAAATGTAAATAAATCATTGTGCAGGTTGGAAGAGTTGATTTTTTTATTGATTTGTTATTGCTTTTAACATTTCTTAACTAAATGAATTATATTCAAAGTGCATATTAAGTATTCAATTAATATTTTTTCAACTTGAATAAACTACATAGGAACATTGAAAAGCAATTACAAGTTACAAATTTTGATTGTGAAAAAATAGTGAATAAAATAGTATTTATGAAAAAGGGTTTTAACTTATGAGCTTTATGACTTTTACTTAAATAAAAAGTATGTCAGTCAAGTGATATTTAAAATGTGTTTTTATTTAAAATTGTTATTTACCCATGTTTTTCCTAATGCATAGTTATTGCTTGCAAAGTTCAGTACATCCTTTATCTTATTTCTAGCACTACTGGATCATGTTACATTTGATTTCATCATATTAAAATAGGAAAGCCAACAGCCATAAGATCCTTGAAAGAATTCAAACAATTAAGTTATAAATCATGCCTAGAAGAAAGGCAAGGTAGAATTAAAAAGTGAAAGGGAAATCAAAATGTGGAGGATATAAATCATAAAAATTAAAGTGATACGTTTGTACTTTTTGTACTGGTGGTTCTTTGTATAAAGTTACTATTTGAAATTTTTTGCTGAGTTACTGCAGTGTGCTGTGGGTTGCAGAGCTGACTGACAGCCTTTAGCTCCTAGACTTTCAGATCTACTGAGGGATGGGGTCACTTTCCTAATAAGCTCCCAGCAGTGGTTAAGCATGGCTCAGGAGAAGAATCAGGCTATTCCTGCAGCAGGTAGAGCTCACCAACAAGCAATTTTGGCTGGAGGACTGTCTGTCAACCTAGTGTTGTGGTCTAAACCTGCACCTTCACAATGCTACCCTCCCTTTCTGTACCAGTGCCATGTCACACCTACATCATTATCGGAACTCTTTGCCAACCTAATCCTTCACCTTTTCTGCTTTAGTCCCTTAAAGACGTTCAGTCCACTAAATCTCTTGCTTTCCTAGTTCGATTTTGGTGCCCATTGTTTGGCTGCATTTTGGAACACCTGATGTGGCACAATTGCATTAATAAGTACCTGATTATTTTCTTTTCTCTCCAGTAAAAACAAACAATTTTATCAATGTGAAGAAAAGGTAAAACCCTCCTGTTTTGATACAAGTACTAACAAGAAAAGCATTTCTTGTCACATGAAATTTAAACAGTAGAAAGGCTTAAAGGAGCTAACACTGGCAAGTGACCTTCCTGATACTGTATTTTTGGCTTTCTTCCACTATGTGTTTTCCAAAGGTTGTTATTGAGTACCTCTAAAATCAAAGCTTGAATCTATCCACTCTTACGAAACATTACCTTACTGTCCTGATGTATTTTCAGGAAAACAGTGTGACAGATTCCCCCGTATTCTCCCTCTTTTCAAGAGAAATAACTACTGTTAGTCTGGTACATTTATAAGTATCTTGATTTCTTGCATAAGACAAATTCAGTTAATGATTGATATGACAAAAGCCTGTAAGATCAACAAGATCTTACAGGATATAAATCAACATTCAACACAAGAAACAGAACATTTTTGATATCTTTCTGAGTAACCTCACTTAATCTATCCCTCTTCCTTCACCTATAAGTAATTATACTAATAAGCATAGTGAAGGTTCATGTTCTTTCTTGTCTCTATATTTTAATCACTTAATTATGTATTGTTATATAGTATAATGTTAGTCTATCTTAATTTGCTAGTTCTAAAAGTGATGGTAATTTTTTGGTGGTACAGGGTATTGAACTCGGGGCCTTCAGTGAGCTGCATTTCCAGTCCTTTACTGAGAAAGGTTCTTGAAGAATTGCCCATGCTGTAGTGGACCTTGTGGTCTTTTTGCCTCAGCCTCCCAAGTGCTGGGATTATGGATGTGTGCTACTACCTGGCAAAAAGGATCATTTCTGAAAAATGATTTGCAATGGGAGTTTGAGTTTTCTTCTTATCCACCAAGATAGTCAGGCAAGTTGACTTAGTCTGTATATCCCTCCATCCATCAGAAATTGTGCCATTTCTCATGTAAACAGATGGTCCCTTAAGGAATTAACATCCAAGGAAGGAACTTAATATTTACCAGTATTTAACCAGAATAAGCACCTAATTTTTCAAACTAAAAAGTGCTACCGTAGAAACAATACCAACAGAATATTTGTTGGATTAACAGTTGCGTTTCACTTAGCCACACTTTAAAGAACTCTAGTATTTAGAACTATGTAGTTTAGAAGCTATATGGCACAATACTCATTTTGTAGGAAACAAATCAAAATGTCATTCCTTAATGAGTTTTTTTACAGAGTATTAAGTGTATTTTTTAACTAATTTTGAGGTATAGTTGACATACAAAAGCTCTCTAAATTTAACTCTTACACCTTGATGAGTTTAGCTTAAGAGTATAACAGGGAATCATGATTATTACCTTTATTACATCCATCATATCTGGTTTCTTTCTTCCCTTTTTACTTATTGTTATATTTTGTGTGCATGATACAAATACAGCATAAAATTGTATTTTCTCAGCAAATTTTAAATCCATAATCAAGGATTAACTACAGGCATTGTGATGACCACATAGCTCTAGGACTTCCTATATAACTGGAACTTCATGCTTTTTGAATAACATCTCTCCACTTTTTTTCTGCTCCACCACTGGTGACCATTATTCTACTTGCTGCTATTATGCAGTTGACCCTTTTAGTGCCCACATACAAGTGACACGGTGGTACTCATTTTGCTATGCCCGTCTTACTTCACTCGGGATAATATCCTCTGGGCTTATTAATGCTGTGTGTGACAAGAGTTCCTTTTGTTATTAAAGTTGAATAATATTGCATTGTGGGTGGGTTTGTATGTGGGCTTGTGTGTGATCTATGACCCAAATATATGGTGAATGTTTAAATTTTCTTAAATCAAAATAATAGACACATTTACATTAACTCTAGTCAAAATATTCTCTCACTTTGAGCATACTATTCAAATCATTATTGCTATTTTCAGATGCAGTTCATGTATGGGTGACATTGAAAGAACAGTGAATGTTCTCATGTGCCATACAATGCAAAGCTAGAGTCCTAAAACCATTAAAATGTGTCTTCATTCACTTTATGCACCAGATCTGGAACTGTGGGTCATCTTGCTCTTCCACAAAATAAAAAAAAAAAGACCATGAAAGATACTTTTTTTTTTAATCAGTTCAATGCACTGAGTGCAAACACACGCAAGAGGAGAACTTCTAGAACTGCTTCACTAAGTGGCAAGTACCATGATGTAAATATGTTCAAAATTGGGAGGGAATATTTTGAGGATGACTGATGGCGATGTGTCTTTCATTCTACTCAGTTTTTAAAAAAGTTTAAACATTCAGTGCATTTTTATCGTACTTCATATAATGTAGCATATGCTACAGATATTTTATTATCTTTTATTCCACCTACATATTCATGGGCATTCAGACTAACTCTTTATATGGACAAATGCTACAGTGGTCATGGGAGTACAACTACCTTTTTGACTTAATGATTTCATTTTATTTGAATATGCTAAATCATATGGAAGTTCTAATTTTAAAGTTTAGGAATATCCATACCATTTTTATACTCTTAAAGATTTACAAATTCACATTCCCACTACAGGTATACAAAAGTTTCCTTTTTCCACAATCTTGTCAATGCTCTTTCTCATCTTCTTGATAATAGACATCCTAGTAGGTTGCATGTGATATTTTACTGTGCTTGTGATTTGCATTTTGCTGATGACTGTAGATATTTAACATTTTCACATAAACCTTTGGCAATTTGCATTCTGTTGAGAAATGACTGCTCAGATATTTTTTCCCCAGTTGTTTACTGAGGTATTTGTTTTCTTGCTATTGACTGGTTTGGATTCCTTATGTAGTTGGAATATATGTTATCAGTTGTATATGTTGCAAATAGTTTATCCCATTGTGTTGGTGTCTCTTCACTCTATTAATCAATTACTTTGCTGTGAAAAATACATTGTATTATTTTCTATTTCTGAAAAATTACTTTTGCTTTTAAAGTCATATTCAAGATATTATTGTGAAGCTCATTTTCAGGGAAATTTTTCCCTACAGACAATCCATTTAAGTGTTTAATCCACTTTGAGTTGATTCTGTTTAAGGTTAGTATGGTAAGAGTTTTCTCTGAAACTCATATTTTGGAGCCTGAGACACGATGTGATGGTATTAAGAAATGGCCTTTAGAACTCTCCTACACTTTTGGTGTGAGTGTAGACTGGTACAACCTTTGTGGAGGTCAGTCTGGAGATTTCTCAAAAAGCTGAGATTGGAAGTCCCATTTGTTCCAGCTATTCCACTTCTAGGCATATTCCCAGAAGAACTGAAAGCATCATACCACAGTGATATATGTGCACCTATGTTTATAGCAGCACAATTTGTAATCGCCAGATTTTGGAAGCAACCCACGTGTCCATCAACTGAGGAATGGATAAAATAAGTTGTGGTATTTATATACAATGCAGTATTACTCAGCTATAAAGAAGGATCACATTGAGATATTTATCAATAAATGGGCACAGCTTGAGACCATACTCATAAGTGAAATAAATCAATCCCACATGTGTGAATACTGAATAGTTCCCTAATATAAGTAATGATTCAAATATATAAAAGTATGTGGTAATCATGATTCCCCATTATGTGGCCTTGAAGCCTTATAAAGTTTTCACTTATTAATTGGAATGGCTTTATTCTGGGCTGCTTGATATTATTGCCTGTGATGAAATGCACAGCTATTTTGAAGAAAATAAGTCATCATAATAGCTAGCGCTGATTTATTATCATCTTTTTTTGAAGCCCCACGAAACTATGGCTCTTCTGTCTCCATTCGTTTTGTCATGATGTATCTTGCTGGATTTTATTATATGTGATAATATAAACAAAAATTGTTATAGGCAAAGAGGTAATATAGAAACCATTGCTCGTTTTCTGTTACCTGGTTCTAAATACCCTACAATGCTTTCATCCACTTGAATGGTTTTACACTGACTGGATATATTTGAAGCTACTATATGAAGTTATATTCAAATATTTCAAGGAAAAACACACTATGGTATCTACTATTAAGTTGGGTTATTTGGTGGTGAAACACTAGGTTGCTGAAACTCTCATGTTTTGACCTGTATTATTATGCTGTTATGTCCTCTTTTATCTCAATCTCTCCCTTATTCATTAAAAATTATTTAGTTATTTTTATGATATTTTAATTAAGAGGAAAAATTAGCAGGATATATTTTAGTAACTTTTTGATTTCCTATTAACTTGAAGTCCTATAATATTCCCACTATCTTGTTTTGACTCATTAGACTGTGTTCCGTTCTGTATGATAGTATCAAGTTTGAGGGTATAGGCAATTACTTTGAAGGCAGTAAGATTCACTATGATGCCCATTCTGGTTTGACTGTTATCTTCTGTGGAAGTCCTGTAATATTTACAAGGTTTAGGTTTCATTGGTCTTGTTCTCTACTGTTTTGTTCAACTTTATAATACCTAATAAGATAGACAATTCCTTTTAAAGGAAGCAGGAGGCATTATGGTAACCATTGTTGATAACCTTGTACTCTGTTTTTACATCATGTGGTATGTCTATCCTTGGTTTTGACTGACAGCTTTGTTTTGCCATATTTGACTTTATTCTCTTCCGAAAAGAAGTAATAAGAACTAAGGAGTAATAAAGCCCAAAATGTGTAAATTTTGTTGTAAAAAAGAGAGGGGAAAAAAGTGCTCTAAACGATACAACTGCAAGTGTTCTTAGGAGTGTTAAATAGATAACCATATTAATGTTTTTGGTTGGATCATTGAACACAACTGTTTGCAGTCTCACTGTTTGAATACTTTGATACTGTGACTTGAGCAACTATCTCTAAGATGATAATGTGTAATCTATTAACTGGTGATTTCTTACTTTTTTTTTTTTTTTTTTGTAGTTCTGTATTACTTGTACCCTTACACCGCTTTGTTTTTTTCTCTTTTTCCTTTAAAGTAAAATTAAAAAAAAAAAAAAAAGAAATGGCCTTTAACTAGCAGTTGTCATAAAAATTTGCCTTTATGAATGAGATCATCACACTATGACATGGTTATAGGGAGCTAGATAGTTTCTTTTTTCTGTTTCTGGTATGTGGAGATAAACAATTCATTCTTCTTCCAGGTGAAGTTACAAAGGCACCATCTCTGAAGCAGAGAGCAGACCTCAGCAGACACTCAATCTGTTGGTGCCTCCACCTTGGACTTTCTATGCTGCTGATGTGTAAGGAATCAATTTCTGTTACTCTAAATTACGTGGCTTGAAGTGTGTAGTTCGAGTGGCACAAATAGAATAAGACAATGTCTTAAAAAATTAGGAAAATAATCTCCTGTATGCTAGAATCAAGAAAAGAAAAACACAGAGATAAATCTGACCAAGAGACGAAAGATTTACGTATTGGTTATTGTAAAATACTGATAAAAGCATCAAAGGAGACACAAATAAATTTTAAACTAACCCTGTAATAACATATAGATAAATGGGCCTGTGTGGGGATGCATATACCTGTAATTCCAGAACTCAGGAGGGTGAGACAAGAGGATTGTCACAGCTTTGAGCCAGTCTAGTCTACATAGTGAGTTCAATGCCAGTCTCAACTACAGTGAGGCCATACCTCAAGAAATTGGAAAATTAATATTAAAAAACTAATATTCTGATTACACAAAGCTACCTCTATCTTTATTTCAATCTCTATCAAAATTCCAAAGACATTTTTTACAAATAACTTTCTGAAATACTTATATTTCAGAAATAGAATAACAATCTTAAAATTCATTGAGGATACAAAATAGCCAAAGTGTATTTAACCAAAGATCCCCAAATAACCAAAACAATCTCAGATTAAAAGAAGAAAGAGACATCAAATTACCTAATTTCAAAATATACTATAGATTTATGATAATCTAAATGGTACAATGTTGGCATTAAAAAGCTATTAAAATTAATGAAACAGAATATAGAACTCAGAAATAAATCCATTCAGATTAATCAATTGGTTTTCAATAATGGTACTAAAAACACCCAACCCTGAACTGAATATCAACTTGCAAGAATGGTCATGAACCATCCCTACAAGATGTTTCTATGACCTAGATTTATTTCATGAATATGAAGTAAGGACTAAACTTGATGCCTTTGGTCAGGGTTCGTCAGCTTGGAGCTAAAGGGTGAAAGTGGACCAATAGCTGTGAAGAAGGGTTTCTTTGCTTTCTTTTCAAATTTTCTATAAAACCAATATTCATTTTATAAAAATTCCATTAATTTAAAATAAAAAGTTCATGTTACACAAATTCTATTAATTTAAAAGAAAAAAGTTCACGGTTACAAATATCATTGGAAAGAGATATTCCAATAAGACAGTTCGAATTCATGATCCTGGTAACTTATACATGTGATCCTACACAGTAGGGCCTGCTCTGAGGACATGTGAATGTTTATCAAAACTGGGATCCAGTAGGTATAGTGCATCAGTTGTTACAGAAGGTTTGGGAGATTGATGATTCTTTCATGGTTAGGCAAGCAGGTTAGATACAAATTCTGAAAGATGATCAAAGATGGACCAATATTTTTTAAAAAGATTTTTTCTATTAATAGTAGAAAGTCAAATATCAACAGTAAAAAAATCATTAAATATTATTAGAATCAAATGTGGGTATAAAATAATTTGAAAACATGTTTTACATAAAAATTAGTAGGGAAAATATTCTATACAAAGAAACACTGGTTTTGCAATATACTTGGCTGTATGTGGGTCATAATTGCTTTTAAATTTCTGATAGAAGAATGTATCAAGAATCATTGTAGTCATTCAAGTAAGAAAGGAGGTTGAATTGGTCTTAAACTATGTAGAATGGCAAATATATTCCCTCTCTTATAAACCAAATCTCTGGTTTAAAGAGAAGTATGCAAGAACTCCCCACTCAGAAAACAATCACATTCTAGTTCTGTGATCAGACTTTGGTCCATAAGTGTGGTTAAACGTTTGCTCTGGGATGATTAGGTAAGCAGGCCTGTTATGATGCTGTTGGGAGAGCACAATGGCTGTGGCAAACATCAGCCCACTGGCTACACCTGCACAGCCTGACACTGAATTTCCATGTAAAGACTCAGAGGATAACAACTCTCGCTAAACCGCTAGGTGCTATTATTTGGTCTGTTCCTTTAGAAGTGGTTGACAATAAGAATTATGTGAAATCTGTCTTTTTATGAAATAAAGAAAGATAGGGCAGAATCTGTTGAAAAGTGTAGATAGGAGAACTTCTGAAGGATGAATTTGTCAGAAGAATCAGATTTATAAATGTAGTTAGTCTCTCACAAGGAGAATATGTAGAAGAAAATTGGTAATAGGCTCCTTCCAATGTCCCCAAAGAATAAGGTATAAATATTCTATGATGAATATGATTATTATATATGAATCTAGAATATGCTGATAAAATCTGATAAAAAACAGAATGACTGAGGTTTAAGTACGCGTTGGAATGATGCTAGTTTTGTTGCCAATCAGCCTACCGTTCTTTTGCTCCAGTCCATGGAAATCATAAATAACATCAGCAAAGTGCAACCCTGCTAGTAGTCCTTGCATCACCAGAAGACATCAGAAAATGCTACATGCCAAGAGTTGACAAGGCCACCTACTGGCCACTGCTGCCCAATGCTAGCTTGTGCAAGACACCGTCGGTCAATTGAGAATTCTGCTGGACTCTGCTGCTGGCCTTCATTAGACTTCATGGTTTGTGCTGATCTCTGGAGTTCTTCAATGTTAACAGCCCTTAGTGTTTATTGCTTTCTTTTGAAAGCACTACCATGCCCATACTGCTCAAGGCAGGAATCCTGAAGAAATTGATAGGACAATGAGCCCAATGCTACCTAACAAATAAATCACAAGTAGATATACCCGATCACCAAAGCAGATGTTTATTTAATAAGGACAATGGTTAAGCACAGAGAGGTCAGTACACTGGATGGAGTCTCCCAAGACTAACCCAAAGAGTGTGCCAGAAGTATTGTTTATGTGGCAGTTGAAGGCCTCTCACTGATGCAAATGCAGACCCATGCTTGCTATAGGACATCTGGGCAGCCACAGCTGCCATACAGAGAACCTGTAAAGGGACAGGATTGAAGTCAGGGAATTCTAGAAGGCTAACTGTAGAGCTTGGGGTTGTTAGCATTGGACCCAGATTCTCCTCCTTTAGTCTTTGCTAAGCCAGAATGTCCCCTTCCCCTCTTCCAAAAGACATCCGTTCTAAAGTAGCAGGAGCCAGGAATGGTGACATAGTGCAGCTGATCCTGTGGTAGAGTGCAGGAGAGTGACCACTACACAGCCAGGGAAGACACCAAAGTATGTTTCCCCAGTCCACTAAAGAAGGCTAGGAGGGAAGAGAAGCAGGAGTGCCACAGCTGCCAGTCAGCCCCATCTCCTGCTGGCTGAGGAAAAATGGTAGAGTCAAGGGCCTCTTCCTGTTTCAGCATCCGATGTGGCACAATCTGCATGGCATTTGGGGAATTATGAAGGAAAATTCAATAATCAATGGAAGGACATTTCTATTGGTGAACCAAGGGTTGAGAGAATGCACATGTGATCCTGAATTAAAATTAGCAATTCAATCTTTGGTATCTGGTACGAGGCAGTTTCTAATAAATCAATTTCCTTTATTTCAGTATGTAACCTGAGTTTCTTTTCTAGGGACCTGATAATGCTCTACGTGGCACAAGTTTTTGTAAAATTGCTCAAGATTGTTAACATCCCCCTCCACGTTTCCTTTTACTCATGAGAGAATTATTGCCACTGGAAAGTATGAAGCTGGTCAAAAACAATTCAGTTCACAACTAAGATATGTTTGCCATTTTTGTACTCTATTCAGAATTTTTATGGACAAATTAAAGTACAGAAAAATGAGTATTTAACTACATAGAAAACCCTCTGTCTTTTCAGGGATTCCTCTTTCTTGTCTTTAACCGTACCTTCTTTACCTCAAATTTTTCTCATAATCTGTTTTTTGTTCCTTTGTTCAAATGTTTTATTTTTACATTTTTTCTTAGGGCTTCTACTTCAGTCTTCCTGTAGGCAGTCTTATGTCTCTGATTTTATGGGTTTGTCTCAGTGTGAATTCCCATCCTTATAAGGTGATAAGCACACAAAAAAAGAGGAAAAATGGGATTGCAATTCCAGGGCCATGCATTTTTCCTGAGTTAATTGACTTCACTTAATACTGTGCTGCTTTCTCAAGAATCTTTGTTGTACCTGCTTTGAAATATGGTGACTATTCCCATACCATTTCTTTCAAGCCAAACTACTTATGGCAACTTGCCAGAAATGTATCTTGAATTTTTTGATAAAACACACGCATTCAGAGGTAACTCCCTGTACACTCTTGCTTTCAAACTTACCACAGTACAAAATTTGTGTGTGTTTGTAGTCATAATCAATATTTATATTGTGTCTTCTTTCCACTAAGCCAAGCATTTTGAGTGTTCTGTATACATTTTCATTATTCAGAACTTTGGTGTATGGAATTCCAAATATGTGCCTCTAACATTCTCGTCCTTCTGTAATTCAAACAAAAGTGAATGCAGATAGTATTGTAAAGGTGTTTCAGAGATGGAATAAGGGTGTTTATTCGGCAGACTCTAAAACAGATTATCCTGGGTTGTCTTGCTAGATTCAGTATAATCATGTAGGCCCTAAAAGCAGAAGAGAAAGGTAAGATCCAAGCACAAGGATGTGTCAGAACAGGAAACAGAGAGAGGAGGTAGGAAGGGAGGTGGGAGGGGTCTAAAGTTTAAGGATTCTGCTCACTGTCGTTGGCTCTGAAGTTGAGCTAAGGAATACAAATAGCCTCTGTCTTGGTTATCTTTATTTCCACTGTTAAGATGAAATACCTGATGTTCAAAGTGAAAAAAGGAAAAGTTTAGTTAGATTATAATTTTTTGGAGATTTCAGTCCATACTCGGTTCCAAGGAAAGGGCGGTGTGGCTGACGAGCAACCATTCATAGTGACTACTGATGGAAAGATAAAACGGAAAAAACACACTTTTTTCTCTCCCTTACATTGTATGTCGGCTCCCCATACCTCCCTGGGCAGGTGCAGAACTAACACCACCAATCCCAGCAGTAGACAACAAACCAATCACAAATGCTATAGTCAGCTGCATTCATGATTACATGACACTTGGCAGGGGAGGGACATCCAAACACAAACTATAACAATCTCCAATACTTAAAATGACTCCAACCAAGAAGAGCAAAGATGCAGGGCACTTGTGTCTTACGAAAACAAGGATTAGAATTCCACTCCTCATCTGAAAGTGCTTGTAAAGGAATGCATCTTCTGAGCCACAGAGAAAAATATTTTGGTTTTCATCTTATAAAACCTGAAACAGGGCACTTGTGTCACAGCAATAGAGCTCTGAAATTATAAGTTTTTGTATCTTCAATGTCCTTTATGGTAATTTTGCAACTACAAGACAGAGCGAGATAGGTCAGCCATGTAGAGTCTTTTTGTAGGACATGAGTTATATACAAGTATTTGTGCTAACTAGAAAAGGAGATGGGACAAAAAAAACACAAGAAAATCTTAGGTCTTCTATTGTATGCTTTTATTGTAATTGGAAGAACTATTTACTGATGTCCACATGTATGGTGGGCAGGGAAATGCAGCATATATTATATGCAGTCGCATATATTTATACATATAAAGTGTACTGGAAAAATGATATGAAGTATAGTAACTTCAGTGATTACCCTTCATGAATAAGTAGAACAGGGCTTCACACAATCCCTGAGATTGCAGCTTATACTTTTTTGAAAAAATATGGTACTTGGATGAATTTGTCACTATGTCTAGGATGTCTTAACTTTATAAATATATGCACATATTTAAAAGTGTTCATGAAAGATCAGAAAAGGGTAACCTCCTTCTTATTTCTGAAAGAACAGGCCACACTGAGATCTCCTGGTCCAGCAGAATATTAAAATCCTGAATCTCGCACTCATTACGGCATTCATAGAAGGTTTAGATTTAAAGTTACACTTAGCTACTGAGTTTCAAATTCTCTTTTGCTCTTTATCACCTTATTCTAGAATTCTGGAAGAAATTAAGATGAGATCATTTTTCTTATAGATGAACAGCATTATATATATATATATATATATATATATGCACACATTTAATTTTAATGTTTCTGAAAATATTAATTTTTTTCTTCGAATACAAAAATGAAGCAATTTCTATTTTTCTTTTGACTCTTTCATCCTCCAAATGGGAAAATAAGAATATACCAGATTTCTATTTTATCAGAAAATAACTCTGCCCATGATTCTACCCTTAGTTATACCTAATGATAAAGGATGGCTAAAATATATTTTTCTTTGGTGAGTATTGAAGGGAAGCAGGAAATCTGGTGTGGGGGTGCATGCTGTTGCTATGGAAAGAGAGGATAGTGATTGTGAACCTTGCCTCTCCCGTATCACTCAGCAGTAAAGATGCCTTATGTGACCCCCAAACTGAGGAGAATCAAATCCTCTAAAACTCCTTTTGGATTGAACTCTTGTCCTGTCCCTAGGCCAAGTTTACTTTGTAGGATCCTTAACTAGTTGGCAGTAACTTTATTTATCTCTCATGATTAGTTTTAGCTTGAAGTTTACTTTCTCTGAGATTAGAATTCCTACCTATGCTTGTTTTGGGGTTCCTGGTATAAGAAATATGATTTTCCATGATATGATTTTTAGTCAATTAATATATTTTTGGATTAGGTGAGTTTCTTGAATGGAACAGATACTTGGATTCTGTTTTTTGATCCTGTCTGACAATTTGTCTTTTAATTGGAAAGTCAAAGCCATTAGCATTAGTTATTACTGAGTGTTGCTGATTAATTCCTATATTATTCTTTGTTGCTGATTGCTTTTCTTTCCTTACTTGTTTTCTTATTTATCTATTGACTATTTTTTTGGTACCATGGCTCAAACTCACAACCTGTTCACCATTCTTGATGTATACATTCCATGTAGATTTTTTGTTTGTTTTGTCATTTTTGTCTAGGACATTCATGTGTATTTTCTGGAGTGCTGGTTTGTTATTCATAAATCTCTGACTGGTTCCATTTTCATGAACTATTCTTATTTTTCCATCCATTCTGAAGGAAAGATTTACTGGATATGTTAATCTGGGTTGGAATATGTTTGCTTTTAGGGCTTGAAATACTTTGCTCTAAGATATTTTGGCCTTAAGAGTTTGTGTTATTAAGTCTGTTGTAATTATAATGATCTCTCTCTTTCTCTCTCTCTCTCTCTCTCTCTCTCTCTCTATATATATATATATATATATATATATTCTTTTTATCTGATTACTTAATTTTTTTTTTTGTATCAGGTTTTGTGTTCTCTACGTTTTGATTACTTGAAATCGTTTTGATTACTTGAAATCTTCTCTCCCACCTGGGAAGTTTTCTATTGTGCTTTCTTCACATAATTAATTATTCCTCACAGAACTAGAGAAAATAGTCTTAAACTAAATACGGAACTAGAAGATGTCCACAATAGCAAAAGTAATTGTTGCACACAAGAGCAAAGCAGGAAACATCATAATACATGACTTTAAATTTTACTGCAAAGCAACAGTGATAAAAATGGTATGATATTAGTGCAAAACAGACAGGTGATTCAGTAGAACAGAATAGTGGATACAGACATTCAACTATTTCATATTCTGCAGAGAAGCCAAGAACATTTGTTAGGAGAAAGATAGAATATTAAACAAATGATTCTAGGGAAATTCTCTATCCATTTCCAGATATTTCTTACCAGGAAGTAAACTAAAATCAAAGTGAACCGAAGACCTAAAGACTAAAACATCCAAGTTTGGTGGCACATACCTGTATTTCCAGCACTCAGCAGACCTAGGCAGCAGGACTGCCATGAGTTCTTCAGTCTTCACTTTGTAATGTGCTCAAGGCTGGTATGAATTACAAAGAAAGGTCCTGTCTCAAAATAAAGGCAATCTAGCTTGCTGGGAAGGCAGGCAGGATGGCATGAAGGAAGGAAGTTGGGAGGAAGGAGGGAGGAAGGAAGATTAAAGCAGAAACAATAAACCTACTCCATGGTAAAGTAAATAAAATGCTTGCAGTCATAGGTGACTGCAAGGGATTTCTAAGAGAATCCCAATTGCACAAGAAATCACAGCAAAAATCAACAAATGGGATTAAATCAAACTAAAAGCTTTGGCACAGCAAAAGAAATAATTAGTAGAAAGAAACCTAAAGAATGGGAAAAATTGTCAGTTATTCCTCAGTCAGAAGATTAAAATCTAGAATATATAAAGAATGCAAAACATTTACGCCAAGTAAAATTAAAGATCAAATGAATAAATGGGCAAGTGTAATGAGTAGATACTTTTTAGAAGAAGTATAAATGACTAGCAAATGTACCAAAAAAACCCAACATTTCTGGCCATTAGAAAAATTGTAATTTAAAACAACACTTGGATTTCATTTTACATCAGAAAAAATAACAATTATAAAGAAATGAAAGATGAACACACACATCCTACATTGTTGATAAGAATGTAAACTTGTACAGTAGTTATGGAAATCAATATGAAGATTTCTCAAAGAAGTAAAATTAGAAATTCCATTCAATCTAGTTATTCTTCTTCTAAGTATCTTCCCAAAAGAGGTAAAGATATCATATTACAGTCCTATGTACCTAACCACATTTATAGCAGCCCATTCATGATAACTAAATCTTGGAGGCAACCTCTATGCCCATTGACATATGAATAGATTTTTAAAAAGTGGTTTTACACATAATGGAATATTACTCAGCAACAAAGAAATTTAAGACATTTGCAAGACAATGTATATGTCTGTTAAATATAACATTCAGTAATAAAAAAATCACATATATAAACTAAACTCCTGTATGGTATCTCTCATTTGAATGAAGAAAAGTATAAATAAACAGCAAAATAAAGGATTGATAGGTGAGACAAGGGTATAGTTTTTTTTGCAAATGGAAAGGGGTCTTAGAGAATAAGGGTAAAGGCCTGGAATGTGGAAAGAGGAAATCAAAAGCTTGGAAGATGTGTCGCTTACATGTATCAAGCACTCACAATGAGTATAGCATTATATGTGATAAGCATCAACTAAATACTAATAATAGCAGTAAGAATAAAAATGGTGAAAAAAGGGATTTAGAGAAGGATGGATGGTGGTGTGTGGGAAGAGGGCAAAGATTAAAAAGAAAAACTGTCTTATGTGCATCTACCTAGTCCATAGATGAATATGAATCTCATGTACTGCAAACATGTGCTGTAGACATGTACTAATAGAATAGAGAAGCAAAGTTATTCATTTCTCTTTACTACTTATTCTACTTGAAAATTAGGAGAAAGAAAACAAGCAGTGAATTATTGTGTGCCCCTACCATAAATACCTTTTAAGTGCATACCAGGAAGTTTACACTCTGTGGTTCTGTTCCTCAGTTAACCACTGCATGAAGATTCTAAACTCAATGCACACTTCTAAAAAATCGTGATGAAGTTATAATACAAGAAAAACACAATGTAGGAAATTCATGATATAAAACACGGGGTAACTATTTTCAAAGTGCTTTAAAATCTTTCCTTTTCAGTTAAAAATAGAACTTTCTTTTGTGGTATGTACCACTCACTTACTGTTTTATGGATGTGTCTGGATATCATCCCTAAAATTTCTTTGTAAATTTTTTGTGGGTTTATCCTTTAGTTTGTGCAGTACTTTACCTGACACAGTATTTTCAATGAAGTTGTTTATTAATGTTACTTGGCTTCATTGAGAATGTATTTAGGTTATAAATGTGTTTTTCTAGAACAGGAGCATGGACTTTAGTTGCTTTGTGATTATATCAGTAATTGTACACTAAATTGTTTCTCTGATTATTATATGTTTCTTAGTGGAGAGAGAAGATCAATAGTTTTCTTAGCTTTTGAAATGAACCACTTTCATTCAACAGTGATGCTATCTTCTTACCTCATGTCCTTCAGGGTAACCTTTCTAATTTATAGAAGCATAAACTTTACTCAGTTATATTTGTATTTTAAAACTATCTCATCAGCATTTTCTTGAGTCCTAGATCAACTCACCGCTACTGACTTAGTAGTAAGACAACGTAACAACTGCAGACCTGCAAGACCCTGAATCAGGTAGAGTCCTCTGGTAAAGGGCAGTCGGGTGATCTGAAACATTCAAAATAACATTTTAAAACAGAAAACTCTCAACCAACCACCAGCACTTAGAAATTAAAACTTTTTATATGAATGACTTGGGTAAAGTTGAAAATAGTATTGATTAAAATGTGGATGAGTCATCATGAGAATAAACATGCAACATAAGCAATGATTTACTGCCTTAGATTAATTTAGAGTTTCTTATTACCTTTTAGATAAGGAAGACTTCTAGCAAATTTATTCCAGTATAATTAGATAAACTGCACAGATCTTAAGTGGAAAACTCAACTAATTATTACATTTATATTCAGTGTGACTACGGACAGTTTACAGCACAGAACATTTCCAAATTCCAGGAAACCTCTTGATGTTCTCTATCTCTGTGAGGCAAACCAGGCTTCTGATTTTAATCATGGAAATTATTTTCCTTCAAAACATGTATGATTGTTTTAATATAGGGCAAGGAAACTCCCAACCTACTATATGTCCAGTATGAGTTCATGTTCTCTAAACTCAAAGAGTGAATTTTAGGAAAATTGGAGGTTTAGAGCAGAATATATTTATTGATAGAAAGAAATTTTTTGTCTCAAAGAGACAGAAGGAGTCCTGGATGGGTTGTCAAAGATGCTAGGGACTTTACAGAGTAAAATAATAAGGTGAAATGGATCCAAGGTGGGAGAAACCTGGGAACTCACAAGGTGGGCATTAGGTGGGACAGAAGTATGGTTAACCGATAAGATTAATTGCTCAGGTAAAATTGATTCAATTGGAAACAACTGGGGGAGTGAGTCACATAGCAAGCAGGCATGCTTAAAGAGCAGTGACTCTTCCATAGATGGTTGGAATGGTAACTTCTGGCTTTCTCAGTGTGATAGAAACCAATTCAGAATATCAGTCCTTAGGAGGTGGGTCCATTTGTTTGATCTTTGTCTTGAGGCCTGGTCCACAGCAGGAGGTGTCTCCCCCGCAGTTGCAAGGTATCTGGGCTTCTGCACTGGCTCCTTTGAGGACTTAGTCCTATCTGACTGTTTATAATATTTCTGTCTAACTCAGTTGCCTGTAACAATTTCAAACAGGGCAAGGTGCTAACAATAAATGAAAAGGATAGGCTTGAAAAACTTATTTCTGAATACATGGGTGTGAAGCTTGAAGGAAGATGAAATAAATGACAATTCTTGCCTACTTCCTCAATCCAGAGTGTTATGACTCAATTAGCCAAGATTTGAACATTTTTCAAAGATCACAGAGTATGTTATTGAAAAATATATGATATCTCCAAATTATAAATAAGTTGTATTCCAAAAGCTCATTTATAAATTTATCACTTGGAACATACAACCTTCTTTGCCACAGAAGCAAAACCATAAATGTCATAAATGATGGTCAGGTTCCCAGGTTACTCATAGAAACCTTTATGAAACACAGTGTATATGAAGCATTGCACATTTAAAATGAAAAATACGTTCAAATCTACAACACATAATTAAGTAAACCCAAAAAATGAATAATTGTTCCTATTTATCTTGATGTTCATACTGAACAAAAGCCAGGCATAATTAGAGGAGATACGTGACACTAATTTCACTGTGGTTTGAAAAGAGTTTAGAGGTGTTTTCAAATACATTACATGATACTTGCCTTTGTTTTATTTTTCCAGTTTTACTCTGATAATGTTATGGTATCTCATTACTCTGATGCAGGTTAATGTCTAACCCTCCAGGCTTAGGTTATTTATTCATCTGTTGCTTTAATAGTAAAAAGTGGTTAAGCCAGAGATGTGGTCCTGCTCCAGTGACTGACTATGGCTGCAAACCTGTGTGATGGGGCTGCCGAAGCTGTTGTAAGCAGTGGAGTCCAGGAGGAGATCTCCTGTCACTGCCTCTCTTCCTTCTTCCATTCTCAAGATTCATGCAGCCCAATAGCCCTTTTGACTGTCTTCAGCTCCATTTCCATTCTTCAGCTTCTTCTGATCAAGTCTTTGTGTGTTTCATCTCATCTTAGCATCTGCTTCTCAGAGGACTCACATAAGCACAGAAAAGATCACTGCTTCACAGTTACCAAACCAAGCTGGCAGTAATGAATCAGAAGTATAATTTCTTCCAGGCTCTAGGAAGACTAACATTCTTGAGTCTTCCCTTTCTCTTTCTCAATTGCCAAAGATGTGATCGAAAGAACAGTAAGAAATAAATAGTCTGAATTCCACAGCCTTGTGCTACTGCTTGGCATGTCAGAAAATTAAGGAAGACAGGAAGTGGTTAGAAGGTAGATTAAGCAGAAAAAAATCTTAACTCTGGGGTATGTATAAGACAGTCGAAAATGTTTAAAAAATAATAGTTTATATATGAAACGTATGAAAAGTGGAGAACTACATGAAAGAGCTTTACAGGTTTTTATATTTGAGACTCAGTTTAGAGAAAAAGGCTCACACTCTGGAAAAGAATCATAGATACTGTATTTTGTATCAATAGTGAATATATTTTTATAGGCTGTATTCTTAATGCTTAAAGTAATTAATAAAAACAATTTTTACCAAGGAGAATTAAAATTAAGTATAGTTCTGATATCAAAAAAAATATGTCATTCCCAATGTGACAGTCTTGAATTACATGTGAGGTTTGACCAAGGAGACAGTCTGCATTTTTTATAAACTAGATATCTGAGTACAAATTTGAACCATCAATTCTTAGCTATTTTTCCTACCCACTATTTTTTATACCTGCCAGGAAGAACCATAGTTTCTCAGGGGTCATTGCTTTAGTAGTATTTCTCCTTAACTGAGGAAGTAGTCACTGGGTTACAGATGAAAATTGCTATTGAATCGTAGTTGGAATCTCTGATGGAGACATAGGCGTTACTGTTTGCCGGAGCAATGTTGCTATGAACAATCTCTCAGAGGCTGCCTTTTAAATATATTCAGTTAGGGATAAGAATCAAAGGATCATGCTCTCTGCTTTGTTGGTATTGCTGGCCTTGGTTTGTTTGTTTTCTGTGTCAAGTCCTGAACTTCTTGTCTATGTTTATTTCTTTGGGTAGATACAATAGTTCCTCCATTTAACAGATTTGTCATTGCAATGTGCTCCTGAACCAACGAAAATAAAAATATGCTTTTTCTTAAAATTACACCTTTCTTCAGCTTTAAATTCATTGACCTTGAATAAGCCTCTCAACCCTGATGAGAGAACAAAGTCTCTAAGCCTTATGATTTATTTTTATACCATCATAAAAACTCAGAGTTGTAAAAAATAACATAGATGTAGCTAAGAAGCCAATATTGGAAATACAGAACCCTTGATAAAAAGCACTTACTTCACAAAAAAAGGAAGAAGAAGAAGAAGGAAAAGAAGACTGAAAGAAAAAATAAAAAGGAGTTGTGATTAAAAGAAAACAAATGGAAAGATGTAATTAAACACGATCATTTAAATGAAATGTCAGTAAAAATACCTATCAAAGCAGATAGTGTATGAATAAATAAAACTTAAAACCTAAATGTATACTGGCTGCAGAAACTGGAGTGTAACAATAAAAAGCCAGGTAACTTCTAGGAAAAATATAAAGTTATTTACCGGAGTAAGCAATAGGCATAAGAAAATTTGTACAAATATATCAGTACTAGACAAAGTAGAATTCAGAATCAGAAATATCAACAGAAATAACAAAGAAAATGTGATAAAAAGATAAAATAATGCATTTATCTGGAATACTTATTAAATCAAAACATTTATGCACCTAATTTTAGAGCTTCAGATATACTAAATCTGAGTTTTAGAAGGATAAATAAACAAATCTATTATCTTAATTGGGGATTTTTACATTAATTTCTTAGTGATTAATAGAACTATACTCAAAATCATTAAGGATATAGGAAATCTGAATGATTATCAAATGACTTGAATTCGTTTATTCAGAACATTATATAAAGCAATTTTCTGTTGAAAGGAGAGATTTCTCATAAAATATGCTACATGATAGATTATAGACAGTATACATATCAAAATGCTAAAATCTTAATATATTCTCTGATCCTGATAAAAATAAAAATTGAAAAGAACATATTACCTTGAAAATAGAAAAAAAATCTGAAAATATGCAGTATGCCTCTAATATAAGGTTAAGTCAAAAATTACGAGAATTTAAACGTTTTTAACTGACAGGTAATGAAAATTCAGCATGCCAAATTTGTTGGAAGCAACTGATAAAGTATTTTAGAAAGTCAAAGTTTTAAATTCCTTTTGACTGGGGAATTGAGAACACTCATATTGAGGGTTGTTATTCAAAATAGTACACCACAACTGATAATAGATAATCTTGCATGCAGTGTACATGTTCATCAACAGATGAAAGCATACAGAAGATGTGATATTTACAACAATGAATATTACTCTGCTGTAAAGAATGATATACTTGAGTGATTTGTAGGAAAGTGCATGCACCTTGAGACTTTCATATTAAGAAAGATAAATAAGACACATGATCCTAAATATTACATTTTTCTCTTGAATGAGAAACCCAAATTATAAATAAAGCAAAATAATAGGTAATAGGAGATGGAGAGATGGGTATTTTTCAAATCAGTAGAGTGTCAAGAAATGGGGGAGAGAGATAGAGGAAGAGGAAAGAAAAGAGAAGAATAAAATAATTAAGATGTGTTGTGTACCTGTATCAGTTCTCCAAAAGGGATGTGAACATATATACTGCAAACCTGTATTAACATAAAAGGTTTTAGAAAAACAACTGAAAAAAGACAGAAAGTCTAAAATCAATAATCTGCAATAATACTTCCAGAAGTTACACAACAAAGAGCAGAGTAAATAAAAATAGAGTGGATAAACTACTGAAGTGCAGAAACTAACTAAACAAAACCCAGATGAGTAAGGTAAAAAGTCAGCGAAATGAAATCTTCTTTGAAGCAGTCAGTAGAACTAATCTCTAGTCAGCGTGATCAAGAAAAATGAGGAAGATACAAATGAACACAGTTATAAATGAGAGCACATCACTACGGACGTTATAGACATTAGTGATAATAAAAGACTATTTAAACAAATTTATACCAAACAATGTAGCTATCTTGGTGAAATTAAAGTTGCATTAATGTTGCCCAAGAAAATGTGTAAAAAGCTGAATAGTTCTATATCTATTAAGTATTTAAGTACACGATTATAAAGAATCCTACAATAAATTTACAGATGAAAAGTACTCCAATGGTAAACTCCTTCATATATTTAAGGAAATAAAAACATATAACCAACTCTTGTAGAAGGAAAGGGAGAGAAAATATTTTCCAGATTGTGTCATAGACCAGTACTAAATTCAAATATAACACAACAAGGATATACAAATGTATATCCTACATTATGCACAAAATCCCTAATAAATTTTAAGTAAATATACACAGAAGTATTTTACAAGGGTACCATATCATGTCATGGGAAAGCAAAGCTAATTTAAGAATAAATCAAAATACTTGAGCATGTTAATTTAGTAAAGTAGTAAAAGTGTAATTTTAACAGATGCATAAAATCCATTTCAAATATTCAATACTCACTTTCTAAAAGTTTAAATTTCTTAGCAAATGAGAATTATCCTATTAACTACTCTGGATAGAATTTTTCAGCTTTCTTGAAGAAATTTTTCTTTTGTATCTAGTTACATTTTTTAAAATTTATTTTGTTTTCTTCTAGTTTTAATAAGGTATAATTGGTACATAAGTTATATATGTATTTTACACTGTACAATATGAAATTTGATATATGTGTATATGGTGAAGTGATTAAATCAAACTAACCTATCCATCATCTTACATTTATCATTTTAAGATAGAGAAAACATTCCACATTTGTTCTTCTAGCAGTCTTCAGGAATACGCTACATTATTATGAACTATCATCACCAGGATGTAAAATGGATCTTGAGGATATACACTTCCTGTCTACTGTCACTTGCATTCTTTGATCAATATTTGTCTTTTTTCTGACCAGTATTTCCTCGTCACCTACACCTCCTAGTTTCTGACAATCTCCATTCTACTATCTGCTTCTACGAGTTATGCCTTTTTAAAATAAAAAATAAATTATTTGTCCTTCTAGATGACTGGCTTCTTACAGGTAGTGGAAGTTTTATCAGGTACCTTCACATTGTCATAAATGAAAGAAATATTTTTAGGATGGTGTGTGTGTGTGTGTGTGTGTGTGTGTGTGCATTTACCACATGTTGCTTGTCAGTTCATCTTGTTATGTACTCATGTTTTAGTTTCATATCTTGGTTAAAGTGAATAATGTCACAACGAGTGAACATACGGATGGCGATGTATCTCTTTAAATTATTAATTTGATTTCTTTTAGATTCATGACTAGTAGAATTTCTAGTCATTCTATAATTATATTCCTGAAATAAACACCATCCTTTTCCATCCTACCTGTGTCAGTTTAAATTCCTACCAGGACTACAAGAGTTCTGCTTCCTCATACTTCCTCCAATACTTCTTATTATGGGTACTTTTTTAAAAATGATTTTTTATTTATTTTGAAGAAGATAAAACGATAAAACCAATCAAAACAAACCAGTATAAGAGGTATAGGCCTAAAAACACTACAAAACCAACAACAGTTAACAGAATGCCTTTTGATGTCTTCAAAACAGCTGCAGATAACTTTGGACGTACTAAAAATCAAATGGAACAGGATAGAAACTGTACAAACAACAGTGAATACAATAAGCAACTTCAGAACAAGCCTATAGTAAACTCAAAATTGCAACCATAATGTATATTGTTATCTTTGAAATAGCTGCTCCTGCCATCAGATTTGACATAATCAAACAAAACAAAAGAGAATAAAACCCAGCCCAGCAAAACAATGGAAACAACATAGGACTTCCAAAACAAGATCATAGGGAATCAACAATGGCTACACCCCTCAGAAGGAGATCCCCCTGGATGCCACACTGCGTACTGCTATCCTCTGAACCCATGATCAGACCACTGGCCCTAGACCTGCAATGCTAATGAAACTTACCAAAGCACCACAGGCATCCAATTGCATTTCACCACCACAGCTATCATCACAGCCTGTTTCTCCTGATAAGAAGGTCACTTATGGTGGGGGTGGGTGTGGGAGGTTGGAAGAGGGGGTCAGTGGTGGATATGCTACTTCTTGTTTGCAGACTGCACGCTGGGAGGGGCTGGGATCTGCCAGTTCTAGACTGGCAGAGGTTCACTCACGGTGCTATTTCCCAGACTATTATGTGTACTTTTTATAAAAGATATTTTGGATACACCCCCCCCCCCTTTTTTTTTTGTACCTGGGATTGAACTCATGACCTTGTGCTTGCCAGGCAGGCACTTATGTCTCTGAGCTAAACCCCCAGCCTGAGATGATACATTTGCATTTACTTGAAGATTAATGAAATTGAATGCGGTTTTCATGTACCTGTTGTGTTTTTGCACATTTATCTTTTAGAAATTCCCATTTAATTCCTTTGTCCATTTTGGGTTATTTTTCTTGATACTGAGCTGCCAAGTTCCTTGTATATTTTGGATATTACCTTTTTATCAAGTGTGTGATAAAAAGGATACTACCTTTTTATCAACTTTTGTTTCAGAGTTGTCTCTTCATTTTTTATTTTGCTATTTAGCAGCTGAGTACTTCAATATAGTTCATTATCAACTTTTATTTATATTGCATTTGCTTTTAGAGTCATTTAAAAACAAATAGTGCCCAGATGAATTTTAGGTAGGAGTTATCCATGTTTTCTGGTACTAGTTTTATGTTATCAGGTGTTTCATTTAAGTTTGAATCAAGTTTGAGTTAATTTCTTGTATGTGGCATGATATATGGATATAATTACCTTGTACTGTAACAACATACCCGGTTTTCCTAGTGCCATTTATTGAAGAGACTCTACTTTCCCCATCTTAAGTTTTGATATTATTGTAAAAGATCCACTGACCATAAAGGTATACACTTATGTTTTAAATTTCTATTCTCTTCTGGAAATGTCGATTGTTTTATTTCCAATGGTATATTGTTTTGCCTACTATAGCTTTGTAGTATATTTTTAAATCAAAGGTTGCAGTGCCTTCCTTTTTGGTCTTTTTGTTCAAAATAGATTTGAGTATTCTGAGTCTTTAAATTCTTTATGTGTTTTGATTTTTTTCCATTGCTTTGGAAAAAGTCATTGTTAGTATAATTTTGTACTAAATCTTAACTGGCTTTGGGTAGTTTGACCATCTTAACAAAGATTCTTCTAATTTTTGATAAATATGAGAATTGTTTTCATTTATTTTTATCTTCTATTTATTTCATCAAAATGTTATAGTTTTCCATGTGAAGATATTTTACCTGCTTTTAAAAATTCCCTGCTTTCTTTTCTTTTCTATTTTAAAGATACTATAGTATTTATTTTTAATGCTTTTTTCTTGTGCATAGAAACATTACATAGTTTTGTATATTGATTTATATGTTTAAAATTTATTCAATGCGATTATTAATTCTAATAATTTTTAGTGTGGGTATTATATATTTTATATATAAGTTCACATCATCTGCAAAAATGACTTCATATTTTTTTTTCTATTTATATCCTTTTAATTTATTTTTCTTGCTCAATTCCTCTGGCTAAAATTTCCAGTAATATGTTAATGGACAGCACAGGTGTGAGCATTTTTCTTATTCAAGATCTAAAAGAATATCAGGCGCCCCGCAGACTCCTGCACCAATGTCACCGGCCCACCCCTGGCCCTGGACCGCCTAGGCTGCTGCTGAATTGCTTTTGCTGCATTCCATAAATATGCTGTATTGTGGTTCAGTTTTGTTTCGTCTGAATATGTATCTTTTAATTTTGGTTATTTAGGAGCATGCTGTTTAATTTGCACATATTTGTGAATATTTCAATTTTCCTCCTATTTCTGATTTCTAGTTTCATAGTGTTGTGATCAGAAAAGTCATTTGATATAATCTTGAATTTAAGATTGTTTTTTCATGAATTTGCATGACATATCTATACTGGGGAATGTTCTATGTGGTCTGAAAATTATGTATATTTTGCCATTGTTGAAAGAAAAGTCTTTTTAATATTTGCTCATCTGCATTGGGTCTACAGTTCAACTCCACTTGTTGCTTACTGGTAATCTGAATAATAAACCCTTTGTTGAAGGTAGAGTGTTGAAATCCTCTACTATTATTGTATTGTTATCTATTTCTCTTTCAATTATTCTAATGTGTAGTTTATATATTTAAATACTGATACTCATGATATGTACTCAGACAAAGTAATCCTTTACATTTACATCAAGACTTTCATGACTTCAAGTGGTTTTTTTCCCTGATGTAACTTTAGCCACTCTAGCCTCTTGCTTACCATTTGTATGAAATATTTGCCCCATCCCTATGCCCTGTCGTGTTTCCTTACCGTTCCCGCATGTCTGTTAGAGACAACATGTAGAGGGCTTTTGTTTTCTTTGTACTTTCAGTTTGTCCATTTTGAGTGGAGATTTAATCTATTTAAACTTGAAGTAATCACTGAAGCTAAGGACTTACTAGTGCTATCCTGTTAATTGCTTCCTTATTGTGTATTTCCTATGCCCCATTCCTTACTTCTTGCTGTCTTCTTTTACAACTGTTTGATTTTTTGGTAATGATATGCTTTGATTCCTTCCTTTTTATTTTGAATCTAGTATGTTTTCTTGTAGTAACTATGATTAAGGCTCATATGCAGTATCCTGTAATTATTTAAAATCAAGTAAATTTAAGCAAACTCATACCAAAATACTCACTAGTGTTTCAAATTTTGTTATCAAAATCTCAACTTATATATTTTACCTATTGAGTACTAATTAAAATTATTGTTACTACAATTTTTTTATTATTTATTTTGTAGTGTGAGATTGGCACTCAGCAGCACATGCGTGCTATCCAATTGCTCTGCCACTGAGCTACATCTCCAGACCTTAGGGTTATCTTTAGTATTCTGTAATTCAAGTTTCACAGCAGTGTTTAAAATAATTTGACTATTACAGGATTGGAATATTGTGTATTTGATATGTTTTATCTTTATAGTAAGTTTCATATTTTCATGTTGTGTTTCTGCTGCAACTTGGAAATTATTTCTTTTATAGGAGACCTAGTTATGATTACACAGCTTTTTTGATTTCTGATAAAATTCTTGTCTTACTCATTTCTGAAGACAGTCATGCTGGTTCTAGATTTTTAAAAATTTTATGTAGTATGTAGTAGTTTGCATGCACTTTTTGATACTGTCTCCTGAGATATTCCTGGATAGCCTTATAGCTGCTCCCGTGTATGTGATTAGTTGTTTTGCTTTGCATACTTTCAAAATTATATCTTTTGAAACTTTGATTACAATGCATCTCAATGAAAATTTCCATTATCTTTAACACATTTGTAGTTTATACTCTTTGTGGACATGGATGTTCATTTTCCTCAATAGCCTGGTAAAACAATTTGTCATATCTTTAACTGTTTCTCTCTCTCTCTCTCTCTCTGTCTCTCTCTCTCTCTCTCTCTCTCTCTCTCTCTCTCTCTCTCTCTCTCCTCCTTCTGACAATGCTATGAATATATTTTTTTGGTTGACAGTTCTTCTAAATCCTGTAAGCTCTCCTCATTTATTTTTATGCTTTTGTTTCTGTTGGTTCCTCGGGTAATTTCACATGAGTTGTTTTCTAACACACTAATTCATTCTTCAGCATGTCAGATTCCACTATTGAAGCCCTGTATGGAAAATTTTCAGTTACTCTGTTCTTTAGTTCCATAATTTGCTTTGTTCATTTTTATGTTTTCTCTCTTTATCAAACTTTTAATTTTAGTGTATCCCTTTCCTAATTCTGTCTACCTTTTTTTTCTTATTCACTGAGTATCTTTTAAATTCTTATTTTCAACTTTTTGTCAAGCAGTTTGTAAATTTCCAGAGGGTCAGTGACTAATGCCTTTTTGAGGGTCTGTGGTATCACATTTCCAGGCTCATGTTTATGTGGCCTACATTTGTTTCCATGTGAATTGTCTAGTGTTCTAAGCCTGGACCCTGGGGATGATAAATTGTAGACCTATAGGTCCGATCTGGAACCTGAGCCTACAGGGACCAGCCTAGTGCTGAGCTCTATGTCTGCAACCCTAGATACTTTGGTGGAACAGAAGTCTGGAATTGTAAGGACTGGCCTGGGTTTTGGGTATCCCTGAAGGCTATGGCTACATTGCTTGCTGGAGTCTCAGGTTGAAAGCACATATGTGGAGGAATTGAAAACTGACCTATGGAATCTGGTCTGGCACTGGAATGGAAATTGACACTGTGTCCACAAGAATGCAATTGATAATTGGGACTATGAGGATTGGCTTGGAACTGGCATCCACAGATGCTTTCCTACCCGAGGTGGGCTACAAACTGAGGATTCAGGTGCTGCCCTACTATATGGGCTGTATGGATAATGTGGCAGTAGGCAGACCTGACGTTTACAGGGCTGCCTAGAGCCTGTGGCTTGTGAGGCTGGCTTGGCCTGTTGTGTGGCGTTCTTACTTAAGTCTGGTCCTTGCTTCACTTCCTTGCTTTTCCCTCAGGCAGAAGGCTTTTCTCTGTGCTTTGCTAGATGGGTTTGGAGAAGTGATGTGGGTAACGTGACAGTATCTTTTCGACCCACTTCAATATTCTTACTTCTGTATAACATCTGAGCTCTATAATCTTAACTCTTCTAAAGATATTTTGCATGTCAATGGTTGTCCAAATGAAGTTTCTATAAGGCCTAGGTACTAGAAAATAGTCTTATTATGCTGCTGTCACAGGCTACTGAAGAAAATTTTCTTTATATATACAAATTTATTTCATATTTCATATGTCATTGGTGAATATTAGAGACTACATATGACCTTATACAAATAAATAATTTTACTTATTTTAAAGGTAGTCTACTCTCATTTTTTGATGTTAGAAAATCTTTTGAAACAAATTTAATGATATCATTCTTCAAGTTGTATGGAAAGCAATCTCATTAATCTTTTGAGCAAATCCATCTTGAAATTCCAGACAAATTTGGAATGGCTGAATAACTTACAGTCTTAAAATTTTTTTCTTATTTGCTCCATGAACATGGTATATTTTATAATTATTTGAATTTTTTGTAGTTCATTGGTCTTTTTTGTTATTATTTCAAATGTCATGAAATCTGTTGTTAGTTCTATATTTTCTTATGATAATTTAGAGTCTTTTCCTTCAGTTATTTTTGTAACAAATAATTTTCATACTAATTTCTGACAAAGCCACATTTTAAAATTGTATATTTTCCATAGATTCTTTTTAATCACTTCATGTTCCGAGATGTGAAAGCATTCAAATAGAAATGATAAAGCAAAGTTTTCTACTCAGTCTTTATGTGCATTTAATGTTCTACTGTACACCGATTGAAACTTTGAAAGTATTATTACATTAGTTTTGATAGTAGAATCATAAACTTGTTTTAAATGTAAAAAGAAATCCTAGTTTACTACAATTTGCCAGGATAATGACTTTTTCTAATCTAATGCTATTTCACCTGTCAAGGAACCATTTACTTAGGTAATTTTCTGTCAGATCACCTTACAATTTAAAAAATATCTCTGATTCATACTAGAATAAAATTAGGAAACATTTCCATTAAAAATTATTGCTCTGAAAATTCTACATAGTTGCCTTTATTTGTCATTTAATATGATGCAGAGTTCGTGTACCCGTAGTGAAGTGTTCTGCTTAAGTATTCTGGAGAAATGTTAACTTTTTTTTTTTTTTTTTTTTTTTCAGTGTGTTGCTTTTTCAGATTCGGGAGATGACTGACATAATGGTTTAATAGAATTTGTTCTATAGTTTCTCTTCTTCTCTTTGGTGATGCTTCCCCAGTTGTACTATATAAGGATACCTGGAATTGTAAACGTCTGAGAGTTCTAATTCAGTATTTGTTATTGTTGTTTGTTTTCCATTTATTATATTAGGTGTTGGATTTTGCTTCTTTTTATTTTTTGCCAGCTTTCCTATCTTCCATATTTATTTTGTTAACATTCACTTTCACATTTCCCTCTCTTGTCATTCTTAGTTTGTATTTTCTTTTTACTTGAATTAATTTCTGTATTTTCACTTTTTTATTGATGTCACATAATAATAAATATCTTCTGTAGAAACAAACATATTTCATACCACAGGTTTTTATATATAATATTTTCCTACTGTTATTTTCAATATATTCTCAGTGATTATTTCCTTTATGACTGGGAGGATATAACGTGTATCTGTAAATAGTTGGTGGTTTTTGTGTGTGTTTCTGTTGCTACTGTATTTTTAATTGTTTTCAATATGGTCCTAAGTTTTATCTGAATGGTCTCATAATTTTAGAATTTGATTTGTGGTGTCATAGAAAATATATCATGGGATTTTCTAACATTACTCAATATTTTCATAATTATGTGTATCAGAAATTATATATAAATAATATTACTCATATTATTACATATTTTATAATGAACGGTTAAAATGTTAATGTTTTATTAGTTTCTCCCTGGATTTCTTGCAATCTTGTATTTTGATCTGACATCCATTTGGGTATTAAAGATCAACAACAGCAATATATTGTTAATTATGGTATTTAACAAAAATACCCTTTGTCACATTTAATGTGCTAGAGCTTTGAGTCAGCTGCATCAAGTTTTAAATGTGCTAACACTTAACTGGTTTATATTTCTTCCTTTATGTTCAATATTTCAATTTATTTGTATATATTTTTGATCTATGATCTATAGTTTTGTTAATAATATACATTTTCACACATGAATGTATATGAACTATGCATACCAATGTAGCTTATATTTATTTATTGATTGACAATTATTTTGTATTTTTATATTTTTACATTCTATTTTGTGATCTGTTTTCTTCCTTAGATGTTTAATCCCTTTATAAACTTGAAAAGCTTATATATTGCTTGTTTTACTTATTCTTGTATTTTTCTAATGTAAGTGATATACTGCTAACTTTAATACTTCATCAAATTTAAAAAAGAAACATGAGACATTAAATTTCTTCTGTAAAATATGAGGGAAAAGTAATTTTCTCTTTCCTACTTCTTCTCTACGTGTCTCTATTCTTTTATGATAATGCTGGAATTTTGGTCTAATCCACTGGCATCATACTGTCACTTTTACACAGTATACCTTTTCTTGATACGTACTATTTCTATTTCTTTAAACATACCTTACACATTCATAGTATCATAGCATAATCACATAATATTTGGTATTGAGTTTTATTATTTTAATATCATGGTAAACCTTTAATATTGTGGTAACTACTACCAAGTTCTTTATTTTGATTCAGTATTTGTTAAGTTCAAGATTTCTTCTAGGATTCCCCACTAAGAACTGCTCCTTTGCTCTAGTAGTTCATGATTCACTGCAAAATTAAATACCATTTTGCAAATGTGGACCTAACGAAGAGATTCAGGTAAGGGAAAGGTGGGAGAGGAGAAGGGAAGCAGAGAGACTTGAGTGGTGTTCATATATTGCCCAGGGAAAGTGTAATCAGTATTTACTGCAAACATCTACTAATAGAAAACAAAACATAACCACCCATTTCCTCTTTGCCTCTTGAACACTGACCAGAGGCACACACTTGAGATAACTCTCAGACTGCAGGCCCAACCACACCCCTAAAATTTGCCCAATAGAATACCAAACCACCATGAGTGAAACAAAATTCAATTGGTTGCTGCAAAGGTTCCTGAATGTAAAGTTCTGCTTTGTGTTTTTACCTGTTTTAAAATTTTACCACACACAAAATCATTATTCCAGCTGGGCTTGGGAGTACACACTTGTACTTGCAGAGACTGAGGCAGGAGGATTGCCACAAGGTCAAGACAAGCCTGAGCTACATAGCAAGACTTTGTCTTATTAAAAAACAAACTGTTCTGTACTGATCAACTGATCGACATATACTTTTTGCTAAATTAGAATTAGAAATAAGTTCTATCTAGAAACTACTAAAAAACAATTTTACATTTCATTTTTACATTGAAAACCAATCAGATTTACTTTAGCCTCAAAGAGCGTGTTTATATAAAATTAAATGGATGCTTGTCAGCAAAGCACATGTGTTTTGCTGAATGGGAAATTGGTTTTAAGAATGTCAAACTTTGTGTTAATATGTTCAAATTCTTTGAATTAGTATAAAACAATCAATTTTTCTTATTCACTCAGAACTTGGAATTTATAAATACTAGTCTTACGTTGATTGGTAAGTAATCATTAGTATCAGGAATTCTAAGAACATTTTCATCTCTTGATAAAAGAGCTAAATTATTTTCCCCTTAAAATGCCCTAGGAGTTTTTTCTTATGTTGAAGTCTAGTGTGATAATTAGCAAACTTTCAATGAATGCAACAGTAACTAAACTGAACCTGCCTAAGACAAAGATACACAAGTTCACATACATAAACTAAGCCAGGGGGGCAAAATACTAACTTAAAGATAACTGGAACCAAGAACTCAAATGCTTTTGTTAGTTGCTTTTGTTGTATGATTATGGTGTGAGCAGATTGTATTATTTCAGCTGAAGTAGTAGTACTTCAGGAAAATTATTGAAGTGATTGCCCATATCCATAGCAAGACATATGGTTTCGAAGTTTAGTAAACAAGAAGTAAAATTAATTTTTTTCAGCTCAGTGGGAAGCGTTCTGACTGCATAGATGTTTATCTCTTGTAATGGACTCACAGCATTTTTAGAGGGATTACACACTTTAACTGAACTAACTCTGATATCCTCCAATGAATACTATGAGCTCTGTGTTGGGGAGTCCCTACTGGAATTGATTTTTGCAAACCTCATCTCAAAATTTAAGTGCTATTTTAATCTGAAGAAATAATTGTGCATTTCACTCAGTAAACTCACCAGGGAAATGCTCATTATTTGAGTTCTGGAATCAGTATTAATTCCAAAACAGTGTAGATGTGGGAACTGAAGATTCAAATGTTATTTAATTTTAGGATAATTTTCTTATAACTCTCCATGTTTTCTTGAGCACTTTAATCTCTTTCTCTCTAGTCTTCCTTCCAAATATATTAACTTCTTATGCCAAAAATTCAGCCTTTTTTCCTCTTTACTTGCCCTTTTCTAAGCAATATAATTGCATCTTCATTCCCAAAGTTTCATCAAAATATGAGTTTAAATAAGTACTTATGATTTAAGTATTAACATAATACTTTATGTTTAAAAATTCAAAACTTAATTGTACACAAAATTATTTAATTTTTTTTATTTTACAAATAATTATTTATCTCACAGTTGTTCAACTGATATTCACCATATCCTGATTGCTCTAGGCTGTCTTGTTTAAACTTAACTTGTTTGATCATCTGCACATTTCTCTAATCCTTATTGTATCCCAAATCTGCTATCACATTCTTCATGTGCAAGAGAGCAGTACAAGAATTCAATCTAAAGTACAAAGAACATTGTAAATCCCTGCTGGTGTCACATGAGTTTAGATCAAGGCCAATCATGTGATCAGTCCCCAAACCAGAGCTGGGAAGTATAGGGCTAAAACGATGAGAAAAGTGTAAATATATTCTCTTATGACCAGAAAATTAAGAATGGAGGATGATGTCAGTACTTAACAGTTAATTTGTTCTTTAGAATCACTGATACATTAAAATATACTTTATGCAAGATTCCCACAAATTGCCTCAAATTATGACATTAGACTGAAAGTCTAAAATCACAGGATTTACATTATTATCTAGTTATCAATTCTAGTGAAACAGAAACCTAAACTTGATTTAAAAACAATAATCTGATGAGACCCAAAGTACAAAGGATGAGGAAAAACATACTAAACATTTTCATTTGAAAACGGCAATAACAAAATGCCCATATTGGGCACTGATAGGTAGAAATTTCTTCCTCACACATGTTGCCAAAACCACCCAGTGTACTTTGATTCTGCATTGTTCTTTGATTGTTTGTTCTTGGGAATGTTTTCTTATTCAATTACTCCTCACATCTCTCTGTCATCTAGTCTTTCTTTTCCTAAAAAATTTTATGGCTACTCCAGAAAAAAACACAGGACAATGTTAAATATGCTTTCCACTAGGAGAAGCCAGGAGGCTCAAATATTCTTTTACATCTGAACAGTTTTGGTCTTTTCTACTTCAGATTAGATTTGGACAATACAGTTTTCTTGAAAGCTGTAGGTTTATATGCATTTCATCCTAGTCAATATTATTTCAAGAGCCACAACAAAAATTATTTCAAGACATAAATCTCATTTTAATTACTAATATAGGTTCCCTGAATAGATGTCTGGAATAATACAAACTTAATCTTTGTAGGGGATCCCTATTTTTTTCTTGCTGAAAAGGCATACAGTGTGTTCACTGAATTCTGTCTAAGTTATTAAAAATGGTACGATAGTCACACTTTGTTATAATCTGGGGTCATAGCTTATTGTTGTACCAATCTTTCTTTCCTCTAAATCCAAGTATTAATAACCATGCATTTCATATGACAAAACAATTTAACTGAACGTTTTGTAAATGCTAGCATTTCTACAGTCTTCACACTTGTCTCAATTGTATTTTTACTGTGAAAATTTTTCCCGTTTTGCCGAACCTTATTAAAGGCACTTGCAAGAGTCATCTCAGCACTTCAGTAGTCAATCTCACAGCCTCCTAAATCATCAAGAAATGTTTTATATATATATATATATATATATATATATATATATATTTGTGTTTACCCATTATTATGAATAACATTTTTACCAAACTTTCAGCCATACCAAAAATGAGCATTTCTCCTACTCCTATACATTTATTCACCATTTTACTAACCTTATAAAATAATTTCCATGACAGTTGTCCAATTCTAAAACCACTGCCGCTGGTTTCAGGTTTTTGTCATAGGTGAATTCCTTGGCAGAAATTGTCTGGATCACTGCACAACCAGCATTCAAAAGCTTGGTTGATTACAATGGTAGAATTATTTTATCATCTATCTATCATTAGTTATCTGTAATACAATTGATTGTGACTGGCTATAAACTTCAGTTTTGTGGTTTTCATAATAGGTCTTTCTCCATAGATCAAACATCTGAATTGTGATCTTATTATCACTAAGATCAAATTCAAGAAGCCAACCCCAAATATATAAACACTGTATTAATTACCTTCCCAGAACTGGCAGAAACTCTTTGACCTCTGTAACTCACAATTTCAGAAGTTTCTATGTGTGTTTGCTTGGATCCCAGGCAGAACTGGCATCATATGAGGACACAGCTGAGCAAACCTGATCAATCCAAGGCACCTCGGTAGTTGGAAAAAGAGAGGAGCTTGGAACAAGAACACACCGCACTGACTCACCACTTCCAACTGCACTGCTACAATGCTATTAACAAAGAACAGATCAATAAAATAATCCACTGATGAGCAGAGTACCCAAAGATCTAATTACCTTCCACAAGGCCTACTTATGAATATATAAGACTCCAGAAAGACATTTTAGATCCAAGCCATAAAAGCATGTGCCAAGCCTTTGCTTATATCACAAAATACCTGCACCTGTCAAGCAAGTGAAAAAAGAAGAAGCAATTATGTTGTGATCACCACAAAGCGACAACTTACATGATAATATATCCATATTGGAAGACCATGAATTATTTAGGACTTTAATTTAGTCTAAAAGGCGGACTTTGTTTTTCATAATAATTCAATAGAAAACTTATAAAATCATGACATTTTCTCCCTGATGCATATTAATGATCATGGTGAACTCACTTTCAAAATTATTGAAATAGAGGCCAGAGAGAGGTGAATGCTTAAGTATTTCATCCTCAAGTTATATAGATTTCCATGTATTAGTCTTTTCATATATTTTTAAAATTATGTTCCTATGATTTTAGTTTTCCTATTTCAATTGTGTTAATTAGATGTTTGAAAAAAATTACTGGAATTCTGGGATCTAACAGAATGATAAAAGAGTCAAGATTGCATCTACTCTCAAAATCATAGATCAATAAGAAAAGCAAATAAACTAAATGAGTACTATATTATAGACACAGAAGACGCTAGTGGAAGAAAAAATGAGATTCTATCTCATTCCAGAAAGAATGGAAAACAGCAAGAAATTAACCAACAAGAAATGCTGGCTAACAGGAACTCTTATCCACTGCTGGTGGAAGTATAGACTGGTGCAAACACTGTGGAAATCATGGTGGAGATCTTCAAAAAAAACAAAGACTAGAGGTTCCATTCAAGCCTTTCTTGGTATCATCCTAAAAGGGTTAAAAGCATTATACCACAATGATATTCATGCACCCATGTTTATAATAAGAAAGTTCATAATAGCTAAACCTTGGAACAAATCCAAATGCTAAACAACCAACAAATGGGTTAAAAAGATTTTTTTTTCATGTAGTGGAGTAGTATCAGCCATAAATAAGGATAAATGACACAGTTACAGCTAAAAGGATGCACCTTGAGACTATAAGTTTAAATGAAGTAAATTGGCCATATATGTAAATATAACACTTTTTGGAGTGAGAAATTGAAGTGCCAATAAGAACCAAAGTTTATAACAGATACTGTGAAATAGGAAGAAATTGTTCAAAAGGAAAAAGAAACAAGGAGGGAAGTAGGAAGGAAAGTGCTATGAATTAAAAACTGAAGGTCAACTTAACGCCAGCTGAATGAAGTCACAGTCGTGCTGAATGTAGATGTTCCACCAGAGAAAGTTGCAAGTATAACTAGAGACGTGGAGAAGGAGAAGCAAGGCATTGTGGGTTTCTCTAAGCCTGGTTCTGAGCCTGGTTCTCCTGGAGGAGCTCCTCATGATTAGCCTCCCCGATGTCAGTTTGACCATTGGCATCGGAGGAGCTTGAGACCTTGTTGGTGAAAGTGCCTATGGTTCACTTTGGGGAGCTTTATTCCTTATGCCCAGCATCGCTTCCTGGCTCTGGAGGGGAAGACATGTGCCGTTTAACCTCCAGGAGAAATGCTCATGCTGGCTTTTTGGCATGTACTTGACTGTTCTTATCATTGGAGGAGCTCAGGACCTCTGTGTCACTGAGGATGTCTGTGGTACTTTTCAGGGCAGCCCTGGTTCTTATTTTGAGCATGATTTCTCAGCTCTAGTGTAGAGCCCTAAACCTGCCAGCACAGCTCCTTCACTCTACTGGCATAGACTTCCTAGATTCCACTGCTGACCTCTGAGGTCTTCCCAGTGAGGATCCGTAAAACAGACTGGTGTGAGTCCTTCTCATGGGCTCTAGAACTTCAGTTGGACTTGTGGGAGGCATTGTCATAGGCTCTAGGTTTTCATCTAGACTCATGCAGGACATTGGGATTCAGGCCCTTGGCTGAATATTCTGTGTCTTTAGTGTTGTGAATAGATTTTCTGCACTTTTTTGCATTAACTCTTTTTGACCATCATAAAATAATATTATAAATTCTGTGTCCTGATTTTAATTGTTCTCCCAACCTCTGACTACAACAAAAAAAGAAATAAAACTAAGTAGAATAAAAGTATAAAATAGAAATGAAGCTTTGTAAATAAGGATAAGAGGGGTTAAAGAGAGAAGGGAATGGGGAAAAATAAAAGTAAGATAAATCATGCATATGATGAATGTGATCATTCTGTATATCTCAATTGTACAAAAATTTAATAAATATAAAAATAAAAAATAGAGAACACTATGATTATTATCATATTTAAGTAGAAGAATTTATATCTAAATCACAGTGACATAGCCTAAATTTGTTAAAATGATGGAAGATAGACATCACACTTTTTGTTACAGTGACACAATACATGGGATAAAACTTAAAATGGGAAGATTAATGTTGGCTAATGATTTCAGAAGTTTCAGTTCATGGTTACTGACTCTGTCACTTTTTTGCTGATATTAAGTCAGATCATGATTGCAGAAGGTGCATGGTAGTGTAAACAGCTCACCTCATGGTGGCCAGACCATGGTGGCAAGAACTGGAAACTAAGACTTCAACATGAGACCCTGGAAAGTATTTAAGATACAAAATTAACGGTGGTAAAAAAGAGACACTTGAACAGAAGAACCATGTTTTTGAAACAGAGATAATATTATCGTCACTAAGAAAGTCATATATTTAGTATTAAAGTATTGAAGAATCATTTCTTATCAGTACTTAGCACACTGCATATTGCAGAATCAAAACCAATTCAGAGGTTCGAGGAGTTGCTGTTTCTAGAACTAAAGGGAAAATTTACAAAAGGTGACCATTCTTTTGAGACTTGGTACCTACAAAGAAAAACTAAATATGAGAGAAATATTAAGGATTATTATAAAGAAACTTTATATAAAGATGAAGAAATGTGTTCCAAGGATCAAGTATCAGCTGAGCCACCTTTTATTATCAAGAGAATGAAAAAGTAGTTTTATTCTGTGAAGACAAACAATCAAGCAAAATGAATTATGGAATTAAAAGCACAATTACTTTTTTAAAAAAAATAATGTATGTCGGGGCTGGGGATTTAGCTCAGTGGCATAAGCACTTGCCTTGTAAGCAGGCGGTCGTGAGTTCAACGCCTGGTACCTATTTAAAAAAATAATGTATGTCAAGTGAAACATAATTTCTTTTCACCATATCAAATAAAAAGGATATCTTCAAACTGCAAAATATATTAAGCTACCTAAAGTTCACCAATCATGTCCGCATACACTTGCTTTGCCAGTCCCAGAAGATGGCACAAAATGAACAGGCACTCATCCATGTCCATAGGATGACATGCAGAAAAAAATACAGAATATAATAAGCAAAAGTTTGAACTTGTTAAAAATGTCCCATGCAAGCAATCATGGGCAGAAACTGTAGCATAGCATTAACCCTGAACTCAACATTGTTTAAAGAAAAAAAAAAAAAAAAGAGCACTTTGTGTAACAAAAAATTAATATGGCAATTCATCAAATCAGAAGAAGTTGAGTATAATAAAAAAATAAATTGAAGAAATATAGAAACATCCACAAGAGTGGAACAGAAAATGTCATTCAAAAGAAATAGGTTACACTGTGTACATAAAATTGGATACTATGAAACCCTGACACAAAATAAGAACACATAAAGCCAGTAAGTACAGTGACATAAAAGGGTCAGAATAAGCATGATTAATAACAAAAACAGTTAGTGTAGACACATGGTGTATAATTACATGCTCAGAAAAATAAACTTTAAAAGTAAATCAGAATTGATATTAAAATTAATTTTCAAAAAGTTTCTTTAATTAATGAATGTACTCATAAGGGTGCAGTATTTCTGGAGACAAATTGACTTTGAAACTAACAACTCCAAAACCTGTAATATCTAGGTATTCAAAGTTTTAATTTTCCTCATACATGTCACAGTATATATTAATTGCATTCATCATAGAAGTTACTACACACACATAAAACATCTCAATTCATTCTTTATTGCCTTCTCTTCCACTTTCTCTCTCTGTCTCTCCATCTTTTGATGCTCTTCAGTTCTGCCAAAGACCTGTCTCCCTTTTTCCTATTATATTTTATTTTGCTTTTAATTTATACTTCTTTCTAATGTAAATAAAACCGTGCACTAGTTAAGACTGTGTATTTATTTCATTTAACCTAATAGTCTCATAATAATTTTAGAAATTAATAGTAAAAGTAATATAAAACAGAAACTTCTATGAGAGAGACAGAGATATAGAGAGGGAAAGATGGACGAAAGAGGTGAAAAGTGAATAAACGTGTGTTCTATAAATATAGCAGCTCCCTAGGATGAATGCAATTATTATATACTGTAAACATATACTACTAAAAATAAAAAAAAAAAATAAAATGACAAAACAGTAAGACTAGTCTTTATTGGGAACTCTGAGAAAAGAAAATATGAACTTAAATTTTTATATCCATCCATAGTGGATACCAAATATTAATGTAATAAGAAAACAGATTTAAGTGAAATAACAAGAGGATTCTACAGTTAAAGTTCTCATTAGGGAATAACGAGTAGAAAAGTCATAATCTAAGCAAATGATTTCTGGGATGACTGGTAAAGGAAAAAGTCATAACTATTAAAAATGGTTTACTATTACTGCAGTGTTTTAGTTTCATTGTGTCCTATAACTTTATGTATAATTAATAGGTAATATATTTTGAATGTTTCTTCATATTGTTTCCTTTCAAACAAAATGGTGACAAAAATAAAAATTATTAAAAGTATCTATTCTGCCAATTAAAAATAGAGGAGAAAATATGAGATGAAAAATTGAATTAGATTATTGTTTATCTCTTATAAATAATTAAAGATCCAATAAAACTTAAAGATGGAAGTTCAATAGTTGAATAATTAGTTATAAATTATATAAGGTATATTTTAAAATAATATTAAAATGGTAACCATGTGAACAAAAACATAACCGTTTTTAAACAGAAAAGTAAAAAATAAAATCATGAACAAAAGCATCATTAAAATTTTATGCTAGATAAATAGGATTAAGATAATATTAGAGAATTGAAAACAAGCATACTAGTAGCATCACTAAATTCAAAAGGAATTCAAATCACAAGCATCATAAAAATGACTTTCAATTTCATCAAAAAGAAAATGCAAATTTATAATTACATATTCTGGATAAAAATAGCTTTCTGAAGGTCTGTAGAATTGGCAAAAATAGACAAAAACTTGGAAAGTCAAATCCCCCATTTGAAAATTGGTATAATCAACCTTCTGGGATATTAAAAAAACAAGGCTTGGAGACCAAACTAAGGAAGATAACAAAGAAAAACAGTCAATATATTTGCCCTTGCCCTTCAAGGTCAGCCAGAATCCAAAACTGGCAGGACCCAAGTCCAACAGGACCCTTCTAAAAGGTCCCTATTAACTCTGGTGAATCCCCAGCCTCCTAAGCAGGGAGGTTGTTGAACGCGAGAGGGCAGGAATTGAACAGTGTGCTTTTTGCTAAAAGGAGCATCACTGAAGTGGGAAATGTCCCCAGGCATCCAAGGGAAGCCATATTGTGAAGTGAAGACCACGATCCATGCCCACAGAGGATTTAACTGATAGAAGAAGGAAAAAAGGGCACCGAGAGGAGCTACGAAACTCCTCATAAGGCCCCCAAAATAACTCATGAAGATCCTAATACTTAATCTTGATAATACATGCATGTTGTAAATAGATTAATTTTTATTGATGTGAGTTTTACTTTGACTTGGTAAAAAACACCCAGCAGGAGAGAATAAGCATTAAAAGAAAAACTTAATATTAATATAAAAATAGAGAAAGCTAGTTCTCTTGGTTATTTTCTTGTTTCTAGGACACAATGCCCAACAAGCACAAGTTAAAGGAGGAAATGTTTACTTTGGCTCATGTTTACTTTGGAGAACGGTCAGTCCACACTGGCAAGGTGGTGTGGCGGAGGGGCATGGCAGCAGAGACTTGCTCATGACATGGCAGGTAGGGAGCAGAGAGAGAGAGAGAGAGAGAGAGAGAGAGAGAGAGAGAGAGAAGGGTGGAAAATGTACTTTAGGCCATGACGCCGGTGAACCACCTCCTTTGACCCAGTTCTACATCCCACATCACATTTAGTAAGACACTAATTCACTGATGAGTGTTGCACACTCATGATCTAGTCCCTTCCTCAGAGCCCCGCCTATAAGCACAGGAAGCTTTGGGGCACATTGGGATATGAACTAAGCACTAGGGTAAATATAAGAAAGGAGGTTCCAAATACTACATCAGAGCTTGTAGCAGTCTCCAGCGACTCTTAAAATATTTTAATCTATATCCATGAGTGGTCAGAATTCTCATTCCCAGCAGTCATTCCAAAACGTTTCCTTCAGCCACTCTAGGTACATTGCACTCATGTTATCTAATGTATTTTCAAGTGTCTCAATATTCTACTTGTAATTTCTGACCTCTGTTTGAATAACATGGTAATAAAATGCAGGTTACGTGGCAATAACTTGCTAATATTCTTGTCCTCTTTTCCAGACTATCAAAAGGTGATGATTTAACAAACATCTTTAAGTCAGTCTGGGTGACATTTTTCATCCTGGTAAGGCAGGATTAATACTACTCCACAGTCTACACAATCATAAGACAGACCCTTAAGCACTCTTGAACCTCATGGGAATAAGGAATCAGGATTTGAGTGTGGTGAAGAGAGACAGGATAGGAGAAATAAAGATACGAATCGAGCAAGGAAAATCATGACTAAAAACGTTATACTTTTAAGATTGTAATTCCTGGACACAAATTAGCAAGGTTATCCATATCAGTGTTCCCTGGGTTTGTTTACCCTTGGTTTTTTAGACTCTCCACACTCAAAATCTCTGAAGGATACATCAAGTCCATAAAGGAGCTTAACTGATAAAGTGAAGGGCACAAACTTAATTTTAAGACAAAGGAAATGAGGGAGAATTCAAAGAATGGTTTTAGGCCAATCATTTTTGAGTATCCATCAAAAAATAAAAATTGTTTGGTTTCATACTTTAACCTGTAAAATGGTCCCTTGTGTTCCTGTGAGGGGGCCATTCTTTTTTTCTGTAAACAAAGATAAGAAATTCATACAGATTAAAAATGTCCACAGGTTTTCACCACCAAGACTATGTAAATAGCCCCAGCTCTACAATGTAGTATGCCTCTCTGTTTTTTTTTTTTTAAAGAGAAAAAAAGAAAGGACATAAAAAAACAAAGCGGTAAAAGAGTCCAAATAATACAGTATTTCAAGAAAAAATATACAGTAAGAAATCACCAGTTAATAGGTTACATATTATCTTCCCAGGAACAGTTGTCCAAATTACATAATTAAAGCATATAAAGTGGACATTCATACAGTGAAATTGGAGACAGTTCCGTTCAATGACCCAACAAAAGCTCAGTAATATGGTTTTCCATCCTACACACTCAAACGTACCTGTGGTTATATCCTTTAATCAACCTTTCTTTCCTCTCTTTTTTACAATAACAGTTAGACTTTTTGGGTTTTATCACTCTGCCTCTCTGTTTTGAGAAGCCTATACTATTTCCTTGAATGTACACTTGTAAATGCCTGCCTTATAAATGCTTTATTAAAAAACTAGAATCCTTGGTGAGTGTCCCACTTTAATCATCTCTTGCCTGTGGCTTACACATGTAAGTGCAAACTTGATTCCAAACTCAAAATCTTCCTTCCAATGAAATATCAATGGTTTAGATGAGGACTATGTCACAACTAAGAAGGGATGCTTAAGTGGGAAGACTCAAGATAAACTCTGTCTAAATTTCTGGCTCATCCCTGAATTTAGTGTAATCAAGGACTCTTAAATCCAAAATACTAGAAAAATTCAATGGATTTTGCAGTTTCTATTCATTGTAGCAGAGGCAATCTAGAAATGAAATTCAATCTAGTTAACTATTAAAGCAAACAAGAGTTGTCTAGAGGAAAACAGAATCCATAATTTCAGTAAAGTATCAGTAACAACATTCAATAAATGCAACATTCAAAATTACTAGACAAATAAAGAGAAAATATGGCTGATAGTTAACAGAAAACGAATCAAGGATAAACTAAATCTGAGATGACTAAGATATTGGAACTACCAGATAAGAATTAAAAAATAGCCATTATAACTATGGGTAATGATGCAAAAATAAGCGTGTTCTTATAATCATGAATAGTTAGATGATATCATCATGGGAATAAAAATGGTAAGAATGGACAAAGTAAATTACAGAACTGAAAAATAATGGTATTATGAAAATTCTCTGAATTAGTCAATGGCACATTGAAGATGACAGAAGACATAATCAGGTAATTTGAGACAGACTCACAGAAATGATCCCATCTGAAGAGAGAAAATTATGACAAAAGTACATGAAGGGGCATCAAGGACTTGTGATTGAATCTCACAAAGCTTAAGGCGTATACAGTGGAAGTTTCAGAAGGAAGAAGATAAAAAGAAAATGAGCCAGAACTGTCCTGTATTTGGGGAAATAACACCTGTGATTTCCTCAAATGTGTGAAAAGATGTTCACTTCAAGCAAACCAGTGAACAAAAAAGAAGTAAATTCCCACAAGATCAATACACATGAAATCATGCAGATATTGAATAGTCAAGCTATTGAAAGACATTTTTAAGACACTGTAAGGGGAAAAAATAGTAAGAACCATTCATGAGAACAATACACCAATGATAACTAACATTTTATCAGAGAATGGAGTCCAAAAAAAGTGGGAAGATAATTTTTAAACTGCCAAAAATTATTCAAAAAATCAGTCAAGTCAGTCACAGAATTTTACATGTGGTGACACTATGCTTAATGTAAAATAAAGGGTTTTTTTTTCAGTAAAACAAAAACAATCCTAACACATTTCATCACCAGCAGAATAAAGAAAATAACAGTGATGTGTTTCGTGTTGAAGAAAAATGATAACATTAAATCAGATTTGGGAGAAAGTTTGAAAGTTATGAGAAATAGTAAATATGGGTCAATGGAAAAGATTTTTAATGTCTTTAAATTCACATGATACTCTGAAGTATATTTTCAGTCTTTGTCCACATTTCTTGTCACATAACTCCTGAAATCCTTCAAGTCTCCTAAGTGATGTCTTTTCCCTCATAGCCTGCAGCCTGCTGGTAGCTTCAGGGTGAGCTTCTGTCTCTGGAAACATCAGGGCAGCATTAGAGGTTTAGATATCAGGCCCAACTGTAGGTAGGGAAAGGGGATGAAGATTATGTTGATCACTACATCCAAGAATTTAACCAATCATTCATATGTGATCAGACTTCTACAAACCTCCAAAAAGACAGAGCTCAGAAAGTTTCCAGATAGTTAAACGTGGAGAAGTTTCTGATGGAGGTTGGCGTGCCCCAAAAGATACAGGCACCCCGACACCCCTCTCCCCATACATCTTTCACACATCTCTTAATCTGTATCCTTCAGCATATCCTGAATGTTAAACTGATACAATATAAGTGCTGATAAAATATAAGTTCATAGTTCAGTCTACAATTTCATCAAAGTAATCAAAATTGAGGAAGAGGTTACAGGATAGTCTGATTCATGGATAGGCACTCAGAGGCACAAGTTAAAAACTCTGGGGCTTATGATCTGCAACTAGAACAGGAGGCAATATTGAGAACAGAACTCAAAAACTTGAAATCTGATTTTTCCTCCAGGGAGCATCAAAATTAAACTGAATTAGAGAACACTCGATGAATATCCACAGCTTGATGCTAAGGAGAATCTCACACTTTGTATTATGATAGAATTTTGTTTTAAATGGGTGGTATGAGAGTAAAGAAAAAAAAGCAGTTTAATTTTTAATATAAAAACATTGCAAATAATTTTATGGCAAAAATTCTATTATGCAAATGGTGGTATATGCATATGGAATACCTATGAAATAAAGAATGGCGAGAAGTCAAATGAAATATTTAATTCTTTTTCTTAATTTTTTTATTTGAAAAGCAAAACAGAAAAAAGGTAGAAATGATACAGAATTTGAAAAAGAGTAGGGAACTAATGCTGATTAATATATTACATATTGTTATATTAGAAGTAGTTGTTCAGGTTACAAAATCCACAAAAATGATCATACAATGACAGCACAAACTGTACTTTTTGATGAGCTAACAGAGATTAGCAGTACAGTTACCTATCCAGCCTACACATACATATATTTAAATGTTTACAAACATACATATAATCTTTTCCTGTCCCCTATCCTAATAGTTTTCTTTTTGAGTACTTTCTTTCCCTTTCACTATTACAATAGCTATTGTGTATTTTGAACTTATTATTCTTTCAGATTTTTTATTGTTTTTTATACTTATAAATATGAGCTTCATTTGTTTCACTTATGAGTATGGTCTCAAGTTGCCTCCATTTATCTATAAAAGCCTCAAGACTACCATTTTTATAGCTGAGTAGTATTCCACGGAATAAAAATATCACCTCTTTTTTTTTTTCCCTACTCTGTGGTTGATGGGCATTTTGGTTGTTTCCAAGCTTTAGCTATTACAAACTGTGATGCTAAACATGGATGAACATATATCACTGTGACATGATATTTTCAATTTTTCAGAGATTATCCCCAGAAGGGAAATAATTAGATTAAATGGGATTTCCAATCCTAGTTTACTGAGGAATAGTGGCACCAGTCCACATGCAGACCAGCAGTGGATGAATGTTCATTTTCCCCCACAGCCCCACCAGTATTTGGGATCAGTTGATTTCTTCATGGCAGCTATTCTTTCTGGAGTGAGATGGAATCTCAGTGCAGTTTTAATTTGCATTTCTCGAATGACCAGGAACGTTGAGCATGATTTCATTTATTTATTTGCCTTTTTTATTTATTCACCCGAGCAGTGCATATTCATTAGAGTGGCCTTTTTTTTTTTTTTTTTTTTTTTTTTGACTGGGTCTTTGAATTTGGGGGACCGGAGATTTTTCAATTCATTATATGTTCTAGATATAAGTCCTTATAGCTAGAGGGACAGCTGGCTAAAGTTATTTCCCATTTTGTGGGTTTTCTTTTAACTCTGATTGCTCTTTTAACTGATTAACTCTTTTAACTCTTTTGAGTAGAAAGCCATTTTAATAGGACAAGATCCCCGTTGTTGATTCTTTGAAGTACTTCTCGCACAGTTTGCATTGTGTTCATGAAGTCTTTGCCTACCCTATGTCTTCAAGGTTTCCACCTATTGCATTTTCCAGCAGAGTTTTTGTTTGTTTGTTTGTTTTAGATCTTTGATCCATTTTGACTTGAGTTTAGTGCATGGTGATAAACAAGGGTCTAGTTTCAGTCTTCAGCACGTGGAAAGCCAATTTTTCTAGCACCATTTATTATGGAGGGTATCTTTCTTCCGGTGAACATGTTCAGAACCTTTGTAAAATGTCACATGGCTGAGTGTCCTTGTAGTTTTGATCCTCAGGTCTGTTTTTTGCCAGTACCATGCTGATTTTATCACTGTAGATTTGTAGTATAATCTCAAACCAGAGATTGTGATGCCTCCTGACTTGTCTTTACTTGCCCAGGCTTGCCTTTGCTATTCTAGGTCTCTTCAGTTTCCAAATGAATTTTAGGAATGATTTCTCTAGATCTGTATCATTTTGATTGGAATTGTATTAAGTCTGTGTAACAGTTTTGGGAGTGTGGCCATAATTTTCATAATTTTGGTTCTTCCTAACCACAAACAAGGGATATATTTCCATTGTATGACATCCTCTTCAATCTCCTTTGTTAGAGTACTATAGTTTTCAATTTATAGATCTTTTACATTCTTTGTTAGTTTGATTTCTAAATATTTCATTGCCTTGAACACTATTGTGAATGCTGCCATTTTCATAATTTCTTTCAGAGTGAGTTTTTGTTTGTGTACAGGAATGCTATTGATTTTTGAGTGTTGACTTTGTATCCAGGTACACTGCTGAATTTATTTATTAGCTTTAGTTGTCTTTTGATAGGATTTTTTGTGACCTTCTATGTAGAATACAATATCATTTGCAAATATTGATAATTTAACTTTTTCCTTTTGTATCCTTATTCTTTTTATTTATTATTTTAGTAAACACTCTTGTCTAATTGCTGTGGCTAAAGTTTCCAGAACGTTATTTAATGGGAATTGTTATAGGGGAAATTCTTCTCTTGTTCCTGAATTTAAAGTGAAAGCTTTCATTTTTTGTCCACTAAGTATAAAGTTGGTTGTTGGTTTGTTAGAGATGGCTTTTATCAGATTGTGGTAGCACCATCAATTCCAAGTTTCTGTATGGCTTTTTATCATGAACAAATGTTGGACGTTAGCAAAAGCTTTTTCTGCATCAATTGAGATAGATGATCATGTGATTTTTGTCTTTGGTTCTTTGATGTGGTGTATTATATTTATTTATTTGTGAAAGTTAAACCATTCCTGCATTCCTGACATAAATCCCACTTGGTCATGATGTATGATCTTCTTGATGATTTATTGCATTCATTTGCCAATATTTTATTTAGAACTTTTGCATCAGTATTCATTAAGGAGATTAGCTTATAGTTCTCCTTTTTGGTTGGGTCTTTCTCTGGTTTTGGTATCAGAGTAATACTTGCCGCCAGGAATGAATTAGGAAAACTTATCTCCTTTTTTATTTCATTGAAAAGTTTGAGATGTATTGACATTAAATCTTCTCTAAATTTCTCATACAATTCAGCCATGAATCCATCAGGATATAGGATTTTCTTTGTTAGTAAGTTTTTAATCATATTTTCAATTTCAGTTGCTGATACTGAGTTATTTAGAATTGTTATATATTCTTGATTCAGCTTTGGTAATTCATAAATTTCTAGAAATCTTTCCATTTCCCCTGTGTTTTCCATCCTAAGTAGGTAAGGATTTTCAAGTAGGTATTCAAGATCTTCTGAATTTCCATGGGATATTAGCAATTTTATCCTTTTCATTCCTTATTGCATGAATTAAGTTTTTGTTTCTTTTTCTTGATAAAGTTGGCTAGAGGTTTTTCAATTTATGTATTCTCTCAAAGATGTAGCTCTTTGATTCATTAATTTTTTGTATTATTTTCTTAGTCTCGGTGGTGATAATTTCTTTTCTGATCTTTATAATTTCCTCTGTTCTTTGAGCTTTGGGCTTGACTTGCTCTTCTTTTACTAGAAGCTTGAGGTATAGCATTAGGTTGTTTATTTTTCCATGTTTTGTTTTCCTGATGTGACAGTTCATTGCTTTGTATTTCCTTCTTGAGGCCACTTTTTTGATGCTTCACAAGTTTTGGTATGTTGTATCTGTATTTCCATTGAATTGTAGGTAGTATTTGATTTCTTCTTTAATTTTACTTGTAACCCATTGGTTGTTCAAGAGGTTATTTCCATGTGTTTATGTAGGCTTTACAATTTATTTTGCCACTAATTTCCAATTTCAGCACACCATGGTCAGATGATATGCATGAGATAATTTCAGTCCCTTTACATTTACTTAAGAATGTTCTATGGGCTAGTATATGGTCTATTTTAGAGAATGTTCAGTGTGCAACTCACAAGGAAGTATATTCTGCTGTGATTGGGTGTAACACTGAGAACATCTACTAAGTCCATTTGTTCACAGGTTTGATTCAGGTCTGTTATTTATTTGCCGACTTTTTGTCTAATTGATCTATGTCTTTATGACAATGGGTAAGGTCCCCTGTTATAATTCTGTTATCAAATAATTAGTTTTTCCTGTCTATTAGAATTTGTCTTATATAGATGGGTACTCCTGTATTTGTTGCATATATGTTTAAGATTGTTAGCTCTTCTTCTTGAATTTTTCTACTAACAAGTATATTGTGACCTTCTTTACCTCTTTTTACCTTTTTTTGGTATGAATTTCACATTGTCTGAAAACAGAATCCCTACCACTGTTTGGTTTTTTTGTTTTTGTTTTTTTTTTTGTTTTGTTTTTGTTTTTGTTTTGTTTTGTTTTTGTTTTTGTTTTTGTTTTTGTTTTTTGTTTCCTGTCATGGAATATTGTTTTCCATCCTTTGACTTTTAGCCTATGAGTTTCCTTTTGAATCAGACATGTCTTCTGTATACAGCATATTGTTGAATTCTGTTTCTTGACCCATTCTGTCAATCTATTTCCTTTAATTGAGGCCATTTACATTGATGGATGTAACTGATATGTACTGGCTCAACTTTGCCATGTTATTTTCCTGTTGTTAGTTTCCTGCTTTCCCCCCTGTTTAATTGCTTTGCCCTGTCTGGTGGTTTGTTTCATTGTTGGTCTGAAAATTGTATTCATTTTTATCTTTATCTAGAATGTCTTTCTGTAGTCTTTCTACAGAAAGACTGGTTGGTTGGTTGGTTGGTTGGTTGGTTGGTTGGTTGGTTGGTTTTGTGGACATGAACATCTTCAGTTGTTCTTTGTCATGGAAATATCTTACTTCTCCATCAATTTTGACAGCTATTTTGCAGAATACATCAATCTGAGTTGAAAGTTATTTTCTTTCAAGGATTGAAGCACTTTGCTCTAAGTTTGATTTGACTTGAGTGTTTGTGCTGAGAAGTCTGCCATTATTCTAGTAGCCTTTCCTTGAGAGGTGGATTGTGTCTTTTCCCAAACAATTTTAAATATGTTTTTATGCTGGATTTCATGGATTTTTTAACTATTATATGTACTTGTGTAGATTTGTTTTAGTTGTGATTATTTGGCATGCTATATACCTCACGTATCTCTATATCTGATTCTTTCCCCATGTTTTAGAAATTTTCTGTTACTTCTGTGAATAGTTTACCAATCTCATTTGCACTGATTCCTGTATCTTCATTGTTGCCTACTAGTGTCATGTTATTTCTTTTTGCATTATCTTAAAGCTGTTAAATTGTCATTTCATGCTGTCTTGTTATTTTTAAAAGTTCTTTCCTTTCATGATTTCTAGCTGTGATCCTATCTTCAAGGTCATAAATTTTATCCTCAGCTTCATTTCTTCTACTGCCAGCCCTTAATAGAATTATTTATTTCCTGAATATCTCTTTGAATTTATTTCATGCATTCTACTTCTTTTCTATATTGTTCATTCAATGTTTCCATCATTTTTCTATGCTCCTATACTTTTTATTTATGTGTTCTCTATCTATATTAGCAACTCCTTTATTAAGGTTGTCATTTTTTCTTTACATAAGAGATTATTTCTAATCTGATTTCCTCTATAACCTCAAGGATTTGTTTCTTTACTTCACTTGCTATCTTTTCAGAAATTTAAGGTATTCTACTTCTAGTATCTACTATTTTGATGTCTCCTTTACTTGTTCCTGATGGACTGGACATCTGAGATTGCGTTTTGCTTTTTGGTTTTGTCATTTTCACCTCTTGAGTTAATATTTCGGTCTTTTCAATCCCACTAGTCTCAAATGCAAGTCATATGTGTCTTAGGGTCCTGCTATATGGCTAATGTTTGTCCAATTGCTGGGTCTCACAATGAAGGAGAGGTGTCAGTCACCTGAATTCCTCCTGCAGGGCCTAGTGGGTGAGTCCTATATTTTTGCTAGGCTAATGAGCCTAGGAATGTTGACGCAAGTCAGCCATTAGTTTCTATTGTTACCATGACTTCAGGCTGTTCCAGGGAGCCCCATCTGCCTGGCTAAAGTGTGCACCTCATCTAGAACCCTATTGTGTCACTGGGTGTCTTGTGAGCCCTTTGATTTCCTTCAGATTGGGGTAGCCCTTGCTGGCACTCTCCTCAATCCCCGTGGTTTTCTCTGTATGGAAAAGGACTCATCCATACTCTTAACAGACGTGTCAAGGTCCTACAGCTGTGGGGGAGTTCACTGCTGCTCCACTTTAGCCACTGAGGTCCTGTATTTGAGGGGAAACTTACCATACCATCACAGGCATGCTGAGGTCCTGAGTAAGGGGTTGTAGATTCTCTCACCAACCCATCAAGTTTCTGCAGGTGGTGTAGGGGTTGCTAATTGTCTGTGGGGTACTCTAGTCTTTTGGCTCAGGAGGTTGGGTGATGTATGTTCCTGAGAACATGGGGTGAGGAGAAGGGGAGACTGGTGATCCTGCTGGCTCCCTAATCAATGTGGTGGGAAGGAAGTGTAGTTGGTAATCCCAGCAAGTTCCTGTTGCAAGGAGAGGGTAAGGCTGGTGATCCCACCATCCCCTACGTCTTCTGGGCAAGGACAGGGGTGCAACTGAAGATTCTGCTGGCCCCTAGGTCCATAGGGCTAGGAGGAGAGGGAGGCTCACAATCCTGCTGGCCCCTACCTCCAAAATATTTAAATATTAACCAATACATTATACAAAAAATGACATTAATATATATTATATTATATTACAATGGGCATTGCAAAAACAATTTTATAAGATAGCTCAAAACCAATAGAAAGTTTAAAGTGCAATTGTAAAACTACATAAGCATAAAAGAAGGCAGGATACAAGAGACAGGAACAATAATTGATGAAAGAGAAACAAAAACCAAAACAATGTATTAACTAACCATGAATCATATGAATATTTGTATGAAATACAAATTGATTAATCTTCCCATTTAAAGGTAGAAATTATGAGAATGGACAGGGAAAAATGACCCAAATATAATCTATATGCATAAAAATTATAAAATGCCAACAATTAAATAATAGAAAAAACTAAGCATACAGATGTTAATATTAACTTAATCAAAAAGCTAATTTAAACTTAAAGAGAAATAATGTTACAAGCAATAGTGATAAGTCATATTGAGAAGGTGCATTATCTAAGGTGAAAAATGTTCATACCTATTAGAAACAGTATTATAAAAGTTTTACAATGTTATCAGAAAGATATGTAACCAGATATATAGTACATGCACACAATAACAATGTATATATAATTGTAGACAAATAGATAAGTAATCTGGTGTCTTCATAAAGTGCATTACCTCATTATCATTAAAATTATACATATATACATATATAATAATGGCATATTCCACAACATGGATGAGTGTTATAAATTATGTTGTCCAAAAAAGGAAAAAAAAAAAACAAATTATATTGAGTGACAAACATTCTATACAAAAGAATGTAGTACTTACATGTTTCCATTAAAGATTCTATGGCAGCACAAGCCTGAATCACTGCACTCCAGGAGGCTAATGGAGAATAATCACAAATTATAGCACAACTTGGTTAATTTAGCAACTTAGTGAGATATTGTCTCAAGAGAAAAGGGCTCAGTGCAAAGGACTAGTTTTATTTGTTGGTAAATAAACAAGTAAATAAATAACAGACAAAATTGATATATGATAAAAAATAGAAATAGTATTACCTCTGGTATACTGAAAATGAAAACTGGCAGTGAAGACATATGAGAAATTTCTAGGGGAGATATCTTGATAGGAGTTTGAACATGGTTATCCATTTGTCAAAACTTGTTGACTAGCTTGTTCATTTCACTGCAAGTCAATTTATTTCGAATGAAGAACAAAAAATGACAGTGTAGATGTGTTCTGATGTTTGAAACTTTGAAGTAATTCAAAAACTAGAGCACATTTTTATATTACATAAATTGATATGTAGTAAAGCATAAATAGCAAAACACTGGGGATAATAAAACCTCAGTGGGCACATGGATCTTCAATGTTCAACTTTTTCAAATTTTATGTTCACCAAATAATACATAATCAGATAATGGGAAAAACCAAAAATGACTTTCCCATGCAAAACTATAAAACTTAAAAAGAAAATCACTTTGTCAATGATTTTAGGTAAATATAAAATAAGAACTATAATTGAAACTATGTTAAATTAACCCATCATATATCTTAATATGTAGCTTATAGTACTTTCAAGAGGAATATTTATATCCTTTTTATGGCACTTGGAATTCCAACTCAGGTCCTCGTGCTTGCCAGGGATGTGCTATGCAGGTGAGTTGCATCTTGGGCCACAAAATCTTAATAAAAGTAGGATTTAAAAAAAAATCAATCAGTGGAAAATAAAAATTAGTATGTTAAATGAGAAGGGGAACAAAGGGTGGATAGGGAAAAGAAAGAATAGACAGGAAATAAATAGAAAGAAAAGATTGAGATAAAGCTTTTGTAAATCTTTTTCTATTTACTTGATACTGGGAATCAAACTCAGTACCTTGTGCTTGCCAAGCAGATGTTTTTGCCACTGAACTATGGCCCTGCACCAAAACCTTTATAGACAGAAATAGTAAAAGAGGGGAGAGGAATGGGAAAAAAATGAGCAAATTATATCATATACAGATACAAATTTCCTATGATAAATGTGGTCATTACGTATATCTAAAATATACTAATAAAATGAAAATTAAATATTAAAATTAAAACTAATATTAAATCTAAATGCTGCTTCTTTTAACATGGTAACAAAAAGACATATGGGGCCAGGGTTTTAGCTCGTCAGCATAAGTGCCTGCCTGGCAAGGTCAAGGTCACGAGTATGATCCCTGGTACAAAAGAAAGATAAAAAAGACATATTAATATTAAATATAACCAAGAAATAAAGCAATAAATCTTCTTGTAGTTGATTAATTTTGATAATAGCAATAATTTAACAATTTATAGAAACATGGTAATTTACCTAGAATCCCATGTGTTTCATTATGCTGTACAATTAGACATCTAGAAAGAGTTGATTTGATGCCTGTTTGAATTACATTTCCCTCTGCTTAGTTATTGGTATATAATGTGCATAATTTTATAAAAAAGTGAATAACTACTGAGATCAAGAAATAATAGAAATCATGACAGCATACTTAATACATATAAATACAAAACATAAACTTCTGTAAGATAAAAAATTTCCTGGGAATGTGCAATAAATAAAAATGATACAACAGCTCACAGAAATAAAATAGATTGGTTTTCATGTTGATATTCAAGGAAAGTTATGTCAACAAAAAACTACCAGACCCACATGTCAAAAGAACATTTTATCAATTGGTGGACATCATTTGGATGATCCTAATACTGCATAAAATTTTCTGAGACCATCAAAGCCTAAAATAAAGATGGCATATTACTTCTTGTGACAAAATATATCAGTAGTTGGTACATTGATAGTAACAAAAATTGAGGGGCTGGCTCACAGAGAGTAAGACAATGCCCTGCATCTGAAATCACCCTAGGATGCATGGGAATCCCAGAGGGCCCAACTGGCCCATGCCTGGTGAACTCCAAGCAGCTAACAGGGGCCAGAATTCGGTCCAGGAAGCTTAATGCCTATAGGTTGAATTCCAGTGCACAGGGAAGCTTTATAATTTGGCTGCCAGTTGGTAAGACCACTCCTTACATTTGAAATCACCAGAGGACATACAGGAGTCCCTGTGGGACCTAAATGGCCCATGTCCAGCTATCGCCACATGGCTATCAGTTGCCAGCAGTCTGCTCAGGGAGCCAAAAGTGGGCGAGGTGATTCCCAGTACATGGGGGAAGCTTTGAAACATCTCTCAAAACCCAGAAATATAGGAAAATGACAAAACAAAAGAGCAAATTGCAATCTCAAACTTCCAGCACAACCCAAGCAAATGTAGGAGATATGGACACAGAAGAAAATAAAAGCCATACATCTGAAATTCCTGAAAAGATAACAACAACTAAAGAAACAACTCTGGGAAGCTATAAAAGAACTCAAATCAGAAATTGGCTCCAAGGCAAAAAGAAGAAATGATAAATGTAATGAAAGAAATGCTAAATATATCTAAAGAAGACACAGTTAAAAAATTAGAGGAACAATGCAAAAAGATGGAAACTCTGAATGAACAATATAAGAAACAGACAAAGTATGAAGCAGATTGAAAGAGATATACAGGAAATAAAAAAAAAAACTCCATTGAAAGTTGTAAAAACCGCATCAATGAATGTGAAGATAGAATTTAAGACCTCAAAGACAAGATTGCAGCTAGTGAACAGGGAAGGGAAGATCTTTCAAAAATAAAAAGGAACCAGGAAATAACAATTCAACAAGTGCAAGATGATTCAAAGAAAACATAAGATTGATAGGTATAAATAAAAAGGAAGGTGACAACACAAATGATAGCAAGAGGCTGTTTAAAGAAGTAATAGCTGAAAATTTCCCAAACATGAGAATTGAAACTGACATACAGATCAGTGAAGCATACAGAACTCCAAAAAACCATAACCAAAATAAAAGTACAACCAGACATGTAATAATCAACATCCCAGAAATCCAATGTACGAACAGAATATTAAAAGATTCTTTAGAGAAGAGATAGATCACCTATTTTAAAAAGCCTATCAAAATCACAGTAGACTTCTCAACACAAACAATGAAGTCAAGGAGAGCATGGAACAAAGTATTTCAGATCCTAAAGGAAAATGATTTCCAACTCAGACTGATGTGCCCTGCAAATACGGTCCTTCAAAATGGATGGAGAAACAAGATACTTCCATGACAAAGAATAGCTGAAGAACTTCATGACCACCAAACCAACCTTGCAAAGAATTCTGAAAGACATTCAGACAGACATAGGGGAAAAAAAAAAAAAAAACACTAAGCAAGGCAAACAATTAAACAGAGTGGAAAGGTAAAGAATCAACAGCAGGGAGATAATATGACAAAAGTAAAGCAATATATATCAGTTATAATCATTAATGTAAATGGCCTCAATCACCAATCAAAAGAAACAGACTGGCAGAATGGATTAAGAAACAACATCCAACTATTTACTGTCTACAAGAAAACCATCTAACCCAAAATAAAACTCATAGACTGAAAGTCAAAAGATGTAAAACAATACTCCATGCAACAGGATCCTCAAAAAAGCAGCAGTAGCTATTCTGTTAGCAGACAATGTGAACTGCAAACCAAGAATGATCCAGGGAGGTATAGAAGGCCACTACATACTAGTTAGGCAAAAACTTAAAGAGGAAGACATAACAATATTAAATGTCTATGCTGCAAACTTTGGAACACATAGTTATACAAAACAAATATTAACAGAAATGAAAAATCAAAAAAGCAATAATGGACTTCTGGGAGAACATGGCAGATAGATAGCAGCAGCTTTGGAGGCTCTCTGAGAAACCACACATAAAATCCCGGAATGGTGTCAGGCGAGAAGTCCTAAGCAAGAGGAGATATACTTTGCCAACCCAGGAACAAACTAAACTAAGAGAAACCAACTGGAAACACAATCCTAGTGATATAACAGGAACAGATAAGGTCTCACCATGGAAGCCAGAGCCCGCGCCACTGGAAGCCACAATTTGAATTTTCTGCAGCTGTTGCTGCATCCCAATCAGCATGGCAAGGAGAGAGGCATGAAAGCTCTGAGAGTGGGAAGCAGTGAATGGAGTTGAGAGTGGGACTGGCCAGGAGCTGTGCATCGACCTGCAGTGAGTGAGCAGATTGGGGACCCCTCCAGAGAGTAGGAGGCTTCAGCAAAGGACATATTGAGACCAGGCAGACTAGCCAGAACAGGATGCTGCAGTGACTTTAGTCACATATTCCCCTCTCAAGCAGGATTGGTGGGGAGTGCTTTGCTTGGGTGATGCCGCTGACTAAGATCCAGTAAGCTAGCCCAAACCAGGTCCCAGCACCTGGAGGTGCACCCTAGCAGTGAAGCCTTCGGTAGGTTGACCTGGAGGTGTGGGCCCAGGATAGGGCCCAGGTCTATGTCTCCCTAGTACACTGCAGTGGGAGGGAACACCTAGCCGGTGCAATTCAAACAAACTGTAAACAACAAAGAAACTGGGCCTCCTATATACACTTGTATAGAAGGAACAAAAAAAAAAAAAATATGGGAAGACGCAGCAACACGAAATGGTCCCTGGCCCCCAATCCTGAGAAACATGCAATATCAGACATGGCACCAATAGACATAAAGCGCTATCTACAGAGCCTAATAGATGAGTTCAGGAATGAAGTTATTAACGACCTGAAGCAAGATACAAGTAGAATAGTTAGAGAAATGCTAAGTACCACCCAAGAAAAAACAGATGGTGGAATGGAAGAACAGAAAAAAAGGGAAGAATTGTTTGATGGAGAAAATAGAGAAAACATAGAATACATGAAGCAGGTTCAAAATGATTACCAGGAAACTAAAAACTTTATTGAAAGCTGGCATAACAGCTTGAAAGAAACTAAGGATAGGTTATCTGAACTGGAGGACAGATTTGTAATGTGGGAGCATGAAATGAAAAACTTCTTAAGAATAACAACAACAACAACAAAAAAAAAACAAATAGCAACAATACACAGGCTAGAAGATGATAAGAGGATCTATAACTTAAGAATTAAGAACATAAAAGAAGAAGTAGGGACACAAATAAATGGACTATTCACAGAAATAATCCAAGAGAATTTCCCTAATTTAGCAAATGGTAAAGATACTCAAATGTATGAGGCATACAGGACCCCAGCCACCTACAACCCAAACAGAGCTACACCCAGGCATATAATAATCAAAATTCCAGAAATCCAATATAAGAACAGAATATTAAAAGCTGTCAGAGACAAGAAACAGATAACTTACAAAGTAACAGCCATCAGAATTACAGCAGACTTCTCAGCACAAACCATCAAATCACGAAGAGCATGGGGGGAAATAATTCAAGCTTTGAAAGATAATAACATCCAGCCAAGACTGATATATCCTGCACAATTGTCTCTAGAAATTGATGGAAAAACAAGGTGCTTCCAGGATAAAGAGGATCTAGGGGAATTTGCAACCACCAGTTCAACTCTACAGAGAATACTGCAGGATATTATAAAAAAGGAAATTACCAAGATTCCAGAAACAGTGGCAGAGAAGCCACAATGAATGGAGCAGAAAGCAAAATGTAGAAGACAAACTGACAACAAAGGACAGAAAAAGAGCTCAACAGAAATGAGGCAGAGAAGATCAGATGGTAGGAACAGCTATTTTGGAGAAAACAAGACATCGTAATAGCTAGTGCTGATTTAGTATCATCTTGTTTTGAAGTCCCATCAAAGTTGTATTTGTCTGTCTCCATCAGTCTTAAAAAGTTGTATCTTATTGGATTTTATTATATATGATAATATAAGCAAAAACTTTTATAGACAAGGAGATTATACAGAAACCATTGTTTATTTTCTATTAATTGGTTCTAAATACCCTGTAATAATGTCATTCTCTTAAATGATTTTATAGTGTCTTGATATGTTTGGTGCTACAGTATACAAAGCTATACTCAAAGATTTCAAGGAAAGAGACACTATGGTAACTATTTTTATGTCAGGATATCTTGTGGTGAAACACTATGTTGCTTAAATGGTTATGTTTAACCTCTGCTGTTCTGCTGTTATGCCCTCTTTTATCTCAATCCCCCTTTTTAAAAATTATTTACTTTTTTATTTTTATCTTTTTAATTAAGGGAAAATAAATAAAAAATAGCAAGATACATTATAGTAACCTACTCTGATTGCCTATTAACTTGATTTGAAATCCTGTATTGCCCTCACCATCTTGTTTTGACTGATTTTCCCCTATTCTGCTTTGCTTGATAGTACCTGATAGAGTTATTTCCAAAAGATGAAAAATATTAACAAAAGATGAGAAATATAAAATAAAAAGCGGCCTTTATTCTGAGAACACGGAGAGAGATGACCGGCACCCCCACTGCTGGCGTCCGGTGATCTCTCCCGCGGACACGTGGCATGGGGGCCTGTAAATAGCCTCGGTTTGGGGTGGAATCTAAGGCGGGCATTAGGGATACACAGGTAGCCCATTGGTCCTAGGTTTGGCGCCATATGTAAATTCCCAGGGGCGGGAAGATGGCGTCACAGGTAACTTCATAGGGGCAGGGGAGATGGGGCTTCCTGCTTCTGGTTGTGGCTTTCCTGGCTACAGAGTCCTGTCTGGGCCAAAACCCTTTCAGTACCGAGTTCGAAAGTAGCAACAACTGTGAAAACAATAAGATTCATTATGAAGCCCATTCTGGTTGACTAATATCTTCTTTTAAAGCCCTGTAATGTCTCCAATGCTTTTGTTTTATTCTTTACTGCTTTGTTCAATTTTATTATAACTGGAAATTCTTCTTAAAATAGCAAGAGGCAGTATGGTAACCATTGTTGATCACCTTGTATTTTGTTTTTACATTATCTATTATGTCCATCCTCTTGATTTGACTGACTCTGTTCTGACATGTTGGATTTGGTTTTACTCTCTTCAAAAAAAGTAATAAGAACTTTGGGAATAATAAAACCCAAAATGTGTAATTGTCATTGTCCAAAGGAAAAGAAAAGAAAGTGCTCTAAAATTTATAACTGCATATATGTTTAAGTGTATAAGAGAGCTAATCATATTCCTGAGTTTTCTTGGATCATTGATCAAAACTGTTTGCACTCTCACTGTTTGAAAGTCCACTTTATATGCTTTAATTTTGTATCTTGAACAACTATTTCTAAGGTGAGAATATGTAATCTATTAACTAGTGATTTGTTACTGTTTATTTTTTAAATTTTGTATTACTTGTACCCTTTTTCTGTTTTTTGCTTTTTCTCCTTAAGTAAAATAAAAAAGCAGTAACACAATTATAACAGGAAATCTTAACACGCCATTGACACAAAGGGACAGATCAACTAAACAGAAAATCAGCAAAGAAATAACAGAACTGATGGACTTAGTAGACATGTACAGAGGAACAAATGGTCTTAGTAGATGTATACAGAGTGTTCCACCCAAAAATTTCAGAATATACATTCTTCTCAGCAGCACATGGAATGTTCTCTAAAATAGACTATATACTAGCTTTCAGAACATGCTTAAGTAAATGCAAAAAAATGAAATTATCCCTTGCATAGTGCCATAAAACTAGAAATTAAGACAAAAGAAATAGCAAAAATCCTACAAAAACAGGGAATTTGAATAATACACTCTTGAGCAGTCAGTGGGTTACAGAGGAAATTAAAGAGGAAATTAAGCAATACCTACAAGCAAACAAAAATACAAATACATCTTACTGGAGTCTGTGGAATGCAGTAAAGCATTCCTAAGAGGAAAGTTTATTGCAGTGAACTCCCACATCAGGAAAGCAGAACAAACAGGAATAAACAACTGGGTGCTACACCTCAAACATTTAGAAAAAGAAGAGCAAATTAAGCTCAAAGCCAAAAGAAGGGAGGAAATTATAAAGGTCACAGCAGAAATCAATGTAATAGAGACTAAGAAAACAGTACAAAGTATCAGTGAATCCAAGAGTTGGTTCTTTGAAAGAATAAATAAAATTGACAGGCCTCTAGCCAAACTTATTTTAAAAATGAAAGAGAAAACTCAAATCCATGCAATATGGAACAAAAAGGGGAAAATCACTACAGGCCCTGTGGAAATACAGAATATCATCAATACCTACTTTGAAAACCTGTACTCTCATAGGCTTGATAACATAGAAGAAATGGGCAGGTTCCTAGAAACATGTGAATTACCAAAGCTGAGTCAAAAAAAAAAAAGTAAAATTGCTGAATAACCAAATTTCAATTAATGAAATTGAAAATGTAACTAAATCCTTAACAACAAATAAAAAACGCTGGTCCAGATGGATTCACTGTAGAATTCTTCAAGAAATTCAAAGATTTAATGCTGACACTCCTCAAACTCTTTAATGAATTTGAAAGAGAAACTATTCTCCCTAACTCATTCCTGGAAGCAAACATTACTCTAATCCCAAAACCTGAGAAAGTACTCAAACTAAAAAAAAAGAGAAATACAGACCAATCTCCCTAATGAAGATAAACAAAAAAATTCTCAATAAAATTTTGGCAAAGAGAATGTAGCAAATCATCAAGAAGATTATATATCATGACCAAGTGGGATTCATCCCAGGAATGCAAGGATGGTTCAACATATACCAATCAATAAATGTAATGCACCACATTAATAGACCCCAAAATAAGAATCACATGATCATTTATATAGAAGCAGAAAAAGGTCCAACACTTATTCATGATAAAAATCTTACAGAAAATTGGAATAGATGGTCTTTACCTCAATATGATAAAAGCCATCTATTGCAAAACAACATCCAGAATCATATTAAATGGCCAAAAACTGAAAGCCTTTACCCTAAAATCAGGAACAAGATAAGGATTTTCATTATCAGAATCCTATTCAACGTAGTGCTGGAAATACTAGCCAGAACAATTAGACAATGAGAGAAATCAAAGGACTAAAGATATGAAAGAAGTTAAATTATCACTATTTTCAGATGACATGATACTCTACATAGAAGACCCCCAAAACTCCATTGAAAGACCCCTAAGCATAACAAATAAATTCAGTAATATAGCTGAAACAATGTCAACACTCAAAAATCAGCAGCATTCCTATACACTAACAACAAAACTACTGAGAGAGAAATAAGAGAAGCCACATCCTTTACAATAGCGTCCAAAAAAATGAAATACTTAGGAATTAATATAACAAAGAAGAAAAAAATCTATTTAGGGAAAATTATAATACCCATAAGAGAAGCCACATCCTTTACAATAGCGTCCAAAAAAATGAAATACTTAGGAATTAATATAACAAAGAAGAAAAAAATCTATTTAGGGAAAATTATAATACCCTGGAAAAAGAAATCGAAGAGGACCTCAGAAAATGGAAGGACATCCCTTGTTCATAGATAGGAGGAACAAACATTGTGAAAATAGCCATTCTCCCAAAATTTTTATGCACGTTTAATGCAATCCCAATCAAAATACCACTAGATTACTTCACAGATCTAGAGAAATCACTCATAAAATTCATCTGGAACTAGAAGAGACCTAGAATAGCAAAGGCAATTCTAGGCAACAAAGGCAAGACAAGAGGCATCAGAATCCCTGAATTGAAGTTATATTAGAAACCTACTGCATAAAATCAGCATGGTACTGGAGTAAAAACAGATCTGAAGATCAATGGAATACATTAGAAGATACAACTACAACTACAAACACACTCAGCCACTTTATCTTTGATAAAGGGGCCAAAGACATCCACTGGAAGAAAGATAGTCCCTTCAATAAATGGTGCTGGAAAAATTGGCTCTCCATATGCCAAAACCTAAAGCTAGACCCATACATATCACCACTTAATTAACTAAAGACTAAATGGATGAAAGATCTAAATATTAATACAGAAACACTAAATTTGTTGGAAGACAAAGTAGGTAGAAATCTTGAAGACATAGGGGTAGGTTGAGAACTCATGAACAAGAATCAAACCATCTGCAAAATACTTCACAGAATCAACAACTGGGATCATGTCCTATTTAAGAGTTTTTACATGTTGAAAAAATCTCCAGCATAGTGAAAAGAAAACCCACAAACTGGGAAAAGAATCTTTGCGAATGGTCCCTCAGACAAAGGACTTCTGTCCAGAACATATAAAGATTTAAAAAAAATCAGATCCCCAAAATTCAAGGGCCCATTCCAAAAATGAGCATCTGAGATGAATACATAGTTCTCAGATGAAGAAATACAAATGGCACATAAATACATGGAAAAATTTCATCATCATTATTCATTAGAGAAATGCAAATTAAAACACCAGTCAGGTCCCATCTCATTCCAGAAAGTATGTCCAGGATCAAGAAAACTACCAACAACATATGCTGGAGAGTCTACAGTGAAAAAAGAACTCTTCTGCACTATTGGTGGGTGTGTAGTCTGGTGCAACTATTGTGGAGGGTAGTCTGGAGATTCCTCAAAAAGCTTGGATTGGAGATTCCATTTGACCTAGCTATTCTACTTCTGAGCATATTCTCAGAAGAACTGAAAGCATCATACCACAGTGATATATGCGCATCCATGTTTATAGCAGCGCAATTTGTAATAGCCAGATCTTGGAAACAACCTAAGTGCCCATCAACTGAGGAACAGATAAAAAAGATGTGGTATTTTTATACAATGGAGTACTACTCTGCTATAAAGAATGATCACACTGAGCTATTTATAAGTAAAGGGATGCAACTTGAGACCATACTCATAAGTGAAATAAATCAAACTCATAAGTGTAAATACCATTTAGTCTCCCTAGTGTAAGAAATAGAGTACATAAGATACAAACACTCAGTAACCACAGTGAAAGGACAAAAATCTACTAAAGGGAAAAAATAATATCCCAGGGAAAATGAGGAAAAAGAAAAAGGAAGGGAATAGGAAAATATCTAATATTATATAAACACATTTAGGATAGCTAAGATGATTGTGCTACAAATTCTATAAGCTCTTAGAACAAAACAGTTAACATTCATAGGACTGGGACAATTGTGAACATTGTTATATGGTGATCTGAGAAACTCTTGCAGATCATTATGTAAAATAACAACCCTACCTATGATCATACCACCTTGTTTGGAAGGCCTATATTGTCAGTGTTCTGGGCTCATTGCTATGTTTTTTTTGTCTTTTTCATTTTGTGTTTTTCTAGGAATTTGTTTTGTTTTGTCATGTTTTTCCCCTCTAATACAGAAAGAATAGGTTTACATGTAGAGTCATGCATGCATAGAACTTCTGAACAGTTTATGAGAATCAATTATATAACGCATGATGAAATGAACAACTACTTTGAAGAAAAAGAGACACTAAGGTACCCAGTGCTGGGTCGGTAGAATTATGATGTGAAACTCAGCAATACTATTATTCTTTGTTCAGAGTGATTTTAGTGTGTTTTGTTTTGTTTAATTTCAACCAATGTGAAAGTATGGCCAGCTATTTTGAAGAGAATGAGAGTTATTATGGCAGCCATTGTTGACTTCCCTATTGTCTAGTCTTGAGGACCTAAGATGCTTTCATCATCTTGTGTGATCAGTTTTACAGTATTTTGTTTAGTATGAATTCATTTTATGTGAAGATATGGACAACTATTTGGAAGAAAACAAGAGACAATGTAACAGGCAAGGAAGATCTCCAGTTGTCTTGCTTTGAAATCTGTGTCTCTTACATTATTTTCATATGATCTGTTTTGTTCTGTTTAATTTTACCTCTCTAAAATAAAATTTTAAAACATAGAACCTCTAAATAGAAAGCTTTAGAATATTATGAAAGAGACAAAATAGATGTGGACAAATTATATATATCCAACTACATATATAGTTTTTGGATTCCATGTCATGTGCATGTCCAGTATCTGTCAGATAATATATAAAATTACTAAAGTTCCAGTAAAATGCATAACTTTATTTTGTACCACATAAGTTAACTTCAAAATTAATTGAAAAAAATAAACAAACAAGAATATATAGGAAATCTTGAAAGAGAGTATGTATTTATCAGATACACATTTCAGAAAACTTTTGTAATCAAGAGTTGTGGGCTGGCATTAAAAGAACAGACAGAACCATGTAATAAAAATCTAGGAGAAGAACCTAGGAGAAGTTTTTATATACATATAAAAACTTATTGTAGGATATAAGGCACATCTCAGTCAGTGTATAAAATACAAGCTTATTAATAAATGTGTCTGGTTAACTGTGTAGCCATTTGGAAAAAAATAGAAAATTCTATGCCATAGATTAGACTCTCTTCCCCCATCTCCCACACACACACACACACAGAAAGAGAGCGAAAGAGAGAGAGAGAGAGAGAGAGAGAGAGAGAGAGAGAGAGAGAGAGGTATTGCAATAGATCAGACATTTAACTTAAAAAACATGACTGGATATATATTAATTCCTATATAATCTGGATATATTTAAATATATTTTGCCTTGGTCTCAAAATCCTGATGCAATAAAAAAGTGCTGATAATTTAAACAATATTAGAAAAAGATTTTACTAAGTAAAAGTAAAACAGTGCAAATAAATTATAAGTTATGGCATGTTACAGAATTTTTTTAATATTTATTCTAAGTGGTAAGTTCTGAGATACATACTAATCTTAAGCAATCAAGATAAAACAAGCTCAAAACAAAAGGCTAAAAACAAAACATTCACATATGTTTATGTGCATTCAACTGTATATAATTGTTTACTTTTGTCAAAGAAATACTGGAAGGATAAAAAAAAGAGTGATTAAATTTGTTGCCTCAGAAAGTGTGGAAATATTAAGAAAGGTAAAAATAGGAAAGATATTGGCCCTGAATTAAGGCCGGCAGTTTCCTGATGCTGTTGGTTTTAAGCAGGAGCCTAAAGAGATGTCTTTCTATTGGCCATTTCATAAGTTGGGCAATGAAATGATCAATTCATTAGAAAGAAACAGCTTGAAGCAATCCCTCCCTCCCCCATGAGCGGCTGTGAGTGTGGCAGGCACAGGTGGCCCAGGGCAGGAGGGCCACCAGGGTTTACTGGGCCCCATGCCATGCTGGATCCTGGAGCGCCCGGAAGCCAGGCAACCTCCCCCCACCCTGGTGAGTGGCTGTGAGCATGGCAGGCTCTTATGGACCAGGACAGCCTGGGACACGAGCCGTGCTGGAACCTGGAGCACCAGGAAACCAAACAACCCCTCCCGCCTCGCTACCTGTTTTATTTTGTTGAACTTCATTGTGTATGAGAATATGGATGGCTACTTTGGGGAGACAGGGGACTCTACGGCAGCCATTGGTGACTTCCCTGTTGTTGGTTTTGAGGACCTGGGACACTTTCCTTATTCTGTTTGTACCAGTTTTATACTACGTTGTTTTGTATGAATTCTCTTTATGTGATGACACGGACAACTGTTTGGAGGACAACAAGAGACAATCTGATAGATAGTGAGGATCTCAGATCATCTAGCTTTGAGATTTATATCTCTTATATTGCTTTCTTATGTCCTATTTTGTTCTGTTTTGTTGTGTTTAATTTTATGTCCTTTAAAATTAAAAAAAAAGAAAAAAGAAAAAAATAGGAAAACATTTTACTATTTTATTTTATTTGAATTTATTTAATATTTTATTGATTTGGCATTTGGAATAATATTTTCTATTAAAAAGTAGTTTAAAAAAGAGTTGCAAAAATCTAAAATTTAATACAAATAAAAATAATTGTGTATATAAATACAAGGGAAAAGAAAAAGTACGTATACAAGTTTGACTTAAAATATTCTACAAAGAAAATAGGAAACTATTCTTGATTAAAATAGATTAGCCAGTGTGTACAATAAGTACACTGATTGGGAATTAGAGCTTGGAGGTGAAGGCAAATGAAACTTTATTGGAACAACTGGGAAAATTAGAATTTGAAAAATATATGATACTTCAATCCTCAATTCTCTAATATAAAATGTTAGATACTATTATGGTTTGTGTCACACTGTCCCTTCAAAGCCTCATGCTGTCATGAGGGGGTGGTGGTGGTAAGTCTTTTAAAGGCAGCAAAGTTTAGCATTTGCAATTGGTTTGTTTTCTAGCATTGGGATTGGTTGTGCAAGCCCTGCACCCACCCAAGGATGGGTAGCTAGCATGCAATATAAAGGAGGAGAGGCATACTTATCCCTTTTTGTCCTTTCACTCATTGCTTGGGGCTGCCATGACTGTTTGCCCCTTGACCATGCCACTCTGCCCTGTAGCCAGCTGATTATGGACTGAAACCTCCACAAACTGTAAGCTAAATCAATCTTTTTTTTTTTTTTTTTTTTTTTTTTTTTTTTTTACGATAATGTCAAGTTTAATCTACCAAATACACAAATTGGATTTGTGGAGCAGGTTTTGCCTGGGTGCTGCACAGTAAATGGAGGTTTTTCATAAATCAATCTTTCTTTCCCTAATTTTGTATGTCAGATATTTTGTTTCAGCAAAGAGAGAAAAATAACAAAGACAGTTACATAAGAAAGCATTCTTCTTACAATCCACATCATTACTTAGATGTGGTAGAATGCTAAAATTTAGTGAATATAAATGCAAAATACTTCTTAGTAAATTTTCTTAGCATTATTTAAAAAAAACTGGGAGAAAAAAAATCAGAGAAGTCACATAAATCTTTATACTCAAAGTATCTTGCTTGCTTCAAATGTTGGGTAAAATATTGTTCAGGGCTCGGTGTGCTGTGACATACCTGTAATTTGAGTTACAACAAAGACTAAAGCAGGAGCAGCATAATTTCAAAGTCAACATGGGAGATTTAGCAAGATCCTGTCTCAAAATAAAATTTAAAAAATAATAATAGTTACAGCTATGGAGATAGATCAGTGCTATATTTCTTACCTAACATAAGAAAAGCCCTAGATTAAATTAAGCAAATTGTTACTCTGTAATATTTTGGCCATGTAATTGAGAACTAGGATAAAGATAAAAAGTAGATTTGAGCTTTGATAGACATTGGAATTAAAAAATAAATAAGCAAACAATTAGGATTACATCAAGCTAAAATGGTTCTGGAGACTGCAGAAAGCAATGGACATGAGTGAAAACACAAAACAGAGAGTCAGAGAAAATACTCATAAATCTCCTCTATGTTCATCAGCTTTTTATCACTGTGATCACAGGTTTGACCTCAGTGATTGAAAGAGGAAAAGATCTGCTTTGGTCTGTGGTTTCAGCGCATGCAGCTGGTTCTATTGCTGAGGGCTGAGCAGAGGCAGGGCATCATGACAAGAAGGGCATGGTAGAGCAAAAGTTCTTACCTCACGGCAGCCAGGAGGAAAGAAAAGGGAAAAGCTAAAGGGATAAAATGTCAAAGGAGACCTGTAATTCCCATGTTGATGTCCCTGTGACCCACTCCCTTCAACCAGGCCCTCTTTCCTGTGTTCACCACTTCTCTCTATCACCATCAGATAATGACTTTATCGATGGATAAATGTACTGATGGAATTAGAGGTCCCATGGTCCAGTCACCTTCTGAGAGCCTTACTTCTGATAACATAAGAATGTTGGGTAACATTTTAGAGCTAAATGATAACAATGTGTGACAAGGGGTTAATGTCTAGAACATATAAAGAATTCCCAAACCTGAGTAACAAAATTACAATACAGATATACACATTATAAAATGGACATTGACCAAAAATAGACATGTCTTAAAAGAGGACATACAAGTGGTGAACAGGCATTGTTCAACATCACTAGTCCTAAGAGAAATGCACATCAAAATCATAGTGAGATTATCACTTCACCCAGTAAAACTGGCTATTGTCAAAAAGACTAAAGATGACAAATGATGATAAAGATGCAGAGAAAAGAAAACCCTTGCACTTTGTTGGCTGAAATGTGCAGAGTAGTAATGTCATGATGGCGAAGAGTATGATGCTCTCGTGAAAAATACTGAAGACAGAACTATCATGTTATAATCACAACAGTTGACCATATACAAGGATAATGAATATGATAAATTCAAGAAACATCTGAACACCAATGTTCATTCTAGTACAATCCAGGCTGTGCAAAAAGCAGAAGTAACTGGGGTGTTCATCAACCAATGACATTGACTGAAGAAAATATTATACAGATACACAATGTAATACTTGCTTTTTTTTTTTTTTTTTTTTTTTTTGTACCAGGGATTGAATTCAAGACCTTGCATTTGCCAAGCAGGCACTTACGCTGCTGAGCTAAAACCCTGGCCCAATACAATGTAATACTATTAGACAAAAAAGAATGAAATCTGGTCACCTTCGATAAGGTGAAGGAAACTGGAATTCGTTATGTTAAGTGAAATAAGACAGGCATTAAAAGACAAGACCTAAGTGATCTTACTCATGTACAGGATCTAGAAAAGTTGATTTTCTAGAAGTTGGAAGTTGAGATTAGAGGTGTCAGAGGCAGAAAAAAGTAGGGAGGAGGAAAGAATGGAGAAAATTTGATCACTGGCTTCTAAGATACAGATAGATAAAACAAGCTTTAATTGCAACAATTCAGAATAAAGTATATTTTTTAAGTTCTAGTGTGTTATCACCCAGTAGGGTGACTGTGGTTAACAATAATGCATCTTAGATTTCAAAAGCTAGAGGAAAAAATGTTGAATGTTTTCATGATAAATGTTTTAGGGTATACATGTATTTAATCTGATTTAAACATTATACAATTTAGACATATATTGAAACATCATATGTCACCTTATTAATATGTAGTTTTATGTTTTTATGTATCAGTTAAAATAAATTTAATTTAAGAAAAGTAGGTTTGTTACGAAAATTCCTATACAACACACTGATTCTTAAAATTAACATTCTCTAAACTGTAAATCTTGTATTCAGGATACAATTTTGAATTTTGGTGTAAGCTTTCCATATTTCATGAAGGGAATTCCGTTCCTCAAAAAATCAACATCAAGGAATCAAGAATCAAACAGATTATCAAGGATAATATATGCTTCCATGGTACTTGGCAGTGATAGACTTGGTGAAAGAGATGGAATGCTATTCATTCTCTCTCTCTCTCTCTCTCTCTCTCTCTCTCTCTCTCTCTCTTTCTCTCTCCTGTGTTGCATTGATAAAGGACAGATGCTTTCTATTTCAGAGATGCTTTCAAATGTAGATGACTACAGTACAATGTAGACGTCTTTTAGCCTAGGACTTCTAGGACTCCCAGTGGTGAGGGAGAGTGTGGCAGGCATGGCACATGGCCATAAGAAACCTTCTCAACGTTGACCATGTGCTAGACTTCTGGCAAATGGGATGCAAGTGTCATGCTATTTTGACTTTCTTATTCTCCTTGGCTGGGTTTCATCAGTGGCAAGAAGCTCTCAGTCGTCTTGCAACCATGATGGGGAGCAGGGGAAGTCATTCTTGAGTGTGAATTACTTAATTAACCTGCATATGACTACTTTTGAAATTTTTGGGTTTTTTTTTTTTTTTTCTTCTCTTTCTAGTTGCCTCAGTTAAACTCACTGAGCCAGGAAGTTGTTGAAAAATTCGGGATAAACTATGTAAAACTGAATTCCCTTTGAACAACTCCTATATCCCTTCCCTGGAGAATCTATGTGACCAATATACACAGTGATAACAAAGATTAAAACATAGCTTTAATGAGCATAAAATGAAAGTAACCTGATTGCAGAATATATTGATTTGTGATAAGTGAGAGGGATAAGCAGACCTGAGCAACCTTGAGGAAAGAGAAAAGGCACAGTGGGAATTTAACCTGGGCCACAGTTTCCCATATTAATCGCCTGGAATCATTAAAGCCCAACCTGTGTAAGGTAAGGCAGAGACAGTGAGGAAATGAACTCTTTATGAGTGTTCCAAATGGTAACTTCTGAACAATTTCCTCAAAATTATACTGCTTTCATTAAGAATGTGAAGGTTGTGGGCATTCTTCAGATTAACTAATAAAATATTTATAAGTTATTACATGATAACTCAAAAAACTCCTGATGAGGACAGTTGATCCTAAGACCTAGCCAATGTGAAAGTTCTTGCCAAAGCAACCCTGGCATTTGGCTCCATCACAAAGGTAATCTTGTAGATGCAAAAGCATCTGCTCTCCTACTTACTGAATATGTTAAAATAAAAGCTATCGGATAAAATATTTATAAGTATCGCTTCTACTTGTGGCTGGATGGAAATAAAGTGGAAAGAAACCACATTTCTAATAAATATATAAATAGCTACTCAATGACGTCCCTTTGACATGAATATCATTCATAATTCCTTATTCTTTTTCAATGTGTGCCTTCTTGTCAGGAAATTTCAATAAAAATGTCCTAAGTCTCCAAGTTTTAGTGTCCAAAATAAATAGACTGTCAACATAGACAGCAGCAACCAATTGGTGGGAATTTTTCCTGTTTAAAGGAAATACAGTGTCAATTCAATCATCTAATAGTTAACGTGCTAAATGTGTATTCTGTAACATATGTGGTCATCAGTGCCACTGACAGAGGAGCAAACTTGACCCTCTCAAAACTTAACTGTGACTGATTTATTCTGAAAATTGTAATAAATAAAAAATGTGTTTATGCTTTTTAAAATGTACATGAATATAGATAGGTTGGAGCTTACCTGGAAGCCAAACTGACTTAAGAAAAATTAATTAAAAACAATTTGCCATTTAGTTAATTTCCTTTAAAAATGTCAACAGACAGATCTCCCTTTTAATATAGCACAGAATTTTTAAAATTCTGCTTTCCTTGTCAAAGACTTTCATCTGGACTTACTTCCATTTTGTGAGTGTTCACTCACACACTCACACACACACACACACACACACACACACACACACACATGCACAAGCATGCATTCACCTTTTACTCAGTCTCTCAGTTCTATTTAAAGTATGGATCATCTCAGTGACTCTGGATGGCCTGTTTGTTGAGTGGTGGATTGGTTACTGAAACATTACACATACTTTCGTCAGCACTTTGTAAAAGAGAGCAAGATATATTTTTATAGTATCTTTTCTTTTTACAAATCAATCTCAATAATTCCCTTTCTTGTCTGAGTGGGATTTATATAGGATCACTGCAAGAATCCTCCCAAATTCAGCTTTGTATTGCCCACCCTGGTTCCTCACAGAAATTCTGGGAACTTAAAAGTATTTGAGCTTCTCATGGGGAGTGGCCAAAGACACATGGCTTTACTCTTATTTTAAAGCTGGTCTCATAAAATATGTTTAAAAAACAAGCAAAATAAGTAAAATCTGGCAAAAAAATGGGACAATGAACACTTTGAATCTAAAGTATAATCCTTACTCAAACCTTCTCAAAAGATATTACAATGTTGTATTTCTAAAATTTTTATAAACTATTTTTTCAGTTTTTTGTTATTTATCTCACTCACCTATCAACTGTCCTATTTTTCCCAAATGTCGTCTCCTGATGTTCTCACCCTGTAAATCTCTGCTTTAACCAAATCTCCACATCCTCCATGGGCCTCTTCATCCCTACAGTACCTTCAATTTTATAGTTAGGGCCAGTTTCTGCTTATTAGCTTTTAGATTATATAGTTTTTCACATTACTACTCTAGTTCTTTCCAATAAAAGAAGGCCTGCTTGGTAAAATGCTTATACCTTACTAAGATTTCTTTGGTCCATGTCATAGTTGAGACCATCAGGGGTAAGTGTGAGGCAGGAAGTGACATTTCTCACTGGCTGCTGTACACTGAGAACCACATTAGGTGACCTCTGTAAGTTGTGCTCTCACTGGAAGTCTGGCTTTTAGAACTGTTAAGTGTACTTTCCTTTAGGGGCCAGGAGTTTTGAATGGATTAGACACTTCAGAAGTCTTCGTATCAATATGCATACCAAGCCACAAGCTGAGAAATCAGCAGGTTTTTTTTTTTGGCTTTTTCCTTTTTATCGTTACCAGGGACCGAACTCACGACTACCTGCTTACTAAGGCAGGCACTTATGCCGCTGAGCTAAATCCCAGGCCTTGGAATCAGCAGTTTAAAGAAGAGTTTACCTTTTTACTTTTCTTATCACGTTGAATTGATGTATGATTATATGACTCTTCCGAGGTAAGTGTGAGTAGTCAATAAGCCTGTCTTCCATGTGGGTCCCTTAACTGTAGGACATTCTCTCATATTGAATAAAATGTAAGGATGTAAAGGAGGTGTAACTAAAAGTACTTCTGAAATCCAATCTCCTGTGTGTAAAATAAATATAAATACCAATTCGTTATTATTCAGACCAAAATACTTTTGCTAAGACACACAAAATACTAGTTGATTAAAAGTGATTGTTTAAAGTCCCTAACAAAGAGAGTTCATACAGATATTCCTAAAATGATTTGGGATACCTTGGAAAAAATGGTATATTTTATCAACCAAAATTACTAATTTCTGTGAGCAATTACTACAAGGTTCCTGTGCTTTGTGGAGCAGGAAATTTTACATAGCAAACATATACATTCACTGTATTCAGTGGATTTCACTGGTGAAGTAATAGCTGAGTACAGACTGGAAAAGGTTGAAGAGCAAGCTGTAGACTTCTGCAGGGAAGACAACCCTACAGTCCTTTCAGGAAGGGTTTGGAGATGAGCACAGCCTCAAAAGACAGGATAAAGTATAGCAACAAAGGTCAGATAGGCAGGATGGACCAGGTCAGTTGAGGGCTGATCTCACAGTAAGGGGAGAGAAGTCAATACAGTGTTTTCAACAGACAAATGTTTAGAAACAATCACATTGGGTACTTGTGCAGAGAATAGCTGTTGGAAGCAGGAACACAGACGTGTTCAGTAAGCTACTCCTGTATTTCACAAGGGAGTCATGTGACCATGAAACCTTGGAAATGACTTTGAAATGCATTCTAACATGTGACTATGAAAAATAATATTATGCACTGAGGGATGGAGTGTTCTGGAGTTTGGTACAGGGAAGATCATAATAGGCCTTGATATATGTGTGAATAACTGACAATTGTACAGTTTGCTTTGGAGAATGCGAGCGGTGCTGTAGCCTAATGACCTCAGAGCAACTGTGAATGGTCACATGCATAGTGGTGGACTTAGCTTTAATGCTTGAAGGATAGATACAGTGCTAGGAAGTCAGTAGATGCTGCAGAGGTCATGGTAGTTTCAGGAGATAGCTTTGCATATTTTCAATACTTATCTCTGAAGTCTCTGTATCCCTCTGTCCATTTTGCATATCTTCTCTTAATTGACTATCATTTAATGTTTCATAAAGGATTCTTGGTCTTTGCAATAGGAAACTATGGGGTTGGACAGGCTTGCAACTAAAACTGCAGGATGACTTGAATTTTTCCTTGAAGTACCAAACACCTGGTATATACAAATTAAAATAGACACAGAAGGATCTTGGAAAATTAAGATGTTCAAATGTTAACTGCAAAGGAAAACCACACATTTTTTTGGAGGGAATTTTCTTATGGAAGACCTTGCATGGTCCTTACATGGTTGGAACAAATTCTACCCAAGTATGTAGTTAGTACAATTAAATCCCATCATTCTATGTACAAGTCGTGTTGAAATTTGTGTACTGCTAAGGTACACAGAGACTTAGTATTGCAAAAAGGGAGATACAGAATTGAATGTAGTAGCAAAATGGATTTGCTTCCTGAAACCAGGAAAACTTTCCTGATGATCAGGTGTACACACCCACACACAGAGTTTTCTGATTTTTTTTTTGTAAAAGTGAGAAAAATAAATTATCTCAAAAGCCTATTCTCATTATAAAATCTTGTCTTTCGATTGAATACCATCTCATGGCAGGCTTACATCTCAAATATCTAATTTCCTCTGAGTTTTCTCACTTCTTCTGTGTACTCCGTCTACCTATTAATGTTCTCTGTCTCTTATCCTCCACTAAATTTGGACAAAAATGTTACAGAAGAAAATGTTTAGCAGTTTCCACCCTAGAGTCTCTTTTCCAAGAATCTGAGTAACACTGAGTTTGGGTGACAGGAAAGAGGGAAAAAATTGAAGTTGTATGAGGAAAGGAAGAAGGGAAGGTATGGACACATCTCAACATGTGGTGAGTTGAGGTTGGAAAAGGACCATTTTTATTTTTGTTTTTTGTTATTATAGTTTTAAAATTCTGCATCCAGCCAGGAACTGCAGTGGTAAAAATTCTAGTTCGCTGTATCTTCTAGCACAGGCTTCTTTTTCTCCCATGAATTTATCCATCCTCTGTGGAAAATGTGCCTTTCCACAGCCATGACTACGTGGAACTCTTTCCTCTGATGCTGACTTGGGTATCTCATCCAGAGGGCAGAGCATGAGAAAATGCATCATCTCCGACCGCAGTTAAAGCATACGGATGTCTCTGGGGAGGGCAGCAGAAGACCCAAAGCAGTCCTAACCCTTCTGTTAGTGTGGGAATAGAACAGACTGGTAGGAAGATTAGTAAAAGAACAATCTGATTGTAGTAGGCCGTTTTTGTTGCTAGGATCAAAGGCCTGACACACACAACTTGAAGAAGGAAATTATTTTTTTGTTTCATTTTGTTTTGCTCAGAGTTTTAAGAGAGTCAGTGTGAGGTTTCTGGCTCCAGGGTAGAAACAGCCCAGTGGAAAAATGTGGTGGACGATAGTAACTCAGTTCCTGGCTGTCAGAAAGCAGAGAGAAAGCAGGAGTCAGGGAAAAGGATCCACCCTTCTGGTTCACCCCACACAAGATCACACCTTCTTAGCGATGATGACATCAAAGGATTAACCCACCGATGATTACAATGTACCCATGTTCCAAGCACCCTGCAAAAGAGCCACCTCTAAACGCATGTAATTTTGGAGGATATTTTAGAACTGAGCCATAACACTGACATAAAATACTCATATTTGTTAGTTACAAATAGCTTGAATGGTTTAAATTATATTCATATAGCATTTCATTAAATTGCAAATTGAATACAGGGTCTTCTTATTAACCATATGAGTAGACATATTGTTACTTTGTCTCCTTGTTTTGAGAGAGGGTCTTATTAAATTGCTCAGGCTGGAATGAAACTTCTGATCCTCCTGTTTCAGCCTCCCAGATTAGGGATTACAGGCAGGGACCACCATACTCACCTGGATATTGTTTTAAAATATAAAGAAATCAGTAAATTGGTGGCACTTGGCTGCTTTAAAAATGCTAACAAGCCTAGTCAGTAGCCATCTGACTTTAGGAAATAACATCACTTTCTTAGACATCAGCTTTTTCATTTATAAAATGAGTCAGTTTAATAGGCCATCTTTTAGTTCCATTCTACCTGTGAAAATTTCTGGTGATATGAATGGAATTCAGGAAAATATGGTTTGTAGCAAGGATGATGACTTCAGTGTGCTGCATCTGGTCTCAATGTGGCCTTCTTTTTATATTAAATTAAGGGTACTGTTTTGTTTTATATTAAATTAAGGGTGAGTTCAACCCTTTATAATGTGAAATATTGTTGCTTAAATATATTCAAAGTGTTAATGCAGAAAAAATTTATCAAAGTTACATGAGTGTTCCACTTGAAAACTCTTTGTGGAATAATGTTTTACATTTTTTTCATTTTTCAGTGATTTTCAATTTTAGGTTTATTAAAGTCATAATTCCTTAAGAAACATTTTAACTAAAATTGTTACATAGAAGAGAAAGTGACTAATATTCCTTTTGTGTGTCTGTCTTTCTCTCTATCTTGTGTGTCATTCTTCTCTCTGTGTGTATGTGTTGTAAGCACGCATATATGTTTATCTTAAGGAGTAGCTGAGATATTTTTTACTACAATCCAGATTTTAGATTTTGAGATAAGGAAACCTACAACGAAGGCTCACTCACTCAGACTTATCCTTGAGCTTAATGATATTCATGTTGAGTTTTCCTCCCTCCGACGTGAAAGAGCACATTCTTTAGTTTGGTGTAGCACACATCATAGATTAAATTTTTAAAAAAAAACATAGTGATAGATTAATTTTCTTTTTGATTGGCTCATGGTTTATGTCTAAGAAGTAAGGAAATGACTGGAATATATATTTCCAATACTCATTTCTACTGTAACAGAGTGTTAAACCCTTTCTTGGCTGTAGTTATTGGAACATTGACTTCTTTTTGACAATAAAGCGCATACCAAAACGTTCTTTATCAATCAGTGATTTCCCTGTGAAAAGCCTCCGTGTTACTGGATAGCACTCTGTAATTTTTGCCTCACTTTCTTGTCTCAGGCAGTGACTCTAGGTGTCAAGACCTCTAGAAGGTGTAATGCAAACTCGATGTATTGTTTCCATAGTAGCATGATATTCTAGTGCACTCTTGTTGACAATTACAGCTACTCATGTTGATCTAAGCTCAATACTTTCAGGGTGGCTAAGTAGCCTACTTCATCTCTCAAAATGATATAGTCAAATGATCTTTTCTTCTCTCCATCAAAACTATCCTTGAATTCCAACTTAGGAAGGCATTTCAATTAAGTGGAAATGAGATGTACTGGAACAGCTTGTTCTTACACCACCACACAAATAGCTTTCAGATTTAAATTCTCACCACAGATGTAAATGAACACTAGAGAATGAATGGAGTGGATAAATGTGGCATTGGTAAACACTCTAAAGACTGTCTGCAGCTCCACTTTTGAAATACTATGACCTTGAAAGCAAGATTCGGAACAGTTACATTTATATATGGAAATGTTTTAAAATGATACTTTCAAGTCGATTAGATCTCTACTCTGAGTATTATGCAGTGCTGCATTGCCAGTGTTAATTCACTGTTTTCTGAAACCGTCAGGGTAGATTAAAGAGAAAATTTTGGATAATTAATGCCACCAGTATTTACACTCAGGGACACATGGGAAGGGTCCAGGGAGAGAAGGCTAGTTACTTTGCACTTATCCATTATTGTGGCTACCTGCTTTCCTTCTTAAAAGTTGCTTCTGAAGGCCCAGACTTACACAGTGTTAGTGGGAAAGTAAACAGTCACAAGATCATAACTATTCTGTAAGACTAAGAATGTATTCACTCATGATATGAACATGGATTACTAAAAGGAATTTTTGATGACAGCAAAATAGTGGCATATATGCTGATGAAAAACACTTTTCCTATTTAAATATTATCTCCAATTCTACATGGAATCCTCTTTAATTCATGGATATTAGTGAAAAGTATCAGGCATATCACTGTGGTATTATTGTATGAAATGTTTAATTTTTGTTCACCTTAAAGTTTATAGTTCAGAGGGGGACAAGAAGTAACCCACATGGAAAATCATGAAAAAAGATAGAGGGGTAGCATAATTTGTTCATTTTTCTATTATATTAAAAATATAAGGATGTTAGGTCCATAACTTGAAAGATCTTACTCAAATAATAAACATGAAGAAAGAAAGAATGTATTACACAAAAGGATACTGAGAGACAATATACGGTTATGAAGCAAATGAAACAAAAGATAATATGAGATACCAGGAAGGAGAGTTCACCATAAGCTGTTTCAGGGATAAGAAAAACAATTTACAGATGTACATTGTGCCTTTAATGATTAACCTACAGTGAGAGGGAAGGACTTTGCAAAACAAATGACATTTGAAGCAGGAAATAGTTGTCATGTGTGTCTCCTTTTCATGTAAGGTGGTACATGTCAACATTTTGATAAATCATGCTTTCACATTTTGAATAAAATTATGCAGAGAAAAAAATAGATGAGTAAATAGGGAATGTGAAATTTAAGACAGATAAAGAAGGATCCTTTCCTTATCCTACCTTTGCTGTCCAGCAAAGAAAGAATTAGACTATTCACTATTGCGTACCATTAAACTGGCTTCATTCAAGTCTTTAAAACTCACATTCCTATACATAGTGCAAACAGTAAATCAAGTCAATGACTATCCCAGAGATCTATGAAACAAGACAACAATGAAGAACATGTGAATAGGGCAGGAGGAATGAATTCTGGTAAAATTGGCTAGAAAAAATATTGAAACCCCAAAAGCAAATTTGGAACATTCTGGCTAAGCAAAGATCAGAAGCCAGAGTTGGAATGAAACCTGCCAGCCACAAAGGTAACAAGTGAAGATTTTGAATCCTGTTTGCTCAGTCTGAGCCTGGCCAGGTGTAAGAACATTCATCAAGCTGTTTATAGACTATAGCACCCATCCATGAGAAATCTCATTTCTGGACATATAGCAGTCCTTGACCTTGAAAGCATCGGTGGATTGATAGTCTGTCTTGATAAATGGATAAATTCTCAAAGAGAAACGCAATTTTCCCGCTCCACTCTGAGGCCACACACACACATACACACACTCAGATGTATACATATATGTACCTGGCCTAAAAATGCACAGCTATGTACATGGAAAATTCCATAAATGTATGATATATTTGTTCTACCAGCAAGCTACTGACAACAGTGATCCACTTGCTATATTCAACATAATTATAGATAATAATGCTCATGCATTCCCTGCTCAAAATTTCCTAGAGGATTATTGGTTATCTGAGAGCAGGGTGCACAGGGACTCCTCCCTAAAGTAGAAGAATGCAAACACTTATTACAAATCATGCCTAGCATGCTCAGTAAATAACTAAGGTGACTCTAGCCAAAGAATACCAAAGTGGGTTAAGGTTATGCATATATATTTTTTCATCTAAACAGAGACAATTATACTTTCTGGGTTTTTCCTACATTATTATTCATTAATGATTATTCATTATTGATTACATTCTTGTTCTTTGTACTAAAATGTAAATACCTATAAGATCAGAAATAGGTTCTATATCACTTTTTTCTATTTCTTGAATGTGTATCATAATTTTATGTCTCTCTTTCTCTCTCTATTTAACACAACTGCTTATATCTTGGATTATCTATATTTTTCATTCATTCTAGAAATAATGAATATGTATAATGTATTGTTAACAAGAAATAATTATTTGTATGGTTGCATTCCTATAACTGTAAATTTAGCTATATTTGAAGATCAACAAATGTAGCTACACAATTTTTAATAAAGTACCAAGTTTAGAATATATTTTTGAGGTCCATAAATGAATTTCTTTTTTGTCACAGATATTTGTTGTGCTGAGATGCCAGTTTTTCTTATATCTTTGAGATTCTCAATATTTGGTGACAGTCACCTCTTGATTTATTTGTGTAACAGGATAAGATCTCTTATAAATTAACCATAACTTTGTTCCCCTAGTTCTGGCAGAGCCCAGATTATTAAAACTCAGCACCTAGGCTTTCTTTTTTTTTTCTCTTCAGCTAAATTATATCCTTATCAAGTGTCAAGTATTTCTTTCTCAAAGTTATTTACACTTCTTTTCCGTGCCATTGTAATTCCATATTTTAAAACAAATAGTGAGAATAAAATAAAAGAATATTTCAATAAAATTATGATGACTTCTTTGGACAGGGTTGCTAATACAAAGGTGCAGACAGATGCTGTCAAATTAGGTGAGAATGAAGTAACTATAAAAACCTCAGGAAAAGTTAGAAAAATCTGGAAGAAATTTTGTATTCCTATTTTTCACAGGTGTTATGGTTTTTGTAGAAATGATTACAGGTCTATCTAAGGAAACGGCGTATGCTTATATCAACACAGAAGCAAGTGAAAATGTAAATGGAAGACAATTATGAAAAGCGTTAAAATACTTTTAGAAGAATAATGCTCTGCCCTAATAGAGTTTTAAAAACTGACCTGCTGCAGGTGGCTAGATTCCCAATTTCCAGTCGTTACCTTCGAATTGGTTCAACATCAAAAAATGTTCATTTCTAGCTTATATAGTTTAGGTCAGTGGCAGCAAACTTGTGGCACACATGCCATAGCCAGCTGCTCTAACTGAAAGTTCTATAAAGCTTAGCATGACTGATTTAGGTGATATCTCAGAAACTTCTAGTTGAATTCACTTCACATGTATTCATCAATTTATTCATTCTAATGTTATTACATAACTAAAATAATGCTGACTAGAACAGTGGTTACAGTCAGGGACATGGGTTTTTTTTTTTTTTTTTTTTTTTTTTTTCCTTCAGGGAACCTGGAATTGATCATGAAAAGTATATTCCCTGTACCTGTACTACAGTCAAGGATTTACATATGAGCTGTATAAACCATACCAGGTGCTCACTTTAAGAAGGAAAAAAGTCTTTATAAAACTGATATATTTTAAAATGCCTGTTAAGTACCGATAGAACTATGCTAAATTCCAAGGGCACAGTAGTGAAAATGCCAAATACCTTCATCATAGGCATCATGTGACTGAGAAAGTATATCTCAGATATGAGGTAGGGAGATTTTGATATGCAGACCAGCTGTGAAGAAAATACTCACCTGTGAAATAGGTTAGTGCTTTGAAGAAACTCAGGAGAGCATGCAAGATTTTTGGTGGAGTTTGTGAATAATTTGGGTAGAACATGAGGTATCTGTGGTATTGATTTGTGTAAGGATAGGTCTTTGAAAATGGTGACTGTGCCTCTCTGAATCTGTTTGCTCATCAGTGAAGCGCAGGATTCTCAGAGAGCAGCATCGCTAAGATCCTACAGATCTAGCATTTGGGTCAGCTTTCTATAACTGCAACTAATACATGAAGTAAACAAACTTAGGAAGAAAGATGTGGTTTGGCTCACAGTTTCGGTTCTCCATGATCAACTGACATACCTTCCAGTGTTTGATGAGATGCCACATCATGAAGAGGGGTCATAAGGGAAGAAAGCTGCTCACATCATGGTGCCTTGGAAGGAGAAACAGAGAGTGAGAAAGAGACAGAAAAAGAGGGGCCAGGGTCTCGAGTGCTCATTGCAGGACAGAAACCCAGTGACAAAAACTGCCCAAACTATGTCCTACTTTCTACAGATTCCATTACATTCTACCATGATTTTCCTTGGGGCACATTTTTAGATCTGAATGATGGCAGCTTGTCTTTTTTTATTCCGAATTCAAATCCCTCCTTCATGGTTTTGGAATGCAAAACACAATCAAAACCCTCTCTGGCAAGACTGTTTTATTCTTATACTCTCATCTTAGGCAGAAATTAATACAGGTTGAATCCATAATCCATATTGTTGATGGAAGTCATGATTTCCTGATATAGCATTCCATTAATTGCTCAAAGTGTAATATAACTAGAAAGAGTAGAAACCAGAAGCCTTTCTAACTCTTTTTGAGTCCTGTAATTCCTTGTTCGTACAAAATCGTTTTGTCCCTGTGAGTCTTACATACAAAAGTGTCATACAGTTTTGGAATTTATAGCTTCTTCTTTTTATGTTATTTGCCTTTATAGCTTAGGCTTTACAAATTCAGACTATGTCTCTATAATGCCCAAAAAGATTTATTGGGCAACAAATTTGCCTGGCCATTTACATCCTAATGGCAAAAGCAATTTCTTTAGCCAGACTAGTTTATTTTCTTTTCAGTTGCAAATGGGAAAGAAGTTATTTTGATTCAAAGGGGGTAAATTGTTGCTCTTTATTTCTGACACCTGTCAAACTCCTACTTTAGAAAGTCTTTGCTTTGGATCTAATGTATTGACCAAATGACCCAGGATTATATTAAAATTAACTAATCATTACACATTTTGAAGTTTAGAGTTTTTCCTTAGCTTTCTGTAAGTAGTTCAAAAATTATAACACTCAAGAGAGAAAGTCTTATGAAAAAGGCTAGTGGGAAAACTTCAGGTGTGTGCCAAGATATATCCTTATCTTAGGAATCAGATGTGCTGAGTTTTATGTAATTTTTGATTATAGTGTGACTTTGGGGCTTTATTTGAGTTTTGCCGGCCTTAATCTTTGGTAATTGGGAGGAGAGATGTGACTGGGGAAAGACAGAAGATAGGTTGTTTTATTTGATATAGGTATGGATTAATTTCAATTAATGTTCTTTAAGAATCATTAATGTATGTTTGGAATTGTATACATCTTATTCCGGTTGATCCACTGGACAATTTTAGTGAGAACTAGCAATAAGTAGAGCTCAGATGTTAGGCTGTGTGCCCATAGTCACATGGTTGGTGAGTGAAAACACCTCATCTGTATGATGTCACAGCTAGATTTGTGTTCCTTATCTCTCTGTCTCAGCTACAGTACCACACAACACTGAAGTTGTTTCACTTGAAGCTCTTCTGTTTAGCTTCTTGACATGTCAAATCCCAGTGTTTTCTTTCTTATCTGTAAATTTCTGGGGTTAAGTAATTCAAAGCCAGGCAGAGAAATTCCTGTCTTTTGAAATTTTCTTGATTGCTGTACTAACATGATCATGAATGTGAAATCCTTTCATAATTATAGGTTTTATTAGAATACAATTCCATACTTTAGGCTTTTCTTTCTAGAGTTTGGTTTGTTTCATTTCAGATAGCTCCCCCAAAATCTGTGTTCTTCATTGACTGACTACACATAAATTATGTAGCTATATCCACGATCTGTAAAACCAGCTCTGGCAGGCATCTGGACAGTCAAGAGAAGCCTTAGGCCAGATTGCAAAGTCTATTATGGCAGAAATCAAGCATAGAAGCTTCCGCCTAAAGTCAAGCCATCAGGGTGTAATACAGGCAGGAATGAATGACAGTTGTATACTGCTACAGGATGGTAGAACTCTAGTTTTAGGGGAAAAATTCTAATATAGGAAAGGTAAAAATAGGCAATCCATCTGTTAAAAAAATAATCTTTCATTTTGGTACAGTGCCTGAATATACCGTCCTAAGAGGTCTCTGGACCAAAATACTCCTACAGATATAAAGCTAATTATACTTATAATGAAAGGTTCAACTTTTCCTCTTTTGGCTTGTATTACTCAGAAGGAAATCCAACAATGTAAAGGTATAGGATATATTTGTGTGTATGTATGTGAGGGGTACTTCTAAGAATTCCTGAACTGATCCAAATACAAATTATTTGATAGGATAAAAACTTATTTAATTGTAATACAGGAAAGTTTCCAGGAGTAAATTATAATCCCATCACTGACAAATAGCAATGGAAGTTGACAAACTTTGTAAACATTGAGATTTCATTGGATCGAAAGGCAGCTTCAGGGAAGGGATAAAATGCCTCTAGGTAAAAAGCTAGTAAGGGTTCTCTTTCGCTTATGGTTCATTTTTTAATAGTATATGTGGCTTTGAAACTGAAACAGTGGTGATAAAAAGCTTGACAATTTGCACAAATTCATACATTTGTGTGGTGTGCTTCAGTATGATATGCAGAAGCACATTATCCATACTATTACATAAACTGAATTTCACAGAATATGGGAAATGTTTACATTTATAAACTTTCAACAACACACATACACACACACACACACACACACACACACACACACACACAAATCTTCACGTTAAGAGTGTTCCTATACTCTGATAATGTACCAAAGGGATCCTATGGTTTAATCCACACAAGAATCAAAGGATACATAGGTAAGATTTGTCTCTAACTTATGAAATTATATGTCACTATATCCAACAATTTGACAATCATTTTTCCTTGTCATAAGCAGTGATCCAACACACACACACACACACACACACACACACACACACACACACACCTAAAGTAAAAGGTATGGGCAGAAATAGAGTGCAACGTATTTTTTACCCTGAACAGAATATTTATGAAAACAACCCAAAAGCACATGTTACATTAAATTAATTGCTGATAAAGATATTTGCATCATTGATAGCTGACTGCAAAAGATCTTTCTGGACACATAGAAACAAGTTATTATTCATCTGCTCGCTATCTTACATGGCAGACCTACATGTAACCCTTTACTAGGCTTAGTAAGTATGCAAGACAGTTGGAAAAGGTATTTACAATCAACTTGGAAAAATATGATATGGACATAGTAACTAATCAGAGATTGACCATACAGTCTGAAGAGCACAGCCCTCTACTGTTAACCATAAATAGTTGACAACTTTGAAAATGTATTAAAGGATACATCTGGTAGAAAGGCATAGACTAGTTCAGGGCAGAGGATGGAGCACAGAGATTGGTTATGGAGCTATGATAAACCTAAGGGGAAAGATTAGAAATAAGGCTAGGCTCTATACACTTCCCTCAGTGTTGGGGTCTACGTCTAAAATCCCCAATCACCCAAACCAATGCAAGGCAAAGGCTCAAGGGAATGAGACAAGTGACATGATCTTTAGGGCTGCAAAAGTACTGAAATCCTGCAGAGCTCATAACTCTGTTAGCCGGCCAGCTGACTGATGCTAGGCAGCCTGTATTTAATCAAAACAAGCAAGGGGTTAAGTGGACAATGGAAGAAACCAGAACAGGACCTTGGGAGGGGTTCAAGAACCCCTCAGAGCAATAGATGATGTTAATTAAGGAAAACTATCCAGAAAGTCTCCAGGTGGCCTCAGATGTGGCCTATCTTGCCCCCTGAGGTGTCTCCTCGTTCTCAGTTTAATTATGCCTGGGCCATGCTGTAGCCTGCACAGGTACTCAGCTTCAGTGCTCTCCAACACTTCAGATCTGCTGATATGAATGTCACTAACTCGTTGCGGGCCTTAAGACAAGCCACATAGCTTTTCTTTATCTCTCTATATGACTTAATACTAATAGAATCCAATATCACCCTTGAATATACTAGTCAGTGTCAGGAGATTCCAAATAGATAATTAAAAAGGTTTTTGAAGGTGCACAATACTTAGGTAATCTATTATGAAAATAGTGGTACCCACGCTGAAAAATGGAGATAATTTAACCACATTTGCATTGACCAACTGAAATTGGATGAGAGGAGTGAAATATTTTTAAAGGTATGGAGATGACTGATCCTTCTGGAAGAAACAAGGATGTTTTGAATGAAGAGTAATTCCTGAGATTCTCAAGCCTGGGTAATTTTTCTCTGGGGTCGTTTGCAAATCCTGAGGATGTTTTTGGCTGTCATCACTAGGAAGGCAGAGACAAAGGATGCTGCTAAACATCTTCTAGCCCACAGGACAGCCTCCTGCCAGAAAGAATGGCCTGCTACAACATGGCAATCGTGCTAAGGTTACGAAAACTGGTGTAGAGATTACAAGCAAAGTTACAATGGGACAAAGTAACGTAATGCAATTCAAATCTCTGAATTTCAATAGTGAATAATTGAAATTCAGAGATTCAATAACTTGGTTAACATTCCCAGCAAATGGAGTCCACATTGACAGGACCAAAGCCTCTTTCCTGACTCTAAGTCAGGTAGAGGAGGTGCTTTGGGTCTCTGATCCAGCTTCATACTTTCCATTAGTTTTCTAGTTGGAGACGTTTGGTACTCAGCTGGAAATTTTATCTGAGGGCTAAGGGCAAGGTAGATGGAAGGGATTTTCTTCTTGGAGTAACCATAACTGATACATTTGATATCCAAAGGAGTTAAATTTAAGGACAAACAACAAGAAAACGTAACAGAAGTTATAAACCAAAAAGACCAGAGGATTCTTTGTGGAGGTGTCAGAAATACTATAGCATTTTTGACCCAGTGATTTGAAATCAAGTGAAAAGGAATAACGTGTAACAGAAAATTTAGCGAAAAAGTCAGAGGAGCTGGCCTTGAGAGGGTCATTGGACTTTAGAGGTGGAGGTAATGGGGACGCTTGAAGGATTCTTTCCCCACAGTGGCTGGAGGAAAGAGGAAATTTCAAAGAGAAAAGGACCAAACGGGTAATGAAGATACACGGTAGTGTATTCCACGCGTTTCCTCTAGAAAAGGAGAAAATCATGACCTCTTGGGAAGCAAGGTCAAGCCAAGGACGTCAGAAAGCAAAAGCTTCACCTACATTTGCTGAGAGCAAAAGGGGCCTGGGATGCGTTGGCTGGACCTCACAGGGACACACAGCCAGCGCCGGGCGGCGGCGATACCAGGACGTGCGCACTAGATGGCAGTGGCGGGGCCCTTTCGGCTGGCTTCCCAGTCCTATAAGGCTCTGCTTGTTTAAGTACAGTCTCATTTAGTTGGAGCCGCAGGGAGTGAGGGAGAGGAGGGCAGGAAAGAGGAGAGCGCGAGAGCTTGAGGGAAAAGCGGTGCGCTGTGTTGACAGCAGACACAGGCTCCCAGTGTCTGTCCCGGACTCCGGTTGGCGCTCAGCTCTTGGAGAGGACTGCAGGGCTGCGCTGGGATCCGTCAGTCGTGCGTCGAGAGCGTCGTCTGTCCGGGTTGCCGGAGCAGAGAGACCCGGAGGGGAAACCCAGGGAAAGGAGCGGAGCGGTTTACTAGAGCCTGAGCGCGCGAGGGAGCAGCAGGCGCGGCGGAGACATGAGCACCTACTGGCTGCACGGCGTCTGGGTGCTGGGCTTCTTCGTGTCCCTCTTCTCCTTGCAAGGTAGGGGAGGGTGCTGACCTCGCGGCCCTCCTGCGGGCAGCGCGGCTGGGGTGGTCGGAGGGTGAGGAGCGCTCGTCTTGCGGACCAAGCCAGGTCTGTGGACAGGTCCCGCGGTGCGCCTGCTGCCGCGCAGCTCTGCGTCCAGCCCAGTCCAGGCGAGCGGGAGCTCGCGGCTGACTTGCTGCAGTAGCGGTGTTGGAGGGCGATCCGGAGCCGCCGTGTGTGCTGGGGACCAGAAGAGTGGTGTGCGCGCGCCTGTGAGTGTGTGTGTGTGTGTGTGTGTGTGTGTGTGTGTGTGTGTGTGCATGTGCGTGTGTGCGTGCGTGTGTTGTGTGTGTGTGTGTTGGCGGGCAGGGGCTGGTGGGAGGAGAGTGGCTGCGGAGCTGGGTTCCTTCCTCGGTAAACTCCGTGCGCTGCCTGGCTGGTAGCTGTCCCTGCCGTGCTGTTCGCTGTCCCAGTGCTGATACCACCGCATTCCTGCTCTTGCAGGAGCAACTGGCATTAAGTTTAGGGGGGAGGCTGGGTATCCAGTTGGCACCTGGTACTTGCATCTCTAGGCAAAATAAGCCCTACAGATTCTTCTGCCCTGAGGTGTGGGAGGGTTGGGGCGGGGGTTTGCTGGAAGGAGACAGAGGAGGGGAGAGGGAGGGAGAGGGAATATGAGAGAAATCACGGTTAATAGCTGTGCTGACTCGGAATGGTCAATGTGTTTCTCGCTTGGAGGATTAAATAGCTAGCGCTGGGTGTTTACTTTGAAGGGGTTTTAGGTGTCTGTGTTTTGGGGAGATGATGAAGTGAATTCATGAAGGTTAAAAATTAAAACACTATTTGCATCTCACTTCCAAGGGGGCCATCCAGAGCCCTCTTGCATGTTAAACATATATACAATACGCGACGTCGTTCTTGTATAGAATACATTATCTTTTTAGACTGTGAGACGAGCCTTGCACAATTAGCTGTGAAAAGCCTGCACTACCACTGATGGTTCTACTACATCTTCATGTCTGGGCGTTCTGCTATCATTAGGTCCTGCACCCGCTCACATTTCTCACACTACCAAACATGCAAACCTCTTCATTTATACATACTCGTGCACACTTGTGCACACATACGTCCGAGTCCACTCATGAACACTCAACATGAAATGAACAGAATGGTAACCCTCCACCTGAATTTCCTCTGACAGTTGGTTGCTACTGTTATGTTTGCGCATTTCATTTTTCATTGCTGGGGGTTATTTTCTGTAGCTATAGAGCCCTCTTGCCAAAGGAATAGATTCCTGGCTGTTTACTAGTTGAAGTGTTGGAAGTAAATAAATACTGTGTTGAAGTTACAGTTTGAAACACACATAGGAACAGCTGGAACTCACCCATAATACAATTGCAAGTTGCAGGATAGAAAACTTCCCCATCTCAAAACTCAGTGACACATTTCTCCTGTATCTAAATTGTGAGGTCTTGTAATACTCAATTCTACTGAGCATGCCTGCATGAAAAATAGAATTCCAACCCAGCTTCAGCTTTTTACAATTGCTTCAAAATTTTTTTCCTTCAAAGCTCTCAAGACCTTCTCTGTGATTTCAGATACTGCTGCAATTCAGCTTTTCCATCCTGAGACATTAGCATCCTGACTGTACTGTGCCAGCAGCGGAGGTTAATCCCTTCCTCTTCCATTTACCTCTAGGAACTTAGCTCCTAGATGAAATGCTAAGAATGAAGTCACTAACACCTGGTTCTCTTAAGTTTGAATAAAACTGTGGCATATTTATTATACAGACATGGAGTCAGAGGCCTGAAGGACAAATCAGAGAGCTGAGCTGGTGACATTCCAAAAGATGGGGGAAGGTCTAGCGGAGCATCCCACCCATCAGATAACTATATGTAGAGGGTCTTCCTTTAAGCATGAAGGTGGGTGGCCTTCTTGAGTGAGACCAAGGTTGACTATAGTGGAGGTTCTTTGAAATGGAGTGTTTGGGATCATTTGGGTAAAGTAGGTAGTATTTTTTCCCTGAGGGAATATCCTTATTTTCAAATGGGAGTTTTCAAGGTTTGCTATATAGAAATCTATGAATCAGGGGACATTCTCTAGTTCTAGGATCTGCTGATGTGTGTTAAGAAACCAGGTTGCAATAAGTTTGAATGATGGGAAAGGAGGAGAAGGCTATCTAAGAAAATGTAGTCACTAGAGATAGTAACTAAAGACACACTTTTCTCCTCCCATCATCACTGTGAGTATGGTATTCACTGTCTGCAGACATGCTGTCTTCCCCATGTGTACCTGGATGTGCATGCTCCCACCCACCTGCACAGAGAAACACACACACATGCCTATGTACACACACACTTCTCAGTGTTCAAATGTGTGGCGTTTGAAATCATCTTATCTGCAAGATAGTTATTTCTGTTGTTTTTTCATGACTGCCTTCCTGGATTAATAGGTGAATGCTGTATTTCTGTTCACTTTTATTGGATTCTATTTGCTCCAAAATGTTTAATGTCAATATTTTGTACTCATGGTGTTAAAAGAAGAGGTGTTTACTGAATTATTCAGACAGACCCCATGAGCAGAGACTGAAGATTGTCATTGCAGTGGTGCCTGGATTCATGAACTTAATTCAATCAACAATTCTGGAAAAGATGGCCACACTCATGTTCATGTAAGAACGATGGTCACATTCATTTTATCTTCTGATTCGGAGTTTGTAAACAGAAAATTTTGGTAAATGCTTCTGTTTGAGAACAAAATCATTTGCAAACAGAAAGTTCATGAACTAAGGCACCACAGTACTTTTTGGCAGTGAGCAAGTCAGACATTGATGAGGTGTCATTAGTAATTATATTATGTTTCATAGTGATTATGTAATCATCATTTTCATTATTTTGAAATACATTATCTGAAATATATTTACAGATGAATAAAAATCTATAATTTTTCTTGTACTTTTTCTACACATAGTTTAGCTTGGTTTAATGTAGTTGATTATATTCAGCCATGTGATCTAATCACATATATAATTATCTAGTATCCTTCTAATATTGGTAGGAATAACCTCTAATATTAAGCAGTGAAGACTTGGTGAGAAAGGTACATAGCAAATCATCCAGGCTTTATTTTTATCTTCCTGGTAACTGACATATATATTAATGAAACCACTTTTGATATAGTTTCCCATAGAAAGTTTTTGTAGATATTTAAGATGTTTCTGTTAGCTTCATATTTACCTGTATCCTTGAGCAAGAAAAGAGAAAAGAGATCAGTTTTGTTCTTTTTAAAAAATAAAAGCAAACAAACAAGCAAACAAACACACAACCTATTTAGGACATTCCATTAGAGTCTGGTCTGCTCCTGCACCACTGGCTCAGATCTGGCTGAATCCCCTTGGCATCTGACATCTCTGTTTTCTTTCTGAGGCCCCAGAGTCAGACAGCAGCTACTGCTTAGCTCTGAGTTTGGCTCTGTTTTCTCCCATTGTCATCCAGGATGGCAGAAGCTGTGCCCTTTGGGTGTAACAGAAGAGATTTTTTTTTTTTTGTCTTTTTTTTTTTTTTTTTCCATTTTTGTCGGTACTGGGGATCGAACTCATGACCGCCTGCTTGCAAGGCAGGTGCTTATGCCGCTGAGCTAAATCCCCAGCCCCGTAACAGAAGAGATGAACTCCACTTGGCCCATCCCCATCTCATGTTCATGTGGGCATAAAGGTCACCTCAGTTTCTGCCTGCAGCCAGATTTGGACTGTATTATGTCCAGAATAGTGTACTTACAGGGCATCAGAGGCAGCATACCCATCCCCACTATGGCTGATCAGTGAGCCCTTACAGAAATGCCTAGTGTGTGGACATGTTTCCAATCAGTGTGACGCTGGTTTTAAAGAATATCTTTCAAGAGCCATTCCTTACCTGCCCAGAGGGGTGCTGCCTACTTCTCTTCACAAACAATTCTAATGCAAGTGGTTAGTCAAAACTCTTTCTAAGGTTTCAGATAGCTCCATCTGATAATGGTTAGAAAATAAGGCCCTTAAAGAAATATCTTTTAGATATCTTTACAGGTTGCTTTAATGTTGAACACAATATCAGATAATTAAGAAAGATATTTAGTTCAAGTTTCTAATTTTGTGCATGCAAGTAACATAAATAGGTAAAGCACTGTCTGTAAGGGTTAGTTTTATGCTAGATATGAATCTTCATAAATATTTCTTCGTCACTACCACAATCAGAAATGGGGAACTGATTAAATGTACCCTGACTGTATTGCCCCAAAGTGTACTTAGGGGATATGGGAGAAACAGTTCTTTTTTTTATTTGACATTTGCATCTCAATGAAATAATTAGTACCACCTGCTTAGAAATAATACAGTAACAGTTTAGAAAATTTAGACTTTTTCCTTTGTTGAGTATTACTTTCCTTCTAAAATTTATAGGTGGTTGAAAAGAGCTTGTCACCATTTTTGATGATAATTATTAATTATAATAGAAAACCCAGCTTAAAATGCCATTTTGCTGCTAAAAATATATAAAGTAGCTTGTGTAGGAGTTTTTTTAATAAGTGCTTTATTAATGTGGAAAAGAACATCTTGAAAGTAAAGCAATTGACCAGTATGCCCTAGGGTTTCTTTTCCATTTTCATTTGATAACTTTCAACTTCAGAATTTTGTGATACGTTTTACGAAACTCTGATCTGATCCTGAAGCCTCCATGTCTTCTAGAATGTAACAGTGTACATCATTATTCATCATTTTTCATCATTATTTATCTACATAGTACACGGTCTTCACTGTATACTTCCCTATCCTACCTGTCATATTTAAAATAGGAAATAAACAATATTTTTATATAATCCTTCCTTTGATACCATTGTACTTCTCCCCCCTCAAGAATGTACCACATTCTCTACCATAGTGCATGATTCAAAATTGTATGTGGTACCAGCATAAGGAAAGCTATTCCAAACACTAAGTAGCGAAGGTGGTCGAGTGGAAAGAGCTGAGGCATTCCATTAGATAACCTGGATACTGGTTTCAAATTCATTAATCATTTCCTGATAAATCATACATAAAAATCTAATATCTCATTTCTCTGGTTTGTTGGGTTGGTCTAATAGTGCTTTTTCACATGTCATCATGCATGCTTTAAAAGTTATAAGGTTTTAAATAAATGCATTATTTGTTTCTGCTAGAGAAAGAGAAGAGTTAAATTAAAAAAGATTATCAGGCTTCTCACAAATGACTGAGCAGAATTTAGCAATATTCATATCTATCTCATTCTCCCTCCATCCTTTCATTCTTTCTCTGGACTTGGGTGAGAGCCATATTGAGCTCCTAGTGCTAATTTAATGCTGAAGATAGATAACAGCATTGGCATGGGGTTACGTAAGCTGCCTCTGCCTTCTCACTTTCCTCGGAGGGCTGAAATCCAAACATAAAACACAACAACAAAAATGGTAAAGAAGCACACACTCACTTCTAATTTCCGACTAACCTTCCTTTGTTTCCCTTTCTGTAAGCTATGACAACCTTACTCAGTTTGTTCATTTGCAGTACTGAGGATTGCTGAAGAAAGGAATAAATGTTAGGGGATCTAGATTCCAATTAACTTTACCTCTATGGCTGTGCAGCTCTGTGTGAATCACTGTTGTTTAGTAAATGAGAGTGAGAATCTCTGAGATTAATGAATCTTCGTGAGGTGTCAGCAGACCGGAACTCTGCTGCTCAAATAACTTCTGTGCTTCCCTTCCTCTGTGGTCTTCCTTTCTTATTTTGGTATAAAAAAAGTCAGAGAAAATAGAGAGTTATACAAAAAGAAATGCGAGCATGTTGATGTGTACAATTAATGTGTTTGTCTTCCACTGAAATATCAGTGATATTAAGGGGTTCTCTTTAGGAAACATTTATGGCGCCATGTTTTATAGCCTTATTTCAAGTGCAGGATTGGGTCGTTTAAACCAGCAATACAACTTAACTTCTAAATTGAATGAATGTCAAGTGTTTTATGAGGAAGTAAGAAGAATTTATATAAATCTCTCTGCTAATGCAATTGTGTTCTCTAAGGGGTGGGCAGAAAGAGGGTTGGTAAATTTGTTCCTTCTGTCACATCTCTGTCCTTTATTGTGCCAGTTCCAAAGGTGTATAGCCTGATCCCAGAGGAAGAGATCTGTAAATTCATCTCCTAAGGAGAGAGTAAGAAATAATTAGGAATAAACCCATATTAACCACTTCTGAATTAATTCCTAGAGGGATATTGGCTGGTACAGTTTGGTCCAGGTAGCTTGCCACCAGCCAGTTTTCTACTGGGTACCTGCTGTACCAAGACAGAGAGAAGCTGCCTAGTGATTTCGGCCTCATATAGCAGAAATAAGACTAATCCTAGTGACCTGATCAAAACCCATGCTAGCATATCAAATGCAGGCTTCCTGCTAACAACTATGGTTTTGTTGCTGAAATTTTAATTTCCTATCGTTCCCATTAGGCAATAATGTGGTTTGTGCGGAGGAGGAAGAAGAACAGGCATTCTGCATTTAAAGTTATTTTTGCTCGTATGATGGGATCAGAATGAAGAATGGATAGTCATGGCACTTACTTTGTGTGTAAACAAAACAGAAAAGTAAAGGAATGTGGGTAAATATTCAAGAATATCACCTTCTTTCTCTTTTGAAATTCTTTTTCTTCCTTCCATAAATATTTATTAAGCCTTAAGCAAACACTCTCAAAAACTTTACAACAAAGAGACAGACACTTAAAAGATAATAAATTAATTTCCATTGGAATGAACGATTATTAAGAAAAGTTATGTACCGTAAGAATATATGTTAGGGAGCATTCGCTAAGTCTGGGTAGTTACAAAAGTCTTTCCTTAAGGGGATGACCTATAATTGAGTTTCAGTGGTGAGTAGCTATGTAAAGAGGGGTGAAGCCAAAGACCTATGCCCACAAATGGGTCCTGTGTACTCCATATACTTAAGGAATGGGAGGTTCATGAAGAGCAAGTGACTGAAGGTGAGTCTGGGGCAGCACAGTAAGAGGCTGTGGCACCCTGAGAACACAGTGAGGACATGGGGTTCAAGGCGAAGAACTGTGCGGAGGTGTAGAGTTTTCATGCAGGAAAAGTACTGTGAACCATGGATTTTTAGAAGTGGATGCTTGCTACAGAGTGGGAAGGAATGTGTTATCAGGGAGAAAGTTGTCGAGAAGCTTTTATTAGATAATGGCAATAAGGGTGACCGGCACTAAGGTGGCAGCCAGGGAGGCAGACTGAACTTTTGAAGAGAAAGGCTTTGTGGAAGGAGGACCTCTGGCCTGTAGGTATGGAAGCAGCCACTGTAGGTTAGGTAGGATATGCAGGTTATCCTCTAAAATGGCCAAAAATTGGGATTCCTGTCAACTGTCATTTACCTATTACCAACCACTTTGTATCATTTGCTATTTTTTCTGCTGTGCACCAAAGGAAAGTGTCTTAAGACCAGAACGATGGCTTGACTTTGATATTTAGGTTCTTCTCCTTACTCTATGCTGTCTAAGCTCGGTAAAAAAGTGTAATTGTGAGTGACATATAGAATAAAACAAAACGATCATGTTTGACTAACCACCTCTGTGCCTTTGGGCAAGTTACTCTCTGATTCTGAAAGTAATTTCTATGGTGTCTTTGAGATCAAAAAATTTGATGAGTTTGTAATTTTATTCTGACAGGGGAGCGATCTAGTCTTAATTAGCAAAGCAGTTGAATTACTATTTTTTTAAGAAATGCACTTGTATTATATTTAAGTGCCTAAAGAACAAAATGATTTCTAGAAAAGGTCTTCGAATGAGGAGACATTACTGACTTAATTTTTTGGCCAATTTTGTTTGTTTTATAATTGGAAGAAGCACCATCTATTTATTTATTTTTAGAGATTTTTGTTTTGCTTTGTTTTTTGTATTGGGACTCAAAATTATGACCTCATGCTTGCCAGGTAGGCACTGTGCTGCTGAGCTATATTCCTAGCCCTAGCACTACGTATTTGTAATTGCATCACTAAAATTATAATATTAGCTCTTTTTAGTATATATTATACTGTATTTGCAAAATAATATATATATATATATATATATATATATATAACTGCACATTTTAGCTGAATTCATTATGAATTGTTGGGTAGCTAATGTTCTTAAATCATTTCTTAAAGATCAATAAATGGAATATGATAAAGTACAAATCAGAGTGATTAGGAATATATGTTGATATAAAAATTTATTTTATTATGGGGCCATATCATGGTCATGGAATTATGCCTGATGATGAAGGATGGGGAGATTTATAAGGAGAAAGAAAAGGATGAGGGCTGCCTCCTTTGGGGAAAATGTTATGAACAGAGTAACAAAGAAAAAATGTTGACTCTGTGTTTGAATTATAGTATGGATTTGGCCTGATGGGTGTTAAGGTTTTACTTTAGGAAGGATTCTGGAGACAGATGATAAACCATAGAAGCCAGGCTGAGCCAGTTGTACTTGATCCTGAACGAAATCAATGCCTGTTGATTAGTTCAGGAAGGAAGTGACATAGAGAAAATGCTCTTTGGAAAGACAAAACTGAAACAAATCTTGTGTGTTTAATAGAATCAAATTCAAACCTTGCTTTTTATTACAAATTCCAGGTTACTTATATTTTAAAAAATAAATTCCAAAAATATATGAAGCAAACATGTAATCTTTAAGAGTCATCAGGATCAGGTGATGAATATGCGTTTATCATCTCATCTGTTGAAAGCATATGCATGTATCTGTATGGCATAAAGGATTAGCTTATAAATGGGAACTGTGGAAGGGTTAGGCATATATATTGTTACCAAGGTGGTAGAAGTGTGTGTGTGTGTGTGTGTGTGTGTGTGTGTGTAGCACATAGTGCATAGAGTATGATGAGAAGCAGAGTGAGGATAGCTTTTCCTAGATTTCTGGGTTTCCGATGTAGACCATCTGTTTAGTTCTGTTCTTGTATAATATATGGTGAGAAAATATTGTTAAATAAACGTTGGCAACACTAAAGGAATTTTGAAGTACTTCCCATTGCACTCTGAAGCAAAGCTTGCTTTTTATATTCTTGGAGTAGTGAAAATATAGATTTCCCTAGTATGATTTGAAGAATCATCTGTCTGTTTTAAAATTCTCATTATAAATTAATGTGTTCATTGTAAGAAAATGAGCAAAAAACAACAGCACAGAGAAAAAGTGAAAATTAATTAGATTTTCAAAACTTTAGAATCTCTGGTTCAGTATTTTGTTATATAACATTTTGGCGTACCTAGACATATACATATATATATATATATATATATATATATATATATATGAGTGTAGAAGTATACGTGTATATATGTATAAATTCAAAAGTACAAGCCAGAATCTTGTCTTACACATACTTTGTGATTTGTTCTTCTTTTGATGATATATCATGAAATGTTTTTCTCCATTATTAAATATTCACCGACACTAGCTCAGTTAATGCATATATAGTCGCATATACCATTATTTATTCATTGATGCCCTATTCTTGAAAATGATTTTTGGTGAGAACTTTTATTTTTAAAATAGAAAGGTACTACATGATTCCATTGACAATTAATTTGTTCTTCCTCCCTGACTCTGTTGGATTTTTGGAACTTCTGGCAGTTGACTAGCAAGATAATCCAGTGTTCCTGCATCTTACGAAACTGCACGGTTTTGCTCACACTATCTTACTTTGGATTTCCTTCTCATTGGTACACCCATGTTTATTTAATGATCTCATCACAAGTACTGGTGTACTCAGAACAGTTTATACTTCAGGAAATGCTTTCAGAGAAAGTAACTTCTTTGCACACCAAGGTTAACCGGTGGGGAAGAAAGTGAACAGAGTGCTGAGACTGCGTGTTGCACATCCGATGTGATGTTACGCAACATAGAACTCTGGACACAGTTGTTGTTGTCCTTTGACAGTCATAGTTACTTTCTTTTTAAAGGGTTTATTGTCTTCCTATAAGGAAGAGGAATAGTCTTCAGAAGGTTCTGTAATTTACATGCAATAGAATGCTAGTCAGTGGGGTAGCAAGATAGGATCTTTCCCCTCTCCCTTCTCCCCCAGTGTTCCTTTCCCGCTATGCTGCCCGTGGATGTGGCCAAGAGCATCTTTCTTTTCATCAGTTTGGCTGGGATGGGACCTCATTATGTAAGTGAGTTTTACCTGGCTCTTTTTTGATGACTGGTTGTGGGGAAATCTCTGTGGCGAATTACGAATTGTTTAGAATTGTGACAGTTTAAAAGCACATCTACATTGATCTATAATCTCGAGGTCTCACCTTTGCGTTACTTTTAGAATTTGTAGATGGAGGCCGTCCAGCAAGGATGACTCATGTACATTTGGTTTGCCAATTTGTTTTCAAAGAGCATGTATATCTAGCATACTTTGATATGATTATCCACTTAAAATATGTAAGGTAAACAACAACAGCAACAACAACAACAACAACAATAACAGCAACAAAACCCTAAAGCCCCAGGTTTCCTGGCTTTCACCTTTTTACTCTGGATGTGATCCTTCCTGAGCTCAAGAGGTTTATTGGTTACTTGGCTGTCATATGTACCATTTCACAGTTCTCTGTGTGTGAGGCACCGCATTTTGTGATCCTTGCTATTTTAAAAGTCTGCTTACATTTTAGGTATATTTTTATGTCTTTTCTCTTTCTTTGGATAGTTCTTATACTTTAGCAGGTGGCAGTAACAGACCTTTACCAAGATCTGTCTTTAGTTTTTTTTTTTTTTTTTTTTTTTTTTCTTTTTTTGTGGACTCACAATTACTCAAGGGTGTAAGGTATTTCTAAAGAGCTTTAAGATTTCTTAGATTTATAGTTTTACTTTATTAACAATATCATATTGTCATTGTTTCTGTTTCTCAAATTGAGTAACAGTGTGATTGATTTCTTCAGATTTCCCTCTACTATCACAACGTGGGTTTGACTTGTGTTACACACTGCTTAACCTCACGTAATTTCTGCAGGTCCTGCCTACGCCAGCCCCAGCTTCTTATTCATTCTGTAGTATCTGTCATTAAGAGCAAATCAGATTGTTCTTTTTAAAATTCTGGTATTTATATTCTTACTTTTAGTTCACATTAAATAATAAAGCCCTTGGTTATTAATTTACCCTTGGTTTTAGTTTCCATGAAAATTAGTTTACTGATACAATAACGTGGTTTATTTTATCTTCTTGTTGCCTTTTTTTAATTACTTAGGTATAAAAATTCTAACCAAAAGCACAAAAATAACATATGCATACTTTTAAACATTAGTATGTTTTATCTCTATTCTCATTTTAAATGCTATTTTGTTCATTAATTCTTCTTTAACCACTCAAGGATAATGCTAGAATATGTTCAATTGTCATCAGTCCCATTGCCACTAGTCCTACTACAGACAGAATTTCTCCAGTTCAGAGTAGTTTCCATAGATACTGGACTGGCCTCAAAGTTACTGAATTCTCATGTTGGATCAGAGTGACCCTTACCATGCCTTCACTAATTCAAATGTAAGTATAGTGTTTAGGGAAAAAGTGAAAAATTAGATTTCAATATAGCCTCTGGAATTTGGATATTTAGAAAGTTACTTCGTGTCACCTGAGTTTCATGTTCACTGAAAAAATTAGAGGACGTTATAGACAGTTTTTCCCAATACTCTATTTTTGAAATGCATTTCAAATATAATTAAGGCTTTGTTTGTATTTTTCTGTATTGTATACACTGAAATTAAGAAATTTTAAATATAAAATCCCCATTAGTGTAATTTCAAAGAACTTACTGATTGGGTGTATGTGTTTGCTGCCTTTCTCTCCTTGCTGAGACTAAATACCCAACACCCAAAGTCAAAGAACGAAAGGTTTATTTAGCTCACAGTTTCTAGAGATTTGAGTCTATAATTTAGCTCTAAGGCAGTGTGGCTTGGTGAGGGGCAACAGTTCAATGTGGCACAAGACATCAAAAGCAGCAAGAGTCAAAAAGGGAAAAAAGAAAGCCTATTTTCCCCCTTGCATGGTAAGCAGGCTACCAGCCCTCAGGTAGTGTAGCTCTTACACCATCTCCCTGCCCTCCTCTGGCACAGGCTCAGGATGGTTATGAAGGACCCTGGCCTCCTGCCAAGCTGCTTAGTTAACTTCTAAATTTCTCAAGTAGACCCAATGAACAACATCCTAGAGCCTGGAGAGTGAGTCCTCTGTGCAGGTGGATATAGAACTGATGACTTGCTTAATCAAGCTTCTAGACTTCTCAGGTCGACACAATGTATCAAGCACTGCAGCATACTTAAGGCATATTACTAAACAACAGCATTTAAATTATATCAAAATAATGAAAGTGCTTACAATAAAATGTCTTCCAATGCCTGTGTGATTCCTACACCCATTTGAATCTAATGTCTTTCAGTATGTACAGATGTCCACAGGGGATAGTAGTACTCCTTTAATGACATCTACCATTCTTTGCTTTTTAAGGGGGTAACATAACATTAATAAACATCTATGTTTCTATCTTCAGATTTGGGATGTCTTCAATCTCCCTCGAAACCTTCTCCATAGAAGAAAAATTCCCCAAAATACATATACCTAAAATTTTTCATCCTTAGTACAGTATTCTGGATTGATCATTTATGTTGAAGGAAAACTGTACTTGTGAAATCTGTTGGCTTAGTGTGGGCTTCTCAAGGAAGAGTTCAATGATGCATTTATGAGGATAGCAAATGCAAGAACTGGTACAACACCATCCTGGATATTCCTCCTACCTTTATGTGCTTCTCTATGCCTTGCTTGGGTCAGTTATCCCAAAGTGACTGCTGTTCAGAGCTCTTCACCTGCTCCTATGACATGTTAAACCCATATGTGCATCATGAATTGATCACCATTGGCAAAATACCATCTACTCCCATGTAAATCATATTTGGTCATCAGACGGACTGCTGTTTTGACATTTCCTTTCTGCATTTAGTTGTTTAAAGCATTTAGTATCCTGCATTTAGTTGTGTAAAGGATTTCACTATTCGTTAAAGTATCTACTCCCAAATGGACAGTAATGTCCAAGCAAACAAATACAGGTATCAGTTTATGGAGATGGGTTGAAGAGTATTTTATTCATCGTTAAGGTCTCCAATCATGCTGCCCTGCCTCAAAAACAAAACTAAACCAAACAAAATAAAACAACAACAACAACAAAAACCCCTCTCATCCTTATGTTTAGGTTTTCAACCAGAAACTTCTTTCTATCGTGATAAAGCTCCCCCTGTACATTTTTAAAAATTAATCATCCAAATAGAAACTCTACCCAGAAGTCTCATTACTGAGTTCCAGGGTGTCTTCCATGATATGACAATGTAGCAGGGTGCCTGTTACAGAATGAGAGCTTGGAATTTGCCTTTTACAGATGAAGGGAAGTTGTACCATTTTTTTTTTTCTTTGTCACCTTTGATTTCTATTTAGAAATTCATTCTTCAGTTCCCATGTCAGAAAAGGGTAAGGTGTGTTCTCAGCGTGTTGGCCTCTCACAGCCAGTACAGAATTTTAATAAAACAACAGCAGTTTTCTTGGAATAGTTACTAGGAATGCAATTATAGCCTGAGGAGAGAAACTCCATCGTATACAGTGTCTGAGTCCTGAAACAGACGGTTTCTGAAAGAATACAGTTATTTTAAAGCAATACTCATGCTACTAGTAAATAGTGGCTTAAACATATTAACTCACTTATTCCTACGATTAACATATTACAGGTGAGGAAAGTGAAGTATAAAAAAATTTAAATGTCAGAAAGAAAGAAAGAAAGAAAGAGAGAGAGAGAGAGAGAGAGAGAGAGAGAGAGAGAGAGAGAGAGAGAGAAGAAAGAAAGAAAGAAAGAAAGAAAGAAAGAAAGAAAGAAAGAAAGAAAGAAAGAAAGAAAAAGACAAACTGACCTGGGTTTCAAGCTTAGGTATCCTGGCTCCAGAGTCAGCATTCTTAAGCATGATACTACATTCCTTCAGGATAACAAACAATGTACATGTGAGTAGAATTTTGGAAGTGAATAATAATCTTTTTTTTGCAAAAATCCACTTATGTGTAATCAGTATCTCCTCAGAAGGGTTCCAAGAGGCTATCAGCATTTCTAGATTTTTATTTATAGCTCTACATGATATTTGGGTACTTGACTGACCAACACAGCTTTCTGGTATAGATTCTGGTTAAAGTGAACTCCATTAGATATGGAGATTTTTGGAGAGATGCGTGCAAGAGAACAATGATGATAATAACGATGGTAGTGGTTTTACTGCTACTGCTAGTGAACTATGGCAGTGCAGCCCCTCTGGAACCAGGCGGGCAGAACTTATCAAGGCAGACTCTGGAGAGGCAGCTTTTTAATATAAGGGCTCAGCTTTTAATACCACCTTCTGTTGCAGAGAGAATATTTGACATTGTGTGTGAAACAGGAAAAAATACATACATCTTTCGAGTAAATAGGGTCAGTCTTCCCGTCAAGCATCAGAACAGCAAATATTCTTTTGTTTGTTAGAGCTAAGGAATTGTTTAAAAAATTTCCACCCATAAGAAGAAGACAGTAGCGGAGATATGACGCAAAAAGATATCCCTTAAATGCATTTGTTATATTACAGAAGGTGGTATCAAAGAATATCTTATTTGGACAATTCTCAGCTTAGGTTAGGTGGGATTTGGGGCAGGTTAAAAATTTTTCAAAAGTGAGAAGAAATTAATAAAGTTGAAAACCTGGGTTATGAAAACTTGGATATAAAATAAGGCTAATATTTAATAGATGATTAAATATATTACTCAAAAAACTTGATATCATCATATGAATTTAACATAATCATTATATGTATATTTTAATACAGTATCTACTTAATAGTACTTTCCTTTTAACATCCTGTTACCTTCAAGATGTGGCTAGCAAGAACTTCTCTGTTAATTTAGCTAAAGACACTGACTGACGGGCAACATTTGCTTACTTTCCCAAATAAAGATGTGTTGGTTGTTTGTAGTACTGTCAATGTTTATTCGACTCTGTTTCTTAGATTCCATGTTTCCCCAAGCCTTGGCCTTAAAAGGCTTTCCTTTCCTAGATCCTTGTAAACACGGCTGCCTGCCTGTCAGTGTTTTTTCCCCTCAGCAATCCACAGCTCCGCCACTGTATTTGACGTTTGGCTTCAGTGGATCTTTGAAGGCTAACTTCATCCTGCCTGGCTTGCGCAGGTCCCACTCCACCGCATCACACAGCTGCTGCACAGGAATCTTGCTGTCGGTCAGCATCCACAATGCCCTGCCTGGCTTTGCCATGTGTCTGGGAGCACCCAGACAGGCTGGTCCTACTGTCTTGCAGACATTACCAGCAAATTGGAGCATGTGGACCGCAAGTAAGCTCAGTGACACATAAAAGACAAAGTCTTGCCATGTTATGCAGGTGCTTGGTTGTGTGTGTTTGCGTGTGTTTGCGTGTGTGTGTGTGTGTGTGTGTGTGTGTGTGTGTGTGTGTGGCAAGCTGTGATGGAGATCTGATTGAGAAAGGATGATTGGTTGGCTGACTTCTCTCATGACAAGTATTCCTTTGGTATTTTTTTCTTTCTTTCTTGGAACTTCATGTTGAACCAAGAGCCTTTGTGCTGACCTGCATCCCAAATAATTTTCCATCCTCCCCTCCTCTCCTCTCCTCTTTTCTCCTCTCCTTTCCTGTCCTTTCTCCTTCCTTCCTTCCTTCCTTCCTTCCTTCCTTCCTTCCTTCCTTCCTTCCTTCCTTCCTTCCTCTTTCTTTTAAGGCCTCAATAACCTTAGAGAAAGCTCTTGCTAAGCGCAGTTGTCCAGGCTCGGCTTAAACTACAACTGCAAACCAGCTGCTACAAGCTCCCTCAGTGCTGAGGGGTATATACCACCTGGCCAGTTTTTTTTTTTTTTTTTTTTTTTTTTTTCCCTTAAGGGAAATTTCAACAACGATGTTTTATTTTCTAGTCACCTCACTGCACAGTAATTGGTAATTATTTTTTCTCAACATTTCATCTCTTCTGTTTGTCTTCAATAAGTTTTTACCTTGTCTTTCATGCCATAAAGAGCGCTTGACTTACATATAAGCTAAATTTGCCAAATCCAAACAGGCTGTACTCTATCAAAACATAAGAACTATTTTTCATAATTTTGACATCCTGTTATTAGCTACACCGCTACTATTAGATCATGTTGTCTCCTTTCCAGGATTCCATCAGGTATATTGCTACACTAAACACATGGTTTTCAGAAGGTGCAGCCACTTATTTAGGAATTAATACAGTGATGGTGAACCTTTTAAAGGTTTCAATGATAGCAAACACCTCGCTGTGGCACATGTGTCATTGGCTTGCCACCACTGACCTAGTGTATGAAAACACATATTTCAAAAGTTATCTAGAAGATCTGAATAATTATAGATCCTGGGACACCTGCAAATGTATTATTTTGGAACTGTTACAATTCAGATGTCGTGGGGTGGGGTTTTAGCTCAGCAGCATAAGCGCCTGTCTTGCAAGCAGGCGGTCGTGAGTTCCATCCCTGGTACCAATAAAAAATTTTTTAAAAAGTGTAAAACAATTCAAATGTCATGATCTAATGAACACCTAGTGAAATGTGAAACTCTGGGAGAAACTCTAACTTAACTGGTCCTTAGAGTGACTCTGATTAACCATCACGTTTGAAGACCACTGACCTAGGGAAGGAGGCACAATGAAACTGGACTAGCACCTGGGCTAGCACAGAAGTAATGTCCAAGGAAGATATTCAATACTAGGATTCTGTGTACACAGTAGCAAGATTGGCAGGATGCAGTGTTATTTCCTTTTTTGCTCCCAAGTCCAGATGTAGAAAATTTATAGGTAGTAGGAATGATGTGTTTTTCCTACATCCTAGAAATTGGAGAAGAAAGTCACACTGACTACTTAAACAGCCTTTCAAATAAATAAAGTATTTAAAACAATACGAGTACGTTAGTCATAGTTCAAAATACTTTCAGATCTTCAGACAGCCCTTAATGTAGTCATTTAGGATCTAGGTTGCTGATATTCCTGACTATCTTATCATATGACAGGGAATTTATTCTTAGGTCCTGAAACTCTCCAGTAGAATGAGTGAGCAAAGGACTATTTCATGGGGAATCTTTGAAGCCCCATACATTGCTTCTGATCACATTCAATGAGGTAAAAATCAATCATAGGGTAAAATTTCAAGGCCATGAGCACTGACAAAGCACAGCTGTCTTCCAGCATTAGGAAACACTGTGGCAAATGATACTCTCTGACCCAGTAACAACTGTTTTCCACAGAAGTCCTTTGGTGGTGTTGTTAAAGAATTTTATTAACACGATAATGTTGTATAGTATGTTTATAGTGTATCAGAAGTCTACAAAAAGCAGTTTTTGCTCTGTTACTGCCCCCAAATGGCCATATTTGCAAGTAACTTAGAGGTCATGATACTCTCCTACAGAAAGGTATTGGTGACTATCAAAAAAACGAACGCATGTGTCCCTGAGTGTTGGTCAATTCTCTATATGCTTATTGATTTGAATGTCTCATACCTGGTCCTTGATACCTGTTCATCAAATTGAATCAAACATGTATCATACTACACTTTGAAACTCATTTCCAATTATTAAGGATAAAATACTCAGACACTTCCAATTTTTCTGAACTATGAACATTGGAATAAGAGTTAAAAGGCATAACAAGTTTTACGTTTACCAAAAGGAATCTTGTCTCTTAAATGGAATTACTATTTTCTGTAAAATGACATGGATATAGACTATGCCAATGATGGCAAACCTTTTAGAGCTCTCAGTGATAGCAAATAGCCAGGTATAGTTCATGAGCCACTCCTAGGGTAGCTACCACTGGAGTAGGTGAATTTGAAGGTCTTTTTCTAGTTGTAAAATGCCATAATATAATGCAAGTAATGAAATTCCTGAAATTATCAACAAGCACTTAGGAATATCAACTATGTCTATGACACTGTACTAGCAAGATCTCAAAGAGCTTATACTGTGGGAAGGATATAAATATGTTAGTTGATAATTATTAGGCAGTGCAACATCTAAGTTGATTTATGTATTGAAAATTGATTTAGTAAAGTAATATTGAATAAATTAAGATGCCCATTGATGAAGTACTTGAGTTTCATTCTTGTGTAACTTTCACATAACCTTCTTTTAGTAAAAGTGAATTACATATATAATTCTTAGGAGAACTAACATTTAGTGTTCTTTTGGTGAAAGCATGAATATATTAAGTTGTTCTCGAACAAATTTTACATTTATATTTAAAAAAATAAATTCTAAGATGTCTAAAATGAGGATCAAGTATTCTATTTGGGTTAATTTTAACCCAGTATGCAAGAAAAGAAATAGTGGAAGATACTCAAACAGGATTTATAGAAGGTTATATTATGTCAGATTTTTCTGCTTCATACATTGGCATGTTTTTCGAAGAAATTTATAACTACAATAGAAAACTGAATGACTATTGATTGTTTTTAGTTACCCAAACTAATTGTCAAATAAAGCATTATAAATCTTTGTGGGTGAGGATAGGTATAAATTAAAAACTAATTACAGCAGATACTTATAAAGTCACCACTTCAGTTCAGTGGGTTGTATTTTTTTGTTGTGTGTTTGAATCGTATCCCTTTGTCTCCTGTTCTAAAACTGTTGCCAAACAAACAAATCCTAGACATGGAAAAGGATTTCAAATGCTACTAGCCAATTTATATAAGCAGTCTTTAATATATATGCTATATATCCTTTAATATATATATATATATATATATATATATATATATATATATACTATATTACTATATATACAGAAAAATAGTTCCATGTGGAAACACCAGGATGAATGGCACTGTTATCTGTAACCTCTATCCTTAGTATTAACAAGTCTTTTTTATCTTGAAGACACTAAGTATCTGGGATCTAAGCAATGGCAACTATTCGTTACAGTGGTTTCTTTTTACTTTCCTAAACAATCTGAGAGATAAACCTCCAGGAATATTACAAATGACCTTTAATTGACCAAATGAATGACTGTCTCTTTTTCAATCAAGTTGAAAAGTGAAAGAAGACAGTATACAGTGGGAAAGATACTCCAGCTGAAACTCAGCTGGTCACATAAATGTGACCTTATATTTCTCCAGTCTGTCCCCTAAACAGCGGCTAAATGATTCTCACAAAGCCATATTCTTCTGTCTCACCTTTTTACACAAATCCCTGAAAGGATCAGGAGACAAAGCCAACACTCTGAGACTTGACACGCAAGCCACCTTCCCAACATCACTGCGGAGCTTGTATTGTCTTTGAAAATCTATTCGTGAAATGTGTTGAATGCTATATGACTGTGAGTTTTCAAATACTGAGTGAACTAGAAATTATAATTTATACTCAGTGGTAAATTGGAATTTAACATATTTCAAATTAGAACAATTTATATTTATTTAGAAAACCAAATTCAATTAAAAGTAAATAACTTGGCAATGTTTTTATAAAAATATATTAAATCATATTTTCTCATTAAAATATTGTATACATTTTAAATACAGAGCAAAAATAACAGAAGGAAAGAAATAATACAATGGCAGCAGAAATTGATTGAAAATAGAAAAAGCACAGAAAAATCTTTGGATAAAATCAGCATAATAGCTAAACATTTAGCAATTTCAATAAAAAATAGAAAATAAACTACAAAATTATAAATAATAAAGGTGTTACAACCACAGATAGGAATATTGGAAACTGGGAACTTTTACCTTCTGAAGCCTGTTTTGATATATTTAAAAATCCTACTGAATTGAAGGAGTTTATTAGGAAAGTAAGTGAATAAATACTGAAAAATTAGAAAATAAAGTGCCAGTGAGTTATGTCGTACAGGCCCTTGTTCTTCAGGTATTTCTAGACAGAGTATTTAAAAGTGCTAAACTCAATTCTCATTGTTTTTAAATCTTGAAAAATAGATTATGGAAAAATATCCTTCTGCCTACTGCTATAAAGCTACATGACCACAGTACAAAAATGGCAAACTAATGAATGATCTTACTTACATGTGAATCTAAGAAGGTTAAAAAGTTGCAGTAGAAAATGGTGGTGATTATGGCCAGGATAGGAGGGGAAATCACTGGCAAAATGTTGGTTACAGGATATAAAATTTGAGTTAAATAAGGGAATAAAGTAAAAAGATTTATTTTACAATATAGTAACTATAGTTAGTACCAAGAATGTAATACTAATTACATTGTTGAGAATCAATGAAATAGTAAATTTTAAGAGCTCTTATTACTAAAATGTGACATATATATGAGATAACTGGATATTTGAATTAACTTAGCTATTCCACAATTTAAATTCAGGTATAATAAACATATATATTTGTATCTGTTATTTAATATAAATAAAATAGAAAAACAAAATTACTACAGAGATACAAAACAATAAATAGGGTGTAGGAATTAAAAAGAAAATTATTCTAGGAATATATAAGTTAATAGAGAATTTTCTTAAGCTTTATTCTGAAATATTGTGAAATTTACATGCTCATGTCAATGTACCATGCATATGCAGATTATAGCTGCTAAAATTATATATAATATATATGATTTGAAATATATATGAATGGTATATATGGATTTAAATGTATGATTTCACTTGTATATGATTTCATATGATATACTATGTATAAAAGGTAAATATATGCTTGTAAAACAAGAGATTCAAAAATAACAATAAATGTACTTAAAAGTAATTGTTAGATATTTTATTAATAATATTTTAAATATGTACTAGAAATTATGAAAATGGATAGTAATGATTGTTGTTATATATATATATATATATATATATATATACTTTTATCTTTAAAATAAAAAAAACCTTGTGTTGCTATATTTTAGATATATAATAGTAGTACTCATCTTAGAGAAATTGTACCTGTACATAATATATCTTGATTCTTTTTTTTTTTTGTTTGTTTGTTTGGGTAGAGAAAATCGAGCTCAGGACATTGCACTTGCCAGGCAGGCACTGTGCCACTAAGCTATATCCCATGTACTATATCTCAACGCTTAATTTGTTTCCCATTCTCCTCTTCTCACTTTAATCCCTCATGAAGCAGGATGAATATATTTGATGTATTTATGGAACTGTGTTTTGGAAATTTTTGAGATACTAAATTTTATTGTACAGGTATTTTACCACAATAACTTAAGAAATAAGTACATGTCCCTAACAAAGTATAAAGTACAAGCAACATAAAATATTTTTGAATATGAAAACAGATTTTAAAGGTTATTATTTAATGAAAAACCTTGCATCCTATAGAAGACTGCTCTGTTATCAAGTGGACAAGTCACTGTTCACTGAATTCATAATCAGATCTGTATTTTACAACTTAAATGATAAATTTATGTTGAAACCAAACTTTAAAAACTATTAGAACATTCCACAGTAATTTTAAAGTTTATTAAATAGATGATTGTGACTAATAAAAGAATGCTCATTAGAGTACTTAACAGATCACACATAATCTAAGCTCTAATTGTCAAATGATACTCCCCACAAAAGCTTTATGAGATGGATAATCCCACTAATCCTTAGCTGCAGTTGAGGAAATAAGCGTTCAGTGATTTACATAAGATGATATACTATTAGAATCTTAAATGTTGCACCATGTATTTAAACCTGGTTATTTTTGATTCCAGGGCCTATTTACCATTCATTAGTGTGAATCCCTTTACCAAATAATAACCTTAATAATAATGATGATGATGGTGGTGGCCATAGTGTTGGTGGGAGTACATAGCACTTTTGTGCCAGAATATAGAACATAGACGGGACAGTGAGAAAGAAATATAGCTAATTTAGAAACAGATTCAGAGGTAGTTAGAATGAGATACTGGAGACAGGTAGCATTACAAATCAATAGCAAAGGAGAGTAAGTCATTCAAGGATTGTGCAGTGGCCCAATGAAAAAAAAGTTTTAGCTAGTCCCCTATTTTCAGACAAATAAATTTTAGATGAATAAGAATATAAACATTAAAAATTAAACATGGAAAAAGTATTGGCTTTCATGATATAGAAGGATTTCTGAAGTATTAAACATTTTAAAAATATCAAAATAAAAATTCACTTACTTAGATCATAAAATATTAAATATCTAAGAATAAAAATTAAAATATTTGAATAGCAAACATATATGGATGTATATTAGTTACTTAGCATTGCTGGTACATAGAACTTAAAATCCACAACTCAAAGAAGAAGAACTTTGATTGGCTTACAGTTTCAGAGTATTCAGTTCTTGGTTGACTGGTTTCAGGAAAGAAAGAGCATGCAGAAGTGCGGAATAGAGGAAAACTGCCCAATTCATGGTGGATGGGAACCAAAGCAGGGTAGCAATGTCAGAGTGGAAGTGGCAAAGGAATTACATACAACATTCAAGGTCACCCCTCCATGAACCACTCAGAAATATCCAGAAGTGTGTTTTACTAATCCTTTTGGGGACTCCTGATCCAGTCAAGTGATGCATTTATGTATAATTGTGTACATATAGACAATCAAACCCCATAATAAAAAAAAAGAAAAATTAATAAACATTATACAACATAGGATATATAGATGGATAACTGCAACCTTCAAGAGTTATTTTACTATAATGAAAATTAATATTAAATTGCATGGATTCAACTACACATTTAATGATCACAGGATAATGCAAGTGACTCAAGCATGAATTTTACAACCAATGACTAGCCTGCTGTCAACTTATTCATTGCATAACCTAGGAAAGTTCTTTACATTTTTCATGTCATTGTCATTTTAAAATGTACAATAAATCCAATATTTTTCTACTTCTCAAAGCCACCACAGTATATCAAATATTGCTCGACTTCTCAGGGGCATGATTCACCTCTCCAAAGAGAGCATCTTAGCCGTACTGTGTTCTAAGTCTGTCTTTCAGAGAAGTGTAGAAAGAACATCTTACCACTTACGTGGATATGTCACTGTAAACCTCAGCCGTCTGCTTCAGAGGGTGTATGGGCCTGTCACCCCACCTCAATTGCCCTGGATTTGACTTATGATCTTCTAACATATTTTTAAAGATCATAATTGTTTATTGGTGGTGACCTGGTGGCTGCTGCAAGCAGCTGGAGGCTGGCTGGAATCCTTGAAAAGGAGTTTTAGGCATCAATATTTACCATTTAGTTTGATCTGTCAGACATTGTTAATAACAACCAGTGATGGTAGAGGTGGTAGTGGTGGTACACACATAAGAACTGATTTCAAGGTCTGTCTTCTTTTATAAATTGTTCTCAAGGTGTGGGCTTCAATCAGATTAGTTGTAAGATCCTGCTGTGTAAGAAGGAACTGCTCAGCTCTTCCCTGCAGCATTCTCCTCTGTGTTGCTCTATGGGTGCAGGGGTGTAAAGTAGCTGAAAAAGAGGAGTAGAAAAATGTATGCTCCTTTGTTCTTGCTATATTTCTCTTTCATATATCCTACTTTTGCATACAATCAGAAAGCCCATAGAAATCACCATTTCTTAAAGAATCTGTGCTAGCTTTTTAAGAGCTATGTTATTCAGTTTCCTCTTGGCTTTTCAGATTTTCATGTTCTCTTTGCTACTGTTTACTAACTCAAAACTCATCTACCAACAGTATACAAACCCATCAGCAAAAACTTCCAAGTTTCCCTTTGTCTTTAGTTCAGGTATTGAGTTGAAGATCAGAAATGAGTTTTGCTATTTTTGTAATGGCTACGCTGGGAATATTGCTGTTGATCTCAGTTCTGTAAGAAATTTAATAAATGTATTCTAGAATTAGAATGTGACCAAGTTACTAAAGAGTTAACTGGAGCAACATGATTAGGAAGTAAATTTTAAATTGCTACCAAATTGTATATTTGTAAATTAATGACCCATTGGGCCCAGTTGTATTCTAACAATGTGTGCATATTTTATTTGGCTTTCTAATGTAATGCTAACTGTCAAATTGAATCTGTGTTCATGATTGTTTTCAATATAGTGCTGCTCTCAAGGCCTCTCTTTGCTAAAGTTCCTACAGACCCTGGTGCCTCTAGGCTGGCTGTTAGCGCAAATGATTGCACAGGTTGTGCTAAGACCCACAATCTTCTGTGTGTCTTAACACTGCAATTGCTCCTGGAGCAGAATGATTGGCATAGAGCAACTCCTCGATGACTACCACCAGGACCTCTGAATGCATTTGGCATCTGTTGAACAGAGATAGTATTTCAGGATACCAGAATGTATTTAATAACTTCTCCAAGGTTCTTTTTTGATTTCCCAGGGTGATCACTGAAAATATTGAATAAAATTGGTCCCTAGATAGAACTAGATCAATTCCACAGCAGTAAGATATGCTTTCCTTAGAAATGGACACCTTGTAGAAATTTATAGCACTTATTTAGTAATTGATGAATCTGGCTTTAACATAAAGAAAGCTTAAATATTTTTCTTGCTTATTTCTGCCATTGAAAACCAATCAATTACTTGTAGCATGCAAAGGAATTAACTGACTTTTTTTTAAAAACAATACTTAATAAATATATTAGCTGCAGAGCATCTATGTCCGTTTCAGGAAGTACTATAGGAATTTACTGATGTAACTTTCTCTGTTTCCTTTTGAAAACATCAAATCCTAAACAAAAGACACTTAAGGATGGACATAAGTGTTACAGTTTCCATCTGAAGCATCCCAGCACTTCCAGCCATTTTATGAATCTTTTTACTCTGATTGCAGTAAGGCTGTCTGCAAATTTAAGGCACTTAATGGTGTTTTTATTTAAAACTATCTCATCGTCCAGATTCTGCATGGTTAGTACTTGTGCAAGGAGGCTCTAAGGTTTATTAACATCTTTTTTAAGTATCAAATTAATCTGAGAATTGTAAAAATATGTCAGTCTAAAACAAAATTATGTGCTTCATGTTAAAATTCAAAAGATAATTTGACTGAGGAGCTGGTACTTTGGTCAATTGCTATACACGTAAACAATAGGTATTAGCATTCATTTTCAAAAATGAACTGTATAGGAATTTTCATGACATTCTGGAGAATTTTAAGCAGCTGCTTTTCAATTTTATTTAGCCTTAAGGATATGCTTGCATTGCAGGCAACTCAGACATAAATGCCTGGAGCTACTGTAGAAAGTTCCCGGGATCATCAAATGAAGAATAATGTGGGAAAATGTGAATTGGCAGAACGTCTTACAGAATGATATTAGGTGACTAGCTGGGGCTTCGATGTGGGAGATTTACCTCAGATCTGGTGTTTGTATGAGTGCATAGTTAAGATTATTTAATTAGCTAAATAAAAATTGAAAATGTGGATATTGACTCCACTGAACTAGCATTAGCAGGAGGATTTCTAATGTGAAAACTGCACTGGAATGGTCAATAGAATGGGCTTTGCATTTAACTTCCCGGGAGGTGATGATGCCACCTCCTAAAACTGTGAACATTAGTGCTCTCTGTCTCATTCTCTCTCTCCAGAAATGGACATGTTCATATTATGAGAGTCCAAGACTCTCCTAAGTTAATCAAACAATAGATATAAAACATTTTGACTTGTATCTATGATGTTAGCAAGATTTTGTCTAGATTCCTATGTAGGAAAGTATGCATTAAGAGGCAAAGCATATATAGGGCCTAATTGCTTCTTTATCCCTCCCAAAGAACACTCTTTTATTGGAGGTTTTATAGGGAAGGTTGGCTTAGAAGTCCCACCAATAGGAAGTGTGAATTCTCCTCAACTCTTAAGCTTTTATCATCAGCAGCTGGATACAGCACACAATCTACAACTTAACTCCACAGATTAGACTTTAATTTGTGTGTCCACAGGTACAGTATCTGGAGTACAAATGTTGAATCGCTAACTAAGCCTTCCAGTCCAGCAACATCACAACCTAGTGATAAGGCCTCTCCTCCTCTCCCAAAAGAGGAAGAAGCTCAAATCTCAGAAAGTACAAGCTCGTTCTACCCCAGCGAGGACAAACAGTAATCAAAAGTACCTAAGTGCAAAGAGCCAAGAATAGAGGCAAAATGAAAACCCCCAACTGCCAGCAGGCCCACATCCCAGCAATGAGACCTGCCAACCAATCAAAAGAAGACACATAAGTCTAACACCTTCCCTCCACCAAACACTCTTACAACCCATAAAAGGCGCTTTTACTGACTCACCAGTGCCTTGCCCTGATTCACTGGGTAGAATGCCATTTGTGCTCCCTTTGATTAAAGCCCCTCCTGTGGACCTTATAGTGTGTGTTCTGGTTCTTTGCATGGGGTTCGGCTACTCTATCACCAAAACTCACAAATAATATCAAGATTTTGTAACTCATAGTTACAAATAATATCAAGGTTCTGTTAATTACAGGATAAAAGTGAAAAAGCAGAGGAATGATAAAAATTTGTTAGGGACTTTCCAGAAAACTTCAGGTGACTCTAGCCTGACATACACACCTGTCTTTATGTTCAATTTTATGAAGTTCATAGAAACTCTTATATTTTATTGTAACTTAATTTTTCTTCTAATCTGTAGGCATCTGAGTGCTGCTCTGTTGATATGGTTGGATCCTATGTTATAGATGAAAACTCTAATTAGCATAATGGATTAAGACTTCAGAGTGGATGCTGATCATTTCACAAATATTAAACACAAGGCAATGTAATTTATGGAATAAGGGAAATAATATATCTTATGGAGCATTTACTTAATCAAAAATATTTCAATTATATTTTATACTTGAATAATTTTTCAAAATCACACTCATTACCTGGAATTATGATCAAGTTATATACACAACTCAAAACAGACATGTTCAAATCTAACTGAATTTTTTTTTCAAATTAGGTGTGCTAGTACTTTCAATCTCATAGAATTAGTTTTGAAGAAGAGTACGGTAGCCTCACCAAAGAAGTAGGTCACATTTGTAATTCTTATTTTATTGGTTTATTAGGAGGAAAGGGCAGTTTTTCATTGAGAAAAGAGAGGAGGATATATGAAATAGAAGCAAAGAAGAATAAGTAATATTGTAGATGGCTGCCTGGCCAGCTGCTACATGTCAAATATGTTACAGTCAAATCTTGCTCCAAAGCTTCTTTCCAACCCAGGATCAGACAAGAATAGATTTCCTTCTGTCTCCACTAAACATAGGACAAAAGTAGAAGATGAGAAGCAAAGCTATTAGATGAGATCCCGAGAGCTTATTCTCCTCCTAGTTTTCTGAATTAAGTCACAGGTGGGAAGGAGATGCTTTGACCACACTTTCCCCATGACTTTCCCATGTATAGTGAGAGATTGTAAGAAAGTGATAACTGGCCTCAAGTTTCTTTTCCACTAAATACCTCTTGTAAAGAATTTCTGGTTTTTGATGGACAAGATTCCTGAATATTTGTAGTTCATGAGACAGATTGTCCTCTGTAAGTTTTCTCTACTGCACTGCATTATGAGAATGGGAATTAGCCTTGTGTTCTGTCTCTCAATGCCAAAGTGTCCCCACTATGGTAGTTATGAAAACAGCCCTGCTTAATATTTTCATTGATCAAAAGGTCCTAGGGGACCCCTACATGCAAACTGCTTTAATTTGTTGTTTGTGACACTTAAGCAAGGAACAATTTGCTTCAACATTTAGGCAAGACCATGCTAAATGTGGAATGCTGAGTAGAAATAGCAATCTGTCAATTCAGATGGTACTCACCAGAAGAAGACATTGGAATACTTGAATCTATCTTGAGGGATTTAAGCAAGATATGTATACTCTACTGACACTATATTTCTACTTCAGGAGAAACTTCAGACCCCTTAAATAGCCCCTGAGAAAAGAGCTGATTCTCTTTTAAAGGCAAATGCTCTTGGGAAGGTGAAGGAATTATGCACAAAAGAACAGTATGTAGAAAAGCTGTTTCTGTCTTTTCCTGATCAATATAGCTCTTCACTTGTAGCCCCTTGTGATATTAGTTGGTGTATGTGCTTTCTTTCCCTTTCAGGGCATGACTTTCATCTTCATTTGGTAAGTCCTAGGTACTGTATGCATATTTGACCTTATTTAGATAAGATTTCCCTCCACCTGTATCAGCCCAGTTATGTTCTGTTGCCATTATGTACTTCCAATTCATTTTTTTTTTGTCTTTTTCATTTTTATCGGTACCAGGGATCGAACTCATGACTGCATACTTGCAAGGAAGGCGCTTATGCCACTGAGCTAAATTCCTGGTCCCCTATACTTCCAATTCATAATCATCATTTTCTAACCAATCTTAGCACTGTAGAGAAAAGACTCACTCTCCTCTACACTGAAGCTATTAATACCCAAAGTTGTTCAACTCCTTTTTCATAATACACAATATCATTTGTACCAAATACCAAACAGTATTATTTATAGCAACTAATATTTGTAACAGTATTATTTATAGCAACTAATATTTTATAATATTTGATAACTAATATGCACTCAACTTCATTCTCTAAGTTGAATTAATGTATAATATGACCTATCAACAAATGTAATTTTTTTCAAATATCAATATAGTGACAGACCACAATAGAAAGAAGACATATTGGGAAGTGATTATAGTAAGATGTATTTTAATGTGCAGATGACTTCAGGCGTGACTTCTGAAGACATGTATCCCTGACATCTCTTAGTTTGACCTCTCTACATGCAAAAATGTACACCATGTTTTGCTGAGTCACATGTTATAGCAGAGTCTTTGACAGTGAGATTTTTCTAAAGGCTGACCACATGTTGCTAAGCTTCTGGACCAATCTATATAAAATAGTCTTTGATTAGAGAATTTAGTATGTAGCTAATTAACTGGTTTATATATCAAATATATACAGAAAAAAGTTGTAACTTCCAAGAATCATAAACTAGCCTCTTATGCATATGAATGAAGACTTGTATTTTTGAAAAATTGAAAGACAGGAACAGTTATTCACTGTTGAGACTGTCCTAAAAAGTGCAGTGTGTCTATTCTTCTTGGTGTCCATAAATACCCAGTCTCCCTCAGTTACTGTGACTATGAGACAGCACGCTAGCTAAATTATAGGATTTTCCATTATGCTTTCTAAAGTTATATTCCTGACTGTGCCTATTATAGGCAATGCAAACTTATTCATCGTTGAATGAATAATTTCCTACCACTCTTACTGTACCCTTAGTTATTTCTGTCTTTCCTCTTTGAGAACTTTTGTCTTTACACATGGCACTATATCTTGCCCATGGCTAATGGTGAATTATTAGTCATTTAATTAACAAGTAAGTGGATAATAAAGTTGTGCAAGTGTGCAGATTGTCAGATTCTCTCTCTGCTCTTCTTCTTCAAGGCCTACAACTTTTTGTCTACTTCAAGACATTCTTCTTTTTAATTCCCATGGCCTAAAGCAAGCCTGTGTGGTGGAGATGGGCTGTCACCTAGTTTGTATTTATCTGACCCAGACTTGTTCCTTATCTGGTCTGCTTTATGCTGGTGTGTCCCTGCTTTGATGGAGAAGCTGGAGGGCAGGCTGTCATGAAGAAAGTCTATCTGTGCAGTGCTCTGTCTCTCCTTGTGTCTTCTGCACATTTTTGTAACTGAGCATTATTCTTTGCTTTCTAATGACTTTCTGCTCAGTGGATCAAGACTACCAGGTCAGGGAAACCTCTTGTAAATATCAGTAACACAGTGTCATTCAAGAAAATTTTATCAGGGTTATTTCTCTGTACTTACACTAATGCTGAGTTATAATTGATTATGATAATATGTCGGTTGGTATTTGAAAACAAATTTTAAAAAGAGTTGCAATGTTTTTTTCCTGTGCCAGCTCACTGAGTTAGGAGTGGGAATGCTTGCACGGTATATGAAGAGTTGAGCTATCTTCAAACAGACAGTTAACCTATTTCTTGAAAATTATCTTTCCTTGTGAGACTAAATTATTGCTTGTAAAAAGTGCTGGGAATGAGCAATTTCAATGGAAGACGTTTCTGAAATGCAAAGTGTTATTGTTATAATTTGTGCTTATGCAGCTACATCTTTACTTCCAAGCACTGGCCATGATTGTTCAGGGATGGCTAAACCTCAGACTGAAAGTTTAGATAATAAGAGGAGATATTTTCACAGTTTCTTGAATCTAAGAACCTCAAAACATTCAGCCTCAATGCAAATGCAGATTTTGTAACAAATACATATCCAAACACCCTGGCACTTGATTTGTAGTGGGAGTAACTGGCAGATGGTGGGGACAGAACTGCCTGTCCTGTTTTCTCTCTGGCTACCTGGAGAGCATGATGGAGAAGCAGTGAGAAGAATCTCAACTTTATATAGGTTCGAATATGCAAACTCAAAATGAAAAGTTAAATCCATTTAAATCAAGCTGATTTTTTATTTAGGATGTTTTGTGTCTACAAAATTATGAAACTGGATTTTTGTCTTTTTAAATCCTCTTAAAGCACTGCTGTCTCTATCACGCATTGTTTATCATGGCATTTAATCAGATCTCCCTTGTGTTGTTACCTGTTTTATGGGCATATATCTTGTCTTTCTAATTAGATTATAAACTCATGTGGGATAATGATCTTTTCACATAAAAACAGAGAAATTCTCTCTTTTTTTGAACTCTAATTGATAATCCACATACTGTATAACTATTATTTTTTATTTAAAGGGAAAAAAACACTATAAGGGTACAAGTAATACAGAATTACAAAAAAAGAAATGGCAAGAAATCACTAGCTAATAGATTACATATTGTCATCTTAGAAATAGTTGTTCAAGTTACAGGACTAAAGCATACAAAGTGGACATTCAAACAGTGAGACTGCAAATAGTTGTGTTCAATGATCCAACAAAAACTCAGTAACATGGTCATCTATCTTACACACCTAAACAGTATCTTGTTTTGACTGATTAGACTCTGTATAACTATTATATAATATTAACATAATCAAATAAAGAGACTGTGTGAAAATTGTGATTTTCTTGATCAAATTCACTTAGTAATTCACATTTGAGTAGTCTCCATATACATCATGTTTCTTAACTATGTTTGACTCTGTAAAATGCTAGATGAACACATAAATTTCAAAGAATAATTGACAGCACACCTAGTCACCCCACATATTTCTCGTGGTTTCCTTTTCGGACCCTTTCTCCATGTGTTGCATGGAGTGTTGCATTTCAGGAGAAATATGTAGGTTGAAGAAACTGTTTTTTTAACCTTGTTTTTCCACACCAGGCTATAAAACACCAAAGCCATACTTTCTATTATTTTATCAACAAAACATCCTGCAAAGAAAAGGTTTCATATACTGATATGTGTATGCCAGCATTTTCCCTGACACAACACAGTCAAGACAAGAGTGTAGAAATCTAAGGCTGCGTGAAAATTCTAACATTACTCTCTTCCCTTTTAATCTGGTTGCATTTAAGTCATCTATCTCAGCTAATTTTCCATCTGCCTGCATGGACACACTGAATGGAAAGCTTACATCAGTCTGCTCTTACAGGTATTACTGTAATTATATATATATAGCTACCACACTGTACTAGAGATCAGCAATTCCTGAAGTGTGTTTTAAACACCACTCTTTGTGTAGGAGGTTAATAGGTATTATTGGGAGAACAACTTTTTTATGGTCAACGATATTTGGAACAATTCTGGGCTTTGGGCTAAGCTAAATGTTAAACAGCTTTCTTAACTGTGAGCTAAGAACTCATGATGTATTAATGTATTACTGGAGTCTTTACGAGAACCATATAGCTTCCAATGATCTTTCTCAAGCTCATTTGATTGCAAGAAAATTTTCCACCTTATCCTGTGGGACGGATGTTTCTCAGAACATAACTTTACTTGTAAGATATATTAGTAGATTTGTTTCTGATCGCCTCTTTGCATTTAAGAGTTAATAAATCTTACCATAGTGAGAAACATAGAAATGAAGTCTAAACCATGGTTTGTACAGCCAAGTAGCCAGGAAGTGCACACTTTCATTTTAAATAAACCAGAGAAACTATCAAATTAAATATTTCTAGGATTTGTCATTTTGCTGTATGAATGATCATTACCTCTGCTTTTTTAAAATCAAATCCATGGTATCTTTAAACTCATTTAATATAAATTAGTATGGAACTTTAGGTAGTAGAGAGCTAACTCTTTGCTGGTGATTTATTTATTTTCCTGCACTGTTAAATACAGTAGAGTGAAGTTGCTTTAACTCTCTAGGCCAGGCTTTGGAGCTGGTTGCTAATTATGAGCACCTGTATTCACCCCATGAAACTGTAATTCTGAGTTCCATCAGTGCTCTTGCCCCTCACATCCAAAAATCTAGTTTAGATTTTAACAAGTCATACAACAGCTTTTCTCTTTTCCATAAACACAAAACGAAAAATGTGAAATTTTATTGATTTCTGGAAGGTAGCTCTAGGTCACCTTCCACACAAAAATTATAATTTTTGAATTAAAGAAGAGAAGATTCACATATTGGCCACCTATTATATGATACTCACAGCCATTAAAACAAGTCTATGTGTGAAAGTGTTGATAGTGTTTAAATTATAGAAGAGGAAACTAAGTTTTCCTTTGGACTCTGATGTTTAGGAAATAGAAGAAGTGGATTATTAATCTATGTCTGTCAGATTCCAAAGTTTACTCTTTCTTTTTTTAATATTGTTTTCCTGCCAAAAGCTGGAAGTAATCTTTTATATTTTACTGCCTTCGTTGAAACTTTTTGCGAATAAGTCTATGGGTTTTCAAATGTAAAGATAGCTTTACCATATTTTCATTGTCAATACAGCACATGTATTTTTTAGATGTCTTCATCTTCAAGTACTAAAGCAATGAAGAAACTTAAATGAACAAGAGTAATAGGCATTCATCACACATAAAGATGCTTGTGATGGAGATACATCTCTTATAGTTGTTTGCCTTAAAATTCACAGAAAAGTTTGCAGTCCCTTCAGGTGCTATATCCACAGTCACAGCAGAAGAAGATGCTAGTGCAGATATACACAGTGCGGCAGCTGATGACCCTGAAGCGGTTTCTCCTGTCCATCAGGAGAATCCACAGTCCTCCTAGTGTACACACAGACACCCATTTACTTCTTGGCAGCTCAAATTATAGCTATACAAGGAAGTTGAGATGGGAGACCTTGCCTGTGCAGGTACATAGCTACCGTGCACACACACAAAAATTTCTTATCTGGAAGAGCGAACAGATGTAGTGTAGGTTACTAGTAGTGTCTGCTCCAACATACTACACAGTGATTATCAGCTTCAATCCTCATTTCTGTTTCACTTTTATTAAGTTTATTGACATTGTGATGAATTGGCTTTTACCCCTTCAAGTTTTGTGGAAAGAGCTTATTTCTAAGTACAATAGGAAGGTTGGCTTTTTGCTTTAATATTCCCTTTAAACAGAATTTGGATAATATTATGCTATAATAATGTGAAATCTCTTGTATGTATTTTCAGAATGAGTCAACTCTTTCTTATAAATAATGTGAGCAATAGCATTTATTTTGTTCTGTGAGGTGGTACTTTGGAATGAGAACAGAAAAGAGTAATAAAATGAAAAGAGGCGTTAGAGAATTGAGGAGATAATTATATATATATATACATATACACTCTTTGGATCATCAATTTTAATTCAAGTTTATTTGAAAATATACAACAAAGTTGCAAGGAATACAATTTAAAGATGGAAATATATATATATATATATATATATATATATATATATATATGAGTGGAAATGCCCAAAGTGGTTGTCTATTAACATTTATACATCTATATTTTTAGTGCTACTATTTTTATAGTAAATATGACATATTCACAATAAAACAAAACAATAGCATTGTGGCCTAGGGAAACACAATTTTCCTCTTTGAGATGGTTTCCTGTAGTGGTTGATTGATTGTTTTAACTTGAGAATTTAGAAGCTTAACTAAATGGGTTTAGCAACTCCACTCCCAAGGGTGTAGAAGACCCACCCTAAGGTGGCCCATCACTTGGAGGTTTAAAAGAGAAGGAGGAAGAGCAAATGCATTCCATTCTTTGGAGAAGTTCCAGTTGCCCCTTTAGTTTGGATGTGGTCTCCTGGCTTCCAGTGTAGACTCCAGCTTTCTGGCATAGACTCTGCAGCCTTCCATCATAGAGCCTTTGTCCTTCTGTCACAGACCCATCAGCCTGCTGGTGCGAACTTGCACAAGACACTAGGGTGAACTCCAGACCTTGGATTGAATCCTTGAGCTCCCATGCGTAGGCACCTTCTGCATGCTTCCTCACCCACTCTGTGGCTAACCATCATAAGCCAATCTTGTCATTTCTTATACATTTGTATATCTCCTGTTATAACTGTTTTCTCTAGTAAAACCCTGACTAATACATATCCTTATCAGTTTTGGGTAAGAAGAAAAACTGCTCTCACTAGGGGTGACCAGGGGTGTATAGTTTTGTAGTTACCATAACAGCCTACCAGGATGAGAAAGACCTAAGAGACCATGAGTTACTCTTTTCTCACAGGTTTGCTTTCAGAGTTAAAATGGCATTTTAGTAGCATTTAAAAAAAATAGCTAAAATATAAAAATCAAATTCATTTAAAGGTATCCTGGTACTTAGAGTATGCCAATGAATTTTGGATGATTTAAGGATTGTAGCCAATAAATTTAGGCTGAGTTTAATTAGGATGCAGGGATCACCCATATCAGAAAGTATTTTACAAAGTAGAAGACAATATGGCCCATATGGATTTTGTGTAGGAGTTGAACTTTGTTTCTAGAACAATATGTTCCAGGATACCTCTTTTAAACATTAAGGTAGGACTCCATTCTCTCACATGTATTCAAATAGAACTTTGTATCCTTGTTCTATATCTCAGTCAAAACTTTTTGACCATATCAACACACGCTTTTACCACCTTGTTCACAACTCAGCATGCTTTTAACAGCTTAGTCAGAGAGTCTTTCTTAACCCACATTTCATATGAATCCTTTGGCTGTTTCATAGCTCTCTGCATTGTTTCAATCTAACTGTATGCAAATTTTCGTCTTAGGTCTTCTAGAAACCTTGTGCTTTTGTAAACCAAGTCTCTCATATTGTCAGTCTTAGCAGAACTATGAGCTGTGTTAAAAAAATACGGCAAATGTTCAAATTTTTTAAAAAAAATATTATTACAGTAAAATTACATTGCTGTTAATCTCACTAAAAACACTCCTCGCTGTACACTTGTTCTATTATTTTTGACACTTTTGAAGCAGCTCTGGAAGTTTTCTTTCATGAGCATCGTAGAAGGTAGAATGAAAATATGGTGAGTGCTTCTACCGAGTACCATCCAGTAGAAAAGCAGGCTCTTAGAACACCAGGAGGTGTCCTTATCTACCTTATATACCATACCTGGCATCATGTGACATCTAGCTCTTTTCCAAAGCAAAGTGATAACAAAAGGAAAGTATTTTAACTCAATTCAGGAGACCAAGGCATACATGACAGTGCAAATAAAGATAAGAAAAAAGACTTCCAGAGCTGTTGAGAACATGACAAGGTAGATGGGGAGTGTTTGATGCTTAGGAATATTTTGAGAGGATTAATGATAGTGAATCTTTTACTGCAATGTATTTTTGACATTTAAAGTTCACTGTGTAGTTTACCCCTTGTATTTATACACCTACATCTCAATGCTTGACTACAGATAATGCTCTCAAGTATAGAGCTTACCCTGTGTCCTCTTACCTAGAGGATCAAGGGCCACGGATCATCTGTTTCCAAGCTTTCGTCTCCATTCTTCTGTTTTGGTCTCATTTTGAGGTTCTTTCCCTCTCACTCTGTTACTTTCTACCTTCCTCAGCTCTGCCACCTATTATTCTCTTCCAATGCTGAGGACATTTAGACCAAATCTGTTATTGTCTTTTCTATCCCTAGGATAAATGCATGCTTGGACAATTGTCATGATACCCTAATTTATAAAAGCAGATTTTCTTCAGTTCTACATCTTTTTTTCTAACATCACTGCAAACATCTATCCCCAGGTTGATTGTGTAGAAATATTAAATTCTATTTTCACACTCTGACCACAGTCTCTGTCTTTTTCATACTCTCACAGTTATGATTTCTTCTGTTTGACCTCAAAGACAAACACCCTCACTGTACTTACTCTGAACTGCTTTTGATAGTTTTAGGGTCCCTAGCAGCTTAGAACGTCTGAGCTATACTTCCTTTGATAGTGTTGGCCTCTTTGCTCCTTTCCAGGTCTCCATCTGTAAAATGTTATTTCTTAATAAACGTTACAATCCACTTTTACTTACATTTTACCACTTTGTTCTCATAACAGCTGTAGGACAGACAACCCACAGGCGAGTGCCTCAGCCTTGTAGCTTTAGGAATCTGACTCTTAGCTAGCTGAGATCTCTTGTGTGTACATGCACTGGGTGCTCATGGAGGAATAAAGAGCAAAGTACAAATATTGGATGCCAGATACAAAAGCTGTTTTTCTGATCTAATGATTTTAAAGATATATTTTAATAGACTTCTCCCAACAAACTGATGCCTTAAAATGCAAAAGATTAAAACAGAGTAGCATTTCATTTGTGAATTGAATTTGAAGGACTCAGAGTCTTTTCCGTTCATATTTCTTATAGCTAATCATGTTTGCCCCTAAAGTACCTAAGATTTTTTTTTGAAGAAACACATTTTTTAAATAACTTTATATTCCTAAATATCAAGTAGCTTCCTTCCCCAAAAGAAATATACATATATCAATATATAGTGATTATAGAAATATTATTTTAACAAGAGGAAAAATACAGCATAGAAATAAATGAGAAAATGTCTCTGAACAAAGAAATAAAAAGAGTTTGGTTTCTTAGGGATCAGCCTTACAATCTATCTTATTTAACATTTTCATAAATGATTTGGAGGAGCAAATACATGTAAATTATCCAAGTTTGCAGACGACACTAAGCTCTTCCAGGTAGTGAAATGCCAAGCAGATGGAGATAAACTACAGGAAGAATGTGCCAGCTTGTGTGAGTGGGCAGAAAAGTGGTAGATGATATTCGATGTGGGCAATTGAAAGGTACTTCACTTAGGAAAAATAATAAAATTTATGCTTATAGATAAATGAATTTAGTGATTTCTTAGTTCCATAAAAAGTAGAGGCATTTTCATAGACTATCTTTTGATATAACTCTTGAATTTACTGATGAACCAAGAAAGGAATAGAAAAAAGCACACAGAAGCATTAATCTTGAATTAAATGATACATCACAGCATGGAATATTTGTTCGTTTATCAAATAATAGTAATTGAATGCTTTCTGTTAGTTTGAATTCTGGGAATTGAAATTTGGTTGTTGCATCTCAAAAGAATAAAAGAATAAAATCTATAATATATCTAGAGAAGTCTAATGAAGATAAGTGTACAAATTAGTAATTATCACAAAGAAACACAAATCACATAAGAATTTGTGCATTAGATATCTCTAATTTGATGCTGCAATTACCTATAAAGTAAAGGCACATTTTTAGTAGGTTTATAGATGAGAAATTATAAATAAAGATGTTTTAAATGACTCTGAGTCCCTAAAACAGGGGAAGGAAAAGAATCAAGCTTTTCTGAATCCAAGTTTTGTCTTTTTTTAATTAACATTACAGAGTTTTCCTTCTCAAGAGGAAAACAGGATGAATTGGTGACATTAAAAAATGAAAATTTTGGAAACGTAAACAGGTACTGATGAATAGATAACAAACCATAAGCTGGGGATGAAGCCAACGATAATGATAGTGTCCATAACTTTGCAATATTGCATATACTTTATATAATATCCTTCCTTCTTTCAGTATTATTGCTGTGAAAAATCATGCCTTTGTTCTAAGCTGTGACCAACAATATACAGGTGAAATATGGGAGTCCACTGTAATGGCAGAAAATGGAAAAAAAAATATAACCCAGCTCAGGGGCCCAATTAAGGAGAAGCACCTGCCTACTTCTAGGCTAGCATTCTGTACGTACGTTGCATAGTAAAACGTGAAACTGTGCATTTTGGCCAGAAATGAATCCAGGATCACCAGATCAGGGAAAAATGCAGTCCAAATATTTCAGCATATTATGTGACTAAGTGATTAGAGTTCAAAGAGAAACTTGAAGGTAAATCAGACAATAACCCAGAGAGACACAGTTTGACTAGACTGAGAGGAGCAGAGAAGGATACAGGTATGATGGGAGAGAATCTGGAATAAAGTAAAATGTAACTGGGATGAAGTTGGTCATAGTCGTGTGTTTTTTTTTTTTTTTTTTCTTTTTCTGGCTATATTGTTCTGGGTAGTCAAATAATTAAACTGGGGAAGTATTCCCCAAGGAAAACTAATTTATTACTATACTAACATAAATTTTTAAGTTTTTTTTTTCAAAAAAGTAACAATGAAAAAGGTAAGAAATGTACCTCTGCCCTTTGTGCTTTCTGTCCCTGTGCTGCATTCAAGCTTGTTTTACTGTGACCTTTTGCACAACTCTATACAGGCACTGACATTGCTGCCTGTGGCCTCTGCTCAAATTAATTCTTCCATAGCGAATACACTTCCCTGTCAGTTTTGGTTCATCACAGCCTGCCCGTTCCTCAACAGTAGACCAAATCACCGTTCATGGCTCTTCATTCATTTGTTCATTCACTGTGTTTTGAAATATTTAGTAAAATTTTGCTCCATTAAAGAAACTTCATTTGTCTGTTCTCAACAGCTGTCATAAATAATTTTACAGTGGCTATAGCATAATTTTACATTGAATTTTTGCATTGATATTTTCATA